>NC_069691.1:39639263-40870097 GCF_023699985.2 Odocoileus virginianus
ACACACATACACACACACACACACACACACACACACACATACACACACACACATACACACACACATACACACACACACACACACACACACATACACACACACACACACACACACACACAACACACACACACACACACACACACACACACACACACACACACACACACACACACACACACACACACACACACACACACACACACACACATACACACACACACAATCACTCAAGAGCGTTGGCTACCTCTTTTTATGCCACGGTGAAGAAGGATTTCATCTGACAAGGCTCATCCAAGAGAAATTTGTCAAGTGATATATATCATGTAAGGGGAATGTGGTTGGGGGCGAGGGGCTGGGGATTTGGAGATGGCAACTAAAATCATGCAAACGCACATTTGCTTCATAATATTAGAAAAAGAACACTTCCTTGCTCAAAACCCAGAAAGCATAAGGAGTCCTATTCCATATTTAAGAAAACACTTCTTTATGAAAAGTTTCAACATGTACAAAAGAATGGGATAACGAGCCCCCAGGTACACATCTCCTAGTTTCAACAATGATCAAATGATGGCCAATTTCATTTCCTCTGTCCTCTCCATCTCCACCCAATCCTCTTCCTTTGTACTATATTAAAGCAATCTTGACATTATTTCCTCTGTAATAATTCACTGTGTATTTTATATATATATATATATATAACTCTTTAGGAGCCAATGCTATGTACAAATATACATATATATGCACAAAATAAATATATATAATATATTAATTTATATACATATATATATGCACAAAATAAATAATTCTTTATTATCATCAAATATCCATTCAGTGAGTGTTTTAATTCTCTCAGTGTATTCTTTTTGTTGTTGTTACACCATATTTGGATCAGGATTCACCTAAGATTCTGGCATTGCAATTGGTTGTGGATATTTATTTTTATTTATTTTATTTTCCTTTTAATCTGTAAGCTTTCCCCATTTGGTTTGAAGTAGCTTTTGAATTCTAAACTCCAGATCCTTGCACTAGGAGGTGCAAATCTGCCTTTAAAACAACCTGTGGCAACTTCAATGCCTCAATATGGAGGAACGGTTAAATAAAAAGTGGTGTATGCATTTGGTTAACTACTGTGCACAATGTAGTTGAAAGAGTGCCCTCCCTGTGACACCTAGGGCAGGTTATTTTTTATCCTCCATGTATCTGTTTGTAAAATGAGACAAAAAATTAAATTAATCAAACTCAACAAATACATATATCTCCAATCACAGTGTTAGTTATATAACACCAGAGCATACAGTTCGATATCATTTATCAAACATTTATCATTGATAAAATGTTTGCTATCATTTTAATATGTATAATAATTAGAAAATGTTAATGGGCATATTTCTGTTGTTGTTATTTAGCCACTAAGTCGTATCCAACTCTTTGCGGCCCTATGGACCATAGCCTGCCAGGTTTCTCTGTCCATGGAATTCTCCAGGTGAGAATACTTGAGGGGGTTGTCATTTCCTCCTCCAGTTAATCTTCCTAACCCAGGGGTCGAACCCACAAACCCTGCATTGGCACGCAGATTCTTTACCGCTGAACTACCAGGGAAGCCCAGACATTTTATTTTCCCCTAAAATCATGTTAAGTTGTAGCTGAGCAGTTGGTGATTCAGGGAGGCAGAGAATGGAGTTTGCCTCAGACATTGTGGCATCATGAGTCAGGCTTCAGTGTCACAACAGACCTTCCTAAGAACAGGGACAATCTGAAAGCCAAGTGTGTGGATCAACAGCATGGGTTTCTACATTTTTAAGTTTCCTTTTCTTCATATCAAGAGTTTGGCCTTATTCAAGTGTTCTCCGGTTTGGTTTCAGTTTTTTAAGTGCACAGAAAATGCAAAATAGGCAACATGATATGGTAGTTCTAACCAGACAGGAAGAGGAAAGGACCATTCTATCCACAAAGAAGAAGGGAGAAGAATTTGAGGAAGAAGGTGGGATGCTCCTGTGTCCTGACTTCTCTGAGGCAGATATTTTAAAGGTTGGGGGGGATTCTCCTATAGGTTGAAGAGAAAGTGTTGCCTTTTTTCCATTTGAAAGAATCTCACCTCAACTCAGTACCACATCCCAAGTAATACAGGAAGGATGGTGTAAAACTGGTTGATGAAGATGGCTAGACAGATGACCTGAAAAGAGTTCTGACTCCCTCCAAATACTGCATGTATGCTCCATTCCGGGGGCCTCAGTGTCTCAACAGGCTCAGAAGAGTGGATGTGGGTTTGCTGAGAAGGCCAGTGAACCAGCAGAAGCCAGGCATTGGAGTAAGTGAAAACACCCGAGAGCTCTTCCCTCATTACCATGGTCTCACATAAGCCATTTGCCTGCTCACTCCAACTCATTACCCACCCCCCCAAACCCCCCTCAGATGCCATCTTGGAAGGAAGACAAGGAGGGAACAGAGCTCTAAAACACTGAGCATTAATCTTTAATAAACTCAATCAACCATGGAATTATTAAACCCAACCGTCAAAGGCAGAGTTGAACTTACTATTTCACACATACAGACTGTTTAGCTGGAGAAGACCAAGCTATCATCAATTGTCAGCTTTTCCAATTACCTACTAGATTGATGAGAAAGATCAAGTTGGCTCCAGAAATTTAAAAAGCTGTATTCTAAAAAATAAAAAAATAAAAAGCTGTATTCTCTCTGCATAGGTAAGTATATCATGTTCTGATTCCCTAATCCACAGTGCAAAGGATTCCCTAATCCACAGAATTCAAAGTATGATTATAATAATATAAAACAAAGCTTCCGATAAACGTGAGAAAAGACCGAGTCATTATAATGTAATCTGTACAAACAAATGTGCACAAATCACAAAAAGTACACAGTAGTTGTATTCAGTTTGGGCAGCCTAGGGTGCCGGTCTCCTCTGTCTTCTTTAATCATAATACTTTGTATGAAAAACATATTTTCCAAACTGCAGAACTTATTACCTTAAATCCACTATGTTAAATAAGCAATGATTGAGCACTAACGTTTCACAGGCATTGCACTAATCACCATGGGAAATACAACGATGGATAAGACATGGCTCCAATGCCAAAGGAACTCACAGCATGGTGGAACAGACAGACAGATAAGTGACAAAGGGAATTCAACATCCATTATTCCCCAACTAGAAGAAATTTCAGTTTTTCCCATATACTCCAAATCACCTCCAGAGGACTTTAGTTTGATGATGAATATAAAGGCATGAAACTAGTATGCCAATTTGCATTTATACATCTATCATTTGGGGAAAAAATACACATATAACGAGGATATGCCACACTTTCACTAGTGGACACAGCGTGGTGTGTATGCATGAGACACTTGCAAATATTTATTGGGATACTTGAAGTTCAGCTGCAACACCGTCTCACAGTTGACATCATGAAGTCATCTGTTGGATGAAACCACTTTATAATGAGGTTCCTTTTTGATTTCAACAATAAACTTCCCTTAGATGTAGTACATGATTGGTTTCGCATTGACATGTAAAAGTGTACTGCATGACAAATAGTAAGAAGATCTGAAGTTTAGAGTTTAAAAACAAAATGAAACATCAGACTTTATTTGGGCTTGCCTAGTGGCTCAGATGGTAAAGAATTCACCTGCAATGCAGAAGACCTGGGTTCAAGCCCTGGGTTGGGAAGATCTTCTAGAGAATGGCTACTCACTCTAGTATTCTTGCCTGGAGAATGCCATGGACAGAGGAGCCTGGCAGGCTACAGCCCCCAGGGGTTCGCAAAGAGTCAGACAAGACTGAGTGACTAAAACACACACAAATACAGAGTTACCTAGGTTAGCAGTTCTCAAATTTTAGCATGCATCAGCAATCACCTGGATGACTGGTTAAAACAGATTACTGCCTCATCTGTGTTTCTGATTTCTTAGTCTGGGGTGGGGTCCTCTAATTAGGATTTATAACAACCTTGGTTTCTGATTGATGCTACTGTTCATGGACTTGCACTTGAAAAACCATTAATCTACATCAACTTCTTTTGCAATTCAGGAATCACTTTTCTGTAATCTTTATTATCTGCTCAAATAATTCAAAGGCTGATACACTCACTAAATTGCAAGGAAGCCAGTTTCCCTATTACACAGGCTAATTTTATAAGAATTTACTGGAGCCAAAGTCTGTCTCCATAAAATCTTTGTTCACTATATGTCTATTCCTTTCTGCACTAAACAATGCTTCCAATATCTTCCCTTAACCAAACTGAACGTTTCCATCCTTTAGCTCTTTATTCTACATAATTCCTCTTTATCTACCATGTTATCATCCCCTGATGAAGCATCTTGTTATAAAGACCACTCTCAAAACAGGGGGCTGAGAACACAATATTTTAGATACTGATCCACTATCAGTGGATCTATCTAGTGATACTATCTCCTTTCCATAAACTGACATCATATATCCATTAACAAAGAACTGGGTTTTATTACTTTGTCTAGAGCAATAATACCACTTTATTAGTTGATACTCTGTAGAAGACCTGAACTCTATTTTTTATATTATGAACAGATATCTTTCCTTATCCATTTGAAATACTGACCTTGGCACAAGAATTTTGCTTTCATTCTGGCTTTTATTTTACCATTTTACTTCATTATCTCAGTAGAGCATAACTTCCATTTACAAAGTATAGGATGGTGGTTAATTGCACTACTTTTGAAGTCAGACTGTCATGGTTGCAAATCATAGCTCTATTGTTTAACAGCTATGTAGCCATCAACAAATTACATGGCCAACCTAAACCTCAGCTTCCTCATAGGCATGGTGGTAACAGTAGCTGCCTCACAGAGGTCTTTCAGGAGATACTATATACAAAACACTTAGCATAATGTCCTGTGCGTATTACATGCTTAGTAAATGTTAGTCATTATTACTTTATTAAAAGCAATCCAAAACACTGTCAGTCACTCAGTTGTGTTTGACTCTTCATGACCCCATGGACTGTAACCCACCAGGCTCCTCTGTCCATGGAATTCTCCAGGCAAGAAGACTGGAGTGGGTTGCCATTCCCTTCTTCAAGGGATCTTCCCAACCCAGGGATTGAACCCAGCTCCTACATAGCAGGTGGATTCTCTGCCATCCCAGGTAAGGTTTATACTGTACAAAGTAAGAGCAAAAGTCTTTACAGAAAACTACAAAGCCTTATTAGAAGTTTCTAAAAAAATAATTATAGTTTTTGCCTTGGTGAGACTGGAAATTATCAGTCTATCTGTTCAATCCATGATTTACAGGCTTAGCACACTTTCAATCAAAATGATGATATGATTTTTTAAATTGCGACAAAATTTACATGAAAAAATGAGAAGAGGCAAAACATTGTTAGGCAATCTGAAAAGAAGAAGAGAGAAGGAAGTCTAGTCATACCAGATGGAAACTTACACAAAAGCATTAAAACTTAAAGTTGTGGTGTTAGCATAAACATGGAAAGACACACCAACTGGAAAAAGTGGAGACATCAGAAATAGACCCAAAATGCATGCAGAAAGTGAAGGCAGTTTTCCCAAAAGGAGGGACAAAAAAGACTGATTTAATAAATTGTATTAAGGTAAAATAAAACAATTTCGAAAACCAAAGTGCAGAGCTACACCTTACATGAGAATCCACAGAGGAAATACAGAGGGGTGTGCTGCCAAAACTGAAAATGCAAAAACTGAAAGACTGTGAAGGAGAAAATGGTGCAAGTTACATTTTGTCATATAAAAATAACTGAGTCAGAAAAATATTTGCACTGAAAATGTCAGACAAATGAAGATTTATAAGAAGAGTACATTCAAATTCTGAAGGTAAATCTCAAGAACCTAAAAATCAAATAAGCAATAACAGTACAAAAATTACATAGAGACATATAAGTTATAAAGAAATACAGAAGACCATCCTTAATGAAACCTGAAGATACCTTTAATCACCTATATAAATAGCTAATAAAAAATTTAAGGAATCTGTTCTTTTCACTTATTTATAATGATCATTTAATTGATATATCTTTTTATGGAAGGCAGTATACTAAGAATAATAAAGATGTATATAATATGATCCAAATTTTAGACTCCAGAATTTCTCTTAATGACAAAAACCTATACCCAGAATAGCTATCTATGATTCCAAAAGACTGAAAAAAGCATAAATGTCCAAGATTAGAGAAAGAGATTTAATAAAAATCAATTCAGCAAAATATTACATAGTAATTAAAATGATAATTGTGAAGACATGAAGAATTATACAGACATGTTTCAAACACTATCATTAATGAAAATAGCTCATGTATGCTTTCTTCTTTTTGCATTTTACATGCACACAGGATGTATGTTGTCCTGAATGTAACAAAGTAAATGTGGGTGTATGTAAAATGCGTACAGGACTAACAGTATTAGAGTAGAATTACTTTAATTCTAAATTATCAATTATTTAAGCATGATTCTTGAGAAGTTTTACATCCTGTTTCCAGTATAAATTGAAGGTAATACTGAATTTGGGCTCTGTCACACAATTTAGGTATCTCTTTCAACTGAAAATTTGTGTCTCAAAACTTGCTAAGTGTACACAAAGTCTTTACACAAGTCAGCAATGTGCAACAGGGCAACAGCGAGAATTCTGCGCTCCCTCATCGCGCACACACCGACCCGCTGCCGCTCAGCCGTGGCCACGATCACATGGACTGTAGCCTGCGAGACTCCACGGTCCACGGGATTCTCCAGGCAAGAAAACTGGAGTGGGTTGCCATTCCCTCCTCCATATTGACCCAGCAAATATTTACTGTTACTTAGACTCTACTCTGAATAAATAGTAATAAATAATATGGTCTTGGCTCTGGTGGTGGAATGGGACAGACAGACATACAGACATATAAAGTCATCATTAAATTCTAATGTAAGTTCTCTATGTCTGTGTCTCTACATCTGTTTTGCAAATAAGATCATCTATGCCATTTTTCTAGATTTCACACATACGCGTTAATGTACAATATTTGTTTTTCTCTTTCTAACTTACTTCACTCTGCATGACACTCTCTAACATAGGACACCAAGTGAGGAAAGGAGGGCTGAGATAAGCTGTGAAATTGGGATTGATATGTATATATCATATACCATATACATATATATAAAATAGATAACTAATGAAAATCCACTGTATTTCAGGGAACTCTACTCAGGGCTGTGGTGACCTAACTGGGAAGGAAATCCAAAAACCGAGGAGATAAATGTGTATGTACAGCTGATTCACTTTGCTATGCAGTAGAAACTAACACAACATTATAAAGCAACTCTGAAAAAAGTGAAAGCGTTAGCCGTTCGGCTATGTCTGACTCTTTGCAACCCCATGGATTGTCGTCCATCAGACTCCTCTGTCCATGGACTTCTCCAGGCAAGAATATTGGAGTGGGTAGCCATTGCTTTCTCCAGTGGATCTTCCCAACCCAGGGATGGAACCTAGTCTCCTGCATTGCAGGTGGATTCTTTACCATCTGGACCAACAAGGGAAGCCCAAAGCAACCATGCTTCAATAAAAAATGAGTTGAAAAATTATAACGTAGGTATAGCACTAGAGTTATACCAGGCTATTTAAAAAATACCAAGGGGGTATCTAACCCATCACAAGAGGTAATAACAGATACTAGCTCTGAGTTCTACAGAATTAGCAGAGTTACCAATATGGCAAGCGGCTGGTGGAAAGATGCAGAGAGCAGGCAGGAAGGTGAGAGATAGCATGGTGAGTAGAGATGGCCTTAGCAGGGTAGAAAGGCAAAGCACTCAGGGTGTGTTTAAGACCTGTTTCTACCGCTATTAACTGGGTAATGCAAGTCATTTCCTCATCTATACAATGCAAATAACTCCACCGACCTCACACACTGACACAAGGACTAGAGGAGACTGTGTATGTATGTGCCTGACAAGGAGCTGGCCCTCAACAGATGAAGCGCTGTTTCAAGGATTTCAGCGTTGCCGGACCAACAGGTACAAGGCGGGATGAGACAGGAGGCACTCAGATCATAAAGGGCTTCTTTATCGGACTAAAGAGCCTGGACCTCACGCCATAAATCACTGCTGCCTCTGAAGGATTTTAATCAGGAAAACAATATCGTTCGGTTTGCTTTTTAAGTGGGTCACTCTGAAAACTGACTAGAAGTTAGATTTGATGGGGTGGAGACCTACAGTAAGGAGGACACTTAGTGGGTCGCTTGAATAATTCTGGAGAGGATGCTGAAGGCCTAAGACGGGAATGGAAGTGAAGGAAGTTTGGAGAAATAGTCAGCAGGTATAACAGGTAAGACGTTGTGATTATTTAAAGGTGGGAGGAAAAGGAGAGGAAAGTGAGGTGTCAACATAGCTAGCGGTCTAGAATGGGTGGTTAAGTAGATGGTGATACAGCAACTAAAATGAAAAAGAGGAGCAGGTTGAGGAAGATAATGAGTAAGTGAGTACCTGCATATGCCAGGCACTGCTGAGTCCTGAGGTTACCAAGATGAACAAGACAAGACTCCTCTCTGTAAAGAGCTCACTTTCTGGCAGGAAAGACATAAAAATAAAGATGAAGGAAATACAGTTTTGTTGTATGCAGCCAACTATCTGGATTCTTAACAAAAACAATTACATATCTAGTTGTGATGCAAATAAAGGAAATATATCATGAGGAAATGATCAGACAAATCCCAATTAGGAGATATTCTGCAAGACAATCTGACTTTTCATATGTATTAATATTGTGAAAGGGTTTTTTAAAAAGAGGACAAGTTCAATGTTGAAGGACACTAAAGAGGCATGAAAATTAAATGCTAGGTATGATCATTGGTTGTTGGTTGGATACTAATGACCCCCACTGCCAAGGAATAGTTAAAAGGACATTAACATAATAACTGGGAAATTTTGAGTATGAAACAAATCAAATAATACTATCATATCACTGTTAAATGTCTTAGGTATACTAATGCTATTTTGGTTATGTAGAGGAGAGTTCTAGGTATTCGGACATAGATACTGAAGTAGTTAAATAGTTAGGGTAATATGTCATGATGTCCATAACTAATTTACAAACATTTATGCTATTTAAAATATTTTTGTATTTCATATGATGATATGCATTTCATAAACAGATATTATATGAATATATATGTATATATGAGTTATATATTATATGAATATATATGTGAATATATATGTAGAGAGCACAAGTGTGAATGTGACAAAATGTTCAAATCTGTAATTTTAAATTTATTTTATATTCACTTTATTAGTCTTTCTTCCTTCAACTAAAATAATCAAAAATGATAGCATATAAAAGTCTAAATCAGTAACAAGTGTAGAAGAAATTTAAGAAGGGTGACACAAAGTTGTTTAGGTAAACTCTTCTTCCAAGATTTTCTCCATGGTTTCATTTTCCTACACACGACGCTCTGTGAAAACCTTTACTCTGCGAAGAGTCCTGGCTTTGACAGTTAGGTGAGCCATAGTCCAGGTTATCTGGAAACAGACACCTCTGATGTCAAAACTCTGCACAGTCAGCCAGTATAATTTTGTTTTCTCCAGTGGGAAGGCTGAGGCCATAAAGAAGGATACACTCAGACATATCACTGGGATAATTTCATGACACATATGACAAATACCTCCTGCAGAAAAGTTAACCCATTTTCAAAGTGTCTCTCTAAAGCATTCTACAACCTGAAATCTTGTCTATTGTATTGATTTATCCTGTCTTCCATTAATTCTGGAAACAATCCTAGCAACTTCCATTTATTGAATACTCCTATGTACCAAGAACTATGGCTGGTATTATGCATACATGATATTAATTTATCCCAAATGTATTTATTACTATGTATCAGTCTCTATTCCAGGAACTGGAGACACAGCCATGAACAGATATAAGCTTCTGCCTCTTGGAGCTGAATACATCCCAATGATCTCATTCAACTGTCATTTATGATTTTATTTAATCTTTGCAATACACCTGAAAGGGAGTTTTGGTGAGATTTAGAACCTTGCCTAATGCTATAGCTGAATTCTGAGTCTACTCTTTCAAATTCCAAAGTACCATTCTATATCACCCTTCTTTCCAATAATTCAGCATCATTGGAATCTGAAGAATTTGCAGCAGATGATGAGATGATTAGATAGCATCACCGACTCCATGGACATGAGTTTGAGCACACTCTGGGAGAAAGCAGAGGACAGAGGAGCCTGGCATGCTGCAGTTCATGGGGTCACGGAAAGTCGGATGTGACTTCACGACTGAACAACAACAACAACTAGTTAAACAAAGAGCTGATCAAGAACAAATATAGACTTTTCATAGAAACCAAATTTAAAAAAATAGGATATACACAGTCTGTCTAAAATTATGCAAGGGAGTCTCGGGGACAAAGCTTGCACAGAAAAGTGTCGCAATTTCTTGTACCTAACAATAAAAATAAGTATAGAATAATCAAAATCACAATTACCCTGGGCACCACAGGCATTGACTCAAATTCCATGTGTCCCCTTTCTCATTATACAGTTAGGGCTGTCTCCTGCTCTGCGGTCTCTGAGCTCCCCTCACTTTGATATGCTAAGGAGCTTTGCATCAGTAGTGGGTGAACTGGGCCCAGTCAGTGATCCAGATTTAAATTTTAATTCATTAAAGAAGCATGCAGTTCTCCACAGTGAATTGAGCAAATAAAAGTATGAATTCTGAAAAAGATAAACCCCCATTTATTCCTATGGCAACTTGATCTTTGACAAAGTTGGAAAGCATTGCAAGTGGGAGAGCTGCCTAATAACAAAAACAACAATAACCCTGGAGAATGGAAATGTGAAGTCCTAATGCCAGCAATTAGAAGTAATCACTTGTTTATTAGGCTATCATTTGAACAACATTATTTCCACTTCAACACAAACCACATTTCTCACATCTCATGAATAGGAGGCAGGCTCCACCATAGAGAACATGGGTGCTTCCAAGAAGGGCTTAGTTTGGGGACCTCTGGTTTTCACTACTGAGCACAACAGTTTTTGAGATACTCCACGACTGGCTTTAGTACCATCTGCCAGAGAAGACAGGATACTTCCCAGGAAGTCTTTTACCAATCACGATTTGTTGTTTTGTCACTCACTCAGGCTGTCTGACTCTTTGTGACTCCATGGACTGTGCTCACCAGGCTCCTCTGTCCATGGGATTTCCCAGGCAAGAATACTGGAGAGGGTTATCATTTCCTTTTCCAACGATCTTTCCTACCCAGGGATTGAATCTGTGTCTCCTTCATTGGCAGGTGGATTCTTTTCCACTGAGCCACCAGGAAAGCCCCCACCAATCACAAGAGCAGACACTTAATGGTACAGCATAAATTTCTTTTGTGAAGTTATGGCATGCATCCTCTAGGATGGGACTCAGAAATTAAAACTCTTTCAGCTAGCAAAGTCTCTGCTATTTACTCCCAAGCTGTCTGACAGGAAGGGTGCTACAATCACAGATAATGAATTGAAGCCCCTTAAAGGCCAAGGTAAGTAGGAAAGAAGAGACATCCATTAATTCTCAAATGTATGAAATTTGTCATGAAAAGGTTTCCTCAGAGGAAAATATCAATTATATGGAAATTCTATGTGACAGTAATTCATGCTTGCAAGGGCTAGATAGTGGATACCACAGTTTACTTATAGTGTTTCAGCATAAAAAAATGTATGTATTCATATATATTCAAGTCAACAGATATTTATTAAGCATCTACTATATGCTTGGCACTATGTAGAAAATGGAGATAAGAATGGTAAGAAAGTTGTGCATCCTGTTCATATGAAACCTATAGTCCAGAGATTAGTGCAAAGAAAGAGAGGAAAACAATAGAATGGGAAAGACTAGAGATCTCTTCAAGAAAATGAGAAATACAAAGGGAACATTACACACAAAGATGAGCACAATAAAGGACAGAAATGGTATGGACCTAAAAAAAGCAGAAGATATTAAGGAGAGGTGGCAAGAATACACAGAAGAACTATACAAAAAAGATCTTCATGACCCAGATAACCATGATGCTGTGATCACTCACCTAGAGTCCAGACATCCTGGAATATGAAGTCAAGTGGGCCTTAGGAAGCATCACTATGAGCAAAGCTAGTGGAGGTGATGGAATTCCAATTGAGCTATTTCAAATCTTAAAAGATGATGTTGTGAAAGTGCTGCACTCAATATGCCAGCAAATTGAACAACTCAGCAGTGGCCACAGGACTGGAAAAGGTCAGTTTTCATTCCAATCCGAAACAAAGGCAATGCCAAAGAATGTTCAAACTACCGCACAATTGCACTCATCTCACATGCTAGCAAAGTAATGCTCAAAATTCTCCCAAGTGAGGCTTCAATAATACATGAACTGTGAACTTCCTGAGATGTTCAAGTTGGATTTAGAAAAGCAGAGGAACCAGAGATCAAACTGCCAACATCCGCTGGATCATAGAAAAAGCAAGAGAGTTCCAGGAAAACATCTACTTTTGTTTTATTGACTATACCAAAGCCTTTGACTGTGTGGATCTCAAAGAACTGTAGAAAATTCTGAAAGAGATGTGACTACCAGACCACTTTACCTGCCTAAGAAATCTGTATGCAGGTCAAGAGGCAACAGTCAGAACTGGACATGGAACTACAGACTGCTTCCAAATAGGGAAAGGAGTATGTCAAGGCTCTATGTTGTCACCCTGCTTATTTAACTTATATGCAGAGTACATCATGCAGAATGCCAGGTTGGATGAAACACAAGCTGGAGTCAAGATTCCCAGGAGAAATATCAATAACCTCAGATACGCAGATGACACCACCCTTATGGCAGAAAGCGAAGAACTAAAGAGCCTCTTGATGAAAGTGAAAGAAAAGAGTGCAAAAGTTGGCTTAAAACTCAACATTCAGAAAAGTATGATTATGGTATCTGGCCCCATCACTTCATGGCTAGTAGACGGGGAAACAACGGAAACAGTGACAGACTTTATTTTTGGGGGCTCCAAAATCACTGCAGATGGTGGCCACAGCCATTAAATTAAAAGATGCTTGCTCCTTGGAAGAAAAGCTATGACCACCCTAGATAGAATATTAAAAGGCAGAGACATTACTTTACCAACAAAGGTGCATCTAGTCAAAGCTATGGTTTTACCAGTAGTCATGTATGGATGTCAGAATTGGACTTTAAAGAAAGCTGAGTGCTCAAGAATTGATGCTTTTGAACTGTGGTGTTGGAGAAGACTCTTGAGAGCCCCTTGGACTGCAAGGAGATCCATCCAGTCCATTCTAAAGGAGATCAGTCCTGGGTGTTCATTGGAAGGACTGATGTTGAAGCTGAAACTCCAATACTTTGGCCACCTGATGCGAAGAGCTGACTCATTTGAAAAGACCCTGATGCTGGGAAAGACTGAAGGTGGGAGGAGAAGGGGATGACAGAGAATGAGATGGTTGGATGGTATCAGAGACCAGATGGACATGAGTTTAAGTAGGCTCCGGGAGTTGGTGATGGACAGGGAGGTCTGGCATGCTGCAGTCCATGAGGTTGCAAAGTGTCGGACACAACTGAGCGACTGAACTGAACTGGATAGTCCAGAGAGGAATACAGAATGATACATAAGCAGGCCATGTGATTAGTCTTAGAGAGGGAAAATGTAAGGTGTAATGGGAGTCCCAGGGAGGCTTCCTAACACAATGTGGAGTCAGGAAAGGCTTAGCAGAGCAAGTGACTTCTACACTAAGTCCAGAAGAAGGGGCAGGAATTAGATGACAGGGATGGGAAGAGAGTGGATCCAGCAGTAGCAACAACAGGCAAAGAGAATGTGAGATTTTGATTTAATAATAGGTCTGTGTTGGAAGTGGATATTGGAACTTTTAAAGAATAGAGATTTAAATGCCAAAGGCAGGAAAGAATCTGAGCTACTCTCCACTTTCAGAGCTGATTGTGTCTTCTCAGACCATGAGCTGTTCGCAACTGGGGACTATGGCTCCTGCCTTTTGTTACAATTATTGTTGTCATTTTTCTACAACTAGCCACAGAACAAATGTCCAATAAAATATAAACAACTATTGATGAACAATAGCCATGGGGGAGAAAGGAAGGGCAATTACTACCTAGTCTGTGCTTAATATCAGTTACCAGTTGTTGAGGTTATGTTCTAAGTGCTTCTGTCTCCAGGACTTAGCACAAGATGTGTCACAAGTGCTGAATAAATACATATTGAATGAATAAGTTAATTTGTATTGAAGAGATGAGGAAAATGAAGCTCAAAGTTTCTTATTTGGGGAGGTCACAAAATTGTGCGATTCAAGACAAAGCTCCAAAAACTGATTCTATTACACCATGTTCATGAGATTTGTCCAGGTCACTCTATGGAAAATGAATCACTTAGATATCTTGTCTTTTAGGGCCACATGGAATGCTGACCCATTTGTCACTTTGGTGAAAACTTTATCCCCTCTGCTAGCTAATGGTACCATTCAAAAGTGTATCCTCATTACAGACACCTCTGAGTCCACCTTCTCCCACTGACCCAGCACCCTGTGGAGGGGAAGGTTTGTAGCACAGTAGACAGAAACAAAATCCTGGGAGGATTTTTTGGTGTAATAGGGGTGTGCAGAGGTGTGATGGGGAGGTGGGACCCTGGAGAGAAATGGAGGGTACTTGGAGTAGAACTCGAGATGTTCATGCTGAGAGGATCATTGGGAAACTGGGCCCTTCATGTACTCATCAATAGCATAGCAAAAGAAGCACTGACCACAAGGAAAGAAAGAGGGCCAGACAGACAAACTCCTGGAGGACCAGGAGCCTTCTCTGTCTTTCACTTAGTTGAGCTAGAGGAGGTGTGGTTGCCCGTCTTTCCTTGTGACTTGACACGTTTATTGGTTTGGTTTATTTATTTATTTGTTATTTATTTTTAACACTTTCAGAGGCTACAGAGTATTTAGAAAGATCAATAGTAGTTGATAAAAGGTATGTTTGAAAAGACCTGCCTTAGCCTCCATGAGTTACTGCCACAGCCACATAAGTATACAGAACCTTTTTCCTATCTATACCTTAATTAACATAGCATCTATTATGGGTCTTAGAGAAGTAGTATATATTTACTGACTAAAGTGTGAATTCACAATCTATATTTATCAAAATTTTAGAAACAAGAAACTTGTTTATCACCCCACTTCTTACCTCTAAAATAAAATAAAACAAGGAACAGGCATTAATTTGAATTTGCCTTCCCTTTGGTGAACAGGTTTTATTGCTCTATAAACTTATTTATTAAAATGTATAGCAAATAGTTTTAAACATAAAAACCAAAGGTATCATATTGATATTATCTGTGGGTATTGAATTTGAAGTAGAGATGATCACATTACAGAATATAATCTCCAAAGATCTTTAATTTTCACTATAACCTTAAGTTTTTATGCTAAGCCTAAGCTTTGGATTTTTGTACTGTTATTTTAGAAATACAGCCTTTTAAACTATCTAATCTCTATTTTCAAATGTTCCTCCATTTTTTTGCAGGCCTCATACTTCAGTGCTATATAAATGAATATGTTTTCTTCTTTTCTCTAAAAATGTAAATTCCCTTACATGGGCTTTACCAAAACATAACTTGCTTTCTGATTAGAACAAACCAAAAATAAAAAAAACCCACACACACCTCCGATAAAATATACAACTCCCAAAAGGGAACCTAGATTTCAACCAAGAATTTGCAGAAATCATAGTGTGATTTACTTAAAGAATATACTTTAAAGCAAAATGCTGAAAATTCTTTCCATCTTTTCCTTCTGATGTATCTTCATGTATGAATTAACTTCTTACATTCCTGCAGACTTAGCTCCTTATGAATAAGAAGACCTCAAATTATTTTCCTTTTCTGTGCACAAGTATGGTCTTCTCCTCTGTTTTTAAATAGCTCTGTAGTGTCTTGAGAAAGCAGACACAGGTGGTGAGGAAAGAGCTTCTCAAGGAACAAGTCCCAGCCATGGACTCTGAAGAGCCAGGCCATTGTAGGCACTGCCCACTTTTGCCATGTTTGATATTGCATCTCTGTTGTATAAGGGCATTTACTGCAAGACCGCTTACATAAAACATTTGAACTTATGCAATAGGGGGACTAGAGCCCCACTTTAGTAAACTATGAAGTCATTTTGTGGCTTCCATTTTGAATGGGACTCTTCATTGGGATGATAAGATTTCAACAAATTTTACTCATAATTTTTCATCTATTCATGAACTTGTATAAAAAAAAAGTAGCCTTGCTTTTGAGTTTTAGTTAGGTTTTTATGGGAGAAAAAACTTAGGAAAACTTTTTCGTTAACCATGTGCTATGTTACTTCAAATTTTTAATTGTCTTTTTTTAAAGAGATATACTCAAATTTTCTGTTTCTTTTAAAAATGCAAACAGCTTTCTTTAGTTCCATTTGAAGACTTTGGATGTAATTTGATCTAGAAAAAGTTTAAAAATAAAGCCTTTTAAACTATCTAAGCTGTACTTTCACCACTTAAACTACGTAAGACTAAGTTGTAATTAGTCTATGTGGTTACAACCTGTATTGGTTTAGGAGTAGGTGTATGGCAAATGTTTAATTTTTAAATTTTTATTGGAATGCCGTTGCTCTATAATGTTGTTATTTTTACTGTACAGCAAAGGGAATCAGCTGTACGGATACATAGATCCCCTCTGTTTTAGATTTCCTGCCCATTCAGATCATCACAGAGCATGGAGGAGAGTTCCCTGAGCTATACAGTAGGTTCTTATTGGCTATCTATTTTATACATAGTATCAATATTGTATATATATCCCAATCTCCCCATTCATCCCACCCTCACCTTTCCTCCTAGGTATTCACACATTTGTTCTCCAAGCCGGTGTCTCTATTTCTGCTTTATATATAAGATCCAATTTTTTCACAGTGTATACTTTTGTTCCTATCTTAGTACCCTTTCCATGGGAGAACATCCATTCCCACAGTCTTTAATAAATTATATTCATGTGGTTCATCTGATCTGCTCCACAACCCACCCCATCGTATTCCAGTGATGTTCCAGTGGTTTGTAGATGACCCAGGCCTAAGTACACCGTTCCTGGCACAGTGAGTCACCCAAGCCAGTCAGGCCAGGCAGGAGCTATCAGGGAAGACACACTTGGGGATCTGCAGCCCTAAGAATGATCTTGGTGCTGACACCAGACATTCTGTTGGTGTATGAAGAAGAACCAGCACCCATGGCTTAATCCTACATAAGTTGCATTTGTGCCACTTGTAACTCCAGAGGATCTCAGTCTATACAGAGAGAGGTCGGGGTGCTAGCACTGGTTTTATAATGAAGTGTCATAGTATATTTGACATACGCAAACTCACAGTCACATTCTCTTCAGAATGATAGAATGGATATGACCTTATATTAGAATATCATACAATTTTTAAAAAAATTTGGTATTCAATTTTAAGGGATTATGTTGATTTAGGTTAATCTCGGAAGTAATTTCTGTGGAAATTAACTGAAGAACATCATGAAATAAAATAAAAATCTACATGATGATATAATGTTTGTTATTTGCATTTTGAAACAACAGCTGTTACATTTATGAATGAGATTACTGATGAGCCACCAAAAAAATTTGAATTAACCCAAGCCAGTTTGTCTTGTTTTCCTAATAAGTTATTGCCTATAACCATTTTAGTTCAATTTATTTGGGCTGAAAGATTCCCATGTGGCTCAGCAGGTAAAGAATCTGACTGCAATGCAGGAGAACTGCGTTCAATCTCTGGGTTGGGAAGATCCCCTGGAGAAGGGAGAGGCTAGCCACTCCAGGATTCTGGCCTGGAGATTTCCATGACAGTCCATGGGGTCCCAAAGAGTTGGATATGACTGAGTGACTTTCACTTCACTTCATATCACATACCTAACTCATTTCGGAACCCCTAAGTTAAACAAAGGTTGTTGTTTTAAAACTGCAGGTCTTCTCAGAACTCTATGTTAATGTGTGTTTTAAATCTACATGAGGGAAACAGAATATTCAGCCTTTCTTAAGCTTATTTAAACATGGAACCATTTACTACTAAATATTTTCAGGAATGAGTGTTCTATAAGATACACTTTGGGAAATTCCAATCTATGTTGTTAAATTGAGCCTGTATATAGTGTTTGCCACTTGCTAATACATATTAAAATAACTATCCAAGTATGGAAGGGATCTCTCTTTTTATGAGCACAATAAAGGACAGAAATGGTATGGACCTAACAGAAGCAGAAGATATTAAGAAGAGGTAGCAAGACTACACAGAAGAACTATACAAAAAAGATCTTCATGACCCAGATAACCATGATGGTGTGATCACTCACCTAGAGTCTGACATCCTGGAATGCAATGTCAAGTGGACCTTAGGAAGCATCACTATGAACAAAGCTAGTGGAGGTGATGGAATTCCAGTTGAGCTATTTCAAATCCTAAAAGATGATGCTGTGAAAGTGCTGCACTCAATAGGCCAGCAAATTTGGAAAACTCAGCAGTGACCACAGGACTGGAAAAGGTCAGTTTTCATTCCAATCCCAAAGAAAGGCAATGCAAAGAATGCTCAAACTACCACACAATTGCACTCATCTCACATGCTAGTAAAGTAATGCTCAAAATCCTCCAAGCCAGGCTTCAAAAGTATGTGAACTGTGAACTTCCAGATGTTCAAGCTGGATTTAGAAAAGACAGAGGAACCAGAGATCAAATTGCCAACATCCACTGGATCATCTAAAAAGCAAGAGAGCTCCAGGAAAACATCTACTTTTGCTTTATTGACTAAACCAAAGCCTTTGACTTTGTGGATCACAACAAACTGTGGAAAATTCTTAAAGAGATAGGAATACCAGACCACTTTACCTGCCTCCTGAGAAATCAGTATGCAGATCAAGAAGCAATAGTTAGAACTGGAAAGAGATGGGAATATCAGACCACCTGACCTGACTCTTGAGAAACCTATATGCAGGTTACAGGAAGAAACAGTTAGAACTGGATATAGAACAACAGACTGGTTCCAAATAGGAAAGGAGTACATCAAAGCTGTATATTGTCACCCTGCTTATTTAACTTATATGCAGAGTACATCATGAGAAACACTGGGCTGGATGAAGCACAAGCTGGAGTCAAGATTGCCAGGAGAAATATCAATAACCTCAGATATGCAGATGACACCACCCTTATGGAAGAAAGTGAAGAGGAACTAAAAGCCTCTTGATGAAAGTGAAAGAGGAGAGTGAAAAAGTTGGCTTAGAGCTCAACATTCAGAAAACTAAGATCATGGCATCTGGTCCCATCACCTCATGGGAAATAGATTTGGAAACAGTGTCAGACTTTATTTTTTGGGGCTCCAAAATCACTGCAGATGGTGATTGCAGCCATAAAATTAAAAGACGCTTACTCCTTGGAAGGAAAGTTATGACCAACCTAGATAGCACATTAAAAAGCAGAGACATTACTTTGCCAAAAAAGGTCCGTCTAGTCAAGGCTATGGTTTTTCCAGTGGTCATGTATGGATGTGAGAGTTGGACTATAAAGAAAACTGAGTACAGAAGAATTGATGCTTTTGAACTGTGGTGTTGGAGAAAATTCTTGAGAGTCCCTTGGACTGCAAGGAGATCCAACCAGTCCATCCTAAAGGAAATCAGTCCTGAATATTCACTGGAAGGAGTGATGCTGAAGCTGAAACTCTAATACTTTGGCCATCTCATGTGAAGAGTTGACTCATTGGAAAAGACCCTCATGCTGGGAGGGGTTGCAGGCAGGAGGAGTAGGGGACAACAGAGGATGAGATGGCTGGATGGCATCACTGACTCGATGGACATGAGTTTGAGTAAACTCCGGGAGTTGGTGATGGACAGGGAGGCCTGGCATGCTGTGATTCACGGGGTTGCAAAGAGTTGGACATGACTGAGTGACTGAACTGAATTGGACTGAAAATCACTGCAGACGGTGACTGCAGCCATGAAATTAAAAGACGCTTGCTCCTGGGAAGAAAAGCTATGTCCAACACAAACAGCTTATTAAAAAGCTGCTGACAAAGATCCATCTAGTCAAAGCTATGGTTTTTCCACTGGTCATGTATGGATGTGAGAGTTGGACTATAAAAAAACTGAGTGCAGAAGAACTGATGCTTGTACTGTGGTGTTGGAGAAAACTCTTGAGAGTTCCTTGGACTGCAAGGAGATCCAATCAGTCCATCCTAAAGAAATCAGTCCTGAATATTCACTGGAAGGAGTGATGCTAAAGCTGAAACTCCAATACTCTGGCCACCTGATGCGAAGAACTGACTCATTTGAAAAGAATCCTGATGCTGGGAAAGCTGAAGGCAGGAGGAAAAGGGGACAATAGAGGATGAGATGGTTGGATGGCATCAGCGATGGATTGAACATGAGTTTGAGTAGGCTCTGGGAGTTGGTGGTGGAAAGGGAAGCCTGGTGTGCTGTAGTCCATGGGGTTGACTAAGAAACTCAACTGCACTGATAGTGCCTGCCAGTTGCTAATACATATTAAAATAACTATCCAAGTACAGAAGGGGTCTCTCTTTTCATGCATTTTATATGTCACCATGCTGGAGAATCAAGAGTACAGAAATTTGAATACCAGTTCTACTTACTAACTCGTCTTTAAGCCTGCTACCTCCTAAGTTTTTAGTAAACGTCAGATAGGGTCTTCTCTGTGTCTAGGTTACCCTTCTGCATGCATGTGTGCTCACTCAGTCACGTCCAACTCTTAGTGACCCTATGGTCTGTTGCCCACCAGGGTCCTCTGTCCAAGGGATTTCCCAGTGGCAACACTGGAGTGGATTGCCATGTTTTCCTCCAGGGGATCTTCCGACCCAGGTATTGAACCCACATCTCCTGCATTAGCAGGAGGGTTCTTAACCACAGAGCTACCTGGGAAGCCCCAGGCTATCCTTCTAGTTAACTCCTTATTCTTAAAAAACTAGCTAAATCTTGCCACCTTCGCTAATGTCCTCTTTGCTCCTGTGTTCTGTTACATCATGGCATGGATCACACTACACCATAACTCTCTTTTTATTGATTAATTTCCCCTGTTAAACTTTGAGATACTTTAAAGCCAAAATATGATCTGGCCATTTTTATATCTCTATAGACAAAGCACAGTGCCTGACATTGTGTAAGTTCTCCGTGAGTGGTGGTGCCAATCAGAAAGTCTTTCCTCTTAGCTGCTTATGCTTGCCACTGGATAACTCCAACTGCTAGTTGATAGGAAAGGTTTAAATGATCAAAATACTTGATGATATCATCATCAAAATTAATTCCAGTAGTCTTCAAGAAAGAATGCTCTCACTTCTAGGGAGTGTAGCAGGGGAGGTATAATGAGATCAATGCCATGCTCAAAAGAAAATCTATTATAATTATATATGTGTATACTATAATCAAGAAAAAACCTTTAATCTCTATGGATATAACATTCTCATCACTCATATGTGACAAGATATTGCAAAAGGTATCCAAGGTATTTTTAGGCAAGAGAGGAAGTCCTAGCATACACAGGTATAAAAATAGTTTTAGAAGACCTAGTTCATTCCTTGTTTTTCAACACACTGCAATTTTTTAAGTTAAATTTTAATTTCTGTTACCTACCAGGCTTAAACTAAATAAATGTTACAAAGTAGAAAAATGACTTTTAAAAACTTCCTTGCAAGCAAATCACAGTTTGAAGATAAAGCAAAAAGGCAAATCGCATAAGCACAAATGAACTATAAGCAGAAAGAAAGTGAAAGTGAAGTCGCTCAGTCATGTCCAACTCTTTGTGATCCCATTGACTGTAGCTTACCAGGCTCCTCCATCATGGGATTTTCCAGGCAAGAGTACTGGAGTGGGTTGTCATTTTCTTCTCTAGGGGATCTTCCTAACCCAGGGATTGAATGTGGGTCTCCTGCATTACAGGCAGATGCTTTACCTTCTGAGACACCAGAGTTGACTTTTCTCCAATTTATAGTATAAACTTTAGGCCAATTTAAAAGGTAAACACAATAACGATCTAATTAGGGGGAAAAAATCTCATAAAATTCCCAGTTGATCAAGAAATTCTGAAACATGAACTTAATTCTTATAACAGATTAGCTGAGATTGGTAGATGATGGGATAAAGACATTGTAATTTCTAAGACATTGGTAATATAGCTTACCCAACAAATCTAGTCTACTATTTAACACCTTATTTTTTATGTGTGTAGTAATTGTATACATACACTAGTCATTATATATTGAAATAAAGCATATTATTATATGAGATGTGTTATTTATATATTTCTTAAGTGCTAGGGGAAAATGGGATGGTGCAGGATATGAAAGGGATTCTGTCTCATTGTGAGTAATCTTTAGGCCAATGCTTTGTCTACTCTTCTCAGAGGCACAGGCTCAATGACTCCAGATGTTTAAGTGCAGAAACAGACAGAAAGAAAATAAGTCAAGACTGAAAAAGAAGCAGGAGATGGTGCAACTTCAGACTGAGATCTGAAGCTGATACACTTTATCCAGTTTTCATGGAAAGCATCCTCCTCAGCATCGATCTGTGCTGCCCAAAAGACTGCCGACTACCTTCTGATTGCTTCCTTTTTTCCTCCTAGAACACTTAACTGAGGAATCTCTATTTTCCACTTTAGAGTTAAACAACCATCAATATCTATTTAGTTCTAGTACTCTATTTCCTAAGATATGTATAAAAGTATAATTTCTAAAGGTACCTCTTTAGAATAACAGCTTTGCCAAGATATAATTCACATTTAAAACAAACCACGTACATAAAATGTATCATTCAAAGGGTTTTTGGTATATCCATAGAGTTGTGTCACCATGACCACATTTTCAACAATTCTCTGAAAAGTCTTGCACTCATTAGCAGTCATTCCTCTTCACTTTCCCCACCCACATCCCTAGGCAAACATGAATCTACTTTCTGTCTTTGTAGATTTGCCTATTCTGGACATGGTACACACCTAATGTATTTTTAGTACTATGTTTACTCCTTATTCTGCAAAATTCTACCCAAGTTCAGAGGATGTAACTTTGCTCTGACATTCTCTTGCCCTAACAGAAAGAAATTACAGACCTACGACAGGAAGCCCTCAGTGTCCAGCTAGTTTCTGGAACAATCCAGAGTTGAAGAATATAGCTAGTAACAATTCATAATTGTTTGTGTGTATGGGAATGGAGGAAATCAATAAAATATCTGCTTTTGTTTTCAAATAAAATATTTAATAAAATATCAAATAAATATTAGTAAAATATCTTATTTTTTTTAATCCTTACACATGATTATAAACAATCCCTTTGGAACATTTTTCTGGAATTTTAAGTTGTATCAGCTAGTTTTTCACATAATATTATATGCCAGGCACTATGCTTGATTTTTAAAACAATCCAGAAAGTAGGTCAGTATTATTATTCCCATTTTAAAGATAAGGAAATTGAGACTCACAGAAGTAAAGTGAGCTGCCCCAAGTTACACAGGTTATTCATGGAAGAAATAATTCAGGTCTTTACTCTCCATCATGTGTACTTTCCATCATGTTACATTTTCTACCCTCAGACAACCAGTCCTTCTGATAAAAAGAATTTGTGCAAGAACTAAGTCGATAAAAGCAATTTAACTTCTCCAAGATTATTTTTTAAAGTCACCTATGATTACAGTTCATAGACAATTCTCTATGCAACAGAAATGCTTCACTAGAATTAATAATATGGGATTGAGGCTATAGCATCAGGTTAAAAAAAATCCCTTTTGCTGGTTTGCTGGTTCCCCCAGGGGCCCCAAATACAGAAGAGCTTAGACATTTGAGCTCTAGTATCTACCATTCTCCTCATTCACACCTCAATACACAATTCTCTCTCCTGGTTATTAAATCCCAGTGAAGCTTGTTGCAAAATAAAAAAATAAGAGAAAATAACGTGTAGTCATTTTACACAGCCTGGAGTTTGAAATTCAGCAAGGTGGGGAGGAAGAAATGAGGGGGAAAGAACTGGCCGATTACAAGGTCAGCCCCCGTTAGCAGCCACAGTGACCTAACAGTATCAGAGAAACGTCTGATCACCTTACCAATCATTGTGGGCTCTTGCTGTGTTTAATACAGTGTGTTCCAAATAGACTGCTGCTCTTCTAGCTTCTAAGTGCCTTTGGCTTAAAGACACTGACATTTCCGGGAGGTGTACACATTTAACCCGGGGCAGGAATCATCTTCTGCAGGAAACAGGGCTGCCTCTATGCAGATGGGGTGTCCAGAGCCCGCTGGTACAAGACCTCTGTGAGCGGAGACAGGCCAAGCCAGGCAAGACTGCGTGGATGGATCAGCCAGGCTCGTCCTGGTACAGTAATCTAATAAACTCAAACTGTGCGCGACACCGCTGGTGCTGAGAAACCTGTTTGTTCATAGTAACAGGAGGTTCTCCAATAAGGGTGGTGAGAAATTCAAGGGTCCTGTCTGCTGGTAGTATCCGGGGCACTACCTCATCCACTTAATTAACCCCCAGAGAGCTAGCCAAGAAACTGCTCTGATTACAAAATAATGGGTCCATCAGGCACAATTAGTACCCAAGTGAAACATGGCACTTTGCATGTGAAAACGATTGAAGTAAACAATCCCAGGCCCTGAAAGGGGCTCGCTTCCTAATTAACCCTTAGAGGGCTCATCTGTTTGCCGAACAAAACCCAACCCCAAGCCTTTGCCAGCTGGCATGATGGGGAAATGGTTTTTGCATCAGATCTTGCTAGGCAAGGCACTGGCAAGTGGAAATGACTAATCCCTGAAGACTTACACCATAGAATACTTGGAAAACACACAGGGTACAATGAACTTGTTAAAGAGAGGATATATTATGGAGAATGAGTCCTAGAAAGAATCTTGGAAAAACCCAAATTCTTAGAAGAACAGCCTCCTTGCCCTTATTTGAGGACAAGACATGTTTTCTTCTGACAGCTCCATAGAATTTAGTATAAGACTCTCCACACAGGATGTATATAGCCTAACTCGTGGATGTAGTTTGTTTTAGAGTGAGATTGGAAGTGATAAAACTGTTGATTTTTTTTGACTCTATATTAAAAAAAGTTAACCAACCATTGTCTCAAGATCAATCTTAATAAGCACATTTTTATTCTATATTCTGATGAGAGTTGTATTTTTTTCATCACTCTATTGCCAGTCCCTAGAGCAATGCTCGATATTAAAGCAAGTGTTTCCAAAAAAATGCTTGCTGTATAAATGTGTGAATTACCTAAAAAGAGGCTACTGTGAATAAGGGGGTGGAGGATTTGGGCAGCAATTATCCAAAAGCACGTATTTAAGTGGTGCCTGGTAAAAAAAAAAAGGGCAAATTGTTACATACCCTATATTGTGTTGGGTTTATCATCTTTAATTGTGTGTGTATATATAGATAGATATGATATCCATATTAACTTTTCAAAGTATATAATTTCTAAACATCTAAGAGAGTCAGATTCAGGATATTGTTTACTGAAATAAGCAAACCTCCTCTGGTAGTCCTCAGATTTTACATCTTCCTGGGATAGAGAGCATGTGCTAGATTCAACATAGTATGGTAAAAGGTGACACCTTTGGAGCCATAGGCCCTAATTTTGACAGTTGACTTTGCCAAAATTTGTCTATGTAGCTTTTAAAACTATTTAAGCTTCCTAAAGTATAGTTTTCTCACTGATAACAAAAAGGGGCTAACACCACCTACCTTTATCCATGGACAGAGGAGCCTGGAGAGCTACAGTCCATGGGGTTGCAGAAGAGTCAGACATAACTGAGTAAACATTTAGTTTAGAGTGACTAACACGTTTCAAAGGGCTCAATCATTGTTAATGATGATGATGATGATAGAGCTTTGATTCTGATGAGAAAGAAAATTATGGCAGTACCTTATAAATGACACACAGCAACATTCAGTTGTTCATAGATACAAGAAAGAACCTTGATGGAGTGTTATATATGCACACACATATGCACACACACATGCAGATAATATTCTCAATATAAATCTAGACAACAAATGAACAATAAAATCAAAGAGGTTCCCTTATGGCCCCTGCTATGTCCAAAATAGCATATCAGAGAGATGTGGCTTGTACAAAGGTACTACAGTCTGATTCATGCAAAGGCCCTGTAAATCTTCAGTGGGGCAGAATCAGCATCCTGTTCTCTTTTTTACTTTATCTTTAAGCAAAGAAACCTACCGACTTGGGGATACTGAAGAGAGACTGGATTTTTTCCCCAAGATTTTGCTTGTCAGATCAGCTGGCATGTATCATAGTCTGTGAATTTTTGTGGTCAGTAGCAGAGAACAAAGCTTGGGAATTATCAGTGGTTGCTTATGTTTCACTGGGTCAAAGGAGTACTCAGATCCTGGTTTGTATTTGCGTGTGTGGCATGACTATTAAAGGGGCTTCCCTGACGGCTCTGTGTTAAAGAATCCACCTGCCAATGCAGGAGATGCGGGTTTGATCCCTGGTTCAGGAAGGTCCCCTGGAGGAGGATATGGCAACACACTCCAATATTCTCGCCATGTCCAGTTCCATGGACAGAGAAGCCTAGCATGGCAGGCACCAAGAGTCAGTCATGACTGAGCAACTAATCACCCATGCATGACTAAATCTATGTTCAGGAGTGGCAACACGGCAATCCCAATAAGAGGTCATGAGCTCATGCTTAGAGGAACAGCTTCTCAGCCAAGCTCCCTGTGGTCCTGAAATTGTATCATGACCTCAGCCCCTTTGGGGCTTTCTAGGCGGAGACCTTAGCTAGGAGAATAGGAATACTCCTGAGGATAGAGCCAGGTCTCTTTCCATATGAGGTTCAAAATCCTGGGCTTAGTCTTTCTTTATTAAACTGCCATTGAACGATAAGATTTAGAGGGAAGAAATGTATTTCTCTCCAGAATAAAATTATCTTCTGTTCTTCCTTCAAGGCTGACTTAACAAGATCTTTAAAAAATAGAATGGGTCTTAAAGAAACCCATCTGGCTTCTGAATGCCAAATTTGCTCTAAATTCCTGGGAGTCAGGCTAGGCTGTCAATATAATCTGAGCCATAATGTGTTATTCATGTTTCTCTGAGGTCATCAATGTCTTTGCTTGCTATTCTTACCATTCTTCAGGATAATGGTGCTTAGTGAAGCAATTTCTTTTTAACTCCTATCATATGCGTAGTTACAGGCTATATTCAAAAGGCTATTGTAAAGTTCTATACCTCGTTATCATCCTTCCTCCAGAGGTTTAAATACAACTTAGACCTCTCCACCCATCTTGTCACTTATTTAATAACTAATATCTGCAGATGTGGACTATGACCTCAGTCATCTTATTTTATGCCAGCACTCAGTTTTAAAATATTCAGGATCATACACTTAAAAAATATATTTACAAGCATAAAATATTTTCACATACCAGGCCATTTAAAAATATTTGTGAAAAATTAAATATCAGCAACTGCCAATCGGATATCTAGGGATGCACTGTTAAATTGCACCATGAAAAAATAAGTTACTGGTAAGAATACTGCACATTGACCAAAACTTAAAGGTACTAGAAAATTCCACAAAAATCTCAGGTGTTACCTTTACTGGATTGAATGTAATACTAAGGACAATTAGGTCTCATTGAAAAAAAAAGTATTTATTTGAAAACAAGAGTGCTCAGATTTTTGTCCTTTCTTGGAAAAAGTTGCAAATCTGGAGTTACTGAATGGGTGTTGGGAATCCAGTCATACCATCAACAAGCCAGTGACCCTAGAAAATTCACTTTGCCTTAATGGGCCACTTTCTTCCTACAAAACATGGCTCACAGGGTTGTTGTGTGGATCCAAACCTTAATATTCTCAATAAATTCCAGGATGCTAAGAATTCCTAGATTATAAGCAAATCTTGGGTAAAAAGCTTAATTTTGATAAGCAAAGGATGTGGCACAAACCATGAGTCTTTAATGACATCATACTACTGCCAGCATCTCTCATTTCATGGGCAATTGATAGTTTAAGAGTCATTTATTAATGCATAAACATCTTTGATCATTTCAACAATGCTAGGAGGTAGATACGCTGGACTTTCAAATCTCCATTTTACATGCAACAAGGGATCAGAGAGTTAAGGTGACACCTACTGAGACCTCTGTCTCTTAACACATGGGTTAATTCTCTCTCTTATGTTCTGAACTTAGGAGTAAGGCTGGTCTCAGGCAAGATACTCAGCAAAGTTACAGAACAGCACTTTTAAGCATCAAGTAATTCTTTGGAATGACTGAAGGCTCTGTCTCCTCTAGAGTGTCTTTATTTACCTCTTGATTGAATCGCTAAATTGTTCAAACTTTATAGAATCCTATTTTTTCTTATCATTTATTCATTCATTCACACATGCATCTCAGGCTGCCATGACAAAATACTTTAGACTGGGTGTCTTAAACAATAGAAATTGATCACAGTTTTGGAGGCTGGGAAGTCAAAGATTGAAATGCCAGCAAAGCAGATTTCAATCTGAGCCCCTTTTCTTGGCTTGCAGGTGGCTGCCATCTTGCTGTGTGTTCACATCTTTGTGCCCACAGGAGCATGAGGTGAGGTGGTGGTGCTCTTCTCACAAGGGACTAATCACATCTGTAAGGCTTCACCCTCAGGACCTCATCTAAACCTAATTATCTCCCAAAGACCCCATCTCCATATACCATCACACTGGGGGTTAGGGCTTTGACATATGAATTTTGTAGGGACACAGACCTTTAGCCTAAATAGTGAATGTATTCATTCATTCGCTCATTCATTACAAGGTTAGTTATAACAATTTTTATTCATCAGTGGTGAGGATAAAATGCTATTTTCCATATACATCATAGTATTGATCTTCAAAAGCATTTCTATAATATATTAAACAAAAATTGTATTTCTATCTTCCATATTAGGAAGCCAAGTCTCAGAGAGAAAGTTCATTTTTCAGCTTGGTTTTAAATCCAGGAATTTTGAGTATAAATCTAATTCTCCATATATAACATAGCAAGGTAATGTGAAAGATACAAAAGCATTCATTCATACAAAATATTTATAGAAAATCTTCTATTTTCCCACTACAGTTCCTGGGGATACCCAGTGAATAAAACACACAGAATCATACTGTCCTTTTCAGCTTATATCTAGAACTTTTATCCCCAGAATAATGCAGTTTGAAAGTACATGTGCACAAAAACCTACAGAATAGGGAAGCAGGGAAGCAGGAGGTAGAGAGCCATGTGAGCAGCGAAGGTAGGAAGATGCTACAGAATTTCAAAGCTCTAAAGAGCACTTTCCTGCAGGAAAATCTCAGAAAAGTTCTCCACAGAATGGGAATCTGATGAAGTGAAGTTTGGAGGACAAGTGGATAAAGATGTAAGTGAGCAGGAAGAAAAGACTAGAGGGTCCACTAGACTATCAATTCCCTGAGGAAAGGGGTTTTCTCCCTTATATTAAGGGTCTAGGACAGTTACTGGCATTTTGAACGTGCTAAATAATTGATTAAATTAGTAAAGGAGAGCTGCAAGCATAGAATAGGAGTGGGACCCTGAAGGAGAGAAGATAAAGCTCAAGGTGTGTCTATAGGAGCTTCCATAGAAAGAAAAGATTGGCTGTCTATAACATAAAATCACAGAGAATATATACTTATTCACTTCACTTGAAAATAATATAATGTGGGAATTTGTATCTCTACTTGACAGATAAGGAAATTAAGCCTCAAAGATATTGTATACCTCACCCCAAATCAACTAATAAATGAATGATGAAAAATTAATATATATATTACATACCCACATCCATCTGGTTCTAAAGCTTCAGTTCCTATTGTTTACTCTGGGAAGAAATATAAATGTAGATGTAAATATAGATATAAAAATATATTTAGAAACTGCTATCCCAGAGGGAAAACAAAAAGAGTCAAAGACAGATCATGTCATAAAATGACTATGTGATTTGCCGACAAAGGTCCATATAGTCAAAGCTATGGTTTTTTCCAGTAGTCATGTACAAATGTAACAGTTGGCCCATAAAGAAGGTTGAGCACCAAAGACTTGATGCTTTCGAATTGTGCTGGAGAATATTCTTGAGAGTACCTTGGACAGCAAGGAGATCAAACCAGTCAATCCTGAAGGAAATCAACCCTGCATATTTCTTGGAAGGACTGATATTGTAGCTCCAATACTTTGGCCACCTGATGTGAAGAGCTGACTCACTGGATAAGATCTTGATGCTGGGAAAGACTCAAGGCAAAAGGAGAAGGGGGTGGCAGAGGATGAGATGGTTAGATAGCATTCCTGACTCAATGGACGTGAATTTGAGCAAACTCTGGGAATGAGTGGAGGACAGAGGGGCCTGGCATGCCACAGTCCAAGCGGTTGCAAAGAGTCGGACATGACTTAGTGACTGAACAACAACATGTGACTTTGAATTATTTTGCGTTCAAAGTCTTTGCATCCTATCATAGGCTGCATAAGCCCTCATGAAATGTGCACATAACAGTCAAGATAAAGCACAGATTTTGCTGGAACAAGAAATGCCCATCCTAGACTTCCCTGGTAATCCAGCGGCTAACAATCTGCCTGCCAATACAGGGGACACGGATTTCATCCCTGGTCCAGGAAGATTCCACAAGCCATGGGGCCCTGCAACTATCGAGCCCATGTGCTGCAACTACTGAAGCCTGCATGCTCTAAGGCGCATGCTCCACAACCAGAGAAACCACAATGAGAAGCCCACGCATCGCAACTAGAGAGTAGCCTTCACTTACAACCACCATAGAAAACCCATGCCCAGCAACGAAGACCCAGTGCAACCAGTAAATAATAAAATGTAAAAAAGAAATGCCCACCCTATTCTCATCATCCTCCTACATGTAAGTGCTTACTTACAAATATCCTCTCTTCCATCCACCAGCACAAAGCATCATTTATTTGAGTAATAAAGATCGCCAGATTCTTCTATTTTCCTGCTCTTGTGGTTTCTTGGAGGGTGACTAGTTTATTATTTGTATACTAACACCCGTGGTTGATGTCTTGCATACACTGTGGACAGAGTCTGGACCCTGTACCTTCTCTATTCTGCATTCTGAGAACCATCTTCCCTAAGAAAACACAGCTATAGGCACAGCTCCCAACCTTTTTCTTTGGAGCAATTCCAAAGAGATGGTCATGCAGGAGAATATTAAGCAGAGATTACGCCTCTTGGCTTCAGAACATTTTCTATCTCTGAGTTCCAGCAGATAAATAAAAACCTTCAAAATCTCAACCACATAGCTTACTTTATGTAGTGACTGCTTGGTAAAGGAATGCATCTTGACAACACAAAGTAATACTTCACTAGGCTACACCATCAGGCCAAAAGGTTTAGTGCAATTTCGTTGCATGGGAGAATCATATATGCCTTCCCAGCAGGGCTTCAAAATATTCCACTTTCTGATTTGAGCTTTTAAACAATAACCACTTGGTAAATGAAGCAGAAACTCTCCCTCTAGATTGTTTGTTGCTGTTGTTGGTTTTTAATTGCTAGGAAGTGAGGCAGGAACAGAGTAAATATTGTTTTGTTCATTTCATCTGTAACTTCACCAGTACAGACACCCCGGGGTTTTGCTCAGATATTGCTGCTAAGGGGCCAGGAGCTGCTCTGCTGTTTAAATATCCGAGGCTAGTTCACTTACAGACCAGAAAGGGCAGGGACTGAGATCTACCAGGACCCACGGGCCTCTGACAACACAAGATGCCATCTGGGATTTCCTGGCTGTCTCCGGTGGTTCAGACCAGTCTTCACTCTCCAGTGACCATGGACTGGTTGGGAATTTACTTAACCTCCCTTGGTCTTTGGTTGGACTTCTTAGTTCATGTCTACATCCTGAATCATGATATCTTCCCTACACACCCTGGGCCTGAGCTTATTGGATCTGGATCTCAGCAGATCCCAGTTCTAATTCTCCTTCGGACCAGCCACTTGGCTTCTCAGTGGTTCTACCAGTATTTGAAGGAGTGGAATGCATATGAAGTAAAACTCCTTAAGATCAAAGGTCATCCCTTAAGCTCGTTAGCTGCATGCATGCACAGTTGTGTCCTACTCTGCGACCCCATGGACTATAGCTCGACAGGCTCCTCTGTCCATGGGATTTCCCAGGCAAGAATACCAGAGTGGGTTGCCATTTCCTCCTGCAGGGATCTTCGTGACCCAGGATCTTCGAACCTGTGTCCCTTGCATCTCCTATTTTGGCAGGCAGATTCTTTACCATGGGCTTCCCTGGTGGCGCAGCTGGTAAAGAATCCTCCTGCAATATGGGAGACCTGGGTTCGATCCCTGGGTTGGGAAGATGCCCTGGAGAAGGGAACAGCTACCCACTCCAGTATTCTGGCCTGGAGAATTCCATGGACTGTATAGTGCATGGGGTCGCAAAGAGTCAGTCACGACTGAGTGCATTTCACTTTCACTTCTTTACTACTGGCACCACCTGGGAAGCTGGGCCACCTCAAAGAAATGACTTAACTTCTCCCAGTCACAGTTTGTCTATTTAATGAGAATGGGAATAATTGGCCTGCCCCAGCCATGTTGCAGGGATTCTATAAATTGATAATGTGAAAGAGCTTCATAAAATATAAAGTGCTCTTTCCACAGTTAAAACACAACAAAAAAAATTTATTTTTCCGGTTTGTTCTCTGCTGCCGTCTCCTGGTTCCCAGTTTCTATCACTAAGATTTAATGGGGGGGCAGGGATTAACCCTTTACGTTTTGGTATCATCAGTGACTAGACTAGTGACAGGAAAGGTTCTTTTTCTTTTAATACACCCTGTTTATACACACACACACACACACACACACACACACACACACACATAAATGTACATTACACCCATTGGTTATGGTTTTCCTAAAATCTATTCACATTTAGAGTGCAACTCCTCTGAATTATTGAATATTTTCAACTCAGATTTCTTTTCTGTTTTTCAAATCAGTCTCATTTTCTGTGCTATCAAGATCATTTTTTGAAGAAGATTTTTCTTAAAAGCTTCACAACTTTTTCTAAGATTTTCTTCTAAAATATCAGCATATCTATTTATACAATTTCTGAAGCTGGGTTTTCTTAACTGTATCAGATTATTTCAATGGCAGAAAGGACAAAAAGGGTTCATTCTTCCCTTAAATGATTTATTAACAGAAATAAAGGAGTTCTATTGTGTATCACGCCACCAGGATACCAAAGTTTATAATCCGGCAATGACAAGTGCATCACAAGTGCTGCCGAGCTGACAACAGTTGAAAAAGGTGTCGTTACAAGATCTACCTTGATTTTAGAGAAGACAAAATGTGAAAATTTATGGATGTCTCGTCTTTTTAATCCTTTATTATCCATGATCCTTGCAGAGGTGGTGTAAAACCATCCAATTGGTTTTGCAGTGACTTCAGGATATGCGGAGCTTTTAGCATGCCCAACATTCACTGGCATGTCATGCCAGAATCCTCTATTCCACTGACCTTTATTTGGTCATCTACCATATGTCAGATAATTCACACCTATGCCCTGCAGTTATGCCCTTGGAAGACAGTTTGTGCCTTTCAGAAACCACAGCTTGTAATGAGTGCTCCTGTCCCGTGGAGAGGGCATTCAAGTTATAGACCAGACTGGAACATAGAAACGTACTGCAGGACTACTCCTAGAGTAGCCTGTTGATCCAAGCTTCTCAATTTAGAGATGAAGAAACTGAGAAAATAGTACCTTACTCAAGGTCAGGCACGTTCACTAAACAATGACTGGACTTCCCAGGTGAGGCTAGTGGTAAAGAATCTAACTGCCAATGCAGGAGACATAAGACACGGGTTTGATCCCTGGGTCAGGAAGATCCCCTGCAAGAGGGCTTGGCAACCCTGTCCAGTATCCTTGCCTGGAGAATCCTATGGACAGAGGAGCCTGGTGGGCTACAGTACATGGGGTTGCAAAGAGTCGGACACGACTGAAGCAACTTAGCAAACATAATGATAATTGTATGTACTATCAGAGAAGGCAATGGCACCCCACTCCAGTACTCTTGCCTGGAAAATACCATGGACAGAGGAGCCTGGTAGGCTGCAGCCCATGGGGTCGCAAAGAGTCGGACACAACTGAGCGACTTCACTTTCACTGTTCACTTTCATGCCTTGGAGAAGGAAATGGCAACCCACTCCAGTGTTCTTGCCTGGAGAATCCCAGGGCCAGTGGAGCCTGGTGGGCTGCTGTCTGTGGTGTCGCACAGAGTCGGACACAACTGAAGTGACTTAGCAGCAGCAGTATGTACTAAATGTTAGAGGTTTTTTTGTTTTGTTTTTTTTTTGGTCCTGGAATTACTTAGGAACCCATATTAGTGGAAAAGATGAACACTACTGATTTTAACAAATTTAACTAAAAGAAGATTTGTAATGAATTTATTTTGGTGGCTTTATTTTATATATGGATAAGTGATAGGGTACAATATGAGTAATTTAACCTTTTGAAAAATTCTTCTAAATTATGTAATTTTATTTTTTAATTATAGAAAAACTTATACTTAAGAAATTATATCTATAATGTATTATGTATAAAAGCCATGAAAAGTGCTAAAAGAACACCCACATTAAGAAATAAGATATTTCATTTATCCTTGAAGCCTCTTAAGGGCCTGTTCTCCTCTCTTCCCCTAATAAGTCATCAGCATTCAGAACTTTTATCATTCCCTGGCCATTTCTTCATAGCTGTTATACATATGTATGTATCCTGAAATGCTGTTTAATTTTACATATTTTTAAATGTTATATGAGGGATATTGAAGCATATGTATCATTCTCAAAACAATTTTTTTTTCTGTTCAACATTATGTTGATGAGATTCATGTTGATAAAATGAGCTGTTTCATTCATTGCACTGCTGTTCAGTTAACACCGAATCAGATTTTTTCTATTCATTCTCCTGTTGATGGACATTTGCTGGTTCCAGTTCTTAGTACTATAATCAATGCTGTACGTTTATTCTGCTGTATGCATGTAGAACTCTTTCTAGCTTAAATACATAGGAAAATAATTTCTGGGTCACTGAATGCCCACATCAGCAACCTTACTGGATAATTTATACATATACCAGAAACATATGAAAAATCTCCTTTCTCCACTGCTCATCAAGACCTGTTATCCTCCTTTAAATTTTTTTCAATTTTGTGTGTTTAACAGTAGTTCATTGTGATATTAATCTGCATTTTCTTGGTTGAAAATGAGACAATATCCTTTAATGTATTTATTGGAATGTTCTGTTTTCTCTTCTGTGAAATGCTTGTTTATTCTTTTGCCTTTAAGTGTTTTTCTTTTATTAATTTGAGAAAGTTCTTTATGTATAATAGATATTAATTCCTTTTTGGTTTTACATATTATAAATATCTTCTACCATTCTGTGGCTACTCATTTTTTATATATCTTTTGATAAATAGTTTACAATTCTAAGTCAAATATAAGTTTTCTGATTTTTGATTTTTGTATCATGTGTTAGTTTGAGGGAAATACCTTTTTTTTCCCCCCTCCCCCAGAGATAAAACAATTGCTCTAGTAATATTGCCTGAATAACTAATCTTTTGCCTAGTGGTCTGCAATACTATGTCATATTATTCTATGGCCTGTTTGCATATTCACTCACCTATGTGTCATTTCTTAAATAGTATTGTTTCTAATCAATTTTTGATATTTAGTACTACATCTAATCCTGCATTTTCTTCTTCATGAATTAACTTTCACTGATCCTTTGTTCTTCTACAGACATTTACACCTGTATTAGGATTTACTTGGAAATGAATTTGATCAATCAGATCTTTTTCTCGTTCCATTTTTTCCTTCTAATGGCTTTTTATTCATTAATTTCATTCTGTTAATTGACCCTACTAAAGTGTGAATATGAATAAAGTGAAAGTGAAGCGTCAGTCTTTCAGTCATGTCTGGCTCGTTGTGACCCCACGGACTGTAGCACTCCAGGCGCCTTGGTCCATGGAATTCGTTCGGCAAGAAGACGGAGTGGGTAGCCATTCCCTTCTCGAGGGGGTCTTCCCGATCCAGGGATAGAACCTGGGCTTCCCACATTGCAGGCAGATTCTTCACTGTCTGAGCCACCACAGGAGCCTGAGGATTCTTACCGTCTAATATTAAGCAGTGTTTTTAACCTCCTCTCAAACACTAAAAAGATCTTGCTGCTGCTAAGTCGCGTCAGTCATGTCCGACTGTGCAACCCCACAGACGGCAGCCCACCAGGCTCCGCTGTCCCTGGGATTCTCCAGGCAAGAACACTGGAGTGGGTTGCCATTTTCTTCTCCAGTGCATGAAAGTGAAAAGTGAAAGTGAAGTCGCTCGGTCGTGTCCAACTCAGCGACCCCATGGACTGCACCAGGCTCCTCCATCCATGGGATTTTCCAGGCAAGAGTACTGGAGTGGGGTGCCACTGCCTTCTCTGATTTTAGAGTACTTTAAATTCCTAACCCTCTCCTGGATTATGTTAAATTGCTTCTCAATAGTTTACCTTAAACTTTTTTTAAAATTGCAGCACTATTTACAATAGCTAGACTATGGAAGCAACCTAGATGTCCATTGACAGATGAATGGATAAAAACGTTGTGGTACATATACACAATGGTCTATTACTCAGTCATAAAAAGGAATGCATTTGAGTCAGTTCTGATAAGGTGGATGAACCTAGAACCTATTATACATAGTGAAGTGAGTCAGAAAGAGAAAGATAAAAATCGTATTCTAATGCACATATATGGAATCTAGAAAAATGGTTCTTAAAAATTTATTTAGATGGCAGCAGTGAAGAAACAGACATAGAGAATAGACTTGTGGACATGGGGAGAGGGGAGGAGAGGGTGAGATGTATGGAAAGAGTGACATGGAAGCTTATATTACCATTTGTAAAATAGATAGCCAACAGGAATTTGCTGTATGGCTCAGAAAACTCAAACAGGAGCTCTGTATCAGCCTCTAGGGTTGGGATGGGGAGGGAGATGGGAGGGAGGTTCAAAAGGGAGGGGATATATATATATATACATATATATATATATATCTCATGAATCAGCCATAGGTATATATTCATGTTGAGGTTTGACAGAAAAAAACAAAATTCTGTAAAGCAATTATCCTTCAATTAAAAAAAATAAACTAAAAAAATTTATTTTTTAGTTCTGGAAATTGACCATTACTATGTTCATTTTTTCAAAGGATATCTACTTAAATCTACCAACATACATATCATTTTATTTGCTCATTTTCCTTTTTTTAATCTCAGATTTTACTTTGTTATCTTTCTGAAATATATATTCCAAAGAAATATATTTTTTGGAAGCATGTATCTCTTGTTGGCAAACTTTAATTTTTAAAATTTTCTATAATTGAATTAATTTTATTCTGGTTCTTGAAAAGACAGTCCCATTGGGTTTAAAATTTTAGATTGACAGTTCTTTTTTTGTCCATTAAAGATTCATTCCACAATCATCATCTGGATTCCACAACTTCTGCTGAAGTTACCTGTAAATACCCATTGTGGATGCTTTATGAACCAAGTTTTCTCTCTGGTTGCTTTTGAGGGCTAAACAAAGGAGTCCCTCCTTGAAATTCTAAACTCTGCTCTCTCATTTTGATCTTCAACAAAAGACACTGAAGTTATGCAGTAAAGTTGGAAATAGGAGTTATTCAGCGACCATGTCAAGTAGGAACACTTTTCAGTAACATTTTTCACATGACTGAATAAAGTGTGACTGCACAGCTCAGAGGGTTTTATCTCATAACCGAACTATAATGAGTCACTCAAAGACAAAATCACTTGCTGATGTAGACATATTACCAGAAAAGTCTGAAATTAACATGAGCACTGACAGTCAGTGGAACACTAAGATGGATTCCCTCTAACGGGTATAGACTTACTACTCATTTGTAGAGTAAATGAAGGACTATTCAGCTTAAATACTTCAATGTGTTCTATAAGAAAAAACAAGTTAAGTCACAATAGAGAGATGGAGTGCATTGAGTATGACTGATTTCTGAAAATTACATATAAATATGTTTTTATCTGCTCAAATGAACTTTAATAAAATATATTCATTTTTTAATACTATCTTATAGTAAAGAGTGGGCTTCCCTCTTATCTCAGTTGGTAAAGAATCTGCCTGCAATGCAGGAGACCCAGGTTTGATTCCTGGGTTGGGAGGATTCCCTGGAGAAGGAAATGGCAACCCACTCCAGTATTCATGCCTGGAGAATCCCTATGGACAGAGGAGCCTGGCAGGCTACAACCCGTGGGGTCTCAAGAGTCAGACATGACTTAGTGACTAAACCACCACCAGCATAGTAAAGGATAGGTGTTAGACAGCTGAAGAATTTGTATATAAGTTATATATTTTTCAAATTTTACTTGCTATATTTATTCACTCATGGATTTACTCATTCACTCAAAAATACTAAGGTCTTCTGTGTTCTGGGAATCCATGTTGCTATTCAATTAAATGAATCAAAGCCATTCCCTTATTTTTTCACAGAAAGCGCAAACAGAAACCTCTTAGACTATGTTGGAATCACAACATAGGGATACTATTTAAGCACCGCTGAGGAAAAACAGTTCCATTAAAATGCCAGCTAAATTGAGTAAATGAGTTATACAAACTAATAACTTAAACTCACTCTAATGCTACGCAGATATTTTTACAAGGCTTTGCTATATACTTTGATGTAATTTCCAGAAGAAAGGAAGGAAAGAAAGAAGGGAGGGAGGTAGGAAGGGAGATATCTTAAGAAAATGAAGAAAGGATCCTCAATCTGATGATAAACTCAGTTTCAAATTTCAGGTACTTCCCTTTGTCAAGTCAATTTATTCTACCATTTTTTTTTGAAAGAACAGGCCTAATTTGATTATGATTAAGCCTAAACTTTAGAGAATGAAGTAACTGTAATTCATGTCACATATACCATTATAGTTAAGTGGTGGTTAAAAGTATGTATTTTTCAGAACTCAAAGCATAACAAATTAAAAAACAAACATGGTTCCTGTCTATGCTGGTGAAATGTGGACAGAGGAAAGCTTAACTTCTTTACTTCTACTTTGGGTCCATCATCTGTACCAATGAGAAGGATGGTCAGGCTGGTAAGAAAGGGCCACCCCACGCCTTCATGTGAAATTATGGAAACCCAATCAAGGTGAGATAATTGTCAAGAAGTGAGTGTCTCCTTCCCAGATGGAACTGAGGTTAGACTGCAACATTGCTGACAGCAATATTTGAGAAATATGTAGAGAATAGGTACTAAAGGACTGAATGGGACAGTATCTTGATTTCCAAAAAAACTTAGTAAACTTCTCAATATGATTTTAAAATAGACTAAAGAAGGATTTTGTGAGTAATTAGAAATGGAAAATGGCAATCATGGGAGCTGACAAATATTCTCCAATAAATTATAACTGACCTAGCTAGATTTGGAGGTAAAAATCTCTAAATGCTTCTACTAGTGACATCTTATAGATACATGGGGAATATACTTCAGTTAGAGAGTTTGTTTTAAAGGAGACAGAGTAAAGATGAAAATATAGTTCAACACTTGGTGGATACATAAAGAACAGTAGTCAAAACATGTTGTAATATCTAAAAGGAGGAAAATCCCTGGTGAAATGGTAAAGCCCTTCAGGTCCTTATCTGATCAACATTTTTAGTAAGGCTTGGGTTAAGAAACCTTAGTTAAATTTGCAAGTAACAAGAAACTGGAAAGAATACTGATATCTTTTATGGCAGAAAAAAAAAAAAAAGCACCCTGAACAGACTGGAAAGATACAGATAAATACAGATAATTGGGAAGTGTAACACTTGAATATAAGCATGACTTAGTAAAATTTATCAACTTAGAAGGTGAAAACACCAAAGTTTTTGAAGTGTGCATTTAATACAAGAATGTGACGATAAAATTCAATTCTACTGTCTGCATCAAAAAGACCCCAAAAAGGACTCTGTCAGAACAAGTTAAACTCTTCAAAGTCTTTGTCAGGTATTTCTTTTTATTTCAGATTTCCTATACTCTTCCTGTCAGTTACTCTAAAAGTACAAATAATGCTGTTATGGATTATACTAATTTATGTTTTAAAACTTCTCCCCACCCCCACACTTTTTTGTTTGGTTCAGTGCACACTAAAGAAGCATAAAATTTTTCCAAAGCTCATCTGCTCCACCTAATTCCACATGTTTACTTGTTAATACTTACACCCTTTTTATCAAGAATAAATGTCAACTCCTAGAAGCTGGATTTTCTCGTTTCTTTCTAAATCCTTTTCTTTTCTCTATAAACATCTGCTCCCCAGATAATTCTGGTCAGTTTTAAATGGCATTTTCATGATCACGATACCCATAATTACACCTCCATCTCTGACCTCTTCATTGATCTTCAGATTCACATATCCTGAATCCTTGACATCATCACTTGAATGTCACATTGAACATAACACAGCTCCAAACACATCATGTGATCTTTCCTTCTCTTTGGTTTGGCTGTCGGGGTATACATCTCACTGGACAGCATCATCCTCCACCCAACTGCACACCCAGTTATCACCTTTAATGTATCATCTTGTCCTTCCAACCTGCTCATCATCAAGCCTGTCAGCTCTACCTCCAAAGTAATTTATGATAGCAATCAATTTTGTTCATCTTCACTGAAATGCCATAGTCTAACATAAAATCTCCCCTTATTTCCAAAACCTTCTATGTGTCTCTCCAATTCCATTTACGCCTCCCTTAGAAACGTCTCCAAAGTGTAGCCAAGGCTATCTTTCAAAGCACACATCAGATCTTCTTATAATCCCTGTTTGAAATCATCTAACAAGTTTTTATTAAAATGAAAAGACTATCTCAATTTCTGTCAAGGCATATGAGCCTCTACACGGTCTGGCTTGGGGGATGTTTTCAGCTGCTTTTTCTCTCACTTCATCAGAATCAAACCACACCAGACATGCTTCCGTTCTTAGAACACTGCAGACTTATTCCTGCTTTAGACTGTTCCCTTTGCCTGGACTTCTCTGCTTCAAGGTTTTTAAGTGGATGTTTTCTCCTTGTTATCTTGAACTGTATAATTCTTGCTCATGGGGGCAGTTCTGGACATGGTAGGGTGTTTAACAGCATCTCTGGCCTCTGCCCATCAGATTCAACCAGACATTTCCAATTGTGGAAACCAAAACTGGCCCAGAAGGGAGGAGAGACAAATTATCTCTAATGGAGCTACACACTGTAAAGCAGGGTTGTTTTTTTTTTTTTGAAGTTGGTATTTTGTTTACATCTAGCTAATACACAAAATTATTTGGAAGAAATCACTTCTTATGATGGACCATTGCAAAATCCTTAAAAATAAAATAAAAAAAAATCTGAATTTTAGAGTTCATAATGGCTTTTATGATGGCATGTAATGGGAATGTCAGTTCAGGCTCAACTGTAACAAACACTCAGAACTTAAGAAGGGTATTTTATTCAATGACAATTCATGGTCATTTCAAATACAAAGCTCAGAGAGGTTCTGAATAGAGAACACATAGAATACATAGATGGAGACAGCTGTTTTGATCCTCAGCTCTGCTACTTGCTAGCCATGTAACCTTAGGTGAATCTGCTTAATGGACTTGAACATCAGTTTCCTTCTCTGTACAATGGGAAATATCATCCCTTTCTTTTAGAAGTATCATAACGATTACACGAAGTAATGCATGAAAACGACATGGCTGAGTATATTGCACAGAACACATTCTCTTTGAATGGTGGCAATTCCCCCCCCACAAAGTAAGTGCACTTTCCTGCCATATGAAAGTAGCAAATATAAATGTGTACACTGGTACAGAATCAATATGCTTTGAAAACACAGAGGGGATGTCTTTATCATTCCCATACAAATAGAATTTGACAGGAGTCAAGTATCACTGAAGGTACTGCTTGCTGATTACACATTGGACTTCTTCATAGACACCTTCTTAATTAGATCTGATCTTTATGCTTGACATGTGCTATAACACTTTCAACTTCTGATTTAATAATTTCATTTTGTTGAGGTATGTCTTCCTGCAAGAAGTAAGTGGGGATGTTTCTATGTCACCTTGGCTTTTGAAGCACATCAAAGGTGAATAAAATAGAAAATCATCTTCTGATTAAGGCTATCATCTTCAATTGCTGATTTTGAAAGACTTCATCTCACATTGACAGCAGAATATCGTGCCACATGCACACAAGTACAATAAGCCATTCACACCCAAATAGTACAAAACCTTCAATGTGATTAGGAAGTGTCAGATTAAAAACAACAACAACAACACAGAAATTGCTGTTGATCGTCTGATTTAAGATCAAGCCTTAGTGGTTCAGCACAAAAATAAGTCACATCTTAACAAAAGTTCTCTTTTCTTACAGTTAATGGATATGCCTTCCAGCTATAAAACATGGGCATAACATTTGGGCAGAGCTTTCCAAAGAAACATTTTGAAAATGTCAGGAGATAAGTGGCAAATAATAGAGATTTGAAAGCTTTAAAATGGGCAGTCAAAGCCTGTGTTTTTTAGTTTTATTATTTAATTTCTTTTCTAGCCTCCTTGTCATAGTAGGGAACACTCCAGTTAAGAAAAGGAAAAGTTCTCGCTCTCTCCTCTCACCTCCACTCTATCACTCCTTCCCTCCCTCCCTCCCTGGATCGCTTCCTCACTCTGAATTTTTCTGACTCTTAGTGCTAAGTCGCTTCAATCAAGTCTGACTCTTTGAGACCCCATGGACTGTAGCCCGCCAGGCTCCTCTGTCCATGGGATTCTCCAGGCAAGAATACTGGAGTGGGTTGCCATGCTCTCTTCCAGGGGATCTTCCTGACCAGGGATCGAACTTGTGTCTCTTGTGTCTCCTGCATTGGCAGGCAGGTTTCCTCTTTGTATGATCGTCCTAGTCCTACCATCTCATCATTCTTCAGCCAGGAAAATCACAGAGAGAATTCTAGATGCCCTTTGAGCAACTGTGCAAACTTATATGGCCTCAGTGAGGGGGCTCCAAGGTTCCCTGTGGGATCACCACAGTAACGTAATTTCTCACTTATCGTCCCCACCTCCAGGGGACTGTGTGCTCCGAAAGCACTTTGTGGTTACCTTGTCTTGATCCTGACCCATGATATCAATATTGTAACTTCACCCTTCCATGTCTGTTTCCTCACTCATTTGAAAGCATCTCTGAGTGACTTCCCTAGTGGTCCTGAGGTTAGGAGTCTGACTGCTAGCGCAGGGGGACATGGGTTCGATTCCTGGTCCGGGAGGATCTCACATGCCTTTGAGCACCTGGACCCATGCATCACAACTACTGTGTGCTACAGCTATGGAAATCCACGCACCTAGAGACTATCCGCTGTAACGAAAGAAGCCACCACAATAAAGAGCCGCAGTACCACAATGAAGAGTATCCTTCAACCCGCTGGCTCTCAGCAACTAGAGAAAGCCCATGAGGAAAAATGAAGACCCAGTGCAGTCAACAACAACAACAACAACAAAAATAAAAAGAGAGAGAGAAAAAAAAAGAGAGAGAGAGAGAAAAAGAAAAAAGTGTGCCTCTCAGGTCTCAGCACCCATCTTTACGGTAGGATTATACTTGTATGTTTTTCTAAGCATCATGTCTGTAAGCAAGATTCTCTGCCAGGGCATGTTTTGGTGAGCACAAGGACCTCCCTATGGGTAAGAAGTCTGAGAACCAGTACTAGTACTTGCCCGAACATAGCCCTATGGGGCTTTATAATCCCTGGCTTGACCTCAGTCCCCTTTGGGTTCCATAGACCATGTTTGGATGCTTTGAGTGATCAGTGCTCTCATATGGCTGAGCCACTGATTGGTGGTTAAAACCTATTTCTAGAAGATGTTTCCATTCTGTTTATGAAAAGACTCTCCTCCAGAGTGGTCAGATTTCAAGAAAAGATGTCACTTCTTCCTCATACTTGACTACTGCAGTCTGTTTACTACTGAATTAACATCAGTGTTATACCATTATAAAATTTCCTTGCATCACGAACAGAAAGCCTGAAATTACACTTCCCTTCTCTATAGAGTTCCAGGTTAGTGTTGGCCTCTGAAGATAAAATATAAAGTAACACATATGAAATGTCAGGCACAATGCCTCACATGGAGTAACTAACCAATCTGAGGTCTTTTTCTCTCTCAGTGTTGGATACCACTGTCACATTAAAAGCATACATACCAAATGTAATGAATGTATGACCTTGAGAAGGACATCAGACATTTTTTTTTAATCCATAGTGATCACTTTTTCTTGAGAAGTATTAACTGTAATAATGGCAAAGCCTGGAATTGAAAGTGAGGAAGTGAATAAAGTACAGTTAAGATGACACATGTGTTGGGAAATTCATATAATATGAATAATTGTACTCAGTGTCACATCAAGATTAGGATCCAGTTTTTAATTAACTAATCAAGATTATGCTGTCATTTTTACTCCATTGTGTCTATCTTCCCAGACCTTCTTGGATCTTAGAGCATAATCTGATGAAATATTAATTAAAAGAGAATTGGTGCATTCTGAAAGGAGAGGGTGGGAAGAAAGAGGGTGTGGCTATACACACAGACCCCATAGCATGCTGACTTAAGTAATTTTTTGTTACAGTCTGATTTGGGCTACATTTTTTTCTAAAAGAGACAACCTTTGTTAACACCAGAATCATTCTAGTTCAACTCTTTGTTTTCTCTGTCTTTTCAAAAAATTTAGAAGGATCAATCACCTCACATCTGTTATATACCTTCAAGTGCTGAACACTCACCAAATAACTTAAGGCAGGAGGATAGACTAGAAATAAAATGTTTATAATATGCAAATGGGCTTCCCTGGTGGTTCAGCAGTATAGAATCTGCCTGCCAATACAGGAGATACGGGTTAGACCCCTGGGTCAGGGAAGATTCCCTGGAGAAATGGCAACCCATTCCCGTATTCTTGCCTGGGAAATCCCATGGACAGAGGATCCTGGCAGGCTACATGGGGCCCTACATGGGGTTGCAAATGAGTCAGACTCAACTTCGCAACTGAACAACTACAATAAGCAAACAGGCTATCTCTCCATTTCAACAAACTAACTACATAGATGTCAATCACACATGCTGAAGTGAAGGAAGGAAATGATCAGTTAACAGACAGGTAATATGTGCCAAGTTCTCATCAATATTATTTATTCCTCAACCTAACCAATATATTTTATTAAAAACATATGAGGTAGACGTTCTTATTCCTATTGAACACACGAGGAAACTAAGGTTCTTTTTGCCCAATGTTACACAGTAATAGATGAAAGAGATGAAATCTAAACCTCCCAATGCTAAATTATGTTTATACTATGGTGTTTGATCTAAAAAAAAAAAAATTGAAACTCTTGGTTAGTTGTGTAATGCCAAAGAATTGCCTTGCACATTATAGATGCTTTGTTTAGGACTGCTGGGCATTGTTGAGGTCTCTGAGTCAGAGTCTGGATATATAATTCCCTTTAGAATGAAGAAAGTCAGGGGTTAGGATAGATTTCAAATAGTTGCGAGTCTGTGGGGGATGAAGATATGAAAGCATTTTTTGCAGGAGCTAGTACACTGGCATTGACTCAAGGCTATAGCTACCAATTGGCTGTAGTATCAGACATTCTGTTACCATTTGATACACAATATCTCATTTAGTCTTCAAACTAGCCCTTGTGCTAGGAAGTATTATTAATAATTCTTATAGATGAGGACCTAGAGACTTAGAACAGTCAGATAACAACTTAGGTCACCCAGGGTCCAGCTGACCCTGAATTTCATGCTCATGAACACTGTACTAGAGTTTAAAATTAACATTATACTATATTCTACAATATATATTGCTTACCAAAAATTTGATTGCATTGAGATGTAAATGTCATACCCAAGAAGTCTTGTTTTATCTGGAGCTCCCAGACCATGAGAACAATAGGAGAAGCGTACCTTCTAACTGACCCATTCTGGGGATCTTCAAAACCTTTGCGATACACAAGAATGGAGGAGGTATGCCTTTGACATATCAACCTCAAACAGCATCTTTTCTGAGGGAATCTGAGGAACTAGAGCTGTTGCAGTCTGGCTGTAATAAGCCAGCAGAGTTAGAAAATAATTTAGCACTGATGAAATACATTTCTGATGTATCAAAAACAAGACAAGAAATTGTACTGGGTCAGAAATGGGGAAGCAAGATTGTCCAATGGGAGTGATCTCTGTATTTCTGGACCCGGTGCTGGTCAGTTTCAGACTCAGAGGTAACATTGAAACAGAGTAGCCCTGTGTCATTTCAACTCTCCCATCAAGAGGGGCATGGCAAGAAGGATGGATATATCTTGCTACCTCATGTGATTTATCAGGATGGCAGGGATCCATTTAGGACAGATAAAGTCCGCAGTATGGAAATAGGAATCCCCTAGAACAGCATTTGGACAACAGGAAAAGAGAGATGAAGTAAGGAGCACCTAGCAAATGTGTCACCAGGCAGCAGGAAACTTAGAAAACGGGATGTGTTTATAAGTAAAATGATGTAACTGAGCTGGATCTCACAAGGCTTTGATGAGGAAGGGGGAGGTCTTTCCCTGAATCCTCTGTTTAGCTCCTCTCTGAAGTGTCTAGATGATAGTTTTTGATGCACATGTCCTGAGCTGTTTTGCAGAGGTGTAAACCCCCTACCAAATGGAAGAATTATAGCCCCAGGCCTCCTGGAGCCCCAGACTGATAACGTTAACCCCTGTGACACTGCCCTGCTACTTCACCATCAGCCAAGCCGAGAACTGTGGACAAGCTGATCACAGACCCTGTGACCACCCTCCCTCATCTGACTTTTAAAAGTGCTTTGCCAGAATCCTCAGGGAGCGCCAGGCTTTTCGGACATGAGCCACCCATCTCCTTGCATGGCTCTACAATAAACCTTTCTCTCCTCCAAACTCCAACGTTTCAGTTTGGCCTCACTGTGTGTCAGACACACGAACTTGCCCAAAATGAGGTTTCTCTCTCTGCACTGAGATGAGAAAATCTCTAAGACAAATTAGTAAGTGAAACAAGTTTAAAAAATGCACATGTGCAGTGCATTCAGATTTATATTAAAATAAGAGATGTAAACAGCTGTATAAAATATTTGCTTTTGCTTATATGTACTATATACAAGCTATATGCACAGGACAGCTCTGAAGGGATATGTCCCATTTACATCTGGACAAGGGTGGAGAGCAGTGGTTGAGAGCAGTGTCAGGGGAACTTGCTTTTAACTAAAACCACTTTATGTCCCACAACAAGCACACAATACCTTATCTGAAAATAAATATTTTAATAATAAAAGAAAATATCTATATGTTTATGTGCACAGATGTTTCTTAGCCAAAAAAACAAACACCCTGGAGAAATGCTCTATTATTTTCAGGATGAAAAGATGATGCTGGTTTAGGTTCAAAAAAGAGGATAAAACTTAGAAACTAGAAAGAGAAGCAGCCTGCATTCTACTGCTTCACTCAAAGCCATGTGTCCTGAATTACAATCTTTACAAGACAGGCAGCCAATATAACTAACTTGAAAATTCAGCTTTGCCTTCTCAAACACCTCCATCACTTTACCTCATTTGAATCAAAGAATAGATTTATGGACATTTGCATACGTGCAAGTTGAGCTTGATTAGGTCCCAGTATCATTTCTCCAGCCTAATAGAAAGTAAAGAGACTTTAAAGCTACTTCAGATATACTTTATCTTGAAGTTAACAACTCTGAATTTATATATGTTCAAAGTGAGCTTGATGATAATTAAAAAAAAAAAAAAATCACAAATAGGATCATGCACAGTACAGCCAGGCCTGAATGTTGGGAGAGTGAAGACTCAAGTCCTACCTTAGCCACATGCTTCCGAGACTTCTGTGGCATCACTATATTCAGTCTTCATATCACCTACCTCCCGGTCATCATCTTACTGAAGTTTCCTTCAGTACAGGGAAAATTTAAATAGCAAGTGTGCTAAATTGATTGCAAAAATGGCTCCAATTCTTTCTCTCCCTGTATCCATAATCTTTGCGATATGACTTTTAAGTGAAAAAGAAAGTCACTCAGTTGTGTCCAACTCTTTGCGACCTCATGGACTATACAGTCCATGGAATTCTCCAGGCCAGAATACTGGAGTGGGTAGCCTATCCCTTCTACAGTGGATCTTCCTGACCCAGGAATCAAGCCAGGGTCTCCTGCATTGCAGGCTGATTCTTTACCAACTGGGCTATCAGGGAAGCCCATAACTTTTAATTTCCTCCGTTAAAAGTCTACTTTCCCTTATTCACAAGAGCCAGAATGTGGAAGCAACCTAAATATCCATCAACAGAGGAATGGATAAAGAAAATGTGATGTGTGTACACACACACACAGAGACACAATGGAATGTTACTTAGCCATAAAGAGTAACAAAAATGGGTCATTTGTAGAGATATGGATGGACATAGAGACTTTCATACAGAGTGAAGTCAGAAAGAGAAAAACAAATACTGTATATACAAATACTGTATATCTGCTAAGATACATAGATTAACTGAGGCCAGGCTAGGTCACTAGATGCCCATGGGCTTATGAATAATAATAGCCAGTTGTTGTTTTAAATCATTCAGCTGTGAATTGTTATATAGCATTATTATGACAAGGCATAAATTATACCGTAAGGAAACAAGGCAGTTAAAAGTTTTTTGTGTTGTACTAGCGTTTGTTCTACTTACCACTTTTATGAATATTTCTATTCAAGAAAAATAGCATTTCTAAGTGGAATTATAAATGGAATGGAGCTTCTTAGGTGGCTCCAGTGGAAAAGAACCTACTTGCCAATGTAGGAGACATAAGAGATGCAGGTTCGGTCCCTGGGTTGGGAAGATCCCCGGGAGGAGGGCATGGCAATCCAGTCCAGTGTTCTTGCCTGGAGAATCCCATGGACAGAGGAGCCTGGTGGGCTACAGTCCATGGGGTTGCAAAGAGTTAGACATGACTGAAGCGACTTAGCATACACATAGCATACATGTAAGTGGAATACATTTAGGAGAAGATTATTTTTCTCTTGGGTTCCCTAAGTTTGAAAGATTACCTGTCAATTAAAGTTGGACTCTTCTATTCTCTAAATATTCGTCTTGGTCCTCTCTGGTGATCTTGTTCCTGGAATGACTATGGAATATACGTCCCTATGTGTAAAGTCCAGCATTCAGACACAGGAAGAGCCAAGAGGATTCAACATACATCTGTGTCCCTTCCCCCCACCTATTCCTAGGTCTTTGTCAGTGGCTTTGAGCCAAGTACACAGAGGGCCTTTAAGAGGGCCTCCACATACCTCCTGAGACAATCACATCTGAAAGGGCATCTTATCAGTTCATGTTTCCAGATCTGTGATGAGTGTCTAGCTGTAAATACCCATGGGAGGAGCCCTTTGGTTGCAGCCATCCCAGGGGCATACAGGCTATCCAGACATCTGCAAACCAGAGCTTAACCAACATTCTATGTTGGCTCTAGAAAAGAACTAACCATCTTGTCTGCTCAGCAAAGAATTCAATTCATGACTTGCTGGATACCAGCCTACCACATTAATAAATAGTCTGTAGAAGATTTTCTTTTAAATATATATACAGTTGGCCTTTGAACAACCCAGTTTGAACCACAGTAGGTCCACTTACACATAGATTTTTTTCAATAGTAAATATTATTACACTACATGATCTGTGGTTAGTTGAATCAGGGATGTGGGTGAACCAGGGATATGGGTGCTGATTGTAAGTTACACACGGATTTACAACTGTCAGAGGGTCAGCACCCTACCATCCTCTCCCTGCAACCTTGCTCAAGGGTCAAATGAATGTAAAATGATTTAGTATAATTAAGGGTTAAATAAAAGCAGCAGAGATGACCCCCAAAGTTCAGATATATTCTAGCAAATATTGCACCTGCTTCTAGACTTCACATTTAGACCCTAGCTGAAAATTCTATGCCCTACAGACTCTGGCTCTCACTGTCAAGCTACTATGAGGAAGGTTAGCTGCAAACTTTATCTTTACAAATGCCACAGGACTGGACAAGATCAGCGTTCATTCCAATCCCAAAGAAGGGCAATGCCAAAGAATGTTCAAACTACTGTACAATTGCACTCATTTCACACATTAGTAAGGGTGTGCTCAAAATCCTTCCAGCCAGGCTTCAGCAGTATGTAAGCTAAGGACTTCCAAATATACAGCTGGATTTAGAAAAGGCAGCAGGACTACAGTGGATCACATTGTCAATATTCATTGGATCATGGAGAAAGCAAGGGAATTCCAGAAAAACATCTGCTTCATTGACTATGCTAAATCCTTTGACTGTGTGGGATCACAACAAACTGTGGAAAATTCTGAAAGAGATGAGAGTACCAGACCACCTTTCTTGTCTCCTGAGAAACCTGTATGTGGGTCAAGAAGTAACAGTTAGAACTGGACATGGAACAATTGACTGATTCAAAACTGGGAAAGGAGCATGACAAGGCTGTGTATTGGCACCCAAGTTATTTAACTTTTATGCAGAGTACATCATGTGAAATATGAGGTTGGATGAATCAAGCTGGACTCAATCAACCCTGAATATTCATTGGAAGGACTGATACTGAAGCTCCCAGACTTTGGCCACCTGATGCAAAGAGCTGACTTACTGGAAAAGACCCTGATGCTGAGAAAGAATGAAGGAAAAAGGAGAAGGGGGTGGCAGAGGATGAGATAGTTAGATAGCATCATCGACTCAATGGACATGAGTTTGAGCAAACTTCAGGAGATAGTGGAGGACAGATGTACCCGGCATCCTGCAGTCCATAGGGTCACAAAGAGTCAGACATGCCTGAGCAACTGAGCAACAACAAAACTGGTTCTGGCTTCCTGTCCCCACTCCACCTTGTGGTCCATGGATGCAGTTCTGGTACCTCTCATGTCTAAGCCCTCTGAGTATTGATAAACAGTGTGCAGCATGGTAATGGCCATACCAATAATACCCTTAGTATGCAATTAAGATCAAATCTGAAAAAAAAAAAAAAAATGAAAGGCAGTTTGACTAAGACCAAGCAGCTTCTTTTCTTACTTGTGTGAGGAATGATAAGGATGACACATCCTTTAATGATAGTGAACATTTTATAACAGAGGGTAATAAGAATAGTTAGTTTATTGAGCCTTTGTCATGCACCAGACATGGGCCTAAGTGTTTTATCCACTTTTAATTTGTATCACAATTTTATGAGACAAGTGCTATCGCCATTTCCATTTTATGGAGGGGTAAGTGATGCCAAGAGAGGCTAAGTAACTTGTCCAGGGTCACAGAGGTCGTGAATGATAGCAGTAAGATTTAAAACTGGAGTAGTTAGACCTCCAAGCACTTGCTCTTCATCTCTTGGCTAGTTACCCTGGCTGCAGTGTGCAGCGGGGCTGGGGCTCTGCCTTTCTGTGAATTCTGAGATGAATCCGAAGACTCTGCTGCCTAAGAGATAGGCACATAAGAGGCAATTTATACAGTACATTTTCTTCCAGAATGAAAGGACTCATTTCCTCGTCACAGTGCTGCAGACACCTCTGTGGAAAAAAATCCCTGGTCATTACCAGGAGCATTAGTGGCAATCTCTGACAAGAAGCAAAGGTTTCTTTGTTCTGATAATGACAGAGATGGGCTTTTGGGTGAGGCGGACTATGACATTGCAACATAGCTTGCTTTCAGCATATCAAGATCTTAGGGTCACTGTGAGACTTAAAAGAAGTTATTCATGACCTGTATTTACTGCAGTAATTATCACATAGTAAGTACTTATTAAACATCCATTTTCTTCAACTATCACTTTTGCCAAAACTTGTAATATTTTTCCAATTAAATATTAATGTCAGTCACATTATGACACTTTTCAACACTGTTGAAACCCTTTTGTTCCTGGAAAATAGCATGTTAAAAGCCCCAGCTTCTAGGCTGAAAATGCAGTATATGTTGCTAACCTAAATAATTGCTTTCCATTAGACCATCATTTTTACACTCTCAACCCAGGAGCATTAGTGTTGGCAGACTGGGCCAGGAGAGAAAGCAAGGGCTACCGACCACATCCTGGGATGATCTTGAAATGAGTGCCTTTCCCAGAAGCTAGACATTTTTTATTTGACTATCTACAACCATGCATAACTTGGAAGATCCAGTCAGAGGTACTATTTAGGAGCTTGTAATACAGATACATGCTTGAAGAAGAAAATTCTGTTGTGTCACTTGCCACATTTATTGAAAATTCTAAATTCTCTAATGTATTTTGGATCTGGTACCCAGCAGAGGACCTGGTACACCATAGATACTCAATAAGTAGGTTTGAACTAGGATTTCTTAGAAAATATCAACTGGCTATGTGTTATATAATTAGTCTGAAATATCTCTTCAGAACTACAATTATTTTCCAAAAATTTGGTATAATGGATGTGACCCACTTAGGGAAGAAAATGGCTGAGAGATACATAAATTGACTACCAATGGAGGAAGAGTAACTTAATTTTTAAAAGTACCTAGATAAGATGCTGAAGACGATGTGAGCTAAACATTGCCAACTGAATACTTCCCTGCTACTGCTCATATTTTAATAAGCTATAAGAAGTAATAGGAAGTAATGTGTCTATATCTTTGTAAGAACCCTCCCCCACCTCCACCACCCAGAATCTCCCGCAGTATATTCAGTATATGTCAGAGCTTACGCTATATGAAAGATATCTTGACCATATCCTCTCAGTTTGGTGAATACCTATCGAGCCGTTGAGAAGTGGAGCATTTCCCGCCAGGTCAGTAAACAAGGAAATCATAGCATTAGTCATTCTGGCCCTCCAAACGTGAATTTCTGAGCCCTAAGGGCACCCAGGAAGGAGAATAATACCTGTGGCCTGGCAGCTTTGAGGCTGTAGCCACTTCCCTGTGTTGAACACTGAGTAACTCAGGATGTGAAAAACACAGGATACTTACCCGGGTAGCTGAGATGCATATGACAGGAATGATTTCAGCGAGCCCAGTCTCTTGCATCTTCCCATACAGAGAAAAGTGCTAAATTCCTTAACTTGGGGTATCTGGTTTTAATTCACAAAAGTATTTTTGATGTTCAGACTGCCTCCCCTTTATTTCAAACTTTTATATAACCTGACTCCTTCCCACCCCACAACCCCTCAGCCCCTGCCACCTCCTTGGACCAGTTCTCTCAGAGTTACTTAAGATGCTGTCTCCTGTGCTTGAAGTCCTAAAAATTCCCACTGAATTAAACAGAACTCTCAGCTTTTAGGTTGTGACTGTTTTTTTTAGGTCCACATCGCATTTTGCATGATGGAGCAACAAAGAGAGAAGGGGGAAAAACAAACCTTTCATTTTATTTATACATTTTAGACTAGGAAAATCTGTTCTAAAAATATGATTCCATGTATCTAATTACCTAAGGGAAGGGACTTATGTGTACTAAAGGTGAGTATTAATATATTTTTTCCATTAGGCACCCTAATATATTTGATAAGTGACATATTTAAAATAGTGCTTAGTTTTCATGTCTTTCATTAACATTTCAGTTGAAACAATACTGAAAAATAGGACTCGCCTGTACCACACCTGTTCTCCCATTCTATTAGGCTCTCAAAGTTCATTGTGAAGTTCATAGCACAGTACAGTAGTGGAAGTCCTTCCACTTAAATTAAGGTTGTTTGGAAGCATAATGTGCCCTAAGTGGTCTCTTAATAGGAATAGGAGATAGGACATAGGTGGAAACTAGTTGCATAAAATCCATTTCGGAAGTAATTAGAAGATAATCAGACATATCTAAACCAATAACATGATATTTTAAAAATTTAATAACACTCTAATTAGAATTTTACAATTAAAAGTTTAGCATTTACACTATGTCTGAACTCTAGAAATTTCCCTTTCGTATTTTTGGAAGAAATTAAATATCCTATTTATCCTTGAAGACATAATAGTACTTTCACTGTACCTACAAAACTCCTGAAAACAAATATACATACATTAGCATAAGAATCCATGCAACCTCCAGCAGGGCCCCACAATCACTGAAATCTTCCACTATCTTCACGACTCAGCATAATGGGCAGGATCCCTGCCAGCCACCAAAGTAGGTTTAAAACCCAGGGGAGCTGCCTGGAAGGTGCTGAGATATGCTGCACATTGAGTTTAAGGAATATTTACAAACAGGCTTTGGTCAATTTTTCATTTGTTCTAAAAATGTATTTTTAAAAATCCATTATGTTCCACACTTCTTTGTCACTGTTTTCTTAAATTTGCCCCCACTGGTCTGGCATGCACTTCGCCAGATTCTGTCAACCCTGCATGGTGCCCTTGTGTTGGATTATATATACTTCTTAGCACCCAGCCTTTCCTGATACACTGTAATTATATCCTTAGAGCATGGGTCCTTTTTTTCCTCTGTGTGCTTAATGTCCTCCTGTAATTTTGGTATTTTTATGTGGGGAACTGTGAAACAGAGCAAGACCCTGTGGATTCCCCCGGGTACAAATCCTTCCTATGTCCCGTGTTCCTTGCTTGAAGGAAATAGGCTTAATTTAGCCTCCTTGAACTTCCCTTAGTATCAAAGAGCATATTGAAATAGTTGCTTATCAGGGAAGGGGTGGAATGCAGAAACAAAGGAGGACCAGTCAAGAAACAATAGTGCAGCTCTGGGACAGAGCCCTCAATGAATACACATAACAGAATACCTCTGAGTTCTGAGCCAGACACCTTGGAAGGCAAAGTCAAGTGGGCCTTAGGAAGCATCACTATGAACAAAGCTAGTGGAGTTGATGGAATTCCAGCTGAGTTACTTCAAATCTAAAAGATGATGCTATTAAAGTGCTGCACTCAATATGCCAGCAAATTTGGAAAACTCAGCAGTGGCCATAGGACTGGAAAAGGTCAGTTTTAATTCCAATACTGAAGAAGGGCAATGCCAAAGAATGTTCAAACTATTGCACAATTACACTCATTTCACACGTGAGCAAAGTAATGCTCAAAATTCCCCAAGCCAGGCTTCAAAAGTATGTGAACTGTGAACTTCCAGATGTTCAAGCTGGATTTAGAAAAGGCAGAGGAACCAGAGATCAAATTGCCACCATCCGTTGAATCATCGAAAAAGCAAGAGGATTCCAGAAAAAAAAACTACATCTGCTTCATTGACTATGGCCAAAGTCTTTCACTGTGTGGATCACAACAAACTGTGGAAAACTCTTTAAGAGATGGGAATAACAGACCCCCTTACCTGGCTCCTGAGAAGCCTGTATGCAGGTCAAGAAGCAACAGTTAGAACCAGACCTGGAACAATGGACTGGTTCCAAATAGGGAAAAGAGTATATCAAGGCTGTATATTGTCACCCTGCTTATTTAACTTACATGCAGAGTACATCATGCAAAATGCCAGGCTGGATGAAGCACAAGCTGGAATCAAGATTGTTGGAAGAAATATCACTAAACTCAGATATGCAGATGACATCACCACTATGGCAGAAGGGAAGAGGAACTAAAGAGCTTCTTGATGAAGTGAAAGAGGAGAGTGAAAAAAGCCAGCTTAAAACTCAACATTCAAAAAATGAAGATCATGGGAACAACAAAGGCAGCCAAAGCTTGTACCATATTGACAAGGGTCCATAGCTTATTTGGGACACAGAATGTTTCAATAATGAGATGATACTGTGATGGGAAGAAATGGCAAGATGTTTGTATTATGGACTGTTTTATGTAACTTTCAGGCTAAGGGTACATATCTCATGCTGTAGTGATACTAGTGGACACAAAATATTAAAACAAGCCATAGAAACTATAGGTCACATTTACTTGGAAGTCAAACCATTTTGCTCAGACTATAAAAAGATTATAAGTACTAGGCAGGGCGATAGCAGTAGTAACAGTATTACTGGTTAAATTATAGAATATACAAGGATTCTTCAAATTGATTTTTGAAAGATCAAGGTGATTATTTTGGTTATCTTGTTACCTCTTCAATATAATCATATGTCCTGAGACTAAGAATATCAGTGGGGCAAAATAATAGCAGTGATTTTAAAATGGGCATTTGAAACATTACAACAAAGTCTCAGTAAACAAAAAGAATTATTTTTGAAAGTTATTTGTGCAATTTATCTGAGATTTCTTGCTTTTTCTCTTTATTTTTCTTATGAATTCCATGAGGGAGTTCTTAAATACTGTGTGGATGAAGAATAGAAGAAACTAAACTCCATCCTCTCCTTAACTCCTACATTTAATCAGTGAACATGTCTTGCTGATTTAGCCCACGGGCCTATGTTACTGTCCATCCTCTCCATCTTAACGGTCACTTCCCTGGCTCAAGGTACCACTGTGTGTCACCTACCTGTCACCTCACATGTCTTTCTGCTCCCCTCTGCAGAATGATCTTAAGAGTTAAAATAAGATTCTATTTAGCACTCTAAAACCCTAACTATCCTGTTGGGATACTGACTTATGTGGATAAAGTGGCTTTTGAGGCCAAGAATAATCCAATTCTAGCGAGCCTTCTCCGTCAAAGTCACTGTGGTCTAGCCCTTCCTACTGTCTTGTCCAGTGTAGGCCCTTCACTCCTGCTGATCCCTCTGTCTGGAATATTCTGTTACTATTTCCTCACTTGGCCAACCATTGCGTATTCTTCAAATGTGGCCCTATCACTTCCACAAAGCACACATTCTTGGCCTCAGAATCTACTGTACTTCTCATAACCCCATGTACTTCTCCTTTTAGCACTTAACACAACTAAATTCAAAATGTATTTGTGGAATAACTAGTTTTATTTATCTTTTTGTTAGACTGTAAACTGCAGGGAGGAGGACTTCATTACTCATGGTTTTGTTTCACACTTAAAACACAATAGGAGTTCAAAACTTATTTGACAAGTGAGGGAATGAATAAAATCAGTTAAGAGGGACTTCCCTGGTAGTCCAGTGGCTAAGATTCCATGCTCCCAATGCAAAGGGGCAAGATTTGATGCCTGGTCAGCAAACTAGATCCCACATGCTGCAGCTAAGATCCAGCAAAGCCAAATAAGTAAATAAAATATTTTCTAAAAAATCAGTAAAGTGTGCATGGCTTAATGAGAGCCTCTCTTCATATACTACTAAGCTGGATCATTCAGCATAGAACACAGGATTCTTACTATGGGGTCTCAGGGTGGATCAGGCACTACTTACGCAAAGAAAAGGCAATGATCCCTGCTTTCTAATAGCTAACTCCAGTTTAGTGGGGGGTAGGCAGAAGAAGCAGTAAACAGAGAAGACAAAGTCTAATGTAGTTAATGCTAACATGAAGATGTGAACAATGTTGGGTGGACTGCAGAGAAATGAACATGTGCGGAACAAGGAACTAAAGTTCACTCTTCTGTAAGGATATAAACCGAAGTCACGTCTGAGTCTCAAAAAGAAAATTAACAGAATATTCAGTGTTGAGAAGAAGTCAAGTCTCATCAGCCAAAACTGCTATCTCACTTGTTTGGCCATTAATGGCTCCTCATCAATATAGAACCAAAGCAAGTGGACCCCTGTGGGAATTGAGGCTATGGTTACCTTCCTTAACCCAAGGAACATCACCTCTCATCCTCCCCTCTCACCTCTTCTGTCTTCAGTGAGTTGACTCAACTCCCATCCCCTCAACTCCTTCAACAACTCATTCCTAACGTTGAGGGCTCTGCTGGGATTGAGCTTTGCTTGAGATTTCCTTCACTCTAAATAATGCTGTGGGGTCTGCTCTCTCCCCCCACACCTGAAAAGTCCATTTTGGCAGCTTTTTAGAGCTAATGCCTCAGCCAATATATAAGTGAGTAAAGACCTGGAGCTGGGGGAGGAGGTGAGGGGAGACTGAGGGAGCAACTGTTCTTCTTGAATACTTTCCACAATTACACAGTTTAAAAAAAATAGGTGGTGGTAGTAATATTTATGTTCAAATGATTGTTTTACAAAAAAGGTTAAAAAGAAGTTACTGGAGGCATTGTAAAACTGAGGCAATGAGATAGAGAAAGCAGTACAATGATGCTCATTTTTTATAAACACTGGTTCCCTCTCTAATCCAATACCAGTACTATTCCCCTCCCACCTCTGGATTAGTCCTCTCTATTGATAGTCATTGCCTACATCAGAGGTGGGGTATCCATCTATGCCATTATTCAGTATTCATCCTAGATGGAAATCTTGAGTATAGATACAGTTTTCAGCTTTTGATTCATCAGTCCTGAATTTGCTAGAGGCTATGTATTTCTACTAACAGAGCAACCAAATGTTATTCTACAAAATTAAAGTAAGACTGCACTTCGAAATAAACTATAAACATGATTTTAACTAGGTCACTTCAAGGCTATGGCTAAGGGGAGAAAAAGGCTTCTAATTGCTTGCTATTGTAAATGCTGCACAGTCCAATACTTCACAGTATGAAGAGTAAATTAGAACAACTTTTCATTGACAAAGATTAAACTTTTTCATCATTCCTAAGTTCCTGGAGATCCCCCCCCACTGCTTCTACGTGTTTTAAGCTTTTCAATTAAATCTCCTGGGTAGTGGTTGCAAGAATGCCCACTGACAAGGGAACTTTTGTCTCTAGGAGAGTTAAACTATGTTAATACAGTTTGTCCTGGCTATTCCTGTATATGCTGAATCTCTCAGTGATCATCCCTTATCAGCACACACTGCTACAAAGCCAAGCACAGCTTTTATTACCCAGCCATCGGAACTGAACTAATGATAAATTTAGTTTTGGAAGAGAGTTTGTGAAAAGTCAGGAAGTCAAGAACAGTCAACCTTGATAACTCACTTGTTTTCTCTGGGATAATTTATTTTGACATTTAGGATTATGCGCCCGGAATATAAACCCTGGTGAAAAGCCACAGTAGACTGGTATGACAAATACAAGCCTCTGCTTTCCAATTTTCCGTCAACTTTGCCTCCAACTTACCTTGATCCCTCCCATTGAGTGTTTGGAATGCTTGAGTGGGCTGCCACAGAGACCATGCTGGAATCACAATGGTTTTGCTCTCTCCCTGGGCTGGAGCAGTCAATTAAAATCAGCTTAGATGAAGCCCTGGGAAAGGTTGTATTTTTTTCTATGAAATATTTCTGGTGGGACTAAGGGAAAAGACAGCTTTCAATTTTAAACTACATACATGCTTGAATGAAAGATCCAAACACCCTACCCATGTGAGACACTGGCAGTGAGGAAGATTGTGGCAGAAATAACAATGATATTTTAAATTCAAGTAGTAATTCTGATCAAAAAGCACAAGTCAGAGAAGGGGACCCCAAGCATCCAGGAATGAAGTAAAAAAATGAATTCATTTAACAGATCTTTATTTTCTAAAACCCAAATCTGCATTAAGAAACAGAATATCTGCAAGGTATTACAGATGGGAGAAGAGGGCAAACAGATAAACAATTTTATTTTAAATATGCTGTATGTGTTTAATTAGTTTCAAAATAAGGATTAATGTGAGAGACTGCAGCTGGGAAGGCAAGAGGTCAATTTTTTTTTTTTTTTAATGAGCAGCTTAAAAATAAGCTCAGTTCATATTTGACAGACACTTAAAACCCACAGCCTCAGTGACAGATTGGAAATCTAAAACTATAAAGAGGCATACAACTTTGACCCTTTTTTATTTCTCATATGAATGAAAAAACTGTTCACCAGCATGTTTTCTGGGCTTCCCTGGTGGCACAGATGTTTAAGAATTCACCTGCAATGCAGGAGACCCGGGTTAGACCCTTGGGTTGGGAAGATCCCCTGGAGAAGGGAGTGGGATGCAGGAAAACCTAAGGGACACCCTTCTGTGATAGTCTTGCTATTTACCAAAAAAACTGATTTGGAAGTTGGAGGACTATAGAAGCAGTGTGTTTCAGGGTAATCATTCTGAAGATCTCTGCTTGAGATCCTCCAAGGGATCCATAGTGAATTCAAGATACTCCTTTGTTTTGCTATATTTTTCTACTGAGTTCAATTTAAAATATGCTTATATCTATGTTGTGCAAAAGCTTTTAAGTTTCATTAGGTCCCATTTGTTTATTTTTGCTTTTGTTTCTAATATTCTGGGATGTAGCTCATAGAGGATCATGCTGTGATTTATGTCGGAGAGTGTTTTGCCTATGTTCTCCTCTAGGAGTTTTATAGTTTCTGGTCGTACATTTAGATCTTTAATCCATTTGAGTTTATTTTTGTGTATGGTGTTAGAAAGTGTTCTAGTTTCATTCTTTTACAGGTGGTTGACCAGTTTTCCCAACACCACTTGTTGAAGAGGTTGTCTTTTTTCCATTGTATATCCTTGCCTCCTTTGTCAAAGATAAGGTGACCATAGGTTCGTGGATTTATCTCTGGGCTTTCTATTCTGTTCCATTGATCTATATTTCTGTCTTTGTGCCAATACCATACTGTCTTAATAACTGTGGCTTTGTAGTATAGTCTGAAGTCAGGCAGGTTGATTCCTCCAGTTCCATTCTTCTTTCTCAAGATTACTTTGGCTATTCGAGGTTTTTTGTATTTCCATACAAATTGTGAAATTATTTGTTCTAGTTCTGTGAAAAATACCGTTGGTAGCTTGATAGGGATTGCATTGAATCCATAGATTGCTTTGGGTAGTATAGCCATTTTGACAATATTGATTCTTCCAATCCATGAACACGGTATATTTCTCCATCTGTTTGTGTCCTCTTTGATTTCTTTCATCAGTGATTTATAGTTTTCTATGTATAAGTCTTTTGTTTCTTTAGGTAGATATACTCCTAAGTATTTTATTCTGTTTGTTGCAATGGTGAATGGTATTGTTTCCTTAATTTCTCTTTCTGTTTTCTCATTGTTAGTGTATAGGAATGCAAGAGATTTCTGTGTGTTAATTTTATATCCTGCAACTTTACTATATTCATTGATTAGCTCTAGTAATTTTCTGGTGGAGTCTTTAGGGTTTTCTATGTAGAGGATCAGGTCATCTGCAAACAGCAAGAGTTTCACTTCTTCTTTTCCTATCTGGATTCATTTTACTTCTTTTTCTGCCCTGATTTCTGTGGCCAACACTTCCAAAACTATGTTGAATAGTAGTGGTGAGAGTGGGCACCCTTGTCTTGCTCCTGATTTCAGGGGAAATGCTTTCAATTTTTCACCATTGAGGGTAATGCTTGCTGTGGGTTTGTCATATATAGCTTTTATTATGTTGAGGTATGTTCCTTCTATTCCTGCTTTCTGGAGAGTTTTAATCATAAATGGATGTTGAATTTTGTCAAAGGCTTTTTCTGCATCTATTAAGATAATCATATGGTTTTTATCTTTCAATTTTTTAATGTGGTGTATCACATTGATTGATTTGTGGATATTAAAGAATCCTTGCATTCCTGGGATAAAGCCCACTTGGTCATGGTGTATGATTTTTTTAATATGTTGTTGGATTCTGTTTGCTAGAATTTTGTTAAGGATTTTTGCATCTATGTTCATCAGCAATATTGGCCTGTAGTTTTCTTTTTTTGTGGCCTCTTTGTCTGGTTTTGGAATTAGGGTGATGGTGGCCTCATAGAATGACTTTGGAAGTTTACCTTCTTCTGCAATTTTCTGGAAGAGTTTGAGTAAGATAGGTGTTAGCTCTTCTCTAAATTTTTGGTAGAATTCAGCTGTGAAGCCATCTGGTCCTGGGCTTTTGTTTGCTGGAAGATTTCTGATTACAGTTTCGATTTCCTTGCTTGTGATGGTTTTGTTAAGATCTTCTATTTCTTCCAAGCTCTTGCACAACAAAGGAAACTATAAGCAAGGTGAAAAGACAGCCCTCAGATTGGGAGAAAATAATAGCAAATGAAGCAACAGACAAAGGATTAATCTCAAAAATATACAAGCAACTCCTCCAGCTCAACTCCAGAAAAATAAATGACCCAATCAAAAAATGGGCCAAAGAACTAAACAGACATTTCTCCAAAGAAGACATACAGATGGCTAACAAACACATGAAAAGATGCTCAACATCACTCATCATCAGAGAAATGCAAATCAAAACCACAATGAGGTACCATTACACACCAGTCAGGACGGCTGCTATCCAAAAGTCTACAAGCAATAAATGCTGGAGAGGGTGTGGAGAAAAGGGAACCCTCTTACACTGTTGGTGGGAATGCAAACTAGTACAGCCACTATGGAGAACAGTGTGGAGATTTCTTAAAAAGCTGGAAATATAACTGCCATATGACCCAGCAATCCCACTTCTGGGCATACACACCGAGGAAACCAGATCTGAAAGAGACACGTGCACCCCAATGTTCATCGCAGCACTGTTTATCATAGCCAGGACATGGAAGCAACCCAGATGCCCATCAGCAGACAAATGGATGAGGAAGCTGTGGTACATATACACCATGGAATATTACTCAGCCATTAAAAAGAATTCATTTGAATCAGTTCTAACGAGATGGATGAAACTGGAGCCCATTATACAGAGCGAAGTAAGCCAGAAAGATAAAGACCATTACAGTATACTAACACATATATATGGAATTTAGAAAGATGGTAACGATAACCGTATATGCAAAACAGAAAAAGAGACTCAGATGTATAGAACAGACTTTTGGACTCTGTGGGAGAAGGCGAGGGTGGGATGTTTCAAGAGAACAGCATGGAAACATGTATATTATCTAGGGTGAAACAGATCATCAGCCCAGGTTGGATGCATGAGACAAGTGCTCGGACCTGGTGCACTGGGAAGACCCAGAGGGATCGGGCGGAGAGGGAGGTGGGAGAGGGGATCGGGATGGGGAATACATGTATATCCATGGCTGATTCATGTCAATGTATGACAAAAACCACTACAATATTGTGAAGTAATTAGCCTCCAACTAATAAAAAAAATAAATAAATAAATCAAAAAAAGAAAAAAAAAAGAAAATTAAACACATTTGGGGACCAACTCCATAAGAGCTGGGTTTGACTATGAGTCTAAACAAAATCTCAAAAATTAGGGAGGAGAGATTTGCTTGGATTGATTTATTAACATGTAAAAAGGTGAAGTCTTAACCCATACAATAGTACAATTGACTAAATAAATAAAATATAGTTCATATAAAATATTAGGAGGTTGAAGTTATATTGGTGATTTAAAAAATATATTTCTGACTTCTTTGATAAATTATGTGCTTTTGATACTGAAACTAGCAAAACCTCAAAAGTTGATGTAAACACTCTTCTAGAAGGTTGTTAAAAATCCAGATCTGGGTTCACTAGCACACATTTTGGTGCATTTGGTCTTAGAAGTGACTCAGGAATGTGCATTTTTAGTGTGGGTTCCCACCTGAAGCCTGTAATATTACCCAAGAACCACACTATGTAAAACACTGGATCTCAATAGCGATTTGGTGATTTTTCACTAAAATCAACCATTGAATCAGCATGTTTTTCTCAGCTGATATTCTTAGACATTGTGAAAAGAAGAGAAATAACCATGCAAAAATGTAATGTCCTATAATAACTAAATATTCCATTATAGACAGTGAAGTGTAAAAATGCATTGGAGCTCAACAAAGATTTGAAAATAGCCAAGCTTTTCTGTATTGTTTGCCCAATGAATATTAAAAGTTGTAGTTGAGTGAAATAGCAGTAAAAAAAAAAATTAAAAAAAAATAAAATATGCTTATATCTAGGCCATTAGCATTCTTCCCAATTTAAATTAGTCATGAGTTCAGGAGAATTTCTTGGTACATATTTCTGTTAACATAGTGTTTGAAAATGAAGTTATGTGATCTATAAAAATAATGTTTAAGATTCCTTGAATTTAAATGTGCAGTTGAAAAACATAAGTTAATAAGTAAAAAAAAGTCTCTGTATTTTTGTTCATATGGATTGTGACATTATAAAAATGTTTCTGACTCTTTGCAGCTCCTCTTATCAAGGAGGTGGAATCTTTAGATCTTTATCTCTCAAGTGGGTTGACTTGTGTTTTATTTAGGTCAAAGGAATGTGGTAGAAATGAGGCTGTCTGAGTTCTCAGTCTGGGTCCCAAAAAGCTTTGCCTGCATCTGCTCTATCTTATAACTCTGAGCCACCACACCATCAAGCCCAGATAGGCTTCCTGAATGACGAGAAATACTTGGTCAACGTGCTCTCATGCAGCCAATAGTCAACAACCCCAAGAAACAGAGATGCCAAATAGATGAACTCTTGGGTCTGCAGTTAAACTCTCTAGGAGAGAGATTAAAATTACCTCCTTTATAAATAACTCAAATTCTCTGTCTTAGGTCCTTATTTTTTGTTTGGGGTACAAACTTATCCAAATTGCTCTTCCAGAACTTCTCCTAATGTAGAGCCTACTCAGAGCACTGCCTCAATGAACATCTCACTGACTTACTTTTTTTTTTTTTAATCTTATCGTTTTATTATTTTTTTAAATGTTTCTTTTTTTTTTTCATTTATTTTTATTAGTTGGAGGCTAATTACTTTACAATATTATAGTGGTTTTTGTCATACATTGACATGAATCAGCCATGGATTTACATGTATTCCCCATCCTGATCCTCCCTCCCACCTCCCTCTCTACCCAATCCCTCTGGGTCTTCCCAGTGCACCAGGCCCGAGCACTTGTCTCATGCATCCAACCTGGGCTGGTGAACTGTTTCATTATAGATAATATACACGTTTTGATGCTGTTCTCTTGAAACACCCCACCCTCGCCTTCTCCCACAGAGTCCAAAAGTCTGTTCTGTACATCTGTGTCTCTTTTTCTGTTTTGTATATAGGGTTATCGTTACCATCTTTCTAAATTCCATATATATGTGTTAGTATGCTGTATTGTTCTTTATCTTTCTGGCTTACTTCACTCTGTATAATGGGCTCCAGTTTCATCCATCTCGTTAGAACTGATTCAAATAAATTTCTTTTTAATGGCTGAGTAATATTCCATGGTGTATATGTACCACAGCTTCCTTATCCATTCATCTGCTGATGGGCATCTAGGTTGCTTCCATGTCCTGGCTATTATAAACAGTGGTGTGATGAACAAGACCTATACATAGAAAACTATAAAACACTGATGAAAGAAATCAAAGAGGACACAAACAGATGGAGAAACATACCGTGTTCATGGATTGGAAGAATCAATATTGTCAAAACGGCTATTCTACTCAAAGCAATCAATAGATTCAATACAATCCCTATCAAGCTACGAATGGTATTTTTCACAAAACTAGAACAAATAATTTCACAATTTGTATGGAAATACAAAAAACCTCAAATAGCCAAAGTAATCTTGAGAAAGAAGAATGGAACTGGAGGAATCAACCTGCCTGACTTCAGACTATACTACAAAGCCACAGTCATCAAGACAGTATGGTACTGGCACAAAGACAGAAATACAGATCAATGGAACAGAATAGAAAGCCCAGAGATAAATCCACGAACCTATGGTCACCTTATCTTCGACAAAGGAGGCTAGGATATACAATGGAAAAAAGACAACCTCTTTAACAAGTGGTGCTGGGAAAACTGGTCAACCACCTGTAAAAGAATGAAACTAGAACACTTTCTAGCACCATACACAAAAATAAACTCAAAATGGATTAAAGATCTAAATGTAAGACCAGAAACTATAAAACTCCTAGAGGAGAACATAGGCAAAACACTCTCCGACATAAATCACAGCAGGATCCTCTATGACCCACATCCCAGAATTTTAGAAACAAAAGCAAAAATAAACAAATGGGATCTAATGAAACTTAAAAGCTTTTGCACAACAAAGGAAACTATAAGCAAGGTGAAAAGACAGCCCTCAGATTGGGAGAAAATAGTAGCAAATGAAGCAACAGACAAAGGATTAATCTCAAAAATATACAAGCAACTCCTCCAGCTCAGTTCCAGAAAAATAAATGACCCAATCAAAAAATGGGCCAAAGAACTAAACAGACATTTCTCCAAGGAAGACATACAGATGGCTAACAAACACATGAAAAGATGCTCAACATCACTCATCATCAGAGAAATGCAAATCAAAACCACAATGAAGTACCATTACACGCCAGTCAGGATGGCTGCTATCTAAAAGCCTACAAGCAATAAATGCTGGAGAGGGTGTGGAGAAAAGGGAACCCTCTTACATTGTTGGTGGGAATGCAAACTAGTACAGCCGCTATGGAGAAGAGTGTGGAGATTTCTTAAAAAACTGGAAATAGAACTGCCATATGACCCAGCAATCCCACTTCTGGGCATACACACTGAGGAAACCAGATCTGAAAGAGACTTTCTTTCTTTTCATTTACAACGTCACTATGATAAGACAGGGCACTCTAGCTTCTTCTTTGTGCTGACAATAATGATATCATTCTGTAGTTCTGTCTGCTTTCTTTCTGCCTCTTTCCACAGACTTGTACATTTCTCCCTGAGTTTACTATAACTGAGCTCTGATTCATTTTTGCTACTGTTGTTCCTTCTTTGGTAATGCCAGTCTGATCAACAAATCTCATTCAAAAGAAATTAAAGAAATGTTCTAATTTTATTCTAGAAATATGTTCTTCATAATTAAAAGATAAAATACAGTACAGTGAAAAGAAAGGTAGAATTCTTTGTCCCCCCCCAATAAAAAATGAATGTGCTAATAATATGTTAATTTCTTGGCTTGCTATATAATTGAAAACATCTTCTTTTAGGCATTGATCAATTTGCTGTATGCATATCCTCTGAGGCATGGGGACCCAGAATTACTCATTTCAACATGATTGCAATTAGAGTGAGGAAGTCAGATTGGCACACTTTATTCTCTGGGTATGCAGTAATGGATATCTAGAGGAAAGGTAAGAATATGCATGAACAGCTGAAGACAAAAATACTCTATGTCTGTTTACCCTCTCAAGAACTGTTCTGAAACACCAGTGGGTGATTTTTCTTGTACTGATGAGAAGTCACATTATTAGGAAGTGTTCAGAAAATGTGCTTGCCAGTGAAGCTCTCATAGAATATAAGCTCTTTTTCTTATTTGGCAAATATTCTCTGGTCTCCTGTTTGTGCCAGGCACTGTTCTATGCTCTGAGAGTATCGTGATGAACAAGGCAAAATAGTGCTCTGATGAGGCTTATATTTTAGTCTATGAAGATAAATAATTATAATGAAAACCAAAGACAAATAGACAAATAAGAAAAATACTAAATAATGATTTACAGAAAATTCAGTAGGGTGATTAAATAAAGAAAAAATGGAGAGGTGCTTTGGGCTGAATTATGTCTCCCCCAAATTCATGTGTCTTAACCCACTAATGTGATTGTTTTGGGAGATAGGCTTTAGAATAAGGTGGTTAAGGTTAAAAGAGGTCATAAGGATGTGGCCCTAATCTGATAGGATTGATGTCCTTATAACCACAGTCCCCAAACTTTTTGGCATCAGGGACCAGTTTGGTGGAAGACAATTATTCCCTGGACTGGGGTTGGGGGGATGGTTTCAGGATGATTCAAGCCATTACTACTGTACAGTATATTTTTAATCTAATGCTGCCGCTGATCTGACAGGGGGCAGAGATGGCCCAGAGGTTGAGGACCTCTGTGAAGAAGAGAAAGAAAGATCTCCATCTCTCCCTCTCAGCCCCCCACCATGTGCACAAACTGGGAAATGGCTCTGCCTGTGAGGTTGGAAGCTTCTTCATGGACTTCAAACCTCAAGAACTGTGGGTAAATAAATTTCTGTTGTTTGAGCCACCCAGTCTATGGTACTGTTTTTCCAGTTTTATTGAGATAAAATTGATATCTCAGTCAACATTATGATGCAACATTGTGTAATTTTATTATTATTTTTTTTGTGGTGGTTTTTGCCATACATTGACATGAATCAGCCATGGGTGTACACGTGTTCCCCATCCTGAACCCCCCCCACCTCCCTCCCCACCCCATCTCTCAGGCTCATCCCAGTGCACCAGCCCTGAGCACACTGCCTCATGCATCAAACCTGGACTGGCAATCTATTTCACATATGATAATATACATATTTCAATGCTATTCTCTCAAATCATTGCACCCTTGCCTTCTCCCACAGAGTCCAACAGTCTGTTCTTTACATCTGTGTCTCTTTTGTTGTCTCACATATAGGGTCATTGTTACCTTCTTTCTAAATTCCATACATATGTGTTAATATACTGTATTGGTGTTTTTCTTTCTGACTTCAAACCTCAAGAACTTTGGGAAAAATAAATTTCTGTTGTTTGAGCCACCCAGTCTATGGTACGTTTTTCAGTTTTATTGAGATAAAATTGATATCTAAGTCAACATTATGGTGCAACATTGTGTAATTTTAAGGTGCATGATATGTTGATTTGATATACTTCTATATTGCAAAATGATGACCATCAGAGTATTAGTTAGCAACTACCTCCATCAGGTCATATAATTAGCATGTCTATTTTTTTTCTTCTGGTGAGAAGACAGAAAACCTACTCTTAACCTTCAAGCATATAATACAGTATGAGTAACCACAATCACCATGCTTGGGATGCACATTACATGCCAAGAACTTAGTCATATTACAACTAGAGTTTCTACACTTTGACCACTATCTCCTCCACCTTTCCCCATCTCCTCCACCCCTAGTCCCTGGTAACCACAATTCTAGCCTTCATTTCTAAGAGTCAGGCCTTTTTAGATTCAACTGGTGATATTTTGTTATGGCAACTCAAGCAGACTGAGACAAGAGCAAAGCTCACACAATTTTAAAGAGATTCCTTATAAATCTTGTCTTATTTTTTTCTAAGTTGACACAAAGACACAGAAAGTATTCACAGCCTGGCAATTGCTCTTGCTATAAATTTCAAAATGCTTAATTGTCTTCTCCTGGCCCAGTGCACTCCACCCTTCCTCAAATGAATACTGTGAGAGAATAAAGAAGTCTGAGTAGACAGACAACTCCTTATTGCATCTCACTTCTGACCAAGAATATACTGTAGAGGCTACATGACTATGGAGTGATGTGTGTACTCCTGATTCATATCCACATTCCCAATTCATTGCTCATATTTAACTTGCTTCTTCCTTCATCTCTTCCCAGCTTGCTCACCCTCTTCCCCCTCCCCATCCCCAGAGGAATCACAATGTAACCTGAAATTCGACAGTGAAATAGTTCTGTTCACTATCTGCAAAGCCTTTGCCAGTTATTTAAACTGCACAGATCTTAGTTCCTTTATAAATTGGGGAAAGAATAGTTAGATCACAGAGGAATAGATAATATGATACAAATAAAAGTGCCTTGCCCATGGAAAAATGAGCGCTATTTTATTTACTGCTATTTCTCCTTTCCTATCTTAGTCTAGTATCTCACGCTTGTGCAACTAGTCCTACACAAGCAGAAGAGTCTAGGCTTTCTCACGATGTTTGCAAAAGGTGTTTCTTTATCTGGGACATTCCATGTACCTCTCCTCCATTCCCTAATTCCTCTGCCTCGTGAATTCTACTTCTATGTGGTTTTTCTGATCTCACTTGACTCCTCTTTTGCAGGATCTCCTAACACCATGTACCTCTCATGTATAGCACTTATCACAGTTCTGGTCACACCTGTTTGTTCAGTATCTGTCACCCAAGAGTCAAATTTTTATGAAGGCCAGAATTACATTTGTTTTGTCCCGTATTATATCCATAGCACATATCACTGTTATTAGTATAGAAAAGTGACAAAAAATTTTAAAAGCTTCATTTTAATAATTGTCTTCAAAATTGCCTATTCAAAGATCATATTTTAGAATATAATGTGACTTTGGGAAAGTTACTTAACTTTATATCTTGATTATTTTTAGTCTGTAAATCATGGGGTTGGGTTAATAATAACTAAGCTTTCTTCTGAAGCTACAAATCTATGAATATCTTTACTTTGCATATTTCTGAGCCATCCCATCTTATTTGTTTCAATAATTCCTTCTATTTTACTCCCAATGTTTGCCCACTTACCCCCAATAGTTACAGGACAGAGTGTTCCTTAATAGTAATTTGAAAGCCTAAACCTTTTCCTAGCCAGCTAGAGAACAAAGCAAGAAGGACCAGTGCTAATTCACCAAGACAATCTCAGATGTAAACTTCAGTCAGTGGGTTTGCTCAACCTTATTCCTGCATTTTTTGGGGCAATATGTGCATTTTTTTCCCCTACATATGAAACATCCCATATGCTTGACCACTTTTGAAAATAGGCGAGTCATAAGAGTCTAAAATTCAAAGCTACTGCAACCTTCCCTACACTCATCCCTTCGCAGAAAAAGCAATCCATTTTAGAAACCCACTTCATGTTTCAGGACACAGAACTGAAGAGCCTAAAGTCGAGTCTGTGAGAGTTGCTCTAAAAGGAACACAGATATGAGAATAACAGCAGTGCAAGTCCATTGATGCTCAGACACAAATGCGAGCAAAAAGCCAGTGGCGCTGCCAGAGCCTTGTTCAAATGGGTGCAGATAGAGGCCTTAAAGCTTTCTCTGAATGAGCCTTCCCTTTGCCCGCGACTCTGAAAGCTCTCTTGCGGCTACAATACCCAGCTACTCAATACCAAATGCCATCTTTGAAAGGGAACACAGACTCTGAGGTCCCTTTAAAGTTGTAATTAGGCTGTTTCCCTTATGAAAAGACTGGAGGAAAGGGGTATATAAGCCAGCTCTCTCTTCTCACATAAAATTACCTTTGAAGAGTCTCAGGCAGCCAAGTGTGCTCCCACTATTAAACAGCATGTCACACCTGATGCAAAGATTTAGTGCTCTGGTACACTCCCACATAAGGAGGGCACAGTGGAAAATTCCTTTCTCCATGCGCTGGCCCTGAGCTTTTATACACAGTTCATGGCACCTTCATCTCATTTAGAAATGTCTGCTAGGCATGTCACCCAGCCAAGAGGGAAGGGAGAGAAAGAAGCATCAGACTCACTTAGGAGTCCAAATTTGTTGGAACCATAGGCTTCTCAGTGCTGCCCAAGTTACTTCTCCTGTTAGGTTTGTTAGGAATGAAAAAAAAAAAAAGACAATAAATAGTACAGACTGCCACCTGGGACTGTTAGCTTCTGGCAGCAAGAGTCTCAAAGGATGAAAACTAATAGTCCTTGAATACTTGCTAAGTGTCAAGAGCATTCTAAGCACTTTATTGGATTTTCCCATTTAATGCATCAACCCTGTGAGATAGCTACCTTACCTATTTTTTTAAATAGAGACTAGGAAACTGAGTCATAGCAAGATATACTAATGTGCTAAGGATCACAGTTGGGGATCAGCTTCAAAGTCATCCCATCTTAAGCCAATGCTTTGTCTCCCACTCTATGATGTTAAAAAAAAAAAAAAAAAACCAGAAAAAGAGGGTCAAGATCATGAATTTCTCCTTCTGTGAGCTTACATGAATCTCAAGGGGAAAAATGACTCTAGGGAACTCTTAACTCTGACCAGCTGTCTCATTAATTTATAATCATATTTTAGGAAGGGAATAATTAGAATGAATATAGCTAGTTCAGAGTAATTGTCCTTCTAATTATTCATTTATTCATTCAACAAATATTTGTCCCCTTCCTCAAGGAGCTTAAAATCTACTAGAAATGGGGGAGATTGGAAAAAGATAATTATAGTGCAATCAACATAATTTAATAAGGGAACATGTAAAGGACTTCCATGTTAATTGTTCAATGAAGTGTAGTTATCTTTCATTTTAAAAAATAGGAAAGAATGCTGCAATAGAGATATTCAGGGATTTTTAGAAGTGCATAGAGGGGAGGGATAAATAATTTCTGGGGAAGTCATGATACATGAAGGTGATATTTAAGCCACATCTTATAGGGTGAATAAGTGTTTACTAGTAAGACCAGGCTGAAAAGTATAACAATAACAACACACGGGAACTATAAGAATAAAGGTGTGAAGAATGAAAGTGTTAAGAGAATGAATGAGTGTAGGCTGAGTGTGGAGGACTGGCAGGGAAATACTGTAGGTCTTACTTCTCTAAACGAAGAGCAGATTTTACTTAGAGTGATTTGAACCTACTTGAATGTCATATAATACATACAATACAAAGTATTAAATTGTCTCAGTTTGCAGAAACCTTGAAAGTGATAGTCACTCAGTCATGTCCAACTCTTTGCAACCTCATGGACTATACAGTCCATGGAATTCTCTAGGCCAGAATACTGGAATGGGTAGCCTTTCCCTTCTCCAGGGGATCTTCCCAACTCAGGGATCAAACCCAGGTCTCCCGCATTGCAGGCGGATTCTTTACCAGCTCAGCCACACAGGAAGCCCAAGAATATTGGAGTGGGTGGCCTATCCCTTCTCCAGAAACCTTAATGATGTTTTTTCATCAAAATTAAATTAAAAGCAGAATGCTAGTTTAATAAAGATAAGGCAGTGCTTTTAACAATATAGTACCATTCAATAAGCTACCCAGTTTGGAGGGTGGCAAATAGATACAGTGTGGGTTATGGAATCAGAGAGTTTGACAGTGGGCATGATGAAAACAGGGCTTCCCAGGCGGCATTCCTGCCTGCCAATGCAGGAGATGTAAGAGACATGGCTTTGATCTCTGGATCAGGAAAATTCCCTGGAGAAGTTCATAGATGCTCACTCCAGTGTTCTTGCCTAGAGAATCCCATGGACAGAAAAAGCCTGACAGGCTACAGTCCACGGGGTCACAAAGAGTAGGACATGACTGAAGTGACTTAGCATGCACACACGCATGATGAGAAGATGTTTCATTGTGATTTTTGGAAGGTTTAGTAATCAAGATATTATCTTCATAAAAAACCAAAATAGGCATAAGTTCTAATTGCATTACACATACACAGTTAATTTTTATGGTACTATTAAAGATATACACACCTACATAAGTATTCATTATTTTTGTGCTGAGTTTTTGAAGATTTAACTAAATGTATCATGTGAAGCTCTTACCAAAATATATGGAGTATACATTAAGTACAGCACAAATTACAAATGTATGATGAATGTTTTGGAAGACAGAAACCATCCTTGTCATAGTCTGGGACCTTAACATGAAAAGAATCTTCTATTTAGCAACCTAAGGCAAAAAGTTCTGAATTATTTGCCATCTTATATAAAACATAATGTTACATATTTATGGTGAGGGCTTTGAAATTAATTTGAAAATAATTTACCCTTGTTCCTTGAATTTTTACTACCCTGAATTAAAGAAAATCTTGCTTAAAGCATTTCACTTTTGGCAGTCAAGTAAAAAATAGTGTGTGTGTGTGTATTTAAGAGGCTTATTTCTTCTGTGAGCCCGTGAAAACAGAACATTCTCTGAATAAATTCTAGCAAAATCTGAGTTTTGAAAAGGAACCACAAGTCAATCAAAAGACTTCAGAACCTAGGACGGCAACCTCAAAACCTAGGTCAGGGCTGCTAACCTAGAAAACTCTGAATCATAGAACACTAGAACCAGAGGCTGTTGGAGAAAAAGAAGTCAGAAAATCTCATTATAGATGAGAAAACTGAGGTCCATAACATAACATAAGCTCAGTTCAGTTCAGTTCAGATCAGTCGCTCAGTCATCTTTGACTCCTTGTGACCCTATGAACCACAGCATGACAGGCCTCCCTGTCCATCACCAACTCCCAGAGCTTACCCAAACCCATGTCCATTGAGTCAGTGATACCATTCAACCATCTCATCCTCTGTCGTCCCCTTCTCCTCCTGCCCTCAATCTTTCCCAGCATCAGGGTCTTTTCCAATGAGTCAACTCTTCTCATGAGGTGGCCAAAGTATTGGAGTTTCTGCTTCAACATCAGTCCTTCCAATGAACACCCAGGACTGATCTCCTTTAGGATAGACTGGTTGGGTCTCCTTGCAGTCCAAGGGACTCTCAAGAGTCTTCTCCAACACCACAGTTCAAAAGCATCAATTTTTCAGTGCTCAGCTTTCTTCACAGTCCAGCTCTCACATCCAACATGACCACTGGAAAAACCATAGCCTTGACCAGATGGACCTTTGTTGGCCAAGTAATGTCTCTGCTTTTTAATGTGCTATCTAGGTTGGTCATAACTTTCCTTCCAAGGAGGAAGTGTCTTTTAATTTCATGGCTGCAATCACCATCTGCAGTGATTTTGGAGCCCAAAAAAATAAAGTCTGACACTGTTTCCACCGTTTCCCCATCTATTTGCCAGGAAGTGATGGGACCGGATGCCATGATCTTAGTTTTCTGAATGTTGAGCCTTAAGCCAGCTTTTTCACTCCCCTCTTTCACTTTCATCAAGAAGCTCTTTAGTTCTTCTTTTTCTGTCTTGCATATAGGGTTATTGTTACCATCTTTCTAAATTCCATATATATGTGTTATATACTGTATTGGTGTTTATCTTTCTGGCTTACTTCACTCTGTATAATGGGCTCCAGTTTTATCCATCTCATTAGAACTGGTTCAAATGTATTCTTTTTAATGGCTGAGTAATATTCCCTTGTGTATATGTCCCACAGCTTTCTTATCCATTCATCTGCTGATGGACATCTAGGTTGCTTCCTTCTGCCATAAAGGTGGTGTCATCTGCATATCTGAGGTGACTGATATTTCTCCCGGCAATCTTGATTCCAGCTTGTTCATCCTCCAGCCCAACATTTCTCATGATGTACTCTGCATATAAATTAAATAAGCAGGGTGACAATATATAGCCTTGACATACTCCTTTTCCTATTTGGAACCAGTCTGTTGTTCCATGTCCAGATCTAACTATTGCTTCCTGACTTGCATCCAGGTTTCTCAAGAGGTAGGTCAGATCGTCTGGTATTCCCATCTCGTTCAGAATTTTCCACAGTTTATTGTGAATTCAGAATTCCAAAGAATAGTAAGGAGAGATAAGAAAGCTTTCCTCAGTGGTCAATGCAAAGAAATAGAGGAAAACAACAGAATGGGAAAGACCAGAGATCTCTTCAAGAAAATTAGAGATACCAAGGGAACATTTCATGCAAAGATGGGCTCAATAAAGGACAGAAATGGTATGGACCTAACAAAAGCAGAAAATATTAAGAAGAGGTGGCAAGAATACACAGAAGAACTGTACAAAAAAGATCTTCACGACCCAGATAATCACGATGGTGTGATCATTCACACTCACCTAGAGCCAGACACCCTGGAATGTGAAGTCAAGTGGGCCTTAGGAAGCATCACTACGAACAAAGCTAGTGGAGGTAATGGAATTACAGTTGAGCTATTTCAGATCCTGTAAGATGATGCTGTGAAAGTGCTTCACTCAATATGCCAGCAAATCTGGAAAATTCAGCAGTGGCCACAGGACTGGAAAAGGTCAGTTTTCATTCCAATCCCAAAGAAAGGCAATGCCAGAGAATGCTCAAACTACCACACAATTGCATTCATCTCACATGCTAGTAAAGTAACATAAGCTCACCCAGGTAGTTAGTAGCCAAGATAGATTTAACATCCACCCAGGTGTCCTTATTTCTACTTCAGGTTTTTTCCCCCTGTATTCTGTGTCACTCAAAAGCCCTAAGGGTCGGGGCTTCCCTGGTAGCTCAGTGGTAAAGAAACCATTTGCCAATTCAGAGACTTAGTCTGATCCCTGATATGGGAAGACCCTACATGCCACAGAGTAACTAAGCCTGCACATCACAACTGCTGAACCTGTGCTCTAGAGTCTAGGAGCTGCAATTACTGAACCCGTGTGATACATTACAGCTACTGAAGAGCACACCCCCAGAGCCCATGCTCTGCAACAAGAGACACCCCACAACGAGAAGCCTGCTCACCACAAGGAAGAATAAACCCCGCTCACAGCAACTACAGGAAATCTGATGCAGCAGGGAAGGCCCGGTACAGTCAAAAATAAATAAAATTATTGTTGTTTTTTTTTTTTTAAAAAGCTCTAAATGTTGCTCCTTTGAATGCCAGAGCCATATTTAGGCCTTTCTAGTATGCCCATAAGTCTAAGTCTTTGTACACATTACAGAATTAGAAATAATTTATTTACTAAACAAATTTGAATTCCTCGGATTGAATGAGCTGAATTCCTATGGAATGAATGCAAATGATTAACTGGAAAATTTTACAGGATTAAGTCCTGGTTCTCGGTTTAGCAGTCAATCCCTCTGGACCTGCCTTGGCATTCCAAGCTGAATGCATTAGTCATTGTCTGTACAAAATGTGGTGCTGTGTTGGCTCAGGGAATTAGAGACTCATGTTGAAAAGGTTGGGGTTAGGGGTTCAAATTATACGCAAGTTGTTCATATTAGATTGTTTGAATGCATAAGCTACTATCACCAGCTGGTCTCATTCTCAGAAAGAAAACAAGAAAGTATTCACACAGGTTAACTAAAACTATCTCATTTCTTAACTGGATAAGTTCTTAAAAATATAATACTTAGTCATAATGAAGTAGTTAAAAGCATAGGCTCTAGAACTTAACTCTCTGGGATTGAATCATAGCTTTACTACTTAAAATATGTGTAATCTTGAGCAGACTTATACAACCAAAGTGACTATAATAATAATAAATATATGATTTATAAGGATGTGGTGGTGATTAAATAAGATTCTAAGGAAAGTATTTGACATGGTGGCTGGCACAGAGTAACACTCAATGAGTAGTAAATTTTATCATACTTTGTACCTGATATTTAATTCTTCCTTCTAAGAACCATTAATTACTTACCCTCTGAGTTTATTAATTTTAGAGGACTGCAGATGTATAGTCTTGTTTTTGAGGATAGACATAGAGGACTTGATTAATTAAAAGTCTAAAATATATTTGTCAAATTGTCTCTAGTAAAATTTTAAACCAATCACCTCTATTACTTTACTCCTAGAAATATGAGTCAATGAGCTGTGGGAAACAAGCAAAAAAAAAACTCTAGATATTTTTTTTTAATTCTTTAAAAAAAATTAATTTCTCTGTTTTAAATGTGGTGGTTTGGCCATATATTGACACGAATCAGCCATGGGTGTACATGCATCCTCCCGTCCTGACCCCCCTCCCACCTCCCTCCCCATCCCATCCCTCTGGGTTGTCCCAGTGCACCGACTTTGAGTGGCCTGTTTTATGCTTCAAACTTGGACTGTCATCTAATTCACATATGGTAATACACACATTTCAGTGTTATTCTCTCAAATCATCCCACCCTCATCTTCTCCCACAGAGTCCAAAAGTCTGTTCTTTATATTGGTGTCTCTTTTGCTGTCTTGCATATAAGGTTTAGATTTCTTTGAACCAATATAACCTCAATTCATTTATTTTACAGCTCAAACTCCCAGTTAAAATACTGTGTTTCCTTTCTTCTCATATACATATTGTGGAGAAGAAAAGACAGGGGGGAGGTGGAAAACATTTTTAAAATGCCGCTTAATTTCGAAAGATTTCAGTGGGGAGTGGCTCCTTAAAAGATAATATGGCAACTTAACAAGTAAATTTCCCCTAAAACAAGCTGGAAGAAAATAGAATTCATGCTAATGGAACTGAGGAGGGAACTAAATACACTATAAAAGCCTAGGCTGCTATCCCAGGACAAAAAAAAAGATGTGGAAAACCAATCTAAGGTAATTCAGTTCATCACAAAAACACATTGTCCAATTGGAGGTACTGTGAATAATACCTTAACGTTTGTCACAATAGATGGTGATGGTCTTTTTCTTATTCTTTTACGCTGAGGCAATCTCTTTGTGCAACTTTATTTGTATAGTTAACAATCTGAATGGGAGAGCTCTTGTGAAGACTTGTGCACTGTTCTTGTTGCCAGGGAAACTGGGTCTTAATTTCTCGTGGCTGAGTGCCAAAGAAAACTGGCTACCTAGAGGGGAAAAACTTGGGAACACAGGATTTGTTGGAGCTTTTCAGCATTTGAGGATCCTGTTTTGGGGCTTGCAATTTAAAGTCAAATTGTAAGCTCCCTCCTTTGCTCCACGGGATTCAGATGCTAAACCGAATAGCAGTTTGATTTTCAGCTGATGCAGTAATACAGTGATTATCAGTCGCAGCAATCTGAGATTTAATATGGTAAAAAAAATAATGAGTGTAAGTCTTTGTTCAATTCCACTGGAAGCAACCCATCACTATTTTTCTGACAGCTCAAACCAGCTTATGGGGAAAAGCCCACTCTTTCAATTTAGATTTTCTTGCCCAGAGCAGAGAGCTTTATGTAGGTGCTTTTGTGAGGTATTCTTTAATGCCTCACAACAGTGAGTATTTTGTGTGCAATGGAAGAAAATGCAAGAAGCAAACCTGCCTGGATTTTTAAAAAAGAAATCAAACCTCGTATCAGTATATTCAAAAAGATCCATTCTATATCAATTTCTTTAGACTGTTTCAACTTGAATTTTTTTGTCTTATTTTTCTTAAAATTAAATATTTTAGGTACATTAACACACCAGTTTGAAGTCCCCTGGCTAAAATAAAATTTATGACAAAAGCATTCTGTAAAATAAACTAAAAAGAAATAAGAATAAAGTGAAAAGAAATATGGGGATAAAGTGCTAGCAAGTGTGTGTGTATGGGCTATAATCTCTCTCAGTGCAGAGACTTTTTTTTCCTAGGGGCATACAGACTTTTCAGTAAATTTACATAGCTGTAACTAAACTGAAAGTAAATGAATATTAGTAAATGTCTTTGATTTTATTTCACCCACATAGAAGGCAGTAACCCTAAGATGCTCTTAGGACTTTTGCTCTTTTCCTGTTCTCACAAAGGAATTTAACCTCCTCCAAGTTTAAATCCTTTATCTTTGATTACCCTTACTTCCTTCTGTATTTCTGTCTTTTTTGTTGTTGGACTTGGTAGCACTCCCATGGAACCTTCGGGAAAACAAAAGGACCTGTCCTTTTAGTGCTTGGAGCTTCTGCAGCTAGTAGATAGGCAATCTAAATGAAATCAGCTGGGTCTCTTGGCAGTAAGCCACAGTGACAATGGGACAATAGAATCCAAAATGTGTCTCTTACAAGAATTTTCCTCAGAGAAATACTCCAAGGTTTATGAAATATATCTTGGAGAAGATTGTTCTTTATTTAAAGGAGGGGGGGAAAAAAAAGCTTGTCTAAAGAGTAGTGAATAAAGAAAAACTGGGCACTTAAAAAATCCAATTTCTTGTCATTACTCCACTAGAATATGAATCACTGAAAAGAAGCATGAAAACTTCAGAACTACTGAATTATATATACAGCCTTTGTGCTATTAAAAATAAATATCTCAGAAAATGTAATACTTAATGCTCTTTTAAGTTCCTACGGATTGAAAAATTCACAGCGTTGCCAAAATAAATGCCACCATTCTCATTTTATAAACAAGAGAAAATAAACTAACAAATGAATCGACTTACCTGGAAAAAAATCACAGCTAGTAGAGGACAGAATTTTTGGTCTCATAAAACTAGGAAATGATACTTCTCTTACTTTCTTAAAACCAGTATCTTCATATATCTTGAGATAAGATATAAGAGAGCTTAATACAAAAACACTCAGTGGTACGTATGTTTTCTTAAGTTCTAGCTCAGGGGACAGATAACTAGTTTGAAAAGCCATTAAAAATAATTGTTAGGGAAGATAAATGCAAGTTCTAATGCATTATTATTAGCACTACAAAAGGTTTTTTGAAAAAAAATGTGACGATGTGTTAAGAATTTATACTGAGAGCTATATATACAACCATGAGGATTAAGAGAAGGAAAAGAACAAATGTTTAGTGTCTGCTACGTTTCGGATAAATATAAAAGCTCACTGAAACATGCATCTTGTAGGGTTGATTTCACCATCATTATTTTATAAAGGAGAAAACAGGAAATCAGAATTTTTCTTTAAGCTGCCCAGAGACATAAGGGCCTAAATGGAGTTAGAATCAAACATTTTTGGTTCCTAAACGCTTATTTTCCCACCATGCTACAGAAGAGTAACTTAATGTATTTCACTGTGAAAACTGTGCAATCATTCCTCCTTCTGGACTTCTTGGGAATAAAAAGCAAGCCATCTTGGCCTTCGTCTTGACTTTTCCACTTCTACACCACCATCATAGTATTAACAAAACACAGGTTATGTTTTCTAATGTATGTAGCTTATCTCATGTGCTTTTGAGAGTTCTATGTGTAACTGTTGTAATTCTTTACTCCTGGGAAATTTGTTATGAAGGAGGTGTGGAGAATACTTGCCTTCTGGTGTCTGTTTTCTGATGCTAGGATTAGAAATATTCCATCAGTCAGAATATATATATATATGGCATATAAACAATTTATTTTCTGTTTTTTTAACCCTTTGGATCACATACTTACCATTTAAAAAATACTAAGTTACTCATCAATATTTTCTTTTCTCATTCTGAGCTTGTTTTCTTTTCTTTTTTTTTTAAATTGGAACCAAAGTTGAATCAAATAGTTGAAGAGGCTTAAACAACACTGAAGAGAGGGAAGACACCACTTCACAGTTGTTAGGCTGTTTAAAATTGAACTAAAAAAGAGTACTATTTCTCCTAGCTTCAAAGAGGTAATCTTGAAAGTGAAAGAACATGTTAATTGCTCAGTTGTACCCATGGACTGTGGCCCACCAGGTTCCTCTCTCCATGGAGTTCTCCAGTGCACTGGGTAGCCATTCATTTGTCCAGGGAATCTTGCAGACCCAGGGAGTGAACCCAGGTCTCCTGCATTGCAGGCAGATTCTTTACCATCTGAGCTACTAGGGAATTAGCAGACCATATTCAGGTTTCAAAAAGGAAATCAATTTAATTGACAAAATACACAGAAGTAAACAGCTTAAAAAAAACGGACTATATGGACTCTCTTGGTGGTCCAGTGGCTAAGACTCCATGTTCCCAATGCAGGGGGCCAGGGTTTGATCCCTGATCAGAGAAATAGATCCCATGTGCCACAACTAAGACTTTGTATGATAAAATTCTGCATACTTCAACAAAGACTGAAGGTCCCACATGCTGTGACTAAGACTCCACATAGCCAGATCAATAAACATTTTTTAAATGGAGTATAAACTTAGATTTATATTGCAGCATTATTCACAATAGCCAAGATATGGAAATAATCTAGCTGTCCATGAATAAATGAGTGAATGAATGAAGATGTGGGATGGGAATAAATATTAATTCACAACACAATATTATTCAGCCATGAGAAAGAAGGAAATCCTGCATTTATATTTCGAATCTGAAAAAAGAAAGTTAAAGTCACAGAAAGTAGAAGTCACCGTCAGAGGCTGGGGAGTGGGGCAGATGGGGGGAAGGTGGTTAAAAAGGTACAAACTTTCAGCAATAAGAGTATTAAGATCTGATGATCTAATGTAAAATATAGTTGATACCAGTGTCTTGTATAATTTAAGTTCGTAAGAGAGTAGAAATTAAATGTTCTCACCAAAACCAGAAAACGATATGTGAGGAGATGGATGTATTGACTGAATGGGAGAATCTTTCCATATACATATGTATACCAATTTACTATGCTGTACTTATATATTTTACATCTGTATTTGTCAATTACACTTCAACAAAGACATTAAAAAGCTTAGGTTTACTTCCATGTGAATATGAGGGCAACATACACTTGGTTCTAGCATTGACTCCACTGATGTGCATGATCTGCAATGTCTCTTCTCTCTATTATCTCTGTTGCAGGCATATGCTTCCCAAACCCATATCTTCTGGGAGAAAGGATACCTTTTGAAGATAAAAGGCCTATTTTGAGTCAAGAATACACTCACTGATATAGTCCTCAGGGCACAGAGCGTGGTGTCTAGTACACACTTGGCACTCAAAATGCTTTTGTAATTGACCTTGTTACTGAAATGAAACAAACTGTGAACCTTTTTATAAAAGTAGGATAAGCATCCTTTGAGACTCCCCGAATTGACATTTAAAAAAAACTACAATTCTTAGCACGGAAAGGCACAATAAAATTATGTGATATCTTACGGGATAGGCCTTGTCTTGGTCTATTTCTGGCCATAGAAATCCCCATTATGATGGAGATGTCATTCATAGCTGGCATATTACCATGAACTCTCTCAAGGCGTGACTTTCCAGTTGTCATTGTTTAGTCGCTAAGTCGTATGTGACTCTTCTGTGACCACATGGACTGTAGTCCCCTGGGTTCCCCTGTCCATGGGATTTCCCAGGCAAGAACACTGTAGTAGGTTGTCATTTCCTTCTCCAAAGGATCTTCCTGACCCAAGGGCCTATTCCTTGAAGCATTTTCTTGCTAAGAGTCTTAAGTCTTAGGGCTTGGCAGCCATTAACCTTGGTCATAATTGACAGTTCTTACCCCATCTGGATTCCAGAAATCTGATTCCACTCTGTTACTTTAAGAACTATGTTTTAAGTTAGCCTGTTAAAATCATGCACTAAAGTTTAGGAATAAGAATTAAGAGAAGACTTTGGGAGAACTAGTTTAATTTCTTTTTATAGGCATAGAAGATTGCACTTCAATTGTTTACCATCCCTGGTAATCTCAAAATCAAGCAGTTGCAAAGAAAGAAAGTTTTTCTTGAGCACAGACATATTACATACATAATGGTACACAGTATACCATCTGCACGTTCCTATTAAAAGAGAAGAAAGGGCCTCGGGGACAAACTATATTTATCTTGCTCTTTCCTTCTCTTTTGAACAGCTTCACACATATGGTCCAGATATAATTTCGTATTTACCTTTGAGTAAACAGAACTCAAACTTCTTTCCTCTTACGAGTTAAAATACTAGCCTCATTGGTAATACCCCTTTGGCTACCTGAGAAATGGGATCACTACCTAGGCAGCTGCTGTAGTAACATATATGGGCCTAGAGATTGTTATACTGAGTGAAGTTAAGTCAGAGAAAGAAATATCATATATCTCTTATGTGTGGAATCTAAAAGGAAATTATACAAATTAACCTATTTACAAAAGAGAAACAGACTCACAGAGAACAAATTTATGGTTACTGGGGGGAAGGGTGGAGGGGAGGGATAGTTAGGGAGTTTGGGATGGACATGTACAGGCTGCTCTATTTAAAATGGGTAACTGATAAGGACCTACTGTATAGCCCAGAGAACTCTGCTCAATGTTATGAGGCAGCCTGGGTGGGGGGGAAATTTGGGATAGAATGGACACGTGTATACATATGTCTGAGTTGCTCTGCTATGCACCTGAACTACCACAACATTGTTAATTAGCTATAGGCCGACATGAAAAAGAAAGAAAAGGAAAAACAAAAGCAAAGCAAACAAACAAACAAAAAAGAACAGAGGAAAGTAGCTGCCTTCCTTCTGTGGTCCTCACCCTGACTTTTTATTCAATTCAAGCAATCTGTAGTGAAAAAAATAGAATACCAGTAATATTGTAAGTGACAACTGCTCAAAAGATGATGACATGTTGGGTCATAAAACAGAGGGCTGTGTATTATTCACACTAGTCCTATAGGAAGAGATAGATACCCACAAAGAAGGAGGGTTGGCAGGGAGCAGTCTCTGGAAGGCCATTTCAAATCTCTCAGTGTCAGAGGGAGTTGTACTTCTGGTAGATCATCCAGAACTCTGAAGCCAGAAGATACAGTCAAGTACATATATATTCTCCAGCAAAAATACTGGAGAGCTTAGTGAAGGAAGAAAAATGTGTATATCCACAGGCTATTTAAGCTTCTTGGTGCCAGAGGAAACTGGGGCAATAAATTCCTTGCTTAATCAGTAAGTCATGTCCAACTCTGTGACCCCATGGACTATAGCCCACCAGGCTCCTCTGTCCATGGGATTTCCCAGGCAAGAATGCTGGAATGGGTTGCCATTTCCTCCTCCAGGGGATCTTTTTGGACCAGGGATTGAACCCGTGTCTCCTGTATCTCCTGCATTGCTGGCAGATTCTTTACTGGCTTAGCCATCAGGGAAGCCCAATAAATTCCTTAAGACCTTTCAAAAGCCCAAGAAACATGAAAATGCATTGGTTTAAAGGAAAACGTGGGGCATGTGGTTTCTGCCACAACTAAAGATATGTAAAAGATGGCTCAGACCAATAGCTATTTCATATATCTACAAACGCGAGGGTGCTGTAAACAGAACAACTCAAATGTCACACATTTAAAAACTCTGCTTAGCAACTTACATGCTGAATACTACAGTGGCCCTCTGGAAATAAATTATGGTTGAAATGTCTGCCTAAGTGCTGAAGCTGGGTCCATGGTTCCCCTAGTGCTTTTTTGGAGCCAAATTAGACCCAGCCTTATAACCATATGCTGGTGATTATAGGGCTTTCTCAGAATCTTGTTCCTGGGAGAGGAGATGTTTCAGTTACAGATCCTTAAGGTACACTTAGATTTCCAAGCCCAGGACTTGGGAAATAAGAAAAGAAATACAGCAGAAGAAACCAAGGAGTGACCTGTGTGTACTTAAACAAAGAGGATGTTGGGTTGAACCCATGAAACTAAATGGTGACTTAAATGAAAGACAATAATATTGCCTGAGGCTGATCAATCACTGACCACAGAGCAGTTACTTGCAAAGCCACTTCCAGAGGTTCAGCTTTTACATTCCCCAAATGTCTCTAATTACCAGCACGCTTATCCCATCATTTCTGATAAATATTCTCCAGTGAAAATTAAGTACCCACCAAATTATTCCTGTTCTCCATACCAATAGGATCTTAAATTCTAATCATTCAAATTAATCTGAGCATGGCTGACCTAAATGAAGTGCCTTAAGTATTAAGCAGCTCAATAACCTCAAGAAGAAAAATTCTGATGAAAGGCCAGAAGAATCTCTCTCCTCTGCAACAGTCTGTGATGTTAATTCCTCTTGTCATTTTTGTAGCCAAAGTATGTGAAGTTATCATATTACGTGCTGTATCTCAACAAAATGAGTTACGATAAAAATTCATTTCTAAAGATTCAAAATTCTAAATACCTATATTTTATGACCTGTGGCCACCATAAAAATGATGTGGAATGACCACAGAATAGTCCTATCTGTCAGGCTATTTGGAGGAGGTCCAATCAAAAGAACATAGCCAAAAATGATGTCTATAAGAAGAAGCGAAAGACCAGCCTGACTAATCAGGTAGATTGAGGGAAACCACTCTAAGCTCTTTACCATCTTACAGGGAATCTCCATTAAATATGTTTCTGTCCCTTTATTTCCATGTCCATGGGAAAACCACTACTACATGCTATCCTAAATATGAATTATATGTTTGAAATGGTTTGACTTAAACTACAGGCTAGTAGGCAGAGATTAACTTCAATTTGGGGTTACTTGGGGGTGCCTCAAAGCAAGAGGCAGTCACACAATGAGAGGCTTGGGATGCTCAGTGGCCAGAGACTTGCCATAGGCATTCACAGGTCACAGTCAGAGCAAATAAACATCAATTTTAAATGGAAGTGACAAATAAAAAATCAGAGTATTAGTACTAGCTTTTTGGGACATTAAATTTGCTGGTATGGTTAATTGCTCTTCAATTGGACAACAGTGGTGAGGAATAAGATATTACTCTCCTTTAAAGAAAGGATGCTCAAACTACTGCACAATTGCACTCATCTCACATGCTAGTAAAGTAATGCTCAAAATTCTACAAGCCAGGCTTCAGCATTACGTGAACCAAGAACTTCCAGATGTTCAAGCTGGCTTTAAAAAGGCAGAGGAACCAGAGATCAAATTGCCAATATCCACTAGATCATCAAAAAAGCAAGAGAGTTCCAGAAAAACATCTGTTTCTGATTTATTGACTACGCCAAAGCCTTCAACTGTGTGGATCACAATAAACTGTGGAAAATTCTGAAGGAGATGGGAATACCAGACCATCTGACCTGCCTCTTGAGAAACCTGTATGCAGGTCAGGAAGCAGCAGTTAGAACTGGACATGGACCAACAGACTGGTTTCAAATAGGAAAAGGAGTACGTCAAGGCTGTATATTGTCACCCTGCTTATTTAACTTATATGCAGAGTACATCATGAGAAACACTGGGCTGGAAGAAGCACAAGCTGGAATCAAGATTGCTGGGAGAAATATCAATAACCTCAGATATGCAGATGGCACCACCCATATGGCAGAAAGTGAAGAGGAACTAAAAAGCCTCTTGATGAACGTGAAAGAGGAGAGTGAAAAAGTTGGGTTAAAGCTCAGCATTCAGAAAACTAACATCATGACATCTGGTCCCATCACCTCATGGGAAATAGACGGGGAAACAGTAGAAACAGTGTCAGACTTTATTTTTTTGGGCTCCAAAATCACTGTGGATGGTGACTGCAGCCATAAAATTAAAAGGCACTTACTCCTTGGAAGGAAAGTTATGACCAACCTAGACAGCATATTAAAAAGCAGAGACATTACTTTGCCAACAAAGGTCCATCTGGTCAAGGTTATGGTTTTTCCAGTGGTCATGTATGAATGTGAGAGTTGGACTGTGAAGAAAGCTGAGTGCTGAAAAATTGATGCTTTTAAACTGTGGTGTTGGAGAAGACTCTTGAGAGTCCCTTGGACTGCAAGGAGATCCAACCAGTCCACCCTAAAGGAGATCAGTCCTGGGTGTTCATTGGAAGGACTGATGCTGAAGCTGAAACTCCAGTACTTTGGTCACCTCATGAGAAGAGTTGACTCATTGGAAAAGACCCTGATGCTGGGAGGGATTGGGGGCAGAAGGAGAAGGGGATGACAGAGGATGAGATGGCTGGATGACATCACCGACTCGATGGACATGAGTTTGAGTAAACTCCGGGAGTTGGTGATGGACAGGGAGGCCTGGCGTGCTGCGATTCATAGGGTCGCAAAAGTTGGACATGACTGATCGACTGCATTGAACTGAACTGAGAAAGGATGCTCTCTCTATTTTGGTTTGTTCTTAGGGGCAGGGTACAAAGGGAAAAGAAAAGGAAATAGGTCTTTAGCATTTTTTTGTGAATGAAGTACTGTTTTAGGTACTTCACATGCATCCTTCATATATTAGTCTGTACTATCTTAGTAAAAGCTATTTTTAAGATGATCAGATTGCTTGTTTTTTTGATATTGAGTTGCATTGTTTGCAGTGGTAGTTTTAGTCACTAAGTCATTTCCAGCTCTTCAGGGGCCTCATCGACTGCAGCCCGCCAGGCTCCTCTGTCCACGCGATTACTGGAGTGAGTTGCCATTCCCTTTTCCAATTGAGCTGCATGAGTTCTTGTATATTTTGGAGATTAATCCTTTGTGAGTTGCTTCTTTTGTAAATATTTTCTCCTAACATACTGAGGGTGGGGGGAGAGGGGGGGATGAACTGAGAGAGTGGCACTGATGTGCATACGTAAAATAGACTGCTAGTGGGAATCTGCGGTATAGCACATGATGGTCAGCTTGATGCTGTGATAACATAGAGGGGTGGGATACAGGAGGTGGAAGGGAGATTCAAGAGGGAGAAAATATATGTATACTTACAGCTGGTTCACATTGTTGTACAGCAGAAACTAACAACATTGTAAAGCAATTATACTCCAAATAAAAAACAATAAAGAGAAAATGGAGACTCACCGAAGGTCCTTAAGTGCTAGGTGGGAGAAGTTGAATTGGAGCTCCAGCCTGCCTGATTTTGTCTACAAAGATGGACCACTAACAACTCCTTCCTTCACTCTATGTACCTGCCACAGCTTTGATCTAGAACTGGAGACTACTGTCCCCTCCCTTGAATCTGGGATGGCTTACTGACACCTTTGGCCAACAGACTATATATACTATATAGTGTATATATATATATATATATATATATATACTTTGGGACTTTGGAGGTCAAGCTTCAGGAGGCTGTTTGCTTTTACTCTCAGAAGACAGTCACAATATAAAGTATAATTCTGCTGTTGAAGAGATAATTCCTGGAGATGAGAGACTGCACAGCCCCAGTCAAGCTGCCAGAACCCTTACCATATGAAGCAGAGATAAGCTATTCTCATTAAGCCCTGCCCAGATTGCTGAATTATGGGCAAAAAATGGATGCTGTTGTTCTAAGTTTTGGAGAGATCTGTTATACAATAATAGATAACTGAAAAAGATGACAAAACTCTATTTCTTCTTTTGTGGTACTCACTTCTTTTTATCTCTACTTTAACTATGAATTCAGTAAGGAAACTTTAGGCTGAGTCAAAGGGATACTCAGCATGTAACAGTGGAAAAGAACTATCCTAAAGGTTCTTGTCATTTTAAGCAAGAATGCACTGAGTAATTACAAAGTGCCTGGGATCATTTTGAAGCATTTATCCTCATGACGACCCTGTGAGGTGGGTACTGCTTTTAACTCCTGTTTAAAAGCAGTAAGGAAAGGGAGGCACAGAAATGTGCTTGGCAGCTAGAAAGTTGTACATCCAAGATCAAAACGTTGCGTCCAGAGTTCAGAGCCTCATTCTCAATTCTTAAGCTGTATTGTCAGGACTTTCTTGGTAATAATACTGGAATTCAGTCAACTGAACAAAATAGCTATAGCAAGAGTTCAACTTTTGCAACTGGAAACATAACACCTGATTTTCAAAAGCCACACTATATACTACCCTGAAGAACTTTCCTTGGAGAGGAGATGTAGATAATGCACCAAAGAGTTATTGTATGTACTCTTCTCCAGGGTCTACTTGATCACAAATATAACACTTGAATTTTCTAAAAAAGTTTGTTCAACATTCTTAAATGCATGACAGTATATAATTAAAAATCTGGATTATAATTAAAATTATTAGAAATCAATAGAATGCATAAAATTACAAAGAAAAAATTCTCTATCCATAATCACTTAAAGATTCTTTTAAACTCCGTACCAGCTGTTACTTATTTTCCTGTTTAATTAAACTGACAATTTTTTTTAGTTGCAATTCCAAAAACACAGAGTTAGGGGATAGAGGGAAGATCTGCGGCTAAGTTGCTTCAGCCATGTCCAACTCTTTGCAGCCCCATGGACTATAGCTCGCCAGGCTCCTTTGTCCATGGGATTGTCCAGGCTAGAATACTGGAGCGGGCTGCCATTTCCTTCTCCAGGGGATCTTCCAAACCCATGGATTGAACCCATGTCTCTTACGTCTCCTGTATTAGCCTCTGGGTTCGTTACCACCAGTGCCACCTGGGAAGCCCAGAGGGAAAATCAGATAAGAAATCTAAGGATAAGGAATGCAAGCTCTGGGATGTGGAGAGCTTTCTAAGGTGGCCTCTCCCCATGTCCTTGACCATATCTAAAAGCCATTCCACAGAATGGAAATAAAACTGGCCTGTACAATAACAGTTTTGCTGTAATTTTTCTGAGTTGCTGCAGAGTTTGGAGTCAGAAAGTCCTGGGCGGAATAGTGCTTCACCATTGACTCACTCTGTGACCTTAGAAAGTCCTTTACCTCTCTGACTTCTATGGACAAGACGGAGATAAAGATGTCTAACCCATGGTCTTCTTGTGAAGATTAAAAGAGATTGCCTATGAGTATATGTGCTGCTGCTGCTGCGAGTCGCTTCAGTCGTGTCCTACTCTGTGTGACCCCATAGACAGCAGCCCACCAGGCTCCCACCCCTGGGATTCATTCTCCAGGCAAGAATCCTGGAGTGGGCTGCCATTTCCTTCTCCAATGCGTGAAAGTGAAAAGTGAAAGTGAAGTCGCTCAGTCGTGTCCGACTCTTTGCGACCCCATGGACTGCAGCCCACCAGGCTCCTCCATCCATGGGGTTTTCCAGGCAAGAGTACTGGAGTGGGGAGCCATTGCCTTCTCCAATATGTGCATGCACCTCCACGCTATTGTCACTATTATTGTGTATTGCTCATGCAACTCTGAACCAAAATTAGAGGTGATAAATTAGGAGCTGAAAGAAGAAAATCCTAGATGGGAAGAGAGTGAAGAAACCTGTATCAGACAATAAGTTTGGAATAAAGAAGAAAGCATGATTCTTCAAAAGTCAAGAGGGGAATTCAGTCATACAGCATTTTCATTGAGGGTCTCCATTTAAACAATCTAATCAAATTTATACTTCCCCTAATCTCCACATGTAAAATCCAACTAGGCAGTGCATTAGTGAACATTCTAGGAAGCTCCAGTCAGATGTTAGTCTCGCTTCATGGATTCATAGGGTGATTGATGAAAAAATACCCATGGAGTTTATTTGGCTCCACCCTTTTATTTCACAGGGAAAGGAAGATCAGAGAGGGACAAGAACTTGTACAAGGAGACCCAGCTTGTGAGTGACACATTAGATACCAAGACCAAGGTTTTCTGACTCCTCAGGAAGGGTCTTTTGACCAGAAGTTTTTCTCTGGTGAAAAAGAAACTAACTTGAAACAGCACTGATTTGTATTGGTGATAAGTACTGCACCCAAATTAAAGTTTATCACCAAACACCACCAAATAAATAAATCAAATTAGCATTTTTCTTGTGTGTATAGGAGGTAAATATCAGCCCCATTATACTTCCCTGCCTTTATTTTTCTTAATTCTCTAACTTACTATAGTACATAGTTCAAAGAGTAGACCTGACTTAAGGAGTAAATATTTATAAATTCTCAGCCAAAGCTGGGCAAGGCTTTTTTAGAGTGGCTTAGTGTTCCTAGGATGTGGAGCTCCAAATCTGGCTCTCTTGGATCCATCCTCTACTAGTCTCTGAGCTTTGGGCTGGGCCAGTGCTGGCTGTGAACCCTGGTGACATACAGCTCTCACCATCAGCAAGACAAGCCAGATGACAGAATTCCCTTTATGTAGTTTTTGTTCCATTGTGTAACTGAGCCCTCCCAGAAGCTTGGGCTCTGCCTCTCCTCCAAGTGTCCTGATTTCTGGAATGGTGTCCAGGTGCACATCTAATGAGAGATTCCCAAGTGGACACTCTTGGTCAGATGCTTAGAACAACTAATCCAATCCTCTCCCTCCTAATAGTCCCCCAAATAGGACAGATCCTCCCTAGGTGAACAGATCTAGTCCATTTACCCGACTGTTCCCATAGGCACTATACCCATCTTCTGATAAGCTATGACTCAATTGCCTGAACTAAGGCAATATGGGACAAAAGAAAAATTTAAACAGCCAATAAGTTTCTATTAATTGTCCGATTGTAAATTTGGAAATTTTCTTTGATCAAATGTACAGGTATTTGGTGTATAGCTATTTCTGGTAATTGAAAAACACTCTGCCATAAGTTTTTTATTTTTATTATATTTTTGGTTTATAAAATTGAAAAATGTTTAGTATAATACTTGGAAAATAAAAAAGCAGTAAGAGAAAAATGTGCTTTACATTTTATAGAGTGAAAAATAAAAGATTTTTAATTTAACCCAGAACATAGGAACCTTTCCAGTATAAAAACTCACGTTCCTGTGGACTTCTATGTTAGTTGACTTTTTTTCCCCTTAAAATGCAAGAAGTCACAGAATAAACTCTTCAGACTCCTTGACATGTTTCAGGGGCCCATAAATATATTTATTGATCTTCAGCTAAACTCTTGGGGATTTTGTCAATTCTAACCTTGATTCCCATGTGCAATAGAGGACTTTTCTAGATTTAGAAAAGTCTCCATTTTAGGTGCTAGTTTGAACTTCAGACCCTCTAAAATAGATCTTAAGACTCCTCATCAGATTTCTGAAACTTGCTGCTTATTTTCTGATTCAACTGTATTTGTTCAGCTGTGACTGTGTTACTTTCGGATTCAAGAAGGTCAACTACCGATAAGTATGCTATTTGATTCTCCCTCTGACTGTGAGACTGTAGAAGGTATTTAAGCCTCCACATGGAGGGCGTATGTTAGCAGGCACTGTCAGACTTGCTAAACTTTAGTTCCTTTTCTTCCTGATCTAAATTCAAGTTTTTGTGAATCTCTCCCCATGTTTCCAATAACAATAATCTTTTAGAAGTATCTGTAAAAATAGGGTATTGTTCCTACCCCTAGGAGTTTACAGTCTACCTGGAAAAACAGGCCACGTACACATGCTAATAAAACCAACACTTTCAGAAAGTACCAAATAAAAACTATTAAAAAATCATAGTTTGTGCTACTGTATGGAAAATAAAAAATGGAGGGTTATCTTAACAAGAGGAAGGGAACTTTATCTTAAAGCTAATTTAGCTAGTACTTGGGCTAATTCAGCAGAGTAAGACATTCCTGTTGGCAGATATGCTAGACCAAATGTTCAGAGATGGGAAAAGTTTGGATTCTGAGAAGCAGTCCAGTTTGGCTTCAGGAAAAAGTTTATGCATATATGTCCCTATGCAATGACTTCCAAAATATGGCCCATACCTATATTTGTTTCGATTCTTTCTTTCCAATTAGAACCTGTACAATAGCCAACCTGGTATATTTAGAATTCCACAGTATATCTATGCTTACCCATCTCTACCTTGATTGATGTTTCTTCCTTATCTTCCTCCATCCTCTGATTGTCCCACCCATCCCCACCTTCCTCCATATCTCTCCTCATAATGAAGATTAAAAAAAGCAAAAGAGTTCTGTTGCCAACTCTAGTAAATTGACAGAGTTTGGGGAAGTTAATGTATAGGCAAAGATTCTAAAGTCACTTTCAGATTCAGAAAAAAAAAATCCATGATTGATTAGTGACCAAGGTGTGACCTTGAGAGTAGTGGTCCAGATGCTATTTATTTTGCGCACACTGTTGTTTAAGGTCTAGAGAAAGTAACCATCTGTGTTCTTCTGGACATTTTCTCCCTTAAAATCTCTACTGCATTTTCAATTTATTTTATTCACTTAATCTACCAGTTGATATGCTTGCACTTGGCTCATCATAGACTAAATAGACTTATACTCCTTCAAAAGACTATCTCACTCAACATCTCTTTTATCTCCCTCAAATGCTAGCATAGTAAGTATATGCTTAATAAATATTTCATGAACTGAATATAATATAGGCAAACAGGAGGATTAGGCTGAAAAAGCAAATGACAGATGGATTATACTTTCAGTTCAGTTCAGTCGCTCAGTCGTGCCTGACTCTTTGCAACCCCATGAATCGTAGAATTCCCGGCCTCCCTGTCCATCACCAACTCCTGGAGTTTACTCACACTCATGTCCATCGAGTCAGTGATGCCATCCAGCCATCTCATCCTCTGTTGTCCCCTTCTCCTCCTGTCCCCAATCCCTCCCAGCATCAGGGTCTTTTCCAATGAGTCAACACTTTGCATGAAGTGGCCAAAGTATTGGAGTTTCAGCTTCAGCATCAGTCCTTCCAATGAACACCCAGGGCTGATCTCCTTCAGGATAGACTGGTTGGATCTCCTTGCAGTCCAAGGGACTCTCAAGAGTCTTCTCCAACACCACAGTTCAAAAACATCAATTTTTCAGTGCTCAGCTTTCTTCACAGTCCGACTGTCACATCCATACATGACCACTGGAAAAACCATAGCCTTGACCAGATGGTCCTTTGTTGGCAAAGTAATGTCTCTGCTTCTTAATATGCTATCTAGGTTGGTCATAACTTTCCTTCCAAGGAGTAAGTGTTTTTTAATTTCATGGCTGCAATCACCATCTGCAGTGATTTTGGAGCCCAAAAAAATAAAGTCTGACACTGTTTCCACTGTTTCCCCATCTATTTGCCAGGAAGTGATGGGACCGGATGCCATGATGTTAGTTTTCTGAATGTTGAACGTTAAGCCAACTTTTCCACTCTCCTCTTTCACTTTCAAGAGGCTTTTCAGTTCCTCTTCACTTTCTGCCATAAGGGTGGTGCCATCTGCATATCTGAGGTTATTGATATTTCTCCCAGCAATCTTGATTCCAGCTTGTGCTTCATCTAGCCCAGCGTTTCTCATGATGTACTCTGTATATAAGTTAAATAAGCAGGGTGACAATATACAGCTTTGATGTACTCCTTTTCCTATTTGGAACCAGTCTGTTGTTCCATGTCCAGTTCTAACTGTTGCTTCCTGACCTGCATATAGGTTTCTCAAGAAGCAGGTCACATATACTTATAGAAGCATAAATAAAAGAGTTCAGCTGGTAATTGTTCTAAAATGGTTTCATGTACATTGGTCTGTCCACATAATAATCAGATGCTGGAGGGCAAACGTCCTTAAATACAACCTCATTCACAGATTCCAATGATAGTAGGTAGATGACCCACCATCTGGGGGATAAGTCCTTCTATTGGAAAGAGTCAAAGCTAACAAAATTTGTTAAGCGCATCATACCTCCAAGAGACTTCCAGGGAAATTTGCATTTGGGGAGTGAAAAAGAACTGAGCAAAATAGGAAAGATAGACCTAGGATGAAAACTTCTTAAGACATTGTGAGAAATAGGGCATAGATTTGAGGGATGAAGGCTTGAAATCCAAGATCAGATCTTAGCCTTACTAATGAGCTCTGCCATTCAACTGTTGTGTCCTTGGGCAAATTAGGTAAATTCTCTGAACTTCAGTCTCAACCACTGTAAAAGAAACATGGTTATACTAGAGCCAAAAAGCTCAAACATAAATAAGCAGTCCAATGTTAGTAACTTATTTACTAACATTAGACTGCAAAGCTAATATTAGACTGCAAATATAACTGTAAAGTTTGCCTGTATACATATGATCTTTTCCTATGTTACTTATTTACCATCTATGTTTCCACTGACCCTGATTTTGTTTTCTAGTTTATTGATCGAACTATTAAAAAGCATCTCAAAATTATAGCCCAACATAGATGGGCTATAAATATATAAACCAAGTTATATCTGTTTGTAGAGCTATTGGAAAATAAAATGGGATAATGTCTTTTTAAAAAAATCTTCCACAGAGTTTAATAAATGTGATTTTCCCAAACCCTATTATATCTTCTCATCAAAAGTATGATTTAAACAGACATTCTAAATCAAGAAGACAGATGCCATGGGTTATGGCTGTCAGAGAGGTAACCATTTCATGTACTTCAACTAGACCACTTTCATTTCTATGGCCAGTTCTTTAGATTTCCTGAAGTTACATAGTAAATTTTCAAGTACAACTTAAATTACCTAGTAACTGCTTTATTCATTTTTATTCCTTTATGTCAAAGTCTATCATTTTAATAAATCAGGTTTTTCACATGTAATAAAAACATAAATGCTTTCAGTTTTTGTGTTTTGACTCAGTGAAAAGACTGAGTTGAAGTCTGCTGTTCCATGAAGGGGAAAGTACTTTTTTTAAGGTCCCAGAGCTTCTCATGCCCTTCCTATGGATGATATGATTTTCAAGGGGAAAACAAAGCTAACCTTGACCCGTTTGCTTGCAGTGGGCACTTTGTGAATATAAACAGCAGAAACTTGTTCCAAACAGACATCACGTCAATGTGAGCAGACACTCCTGTCCATCAGAAGGCAATCTCCACATTCATAAAGAAAAATCAGTGAGCTGTGATTAAGGCTTTTAGTGCACACATTTTTTTAAGAAACATAAATGCCCTAAGAATAAGCAACTTACAAGTCACAAAATAGAGAGGAAGGCAGAAATAGGCATCTGCCTCATTATATCAAGCCACAAAGCAGCTGACATTTACTAAGAAGAGGATTATTTGATCAAAATTGTTCAGGTAAGCTAAGACTGTGCTATTCACAAGTAACCTTTGAAGAAATTAAGAAGACAAAAGAACAAAAAAGGATATGAAATATTTAATTATGTTATCCTTGAATATGTATAACTACTAAGGAAATGCCAGATATATAAATAGCACATTATGCAACTATGATTTATTTTTTATTTAGATTGGGGAAGGGATTTACTACTATGGTATATCATCAAAAACTGGAAACTAATTATTTATTTTTCCATAGCAAATGTCTACTCTATAATTATGGAAGTACAAATCCTATTAGATACTCAAGTAGAGCTGTCAATTAGAAGAATGATATATGAGCTCTGAGAAGAATCTGTACTAGATATACGAAATTGAAGTTAACAACATATAGATAGTTTTTGAAATTAAATCTAACATTACTTGTCAGGTAAACCTGCACACTAAGAATGAATTTCTGGAGAATTAATTACTTTAGATCACGGAAAAGAACAGTAAGTTGACAGACAAGATCAGAGAGCACTGGAGGACAACTTCGAGGCCTGAGTCAGAGAATGCAGGTCTTTTTGAGTGAAATGAGGCTTTCTGTCCACTTGAATACCACTTCTCAATCTCCTTTGCTGGCTCCTCTGTCTTATTTATTTTTAAATGTTGGTGCCCTTTAGGGTTTGGTTTGGGGAACTTTATAGTCATTAAACTTTCCAAATATGATTCCATCAAATTTTGTATTGAAAAATGCCATCTGTAATGTACTAATATTCCAGTTAATGCCTCCAGTCCACAGCTATTATTTAGTTTCAGATTTTCAGGTTTTCCCATTTCTTCTCAGATATCTTAAATATTATTCAACATACTAAAGTGGTGCGTCCAAAAAAGACCTTCAATAAACAGCATCACCATCTATCTTAGTCCCTCCAAATTTAAAAAAAAAAAAAAAAAGGGAGTTTTCCTGGATTACTTTTCTCTTCTACATACCACTCCACTCTACCAAGTCCTATCGGATCTGAAATACAGCTCAAATCCAATGCCTTATCTATCATCCAGCTTCCATGCTATTGTCTTAGCCACAGTTATTGTAGCCTGGACTACTGAAGTCATTTCAAATTCTTATCCTTATTTCTACTCTTGTCTCCCACAATTCATTTTTCACTTGGCAGCCACATGGATCATTAAAAAGAAAGAATGAGAAAGAAAATCAATATAACGTGATTACAGAGCTCATATAGTTACAGTTTACGTGAAAACAACTTATCACTCTTCTTGGAGACCATTAAGCATGAGGAAAACAAAGAAATAGATATACATTTAAAAAAAATTACTCAATTGCTGTTTTTCCAGAAATATGAGGAAATAGAAGCTACAACTCCAAGTAATATTTTATTGCTGCTAAGATCTTGCAGAACCACCTGGGAGTGCAGGCAACGGAATGAAAAGTGTCTAGAGGCTCAGAGGTAACAGATTCCAAAAAGCACAGCACAGATACACCCCCTAAGTATGAGGAATTTATTAAAATGTAAAATTTAAAGTTGACATTGGAGCTACAATAAACAGGGCTGAACTCTAAGGAGGTCGGCCTTTGAGAGCGGCTATCAAGGTGATACATCTAATAGTAGTGGCATATCAAAGACTGTGCCACTGGGAAACACATCCTACAATTGAAGATCGCCTTAGAACCCAAGGATGTTTCCTTAATGCCTGTGAGTGGTGAAGGAACAGGGACAAGGGTCTGCAGATCCGGCAGCCGAAACTACTGGATGCCTTAAGCTTTGAGGGCCAAAAGGAAGTTGGCTACACAGGGAAGAAACAGTCTTCATAGAAAAGAAGAAGGGGGAGCCCTTGGATTATAAAGCTACCTATACCACCAAACAGGAACCTCTTGCAAATAGCTGATTCAATGACAAGTAACAAAACAGCATTGAACATAGTTATAAAGCTTAGTGATCAAGATATTCTATGGAGGGACTTCCCAGGTGGGACAGTGGTTAACAGTCCACCTTACAGTCTGGGAGATGTGGGTTCAATCTCTGGTCGGGGAATTAAGACCCCACATGATGCAGAGCAACTAAGCTCATGTGATGCAACTACTGAACCCATGTGCTCTAGAGCCCGTAAGCCACACTCGAGCGGCTCAGTGCCACAACTCGAGAGCCAATGCAGCCAAATAAGTAAATATTTTTTAAAAGAGAAAAATAAAGCAGATAACTGAAAAAAAAGGTACTCTATGAAGAAGGTGGTAAAAAGCAGCAAAATATACCATTTTGGAATATACTCAAAAGATTCACAATGGAGCACATTAAAGAGTGTTATTATTTCACTACAAATAAATGTATGAAGTGATTGCCATGAACAGAAGCTCTTAAAGAAGAAATATAAGAACTCAAGGAAAAGATGTTAGAACAATGAGAAGAGATGAACTATGAATGGGTAGAATTCAAGAGAAAATTCTTTCCCAAGAAAAAAGGAAAATTACTAGAAAAAATAAAAAGGCAAGTTTAAGGGAAGCACATGAGAGAACAGAGACAATGGAAAACTGAAAAAAAGACTCAGGACAAAAATGGGGAAAGCACAAACAAAATCCTCTTGCATTATTTCATTTATGAATTCTATGGCTCTATTATCTATTCAAAAGTAAAATTCCAAACAACAGCAACAACAAAAATCATATCACTGCCATTCTTCAAACCCTCCAATAGCCACTAATGGATTTTAGAATGAAATTCAAATTTTGTCCCATGGCTTGTCTTGCATCACTGGCTTTCACTACTACCGATTTCAAGTTTTCCCCTGCTCTCATTCAGCCATACTGATGATTTTTTACTTATATTGTTCCATCAACTTCAAACATCGTTCTTCAGAACTTCCTACAGCTGAGTCTTAATATACTGTCACAAAAAGGCTTTTGTCCATGACGTCACTAACACATAAGGTATTCTCTTCCATCTTATTGTTTGTTTCTTCCCCAGCCCATCATAACCATAATTATCTCATTAATTACATTATTTACTTAGATGTTGTTTTCCTCCTTCACAGAAATGTAAGTTCCCCAAGAACAGAGGCCTATATAGTCAAGCACCTAGCACACAGTTAGCACTTGATAAAGTTCTGATGACTAAAGGAAGGAGAAATAGTTTAGTTCTAGGGTTTCTTCTAGTGCCAATGTGCCAGTACTGACATCTAGTACTTCACTTTGTAGAGGATGACAGAATCCACCAAAAACACACAACAAACTTTAGGTCTTTGCACACTTTGAATTATCAAGTTAGTTATTAACTTTGTACATTTACATATCAATCTATGGGCTTCCCCAATGGCTTAGCAGGTAAAAATCTGCCTATAATGAGGAGACGATGACATAGGAGACACAGGTTTGATCCCTGGATCTGGAGGATCCCCTGGGGGAGGAACTGGCAACTCATTCCAGTATCCTTGCCCCAAAAATCCCATTGACAGAGGAGCCTGGTGGATGACAATGGGTCGCAATCACAACTAAGCACCCAAGCACAGCACATCAATCTATATAGCTATATGTATTACATATATTCATTCATTCACTTATCCATCCATCGTACTGGTTCATGTTTACCTGGAGGACTATGACTAGTACAGATTTTGGTACTGAGAGTGGTTCTAGATAAACACAATATTTAGGTTTGTTTTCTGAATTGGTACTGGGATTTCTCGAATTGACTCTCTAATCTGATTAAAGACATTTCCCATAGTAAAGAGAGCACTGATAATATACAGCATGATCTGACAACCTGGATATGCCAAAATTCTCCATTAACCCTCTTTGCTGAGTCACTTTAGTCGTGTCCAACTCTGTGACTCCATGAACTGTAACCTGCCAGGCTCCTCTGTCCCTGGGGATTCTCCAGGCAAGAATACTAGAGCAGGTTGCCATGCCCTCTTATGGGGGATCTTCCTGATCAAGGGATTGACCCTGCATCTCTTAAGTCTCCTGTATTAGCAGATGGATTCTTTACCACCTGGGAAACCTTAATATAAAGGGAGGGATTCAAAGGTTTATGGATATTAGATGTTAGACTGGATGTTATTTAAGACATACTCACCCACATTGGGAAGGCCCAGAAGACATACTTTTCACTGTTACTGTGAGACAGAAATTTGTGAGCAGAGCTCTGGCATTTTTGAAGAGTTTTATGATCACTGTTCTCTGTAGGTCAGTGGAGAATAATGAAAATTTCCAAGTACAGTGAAAACTGCTGTCACTAACTGGGATATTTAAATTCAATGATAGTAACTGGATCCTGGGGTGGCAGGGACCAATGACAGCACTCAGTTGCCTGAAGAAAGCTGAACATAGTTACTGTCATGGATAGCAAAGTCAAAGGAGCAAGCTGGCCTTATGGCATTGGCTGGTGGGTTATGCTCTTCCTAGGAGTGAAATGGATAGAAAACCTATTATAATTCTCAACTGATTTTTAGTGAACAAGTCTAACCTGAATCATGAAAACTGAAACTCAAGCCCCCTCGATTTCCAGTATTGAGTCAGTTTGCAGACCCAGAAATCTTTGAGTAAAGGGGAGAATAGGTCCCCTTGAGGAAGAATCCAAGTACACTGCCCAAATTTTACACTGTCAGTCTTTTCAGGACCTTCTCCAAAGGGTTCTGTGGGACTTCGCTGGTGGCACAGTGAAGAATCCATATGTCAATGAAGGGGAGATGGGTTCGATCCCTGGTCGGGGAAGATTCTACTCGCTGAGGAGCAACTAAGCCCACGCACCAGAACTACTGAGCCGTTGCTCTAGAGCCTGTGAGCTGCAACTACTGAAGTCTGCACATCGAGAGCCTGTGCTCTGCAACGGGAGAAGCCACCACAGTGAGAAGCCCGTGTCACAACACAGACTAACCCCACTCATCATGACCTGAGAAAGCCCCAGCAAAGCAAGGAAGACTCAGCCAAAAATAAAAACAACTAGAATTATTTTTTAAAAGGGGGGATTTACAGCCTTTCTTCCCCCAGGTAACTATGCACTGGGGAAAAAAAAATAATCAGGCCTTTTGGGCACTATTGGAGACTGGCTTTGAACTGACACTGATTCCAGATGACCCGAAACATCATTGTGGTCCATCACATAAGACGCTCCTCTTATAGAGAAGCGTCTTGTGGAGTTCAGGGGATCAATGATATTTTAGTTTACATCCACTTCACAGTGAGCCCCACTGGGTCTCCCAAACCATCCTGTGGTTATTTCTCCAGTTCCAGAATGTACAATGGGAACACAGGTATTTATCAGATAGCAGAATCCCCACATTGGTTCCCTGACCAGTGGAGTGAAGGCTATTGTGTGAAGGTCAAGCAGATTCCACCAGCACTACCTCTAGCTAGGGAAAAAACAAACCAAAAGCAACACTTTATTTTTAGTGTCACTATCAAAAACTTGAAGAATGCACAGGTGGTTATTACCACTACATCCCCATTCACCTCTACTTGGTCTGTGCAGGAGACAGATGGATTTTGGAGACTGATGGTGAGTTATCACAAACTTAACCTGGTGATGATTCCAATGGCAGCCTGGCTATACCAGAGCTGGTTTTATTGCTTGAGAAAATTAACACATCCCCTGGTAACTGTTATGTAGTTATTGATCTGGCAAATGCTTTTTTCTGCCATACCTGTTGATAAGGCCCAACAGAAGCAGTTTGGTTTCAGCTGGTAAAGCCAGCAATATAACTTCACTATCTTACACCATGGAAATATTGACTCTTCAACCCCAAGTCATACTTTAGTTCATAGAGAACCCTTCTAAAAGATATCACTCTGGTTCCTTATACTGATGATTGGATCTAGTGAGCAAGAAGCAGCAATTCCTCTAACCTTGTTGGTAAGTAACTTGTGTGTCAGAGAATGGAAAATGAAAGCAACAAAAATTCAAGGGACTCCTCTTTGAGTAAAATTTCTAGGGATCCAGGTGCATGGGGATATTGAAACATCCATTTGAAACTGAAAGATAAGTTGTTGTATCTGTCTCTTCCCTCAACCAACAAAAACAAACAAACAAAAAAACCAGGCAAAATACTGGGTGAGCCTTTTTGGATTTTGGAGGCAATATATTCCTCATTTGGATATGTTACTCTGGTACATTTACCAGACCCAAAAAAACCTGCTAGTTTTCAGTGGAGATAGAATAAGAAAAGGTTCTACAACAGGCCTGGGATGCTGTGCAAGCTCTGTTAGTTGAGCTATGCAACCTAACAGATGCAATGGTAAATGAGGTATAAGTCGCAGACAGGGATGGTGTTTGGAGATTTCGACAGGCCTCTGTAGGTGAATCACAGTGCGAGCTCTTAGGATTCTGGAACAAAGTCTTGCCATCCATTGCAGAAAACCACTCTCCTTTGAAAAACAGCTCTTGACCTGCTACTGGGCCTTAACAGAAACTAACATTAACCATGAAAGTGAAAGTGAAGTCGCTCAGTCGTGTCCGACCCTTTGCGACCCCATGGACTGTAGCCCACCAGGCTCCTCTGTCCATGGGATTCTCCAGGCAAGAATGCTGGAGTGGGTTGCCATTTCCATTAACCATGGGGGCCACCAACTTTCTATGTAACCCGAGCTGTCCATCATGAAATGGATGTTTTCTGACACCCCCAAACCAGAAAGCTGGGTGTGCGGAGCAACATTTCATCATCAAATGGAATCAGTATATACATGAATAGGTGCAGGAAGGCTCTGAATGCCTGAGTAATTTACATAAAGAGGAGGCCCAAATGTTTAGGCCACTCCTGCTTCACTGCCTTCTCTCTCCCCACCAGCATCTGTGGCCTCATGGTGAGCTCTCTAAGATCAGCTGGCAGAGGAAGAGAAGACATAGGCCTGGTTTGCAGATGGCTATGCACAATATAAAGGCACCATCCGGAAGTGGACTGTTATAACACTGTAGACCTTTTCTAGGATGTCCCCAAAGGATAGGTGAAGGACAGTCCTCCCAGATGACAGACCTTTGAGCTCTGGTTGTTCACTTTGCTTGGAATGAGAAATGGAAAGATACGCAATTACATACTAATTCATGGGCTGTGGTCAAAGATTTGGCTGGAATTTCAGGGACTTGAAGAAAATATGACTGGAAAATTGATGACAAGGAAATTTAAAGAACATCTATGTGGATGGCCCTCTTTGAATGGGCAAAGAACATGAAGATACTTGTGTTCCATGTGAATGTTTATCAAAGGCTGACCTCAAAAGAGGAGGCTTTTAATAATCAAGTGAATGGCATGCTCTGTGCATGCCAGTCAGCTTTTATCCCCAGCCAATCCTATCATCATCCAATGGGGTTATGAGAAAAAATGGCCATGCTTGCAGAGATGGAGGTAATGCACAGGGTTAGCAGCACGAATTTCCATTTCCTAAGGGTGACTTGGTCACACCTATTGCTAAGTGCCCAATCTACCAGCAGCAGAGACCAACACTGTGTCCTCATAGGCACCATTTCTTAGGGTAAGGTAATCATCCAGCTACTTGATGGCCAGCTAATTAGCACTTCCACCATGGAAGGAGCAGCAGTTTTTTTTCCTAATGGAATGCACACTCTGGATACAGATTTGCTTCCCCTTCATGTTATACTTTTGTCAAAAGTACCATCTGTAGACTCACAGAAAGCCTTATCTGTCATCAACAATATTTCACATTGCATTGCTTCTGGTTAAAGCACTCACTTCATAGCAAAAGAAGTATGATGATGGACCTCTGTTCATGAAATTTAGTGGACTTACCACATCCCCCATGATTCAGAAGCAGATAATGTGAAAGAGTGGTAAAAAGACCTTTTGGAAACTCAGTAACAGTGACAGCTACTTGGCAATACCTTGCAGGACTAGGACAAGGTTCTGCAGAAGGTGATGTATGCTCTAAAGCAGTGTCCAGTACATGGTGCTATTTCTCCCACAGCCAGAATTCACAGGTCCATGAATCAGGGGTAGAAATGGGCACTGCTCACTATTACCTTAGTGACCCACTAGCAACATTTTTGCTTCCTGTTCCTGTGACCTTAAGCTTGCTGGCCTAGAGATTTTAGTTCCCAAACGAGGAATGCTTTCACCAAGAGAAATCAAAACAATTCCATTAAACTGGAAGTTAAGATTCATACTCTGTTACTTTGGACTCTTCATGCCTCTTAATCAATAGGGAAAGAAGGAAGTTACTGTTGGAACTGGGGCAAAGGATCCTGAATCCCAAGGGCAGATTGGCATGCTACTCAACAATGGAGATAAGAAAGACTATGTCTGGAATATAGAAGATCCCATAGTCTCTCAGCACTACTATGCCCTGCAATTTAGGTCAATGGAAAATTACAACAACCTAACCTAGGCAGGATTACAAATGGCCCAGAACCTTGAGAAATGCACATTTGGATCACCCTACCAGTTAAAGAACCAAGAACAGTTTAGATGCTTGCTCAAGGCAAAGGATATACACAAAGAGTAGCAGAGGGAAATTATAAATACCAGTCATGACCAGTTACAGAAACAAAGGCTATAAGATGATTTTTTTCCCCCTTATTTTGTTATGAATGTGTATGTGTGTATTACATATACTCTTCTGGAAAAGTAGTGTGTTTTGGGTTATATGCAAGGTAGTTATATCATGATAGGCAGAGCTATGATCTTTTTATAGTCTTCATTTAGAGATTAAGTATGATTAAAGAGGTATATGGATATTAAATCAGAAAGGGATGGACTTGTGATGGTTAATTTTGTCTGTTAACTTGATTGGGCCAGGGGTGCCCAGATATTTGGTTAAAGATTAAACATTTTGAGTATGTCTGTGAGGGTATTTCTGGATGAGATTTGCCTACTGTGGTTCTGGGGACTTCTCAGTCTCCATAATTGCATGACCCAACTCCTTATTACTATACACACACACACACACACACACACACACACATACACAGACATCATACTTATACGTATGAAGTCCACAGAGAGATTATATATTTTTACTATATTTTATTGGTTCTGTTTCTTGGAGAACCGTAACACATACTTAACATAATTAAATAAAATTTAATATAATTGTATGCAAGTTGAGTGTCAGTTGCAATATCTAATTAAACATACATTAATATAAGTCTTGAACATATTGGGAAGGAAGCAAAAGTGCTTAATAGTTAAGTGGTTGCAGAAATCTTGCTAACAACTCTGCTCTTATAGGAATTTTAATTAAAGCCAGGCCTTTAGATTCCCCCTCCCTAATCTTCTCCCCAGAAAGCTGGTTTATGATTGTTCTTGTGTCCTTGTGACTCATATTTAGGGTATGGAATACCGGGTTTGAATAAGCCAGAGGTCTAGAAGTTTTCTGGTATAATTTAGGCTGAAGCATATATTTTTTCCTGATTTTAAATATATTTTTATGGATATCTTTACTGGAATTTTTTAACATAAAAAACCCAACCATTTTGATGGAAAAACATTTTTCTAAAGTCTTATTTGCTCACTTGCTCTTATAATAAGTGAAAAACTATTATAGTTTTTTTTCTTATAATGATAGACACAGTACCTTTTAAGATTTTGGTCATTTCAAAAGAGATAAAGCTGATATAGCAAACTTTATGTAATGTTACCATTGTTTACTTTTCCTTTAAAAAATATTCCGGTATATCTTTTGTTCCACGAGGACAGAAGAAGAGTTTCTAGAGAACTTATGCAGAGTAAATCACTCACACCTGGATAATTAGACAAGCTGAGCAAAAGAAACTCAGTGAGAGAATATATTTCTGTTCAGTTCAGGAATTACACGCTTTCAGGAAATAGAAATAAAATTCCTCTAAGATATATAGCTACTAATAGCTTTACTCCTAACTACGTTATGTTACCAAGTCTATTCTTATAATAAACCCAGAAAGTAGATATAATCCCAATCTTATAGGCAAAGATAATAAATCTCAGAAAAGTTAATAAACTTGCTAAAGATGACTGTAACACTGAAATCAAAGTCACCAGTGACTAATGTCTGATCTTAGACCTATCTAACTGAAGACTATCTTACTTTAGTGACTTTCTCCAAAGATTAAAGGCCAAAAGAAAGAAAGAAAGTGAAGTTGCTCAGTCGTGTTTGACTTTTTGCAACCCTAACCCCATAGTATGTAGCCTGCCAGGCTCCTCCATCCATGGAATTTTCTAGACAAGAATACTGGAGTTGGTTGCCATTTCCTTCTCCAATTTTCAATTAACCCAGAAGATGGCTCAGTTTCTCTCCCTGGACTCCTGATTTTTTTCCTTTGGCTTTTAATGCAATAGCATCTGTAATAATTTAGAAATCTCTCTGTTAAAATACATAGCTGAAGATTATACAATGTGCTTTGTCTACATGTATACTATATGAGACAAAGAAAGATGCCTTTCCAATACAATTAGTCAATGACAGAGCTGGGAATTAAATTTTTAGAAATTCTGTTCATCTCATAAAATGTAGAATTGACCTTTTTTTTTTTCACAAGGCCATTTTTCACATTTGAATTCAAGATAAGTGATGCAGTGACATAATGTAATTTTCTTTCATTGCCCTCAGTCTTTGATTAAAGAACTCACAGCCTTGCTTTGAAAAGCAGACTTTTTCAGCGACTCATTAAACTAATCATGAACTTTATTCTGTTTCCTTTTATGACAGTACTTATATCCTTGACCTCTTCTGAGAACATCATATAAAAGGTTAATAATGCTATATTAATGAGCATATAAAATAGGCGTCATAATAATCAATCCTAAAGAATTTATATAAACTAGTATATGCAGGGTCAATTAACAAATATAAATCAGTAAGTCTGCAAAAGACTGGAATTCCAAAAATGCAAACCTTCTCCTACATTCCATAAATGAAAAATCAAGGGATAAGGAAGGTGAGGAAAGTATTGCCCCATAACCAGTATGAAAGAATCATTATTCGTCCAAGAAAAGAGTGGATTATTTCTCCCTTGAAAGTTTGTCCCTTCAACTATAAGTGACCCTTAAAAAGGTCTGGCTTCTAGGAGGGAGTGGTCTGGTCAATCATGCCTGAAGCTATTTTTCAGGTTAGTTAGGTATCAACAATCTTGGAATAGCCCTCTTGAGTGTATCATTATCTGCTCCCTCAGAGTGAGAGCCATAATTGTCTAACTCAGTGATGCAGGGTCCAGACCTTAGCAATGACTATATTGGTATCTCAGTTACTACTAAAAAAAAAGTCACTAGAGTTATAACCTTGGCCATCAGCTTTTGCTCTTGGCAAAAACAACCTTAGCTTCTAACAGCTTTCTGGAGTTGATTAAAATGCAGGTTACGTACACTTATTTATACTATATATATATATACACACATATATATATATGTATATACATACATATATATATATATACACACACACACATACATACATATACACACACACACACACACACACACAGTGGGTACATATGCATACAGAATAAGGTCTCCTTAACTCAAATTATGTAAGTGAGTATATCCTTTTTAATTTATTCTCTTTTCTTGTTATCCAATTATGACGCCAGTCTGGTATATCAGCTACAAAACTGGATATTCACTGGGGCACCAAAGGAGAAAGCAAAACTGATAAAAGGAATGTAGATTTTAATTAAAGGGCAGAAAGTGAAGCGTTTTCCATGGTTAACAATAGAAATGCTTCGATTCTTGACTCTCTTCATTGAATTTTTTTCTTCCTACTGTTAAATTTAATTTAAAACATGAGGGAATTTTACTGCCAAAAGGTTTCTAGAAATTGCTTACAAAATACATTGAGATGTACATATTGGAAATTAAGAAAGGTATTATAAATTAAAAAAAAAATGAGAGAAAACACAATGAACATTACAAGCATAAGCATAGAGAAATCTATGCTTTCATTTTGGAGGTAAAAAGCTAAATTGGGTAATTCTGAATAATCCAAAAGTACCACTGAATTCATTTATTAATGAACTTAGGTAACATTTCATCTCATGATTATTAGTTGAAAATATTTATGTCTTATCTTTCAATTTATCTTACAAGCACTTCTCTTAAATTCCTTGCAGTATCTTTGAATAAAAATTACTTTTATATAAGAATGGTGTGCATGCAGATATAGACAATAATTTCAAGGTAACCTTGGTCCCTCAAGCAAAACAGAATCTTAATGTTCCATCTAAGAAAATCTAAATCTTGAAGATCTAAAGAGTTGGATTTAAGCAGACATCTCAAGACAAAAGAAAAGAAAACTTCTGGGTTATTGTGAAAAGTTCATGAATATTTTCCATAGACATAGAGCCAAGGGAGGCCAGACAACTAGAAGCACATTTCCCTCCAAATTTCCAAAACATGAAAAGCTTGATCTGTAACACAAACTTAGGGGAGTTTACTGGGAGGATCAGGTATTATATATGGTATGCATATGATAGCATGATTTAAAGCCTGCATACTAATTAAATCACTTGTCCCTGACACTTACAATTCCTCAGCAGATATTATATTGACCAAAAAAGAGGAGCCATACTTCTTATCACATAATCTTTGAATGCACACATATCACTTAAGGGCTTTCCAGGTGGCACCAGTGGTAAAGAACCTGGCAAGAGACACAAAAGATTCAGGTTTGATCACCGGGTTGGGAAGATCCCCTGAAGGAGGAAACGGCAACCTACTCTAGTATTCTTGCCTGAGAAGTCCGGTCAGTTGATGGGTTCATAGTCGGACACAACTGAATACACACACACCACACACACATAGCTTAAACCTCATTTCCTGCCATTTCTTTCTATTCTATCCTCACTGAGCTACTGCTATGTAATACAGCTGGATCTTTGCCCGTATAATTCTCACTGCAAACCATTGTCTCTCTGAGAAAATTCTACTGATACCTGAAAGTCAAATTCATGTTTCTACTGCTCCCTGAATTTTCTCAGCATTTTATACATACATTTTCTATGTTACTTAAGAAACTATCTGGTAACTGGTTAATATGCTGTCTTCCTTACTAAATTGTATGCTCCACAATGACAGGGCCATTCTCAAACATGAATGTACCTCTAATGCCTATTATATGGCTTGCCACATAGTAGAAAAATCAAGATTTTTTTCCCAAATAACTGAAAAGTGTTCTTTGATCATTTCTTTATTCCATAGTGTACTTAATACAAGCCTTAATCAACAACATAAAAATGAAGTTCATATCAGAAACATACAATTGAGTCCAAACCAATAATGTTCAAATTAACATCTGATTGAGATTCCTAATGCAGAAAATTGCCTTAGCTATTCAACATGGATGAAAGAAGGAAGCTCTTGTTAGCTGATTGGAGAAGTTATTTCTGTCATGGTATTAGTTGGAGTTGAGATCTAGAACATGTTTTCATTTACCAATATTTCTGAAATAATGGGCCTGGCGCTCACTTTAGAATTTTTAGAAATATGCCCTTTCCTAACTACTTGGTTCCTTTCAGTGGTTGTCAACTGGGAGCAGAATCATCAACCCCAGGAAGGATACCTGCAAATGTGGTCTAGGGACATTGGTTGTCACAACATTGGAGAATGCTAATGGCATTTAGCTGCCAGGAGATTATACCCTGCAATGCCTGGGAAAACCTACGTTAAAAAAAAAAAATTCCCCCCAAAACCAAAATGCTTCATTATGTAATACAAGTGATACGAGTTATTTTGTATAAATCTGTATTACTAGCTTCTGCAGATTTTATCACACCATGGGATACATTCCAATCTCATGTTAGTCTATACATGTAATGACATTTCATTGTCACACACAGTTCTTAGAATTGTTAACCAAGCAGAAGCCTTATTGGAAAATTGTAAGAAAAAAAAAAAGATAACCCTTCTTCAGCACATTTCTAGGCTGCCCTGAAAACAAGAATTTCATGGATGAATTACTAATAGAAACTACCTTTGTTGCCCAATTTTCTTCCTTTGCTTGAATACTTCAAAGACCAGTTTCCTTTGAAATTGATCAAGGTTTACTTCCTCTCTCTGTGGCAATTAAAGTTACATGCCATACATTATTGATGTACATGGCTAATGATGTTTCCAAAAATCCCTAATAATTTTATCCTCTAAGAGTGAAAGCAAGAAAGCTAACATCTGAAATCAGATATATGTAGTGTGTCCTTAAAATAAGTATATTAAATAGAGAAAAAAATTAGACATGGGCTTTATTGATAGATCTGGGTTTGAATCCTAGCTACAACATATTTCATAAATATAACAAAGGATCTTGAGAAAAATGGTGGATAAGATGAATAATGTCAAAGAAAACAAACACTTTATCAATAGTTTTAAACATCTGAAGAAAGACTAGGCTAATGAAATGAAGGGTATCCATTTGTTAGTGAAGAGCTAGCATTAATTTGAGGAAAGAAGACTCAAAGCACCTATCCTGAAGATTTTGGTTTAATTGGCAGAAATATCATAAAGTATTAATAATTCCATCTCATGAGTTATGGACACTTGCCCTTTAGATCACCAATAATCCCATTTATATGGTTCCCTTCTAAGTAAATTTCTATTTTGCCTTTTCATTCTGGTTTTCCCAACTGACCAGATGATCTAAGAACTGTGATTTAGTTGGCAGTCTTAATTCTCGTTATGGATTAGTAACTGTCTATTTGGTTTATATGTAGTTTTGTTACTGAAACTTACTCAAGTAGATTTCAGTTTGATCAATTCCATATACATGGGCAAAATTGAATTTCTGGAATAAATACTCTCAATTGGCTATTTGTATAGATCCCACCAGATGTTCACTGACTGGTAAGTGACTCCTATTCAGAAATCAACTTGCATTTTCTATAACTGCAGCAACAAACAGAAAATGTGGAGAAAAATCCCTGGGTAATTATATTAGATCCTTTAGCTTTGTACCCCAATGGAATATTCAACTTTAGTGCCCTAGAGAATCAAAAACAAAAACAAAACAGCAAAACTGATAAGTCAAACACAGATTTTGATGATTGAAAAGTGAAGAGCCAGCCAAACACTTTAGATGGAGAAACAACAAGTGCTATTTTGATTTTGCATAGATTCTTCACATCTTGAAGTTGATAATCCCTTTCATCTGTGCATGTGTGCTAAGTCTCCAGTCATGTCTGACTCTTTATAACCCTATGGATTTTAGCCCACCAACCTCTATGGAAGCCCCATAAAATCACACCTCTTCTCACTTTCAAGTAGCAGAGGATCAGAGTTGTAAAATATGTTGGAAAGTGACAGTTGCTCAGTCGTGTCCAACTCTTTGGAACCCCATGGAATACTGGAGTGGGTAGACTTTCCCTTCTCCAGAGGATCTTCCCAACCCAGGGATCGAACCCAGGTCTCCCACATTGCAGGTGGATTCTTTACCAGGTGAGCCACCAGGGAAGCCCAATACTGCAGTGGGTGGCCTATCCCTTCTCCAGTGGATCTTCCCCAACCAGGAATCGAACCAGGGTCTCCTGTATTGCAGGAGAATTATCTACCAACTGAGCTATCAGGGAAGCCCAACATACGTTGGAAGGAGCAGGCAAATGAGCCAAAAAACTTAAAAGGGTTCAGGAATTAGAGAGATAACTAGTGAATCAAGTCATTCAACATTTTCAGTATGGACTGAGCAGTGACTAACTAAGAAGAAAGTTTTCAGTTTAGTTTTAGGTGTGAAAGACAAACATCAAGGGAAAAGAGGAGGTATTTAGCATAGAATGAAAGCACATAAATAGAAGGCTCAGTGACAAAAATGAGAAAATGAAGTTTTGGAATCAATAGCAAGTAAATATTTCTAATCACAAGAACTGCCTAACAAATTACCACTACTACTTTTGTTGTTTGTTGTTTAGTTGCCCAGTTGTGTTCAAGTCTTTTCTGGATTCCATGAACTGGGATTTTCCAGGCAACAATACTGGAGTGGCTTGCCATTTTATTTCTCCAGGGGATTGAACCTGAGTCTCTTGCCTGCATCTCCTGCATTGCAGGAGGATTCTTTACTGTTGAGTCACGGGGGACTACTACTGCTGCTGCTAAGTCGCTTCAGTCGTGTCCGACTCTGTGTGACCCCATAGACGGCAGCCCACCAGGCTCCCCCATCCCTGGGATTCTCCAGACAAGAACACTGGAGTGGGTTGCCATTTCCTTCTCCAATGCATGAAAAGTGAAAAGTGAAAGTGAAGTCGCACAGTCGTTTCCAACTCTTAGTGACCCCATGGACTGCAGCCCACCAGGCTCCTCTGTCCATGTGAGATTCCAGGCAAGAGGACTGGAGTGGGGTGCCATTGCCTTTTTTGGGGGACTACTACAACTTCTGTGTAAATCATTCATAAGAGAAGGCAACAAACAACTTGAATTCCCAGGAGGTATTCTCAAGAGCTATTTCAATCCAAAGGAAAAATTCAATTTAAGTCAAAGTAATTCTTAAATCTTTTAGGTCAAAGTAGTTTTTATAAAAATTTTGGTTTTGACTTCTTGTTGTAGCATATACTTAACTTAGAAAGGATAAACTATTAGTTCAGAAATGTCTTAAGTTGACAATGTTAGTAATAGAAATGTAGGATGTAGATAGGTAAGTTTTTAGGGAGTCAGATAAAATTATGGAGACAGATGGAAGATTGAACAGAGAAACAAATGAAAAGATAAAATTAGCTTAAACCCTATAAAAAATGATTTTTAAAGTTCTTTAATAATTGCATTAAGGGTCTTGTGTTATAGCAAGATCTGCTATTTCCTATAAGCATTATTGTGAATGATATGAAGTATTTTGAATGAAAAAAATACACATTTTTTTCAGGGTTTCCCAGATATAGGCTTATCTTCGCTAGCACAGTGTTTCTCAAACTTGGCTAGAAATCAGTATTCCTGGGATGCTTGTTAAAGGAACAAATTCCCAGGATTTATACCAACTCCCTCACAGGAAACAAAAGTCTATCAAGGGAGGAGTCTGAGAATAGGAAGTTTTAAAAAGCACCATTGAGTCATATGGTTACAGGATTCAGTGTAACAACATCCATAAATACAGGAGTATGAGTTTCAGTATGAATGCTTTTTCTAAGAGTCAATCTCAGGTTTGGGGAAACTGGGATAATAAGTGGTAGACTTTATCTGCTGGGTATGTATTCAGTTCAGTTTCCTATGAATGGCCTAAGGCCTATTGACTATGTTTAAACCTCTGCTTAAGTGCTGGAGGATGGGGACAGGGTAAAAGGTGGTAGAGATACCAAACACCTCCACCAAAAGACAAGACTCCCGCCTACAGAGAGCTTATGGTCTGGTTTGGTAAACGTGAATAACAAAGACAAATCAAATCTTAGGCAAGATGGTATATAATAGAGTATTTGGGGATTGAGGAAGTACAATGATAATGTAAGAAGAAATTGTGGAAAATGATGAACAGAAACATCAAGTGACCTATCATTCAAAGTCAACAGAATTACCAACAGAAAGGAAGGTCCTTTCCATTTCCAATGACTACTTTACTACGGAGCAGGAGGTATTCTCCTCACCTGGCAACAGACCAGCCAATGAGAGACTGTCGCAGCTTAGCCAGTGAAGACTTACTCCACTGGACTCCTTGTTTATAACAGCCTGTCTGAATTCCCCCTTCTCCTCTGTAGCACAGTATTCCTCTCTTTCTTTTTCTAGCCTTATCTGTGGTCACCACAGACTGCATGCCCCAAATCACAAATCTTTGCTGTTCTGAAATAAACCCATTTTGCTGGTAAAATAACCAGCTGTTTTATTGGTTGAGGTCAGCATAATGATATCAGTATGGACTTGACTTGAATCACAGGTAAAAAACTGACGGATTCCTGTAGCTAATTTAGTCGAGTGAGGCTATTTTGCAATGCAAACTTTTGAAAGGTAAGATTGCAAGACCCAGGTGTTCAGCCTACTCAGAGAAATGAACACAGTGAAGAACAGAGGCAGGAAGAAGTGTGGGGAGCCATCAAGTCATGAAGGAGGTCAATGAAGCAAAACAACACAGAACCTTTGCTTCTCTTCTCTCTGTCCTTTGCTGTTTTGTTATAGAGTTCTCCCAATCAGTATTATTAGGCCATAGAAAGAAATGCAGGGCTCTTACATGTTTTCAAGGTGGGGGCATATGAGGAATCTCCAATGATTACTGGAGGATATTGAGGGTGGGTAGGAAAGAAGATGATGGTTGAGAGCAGTAGACAACTCAATGATAACTACAGAGAGTTTGTGCTGAGTTACTAAAGTCATGTCCAGCTCTTTGAGACCCTATGGACTGTAGCCTGCCAGGCTCCTCTGTCCATGGAATTCTCCAGGCACATATACTGGAGTGGATTGCCATGCCCTCTTCCAGGGATCTTCTCAACTCAGGGATTGAATTTGTGTCTCTTATGTCTACTGTATCGGCATGTGGATTTTTTTGTTTGTTTGGTTTGTTTTTTTTTTTTACCACTAGTGCCACCTGGGAAGTCCACAGAGAGTTTAATAAACTCAAAAATTTTCAGTCTAAACTAGGAGGTACTAGGGATTTATTGGCAGACTTTGGATATTTTAAGCAACTCTGTAATACTGCAGAGAATGAAGTAGTCTATGAAATTATGTGTTTATACAGTATCCTCTAAGATTGTCAAATTGCTTTCTCAAGACTATCACATTATCATCTTTAAAAATATACATATATTTGATTTATAGCTAGAGTCAGAACTTGGTATCAGCACTTTAATTTAGTTCCAGGATGTGTTTCTGACCTACTGTTGTGAACACTTGGAAAACATTTGCTCCATGTTTGAGCAAACTACGTGTTAATTTCTTTTCTTCCTCCTCCTCCACACATTTCCTCTCTTGCCTCAGCAAATGTGAGATTTGAACAGAAGGTCTTGAAGTTCCCAGTTTTATGCATTCTTGAAACAATTTTAAAACACATTTTATATTTAAAAAATTCTTCCCTTTGATGTCAAGAAGTGCCCTGTGGGGCTGCTGTGTATGGAGGCCTTTTTGTCTCCCATTTCCTATAGGAAAGGCCAGGCCCATTGACCTTCTCTGAGTTTCAAAGGGTAGAACAGTTAGTAATCAAGAGAGGAACAGCCAGGAAACCCCCTCAGGCAAGACTAAAGGAATCAGAGAGGTTAGGAGACCAGACCACCTTAGACCCTGCATGCACCCTAATCTTGTTGGCAACCCCACCCTTTTGAAATTTTGCAGAACAACAATGCAAGACTGTTACTGCCTTGATCCTTATCTTATACCCTGCCTGACTATTTAATTTCTCCCTATTCACAGGAATCCAGGCACAGTCTTGAGCCATTAGCCCATGTGTCCCCACTTTGCCTGACAAAGTAATAAAGTCATTCTTTCTTTCTCCTTTTTGGCTCTGTCTCCATATTTCTGTTTGGTGTTGGAGCAAAGAAAGTCAACATTTTGGCAACACCTTCACCCTCCTGCCCCTGTACCTACCAATGAATAGCTTCAACTAAAATGGCATTAAGGTCATGTTTCTCTCCCAGACTCAATACCTTAAGATTACTTGATTACTGAGCCCCTTTGGCTGATTTGCTCAGTGCTATGGTTCAGTCTATAAAGAATCTACCTGCCATGCAGAAGCTGTGGGTTTGGTCTCTGGGTCGGGAAGGTTCCCTGGAGAAGGAAATGGCAACCCACTCCAGTATTCTTACCTGAGAAATCCCATGGACAGAGGAGCCTGGTGGGCTACAGTCCATGGGGTCGGACGCGACTCAGCCACTAAACCACCACTGCATGGTTAATGCTGATTTCCATGCCTTTGTTGAACAGACATATGGGAAGGGGTAAAGTTGGACGGCAGTGCCAAAAATGATTGACTACAATTCCACTTTTGATTTTTAAATAGCATCTTGAACGCAAATTTCACCCCCCATATGGTAGCAATCACACAGAAGCACACAGTCCTCATCATTTAAGAACTACCAGCTGGTCCACAATCAGTCCCCTTCAGATGTAACCGCCCACAGGTCAAGAGCTAGTAGTGGGTCCTAAACTTCCTCGATAGTCCGCAGAGCAGTTGTTCTTGCTGGGTTCTTTTTTGCAACAAGCTCTACCTTTGAGGGGAGGGGGGCTTCCGTTGTGGCTCAGATGGTAAAGCATCTGCCTGCAAAGTGGGAGACCCAGGTTCGATCCCAGAGTCGGAAAGATCCCCTGGAGAAGGAAGAGTTGCCAGTACTCTTGCCTGAAAAATTCCATGGACAGAGGAGCCTAGTAGGTTACAGTCCATGGGTTAGCAAAGAGTCGGACATGACTAAGTGACTTCTCTTTTTCTTTCTACCTTTAGGATGTGTCAGAATTTGGAAGGAGAGACGCCAAAGCAATTCCTATGTAATCATCTGACCTGACTGCCACCTACGGTAATCTCAACATTTTCAGAAATTAACACATAAACAGTGCTCACATATGTGATGTGCCAGGCCCTCTTCAGAGCACTTTGGCAGTACTGACTCACCCAATCCATTTGCTCCTCAGAAGAACCATTGGAATAGCTACCACAGTTATGACCAATTTACAGATGAGGACGCGGATATATAAAGAAGTTAAACAATTTACTCAACATCATATAGATAGTAAGATTTCCTGAAGAGGGAAATTAAGTCTTTTACCCAAAAGAACAGGTGATTTGATTTTCAGAAAAACCATGTGCATCAGATCAAATTAATAAATAATCTGGGGATTCTTTTCTGTTTTCTATGCTTATAATTTATTCATCTCTAGAATATGAGGTTAGGGCCAAACTATAAGCCAACTCTAGATGACAAGAGGCAGTTGGGTGGGTAAGATAGGTGCTGAAATTCTGAAAAAGGTCACTGGTGGCAGCCTTTTGGTGAAGTTGTAATACCAGGAAGATCAGACTAATGTTTAGAAAGTTCCCTCTAAAAATCCTTTGTCGTTGCAAAGAATTAAACTGCAACTTTACTAAAGCAACAAGAACTCTTAGACTTATCTTGTTCTCACCTATTGGCAGGGGGAAGATATGAGAAGCTCTCTCCTGAAGACTTGATGGAAAAGAGAGGAAAGAAAAATTAAAAGCAAGAATAAGTTAGAGTTTGTGCTTTAAGAGAAACTAATAAAATGAATAACCATTAGTTAGCCTAACGTGGCAAAGATACAGAAAATACAAATACTGATTGTGTTTTGACAAGGGAAAAGAATCACAGCTATAGAGGAAATTAAATGTTTGAAAACCTAGATAAAATGATTGATTTTCTAGGAAGACAAGCTATGAAAATTGACTTAAGAAGTAATGAAAATCCTAAACAGGTCAATAATCATGGAGGATATTAAGAATGTTTTCAAAGAGCTACTTCTTGAAGTAGTGCCAAACATGGTTTCAAAATTAATTTTTAAAAAATGTAATGCCTATGATAGTTAAGGTAACTCAGAATATAACAAAATACAGTAAAATAAAGGAAGATTCCTAATTGTTTTATAAATCGAGAGCAACATTTATACCAAATCATGAGAAAGTTAACACATCCAAGTGAAAAATTTACACTAATTTCACTTATTATGATTAGCGGGGGAAAATAAACAAAATCCAGCAGTATATTGAGAATAATTCAGTATGACCAAGTTTAATCTACTGTTGGAAAGTCAAGATATTTCAGCATGAGTATAGCAATAATTGTAAATGATTATTAGAACTGATCAACAGGAAAAGATCACATAATCCCTTTACTAGATGCTTCAGAGGTATTTGACGGAATCCAAAATTCCCTTAATAAATGAGGATTATGTGATGCTTTCGTAACTAAACATGAATTTATATTGATGTATGCACACATATACCTACATGCACAGCAAATATACGTATGATATTTAGACTTGATGGTGACATTCTGGAAGTACTGCAAATAAAATCAAGATTAAAAAAAAAGTCAAGATCAAATTAAGGGTACCTTATCATCAAAGCTGTTTATTATTATTCTGGAGGTACTGACAAAGTTGGACACTAGTACTATGAATATTTAAATAAGAAAGTATTATAACCATTAAAAGTTGATACGATTTTTAGTACTATGAAAACCCAAATAAAATCATTTTGAATTTAACAAGAGAACTTACTGAAAATGTTTTATATTCTAAACAATGACTCAGAAGAAAATTTAATGAAAAAAATCCTAATTTCTATGACAAATAAAACCACAAACATTGTTGAGAATTAACTTAATATAGAGGTTGTAGAAATTATGAACTAATGAGGACTTGAACAGAGAAACATAACTTGTTCTTGAACCAGATAATTCAGTGTTGTAAAGCTATCTATGTTTCCTACATGCCTCTAGAAATGAAACACTGCCCTGCCATTAAAATACCAACAAAATTATTTTAGGATTGATTTGGAAGAATAAATATAGAATGATGCACAGATAAATCTTACATATAATCAGGACTTAATAAACCTATCAAGTATAAAGACCTAAAATGATCAATAGAATATGAAAATGAAATGAAAGTGTTAGTCATTTAGTCACATTCAACTCTTTGAGACCCAATGGACTGTGGCCTGCCAGACTCTTCTGTCCATGGATTTCTCCAGGCAAGAATACTGGGGTGGGTTGCCATTCCCTTCTCCAGGGGATCTTCCTGGCCTAGGAATTGAACCCAGGTCTGCATTGCAGGCAGATTCTTTATCAGCTGAGCTACCAGAAAAGTCCCCATCGACTAGAAAATAGATTAGTGGAAGAGGAGAGAGAGCTCCAAAACAAATCCAAGTATATGTAGGAATTTAATGTGTATAAAAACGACATCTTAATTTCATAGCTATTAAGCTATTAACTGTCAATAGGATGAGTGGAAGCTATTTGAAACAAATAAGGTTAGAGCCTTTGTTTCTTACACAAAATTCAGAGTGGATCAAATATTTAAAGATAAAAAGTAAAAATAAAAAAATTCAAGGGGAAAATTTAAGTGGATATAACTGCTGATAGGAAATGTTTAAAATATGAAAAAACCACTGGTAATTTAAAGAAAAACAAAAATTACCTATTAGCTTACCTTAAACAACATAAATTGATATGCAACTTGAGAAGAAATTGATTTCAATATAACTGATTTCAAGAGAAACCAAAGGACCAATATCTTTAATATATATATTTTTATACATATATAATTATGCATAATATATATAAAATGCCTAAATATCAATGAGGAAAAGGATTATAATGTACAATGCTCAAGATTATTAATAGAGCTATAAAAACTTAATCAGAGAGCTCACTGGTGTCATATGATAAGACATTTATTGCTTCTGGGAGTTTAAATTAGCATACTCTCCTACAAGGATATCTGGTAATATCTAGTAAAATAAGAAATATTAATAATTTTGACCTAGCAATTTCACTTAGTAAACATTTGTACCCAATCAGAAAAACATTTCTGACCCCCACTCCCTTGCCAATTGTCACAGTGGAAACAGCCTGTATGCCCATTTCTGAGGGTTGCATATATATGTTATAGTATATCACTACACATGGAGATAGTTTTCCATGTGTGGAAACAGTAATAATTCTAGTATATACTATGCATATTAGAATTACATATTGTATAATTATAGAATATAGGCCTTGTCTAGATTATTTTTGCTATAACCCAGAACGTTGATGTTCAGTAAATATTTGCATGTCAAACTAACAAATGTGTTATATGTTAAAAGTAAATTGTAAATGGCATGCAATGTAAAATATTTGTATAAAAAGTTTATCTCATTAAAAGTAGTATAGTAGCCTTCAAGATATTTTCACTTTCTAATTTGTCAATGTCTAAAATTTTCACATTTTAATAGTAAACATGCAATCATCTATGATTAAAATATTAGGAGCAGAGAGTGCTTCCCTATGCCTCTATACTGGAGCTATGCTATTTGGTGCCACCTAAACTTAAATTTGTTGTGATTAAATTAACATCAGATAGCAGGACCCTATATTACAGAACAATGTTATATTCTGGGAAGAGGGGAAAAAAAGAGGATGCTTAAGAAATTTTCATTAAAGAAAGCAAATATAATAAAGATAAGATTTCTCGAGTGGACATTTACCAAGCACCTTCACACACATTCACATAATTCTCATATTATGACTTGTCTTTTACGGATGAGAAGAATGTTTAAAAAGAATAAAGACCCCATAATTAGTCACAGAAGATTAACCCTTGAAGTTGCTTTAATTACTTCATTCTATTTCTGTGTGCTAAGTCGCTTCAGTTGTGTCTGACTCTGTGTGATCCTATGGACTGTAGCTCACCAGGCTTCTCTGTCCATGGGATTCTCCAGGCAAGAATACTAGAGTGGGTTGCCAGGCCCTCCTCCAGGGGATCTTCCTGATTCAGGGATTGAACCCTTGTCTCTTATGTCTCCTGCATTGGCAGGCAGGTTCTTTACCACTAGTACCACCTGGGAAGCCCTAGTGCTATGACAAATACCACTGTGTAGCAGGTGCTTCTAGGTGGGGAGATGGATCTTTTTGGTGGAGAAGGAAGAGGGGAAGGCAGAGTACTGGATGGGGAAGTTCAAATTTCTATCTACAACATAGTTGTATAACCTACAAGTTATGACCAGGATTATTTGTTTACTTGTAATATTTTTTTTTCACCCATAAATAAAAATTTAGATTTTGGGTCAAACTACTAAGGCAATGTTTTTCTACTCAAAATAAAGCTCCACTCCTTTTCCATGGGGCCAAACTTCAATTTGTAAAGGTTATAAATTAAAGATGAACACACCCGGGTCCAAATATAAAGACATTTCAGGAAAAAATACAGTATTTCCACTTCTGTATTGTTTGGTATACTTGGATACATGCCTATGAGTGGGTTTTTATTTATAAAGACACGAGACAGATTATTATTTTTCTGTTATGGGGGAAATTCACAGGGTTTATTCATAGAGTATTATATTCCTGGGTATCAAAATTACTTTCTACCTGTATTAAATCCCTATATTTCCATGATGAAAAGAAAGCCTTTGTGCTCTAATGAATAATACCTTGCAACTTATAATCAAAGTTTATGAATTTCCACTTTGCAGCATTCCCTTTTCAAACACCTATAGATTTTCAATGTGTTCCAATTACACTTATAGAGATTAAAATCTCATCCTAATAATGTCCTAATATTGGATTACAAGGAAGAACACAGTATCAGGTTGGAATGAAACACAGATTTTCTCCAAAGAAGAAAATTGAAAAAAATACAAAAATAGAAAACTTGCTTCATTTCTTACTTTAAAGAGAAGTTTTAGAAATCATTTACTTTTTCATCACTGAATCCCTAGTTGTTAGGAAGCAGAAGTGAAAATATATTATAAATGCTATTGAGTTTTAATTCTCCTCTGTGAATTCCAATCAGAAATTCTTAGTGTGTGTGTGTGTGTGTGTGTGTGTGTGTGTGTGAGTTGCTCAGTCATGTCTGACTCTTTGCGACCCTGTGGACTGTAGCCTGTCAGGCACCTCTGTCCATGGAATTCTCCAGGCAAGAATACTGGAGTGGGTAGCCATTCCCTTCTTCAAAGGATCTTCCTGACCCAGGGATCAAATCCAGGTCTCCTGCATTGCAGGCAGATTCTTTACCATCTGAGTCACTAGGGAAGCTTTAAACTTCATTTAAGAAAAATATGTAATCCATGGACATAAAATGGTTTCCAGTTTGGGGGAAACAGATTTACCTTGCTAATACCATAAATTTACTGTAAGAATCCAGTTGCTCTATGCTTAGATTTCCAGCAAATTCAATAACCTGGAGGTGGAAATACAGAAGTGACAGGAAAGAGAAGCCACATGCAACGTGAAAGATCAGGCATGAAAAGTTATGCCTTGAAAAGGGTCCTGTATATTTCTACTGAATTGCAGTTTTCATCTTTGCACATAGTCTTAACAAGTCCTATTTCCTTATGTCTACTCTCTTTTTCTTTGGTGTCCACCCAATTTAAAACACAATATTGTTTATTCTACTTCCGGCGTAAAACTTGTGCAATTGGATATGCCCAACATGTATCTGTGGAGATGAACTACTTTTTTTCTGCAAAATAAGCTCCATTGAAATGACAAAATAAATATTAAATTACAAATATGTATCTACTTATAATTAAAAGACAGAATTGAGTCTGGATTTGAGGGAATAGATGAAACACGATAGTTTGTCCAGGTGACTAACCACTACTGATTTGAAGCCCTTTTTCCTAATGAGTCATTTAGTAAAACAGAAAATATATTTATTGAACAAGTATCTAAGAAGATTTGGGGATTCTATCCTTCCTTTTTGAGTCTAAAGGTTTTTCTCCCATTTCCTCTTACTTACCTCTTAATTATATATCAGACTTCAAAGTAGAGAATATCCTCCCTAAACTGGAGACAAGTCAAAAAAAATGCTATTCCTTTCAACAGAATTAACAGCAGTCACTATAATTCAGTGAGAGTAACCACTCCAAGGAATGTTTCCAAATATGCAGTGGCTGCAAAAACACTGTTAATGAAACCCCTATGTACCCGGCAGTGTACTAGGCATTTAAAAATAGACACTCTCATTCAATCCTGAAACATTTACATCCACCTTATCACACAGGCATGTTAATTCCAATTTTGCAAACGAAGTTCAGAGAGACTGAATCTTTCCAGTGATAAGACATCTGGCAAATCTCAGGCAGATGAAAATATAATTTTTAAAAGATTTTTTTCTAGGATATTATAAAGTAAAAAAAAAGTTACTTTGCATTGAGTCTAGGAAGATGAAGATGAGACAGGAATAATTTATTAGTATTCAGCCAATAATATCTAGTGTATATACAATATCTTTATTTATATAAACATCCACTGCATCAGGTGAACTTGAGCATACCAATTATTAAAGAATAAACTCTTTAATGAGGCAAGGATATACCTGCTTAGATAAATCATACTCCTGATGATGTCAATAATGCTAGATTATAGTGTAATTTACTGAGCACTTTCTAAAAATTAAATGTTGGGCCATATTGTATGCATTTATCTTATTTAAATTCTGCAACCCTATGTAGCATGTATTCTTATTCATTTTTTTAAGATTAGAAAACTGGAGCTCATTATAGTGTAAATAATTTCTTCGAGGAACAAAACCTTTGGATTGAGGTTACTGTGATTCTAAACCCATGTTCTTCACTCTGGCATGAATACTGCCTCAACAACTGCCTGCTGCTGATACTGCTGCTAAGTCACTTCAGTCGTGTCTGACTGTGTGCCCCATAGACGGCAGCCCACCAGGCTCCCCCGTTCCTGGGATTCTCCAGGCAAGAACACTGGAGTGGGTTGCCATTTACTTCTCCAATGCATGAAAGTGAAAAGTGAAAGTGAATATGCTCAGTTGTGTCCAACTCTTAGCGACCCCATGGACTGCAGCCTACCAAGCTCCTCCATCCACGGGATTTTCTAGGCAAGAGTACTGGAGTGGGGTGCCATTGCCTTCTCTGCAACTGCCTAATTGCCCCAAATCCACGTCCTTCCCCTAATCCTGTGCTGACCCAGCAATCTCCTGGTTAGACTTTTGGTTTCCCAAACTTAGCCAAGATACTAGCCTAGATCATGAAGATTTGAGCTTTTTGAAGGTAATCACATACAGTTCAGTTCAGCTCAGTCACTCAGTCGCGTCCGACTCTTTGTGACCCCATGGACTGCAGCATGCCAGGCCCCCCTATCCATCACCATTCCTGGAGTTTACTCAAACTCATGTTCATTGAGTTGGTGATGACATCCAACCATCTCATCCCTGGTTGTCCCCTTCTCCTCCTGCCCTCAATCTTTCTGAGCATCAGGGTCTTTTCAAATGAGTCAGCTCTTTGCATCAGGTGGCCAAAGTATTGGAGTTTCAGCTTCAACATCAGTCCTTCCAATGAATTTTCAGGACTGACTTCCTTTAGGATGGTCTGGCTGGATCTTCTTGTAGTCCATGGGACTCTCAAGAGTCTTCTCAAACAGTTCAGTTCAGTTCAGTCGCTCAGTCATGTCCGACTCTTTGCGACTCCCATGGATCGCAGTACGCCAGGCCTCCCTGTCCATCACAAACTCCCGGAGTTTATTCAGACTCACGCCCATTGAGTCGGTGATGCCATCCAGCCATCTCATCCTCTGTCGTCCCCTTCTCCTCCTGCCCCCAATCCCTCCCAGTATCAGGGTCTTTTCCAATGAGTCAACTCTTCTCATGAGGTGGCCAAAGTATTGGAGTTTCAGCTTCAACATCAGTCCTTCCAATGAACACCCAGGACTGATCTCCTTCAGGATGGACTGGTTGGATCTCCTTGCAGTCCAAGGGACTCTCAAGAGTCTTCTCCAACACCACAGTTCAAAAGCATCAATTTTTTGGCACTCAGCTTTCTTCACAGTCCAACTCTCACATCCAGACATGACCACTGGAAAAACCATAGCCTTGACCAGATGGACCTTTGTTGGCAAAGTAATGTCTCTGCTTTTTAATATACTATCTAGGTTGGTCATAACTTTCCTTCCAAGGAGTAAGTGTCTTTTAATTTCATGGCTGCAGTCACCATCTGCAGTGATTTTGGAGCCCCCCAAAAATAAAGTCTGACACTGTTTTTACTGTCTCCCCATCTATTTCCCATGAGGTGATGAGACCAGATGCCATGATCTTAGTTTTTTGAATGTTAAGCTTTAAGCCAACTTTTCCACTCTCCTCTTTCACTTTCATCAAGAGGCTTTTAGTTCCTCTTCACTTTCTGCCATAAGGGTGGTGTCATCTGCATATCTGAGTTTATTGATATTTCTCCCAGCAATCTTGATTCCAGATTGTGCTTCTTTCAGCCCAGCATTCCTCATGATGTACTCTGCATAGAAGTTAAATAAGCAGGGTGACAATATCCAGCCTTGACATTCTCCTTTTCCTATTTGGAGCCAGTCTGTTGTTCCATGTCCAGTTCTAACTGTTGCTTCCTGACCTGCATATAGGTTTCTCAAGAGGCAGGCCAGGTGGTCTGGTATTCCCATCTCCTTCAGAATTTTCCACATTTTATTGTGATCCACACAGTCGAAGGCTTTGGCAAAGTCAATAAAGCAGAAATAGATGTTTTTCTAGAACTCTCTTGCTTTTTTGATGATCCAGTGGATATTGGCAATTTGATCTCTGGTTCCTCTGCCTTTTCTAAATCCAGCTTGAACATCTGGAAGTTCTTGGTTCACATAATGCTGAAGCCTAGCTTGGAGAATTTTGAGCATTACTTTACTAGCGTGAGAGATGAGTGCAATTGTGCGGTAGTTTGAGCATTCTTTGGGATTGCCTTTCTTAGGGATTGGAATGAAAACTGACCTTTTCCAGTCCTGTGACAACTGCTGAGTTTTCCAAATTTGCTGACATATTGAGTGCAGCACTTTCACAGCACCATCTTTCAGTATTTGAAATAGCTCAACTGGAATTCCATCACCTCCACTAGCTTTGTTCGTAGTGATGCTTTCTAAGGCCCATTTGACTTCACATTCCAGGATGTCTGGCTCTAGGTCAGTGATCACACCATTGTGATTATCTGGGTCGCGAAGAACTTTTTTGTACAATTCTTCTGTGTATTATTGCCACCTCTTCTTAATATCGTCTCTTCTGTTAGGTCCATACCATTTCTGTCCTTTATTTAGCCCATTTTTGCATGAAATGTTCCTTTGGTGTCTCTAATTTTCTTGAAGAGATCTCTAGTCTTTCCCATTCTGTTGTTTTCCTCTATTTCTTTGCATTGATTGCTAAGGAAGGCTTTCTTATCTCTCCGGGCTATTCTTTGGAAGTGTGCATTCAAATGGGAATATCTTTCCTTTTCTCCTTTGCTTTTTGCTTATCTTCTTTTCACAGCTATTTGTAAGGCCTCCTCAGACAACCATTTTGCCTTTTTGCATTTCTTTTCCATGGGGATGGTCTTGATCCCTGTCTCCTGTGCAATGTCATGAACGTCCATCCATAGTTCATCAGGCTCTCTGTCTATCAGATCTAGTCCCTTAAATCTATTTCTCTCTTCCACTGTATATTCATAAGGGATTTGATTTAGGTCATACCTGAATGGTCTAGTGGTTATCCCTACCTTTTTCAGTTTAAGTCTGAATTTGGCAATAAGGAGTTCATGATCTCAGCCACAGTGAGCTCCTGGTCTTGTTTTTACTGACTGTATAGAGCTTCTCCATCTTTGGCTGCAAAGAATATAATCCATCTGATTTCAGTGTTGACCATCTGGTGATGTCCATGTGTAGAGTCTTCTCTTGTGTTACACTGTACCCAAATGGAGTGATCTTGTTAGTTTACTAATCACCCAGGGTAAATTTAATTATTTTTGACTCTTATTTCCCTCTGACTCATTACTCTGTGGGCAAATGAAAAAAAATTTTTTTCCTGTGACTGAAAAGCTCAGAAACAAACACTGCACTCATATGAATCCCAACAACTTTGGTTGTCTCTTTTTGCAAGTCTTGGTAGTTTATCAACACTGGGTTTTTCACAGTTTGCTGACACCACGGGAAGGCTTCTAATGAAGTGACCCACACTCCTGCCAAGTTTATTCACAGGAATTTTCTCAGAGGAGTTGTTGCTATTGGAAGCAAAGTCACTGAAGTGCTAATGAAGAGTTCTTGAGTGAGAGAAAAGGCACCAAGACAGAGTTAGAGACAGGAGGGCCCTTTAGGTGGGCTAGGGAAGTCAGGAAAGCAGGTCTCGTCTCTCCCCATCCGTTTCCTCCCTCCACCTCAGACGCCTTTTCTCCACCTTCTCTGTTTCTTATCTTTCAAAATTGGATTAAAACTACCTCAGGACTCAGCAGACCATGACTAATGAGAAGGCTGGGAGTGGGAGGGAGGCTTCCATTAGGGTCCCTCTGGGGGTGACAATGAAGGGCCAACCTGGGCATCAACAAAAGGAGATTGCCTCCAACTGCTGTTTCCACTTAGAGCTCCTCAGCATGGGATGCAACAATTCCCAAGGATGCCCTGAGCAATGAGTTTCACAGGGGAAATAATCTGACAGTGCAGTTACAGTACAGACAAGGAACCATCCTTCACAAAGTACCAACTAAAGAGGAACTGGCTAGCTCCAGTAGTCACTTTCACTGTGAACACTTACTAAGGGCTAGCATCACAAACATGCCTTCATTTATTTAGATTATTCTGCATTCCTTTATTTTGTTTGCAAAGTACATACACAATAGAATGCTGTGGTGGTGGTGGTTTAGTCTCTAAGTAGTATCTGACTCTTGTGACACCATGGACTGTAGCTTGCCAGGCTCCTCTGTCCATGGGGTTTCCCAGGCAAGAATACTGGAGTGGGTTGTCATTACCTTCTCCAGGGTATCTTCCTGACCCAGGGATCAAACCCACGTATCCTGCATTGACAGGTGGATTCTTTACCACTGAGCCACCAACACAATGCTATATAAATTAACAAAAAACTTGAGTACAGAGAAAAATAAGAGTAAAACAATAAAATAGCTAAAAGACAGTCAAACATAGGCACATGTATGAGGGCAGACTTGAATAATCACTAAATTCTCAAAAAATTCATTATTTTCATGCTTGATTTAAAGGTATAACAAACTGCTTCACATGCACATAAAAATGGTGATTGTAAATATTTTCTTATTTTGTTACCTGGATTCTAAATTGGCATATAATGGAAAACATTTTACTTGTTTTATGAATTATTTAAAAAGTGATCCACACAGTATGTTCCCATAAGTATTACAAGTGTGTAAATGTCTGAGGTGAATTCATAGAGAGTTAAAATATTGAAATAATGCTGTGGTGCATTTTAAAGTGAAAGTTCCCTTAGCTCAAGAATAATAACAAAAAGGTAACTAATTCTTTGTTTCAGATAGGTTTTTATAAGCATACAGGCAGATTTTCTTATTTCTTAGATAATTAATTTATGAATGTTTTCTCTGCTATAAATTTTATATATTTTCACATCTGAACATTAGGAAAAAATACTAATTTAAAAATACAAATACACTTAAATTTCTTTATGACCTTCTAGGATTTCCTGGAATTATTTATAAATCTAAAAAAAAAATTCTGCTTTATCTGACTGTTTAGCTAAATAAAGACAATAAAAATGATTTCAGATAAGCTTCAGGAAACTAAAAACATTTGCTGTAACTGATTATATTCCTGTCACCTTATTTTGCTTGCAATGTATATATATATATATATATACATACACACACATATATATTTATGTATGTATGTGTGTGTATGGCCTTACCTGGTGGCTCAGTGGTAAAGAATCCTCCTGCCAATGCAGGAGATGCAGGTTCAATCCCTGGGTCAGGAAGATCCCCGAGAGGAAATGGCAACCCACTCCAGTATTCTTGCCTGGAGAATTCCATGGACAGAAGAGCCTGGTGGGCCACAGTCCATGGGTCACAAAGAGTCGGACACAACTTAGTGACTAACATGCACACATCAGCTGTGAAAAGTTAGTAGGCTCACTGTCCATTGTTCTAGGAAGCATGGAAGATACGCCAAATTGAGCATGCCAGCATGTTGCTTCTACTGATTGTAGTCTAGTGGGATCTGACAGAAGTCATCTCCATCTTGTGTGATGTTGTGAGAGAGGATCTGGCTTGCCATGATTTTCTGAGAGGCCCTCTCGTTAGAAGGAATGCTGACTCCCTCAGACCTATCTTATTAAAAAGTAAATGAAAAAGATGAAGAAAAACTGAAACAAAAAAAAATTCTTGCTGCCAAATTATTTACTCCCTGACCTATATCCAGTGATATGGACAACGTGTCATCCTAATTATCTACTACATTTCTGGGGCTTATATCAGGCTCCACTCAAACTCACATTTCTAGATTGTCCTGTTCAAGACAAAAATCAGAATCTCTGTCTTTTCTGTTTTATCCTTGTCTCCTCTTCTTCTCAAGCTCTTCATCTCTGCAATTTGATACTCTGCAAATGTGCATTGTTAATTCATTCATCCTTCTACATCCATTCATTTATTCCCTGAATATTTAATGATAAGCTTCTAAAGAGAAGTAAGCTGTTCCTATTTTGTTCATTATTCTATGTTCAGTTGCAGGAACAGTACTTGACAGTATCACACAGGGGTTACTGAATGAATGAATGAACGAACTGAGTGTCAGGCACCATACTTATTGTTGGCTTTTGGCTGCACATTCCCACTGATCTGCTAGGATTTCATTGTCCTTGATTCCCTGACTAGCATCATGAACATCCCTGTCACTGCACAGTGTTTGATATTATTCAATCTTCAAGTTCCTTTCTTTCTAGTGTCTTTAGGTGGGGACTTCCCCAACCAGCCCTGGACCCCGAAAATCACATTCATTACATCTATAGCTAGACTAGTGTTCTGGGCAAAGATTAAAAACAGAGGGCAATATTAGTAATATAAATACATAATACCTTTATAAAATGAAGTAATTTCTATTAGGCTCTAAGTTGTATAAATATATCTTTGTTTTTATTTATAACAATTAACTGTTGGTAATATTTCTCTAGTAAAGCCAATTGCATCTTAGAATACCAGGACCACTTGAAAAAAAATCTTATAGCAAGTAAGGGAAAAAGGTTGGGGTGCAAGATGTTAAGAATATAATTAAGAAGAAAAAAAATGTTGGCAGTGCACTTTAATATTGTTATCTACAGCTATTTTTCCAATTAATGTACAAAGTATATAATAGCTATAACTATGATTTTTCAACAAGTGACAGAAGTAGATATTTATATACAAACTCATTAAAAATTACTTAGTACCAGTATAAAGTAAAAGATAGTATTTGCCTCATTTTTGTTGATTAAAAAATAAAAGACATGTTGAGTGACCTTCCTAAAGCTAGAAGGGAAACCAGTTATTACAATTTCCCATCTCTATTCATACTGCAAATTGAGTGAGAAGGATTCATATATACAGGAGCCAGCTAGCATAGAGGATAACTTAAATTATCCAGTGAGATACACTTATATCTTAGTCAAAGTCTGATAATATTACAAATGATAATTCAGAACTTTTCATCACCAACTATTTTGACCATTTTATTACATTCCTGTAAGATTTACATTTAAAATTGATTTAATAATACTTAAATCCACTCTTTTCAGTTAACTACAGGTCAACAAGTAGTAACGGTTATCCCAAAGTGCAATAAAAGTATTTCACTAAAGTATCTTAGAATGTATCATCAAAATAACAAAAGTAAGTGTTGGCAAGGTCCCTCAAAATTTAGAAAAATAACTGCTATATGACCCAACAATCTCACTTCTGGATAAACACCGCAAGGTAATTAAATCAGTATTTTGAAGTGGTCTCTGCGCTGCCACATTCACTGCATTATCATTCATAACAGACAAGGTATGGAAACCTCAGTGTCCATCAGTGCATGAATGGATAAAGAAAACGTGTTGTATAAATGTGCATATGTGTTTATCCATAGGTATCTATATGTCTACACACACAGTGGGATACTGTTCAGCCTTAATAAAAAGAAAGAAATCTTGGCATGTACAACAGCATGGATGAACCTGGAGAACAAGATGCTAAGTGAAATAAGCCAGACACAGAAAGACAAATATGGTATGGTCTCACTTATACGTGGCATCTACAAAAGTCTAACTTATAAAATCAGAGTACAGTGATGGTTACTAGGGCTAAGGGCAGGGGGAGACGGGGATATGTTGGTGAAAGGGTACAATAGATCCGTTATGCAGGGTCAGTAAGTTCTTGAGATCTACTGTACAGCATGGCTACTTTCGTCATCAATAAACTGTATTATAATTAAATTTCCTAGGAGAGTTGCTCTTAAGCATTCTCACCACACACACATAAAAAAACTATTACTATGTGAAACAATGTTACTTAGCTGACTGTGGTAATATCTCAGTGTATATGTACATCCAAATATCTCCTCTATACCTTAAATGCACACAACTTTTATTTGTCAAGTATACTTTAATACCAGTGGGGTAAAAACATCCTCCAACAACAGCAGCAGCAACAATTACCCTTAATAGTAATAGAAAAGTGGTAAAGTAGAAGTCATATTCTGAGAAATCTAGGAAGAACTGAGTCATCTGCTATGAATGCAAAATTTCTTTCTAGTTTTATCTCAGATCCTACAATTTCAAAACCAGTTTGGATCTAATTCCACAATACATTTATGCTTTTTCCTGCACTTTTTTTGATGACATGATAGAAACCCAGATCAAACAAATTCATACAAAAAGAGGATCTTCATTAATATGAAGTACGAACAAGGTGCTTGAATGAACTATATGCCTCCCTTCTCTTCTATGCATTTGTGTGCATAGGTATCTATCAAGTACATTTCAATACCACTGGATGTATTTCATACACCAGTACAGTTGAAAAATCATAAGAAAAGGCTGACTCCCCAGCTTAGGTGAGATACATACTAGGCCAACCACCTGAAGCTAAAGAGGCAGAAATATGTAATACGGAAGGCTTCTGAGAAACACATTGCTTCCACAAAGTTGTAAGTCTTTCCCCACTTAAGGAAGAAATGCTAACGAGATCAAAGAGCAATTCTATGACACTATTGAAAAATATGAAACATGATTATTTACTGTGGGTTAAAATTTGTGTTTTAGGAATACACTTTGCATTTTTTCCCCTGCATTATTTTATCTTCTTGTGAACTACTCTGTTCTGGAGAAGGCTCAACAGTGGCAGTCTTGATGGGGTTCTAGGATCCCAGCATACAGCAGTAGAGGCTATCCCTTACAGGAGTTTTAATTTTGATATGATTGCTCATGCATGTTAGCACAGCCATAATGCAGTAGAGCGTAATGAAGGCGGGCTTGGGGATATGGGAGTGCACTGTTAAACCCTGCTGGGAATGAGAATGGGGGGCAACCAAGAGCTGAGAGATGCTCTGAGTAAACAGGCTGAGATGTTTAGATTTTATTCCTTTGGCAAAAGGAACAAGTTAGAAATTTTAAAGCTGCAGAAAGTTACATTCTCATCTGTGTTTTAGTAAATAACTTTTTGAAGGAGTGTGAAAGATCAGTCAAAGGAGCAAGAAACCAGAGGCAGAACCACCACTTCATTAGTCTATTATAAATATGCCAGACAAGAGGGTTGGGTACATCTTGATCTGAGAGACACTGAAAAGGAGGCTTCAACAGAATGTGGAGTTAAGTGGGGTTGAGTAAGAGGGAACCAAGGTAAGGGAGACAGGACGGGAGCTGCTGGGTCCATGCTAAGAGAATGGGCCACTTGTAGGTAATCTGAAATCAACGTGATATAAATGCAAAGGCTCCCTGTCTTTTAACACACTGTAACAATATTTGAAATAATGCAGTGGTTTGAAACTTCATAAAGGGATTCTAAAATGCACACACAAAATAACATAAATTCAGGTGGAAAGACACGGAAAAACTGAATCAGAAGGCCTAAGAGTAATGTGTTATGGTACCATATTCTGTTTCTTTCAGTAACTTTCTTACTTGTTCTTAAGCAAAGACAAAAATAAATAAAAATAAGAAAATTACATGTTCAAAGGTCTATCAACAACATTAAGATCGTGATGCCAAGCTGCTCTTCCTTCTTGGTGGACTGTAGAGTCTGCCCGCTTCAATAATCACCACCACACTCACCACATACCTACTGCACAGTTTTCTGCCTCACCAGGCTCCAGCTTGCCTACTTACAATTCACTGGACTTCATTCAAACTCTATTAATGCTTAACGGTACATTTTTCCATGGCAGTTGGAAATTAAGAGGTCTTTTGGCCCTGGCTTGTAACACTAATCAAGATGCAAGTAAGTAGGTCAGCACACACTGGTTCAGGAAATGGTTCTTCCTATACTTTTTATCTAAAGTCAAAAATGTCAAAATCAGGAAAAACACTTTCTCTAAATGTTAGAGATTATCCTTTGTGTAAATGCAATAAGAAAACATTCCACCAGCCCTATCATAGATTGGAGTTAACACTTAATTTTTTTTAAAAAGATAGGGTAGTGCCTATCTATATTGTTCACTTTCATCCCAACTGAAGGTGACTATTTGGATCTTTGCAGGTACTTTACAAATTTAGGATTCATGATCTTTCATCCACTAATTCACTACATATTCACAGGTCATGGGAAGTGTATCAGGCACTATTGTACACACCATTGTAGACATATAAGATTATAATGGATTTATTAATAAAATATAATTTTTAGTGTTAATTTTTCTAAGAATTTTCCACTTATTAAATATTCTTAAAATGTTATGAAGTCTGGAAACATTTATGAACTATCTTAGAGATGAGAAAATACAGAAGCATAGAAAAATTCAATAATTTGTTCATAGATACATGGCTAAAAAAGCACTGAAGCTAAGATTTGGAGACAGGTTATCGGTTTCTAGCACCATTCTATGGTAAAAGGTGAATAATACTGAATAACATTGAAACATTAGAGACAAAGTTCTTGAAAAGTACAAAAGAAAGCAAAGACAATTTTGGATATTAGGAGATCCAAAAAGCCATTAGAGGCAGCAATGTATGCAAAATATTGTTACTAGTCTAAGCCTTTGAGATGGCTGGTCCACTCCCATACACGTGACTAGCAATACTTCATCAGGGTAAGCTCTTAATATGAGTTTAGCCCGAAGCCTTGATCTACTCCTTCAGTCCTTGTGCACTTTCCTGGCCAGTTCCTATCTCCTGTCTCCTCTGATCCTGGTCTCCTGTCTGGTGTACTGATAGAAGCTCCCATTCATCACACTGAACTACTGCTGAATATTTCTCCTTCCTTAACAGTTCTCACTTTTCAACTTGACTATGACTCCCACCCAGCCCTTGGGCAAGCTTTGCTTCCAGTCACTCTGGCTCTTTGATGCAGTGAAACAACAGACTCATCTCTGGGCAACTTTCAGGTTGGGCTCTTCCCAGTGAATCTCTAAAATGTGAAAACTACATGTACAGGCCTCTTAACTTTTAATTGTGTTTCTAATTTTTACAAAGACACTTTAAGTACAAACTCAGACTTCTAAAATAAGGACAAGAGCAGAATCACAAAATTAACAAGGTCTCTAAAGAACAAGAGTTTTTATGGTTCATTGTACATCATTTGTTCAAACTAGAAGTGGATCAATAGTGTTTTATTGGTCCTTTTCATGTTAAACTTCTGTTAATGGTACACTAAATTGTGTTACTTTGATGCACTTCGATGCACAGACCCTCTGACACACTGGGGAGATTCAGAACCAGAAGTCTGAAGTCTAACTATGGAGGGAGGTGAGGTAGAAAAAGGATGCAGGATAATTTATCGTTTTCCTTCCACTACTCACTTGGAGGTTTTACACAAAAGATGCCCAGTTCTCTCCGTTCAAGTTACATAGCAGTTTAACCAAAAATAACTCGCAATCCCAAATTCATTATTACCATGCCATTCCCCATTTATTTTCAGCCTTAAAATAAGGAAAAATAAATACAAGAAAATGAAATCTGAAAAAGAAAAACCCATGAGCCCGTTAAACTTGTGGTTGCGCCTGTAATTGTCTTCCTTTTCCCCCTCATTCCTCCTGAGCTGTTTCTTTTTCCCTCTAAAGTAGTTGAGGCAGGTTTCTTGTCAATGACTTTATTTTCCTCTCGCTCAATTTACCAAATCTTACTCTATAAAACAATTTCATGTTCAATGATTAGAATATTGATCACTAAATTTGCCAGCTCTGAAAATAATCTATTTCATGTATCAAAAGAGTGTATCTTGTTTCAAAATCTTAGCACAGAAAATAGATACTCTTTAAAAAATCAAAAACAATTTAACAAAACTGATATTTACCAAACACAAAAGCACCAAAGGCATCAATAATATATCCCCTACCCTGCAGGCATAATTTATACGTAGTACAGATTGCAACAGGACCATCTTTCAAAAGATACTTAACATTTCCATGCATGCATTTATTCACTCAACAAATATTTTCCAGTAACCAACTACCAACAACATACTATTAAATATGAAGACAAAAAAGACACAGTTCATCTACAAGGAGCTTCTAATCAAGAAAAACAGACAAAAGACTTACAGTTTATCTTCAGTGGAGCTGAAGAACTTATTTTCTGGAGCCAAGCTGCTTGTGTTCAACTCCTGGTTCTGCTACTTACCAGTGCTGTAAGCCTCAACTTCCTCAGTAGAGAAAGGGCTGAGGGGTAATAAGAGCTCCTATCCCATGTGTTTATTGTGAAGGTTAAATGAGATGTGGTTCACCTGTGCTTGGTACAGTAACTATTTCACAGTGATTAAGCAACAGGATTATGGTGAAAAACTACTACTTCATGATACTAAAATACTCTCATTTGCACTCATGAAGGTTTGGAAGGCATGGAACAATCAAATAAAATGGTTCAAAGAAGGGATGATCCCTTTTTGTTTGGTATTAGAAGGATGCTCAGGAAGACTTCATGGCATTAAGGACAGTCAGTAAAGGAGGAATTAAAATTGTAATTTATAGAGATGATGCAGGGGGCAGGAAAAGAAGAATACAAATGAAATGTAGAATATTTTTTAAAACTTTAGAGAATGGAAGAAATGTTACCTTCCAGGACTGTAAAATTTGACACTGGACAAATATGTAATGGGGCTTTCTTTAATCCATGGTGTTATCAATTACATGTATATATACATATATAATATATGTATATATGTATATTTCTCCCCCCCACCAAAAAATATAATTCTGGCATCTTGTCCTTGTATCTTGGAGGAAAAAAACAGGCCTGTGAGTCTAGCAACTCCTGTCTAAATTAAGATCAGCCACTACTTCTCCTATTCATATTATTCATGCTAGTTGAATTACCTACTCAGGTGTGGCTTGTTTGTGAAAGTGTTAATCACTCAGTCATGTCTGAATCTTTGTGACTCTATGGACTATAGCCTGCCAGTCTCCTTTCTCCAGGCAAGAGTACTGGAGGGGGTTGCCATGTCCTGCTCCGGAGTATCTTCTCGACTCAGGGATCAAACCTAGGTCCACCACATTGCAGGCAGATTCTTTACCATCTGTGCCACCAGGGAAGCTTGGGGTCTGCTAAATGCCATGAACAATCAGTGAGGACTCACACCTTCATCCAGCCAGAACTCAGACTTCTCTCAATTCTTTGTGAAAATGAGACATGTCAGTAATAAAGTTTCCTAGTTGGCTTTTCTCTAGCCTGTGGAATCTCAACCTGTGTGTACATAGTTAATCACTCAGGAAGAGATTCAAGGAAATGATATGCAAATTCTTAGTGCTTTTCTTAATATGGCTCCTTCTTCTCCAGTTCTTCATGCTATAAGTTTCAGAAATCCTAGCTCCCTCAACATCTGACCCACATCTACTCAACGTTTTAAGACCTTAAGGCCCTCCTGGTCTGCTGGGAATGGTCAGTTCTGCACTGTGATCTGCAAAGTTCCCCATAAATCCTGGGTTGTCATAGGACTTATCTCACTTGTTTCTCCTTGGTAAGGAGCACAATCTTTCTCTGATGTTGTCTAATTTCTGAAAACAGGTTTTTTTTTTTTAATATATTTGTCCATTTTTCTATTTGATTATGGTGAGAGAATAAGTCTGGTCCTAGCTCACTGCATTATGACTGAAGCAGACATTACTCAAATCGGTGTCCTGTGGATGAAAAAGCAGCCCAGGTGATTCTTTCCTTAATGCTTGATATCTACATGAAAGCTTGAATATAGGGTTATCCAGGCAAAGAAAGGGGAGAAATACTTTTTAGATAGAGAGAACAGTATGTACAAAATAATGGATGATAAGAAAGAGCTTGCCATCTGCTGGGAATGGTAAATACCTTAGTATAGCCGAAGCTTAAAGGGGGCTTCCCTGTAGCTCTGACAGTAAAAAATCCACCTGCAATGCAGGAGATCCTGTTCCATCCCTGGGTCAGGAAAATCCCCTGGAGAAGGGTTGACAATCCACTCCAGTGTTCTTGCCTGGAGAATTCCATGGACCGTGGGATCACAGAGTTGGAACAGACTGAGTGACTAACACTACTACCGTAGCTGAAGCATACAGGGTCTTTGATGATCTCAGAAGACACTGGATGTGATGCAAAGGGCAAGGGAGAATCACTAGAAGGCCACAGGGAATCACAAGATCACATGTGCGGCATTGGGGAGAATGACAGGAGTGTGGATATTAGCATCAGTTATCTTTTAGCATTAGATGATGCTGGACTAAACCTACAGAGTGGCATTAAGGATGGAAAGAAGCAGACAGGTTTGGGATCTCTGGTGACAGTCAGTGCATGGCCTTCCCCAGGACAGAGCAAGAATCTGTAGTTTAGGAAAGAAGGAACAAAGAATCCTTTCCTACCCTTCAGTGGTCATATATGTTGTTTGCAAAGTTAAAATTAACTCCTGGAAAAATTTCATAGCTGAATCTTTCTATCTGTCTTTAAGCACCTACAAATTGACACTGCTCCTCAAAAGATCACCGTCTATGTATGGAACTTCAAGGATAAAATTGGGGAGGAACCTTAGATCTGTTGTGTCAACCATCAGGACCAGCTAAGATATCAGGTGTTAGTCTAAGAAAAAAAAAATGTCCAGAAAGACAGGAGACATCTTTAAGGATCTTTGCTCTTACTGTCTTCTCTGAAGACAACAATTCTTATTTTTCCCTTGACATCACCCAAAAGCATGGTGTTTTTCATTAGGACTGAAATAAAGACTTGTATTCGATTCAATCTATAGTTCTAATTCTTCAACTTTCATCAATCTTTTTCTCTTTCCTCTCTTTATGTCTTAATATATATCTCACACACGCAGGCTGCATGCATACATATACACAGGCATGCGCATATACATTTACACATGCCGTGTCATGCATTTTTTATGCTGGAAGCTCCACCATAACACTGGGGTCTGTCCTTCCTGATTCTTCATCTCTATCACATTACACAAGTTCTACTCTCCAAAGATGTCAGTGACATGAACGCATGTAAGTTAGACAGGAAGTGAAGAACAGTGTTTCATATGTATAGGAACAGATCCTGAAATATCCGGAGTTGTAAAAAAGAAAAAAATGAAAAACAGAATAACAGTACCAAGAGGAAGAGAGGGATGCCACTTTTGTATATTTGTCTTAGACTTCTCTGTCATAACAAAAGCACCATAGACTGGGGGTCTTAAATTACAGAAATATATTTGTGCACAGTTCTGAAGGCTGGGTGGTCCAAGATCAAGGTGTTGGCTGATTTGGTTTCTGATAAGAACTTTCTTCCTAGCTTGAAGCCAGTTGCTTCTTCACTGTGTCCTCGTATGGTGGAGGGATAGAGAACTTTGGTGTCTCTTCCATTTTTTTTTTTTTTTAATAAGGGCACCAGCCCTATTGGGTCAGGGATCCACCCTTATCATTTGGTCTTTAGCAGCTCAGTCATGTCAGACTCTTCTGCAACTCCGTGGACTGTAGCCCACCAGGTTCTACCTTTATGACTTCATTTAATCTTTATTATAGCCCCACAGGCCTGATCCCTAAAGATGGTCACTTTGGGGGCTAGAGTTTAAACTTATGAATTTTAGAGGGATCAGTTCAGTCTACAGCAATATGCATGCTTAGTTGAAACTTTGACAGTGTTCACACATCCAGTGCTTTCATGTTAAAGTGTTGCCAAACTTTTCATACCCATTACCACCTTCTAGAATATCGCACATTAGAAATGGGGGCAGTGCTTTGGAGTCCAGTGTCTTTGTTTGGTTTGTTGCACTAAAAGTCTGCACAATGACTGCCGGGAGCCACCGGGATGCACCCAGTCTGTGACAAGGTCATGGGATGAGAGGGGAACCTGCAAGGCAGCTCTTCCTCACATGAGGCTGCTCCGGGGGCCCAATATGTCCCCTCCGGAGCCGCCAGGACGAGAAAGGAACCTGCAAGGAGCTCTTCCTCTCGAGGTTGTCCCGGGGACAAGGTCACGGGACGAGAAAGGAATCTGCAAGGCAGCTCTTCCCCTCAAGGTTGTCCTGGGGGCCCGGTATGTCCCTTTCTTCCTTCTGTCTTACTGTTGTTGGGCTTTCTATTAATTTTTGGAAATAATGATATATAGTAATAAGGCCTCGCTGAAAAAGTCCAAGCCTTTTTGGAAATGCTCATGATTGCTCTGGCTCAGGACACGACCATAAACATCAAGTCTAAAAAGAAAAGGCCACAGGTATAGTTTGGCTCCTTGCTTAAAATATTATAATGTTCTAGAATAGAAAAGAGTAGAGGTGTTCAGATTTAGAAGTAGATATACTGCTTTAGTTTACTTGCTCCTTGGTTGAAAGTGTTTTCATTATTGCTATTTCCTTGCTGCTATTTGTTCATTGTTTCCCTTTCTTTAAACAACATGGGATATTATGGGTACTTTTGTAAAATTAGAAAATGGAGTATATAGGATTTTAATAGAAGATTCATATTAACGAGTTTTACTGCCATTATCTTACTATTAATAGAGGTGTTTTGCTGTTTTAGAGGTGTTTTTGCTGTTTTAGAGGTGTTTTTGCTGTTTAATAGTTAACCGTTGTAAATTTAGATTTTGTGGTTTCAGGTAAAGAAAAATATCAGGTTTTTCTCATGGTACTATTTTCAGAAATGTCAAACATGTTACTGTAACCCTTCCCATGTATTGTTTTATTGTCCAAAGAATTTACACTATACCTGAGATTTGTGAAGCATTGTTTTTGTTAGAGTGAGAATGTTAGGCCATTGAGGCAAGAAGATTATGTACGGGACATTTAAGTATAAACCCTGTAATCGGAAATGTTTTAGATGAATGCTTAGGGGAAAAACATGGGGAAAAAATATTGATGGAAGCACAAACCAATATTTGATGTAATATGTGGTGACTTAAGGGGGAGGTAACATTCATTCTATAAAAACTGAGCTATCCTAAAAAAAAAAAAAAAAAAGCTACCTCTTCTATGCAACGTCTGTGTGTGTGTCTGTCTTCTTCCTTGCCGACGCCACTCATCCCTTGGGTATTTCTGGTCCTGCTGGGGCTGGACCTCAGCAAATGACCAAGAAATAGACTTCCTATCCAAGCCAAATGACCTACATTTTGTCATTTGGAATTCTAGCTATGATACTCCCACTTTGGGGCAAGTTATTTACATTCTCTGAGACTCAGTTTTCTCACCTATAAATTGGATATAATAATCCCACCCTGTTGTTATAAAGCCTAAATACATAGGAAAATATTTGAGCCATGAAGATTGGACAATAAGTAAAGGGCTTTTCAACTTCATTCAATCTAGTTATTTGTGTCAACGACAACCATCAAGGTTTCATATCTTATTATTAGGGTTCATAATAATAGGCATTTGCTTTCTGCCCGATATTGCTATAAGTAACCTTATCCACATAAGTTATCTAAATTAGTCCTCACCAAAATTCCCAAGAAGTAGTTATTATTATTACCTTCAGGAAATAAAGACAGCTTCTACTGATACATAACAGGAACCTAGGGGTTAGGTCAGAACTCAGAGGTAGAAAAAAGCTTGAACATGTAAGGCAAGAGGTCCCTGAACTTTGAGAAGCTACTTTTGAGTTCTCTGAGGTCTCAGAATCAGAGAGAAGGGGAGTTTTCCTCTAGCAGCTGCCCCTGCTTCCAAAGAGGTCAGGTGTTAGTTTTCTATTGTTACTGTAACAAATTACAGCACATTTGGTGGCACAGAACAACAGAGGCTTATTCTCTTAAAGTTCTGGAGAATGAATGTCTAAAACGGGGTCTCAGGGCTACATTTCTTCTGGAGGTTTTAGAGGAGAATCCATTTCCTTGATTCTCTGGCCCCAAGAGACTTCCTGCCTTCATTGGTTTACAGCTCCACATCACTCCAAAATGTTTTCCTCATCACATCTCCATCTCTGATTCTTATTCTCTTCCCTCCCTCTTTTCCTTTATAAGTGCTCTTGTGAGTATATTGACTTGACCTGGATAATCCAGGATAATATTTATATTTTAAGATCTTCACTTTAATGGAATCTGCAAAGTCCATGATGCTAGTTAAGGGAACATATTCAGAGATTCTGGGGATTGTGAAATGGAATTCCTTGTGTCAGTCACCCAGTCAAGTCTGATTCTTTGTGATCCCATGGACTGTAACCCACCAGGCTCCTCTGTCCATGGAATTCTCCAGGCAAAAATATTAGAGTGGGTAGCCATTCCCTTCCCCAGGGGATCTTCCTTGGGAGGCCGCCATTCTATCCCAAAGATACTACCACCACCATTCCACAATGGCATATAGACTAGAGGATGGGCAGTCAATCTAAGCCAAGTCAATCAAGTTGTTTCTTATTAAGATACTAGCATAAGCCATCAGGCCAGACATTAAAACTTCTTACAGAAGCAGGGCCACAGTCTTCACAGTGAACCAAACCAGTACAACCCGAAACTGGAGAGACGGGCTAGGGATAGAGATGACAAGGAAACAAAAAATCTCAGTCTGCAGGCAGAAGAATGAACAAACTCATAGAGGGAAACAGAATTTTAGGATGTCTTTTCATTAACAACCTCCTACAAAATCTAGCTTTAAAACTCCTATTCCTTGCAACGAGACCAGTTTGAATCACAGCCATACTTGAGCAGGGTGGATGTTGTACCGAAAGGCCTTCTACCAGTGCTAAAACCCATCACATTGTGGACAGCAGTTACTGCAGGCGTCACAGAGGGTGAGTGGCTCCCAGAAACACTGAAGAGGCACAGTCTCTTAGGGTATGGACAGAAATCCCCAAATCCAGGATGGTAAGACTTGCATACCATCCTAATATGTATTGGGGTTTTCTTTACTCAATAACTTGTTGTCATTATTTCCCCTCCCAAATCCAACATTGTATTGTGACTGAAGAAATGGACCTCTGGATCCTGGGAAGCCCTCATGGCTGAAATATAATAAAAACATCATTTCCTAGCTGCTGCTATAGCTAATGCAACAGAAGATTCACCAGCACTATACTAGCACTTTCCAGGCATTATCTCACTGGGTCTTTATAAGAACCCTACAAACTGGAAGCATCATCTTCACTGCGAACATTTCAACATGGGTAATCTTCACTTACAAGTTAATATTTTGTGATTAAAACATATTCATCCTTGAATAGTAAATCCATAATCAAACTCATATGAAGACTTATATGGAAAATAAGCTTTGAAGGGAAACTCTCAAGGAAGAATGGAAACAGGAATGTTAAGAGTTCTCAGGGCTGAGACTGTATGGTCTGGCTTCCATTCCTTGCTATTCAGCAAGATTTCCTTAAAAAATGACCCCAAAGCTCTTTTTTCTAGTTCATTTCTTTTTTTTGGGGGGGTGGGGGGGGGCTATTGACAGAAATCTTGCACTTTTTGTCTTCTACAAACGAATGTTAAGGAAAAGAATACAGATTGAAATATTGCCTTTTGCCTATGGCCTATTACTTATATGCATGCACAAGTCTTAACCCTCCAGAACTCAGGCTGACCTCCCCCAGAATCCAGCACATATAATTACAAACTTATTGAAACTATTCACTTTGGCTGTTACATTCAGCTCCTGGGTGCTCAACTGTTTCAAAATTGTGCAGTCTGAATGCTCCAATTCAACAGAGGCAGTTTCCCCTTCAGAATACTCTCTTTGATTATAGTTTTAAAGACAGCTTAAGGTTTCAAGTGTCTTCTTTCTTTTGCTATAAAAAAATGAGATGCTTTAGGATTACTGGAGCTTATCAGTGAATTCGAAGTGGAAAACAACAATTAAGCATCTAATAATACTCTGCCTAAATCCCTGCTTCATTTTCTCCACATCTTGTACCTTCAGTTCCAAAAAGACCTGGCAGATCATTTTCCTTAAAATGCATTTTTAATCTGCCATTTTCTCTCTTCTACAGCAGGACTTGATACTATGAGGCAGATAGCTGAATTCTAGGGGAGTGGAAAATTGAAAAGTGAGATATAACAGGAGAAAAATAATTGAAGAAAAAATTCTTTATTGAGGCTTATAGGAAAAGAACCAACTTTCTGGGTTACACATGGAAACTGGAAGACTATAAGAGAAGTGATTCATCTACCACTAGATAAACAGAAGGTGCATTTCCAAGCAAGAGGCTGTCCTACTGGGGATATGACCATCATCCACCTCAACTTTTGGTGAATATTCTCTTATAGAGAAACCATAAAGTTTCAGTTCAGCTCTAGAAATGCCATACAATATAAGTGTTCTGCCACATAGTCCCTTTAATCACAGAATGACTATCAGAATGCTTCAGTTTTACTGAATGTATAACAAATGAAGAAATATTTTCATTTATTTATTTAGCCTGTGTACTATACTTGGTTGCTCAACCATGTTCAACTCTTTGCAGCCCCATGGGCAGGCTCCTCTGTCCATGGCATTTTCCTGGCAAGAATGCAGGAGTGGGTTGTCATTTTCTTCTCCAGGGGATCTTCTGGACCCAGGGATCGAGCCTGTGTCTCCAGTATCTCTTGCATTGGCAGGCAGATTCTTTACCACTGAGATACCTGGGAAGCCCTTATTTAGCCCCTATCAACCTAGAGTCTGATATATACTGTACTGGATACATTTTATCTTATTTAGCCACTGGGTAAATTTCTGTATAATGGAGAATATAAATTATTCATTTAAAGTCAGAAAACATTAACTTCCTTATCCACCTACTTTTTCAATGGCTAAAATATGAACATGGTATTGGAAGGAGCTGGTTACTGCCAACTCTGCTTAAGATTCGGTTAACTTTTTTTTTAATTGATAAAAAAGTGTTCTTTATTTTTAAAATGCCTTTTATTGAAGTAAATTTGACTGAATTTTATTCTTCATCGTCTACATAGCTGAGGAAATGATATTCAAATTGAAGAAATCTATACTATATAAATGGAGAAGGGAATGACTACCCACTCCAGTATTTTTGCCTGGAAATTCCATGGACAGAGGAGCCTGGTGGGCTACAGTCTAAGGGGTTTCAAAGAATCGGACATGACTAAAGTAACTTAACATGCACACATGCATACTATACAAAGTTGAGATCTTTTCAGATAGAAGATAATAAAATAAATACCTGCTGAGGTATCACAGTGGACGCATTAAGCAAGGACTTACCAAGGCTGACTTTTTGCAGGGGAACAGAACAATGGAAAAACCGTACAAACCATATTTCTATTAAGCTATTCCAAAGACTGCTTGCTCAGTCGAGGATTTGGCTTAGTGAGGGTGACAGCTGCTTGGTGTGATCCATGACATTTCCAAAATGAGGTCCCCATCAGAATTATAAGAAGTCACTCCTTGCATTCATTGTAAATGTGCAATAAAAGAAACATTTCCCTCTTAAAGATGGAGATGGAAACCACAAAATCAACATATCATGGGACAGAGCAGTGCTATGTGAAAATACTCACTTTCAGTTTATAAAATACCCACTTTCTCATGACACTTTGTTCATGCTGTTTCATTTTCCTCCCGAAAATCTCTCTTGCTTTCTCCGTCTCTCTCTCACACACACTCTATATAAACATACATACTTCTTCCAACTAGTCATTGCTCAACTTTCATATTTCAGTTTAGACATAACCTAATATAGGGAGATGGCAAGGACTCGAGTCTATCATGTGCTTTTCCTAGCTTCTATCATTGCATCCTCTACTCCCATCACAACACACATCACACTTGTGGCAATCATCTGAACACTTTTTTATATATCCTGATAGATGATAAACTCTGAGAGTAGGAACAATACCTATTATACTCCTAAATTCAGTTACTGCTCCATGAAAGGTATTCAATAAATGTTTAATTAAATTAATGCTTCAGTGAAAGAGCTTGCAAAGAATGACTTGTAGTCTATAATGGAGCTTATTGAATTGATGAACGTATTTAATGACACCATGTGCCAGTCAGTCAAGGGTATGTTGGTCAATGATAGAAAGATGACTGTCATAGAGACAAAGGGTAGTAGTGACCTTGCAACTGCTTTCAGAAGAAGCACCCTTAGCAAGGCTCCAGTTCTGCTGGTCTGACAGAAGATGCATGTTCATTACTGAAATGAGTGTGCCAGACTACCTAAGCCTGATGTTACTAGATATTTGAATCATGTATAAAAACAAACAAACAAACCAAAAAACCACAACTCTTTTGGATTTGTTTCCCAGGTGCCCCAAAGCAAACTTCTGAATATAAATCTAGTATGGGGTGTTATGATGAGTAACTGTCCCAGAAGAGACAGAGAGAGAGAGAGAGAGAGAAAGCAAACACATCTCACCCCTACTTTCTATACACTTATGAATCAGATTCCTGGGCCTGCCAAATAGACAGCAAGACCTAGAAAGACCTAGGGTGAGTTCATGAAAGTAATGTCTATAATGGTCTGCCCATTTGTGTTTTCTGCTGGGAATTCTGACAATGCAACCTTCTGTCTTGTCATTCAAACTTCTATATTAACAGCTGAACAAATGAGAAGCACTCCAAACAGTAGCTTCTGAAATGGAAAGCCAAATAGAAATATATAAGCTATCCTACATGTTCTGTTATTGTTAGAAATCTAAAAGGTTTTATTGAGCACAGAATATGCCCAATTCTTAATTATGCCACCTGAGGGATATATATGATGCACTACACAATATTTTCCAAATTGAGAATTTTTTTGGAAAAAATATTATGCAGTCTAAACTATATCAATTTATACCATTACTTACTCAGAGTGTTCATTTTTAATATTTGAAGTCCTTATACCACAAAAAGAAAAGTAAATTTAAAAATTAAATGCAAATAAGACTGAAAAATTAGAATTAACAAATAAGTATAATGAATGATATTGCCTTTTTGAAAGCACACTACCATTGGTACCTAGAACATGGAAGTCATGGCTAGGGAAGATGCTTTCACTTTTTGATGTTCATGTACTCTTATGTCTTATGTATGTAAACTCAGGGGGAAAAAGAGACAGTGAGAGTGCGGGGAGGGGAAGGGAAAGGGGGAGGGAAGATGGGGGGGGAGAGAGAGAGAGACTCTTTGTCTATTTTGTTAATCACTCTGTCCTCAATGTAAGATGCCTACACATGGTAAGTGTTTGATAAAAACTTATATGATTAATAAAGAAATAAACTTTGTGACTGCTTTTCTCTTTAAATTTCTGTGTAGTTGCTGTGGAGGCAGCGATACCATTTGACATTTACTCAGTGATAGTGATGCACTTTCCTATTGAGTAACTTTCTGTCCTTTACTCATTAGTCAGGACGATAAAATTAGTACCATTTGGCATTATTGTAAATTCAAACATGGTCATCAAAACCAAGCACTGAGACTTTGTTATAATGTGGTCATTAAGATGATCTGATGTATACTTCATTCTTTCTGGAGTTAATTCTCCACTGATCTCCAGTAGCATATTGGACACCTACTGACCTGGAAGTTCATCTTTCAGTGTCCTATCTTTTTGCCTTTTCATACTATTCATGGGCTTCTCAAGGCAAGAACACTGAAGTGGTTTGCCATTCCTTTCTCCAGTGGACCATGTTTTGTCAGAACTTTCCACCATGACCCATCCATCTTGGGTGGCCCTACATGGCATGGCTCATAGTTTCATTGAGTTAGACAAGGCTGTGGTCCATGTGATCAGATTGGTTAGTTTTCTGTGATTGTGGTTTTCAGTCAGACCTATGATGGAGAATGCTAAAGAATGCTCAAACGACTGCACAATTGCACTCATCTAACACGCAAGCAAAGTAATGCTCAAAATTCTCCAAGCCAGGCTTCAACAATACGTGAACCGTGAAATTCCAGATGTTCAAGCTGGTTTTGGAAAAGGCAGAGGAACCAGAGATCAAATTGCCAACATCCGCTGGATCATAGAAAAAGCAAGAGAATTCCAGAAAAACATCTATTTCTGCTTAATTGACTATGCCAAAGGCTTTGACTGTGTGGATCATAATAAACTGTGGAAAATTTTGAAAGAGATGGGAATACAAGACCTCCTGACCTGCCTCTTGAGAAATCTGTATGCAGGTCAAGAAGCAACAGTTAGAACTGGACATGGAACAAAAAACTGGTTCCAAATAGGAAAATGAATACGTCAAGGCTGTATATTGTCACCCTGCTTATTTAACTTATATGCAGACTACATCATGAGAAATGCTGGGCTGGATAAAACACAAGCTGGAATCAAGATTGCTGGGGAAAAGGAGTACGTCAAGGCTGTATATTGTCACTCTGCTTACTTAACTTATATGCAGAGTACATCATGAGAAACAATGGGCTGGATAAACCACAAACTGGAATCAAGATTGCTGGAAGAAATATTAATAACCTCAGATTCTCAGATTATATCACCCTTATGGCAGAAAGTGAAGAACTAAAGAGCCTCTTGATGAAAGTGAAAGAGGAGAGTGAAAAAAGTTGGCTTAAAGCTCAATATTCAGAAAACAAAGATCAGGCATCCGGTCCCATCACTTCATGGCAAATAGATGGAGAAACAGTGGAAACTGTGGCAGATTTTATTTTTGGGGGCTCCAAAATCACTGCAGATGGTGACTGCAGCCATGAAATTAAAAGACGCTTTCTCTTTGGAAGAAAAGTTATGACCAACCTAGACAGTGTATTAAAAAGCAGAGAAATTACTTTGCCAACAAAGGTCTGTCTAGTCAAAGCTAAAGTTTTTCCAATGGTCATGTATGGATGTGAGAGTGGACTATAAAGAAAGCTAAGCACCAAAGAATTGATGCTTTTGAACTATGGTGTTGGAGAAGACTCTTGAGAGTTCCTTGAACAGCAAGGAGATCCAACCAGTCCATCTAAGGAAATTAGTACTGAATATTCATTGGAAGGACTGATGCTAAAGCTGAAACTTCAATACTTTGGCCGCCTGATGCGAAGAACTCACTCACTAGAAATGACCCTGATGCTGGGAAAGATTGAAGGCAGGAGGAGAAGGGGACGACAGAGGATTAGATGGTTGGATGGCATCACCAACTCAATGGACATGAGTTTGAGTAAACTCCAGGAGTTGGTGATGGACAGGGAGGCCTGGTGTGCTGCAGTCCATGGGGTCACAAAGATTCGGACACAACTGAGAGTGAACTGAACTGAACTATTTGAACTGATGTATACTTGCATTTTTATTTTCAAACCATAAAGACAAAAACATAATTGTGGATTTGACCTTGGAACAGAAAAAGGACATTAATGAAAAAACTAGTGGAAAGCAGGCTGGAGTTTAGTTAATAGTATTAAAATAATGTTCGTGGATCTCCTGAGGCATAAACTGATTTTGTTATATATACATACCTCAGAGTATGTAAGGGGCCAACATGAAATAACAGGAAGATGCAACAGGGTAAGGAAGGATATGGGAGCAGAGATGAAGACATGAGGACAATAAAATAACTGATTAAATCTGGGCAGAGAGGGAGGATTGAGGAAGAATAAGGTCTAAGACTGGATAAGGGAACTTGAGGTTTGATAGTGGTGGGTATGGCTGATTAGCCTTGAAGAGCAGTGAATTACATCTGACTGAGTTTGAGATATGAAGACAAAAATGAGTCTTAATCATCTTATCCCGATAGACTAGCACAACACTGAGCCAAAAGAGAGTATTAATGTGTGGCAAATAACTTTGCATACTTTTTCCATTATATCATTGGGATAAATTGTTAGAAGCAGGATTTCTTGGTCAGAGCATACACACACACACACACACACACACACACACACATAGGTGGCCCTAGTGGTAAAGAATCAGCCTGCTAATACAGGAGACACAAGAGACACGGGTTTGATCTCTAGGCCGGGAAGATCCTCTGAAGGGGGAAATGGCAACCCACTGCAGTATTCTTGCCTGGAGAATCCCATGGACATAGGAGCCTGGAGGGCTACAGTCCATAGGGTTGCAAAGAATCGGACATGACCAAAGCGACTTAGCATGAGATTTTAGTGAACTTTTAAAATGATTTCTAATATGTATGGCCAATATTGCCATTGCTTTAAAATGTACCATGTAAATATACACATATCATTTATATATATATACTGGCAGGTTGTTTTCTACCAGAAGTATTGTATATGACCACACCTGAATCGGTCAGTGTTGATGGAGAAAAATTCAGTCTACTTTATGTATTCCATACATAAAAGATTTTAACATAGGGAAAGGGAGAGAGGCTGGCTTCCATAATCACTGGTATTGCCAGGAAAGCAAAGTTGAGGACAACATTTACCCAGAATTTCAGCTTGCACCAACAAAGCCCATGGTTCTCAGTGGGACACCCCAAGAACCTCTGGAGGCACCCAGCAACCACCTGAGTCTGCAGCCTCATACAGACGATCTTCAAGATACACCTGGAAGCCACTTTCAACTCTCCACCTGCTCAGGGGACTAACCACAGCTCCAGAGAAGGCTGCACCCCACCTTTTCTCTTCTTCCTTCTAAAGCTCATAAATTTCCCTCATTTTCAGACACTGATATGAAACCATGGGAGAGGGAGGCTCTCAGAATTGTAGTTTTAACCTCTCTGTGAGTCAGACAATTGAATACATCATCTTCAGTGAAACACTGGTAACCTAATGAGTGATGTCTCATTGTTAGAATCTTGTTCTTATTCACATAATATGGTGATACATCAAATATGCATGCATGCAAGTAAGTTGTTTTAGTCGTGTTCAACTCTACGTGACCCCAAGGACTATAGCCTGCCAGGCTCCTTTGCCTATGAGATTCTCCAGGCAAGAATACTGGAGTGGTTTAGCAAGCCCTCCTTCAGGGGATCTTCCTGACCCAGGGATCAAACCCGTGTCTCTTATTTATGTCTCCTGCATTGGCAGGTGGGTTCTTTACCGCTAAGCACCACTTGGAAAGCCCATACAAAATATTTGGAACTCTGTTCTAGAATGGTGTGACTATGAGATATAATTCTTGTCCAGAAATAGACTCAGTGCCCCCGCCCACCCAGGAGTGCAATTCTGGACCACATGTGGTAAGTCATTAGGGCTAGTACTCAGTTATGCCTGGTCTGCAAGATAACAAAGCGTCCAGGTCTAGTTCACTCTTATTAAGATGTTTGTTCTCGAACCTCCCAAACACCAGGAGACATCTGGTTCATGGCTGACCTGTGAGCTTCTCTGGTGGCTCAAAATAAAGAATATACCTGCAATTCAGGAGCCCCAGGTTCAATTCCCAGGTAAGGAAGATCCCCTGGAGAAGGGAACGGCAACCCACTACAGTATTGCTGCTGAGAATCCCATGGACAGAGGAGTCTGGTGGGCTATAGTCCCAGGGGTTGCAAAGAGTTGGACACAACTTAGTGACCAACACACACAGACATGACCAGTATTAGCTCTAGCAATTCCAGGCTATACTGGATGACAATCTTATTCTGGTCCCAGCCGAGGTTCTGCTCCTAATAGGGAAGGTTAAGGGACTGACATGCCTGTGTATACACTGATAAGACCTCTTTAGTCCAGAAGAAACATCTTAAGGGCAGGGATTACATCACTTTCACTCTTCCTCTCTTCCAAAAACAAACAAAAATGATCTATGTTACATCCCTCCTGAAAATAGTTCCACCCACAGCATCTCATGTTATTCAAGATAAAACTCTAGCTCTTAAGCACTGCATTCAAAAGTCTTTACCCACACCCTTCCAACCTATCTTTTGAATTCATCTTCTCATATGTTTTTGACAGAGACTATTTTGTTATGCTTTTGTACTGATGCTCACACAGTCCCTTCTACCTGGGATGTTCTTACCTAGAATATTTTTGTCCTTAAAAATTCCCTTCACAGAGCCCAGTCTGGCACTCCGTGATGACTTGGAGGAATGGGGTGCAGGGAGGAGAGACGGAGATTCAGGCGAGAAGGGATGTATGCATAACTATGGCTGATTTGCGTTGTATGGCAGAAATCAACACAATATTACAAAAATTTAAAAACAAACAAAAAATAATATGCATTTTTCCCAATCCAAAAAAAAAAAAAAACCAAAACACTCCTCTCACAGCTTTCAGAGAAAGCACAATATATCACTCTAACCTGAAAATTCTCTAAAATATGACCTCTTTGCCCTGAATTAATTGTGATCCTTATTTCTACAACACCAGTGTGCACTGTCTGTACATTTTAGTAGCAGTTTTCACACTGAATTTTAATTGTGTAGATAAGATACATATCCTATTAGATAGTTATGTCCTTGAGAGTAAAATAACCTACAATTTAGTCTTTAGATTTTTATCATCAAGTGGATTACGCTCAATAAAGTTTTAATTGTCTGAAATGAATAAAAATCTGACACATGTAATACTGTAGTTTACAAAATACTTCCACATGCATTATTTCACTTAATCCTTATAACAACCCAATGAGGCAGAGATCTTTATTATTTCTATATTTTAGATGAGGAAATTAAGGCGGCAGGTTAATTAGTATCTGCTCAGCACAGCAAGCACTCACCATAATACTCTTTGATGGATGGCTCAATGGAGACAATTGCTCACAACTCCCTGTGCTTTTACAGAAAACAAAAACTCACGCAGTCTTCATTGCTAGAGTTGGTGTCAGCAGCCTGTACTTTCTATATGTGGTTCAATCATTCAAAACTCAAGAATCGTATTTTCTATCTTTCATTACAACTTCCTACATAAATATGACTTAATCTACACTTCTGATCTCATCTTGGTTACCTTTCCTATAAAGTTGGTATCGTAACACTGATGCACTTGTCAAGCCTCCTGAATTCTGATACGATTGAAATAGCATTTACCAAGTTTTAGGCAGCCCTTAAAATTTAGGGGCTGTATAAATGCAAATGTCATTGTAAAAACATGGGGATGCAGCTCTAGAATGTATTTCTTATTTCAACATGAAAGATTCCCTCTGTTGTCATCTGATAAGATTTTCCTATTTTGCTGTTTATTTGGATAAAATTATAGGCAACTTTGGTAAAGGATGGGGTATTGGAGTATACATATGAATAGAGACAGGCCAGAAAACCTTGAGAATGATTATTTTGCTGAAATGTGGCATACAAAAAGGTTGTGAATAGAAACTGGCCAAAGTTCTAAAAGACTGTCACTCTGCAGCCCAGACATGATGAACATTCCCAGAGGAATTAGAATTTATGCCTTCTAGTTTCCCAAGTCAGTTGCTTCAGGAACTTCTTGATCAATGACATGCGCTCTGCATGTTAACTTGCTTCAGTTGTGTCCAGCTCTTTGCAACCTTATGGATTGTAGCCCACCAGGCTTTTCTGTCCATGGGATTCTCCAGGCAAGAATACTGGAGTGGATTGCCATGTCCTCTTCCAGGGGATTTTCTCAACCCAGGAATTGAATCCAGGTCTTCTACCACTCCGGTACTGCAGGCAGATTCTTTGCTGCTAAGCCACCAGGGAAGCCCTTCTCAATTAATGGACACATGTCCAAATCTCCAGTCCACTACTGATTTTATGCACCTCCCTGAGCATTGGCATCTTCCTCTGTAAAGCAGAAATAAAAGAAGTACCCTCCTCCTAGGGTTCTTTCATGAATGCCATATGATAGAGAAGGTAAAGCTTAGCACAGTGCCTGAAACATATTCGATGTCCAATTAATACTGCTATGATTCCCTGTGGTGGGAATAAAATAATAGGAGCAACATAAAGAGAATGGGTTCAGAATGCCAAGGAACAAGGCACCCTGCTTGACATTTCATCTCTTTCTTACAAAAACTCTGAAGTCAGTTTCTATAGCATCTCCACTTTATAGACAAGGACACTCCAGTCTAAACAGTGGGTGATTTGGAGGTCTTTCCTGTTGTCTAGTCTCTAAGTTGTGTCTGACTCTTTGTTACCCTATGGATTATATCTGCAGACTTCTCTGTTTATGGGGGTTTCCCAGGCAAGAATATTGGAGTGGGTTGCCATTTCCAGGGATTCCTTTCCAGGGATTGAATCCACATCTCCTGCAGCTCCTGCATTGGCAGGTGGGTTCTTTACCACTGAACCAACTGGGAAGCCCCAATTTGGAGGTCTTACTTAGGTACTATTTCATAGGTGACACTGCTAATAATTCACTATTGTGCAGTCAACCACTTCCTCTTTGCCTTTTTAGTCCTCTTTACATGGGGCACCTACTTTAGACTTCCCACTCTCCACCTGTTATTTTGAAGTCATGCAAAAAATTATGCAAATGGAGATTTTTTTCCTTTTAATGCCCTCTGGATGGATCCTGAAGTCCTAAGAGCCATGAAGCCCACTTGTAAATCATCAACTATCAGCCTTCCATCACTTTATCTCTGCCTTACTCCCTGAGCTTTACTGGGTGGAAACTGATTGGCACAGCATTGTCTATCAGCCTGACACTTCAGGGTATTAAACCATGGGGTGAAATCAAGCTGCAGATACTAGTGGCTCCTACAGTGTTGTGATAAAACTTAAATTACAATTCAGAGAAGACATGTATACACTGTATAAAAATGCCTGGGCTCTTACATACAGTGAGAGGAAATCTGAAACCATGCTTACAGTCTCACTGAACTTGCAGGGCAAACCACTTCACAGGAATGAAATATGCATTCAAAATATATAACAAAATGGCAATAGATGCTTCTGCAAAAACTCACAAAATATTAAATATGGATAAAGGATCTCGGTTAATTTAGATACCACAGGTGTTTGGGTTTTAAAGTGCTACAAGCATTAATATTCATTACGGAAATACGATTTGATAACCAGAGAAGGAACAGGAACAAAGCTTTGGTGATAAGAGGAAATTATTTTCTCAGTGTTCAGGGAACATTTTGCTCTTCATTTTCACAAGTCAGAGTTGACACTAAAAGTTATGTTCCCTTTAGACTGATTTTTCTTCTATAAAAGTGCTTTCATAGCTCGATTCTTGTGTTTTTATTTTAGCTATTACAATATAATTGATTCTAGTCAAATGTATATCATAGACATTATCATTGATAGCTGGAGGGTGTTCAATTCAAGAAACTTTCTAATGGGAAAGAGGAGTCAAGTGAACAGAACACAATAACTTCTATTAGCTCATTTTTAAGTTGGAAATGATACATACTCCACTTTCAGTTTTCTGAATCCATGCTCCATTGGGCCATATCAGTTTTCACCTTTAACATCAGCCAAACAGATTTGAAAGGAGATAAATTGAGATTCAAAGGATAATATCATTTTTGAGGATATAATAAAGCCCACTGAAATGAATTGAATAGCAGCTTGGAGCAATGTTAATTTTTTTTTTTTAATACATGGAATTGGTATCTCTTAGAGCCACTTATTTAAAGGTCTTCCATATTTTGTTGGAAACTGATACTTGAAAGGATTTATAGCACTGCCGGTAGAATCTTAGCGCTAGACTACTCTGTTTGGGGAAGTATTCAGTTTTAACTCATTTTCTTTTATATCATATAAGAAATGCATGGTATTTTTCCTTAAATACTCACTACAGAAACACACAGAATCCTAAGCTTACAATGTCTTAATCATTCTGTTTTCTCTTTCTTACTTTTCTCCTTACTAGAAAAACATGAGGCTTCTAAGAGTAATTGTCTGACAGGAATTCATAGCTAGGACTCTTTGGTACATTAAATTTGAAAAAAAAAAGAATCAAATAACTCCTAGAATAAACCTTTGAAGTGAATCAGCTATTTTCTTCTTCTTCTAGGTGCAACTAAGATAATTGCGGCATCCAAAGTTCATAACGACATTAGCCCTCATATCTCTATTTTCTGTCCATGTCATTGATCTGCCACTCACTCTGTGACCTTGGGCAAGGAACATTCTTTTGGTGCTTCAGTGTGGATTAGGGAACTGAGAACAGATAATTTTTGTGTAACCACAGACAGCACTTCAAAGGAGGAAAAGCACTGGGAAAGCAGGACAGAGTCTGTTTTATCAGCGGCCACTGTGGGCCTCCATCCCATGTCCTGACTCCCTCTGGGGAACTTTATTTCAGTGGTTTTGTGTCCAGGTGTATCTTCAGAGATAAGGAAGATCCCCAGTGAAATCTGCAGCATTTTGCTGGAGTGTCTGCCCTGTACACTGGTGTGAACCTATCCATTTTGTGGATTTTAAATTTCCAAGGATCTATTATATGGTTGGAGAAAGCAATGGCACCCCACTCCAGTACTCTTGCCTGGAAAATCCCATGGATGGAGCAGCCTGGTGGGCTGCGGTCCATGGGGTCGTGATGAGTCGGACATGACTGAGTGACTTCCCTTTCACTTTTCGCTTTCACGCATTGGAGAAGGAAATGGCAACCCACTCCAGTGTTCTTGCCTGGAGAATCCCAGGGACAGGGGAGCCTGGTGGGCTGCCGTCTATGGGGTCGCACAGAGTCGGACACGACTGAAGCGACTTAGCAGCAGCAGCAGCTTTATATGGTTGGAGTTGTTGTTACTGTTTAGTCAGTAAGTCGTGTCTGACTCTTTTGCGACCCCACGTACTGTAGCCTGCCAGGCTCCTCTGTCTATGGGACTTCCCAGGCAAGCACACCAGAGTGGGTTTCCATTCCCTTCTCCACATGATCTTCCCAACCCAGGGCTCGACCATACATTGTAGGTGGATTCTTTACCATCTGAACCACTAGGGATGCCCCAGGTATAGATGATTGCTAACAGCTTAAAAGTCTGCTTTTCCAGACAAAAAACGTGGCACTAAAGACAAGATTCAGGCAATAGCTGGTGAGCAAAAGCTTTTTTGGAGGAAACAAAGTTGCCTACCAATTCCACTTATTTGATAAATATCATTTTCATTCTTTCCTCTCCCAAGAAAGAGAACCCCAGGAGTGTCCCACATATACACATATACACATACACACACACACAAAACCAGGGTGTGCACTATTCGCACAGGAAATGGATAAGCAATTGATTGTTCACTAGTCTAATTAATGTGGTCAAATTGGAGGGTATATGCTGATGCAGTCTCCTATGTATTTTTTTTTTCCTCCTATGTATTTTCATGGAAACAAAATCACACAGGAAATTAAGATCATCTTAATAGGGGAGGAGATCTACTGCTTGATTTTGATCAGATTCAGGGAGAAACTCAGTTGCCTAAACCTCTGCTCTGGAGGCTAAGGTAAGTTGTCACCACTGGCCAGCAGAGATACTGGGCCTGCAGGAAGGCAACCAGCACACGAAGGGAGCCTGCTGGTCTGGGGCTCCTCTGAGCTACAGTTCTTACCACCAACCAGCACAACCATGGACCTTGGGTTATATTTTCTGGGCTGCCTGCAATAGGCAGGTAACTTGCCAACAGGAAGCATATATTAGTTAATCAAGTAGAGATGCTGTGCAATAAGTTTTCTACAATCAGGAACTGAAGGGCAAACCAAATCCACCACTGCTTGAGTAATGTTATCTCATCATTGAGCACCTTAGGCAAAAGAGATAGCCTAGGCCGTTCATTCTCCAAGTATGATTCCCCAAGCCATTTGCATCCACATGAATATTAGAAATGTAAATTTTTAGAAATGTAAATTATCAGGCCATATCCCAGACCTAGTGGACTATTACATAAATGCTAATGGCAGTGCCAGCAATTTATGGACTGGCTCTCTAGATGATTCTGATGTACATTCAAGTTTGAGAATCATCAGCATAGGCAGTTTTATGGAGTTCAGTGAAAATTTTGAAACTAATATCCAGGGCCAAGTCCCACTTATAGCTCATTGCAAGTCACAGAACATAAGGTCTGTTCAGATTTATTGAGTGACAGCAGCAGGGCCAATTCTTGTGTCTCAGTGTCTAGAATCACTGGTGAGTAGTGTACACAGAAATGTAGCTTTTTTACACAGGGCTTAGCAACCATGATTCATGGGTGATATTGAGTTCACCATATGTTTTTGTAAATAAAGTTTTATTGGAACACACCCATTATTTATTATACTTAGTGTCTATACTTTCACAGAGCAATGGCAGAGATGAGAAGCTGTGGCAGAGACCTTGTAACAGGTGAGGAGAGTTGCATAACATGACTTGAGAAAACTTGCAAGAACACTGCATGAAATTCCACTATTAGATTTATACCTAGTCTATAAATATGTTAAGTGTCCCTACAATGAGTATACAGAGTACCATCAGCCAAAACTATTGTCTTTTTGGGAATGAACATATATAAAATTGGGCTATTTTAGAAGGCAATAGCAAAAGCCCAAGAAGATGGGGCTAGCTTGGTAAAAACTGGTTGGGAAAGAAAAGAGAGGAAACAGGTTTGGAATAGGACTGGCAAATACATATGTTGCAACTTAACTTCTCATGCAAAAGACAGATATAACCAACCAAACTTAATACTCCTATTCTCAGAGCCCTAACCGGCCCTTATGACTGTTCTCTATACAGTTCTCTAGGCAGCCACTATGGATCTTCTAGAGCTGGTGCTTTAGAGGAACTTATTACCTGGATTTCTGTTCTTGGATTAAAGGATAAAATTGGTAAGGGCTGCCATGAAGTGCTCTCTAGACCTCATGTGGGGAAATTTTGGGTAACCCAGGAAGGTTAACAGGGAGGAGAGATCACCTATGAAGAGTATTAATGATAAAAGAAGAGACAGAAGGGAAAGCAAATTCCAGGCACTTTCATATACACTGTTCAATAATCCTCTCTCTATGCTCCCACAACTTAGATACGGCCTTCTTTCAGGCTACCCATAGCTCTTGAGTAACTTGCTGGAGGGAGGTAACACAGCCAGTCAGTAATATAATGAAGCACATCCAATCTGACACTAAAGCCCATATTTTTCTGCTACAACTTCTACCACTATAGTGGTTTGCCTAAGGCTGCCTATTCTTAAATTTCACATCTGAAAATGAACTTGACAGTATGGTATATCTGAATTAAGGACTCAGAGAGACAGAGACAGATAGATGCTAAAAGCAGACTGACAGAGACAGAGAAAGGTAGAGAGAGACTGGCTGGGAACACAATTCAGAAAGTATATGCATATTTCTTCTAAAAGGAGAAAGTAAACAACAACAAAGACCTTTAACATCAACCTTTCACTAAGTAAGCAAGAAGGATAAGGCCCAAAATAAACATAGCCTCTTATACACTGCGCGAGAAAACATCTGCTGCTTCATCGTACCCAGGAGACAAGACAAATATTCATGTACAAATCCTTCATTCTCTGGAGAGCATACTAACAGTGTGGTGGCTGATGATAGACAGGAGGAGTTAAAAAATAAACTCTCCCAAAACTCTGGAGAGACAGGATCAGAGGCAGATTTTATGGAGATGTGAGAACTGTCAGGGAAGGCCCAGCTACTCTGAACTAGCACCCATCGTAGGTACCAGTTTACCTGAAACAGCATCTTTTGAAAATTATTCCTTTGATCTAAGCATTGCCCTCTTCTGGACTGCTTTAAGGTAAGTAAATTAAAAAAAAAAAATCTCCAGTGATTGAATGACAAAGGGTGAGCCGTAATGTCCTGCCACATAAATTTTCATTTTTTCAGTATTATACACAATGCAAAACACCTGAACCATCCTTTCTTGCCTTTACAATTGTACTAAACTCTGTCTTATAGATACCATAAAACTATGCCAGTGTTAATCAGATGTGTTTCCCAGAATACTCATTCTGCATAATTTTCTTTGATTAACAGGTATAATGGTAAAAAAAAAAAAAAAGTAAGCGTAGAAAATGTTGCCAATTTTATTCCCTTCATAAATACATGGCAATCAGTAACAAGTCATCGATGGCTCTGTGAAGCCCTACAGTAATGGAATTTAATCAATTTTTGCCCAAACATATATGTCCAAGAGTCTTACTCCCACTCCCCACTATTAGCATGCATTAGAAAACGGATACAGTCCTGGAAGTTGGACTGTCATAATATAAGCCATAGCTCTTCTTTCTGTTTACAGATTTTTTTTTTTCTTAATCTGAAGCTTTGATGGCTACAAGCATGCCTATGACTTTATTTCCCACTAGAATTCCCCGTGTGTGCATGCTTACTCACTCAGTCATGTCTGACTCTTTGAGACCCTTTGAACTGTAGCCCCCCAAGTCTCCTCTGTCCATGGGATTTTTGAGTTACCTGGGAGACTTTTACAAAACAGTTTTGTTGACATTGCTCTGGATTGGTTATTCTAAGGACTGGTGAGGAATCTAGACTTTTGTATCTTACAGTCTGAAAAATAACTTAAGAATTGTTTCTAAGATTATATTTTGTGCTATAAGGGGAATAAAAAGTTATCTGCCTTAGAAAGCCTGAGTTTTGATCACAAAATGACCTTATCTTGGTGGATTTGATGAAATCAGAGAACAGAACATCACAAATGTTAGATTCTTTGGGACTTGCTAAATGTTAGATTCTTTGCAGTGCAGTGCAGTGCTTGTTCTTAGTTGTGTCCGACTCTTTGCAACCTCATGGATTGTAGCCCTCCAGGCTCCTCTGTCCATGGAATTTTCCAGGCAAGAATAGTGGAGTAGGTTGCCATTTCCTCCTCCAGGGGATTTTCCCAAGCAGGGATGGGGATCAAACCCACATCTCTTGCATCTCCTGCATTGGCAGGTGGATTCTTTATCACTGTGTCACCTGCAAAGCCTATAACAAGATACAACAAATAGAGCTACTCTTCTAGTGCCTATTTATCTTCTACCAGGAACTCCTAATGGTTAAACAGAGAAGATAAACAGAATTCAGAGATGACTCCAAAGTTTTGGGCTGGTACATTAGATGGGGAGGACTGTCATTAACCAAGAAGGGAAAGAGTGGAGGAAGAATAAATTGAAGGGGAGGTGGTGAAGATCTGGAGATCAGTTTCTGACATTTTAGGTCTGAGATGCTTACTTTATCCTAGAGTTCATGATAAAGATCTGAGGTGGGTGTAACAGTTTTAAAAGTAAAGAGAATGAGACAAGTGCTCGGGGCTGGTGCACTGGGAAGACCCAGAGGAATCGAGTGGAGTGGGAGGTGGGAGGGGGGATCGGGATGGGGAAATACATGTAAATCCATGGCTCATTCATGTCAATGTATGACAAAAACCACTACAATATTGTAAAGTAATTAGCCTCCAACTAATAAAAATAAATGAAAAAAAAATAAAAATTAAAAAATAAAAGTAAAGAGAAAAGTAGTTATTTATTTTTTGTGTTGCGCAAATACATACATACTTACTAATTTTCACAATGGTGCATAACTGAATACTCCTTAACACACATGATAGAACTATCTCCAAGGCTTTTCCATAGTATAAAATTCTGATTTAATTTTATGCTAAAACTAGTAAAAAATATACTAAGGCCTCAAGACCTATAAGTATTCAGTGCATGTGTGTGTGTGTGTTAGTAGCTCAGTTGTGTTCGACTCTGCAATCCCATGGACCGTAGCCCACCAGGCTCCTCCGTCCATGGAACTCTCCAGGCAAGAATACTGGAGTGGGTTGCCATTTCCTTCTCCACAGTACTCGGTAATTGCTTTATAATCTAAACTGTGAGTTGCTTCCTTATCTTTTCCCTTGTACTAGTCACCTAAGACACTTTCATAGCTTCCAGTCTCAGCTAGCCAAATTTGTAATTAGTTGCTCTTTAAAATGGGTTCATTAATCCTTTTTAATTTTTCTCTGCTATTTGCTATTGACTTTAAATGTTTCTACTTGGCCCAGTGTCAGGTCAAATGGTTTCTTCTACTGCTGAGATCTTGAAACTTTTGTGTGGAAATGAATGCCTGAAGGGCTTTTCTACTGACCTAGGTTAACTCACTGCTGGTTTTTACCTGGTCACTCGGAGCTTCTCTGTGTGTGAGCAAACATCCAACTGTTTCTTTCATTGTTCAGATAATTCCTTCTAATAACAAATAACATATGGCATGTCTTTTAAAAGAGAAGTTGTTTCCTTCTCTCGGGGCATCGTCTCCTGACTTGTCAACATCAAATTTACAAACAGCGCCTTTTGTTTGTGGCCACACTCTCTCACCACCAGCTCCTAGAGGAGAAGCACTGTAGTGTGAGGGGTGACGGGGCCAGAGGCAAGAGATTTGAGGCTATCAAGTTTCCTATAAATTTGCCTGGGAAAAACTCTGCTTCAGGAAAGCAAAATTTACTATTGTCTTCTTCTCTATAACCAAAACTTGGGAGGAGTGATTTTTTTTTCCCTACCACTTTTAAGATGACAGGAATTTCCTAGACATTTTGATGTCTGGAAGAGGGGAGAAGCCAAGGAAAATGAAGCAACAGTCAGCATTTCAATAGCATATGATTCTCTATTCCTAGAGTTCAGAAATAATGTCAAAGGGGTCTTCTAGGCTGGAAAGGTGCCACTATTATTTAGGTATGCTTACCATGACAAAATATGTGCCAAGCTTCAAACAAAGGACTTTCAAACTGATTTTCGGAATGCAATCCATCCTTAGTTGCTTATAAGGAAAAAAAAAATATGTCTTAAGAAATTGTTTAAGATTGGGAAAGGGGAATAGGAAAAGATTTTTAAAAATAGGTCTGAAGGTTTGTATCAGTTAAACAGAATATTATGGCAAAGATTAGAGGCTTTGTCCTAGAAAGTTCACATTCTGAGGCCAATTTTTGTATTAGCTATAGGCTGTCCTACAGGTTCAGAGCAAATTTCCTGAGATTACTCTTATGTATCTTCCCAAGCCACACAAAGTGAAAGATTACCAGAGTACCAGTCATTTTTCTAACGTTAATTAGGAGTAAAAGAAGCAAAAGTTAAGAGGTGATTAAATTTTAATGCCTCAACGAGTGCCTAACATTCCATGGATAACAGAAAGCTTAAAAGGTGTTGTGATCAAGTCAGCCATTCTTGCTGTGTGGTGCGTATGAACTCTCACATGGCGTGTATAAAAAGGGTGGTGGGTAGTCATGAGGGAAAAACAGAGTGAAGAGTTGAGGAAAAGAAAAGAAGTAAAACAGTATTTTCTATTATTAAGAAAGACCTGCTTAGAAAGTGTGCTGTGAACCAAAGCTCTCTTAGTCTACTGTCCATGGACCCTTTAAGCAGTGTCTCAGACTGTACCATTACAAATTTTGCACATCTTTAACAAACTTAGAAATTCTGATTCAGTATGGGCAAGGAAACCATGTTTTCAATCGTCTCAAGTCCACAATGAATATGATGCCATGTTATATGTTGCCTATACCTTCAGAATTTCTGAGCTGATATGTCTATAGTGTTAATAAACAGCCCAGACTATAAAATTTAGGAAGTATATGCCTTTTCCTTAGGAGGAAATCCATAGCTTATGCAGAGTCTCATGGGGTTCCACAACCTCCCTAATATGCTAAAAAAAAAAAAAAAAAAGATCTGAGTGAAGGAAATCAAAGTTGCTGATATTTGCAGTTTTTCTATTAATTCAATCTGCAGGGGAAGGGAAGCCATATATCACAAGGAGTTGGGGAAGGGCAAACCAAATAAGGACAATTTAGCTTATAACACACCCTTATGCTAAAGAAGTATCCAAATAGTTATAGAATGATACTAAAAACTGTGAGAATTTAATAACTAAAGTACTAAACAGATGTCTGCTCTTGCTCTTTAACTCTGCATTGACCAAATAATATGCAGTTGCATAAGTAGATGGACTGAATTATCTTGCTCTTTGCCAGCCAGGTGCCAACTAGCATCTGAAGGCAGCCTGTCTCAAGCATAAAAGCAGCTGCTCAATCTTTATTTCTTTCTTAATTTCTTTAAAATAATTGGCCAGTCTCCAATCAGAGCCCCCTGAACAAAGGTCAAGAGAACACATGAGAAAGGTCCACGGCTAACTTGCTGTAGGCATGCAAGGCTGGGCTGTCTGCCAAGGAGACATCTCTGTGTAAAAATAGATAAATGAATGAAATAACTCCTGAGCATTGTGGTAAAGGAAGGAGGTGTTCTAAAATCAAGTGTGCAGACTTCCACTTTTTTCAAAACGTCTGACTATTTATGGGAAAGCTATATAAACTTACACTTATAATACAGTTCATAAAGCAAAAGCACTGATCTGCTGCTAAATTAGGATTCCTTACCCCTACTGCTAAGTGACCTCACCCCATGCCTGCTACCTGTGATTTCATTCCCCAGTCAACATCTCACAAAATCAAATTTCAGTTTTTGCCTAGGCAAAAAAATATATTTATCATTTTCAGTTTATTTCCTTCCTTATTTTTCTCTATCTTTCCTCCTTCCTTCTCTGCCTCTCTCCATGTCTTTCTTTTTCTTTCCTTCCCCTGCACAAATATTTAATAGCATTTATTATATACATGCTCAATGGCAAAGACATGATATGAGCTTAGGAAAACAGTATGGAATGCACAAATGTCACTAATAATCTATATGATGAATCCAATGGTAACATCTATATCTTCATCTTTCTTGACCTCTCAGCATCATTGAAAGATTTAATTTAACTACTACCTCTTTTGTGAAACAGCATTGTCTTCTGACTTTCATAAAATTACAATGACCTGATTTTCCTCTAATTCACTAGCTCCTTTTAAATTAATTTTCTGGGTCTTCATCCCCTACCTGACCACTAAGTATTGTCCAAGTGCATGTCCTAGGGCACCTTCTGTTTTCCATCCAGCTATCTCCTCTACTCCTTGGGCTTTATATACCATCTGATAACTCTCAAGTTTTCATATGTATCCTTGGACTCTCCACTGAGTACTAGATTTGTACATCTGACTGCCTAATTGATATCTGAATATTTCTAAAAGGAACCTCAGTTTTAATATGATCAAACCTAAACTCCTATTGCCTCTTCCTCATTCTTCCTCATCATAATAAACAGCACCACCATTTTCCAATTGTTGAAGTTTGGAATGTAGAAGTTTTCTCTCAAATGGATGTGTATTTGTGTATGTGTGCTTGCTAAGTCACTTCAGTCATGTTTGACTCTGTGCAACCCCATGAGCTGTAGCCCTCCAGGCTCCTCTGTCCATGGGATTCTCCAGGCAAGTATGCTGGAGTTGGGTTGCCATGCTCTCCTCCAGGGCATCTTCCCAACCCAGGGATCGAACCAGTGCCTCTTACATCTCTGGCACTGGCAGGTGTGTTCTTTACTACTAATGCCAGCTGGGAAGTCCCGTATATGTTTATATGTATATTCATGTATGGGGTTTCCCAGGTGGCTCAGTGGGTAAAGGAGCTACCTGCCAATGCAGGAGATGCAGGTTTAATCTCTGGATCAGGAAGACCTCCTGAAGGAGGGCATCACAACCCACTTCCATATTCTTACCTGGAGAATCCCATGGACAGAGAAGCCTGGTGGGCTACAGTCCATAGTGTCTCAAAGAGTCAGACACCGCTGGAGTTACTGAATGCACATATTCATATAAATATATATATATATACACACACACATACATGAATGTGTGTATATATATACATGCATGTGTGTATATATACCTGTATATACATGTAGCATATACATGCTACACAGATGCGTATACTACACGTATATACACAATACATATACATATATATAAATAGAGCTAATATTCTAGTATTTTTTTCATATTTCCCAAGTATATAAAATAGGAACTCAGCAAATGTACATTGAAATAATTACTTAACAAGTTTTGGGCATAAACAACCTTCTTCAGAATAAATTCCAAATCACTGGGACCTTTCCTTTGTAGATATCTGCCTACATGACTCCTGGCTTATCAGTGGTCATGGTTCCTGCCTGTTTCCTTGGAGCCTCCTGCCCACCCTCTGCTTTTTTGCCTCTTGTATGGTGTGCCATCATTCTTGAACTGGCTTACGTTGACCTGTCTCTTCTACATATAGATGAGAATCTAAAGTCAATCTGTTTCTACATAACTACTTTTAAATGTTACCATTGCAAGAATCCATGGGTCAAAAAACTATAAAACACTGAATGTTTATGCATATTACTGGTTTTATTTCTGATTAATCAGTTTGCAAGAGTGGCCAAACTGGGTTCTTTTTTGACACAATTCATATAAAACAATATTTTATATATGCTCTTGGTTGTATCATTTTGAAAATGTGCTTTTCTATTATACAGTTTTGTCTTTGAAGCTGTTGCTTCCTTCCCATGTGGTATTAAAAAAGAAAAAAAAAAACCTATTTCAACTGTACCCATTGAGCCACATACTAAATACATTAAGGGCAAGAGATAATTAGGAGACAGAAAAGAATCTAACCAGTTGTCATAATATATGCTGCTGAATTGTTCACATTTGATGATTACTGACTTAGTAGAAATTTAATTTATTCCTAGAGGAATCAAGATGCAAAGATAGATTACCCTGACACTCTCAAAAATTTATGCTGGAAGTTCCAATGGTTTGTGAAATTTTTTTATGCTACAACTAACAATATTATTATAAATATGGTTTCTACCCCATTGCTTTTCCTCAGAATAGTCCCATTCATTTTTAATATAATAGCTAGATTTACAGATATCAAGGGTATCTTCAATTTACCATGCTATTTTAATGCAAAATATGATTAATTAGAAATTTCTAGTTCAAACTCACCATGTCACTATTCAATTTTCTTAGCTAAGTTACTTGAAATGTATGAAAAATGAATTAATGTCTCCTAAGATATCTTAAATATTAAAAGTATATGAAGACAAAAGACAAATTTACTTGAATGATTAGACACTCAAAAGGTATTTTAAGTAGACAATGCTGTCTTTAATGTTCAGTGCTATCGATAGAAAAATTTTTTTGAAAAACATTTTACTTGCATGATCTCTACTTTTCAGCTTTTCAGCAATGAAGTAGTTTATTAATGAGACGACATATATATATATATATACATATATATATATATATATAAAATGAGCAGGTGGTTAAAGAACCATGATTTAGCAAGTAAAGGCAGTTCAATACCCTACAAGCACACTTCACAAAGTGGTACCACACTTTGTGGTATAATAGGGTTAAGAGACATTTAAGGAAATATCAAAAGAGACAAATGCAAAGAGTTTGAACTTTATAAAGTAAGCACTAAGTAAACATATGTTCTATAATTGGACAATGAAGGAAGGGAAAGTGGAAGTATATTAATTACATCAAGATTCATAAAGGGCCAATAGCTACTGCTTCAGGAAATATAAAACTAAAATTATTATATAAAATTATTGTTCTAAATGTAACCACTAGAACCAATACAAACCATTTGTTCCAGTAAGTTATTGCTGTGTAACAAATCATTCTGAAATTCATTTGCTTACAACAGTGACAACCATTTTACCATTTCTGTTCTGTGGGTGGGGTATTTGGAAATGACTCGCCAGCAGCTCTGTTCAAAGCCCCTTACATTATTTCTATCACATGGAAGCTGAGTTTGAAGAACGAAGGGCCAGAGTGAACAGGGATTGTACAGGTGTCCAGCTCTCTCTGCATGGATTCTATAAGCTAGCTGGTTTCCATCACACCATGGCAGTCTCAGGGCAGCCAGACTTTCTATGGCAGCTGCCCTTTTTCCAGCGTGAACAGCCCAAGAGTGGAAGTGTGTGGAATTTTTATGACTTCGCTTTGGGAATCGTAAAGCATCTTTTTTACATTAATTTATCGATCAAGGTAAACAAAGCCCACTCCAGGCTTAAAGGAAGTAGACATGGAGGTACTCCATCTTCCCAAAATGGGATTGTCAAAGTCCAGTTGTAAGAAGACCATATGGAATGAAAGATATTGTTGTGGCCATTGTTAGAGAAGACAATCTGTCATACTTTCTATTTTATCAGATGACATAATAACAAAAGAGATGGAATACAGACTATGAAATTTGACTTAAAATATAGTAATAGTAGCCAACACTAAATGCCAAGCATGTATCTAAATTCTTTACAAATATTAACCTAATTAATTCTCAAAAAATCCTAAGAAAGATGCCAGTAATATCACCATTTTATAGATGAAAGAATTGAGGCAAGAGAGAGAAAATAAATTGCCAATGTCTCTACAACTAATTGATTGTTGAACTGGGATCTGAAGACAGGAGTCCTACTCCAGAGTGTATTCTCTCAATGTTTTAGTCATAATTGTCTCTTAAGAACAGAAGTAAGACCTAATGTAATAAAAAGTGGCTACACTCACTAGTTAGGAGGAAAATCTCCCAGATTCATAAAAAAGTAAACTTCAACTAAATATACTTGAAAAATATATGTAAAACAAAGTGACACCAAAATTAAGGAATGAAAAGAAAGGGTAAAACATATCTGCCAATACAAACAGCTACAATGAACCTTTAACAACATTTAATTCAAAGCAAAAAACTCAAACAAAAGCGAAACCATGATGAGGGTGGAATCCTCAGAGATTTAACAATTGCTCATATCTATGCACCAAATAATATAACATTTATGTTCATAAAGCAAACTATAGAAGTATATGAAGTAATCAACTGAAACACATTTATAGCAGAATTACTGTTCATCCTTAAAACACTATTTATTCCTCTTTTCATCCTTGACAGAGAAAATGGACTGAAATAAAACAAGTAGAGCTCATTAATACCAGGGAAAAGTAAACAAAAACAAATATTTGCTTTCAGGAAATAAAGAGAAAGAACATATTGTCTTATATAACTTTTGAGGCAAAATGTAAATGAATGACGGAATATTTAGAAAACAATATTGAACACACTACAAATCAAGTGTATGGGTACCAATTAACACAAAGATTCCAGAATAATACATGACATTTGATAGCTATCAGTTGGATGTACCTTAAATAATCATGATGATTAGGTCCTCTCTATTCCTATTTATTTTTGTCCATTTTAATATATTATGAAATTAGTAAAAAATTTGAGAAATATATCTTTGGATAAAAATATTGTTAGAGACAAAATGGTCTACCTATTGGTAGACCATTATAATCTAGTTCTAGAAAAATAGAAAATAAGTATAATTATATGAGAAATATAAGAAATGATAATAGAAAAATAGCAAAAGAAACATGATGTTGAAAGACACTGAAAATACTACTTTTATCAACTCTAGACAAATAAAATTGAGAGTTTGGATGAAATAGATAATTCTCTAGCAAAATAATCTTACCAGGATATATGAATTATTGTAGTAAACAGACTAGTTTACTGAGATGGTGGCTCAGAGGGTAAAGAGTCTGCCTGCAATATGGGAGATCTGAGTTTGAACCCCTGGGTTGGGAAGATCCCCTGGAGAAGAAAATGGCAATCCACTCCAGTATTCTTGCCTGGAAAATTCCATGGACAGAGGAGGAGCCTGGCAGGCTACAGTCCATAGGGTCACAAAGAGTCGGACACAACTGAGCGACTTCACTTTTTTCAGATAGAACTGATCTCGAAAATTTGCAATAATATCTCCCCTCTCCAAAAACAAATGAATAAACTATTTTTTATAAATAATTAGTTTAGAGTTGTGAAGGTTTTTATAAGTATTATACAACACTGAAATTATTAAAAGGAAAAAATGTATAAATTCAATATATAAATATTCAAGGGAATCTGCATGGCATAAAAATTGTCAAAAAATAAATGACTAGCCACAAAAAACATACAGTAAGTCTTCTACATATGAACCTTCAGCTGCAAACTGTCAAAGATATGAACATGCATGCCAGCCCCTATATGTAGGCTGCTGCACTGTGCTACTGTACTTTTCAAGGTACTGTACTGTAAGATTATATGTTTTATTTTTTGTGTTTTTTATGTATATATTATTTGTGTGAAAAGTATTGTAAAGCCATTACCGTATAGTACAGTACAGTACTATATAGCCAATTGTGTTAGTTCGGTGTCTAGGCTAACTTTGTTGGACTTACTGGACTTACTAACACACTCTTGGAATGGAACTTAGTATGAAGGGGAGCTTACTGTATTTGGAATTCAGCCCACAAAGGACTAATTACCTTAAAGACCTCTTTCAAATTTTCCAGAAACAGATAATTGTCATAAAAGAAAGCACAATAGGCTATTGATCATCCTCATTCATTACAAGAGAAATGAAAAGTAAATCTACAGTGAGACACAGTGTTTTTGTTTAATATACTGGGGAAAAATGAGAAAAGTTTAACAATATACTATCATGATAAAAGTGTTGGTAGACGTGTAAATGGGAAGGGAATTTGATTAAAATTTTGGGATGGCAATTTGGCATGCCTATCAAAATTACATGTAGACAGACTTTGACTCGGCATTTTACTTCTTAAGAGTTTATCCCACAGATTTATATTTGAGGAATAACACAGAGAAATAATGGGGAAAATCTAACTATCCATCAGTAGTGGCATCTGAAAATAAATTAGCATGTTTTATTTAAAGTAAAGTGTGAGTTCTACATGGATGGACCTAAAGATTGTTGTACTGAGTGAACTAAGTCAGAGAAAGAGAAATATCATATGATACTGCTTATGTCACACACCTGGGGGTTCCCAAGTGGCTTAGTGGTAAAGAATCCTTTTGCTAAGCAGGAGACGTGGGTTTGATCCTTTGGTTGGGAAATCCCTCCATTTCCCTGGAGAAGGAAATGGCAACCCACTTCAGTATTTTGGCCTGGGAAATCCCATGGTCAGAAGAGCCTGGAGGGCTACAGTCCATGGGATCATAAAGAGTCGGATGTCACCTAGCGACTAAACAACAACGACAACAATTGCATATATGCGGTGTCTAAAAAATGACACAAATGCACTTATTTACAAAACAGAAACTGATTCACATACTTTGAGAAGGAGCTGATGGTTACAAGGGGGAAGGTGGGGCTGAGGGATAGTTAGGGAGTTTGAGATTGACAAGCACATTGTGATAACATTTAAAATAGATAAACAACAAAGACCTACTGCATAGCACAGGGGAGGTCTGCTCAATATTATGTAACAAACTAACTGGGAAAAATTTTTGAAAAAGAATAGATTCATGTATAGGTATAACTGAATCAATTTTGTACAACTGAAACTAACAAAACATTGTTAATCAACTATACTTTAGATTTTTAAAAGTGAGCCCTATATATACAAAATGTACAAAGATTTTTGAATGTGTATTACAGAAAGATGTGTATAGTATTTTACCACTTGTGTTAGATATAAATGTGCACATATATCCTTAGCACATGCTTGGATATGCATAAACTATCTTTGGATGATATACAAGAAATTGGTAACAGAAGTCGCTTTCTATGTAAGAGTAGCAATGGAGACAGAAGTGAATTTATTTTTCACTAGCCATGTATTTGTGCTTTTCAAAATTTTTACTATGCAAATGAATACCCATGTAAAAATTGAGAAAATATTCCTATTTTCCACTCATTTTACCATTTCTTCCTTTTTTTTTTAAATATGTCAATTGTGTTTTTAAACTGAAAATGTCTTGAGAAACTTCTAGCTGCTAAGAAGTCTTAATCACCAATAAAAATAATCATTATTCTTTTCCATTATACTTTTTTTTTTTCCTGATAAAAACTGTCAAGGTGACATTTTATACTCTTGGAAGACAGGAGCTAACAAAAATAATGACCCTGTTGTTTGGTGCATTTCCAAATCCCAGCTTAGTAAATTTAGGGCCAGTTTGTCATTATGTCAGATATAATCTCATCATTTCATAGGATCTCAGATCAAAATGGACCTTAAATGTCATGTCTAATGCTGTCTCTTTAATGATTTCCTGACAAGTGGCTCAGCTTTGGTCAAAAAATATGAAAGTTTTGCAATTTTCTTTGTCACATTTAAAAATTTTATTAAAAGATTTCCTCAGAATATTATGAAGATATACTAGATAATTTCTTTTCCATGTACAGTTTAAAAAAAAATAGTCACCATATACAATCTTGCCTCTCTGGGAAGCTCAATTTTGTTAGAACACTACCGCTGTATATACACATACCATATCTCATATTACTTAACACTGCAAACTCCTACTTATTTATCCAACATCCCTCCAAGGCTGTTACATGTATTTATTCCCATGCCTACTTAGTACATTGCCTGGAACATAATAGGTGGCTAATGAATGCTTCATGATGAAGGCATGTTAGTCAATAAATCTAGAGGTTTTTTTTTTCAATATGCTCAGTACTTTGGAAGATAGTGAGCTATCTTTGTTCCTTTTGACCTTTAGAGGTAATTCAGTTTGATTCTCACAATTCAAAAGAATGTCTCTCTTCCTGTCAATATCTGTCCCTGCTAATCTGAATTAACGATGTCTGGTAAATTTCCTATTCTCAAACTGACATTACACCAATGATAATAACAGTAACAATTACATAGTAATGACTTCCAGAAGTACAGACAAAAAGATAACCAAGCAAAGAGCTTCGTGGTTATTTTGTGTGAGTTGAAATTCAATTTTAAGTATCAGGTGAATGGAAGTTAGGGAAAAAGATTTCCTGTGTAAAATGAAATTTATTTATAAAATAAGCAAACAACAATCACAACAAAACGCTCTCTCCAAAAGAAAAATATTCTTTCACAAGTAACACAGAGCTATTATGGGATATATGGTGTAATAAATGTCTAAGCTATTGTAGTTCCTGCCAATAACAGTTTTAAACAGTAAAGCAGTGACTAAGATAGATAACTTTTCCTCTAAAGTTATCTTAAGCAAAACGATAGTGCTCATGTCTAGGTTTGAGTTGGACTCAAATGACTTCTCAACCTTTCAGTTTCATGGCATCTGGTCCCATCACTTCATGGCAAATAGATGCGGAAACAATGGAAACAGTGACAGACTTTATTTTCTTGGGCTCCAAAATCAATGCAGATGGTGACTGCAGCCATGAAATTAAAACATGCTTGCTCCTTGGAAGAAAAGCTATGACAAACCTAAACAGTGTATTAAAAAGCAGAGACATTTCTTTGCCGACAAAGATCTGTAGAGTCAAAGCTTTGTGTGAATGTGTGGATGTGAGAGTTGTACCATGAAGAAAGCTGAGCACCACAGAACTGATGCCTTTGAACTGTGGTGTTGGAGAAGACTCCTGAGAGTCCCTTGGACTGCAAGGAGATCCAACCAGTCCATCCTAAAGGAAATCAGTCCTGAATGTTCATTGGAAGGACTGATGCTGAAGCTGAAGCTCCAACACTTTGGCCACCTGATGCGAATAGCTGACTCATTAGAAAAGGCCCTGACTGTGGGAAAGATTGAAGGCAGGAGCAGAAGGGGATGATAGAGGATGAGATTATTGGCATCACCGATTCAATGGACATGAGCTTGAGGAGGCTCTGGGAGATGGTGAAGGACAGGGAGGCCTGGCGTGCTGCAGTCCTTGGCGTTGTAGAGTCGGACACGACTGGGTGAGTGAAAAACAACTGCTTCTCAAACTTCCTTTCAGTTTCATGAGTTTACTGCTTTATGAAAGATAAAAAAAAAAGACCTCCAAATCTAGAAGAAATTTCTCTTTGCTTCTGAGAGGAAACACACTGACTTTTTTCTCATTGAATAAAAGAGAACTAGGTCATGGAGGTTAGAGCAATGATTTTGCCAAAGCAGAGACAGTTTTCTTAGGGAAAAATCAAACATTTACATATAGCTTCAAAAATACAATTGCTTCTTAAAATTCAGGATTTAGTCAGAATACACTGTCAACAAAGATATGATTCACATTGTGAAAGATGTTCTTGATAAAAAAAAATCAGCATATAAGTTTAGTTGTTCTGTGAAGTCAAATTTAATTACAATAGATCTATTTAATATAGAAAGGATAGAAATGATACATAAATAAATACCCTCCAAGTATCTATTTTGTACTACAAATTTCTGCATGCTGAATAATATCAGCAGTTAAAAATTCCTATGGTAAAATGTCAAAAAATAACATGAAATTTATTCAAAGTGACTTTGGTTAAAAATAATGGGTTAATTTTGATGTATTTAAATACTAATGTGATTCTCCAGATATATATATATATATATATATTCTCCAGATATATATATTTATATATAAAATAAATGTCACTGTGTGAAAACCCTGCCCTGATTACCAGCTTTAATTATTGGGCTGGAAGATTCAGGTTTTGAGGGTTTCCGCCCCCCATTAATTCCTGAATTCCAAATCATACCATCATTGAGATTCTGAAGTCTCTGTTGTCATTTTCTTCTTTCCTAAGGAGGAAATTGTGCCACAAGACCCAAGTTGCCTTCTGATGGTGTGCTCTCCCCACCCCACGACCCTTTTTTCCTTCCTCATCCCTAGTCTTCTCCTCCTCATTATCATTCTCCTCTTTCAAAATCCTGCCATTACTTAGAGAAAGGCATAGAAGCCCTGGCAATTACTGCTACCCCCACGGTCCTCCTGTCTGTCTCTTGGGTTGGTACTAGTTCTTCACTTCTCAGACTTGAGAGTTCATCAGAATCATCTGGGATACTCCCTTTAAAACACAGGTGCCCCTACAGTTCAGTTTTCTAGGGTCATGTAGCAAAGAACCTTGGAGTGAATGGTTTAAAACCAAGAGATTTATTGTCTTCAAGTTTGGAGGCTGAATGTACAAAATCAAGTTGTTCACAGGGTTGGTTGCTTCTGAAGTCTGTGAGAGGGGATCTGTTTCCCATTTCCCTCATAGCCTCTGCTGCTTTGCATGTTCCTTGGCTTGTGGATAACTGCCTTCATTTTCACAAGGCATTATTTCTGTGTGTGAGTGTTAAAATTCTCCTTCTTATAAGAACACCGTTCATACACTCTATTACAATGACTTCATCTTAGCTTGACCAATCCCATCTGCAATGATCCCATTTCTAAGATGGATCACATCTTGAGTCATGTATGGATGTGAGTGTTGGATCATAAAGAAGGCTGAGCACTGAAGAATTGATGCTTTTGAACTGTGGTGCTGGAGAGGACTCTTGAGTCTCTTGGACTGCAAGGAGATCAAACCGGTCCATCCTAAAGGAAATCAACCCTGAATATTCATTGGCAGGACTTATGTTGAAGCTGAAGCTCCAATACTTTGGCCACCTGACAGAAAGAACTGACTCACTGGAAAAGACCCTGATGCTGGGAAAGATTGAGGACAAAAGGAGAAGGGGGTGACAGAAGACAAGATGGTTGGATGGCATCACTGACTCAATGGACATCACTTTAAGCAAACTCAGGGAGACAGTGAAGGACGGAGAAGCCTGGTGTGCTGCAGATCATGAGATCACAGAGTTGGACGTGACTTAGTGACTGAACAACAACAACAAGAATTACATCTGCAATGATCCCATTTCTAAGATGGATCACATCCTAAGATACACAGGACTAGAACTTCAAAACATGAATTTGGGGCAGGGGGACACAATTCTATCCATAACTCTCCTTTTAAAAGTTTGATTCAGTAAGTCTGAGGTGACAACCAGAAGACTATATCTTTAACAAATATATCTGGAAATTTGGATGCAAGAGGTAATAGCCAATCATTTTTTGAAAAGCACTGAAAAGGCTCAGAAGCAAAAGTTCACTTACTCATTTCTAGAGTAGTGATTCTCTCCTGGAGGTGGTAGCGATGTTTCTTCTGACTTTTTCCACTTGAAAAGCTTTGCACTAACATTTCCTTTAGAGTCATATATATCATTTAGAAGCAAAACAAAAGAGGAACTTTCAATGCAGAAAATCCTGACTCAAGTGCTGTTCCTGTGACTTCCTCATTCATTAGTATATCATCTTGGGCAAGTAACCTAATTTTTGTGAGACTCTATTTTCACAAATGCATAACAGGGATAATCTGAGTTGGGAGAAATATAGTAAAAGTGTCTGGCACAAAGTAAATTCTCAATAAATGGTAGCTATCACTCTCCACCCTAAGCTTGGGTCATAGCATGGCACAGAACAATATTCTTGGAGTACCGACAGGAATAGACACTTCTCAGATAAATATTCTCCATCTAAACATTTAGTTAACAGAAGATGAGAAAAGTCATCCAAAATGATTCTTACTTTGGGGAATTTCCTGATGGGCCAGTGTCTAAGACTGTATACTGCCAAAGAAGGGGGCCTGGGTTCAATCCCTGGTCAGGGAACTAGATCCCACATGCCACAACTAAGTGTTTGCACACTGGAACTAAAAGAATCCAAGATCCAGGATGCTGCAACTAAGACCTGGGGCAGCCAAAAAAACAAATAAAAATAAATATTAAAAAAAAATAATTCTTAGTTGATTTTATTGCACAAAATAGTGCATGCTTGTGGTGTACTAGAACATAAACTGTAAACTGGGGGCTTGGTTTTGACCATTGCTGTCACCTTAGCACATACTGCAGGCATTATTTAGTAGGGGCTCAGTAAATAATTGAATACATCTAGGTAATAAGTGAAACAAAAAGCAGGACATAATTCCATTCTTCAAAGTACAAAAAAAGTATAACATCCCATGTACAATGATTAAGGCTACATTTTATAAAATAATACGGAGTGAAAAGAATTACATGACATTGCCGCTGCTGCTGCTGCTAAGTCGCTTCAGTGGTGTCCGACTCTCTGCGACCCCATAGACGGCAGCCCCCCAGGCTCCTCCGTCCCTGGGAATCTCCAGGCAAGAACACTGGAGTGGGTTGCCGTTTCCTTCTCCAATGAGTGAAAGTGAAAAGTGAAAGTGAAGTTGTTCAGTCGTGTCCGACTCTTAGCAGCCCCATGGACTGCAGCCTACCAGGCTCCTCCATCCATGGGATTTTCCAGGCAAGAGTACTGGAATGGGGTGCCACTGCCTTCTCTGACATGACATTAGGTGTTCTCATAAAAGATAATTTTAAATGAAAGCATAGTACTTCAGTGTGTTCAGGTACCATCATTTATTTAATCTTTTTTTTTGGGGGGGGGATTTTGGTTTCTCTGTAATATTCGCTCTTTTGAGCAATGCTTTGGTATTGTTGGTAAGCATTATTTTCTTGCAATAAGCCCCTTGGAGTTGGTTTGGATAGCATATAGATGGATCCCAAGTATGACAGTCCTAGCAGTGCCCCCTCTTATCGGCTGTTACAGCGAGAGGTATCCCTCTGGCTTAGGCTCTGAAGAGGGGAAGGTAGTGAGTCATGTATAAAGTGAGGAAACTGGAATGATACATGGACGATTTCTGAAAATCAAAAAGTCAAGGGCTGAATTGTGATAACTGGAAGCCTTTATTAAGGTTTCTATAAAGAATGAATGGACTTACAGGAAATATATACTAAAAAATAAGACAATAATAAAACAATAAATAGAATCAGGAAAAAAATACCATGTCATACAAAGTATTAGCATCAACAGAACAAATAAAATAGATAACACCTGCATCACAAAATATTATAGTTAGGACACTTGTTATATAAATTGTCTGAAAGCAAACAGCACAAAGACTGAATTCCAGACTATTCAGTGGGACATTATTTCATGGGGATATAATGGCTATAAAATGAAGCAAACATAGGAAAAGGGATTATGTGTCCAAAACATTTGGGAAAGAATGGGCTAAAAATCTCCACAATTTTGTTTTCCTGTGGTTCATCAGAGCCTGTACTATTCTGGTCTGCACTCCAAATCTCCAAAAAGGGTTATGGAATGCATATACTATATAACCTTTTCAAACTTACTTGATACCAAACATTTTTATTCAGTGAATGTCATGAGGGACTAGTGTACCATGGAACACCTTTTAATATTGGCTGCCAGGATATTCAAAGCCAGCTTACAATGTCACTGTAGCAACTATTTTTCACTCAATTCTATTTTTCAATACACATTCACATCCTCATTCACATCTCTATCTATATATCTATATTTATATCTTTTGGGCATATATATGTATATCTCTCTTTATATACTTTTTTTGGTATATGTATACATAAATATATGTGTCACAAAACACACACACATCTTATTTTATAGTATTTATTTCCTATAAGACATTACGAATCTTCCATGAAATTCTTTGTGGAAAGAATTTATTATTAATTATCTAAATAAATAATGCTTATTAGTTTTACATTTGTGCTGTAACTAAAGGACTCATCCAGACAAATTGTGAAATAGTAATGCTCTTTCTCCATTTGTATTATTAGCAAATATACTTTGTTTTTGTATCATCTTTTCCATTATAGCTCTATGGTCACTTATTCACAGCATCCTCTGAAGTTAATTGTTACTAAACTTTTCCTTACACAAGCTTGTGTCACAGCAGCTATACTACATGTGGCCAGTATACGAGGGTAACACTAAATGACCATCCCTAAGCTCCAAAACCTGGATTGACATTTTCTTCATCAAATATTAGTTAGACTAATTGAATTACTTAAAATGAAATTGCTCCCAGGAAAATTAATATATTTAATGTTTAACCACAGTATCCAAGTCCTCTGCCTTGCATATGTACAGTTATTGATGACATATTTTTCGCTCTGCTTAAATGCAGTTCTTTTAAATATAATCACATGTAAATAAACATTATTCATAAAGGTACTTTCAGGTTAGACTGAATTTCATGTCAAATGCAGTATATTTACCAATTTTCCACTGTAAATACATCAATTGGAGTAATCAAATCCTGTTAATAAGATTAAAGACTATTTAATATCATTTAGGATTCTTAAAAAGTGATTTCATAATTTTTACTTTACATAAATTGTAAAGGATTTATAAGGATTTCAGACAAGCTGACTAATGCCTTTAAAAAAATCTTCCCTCAAATTTTTATTCCTTTCTTAAGAATCTTTGATTACTTGTGATGAAGAGGCATTTGTCATAAAAATAAAATATATCTGACTAATAAATTCCTCATTAGGAGAATAAACCCTTTCCTCTCACTTCCAATATCTAAAAACACAAAAGATCTCCTACATTCTATACCATCTTTCTTATTCTCAATCCTCAACCTGATTCATTAAGAGTTAAAGGATGTTCTCATATGAGTTATAGGGACCCAAGAGAAAAGTCCAGAAAGAAATTTTGGAATCTGCTGAATCTGAAGACATGAGCTTTTGGTGCCATGCCTAAAAATAATTAGCTATGTTTAATTCCAAAAATAGAATTGCACTGTCTGCCAACATTCTGAGACCTGAAGGAGAGACTTGAATTTTTCGTTTTTTAAAGGAAACTTGGCTGTTCCTTCTGTTCCCATGGAGCCCGAGTAAGTAGGTTGAAAATTTAAGGTCTGCCTTTTGGCTTAAGTGAATATTATCAATTGGATTTAGTTTCCAAGCCCATCTCAGAATACAGCTCCTTTTACACCGAATATTGGACTTGTGTCCATTATTCTGGGCTTCCCTGGTGGCTCAGATAGGAAAGAATCTGCCTGCAACGCAGGAGACCTGGGTTCGATCCCTGGGTCAGGAAAATCCCCTGGAGAAAGGAATGGCTATCCACTCCACTATTGTTGCCTGGAGAATCCCATGGACAGAGGAGCCTGGTGGGCTACACTCTGTGGGGTCGCAAAGAATCAGACACGCCTGAGCCATTATTTTGACACTGGCTTACTTTTTATTAAAACTGATATAAGAATCCTTACAGTTGTTCCTAAAATGTTTAGTGTTTATAAGTATATAATTGCCCATTTACATCCTAATGTAAAAGAGACTTTTATATTTAGAACTTTGAGTTGAGAAATCCCCACAAGCCTTAGAACCAAAAACAACAGACCTCGACCACTATAGCTCCTGGGGTGGAGGGGGAGCTCATATGCAACTCTTCACATTTTCTTCACATTTTGATACAGACAACACTCTGTTAAGCCTGTTTAAAGTGTTTTATGATGATATATCTTGTGGTGAATCTTCTTTATTCAATGTGCGCATTTCTCCACAGAAAGGAGGTAAGAGGAGCCTGGAATTATGAGCCTTCTATTGCAAAGTTCTGGTAGCCAGGGCATACCTGGCATACAAGGTGGGGAGATTCACAGCTAATTCTCATTTCCTGTGTACAGAATTGTACCTATTTTTTTTTTCCCATTTATTCTATCCGGTTTCTTGGAGAACTTTTCTAATTTAATTTCTAGAGAGTATAAAGCTCCTATCTATTACAGTTGAGTGAAGAGATGGGGGCTTCTGGCTGCTTTTTGTACAGGTTTTCAAATGATATGGCAGTTTTTATACTCATTCCCTCAAGTGTTCAGAGGCACATGATGTCTATAATTCCCGAGCATTTGGGTAGCCTTGAGTTAGTTCACTTCACATTTGTGTCACCTCCTGCCTCCTGCAGGTATTTAGGTTGTTCCTCTGTTCTACTAAGTCTTTAGCACTTGGTCATCTACTTTCCTTTTCCTCCCATTTTATTGATGATCACTTTTCTGCTGTTATATTCTCTTTTCTTTTCTTTGTCCTTTCTGGGTTTGCTCCTGTATAGCTAAATTAATGAAGTTTTAAGAGGGAGGAAAGCTAAATGGATGTGTTCCGTATGCCAACTTTCTTCTTAATCCATTTATCACAGAGTGAAAAACTTAATAAGCTTATGTAAGCTCGAAAGCAGTTATGAAATTGTGCTGCCAATCTCCACACGCTATACTGACTTTTTTTTTAAAGCTTTCTCTCATAGATCTTATTTATCCACCTTCTAAACATTTCATGATGATATTGATTTTAGTTTTAATACATTAGAGATTTTCATATATCAAACATACATTGACTACCTGATATATGTGATACTTGGTTTGGTGCTAGAAACATTCTGTTAGACTCATTGTATATCTTATTCTTTCTGTCTCACTCTGTTTGTTGGTGTCATCTGTCTGGAGCATATAAATCTAAAGAATTCTTTCCAGTAGCTCTTAGCTTCAGCTTCCTTTGGGAATTTCTGTTCATACTGCAATTGGTCTCATGACATTGTTGGTATTTCCTGGTTATAGTGCCCATATTTTCTGAACTAAAAGTCAGGATCTATTACCTGATGGTCTTGCAAAGAATTTTTGCGTCCTGACTTGTGGATTTATTTTAAAGTATAAAAATCAAATCACTGTTAGTAATAGTTCAGTTTAATAAAACTTCTGGATTATGGGCCAATGTTAAGTTAAAATGAAAAAGTAAAGATATCTTTGTCTTGGAGAAACTAAAGATATGAGTTCATAGTTAATAAATTTACTGTTCAGAAAGAGTACATTTATAGGAAATCAGAATTATTCTAGAACACTTCAGGAGTATGGTGAAATAATGGTGTGGCTTGATTAATAAGTAATGGAAATAATTTAGTAAATGAACACCTTGGTATATTTTATATTTTACTTCAACTGATAAGAAAACAGATTCACCCTCCCAGGCTTATAATCATGGGAAGACAAGCTATGAAGCTATTCACATTAAAAATAAAAAAATTCCACCAACTTATCTACTTAGCTTTAGGTCTGCATAAATAATTCAAAAGAACTTCCAGTGAGCTTACTCTAAAGCTATTTTAATCAAACAAAAAGAAATCCTGAATGAATCCCGTTTCTTCTATAAAGTCATAAACAATCCATGTTCTATATGGCATGAGTAAATCACATTAACTTGTTTATACTAAACTCAAGGCCCAAATATTTCAATGTTTTTTCAAGTTCTAATGGCTTTGGGTTCTTGATGGTGGCTACATCTCCAGCTGTGTTTCTCAGTGACTTTAGACATTGAATCAATTGATTATAAATAAACAAAAAAAGCTGAAGACAACAATTTGAACAATTTCCCTACACTTTAGTAGTCACTGGACCACAGATTTCTAAACTAGAACTCAATCGAGTAAGTGGGAATTGTATTATTTTCTATCCTTGAATTGTATCAACTTAATGGGATATTGTTAATTCTTGGAAATTAGTTGAAAGAATTTTAAAAATTGGTTTTCTTTATTATAGATGTTATCCATATGAGCTAATAAGCTGAGAGATACAATAAATGTTTTGTGATACTATAATCAACAGCAAGTTTTGTAAAACTCTTCTAAAGAAAAAAAATAAAGACTCATAGTACTTTAAGTGGAAGGACTGTATGTATGTCCTTAATAAAATTGAATTCAAGCTTCCACACTTCTGTAAAATTTGAGTAGAGAAGAGAATCAATAGCTCTAGAATTGGTAGGGTTTTATGAACTCATCTCTGTGTTATAGATACTGTTTCTGTGACTATTTTGTGGTATTAGAACAAATTTTTTTTAATTCATTTCTTTATGAGACTTCTATCCAGTTAGAGAGTTTAAATGCAAGAGTAAATATCATATAACCAAGAAAGAAGCATCATTCCCAGAAGGTCTCGGAAAGGCCATATGGAGCCAGGAACTGACCTCAAGTCTGGTATTCCATTATTTTCAAGACAGACTTTGAATAATGTGGATTCTCCCATGATGCCACTGCTTGTATTTCTCCAATGGTGATTGAGAAAATGCGTAATTTCACAAGCACTCTGAATTTCCTGTTTAAAATCAATCTATCTTTGCAATTAAACCACGTCTGTATATTTTTAAACATTGCAACAAGTATATGCAGCTCATATAATATTTATTTATTCTGTCTACCAATCAAGTCTTTACAAACATAAATCAATCAATGGGTTATTGCAATTAATTACTATAGCCCAGCAGGAGTCAGTTACTTACCAGTTAGGAATCATGACCTAGATTACTTGGATTTACCAGGAAAATGTCAATTCCATCTCTGCTTTTTTCTTTTTTTTTAGTTTGAAGGCAGTTGTATTTCCTGGCATTGAGTCATAACATAAATCTCCCTCACCTCTAGGGAGCATCTATCAAAGGGTCTACCACTCAGGTAGTAGAATAATGTTGAAGGTGTGCTTTCAAAGTCTTTCTGCCATACCTAAATGTAGGGAAAGGGAACTGTTGGTCTCTTTTGCAGTCAGGCTTTTGTGTCCCAATCTCTGCTCCAACAAAGAAAACATTGTCAATTTGATTAGTCTAAGCCAGATAAAATGATGGTAATGAACAGATCAGGCAGAGTTATGCTTTCTGAAAGGTGGGAACCCATATTTTATGAAACTTTTCTTGCATTTATTGTTTGAAATTGGTAAGTAGCGCCAGGTAGGGCTTGAACCCTAAGGACAAGTCATTCACATTTGTGTGATGTATATTCTCTTTTTCTCTGTGCCATCCACCTTCTTTCAGAAGGTAGGAAATGTATAATCTTCAAATATAGGTTCAGGGAGAGTTACTCCCCCATATTTGTTTGTTGTTTGCTTTAGTCTTTCTTATTTTTTTGCTTCCTTTCTGATCCTATTTTAAAGGTTGAGGTCAACAGCCTACTTAGTATTCTCATCCCTAAATGTGACTTAGATCATCTTCAGAGTGACAAACCTGTAGTTAAGAATAAAAGTTTAGACTTTTGGCTGGAGGTCTAATTGGAAAAGATGCTTGCTCCTTGGAAGAAAAGCTATGACAAACCTAGATAATATATTAAAAAGCAGAGACATTACTTTGCCCACAAAGGTCCATCTAGTCAAAGCTATGGTTTTTCCAGTAGTCATGTATGGATATGAGAGTTGGACTATAAAGAAAGCTGAGTGCTGAAGAACTGATGCTTTTAAACTGTTGGTACTGGAGAAGACTCTTGAGAGTCCCTTGGACTGCAAGGAGATCAAATTAGTCAATCCAAAAGGAAACCAGTCCTGAATATTCATTGGAAGGACTGTTACTAAAGCTGAAGCTCCAATACTTTGGCCACCTTACTCAAAGAACTGACTCACTGGAAAAGACCCTGATGCTGGGAAGGATTGAAAGCAGGAAGAGAAGGGGATAACAGAGGATGAGATGGTTGGATGGCATCACCAACTCGATAGACATGAGGTTGAGCAAGCTCTGGGAGTTGGTGATGGACAGGGAAGCCTGGCGTGCTGCAGTCCATGGGGTTGCAAAGAGTCAGACATGACTGAGTGACTGAACTGAACTAAAAAGAAGTAAGTGGTAGAATGAGGTCTTTAGAATTAGGCTTATAATTTAAATTTTGCATTAGTTAAGTGATTTTGAATATAGTGACTTTTAGTTTTTGCATCTGAGAAATGTAGATATATTTTAATAGAAGTAATAGGATTAAATAAGTCTGAATGTATGAAGACGACACTATCATGCACAGGATCATCTTTACCATCATCACTTCTCTGTGTTGAGTGTTGTTTTGTATAGACATGATTTCATTATTATTAGCCCCAATTATAACTTAGAAAATGGAAGCTCAAAGACCTTTAAATGCTTTCTCTAAGATAATATGGCAAGTGCAGGTCAGAGACAGGATTTGAACTCAAGTCTGTCATATTCTAAAGTGCATACTCTGAACTACTCTCTGGTATGGGCTTCTGCATGTTCCCTTTGTTAATATATCTAGCTTCATTCTGTTCATGCACAATGTGTGCATGAACTGGATGTAGGGGAAAAGTTGTGTATCCTCTTTTAGCTCCAAGTTGCTAAAGGTACTTGACTCCATGTATACTCTGAACAAAATAATGATTTAATCATGTCAAGTTGAATTCATATATCAACCAGCTCTGTGTTGTCCAAAACAATAGCTACCTTTATAAGTGGCTATTTAAATTTAACTCAATTAAATAAAATTTAAAAATACAGATCTTCAGTCACACTAGTCACAAGCCACGTGCAAAAGTCACATGGATCTAGTGGCTACTGCATTGAATAGTACAAATACAGAATAATTCCATCACTGTGGAAAGCTCTATTGGGTAGCACTGAACTAAATGAATTTTAGTGGGAATATGAAGAAATTTGTTTATCAGAGAGTTAGTCTACCACAAATCACAGAAGACACTTAACTAGAAAACTCTTGTGTCACATCCTAACATATCAACATACACATCTGTAGACTCACGGCTATGCAAACCAAATACAGAGACTGAACATTCATTCCGCAATATTTTCCTTCATGGTTAACCTGAATCTGATGCTGCATGAAAAGCTTTGCCTGTGCAACAACATGTTTAAGCAAAGCACAGAAGATACACTTCTATGTTATTAGTTATCCACGTCAACAGATTCTCATTTTGAACATTCCAAGATACAGACAGAAACTGCAGAAACATTTAGTCATCCTCATTTTTTCAAAGTTCCTAGAGAGTTCAATTTGTTGGATAAGCTTCAATAAAGGGGGAAGGGAAGTTATTTAAGAACTGTGTTTTTCTGGAGGAAACTTAACAAGGCAGGAGAGATAGCATTCTGATATATTGAGCCAATCTTCAGAAATAGTCCATACAACCATAAAGATATGGAAAATGAAAAGCCAGAGTGATCAAACAACTTCAGGAAAATAAGCAGATAAGCACAAAAAATGAAATGAATCAGCACGCCTTTATTCTGCCTGGTTTCCTGAGAATCTATACAGCAGCTAGTGACAGAAAAGTGACTTATTAAGAAACACATACATTGTTTGTTCCTGGGTCCTATTTGTTGCTGTAGTTTTGCTTTTTTCTGTTTAAAGGCAGCAGAGGCTGTTCGTGTAACAAACACAAACTTCCTCTTCTTTCTGTTTGTCAATAAAAGTAAAATTATTACCTCAGTTTAGAAATAGCCACTTTTCAATTACTTAATAAAACTTAACATCTCTAGGAACCAGTATATATTAAGTATCTTCTAGAGTTGTATATTTATTTTAAGCACTGCATGCATGTATTTATTATCTGTGTAGTACTGGATTCATTTACCTCTAGATAATGGCTTTTAAATAATCTTATCATCAACACTGTAGGGTGAGTGTGTGGAAACAATATCCCCATTATGTTATTGTTTAGTCTCTAAGTCGTGTCCAATCCTTTTGCAACCCCCATGGACTGTAGCCTACCAGGTTCCTCTGTCCACAACATTCTTCAGGCAAGAATACTGGAGTTGATTGCCATTTCCTTCTCCAGGAGATCTTCCCAACCCAGAGATTGAACGCACATCTCCTGCATTGACAGGCAGATTCTTTACCCTTGAGCCACCAAGGAAGCCTTAATGGAAAAATAGATATCCTCTAGCTTGCATTTTGTGATGATCAAAAACATTCTAAATATGCAACATTTCCTAATTCAACCTTTAATGCCTATACTTAAAAAAAAAAAAAGGACAGCATTTTGCTATTTGTTATAGGTATACACTTAAAATATGCTTATGAGAGATTGAAAGATTATGCTTGACATTTATATTCAGAAAAGCAAAATGAACAAAAAGAAATAAATATTTTTCCTAATTTCAACAGAACTTTGAGATATTAGACAGGAGAATACAAATGTTAGTTTATAGAAGCAAGAGCTAAAGATAGAAGTTTAAGAAAAATATGCTGGTATCCTTGCATGCGCGTGTGCTAAGTCACTTCACTCGTGTCCGACTCTTTGTAGTCATATGGACTGTAGCCTGCCAGGCTTCTGTATCCATGGGTTTCTTCAGACAAGAATACTGGAGTGGGTTGCCATGCCCTCCTCCAGGGGATCTTCCTGACCCAGGGATCAAGCCCATGTCTTCTTACATCTCCTGCATTGGCAGGTGGGTTCTTTACCACTAGCGCCACTTGGGAAGCTCATTGGTATCCATAGTAGCAAATAAAATAAACTCATATTGATTAAGGTTTCCTTTATATTCACATGCATAAAATCAATGGATTAAAAAATGCTAATGGATTATGACATTCCCTTTGTCTAGAAATCTACTCTTGTGACATCTGGCAATTGTTGAAGTTTTGCAGGTATTCAAGGAAGTCATGGACAATCAAAGGTCACAAAGAGAAGACTCAGCATAGAAAATAAATAAATTAAATTAAATTAAAAATGTGAGCCCCAGAGGGATCCAGTGTGCATCCCTATAGTGCTTTTTATGGAGAATCTTCTAAGCAAAAAATTTTTAAAGCAAAAATTCTCTTGCTTCTGCAGGAAATGCCAAATTCTTATCATGGTTGTTTGACTGTAAGAAAGTCAGGACACCTTAAATGTGGCTACTATGGCTGCTTCTCCATTACAAAGGTGAGGATGTTACTAGAAAAACTCACAGAAGACAATTTCAGAGGTGGGTTGTCTGGCTTTGGTATTCAGTATTAAGGTCCTTCTTTAGAATTCATACACACATTTTTCACAGGAAAACAAGACACAGAGAGGTCATAACCCCACTTCATTCCACACCTGCAAGATTTCAAAGTTTGTGTTTGAGAGATCGGGACATGGTAGAAGGGCAAAGTGCTAGAAAAAGCTCACCTAATGAATTAGTGTAGGCAAATATGGGCAGTCAAGTACGGCCAAGAAGGTTTCAGGAGTCAATAATGATTAGAAGTCAAGGGGGGGAAATGTTATGCAAATAGCATCATAAATTGAAATACATGCTCATTTGTACATCTGAATTAGTACTTTTTTAGTGAAAGCAGAAAATGTTCGCTGTGGTGCTTGAATCACATTTTTGACCTGGAAGAACAAATATATCTCTTCTTTTTATGTATTGAGGGGTTCAGTCTAATCAAACAACTGGCAGGCCAAGAGCTGAACAATAAATTCATTCTAAAAGAAATGTTACCAAGCATTGTGCTAGGGTGTGTGTGTGTGTGTGTGTGTGTGTGTGTGTGTATGTGTGTATGTGTGTAGGGGTGGGGGTGGTGTGGACTGAATTGATGGAAATGTCTAATCCATTATATCATCATGGTTATGGCAGCATATAAAACACACAGGACCAGAACTCATCATTGAAACACTCTTCAAAGTCATGGTATTGATTTCAATTATGATATCTTTCTTGCTAATGCATTCTGTGTTCCTGTTGGTGGGCAGAGAGAGCAGGATTAAATCAAAGTGAAAGCCATACCTAAAGCGAAAAAAGCCTTCATGTAGCCCAAAGAGAGAGAAAAGAGGCAAAAGCTGTGAGCTAGAAGAGCCATTCAGAGGAACGGGCTCAATGGGTGAAGTTTAAAATCGCCCATAAACATGAATACATTATCCATCTTTTTCTCTCTTGGCACTTCTGCAGTTGACATTACCACTGTCTGCTGTGGTAAGATTGGGAGAACTAAGCTGGAAAATGTGATAGCAAATCCTTAACTCAAGCAGCAGTATATGGAGCAGGCTGTTAAACTGCCATGTTAGCAGAATGCATAAATGTCAACATTATTTTAGAATGATTTATTATATCCATAACAGTCAAAATAAATAAATGTGGCCCCATAGTCCACAACCCATGGATGGCTTCTCTAATTCAGAATTCTGCAGATGACAGTTTCTATTAGGATGACATTTCAGACCTTTAAAAATAAAATTTGGAATTTTGCTGGGGATTTCTAATGTTCTTGGCATATTATTTCAATTATTCTAGAAGGAGGGGCTTAGTAGAAAAGTGCTATCAAGTAGTTAAATGAAGAAAGGAAAGAAAAGAAGGATGTGACATAATTCGCTTAGATAGCCATCACTGCAGCAATGTCAATTGCAAAGGTGATTGCATTGTAAAATGTCTTTCTTCAATCTGATTGCCACGTTGACAACATAAACACTCCTACAGATGAACTTCTCCTGAACAGAAACTGAAGAGCGAGGATAGCTATGTGGGTTCAGAATGCAAAATAAAAAAAAAAAGTACCTGCATATATATTTAAAAATTCATTTTTTAAGTTTTTATGGAATACAGCATATTTTTCTATGGGGATTTTAAAATTAAACCACAATAAGGTATTCCACTGGCAGTAATATTTGTAGAACTCAAATGACTCAATTATGATCATTATGAAAGTTGCTATATTTCATAGTTTGCCACCTTTAAAATAACACACCATTCATTCTGAACAGGTGGATCAAAAAATGAGAACATTTCCAAAATATGAAAGAGAAAAAGATATTTGGAAGACTTCATATGATTTTTTTTTTTGCATTTTACAAACAGAAAATGGTATTAAAAATACAATATGATCGTTATGGGCTTCCCTAGTGGCTCAGATATGAAAGAATCTGCCTGCAATGCAGGAGACCTGGGTTTGATCCCTGGCTTGGTTAATGAGAAGGGCCGAATAAATAGATATTAATACAGTTACACAAATCATTGGTGCTGATATCCTTAAATTTGTCATAATATACATATATAGTACATATAATACATATCCACTATATATAGTGCATAAAAAATGAATTTAGTGATGTATTGTTTTTATACAATTATTTTTAAAACCACAACACCTTATTTTGGGTAAACTTCTGAAATAGGAAATCCCAGTAAAATTGATAACACTAAGTTAACACTAAATGAAATAGTTCCTATGTCTATCTGGAGTAATACTGGGGTATACTATTAAAGAATTTTAAAAGAAAACTTGAGATTTAAAAAAAAAGCAAATGAAAGGTGAAAATGTTTGTGCACATTTTCCAAATGTAGCAGTTTGGTTCATACACTTTTGCACAGAATACTTCTCACATTTTTCATCTGTATGAGCGAACACCACCATAGAAAAATCAGTATTTTAAAACAAAGCCCTGGGAACAATTTTTCTTGAGATATTTTCCTTGTATTTTTCTTCTTTTAGTGTCCTTATTTTCTCAAACTACATTTTATAGTCTCCTTTATTGCCCTGACGTCCAAAATTGCCTTCACATTTTGAATCCTAAAATATATTTGGTGATTATAATGGATCTTGGACCAAGAGACCCCCTTCTAACATTTTAACTCTCAGATACTGAGAAAACTACATGACTACATGAAACACGAACTTCTTTTTAATGTGTGAGATTAACAAGGAAAAAAAGCATATGTGACAACTGAAAGATGGGTTATCTTATTTTGTGCTGGTCTTTTTGTTACTTTTTGTATAAGGTACACATGTGAAAAAAATAAGATAATTAGCTATTTATTATGAGACTGAGGTGATGAGTAAATTACATATCCTAATGAAACGGTGTGGAAAAAGAGGGAGGAGATCTATTCTGAAAGCAGTCTAAAATACAGACTATACATAAGAGCTAATGTGGAAAGTGACAAAGGTGAAGGCAGAGTTACAAGTATGCATATCTATATCTGAAGACTAGAGTCTTGGCTCTGGTTCTGATATATAATATCTAACCCTATGGGAAGTTAATAATTTAATCTGGAATTTTCAGTTTTTTCCATTATATAAAAGTGGGTCAGGCTGACTCAAAGAAAATTGAAGTACCAAAGCTGATTAGGCATGCACTTACAATGCAGACTGAATCTTCCCAGAACCCAACCTGACAATCGGGGCCAATCTGCTTCCCAGCCGGAAAATCTGCTCTCCCGAGGTCATCAAAACCAAGGCTGCTCTGAACTGAGTCACACGTTCTCTACCATGAAGAACAGAGATAAATAAGAATGTCCCCCCGGAAACCTTTGGCCACAACTCTGCCTCCTCCAGCTGGATCTTTCCCTCCTGGACCGTGGGTGAGGACGATAAGATCCTGATATGTTAATGTCCTCTCTCCCCCTCTTGCAGGCTGAAGTCTTCCTTGAGCCTCCATCACTTCACAGGTAGATCATTTATCATTATAGACACAGGATCAGGTTTCTATTATGACTGTTACTTATTTCAAATATACTTTGACCACACTTTGCACATTGGCTTGGACAACCTGAAACTTTTCTGCACTGGTGACCATTTACCAGAGTTCTAATCATTTACCTCTTTGAATGTCATTGGAGTCAGGCACGCAGACACTCAGGTCTCCTGGTGGCATCTACAATGGATTGGCTTTTGCAGAGTTAAGATGACCAGACCCAAGGGCTACTGGCGAGTCAGTGGCCACATTTTATTAAGTATCTCAGGACAATTCTTGAAATTCCACTGAAGTAGAAAAGTAGTATTTTGGATGACTTTATGAACCAGGCACCCTCGTAGGCCCTGGGCATATAGAAGGGAAGTAGAAAATAAATAATCTGTGCTTTCAAGAAGCTTAATACTCAGAACCACTAGTTGTTTTCCTCATACTTCCTCTTTCTTCAGCCCACATAAAGAATGAATGTTTAACTTGGGGCTCAGGTTATATTCCTTTATATTTCAAAATGATAGATAGGCTTGCCTTATTCCTTATTTTAGAGTTTCTTTTTTTAAGGTCTCATAATAGGAAAAATAGTGCCAAGTAAAATTTCATATTATCACTGTCAAATTGTCAATATATTTATTTTTATTGTTGGAGGCAATGCAAAAACATATTCCTTAAATTAAAATTTTCCTAGAGGAACTCTGTCACATAGACCTTTTATCAAGATTATATTATGGTTCTGTTTTGGCAAATAAGTTTAACATCCTTCAAAAAGCTACCATGAAACATAGCCTAGATATGTGACTTCTCTTGTGAATTTTGTATTTATACCATTTATAGTCTTAAAAAGATGATAGTACCAGACCACCTTACCTGTCTCCTGAGAAACTGTATGTGGATCAAAAAGCAACACTTAGAACTGGACACAGAACAATGGACTGGTTCAAAATTGGGAAAGGGGTACTACAACGCTGTGTATTGTCACCCTGCTGATTTAACTTCTATGCAGAGCATAACATGTGAAATTTTGGGCTTGATGAAGCATAAGCTGGAATCAAGGTTCAGTTCAGTTCAGTTCAGTCACTCAGTCGTGTCCAGCTCTTTGTGACCCCATGGACTGTAGCACACCAGGCTTCCCTGTCCATCACCAACTCCTGGAGCTTGCTCAAATTCATGTCCATTGAGTTGGTGATGCCATCCAACCATCTTATCCTCTGTCATCCCTTTCTCCTCCTGCCTTCAATCTTTCCCAGCATCAGGGTCTTTTCCAATGAGTCAGTTCTTCTCATCAGGTGGCCAAAGTATTGGAGTTTCAGCTTCAGCATCAGTCCTTCCAATGAATAGTCAGGACTGATTTCCTTTAGGATGGACTGGTTGGATCTCCTTGCAGTCCCAGGGACTCTCAAGAGTCTGATTGGTGGGAGAAATATCAACAACCTCAGATATGCAGATGATACCACTCTGATGGCAGAAAGTGAAGAGGAGCTAAGGAGCCTCTTGACAAGGGTAAAAGGGGACAGTGAGAAGCCTGGCTTAAAATTTGACATTTAAAACACTAAGATCATGGCATCTGGTCCCATCACTTCATGGCAAGTAGAAGGGGAAAAAGTAGAAGCAGTGACAGATTTATTTCCCTGGGCTCCAGAATCTCTGTGGAGAGTGACTACAGCCATGAAATTAAAAGATGCTTGCTCCTGGGAAGGAAAGCTATGACCAAAACCTAGACAGCATATTAAAAAGCACAGACATCACTTTGCCGACAAAGGCCCATATAGTCAAAGCTATGGTTTTTCCAGTAGTCATGTATGAATGTGAAATTTGGACAGTAAAGAAGGTTGAGCACTGAAGAATTGATGCTTTTGAATTGTGGTGTTGGAGAATACTCTTGAGAGTCCCTTGGACAGCAAGGAGATCAAACCAGTCAATTCTAAAGGAAATCAACCCTGAATATTCACTGGAAGGACTGATGCTGAAGCTGAAGCTACAATACTTTGGCCCCCTGATATGAAGAACCGACTCATTGGAAAAGACCTTGATCCTGGGAAAGATCGAAGGCAAAAGGTGAAGGGGTCGGTAGAAGATGGGATGATTAGGCAGCATCACTAACTCAATGGATATGAGTTTGGGAGATAGCGCAGGACAGAGGAGCCTGGGGTGCTACACTGCATGGGGTAGCAAAGAGTAGTACACGACTTAGTGAATGAATAACAACAAAAATGCTTTATAGTTACTTATATATATTATAGACAATCAGTCTCAAAGTATATTCCATAGAACAAATGGAGCTGATACCTACTGTGTGCAAAGTTTTCATAGACTAGATGAAACTAGAATCTAACTAGATTATGAAATGCCACACACCATATTTGCCTCTAATAGATTCACAATGCAGATTAAAATATTAGGGACTTCCCTGGCAGACCAGTGGTTAAGACTCAGTGCTCCCAATGTACTGGGAGTTCCATTCCTGGTGAGAGAACTAGATTCCATGTGCCACACCTAAGACCCAAAAGTCAGATAAGTTCAAAAAAAATTACAAAAATAAAATGAAGATGTTTTAAAAAAAAAAGATTAAGATGTTAAAATCTAAGTACTCTTGTAAGGAAGGAAAAAAAAAAAAAGCCTGATCAAATGTTAACACAGTTTTCCAGACTTATTTAGCTACGTAATACTTATAAAAAAAAAGTAATGCTGTTTTTCAGAATAGGTTAACCATGTGAAATCATTTTGCTATTTATTTGTCTTCTACTACACAAAAAGAAATTCTCTGAGACAGGGCACTCTTGGCATCAGTATTACAAAGCAGGTACTCATCTCAATAGGTACAAATTAGTGAATAAAATACAACTCTGAATATTTTAAAAATACTAGTGTTATTTGGAGTTGTGTTCAGGAGTGGTTTTGACTAGAGCCTCTGAACATGACCTAAAAAGAGTTGAAGCTTTTGCTTTTAAAACCAACTTGATATTTTTATTGTTTGTTCACCCATTTGTTTTGTTGGTTGTAAGTTCAGTTGCCACATGGGTTGGTTAGATTGCTCTTATCTATAAGGTACCTAAATCCTAGATTTCCAACCCATAAAATCACCATCACATACCTCATAAACACCCACAACTGATCGCTAGGAAAATAGAGGTGAATGCCACTGCTTCCTTGCTAAATCTGTACCTCTATTGCAAAACAAATAAGACAAACAAGTATGCTGCCACTTCAAAGGAAAAAGACCTCCCAGAAATAAACAAAAATTGTGCATTATGACACATTTGTTTCTCCTAATTGGTGTGTGTGTGTGCCTTCGAAGTTGCTTCAGTCGTCTCTGACTGGGGGTGGGGTGGAAAGGTGGGGATCAGAGACACCTTCTATGAAGAAAGCATATTATTTTGTGGTTTGCAGTCAAGTGAGAAATACTCAGGGAATTTTAAAAATTACTAGTAATAAAGAGGGATATTAAAATTCTTAATTATTGATCTGAATTAAAAAATGCAGGCAATGTAAACTGCAGCTATTTCTGGACAAAGGGTGAAACTAACATATTTAATACTTGCTCTCACAATATAAAAAAGCAAATACATGCTGAAAATTAATCTCTGATCATTCTCACAGAGTCAGGAGGCACTTTGATTATCTCAACTTTATTTTACATTCACCACTGTACCCAGTTATACACTATTTTAAATGATTGCTTATTTCCTCCAGAATACACTAAGGCACACCCACCACTGAATATTCTAGTTTAAATCCATTTTGGAAAAATACCCTTCACATTCATCAGAAAATTGTATCTATATTACCTTCTGTAAAATGTGCTATGGGTTTAGTTTTGAGCTATGTTATGAATCCCACTTCAAAAGGGAAAATCCAGGGGCATGAATATATTCATTTCAAAAATAAAAATGAAATTCTCAGAACAAAGAAAGACAAAACCATATACCTGAACACATTTCTTGTTTGATTAATTATTTGGCAGTAACATTTTTGTGGCAGAATTGTTTCCCCATTCAGTAACTTTAATCCCAGTTCTACTCTGATAAAAAAAAGTGGTAAATGTAAGGAAGCACCAAATATTACTTTTTAAATGTTGCTGTAACTTGGTATAAGTGTAATTTAAATACAGCATGAAAATAAATGACATTTTCAGGTATAATATGACATTGTTCCTATAAAATTCCAGTCTAAGTCATAAATCACAGCTTTTAAATCAAATACCTAGGTGCAATGATGCATTTCTAGCAAATAACTCATTTTAACAATGAAAAACCCATTGACATGCAGGATTTTGTAATCAGAGGTTCTCAGCTGCTCACCTTAGAATTAAAATTTGAGTCAGGTAAGGACAAAATGAAGAAATCAGCATTACCTCAGGTTTTATTTTAACCAAGGCAGCTTCTGAATCTAATAAAAATTAGGTATTTGTTTCTTTGTCTGAACCACTGCCAATTCCTATGATAATCGGGTCCATTTAATTTGTTTTAATAAATACTTAGAGAACTCTATATGTGCACAAAAGACTGAGTAGAATGAAAGATGAGTAAGATCAATCCCTGCAGTTAGGGAGCTGAAAAATCTAGAAGAAGAAAAGTCATGTACACAAACAGCATACTATTCCTGTTATACCATGACAAGGTTCCAAAATTAAGGTATATGGTTTTAAAGTAGGTAGGCTTCACTAGGTAGAGGTGGCAAGGAGGTATTCAGGGGAGCAGCTGCAGTATGACCAATTTGGACAGATGAATAAAATGATCAGGTATGTCTAGAGAAGTGAACAGTCCAGTTGCAGGACAGTGTAAAGGCTGGAAGACTAGAATCACCTGGAAGGGAGAATGCACAGGAAACTGGAGGAAGAGGGGCTTAAGTTCTAAGTTGAGGAACTTGTACCGAGTTAGGCAAGGGGCCACTGTGGACTGTCTCAGCATCCTGACCACAGGACAGACTGAAATGATGCAGGGCAGGATGGTTATCAGGCTAGATGTGATGCCAGGAAAGAAGATGGAAACAAAAAGAAAGGTTTAAAGGTTAAAGCAATAATCCAGACAAGATTTCAGGAGAGCGTGAACTCTGGCAGTGGTTATGACAGTGGAAACAAGGGGATGGATGCTGGAAACTTCATAGAACTTAAAGCATAAAGACCCGGCTGCAGAATGTATATAGAGAAAGAGAGAGAGAGAGAAGCTGGATCTAATACTCTGCATTTGGATACATACTGTAATACTAGTAACCAAGACATGGAATTCAAATGTATGAATTTATCCTCAGAAATAAGATAATGAGTGTGGTTCTGGATATTTTGAGTTTGGGAGTGCTAATGGTACCTGGTAGAGAAGGCTACAGGGAATTATAGACATAGATTGGGTTAATGTATAAATATAGGCATAGATTGGGTTAATGTATAAATATAGACATAGATTGGGTTAATGTATAAATGTGGAAGTCATCTATGTACAGGGGGTAGTTGCAATCATTGGGAAGGATGAGACAGCACAATTAGGGTACAGGAAATCCTATACTTAGGGTTTTATAAGATAAAAGTGTTTTAACATCTACTTTTGATGGGACAAGGAGAAGATCAAGAAAAGAGAAGGACCAATAAATGAGAAAGAAACTAGCAAAGAAAAAGAAAATACCTACAAATTGATTTAAGAAGGAATATGTTAGATCTAAACATATACTGAAGGATAGAAAATATTATTGGGAAATACTTTAAAAAACAACATAATTACAGGGATATATTGCACTCTTGTGTGATGAGACTGAATATTTAAACAATAACTACAGATGTCAAATTTCTTCAAACTATGGTGTATGTTAAAATGCATTGCAGATCAAATAACAGGAATTTTCTAGAAATTTGATAAAATTATGAGGATAGTTTAACTTGCTAAACATAACATCAGATAAAGGTAAATACTGACAGTTTAAATGCAGTGAAAATGAAAATTTCTTAATAAAAGAAAGCAAAATAGGCAGCCACAGAAAGAGGAATGATGGAGGAGACTAAACCTAAGGACCAGAATTAAACCAAATGACCCAGGAACAGTATGGTTAATTAATTCATTGGTGGTTTTCACCAGAAACAGAGAATTCAATATGTAATTGACATTAGTTAGTCCAAGACCAATTTCTCACAAAATTTTAGACCTAGATTTGGTTTTTAAGATTTGTACTGTTTTCAGGTATATAGATTTGCTGTCTGGCAGACCAATGTTCTAATGGCAGTATCAGTTGGGTCACATCTCTAACATATGGGTTGTTGTGAAGATTAAATGAAATAATACATATAAAGTGTTTAGCACAATGTGTGGCACATAGCAAGTACTCAATATAGCAGTGGGCATTATTATTACATGTAATAGCCCTTCCAATTCCAGATAAGGAATTTGAAGCTCTGGTAATTGACAAAGATCTAATAGGAGCAGGCAGAACAAGAACTAAAATCCAGAAATTCCCTGAGGTCACCAGGCTATATTTAAATGCTAGTAAGCTTTTGGTCCTGCTTTACTAGTACCGTGAACTATGATCACCCTACTGTGTAGGGGAGATAGAACAGGAGCCCATGTAAAGGATAAAACAGAAGTTCAGCTTTTCTTTGCTGTTTTCCTCTAAGTTCTTTCACATTAGCTGGCTCAGCTATAAGTTAAGTGGGAATGGTGCGTTACACATTTAGGCACAGTTTTCTAAAATGGAAATTCAGAATCTATATAGTTGTTCTGTTCTTCCCTTCTATGTAGTTGGTATGTGTTGTTTAACAATAAAAAGCAATAAAAGCGGTGTTCTTTTCCGTTATGTTAACATTAAATATTTAGACTACCCACCCAAGTGATATCCGGAACTCAGCAATTAAAAAAAAAGCATTAAAAGGCCCCTAAAAGAACTATTTAGAATCCCTCTAGCTAATAGTCACATACTATGTAATAGAGTTACAAACAGATCTTCCACTAGAGGGCTTTTGCTCTGGTTACAATCCTTTCGCAGACTTCAGTGTGAGCAGTATGGATGCTTAGTTTAGCATCTGTCTGGTATTCAAAGGAGGGCCACGGAAACAGCCGCATCTACGGAATACCTGAAACGCAGGCCACACCTCCCCAAGCCACGCCCCCTCCACCATCCATCATGCAGCCAAAGCATGCGACACTGATGGCAACAGGCTATTAATTACCCAAAGTAACCAAGGCTTTATTTTTTTTTCTCAAAAATAAGTAAATAAATGCACAATTTATGTAAAGTCTCATCTTAATAGTTCCATCTATTTACAATTCACTAAACAGTGTATCAACCTTGATAAAAGAGATGGATCCTCTAGTTTTGAGGCAGATACCTACCTAAGGGAAAGTTCCCTACTCTTAAAACAATCTAGTATAAATTCCCTCTGCATAATACCTTAAGAAGGAGGCACGAAGTCACTGGAGGAAAACTTGTACTACATTTTATGATTTTGTAAGGCAGCTCTGCCTCTATCTTTGGAATACTCTCTGTGTTAAAGAGATCAACTTTTTATTCATCCAACTTTCTATATAGCTTCTACCTTTGATCTTGGTTTTGCCCTGTGGAATTACACAGACTCACTCTGATCCCTTTAGCACACAACAATATCATGACTTCATTCCACACATATAACCCTTCTTTTGGTTTAAATATCTCTTATTCCTCAGGGGAAAACGTTGGGATTTAAAACTTTATACCCAGGCCGTTATTGTTTCTATTAACAAGCAACACAGTGATATTCACAGAAAAAGTCAAAGTTCAGAAAATATTAAATCTATGTGTCATTCTTTAAAATATTATCTGAATCTATGTTTAAGTAGCTTGATATTTAAGTTTAAAGAGTGGGGAGCTATGTTGCAAACTTATTTATGATAAATATCAAAATTGCTTAGTTATAAAGTTAAATCTAAAAAAATAGCTGAAGATGTGTTGACAGCATTAAAAATGTGAAAAATTATTCTTAAACTAGAATAAGATTTAGAATAGAATATGATTTTAAAATATTTTGGAGTTCTATATACACATATTTAAAAAGAAAAGAATGGGGAAAATAAAAGTAAGCAAAATTCCTCCTCATAACTATGGAGAAAGTTAAAACATACCATTTTGTTCTTATTAAAAGAGGTGATTTTTAAAAAGTGGCAAAGTTCAAACAGTGTACACATATTTTCCAGAATGTTGAAAATTAAAGCAAATAAGCTTGGGTTATAGCAATAAATACATGGTACAATTCCCAGTAAAAAGTCTCTGATAACTTTAGAAAGAAAAATAAAATTCTAATATATATGGTTTACAAGAAAATCACTTAAAATAAAAGTAGAAACAAATATTAGAGTAATAAAGTAGAACAAAAATTCCAGGAACGAGAGTACTAATTTTAGACAGAAAATCAGACACGTTGTGAACACACACAGACAAGGGTATCTGAATAAACATAAAATATCCAATAACACAGTCACAAAACTTGGGAACTAAATAACTTAACATCAAAGTGTACACAACAAAACTGAAAAATACAATGATGATCAAACAGAAACACATCATTAGTAGGAAAATTCAACACATTCTTTCTCAGTTTTTTAATAGACAAAGTAAAAAAAAAAATAAAAAATTAAGTCATAGGAATTTAAACAAGATTAATAAACATTGAATAACATACCACCCTAATAGATAATTCACCTCTTTTCATGTGTTCATAGTTCATTAATAAAAACTGATAACAGAAATAATTATAATTTAATTTACTTCCATAAAAGTACATCTTGTACAGACCAATGATCAAAAAAAGGCAATCAAAGAAAAATAACAAAAATTCCAACAATGGACAAAAATTACATCTCAATTCTTTTAGGTTTAAAGAGAAAATCAAAACTACAGTTGCACAACTGCAGATTGTATTAGAAGTGAAAACAATTAAAATATCTCTTAAAAAAACATGAGATATTAACCAAATATACTCAACTTCACATTTATACATTTAAAAGCTTTTTAAACAGACAATACCATAAAAGCAATAAAGGAAACTAAACTTTATATTACAGCATTTGCAAACAGTTTATTCAACAGATTCAATGAAAGAAGATGAAAAATTATTTATATTTATATATATACAGAAATCAATTAATTTAAATGTGAAAAAGGTTGAAATCATAAATTAATTAAAAATTGACTCTTCAAAAAAATAAAAATAAAATGGGTAATCTCCACTAGGGAAGCTACTCAAAAATTAAAATTGTAGCTAGTTTTGTAACATTAGAAAGGAAAAGGGAATAGATCTCATCTCTGTCATATATGAAATTATTAGTTCTATTTCTGAGGTCTAATGTCTTTTATAACCTAACATCTCATGTTTCAATTACAGTAGTTTTATACTGTGATTTGATATTTGATAGGGTAAATCCCTGGGCTTCCCTGGTGGCTCAGTGGTAAAGATGCTGCCTGCCAATGCAGGAGACATGGGTTTGATCCTGGGCCCAGAAGATCCCTTGGAGAAGGAAATGGCAACCCACTCCAGTACTCTTGCCAGAGAAATCCCATGGACAGAAGAGCCTGGTGGGCTATAGTCTATGGGCTCACAAAATGGTCAGACATGGCTTAGTGACCAAACAGCAGGGTAAATCCTCACCTAATAACTTAAAATGTATTGAATTTGACCACCCAGATTTTATTTTTAGTAAATTTTAACTTTGAATTATGGAAAACCTCAATATTTATTGAGGTTTTAACTGTGCAATAAATATATAAAATAATTTACATTTGTAAAGTTTTATCTTTCCACACAGGAAATGAATTTGAGTGCCAACTTATTTCCACCTTCTTGTATGTTTAACAAAAATGCTTTTTTTTTTCTCTATAACATTCACATATTTCTTGCTACAGTTAACCCTTAAGTATGCTTTATACATTTTAACATCAAAATTTTTCCCATCACAATTTCTTGCTTATTTTTAGCGGGATGTAGGGTTAGACTAACAAATCAAAAAGATAATAAAGCAACTTTACTAGTGAAACAAATCATATATGTATATTTTTTTGACATGTATCAGAATTTCAAGTATGGCCATTATTTACTCATCACATTTCTTAAATTCTTACCATAGAATATAATGAAAACACCTAACATGGAGATCTCAATATACCATTGGAAAAGCTTTGATCAGGATTGAACAGTGGAAAGCTCGAGGATAGAGAATAACAAGATCAAGAGATTAGCCTTGGAGGGAAAGATGCTATCTCTATGATCAGAGAAAAATGGTAAAGGTATGCCAGGATATCATCGAATTAGAGGGTGAAGGGGGCCTGCAAGTTGATGGACTTCAGAAAATGTGCTGAAAAGTAGTATGTGTAGGAGAGAAACTTTCCCTGTATAGTAGTCATTCACTGATAAACCATTCCCCAGTAAAACTGAACTCTTACAGGAATGGTGTGGGAAAATTAATTTTTCTATTGAAATTAAAAATTATAAATACTTAAATTTTCTGAAATGTTAAAGGGATTTTAGATATTTTCATGAAAAGGAAGTGAGAAATTATTCTCACTTACAAAATTAAAGAGCAAATAAGATTAATATTTCCAGTAATGCCATACATTTGGAAACCTGCATAAAGTGGTATCCTCAGTTCTAAGACATAGTACCCTCTTCCTTAATGTGTTTCAAAGGACATATTCCCACATAGATACAGTAAAACTTTCTATTTGTGTAATGATTTTCCGAGGCTACTTGCAAAGTTCTATTATCTTTCACCATATTCTGTGAGATAAGTAGGAAAAAGGGGCCATTAACTCCATTTTACAGATGATACCATCAAGACACAGTTCCAATGACCCTTAGCATGCTTATGATGAAAAGGCCCCAAATATTCTGAATTCTAGGCATCTTATCAAGAGGATGCTTCTCTTGCTTTAGTTATATGTCTAGCACTATCCTTTAAACTAAAATGTTCTCTAATAGTTTCAGTGTTAGTATTTAAGGTTTATATTTCATGAAAAAAATTTAGTACAAAAACATCCTTACACTGTCAAATTCAAACCCCATGCTAATAATGTCTATAAAACTGTCTCTTACATATGGCATCTTTTTCATGGAACTCAGCATGGAAAGAAGCTGAAAAATAGCATTATTTGGAAAGAAGGCCATGCCAATTGCATTGCTGTGAATATTAATAACAAGCCTCCTATTTCAATGGAAAATACCTTAGGGTCATCCAAATCTGGAATGATCTCTTTAGTCTTTTAGGTGAACAAATTAAGGGCTGGGGCTTCCCTGGTGGCTCAGATGGTAAAGAATTCGCTGGCAATGCAGGAAACCTGGGTCAATCCCTGGGTTGGGAAGATCCCCTGGAGGAGGGCATGGCAACCCACTCCAGTATTCTTGCCTGGAGAATCCCCACGGACAGAGAAGCCTGGTGGGCTACAGTCCATGGGGTTGCAAAGAGTTGGAGATGACTGAGCAACTAGGCAGCAGCATACTTCTCTTAAGACAGATGGTGTGACAGCTTAAGTATATATGTTTCATATCTCCATTAATATAAATGACAGGCATACTATAAACAACATATATATCTTTGTCCTCTACTTCATCCTTTGTTAAGAAAAAAATGATAGACAACCTAACTAACTGAACAAACTTGAGCTACAGTGAGTTTGGGCAGCTAAACATATTCTACTTCCTATTTGAAGAATTTTTACATTACAGAGGCCATTAGAGTCTTAAGTCAAATTATCAGAAGTTTAAGTATATCTGGGGCAGAGGAAACGCACTCCCTAAAACATCCAACATACAATCCTATGGGGAACAGAGCTGCCAATGGCCTGTGGAGCAGCATGCCTGTTTTTTTGTGACTACTGTGATACATTCCTCACCCACGATTCTGCATCTGTGAGAAAGACACACTGCAGTGGTAGGAAGGCCAAAGAGAATGTGAAAGACTACTATCAAAAATGGATAGAAGGGCAGGCTCCGAGCCTGACTGATAAAACAGCTGCTGTTTCAACAAGGACAGGTACCTTCTATTCCACTCTCTGCTCCTCCTCCTGCAGGGGCAATAATCCCACCTCCCCCCAGCCTCCCAGGACCTCCTTGCCCAGGGATGAAGCTAGCACCCCGCATGAGGGGTCCTCCCATGATGCCAATGATGGGCCCTCCTCCTCCTGGGATCATGCCAGTGGGACCTGCTCCTAGAATGAGGCTGCCTATGCAAGGCCACATACCAATGATGCCCATACCAATGGGCCCCCAATGATGAGACCTTCCTTCTGCCTGTCCCATGATGGTGCCCACCCAGTGAGGAATGACCCGACCAGAAAGATAAAGATTGGGGAGCCTCTTCATATCAATTTTACATTACTTGTTTTACTTCATCAGAAGATCATGTGCTGTGACTTGGGGTGTTTTCTAAGAGGTTAACAAGGAAAACTTGTTCCCCCTTCCTATCAAAGCGAGAGTAGTTTTGGAGGGAAGTAATGGGACCAAAAAAAAAAAAAAAAGGCAATTTTCATTTGTATTGTGAAATGTGAAAATAAAATTTTCAACTCTTTAAAAAACAGTCCTGTGGGAAATCATGTAATCAACAGATATATAAAAGCCTGACTTGATTATAAAGGAAAACTAAAATGATAGGTATCATTATAGAATAGTCAGGCAAGTATAAGTTTGACCTGCAGGGTTACTTCCATTTAATGCATATTAAAAGTTCCTGTGCTGATTCAGTCAGTGAAGGTAGGTTTCTTATTTAACAATGTTAGTGTTGAGAAATAGCAATTTTTATAAACAAACTAGAATTAGAGATCAGGCCTCAATCAACTTTGGAATACCAAGCTGGGAGATATTAATCATCTAAAAGGAAAAGCCAAATAATAAACTTTCTAGAGCTACTCTAGACCATGGTGTTACTTAGAACACCTCCTCCCAAAATATTTGTTGTTCAGCAGTTCAGTTGTGTCCAACTCTTTGTGACCCCATGGACTCTAGCACACCAGGCTTCCCTTTATTTCCCCATGTTCCAGAGCTTGCTCAAACTCACGTCCATTGAGTCAGTGATTCCATCCAACAATCTTGTCCTCTGTCGTTCCCTTATTATCCTGCCTTCAATCTTTCCCAGTATCAGGGTCTTTTCTAATGAGTCAGTCCTTTGTAATAGGTGGCCAAAATACTGGAGGTTCATCTTCAGCATCCTTCCTTCCAATGAATATTCTGGACTGATTTCCTTTAGGATTGACTGGTTTGATCTCCTTGCAGTCCAAGGGACTCTCAAGAGTCTCCTCCAACACCACAGTTCAAAAACTTCAATTCTTTAGTGTTCATTCTTCTTATGGTCCAACTCTCACATCCATAAATGACTAATGGAAAAACCATAGCTTTGACTAGATGGACCTTTGTTGGAAAAGTAATGTCTCTGCTTTTTAATATGCTGTCTAGGTTGGTCATAGTGTTTCTTCTAAGGAGCAAGCATCTTTTAATTTCATGGCTGCAGTCATCATCTGCAGTGATTTTGGAGCTCAATAAAATAAAGTCTGTCACTGTTGCCATTGTTTTCCCATCTATGTTCCAGGAAGTGATGGGACAAGAGCCCAAGAAAGAAAATCTGTCACAGCTTCCACTTTTTCCCTTTCTATTTGCCATGAAGTGAGGAGACCAGATGCTATGATCTTAGTTTTCTGAATGTTGAGTTTTTCGCCAGCCTTTTCACTCTCCTTTTTTGCTTTCATCAAGAGGCTCTTTAGTTCTTCTTCCTTTTCTACCATAAAGGTGGTGTCATCTGCATGTCTGGGGTTATTGATATTTCTCCTGGCAATCTTGATTCCAGCTTGTGCTTCATCCAGCCTGGCATTTTGCATGATGCACTCTGCATATAAGTTAAATAAGCAGGGTGACAATATACAGCCTTGACGTACTGCTTTCCCAATTTGGAACCAGTCTGTTGTTCCATGTCTGGTTCTAACTATAGCTTCAGCATATACACATACAAATACACATAATTACATATACAAACTAATATGATTTGTGGGAAGATATTTTTTAGGAAAAATAAGGTGCAGAGTACATTTTACTTTAGAAAAAACCTTTTCAACATTGTACCTATCTACCTATCTATCTTCCTAAACTCAATTTGATTCATTTGGCTATTTATTCATAGGAAAAATCTTTGAAGTTTTACCAAAAGTTTTACCCAAAACCCTCTAGAGTAATTAGACCTAAAAATGTATAGTTCTTCTGGTGAAAGTATATTTTCCTATGCTGAAAAGGAAGTTTAATGTATTTGATATACTCAGACCAGTGATTGAGTTTGGATCAGGATATTAATCTTTATTTTTCAAGTTTCTTAGAATAACTGTGGCTATAAATGTGTTTAATAGCCTTATTACACATGAACTGCAACAAGAATGATTTAAAACTAATAATAAAAGAAGAAGGAAAGTAATAGGATAGTCTTTCCTTTCTTCTTCTCCTTTTTTTTTCCCCCACAATCATGTGCTTTACAAAAGAAGGTTCCTTAAAATAATGGGCCATAAGAGATTTTTCTAGATTGAAGTAGGTTGATTGAATAATCAAATTCCACAGCCTAATGGAAATAAACCTGCTAAAGCCTAACTTTGCAAAAAAAATAAATAAATAAACCACTTGTGTTTATTGGAAAGAATTTTGTAGCAATGCTAAATGAGATAGCAAGCATGCAAGAATAATTATTTTTACTTACTGCTCTCATTAAAGAAAAAAATGAGTTATCATTCTTTTAGTCAGAAATAAAAATTCTTTCCCTATCATTACCATTAACTTGACTTGTTTTATAATTTAAAGAAGAAATCTTTTAAAATTCTTTCTTGAAGTAAAAGAAGGAATAGGCAATTTTAATCAAACAAAAGGGGGCACTTTTTCTTTGATCTAACAATTATCTTAAGCTTTTGACAAAAGTGCTTCAAGTACTCTGATGGGAAGGGCAATGTTTGGGTGCCATGACTATTATGCTTCAATTTAACATTCACTTTCAGACATGAAAAAATCTGACTATAAAGACAAAGGAAAAAAAATGATGTTTTCTTGCTGTGGGAAGAAAGTGAAAGTTGACTAAAAGTGAGTAATACTTGACGCCCCTGTGCTCATGGACCTTACAAGTTTGTGGGGAGGAAAGTGAAGGGTCTGGCATGTTGGTAACATCTTTTTGAGTTCTCATGACACAGTGACTTCCACGGCACTATTTTCAAAATATGCAGAGAGACGTCTGTTTCTGGGAAGATGGAATGGGCATACTTTCCCCTATTTCTCTCACTAAGTGCAACTAGAAATCCCATAGAGTATATACAAAGTGAACATAAAAGTTTGAAAGGCAAGATGGGGTTTCTTTTCCCTAATGTATGTAGATTTGGAGCTGAAGAACCCAGTAGCACTGAAATACCAACAACAGGTGCAGACCGAAGAAGGGCCAACAGAAGTCTGCCCTCGGGGATGCAGGGGACACAGGTTTGATCCCTGGCCGGGGAACTAAGATCCCATATGCCAAGGAGGAGCTAAGCCAGTGAGTCATGACTAGAGAGTCCGTGTGCTGTAATGAAAGATCCCACGGGCCGCAACTAGGACCCGATCCAGCAAATGAATAAATTTTTTCTTTTTAAAAGTCTGCCCTCCAGTGAAAGGACCAGGCAAGGGGCAGCTTAGCAAGACAGGAAATGTGAAGAAAATAATGGTTCTGCTCCAGGCAAAGACTACAGGAAAACCTGTGGCCCCACCTGTTCTGATGCCAGCAAAGGCTGAATGGGGAGGCCAGGCGGCTATCCTGGAGGGACTGCACCAAAGCCAACACCCTCCACAGAGTGGGGTCAGACAGGGAGCTGAGGTTTCCATCTCTATCAGTCAGTGAGGAGAGGCCAGCGGAGACCCTGTGAGGAGCTGGTCCTTCCACCCCCACTGCGCAGTCACGAGGCGCGGCTCCCCTTTGGGGGGCTGTCAGGGGAGGACAGGTGGAGGGTCAGGACATCTACCGTTACCCAGTGGTGGCGAAGCCATGCCTACCGTGGTGTCTTGGGGAACAAGTGGGGAACAGGAACGCCCATCTCCATCTAGCAGGAGAGGAACCTCCCTAACCAGTCAATATATGCCTCGAGGTCACCTCCACCTTGAAGTAATAAGGTGCCTTTTCCCTCTCTCTAAGGGTAAACACAGGTTCAAAAAAGAGAATTTTCCCTAGTGCAAAAAGGGAGACTTTTCCATTCCCCTCCCTTTGCTTAGAGAATTTACTTTAGAAAACTTTTATTTGTGATTCTTTTCCTGCCCCTTTGAGAAACATGTACATCTTTTTGAAAGCTAAATAAGCCTCTTGCCAGTGTTGAAGAACCTAGGATCTTTTTTTCACAAGGACCTGGCTGCCCTCTCTTTGAAACTAAATCATCAAAGAAGATAACACCTCTATCCCCAGTTTCCACGGAAGGACAGAAGCCTGAATTTCTCAGGATAGTGCAAAGCTGCCTCCTGTCCTATAAATATGAGAAGTTTAATTCCCATTTGGATAAAGGCACTTAGGAAACACAGATTGTCACCCTAGTTATCAGGCCGATTTAGGATGAACACTGTGTGACAGATATTAAGTCCTCTTATGTGAGAATTAGTTATCATTTATCCTGAAAACATGCAGGCTATGGATTGCATCTCCAGGTTATACAAAAGGCTGAGATTTCTTTCTGTTTTTGCAGTCTCAGAAGATTGCCTGTGATACGCATCACAGTCTGGTTTCAATTATTCAGTGACAAAACTGTTCTCTCGTCTCTCTTTGGGGAGAATTTTTTTCTGGGTTGGCAGAATATTTTATTTTTGATTATATTTTACTAAGAGTTAAAGTAAAAATGATGATACTAACATACTGATGTTGAAGGGGTTCAGAGCAATCCTCCTCCCAAGTGTCACTTTTGCATATGAATTACATTGACCTGAAGTTCAGGACCAAAGACTGGGCGGGGAGGGCGGGGGGAGATGTTTTGTTTTTTACCTTCCCCTTAACTGGCTAAAATAATTTAGATAGGTGACCTGGTACACGGAGAAAACCATCACAAGAGATTAAAAAAACACAGGCCAGGTGTGGTAAGCTAGGGGGAAGCCGGCAGGGCCTATTTGTTCAGTCCTGTCTGTGTCTACTGTCTCTGAATGGCAAGGCAAGCGTTTGTTTACCAAATATTTGCTCTTCCCATCTTTTTGTGAATTGTCTTCCTTTCTCTTGAAACTGCACACTCCCATCTCATTTTCCTTAGCTCAGAATGGCATATGAGCCTCAACTGCTTGCCTGTTAGGGAAGCTCTCGTTGTCTGTGGATTTCCTGCACACACATCATTTTTTCATTACTCTTAGGTCAATTTAACTAACAGACCAGCCAAAAGAACTTAGAAGGGTAGAGGAAAATTTTCCTCCCCTACAATAAATAAGTTAATGTATTATCTATTTATCAGTTCAGTTCAGTCGCTCCGTCGTGTCCGACTCTTTGCGACCCCATGAATCGCAGCACGCCAGGCCTCCCTGTCCATCACCAACTCCCGGAGTTAACTCAAACTCATGTCCATTGAGTCGGTGATACCACCCAGCCATCTCATCCTCTGTCGTCCCCTTCTCCTCCTGCCCCCAATCCCTCCCAGCATCTATTTATATCTGATATATAAAATAAAGTAATATAACAGATAGCACACTAATATATATTAATAACAGGGAAAATTCATCTCAAAATTTAAAAACAAATCAGAGACAGAGAGGGTAATATATAATGATAAAAGGGTCAGTTCTTCAAGAAGGTGTAGCAATCTGAAAAGTGCCTGCATATGTGTGCATGCTAGGTCGTGTCTGACTCTTTGCAACCCTATAGTTGGTAGCCCACCAGGATCTTTTGTCCATGGCATTTTCCAGCCAAGGATATTGGAGTGGGTTGTCATTCCCTTTCCCAGGGGATCCTCCCAACCCAGGGATTGAACCTTCATCTCCTGCATTGGCAGGCAGATTCTTCACCACTGAGCCACCTGGGAAGCCCTATAGCAAACAACAGAACTGCAGAATAGCACAGAGATTTTGGATGAGATTACATATCTGAAGATCTCATTGGAGAAATACAGAGCAGAAAGAAGAGTGGGAGAGAGGACGGAATATTAAAGCAGGAGAAGACCTTGATTCATATGTAAGTTCTATCTCTAAATAGCTATGTGACCTTGGACAATTTGCTTAATCTTTCCGAACCTCAGTTTCTGCATCTTTTGTAAAATCTACAGTTACATAGATGACTCACAAGTTTCTTTCCAGTCTAAAATTTTAGATCTCTCTGAGATCATGTAATTTTGTGTGTTCTGGAAATGGATAATTTTGAGAACAAGCACAAATACTTATAATGAGAGTTTTTAAAGTAGATTTTTTTTATATTCTCAAAAGAATTTTGGAAATGGTTTATACAGAGGTAATAATATAGATGGAGTGGAGGTTAAGAAATCACAGTCAACAAATTTTGAAACAAACCTCATTGTAAACATCTTACTCTGAAAATAGCATACCACTTTTGAAATGGTCTTAGCATATACTAAAGAACATCCTGAGCATAAATGCCAAAATTCACAAATGAATAGTAAATTATTTTAAAATGGGAAATATGGTTGAGAGAACTCAGCAGATTGTACTTCCATTCTAAGCCAACATTATTCTGACCTTAAATCACGAGTCATATTTCAAGACAAAATCCAGTCAAATTAGAGCAATCAGGGAAAATACAAGTTCTATTTTACTACATATAGCATTATATATAGTACGTATGTACTCACAGATGTATGTTATGCCATAATATATATGTTATAGTAGATATATATTTTGCAATATAGTAGTATCAGGAAATATTACTCTATTAAAACCTTAGAGGGACTTCCCTGCTGGTCCAGTGGTTAAGACTTAGTGTTTCTGCTGCAGGGGGAACAAGCTCAATCCCTGGTTGGGAAATAAGATTCCACATGCCCCATGGCCAAAAAGTTAAATTAATAAATGGGCCAAAATATTTTAAGAAACTTATAAATAATTTCCTTAAACACCTACTTTATACCAGTGAGGAGATTAATAACAGCATTTGAGTGACATAGTGAGCAATATACAAAATGAGGGGATCCTGGGATTTCACTACATCCATATCAGTTCAGTTCAGTTCAGTTGCTCAGTCGTGTCCAACTCTTTGTGACCCCATGAACCGCAACACACCAGGCCTCCCTGTCCATTACCAACTCCCGGAGTTTACCCAAACCCATGTCCTATTGAGTCAGTGATGCCATCCAACCATCTCATCCTCTGTCATCCCCTTCTCCTCCCACCTTCAATCTTTCCCAGTAACAGGGTCTTTTCAAATGAGTCAGTTCTCTGCATCAGGTGGCCAAAGTATTGGAGTTTCAGGTTCAGCATCAGTCCTTCCAATGAACATTCAGGACTGATTTCCTTTAGGATGGACTGATTGGATCTCCTTGCAGTCCAAGGGACTCTCAAGAGTCTCCTCCAACACCACAGTTCAAAAGCATTAATTCTTTGGTGCTCAGCTTTATAGTCCAGCTCTTACAACCATACATGACTACTGGAAAAACCATGACGTTGACTAGACAGACGTTTGTTGGCAAAGTAATGTCTGCTTTTTAATATGCTGTCTAGGCTGGTCATGACTTTCCTTCCAAGGAGTAAGCGTCGTTTAGTTTCATGGCTGCAGTCACAATCTGCAGTGATTTTGGAGCCCAAAAAAATAAAGTCAGCCACTGTTTCCATTGTTTCTCTGTGTATTTGCCATGAAGTGATGGGACCAGATGCCATGATCTCAGTTTCCTGAATGTTGAGTTTTAAGCCAGTTTTTTCACTCTTGTCTTTCACTTTCATCAAGAGTCTGTCAGGAATATGGTCAAGTCAAGATGTAGCTGCTGCTATGCTGTGCTCAGTCATTTCTGACTTGACTATATGGATTGGAGCCCATTAGGCTCCCCTGTTCATGGGATTTTCCAGGCAAGGATACTGGAATGGGTTCCCATTTCCTCCAGGGAATCTTCCCGACTCAGGGATTGAACCTACACCTCCTGGCTCTCCTGCACGGCAAGCAGGCCTTTCCCACTGAGCCGTCGGAGGAGCCCTCAAGATGTAGACTGGGTGTTAATTTAGAGTACCTTGAATAAATGGTGCCACGTTCCCTGTATTCAGAATAACTAAACAAAAGAAGCTAGCATTTAAAAATAAAAGTTCTATAAGCTACATGTTAACATGAAAAGTAAGTAACAAGTATTTTCAGAACTATCAAACCTAACTTCCTCATGTTTCAACTTGCTAAAAAACAACAACAAAAAGAATACATAGTTATTATTTTCCTCTATAAACAGGTGGGAAAAGTAAAGCAGAAAAAAAAAAATAAATGGATGTTTTCAAGGCATTATAGTACATATATTGATTTTCATGGGGCATTAGAACAGATGCACATTTCTTTCTTTGAGAGTACAGTTTCATTAAATCCTAAAAGTACACTGTAGGATATTGACAGATGCCCAATGAGAAATTCTGTCAACAAGCGTTTTTTGACCACTTAACTCTGCAGGGCACTATACTAAACACAATGAGACGTCACAAAAGAAATGCAAGGCATGGCCCTTGGCTTTATGGAAATTAAAAACAAAGACTGTGCATACTTTAGAATTTATGATAATCTGTTGTAGTAGGTGAGCAAAGAAACATTCTTATTTCCTTCACTCAGTCAAGAGATAAATATATTCCTAGCTATTCTCAGCAGTAAGTTACACAATTCCTCTTACTTGTATTATATTCTTGTAACATGTTTTTAGTAGTTCTTCCTGGAAATTAAATAAGTGTTAAATGAAGAAAATCTCTTCTCAAATTCAAACAACAGAATTCATTAAGATGGTAGGAATTAAAAATCCCGAGGTTTGGAAGCAGTCCAATTTGGGGCCAAATGCCATTTTCAGCACTTTAACCATGTAGCCTGGGGAACTTAACATCCCCTCCAATCTCAGATCTCATTTTCCTCATTTCTTAAACCAGGCTCATAAAAAGCCAACCTAAGAGCATAATTGTAAAAAGTAAATTGTACATAATTACATATTAAAGTGTTTATTATACTACCTAGTACATAATAGTTGCTTAGTAAATTTTAGGCATCATTAATAATAATAATACTATTGTTATTTCTTAAATTTGGCAGAATATAATAAGGAACATTTATATTTAGGTATGGTTTCCACTGTACTGTTGGAATATGACAATAATATGGGATTAAAAAAAACTAAAATGTGCAGAAAGGTTAGCCTAACTATTCTCTCAACAACTTCTTAATATACTATATCCAGTTTTTCAGAATAAAGAGACTACTTTCAGGTCCCTTGTTTTATCTGCCTAGATGAAATATAGACACATGTATTTATTTCACATCTAGTACAAAGAATATATCATCATGACACTCCATGAAGAAAAATCATAGAGTTTGTAGCAATTGATGACTTTCAGCAACACTTTAAATCCCATGAAAGGGCTCACTTCCAACATGTCCATCTTGTAACTTATTTATAAAGGTTCCAGGAAACCCATCCTTTTACTGAAGGACAATTTTACTTTTGGCTAGAAAATAAAGTTCCCCTAAGGCTGCCACTCAAACAACCACTTTACAAACAACCAATAGGAACACCAAGTCTAATACATACATTCATGTAGAACCTAACTGTTCTATAGTTTGTCATTTACTACACTCCATTATTTGTCCTGGAAAATGATACTTCTTCTTCTCAATTTCATGTCAAAATAGTTGTGAAAATAGATTTATATACAGCCCAAGGAAACTAATGAATTTTTTTGGTCTTGTTTTAGAGGCACTCGAGATTACCTAGCTATTTCTAGATTTAAAGTTGCATCTGTACAGGTGTTACAGATAGGAATCTGTCGCCTCCTTTATGCAAGGTAGAGTTTTAGGACCTGGGAACTTAAAGTAAGCAAGTTTTCTCATGCAGATTTCTTTAGTAATGTAACAGGCTGAAATTAACAAATAAATAGACTCAATAATAGGCTAATAATGTAATTTCAGGTAGTATCATGAAGAAAAGGAAGCACAATAATGGGATAAGAATGATGAAATATGGGGGAGGGGGCTGTACATTCCATAGGGTACTTTTGGAAAGTTTCACTGAGGAAATAATGTTTGAGCATAAACATAAAATGATATAAAGCAACCAGTCACAAGAATAAGAAAAGAACATTCCAGACAGAAGGAAGAACAAGGATCAAAGAACAAGATTGATAAACTTGAGAAACTAAAACAATTCATTAAAATGAAACTAATAGAGTAAAAATCTTAAATCTTTTAGGTTAATTAAGGCAATATGAAATTCTTATTGTAGAAAATTTTGAACATACAGAAAAGTATATGAATAAACATTTTACATAAACTATTTTAAAAGTTTTGGTATTTGGGCATATATCTTTCCAGAATTTTTAGATACCTACATAGAAAAGGGAAAAGCATAAAATACCCTACTGTGTATAATTTTTATTCTACCTTTTTAAAAAACTTAATTGATTAGGAGGACCTAATCTATTCAGTCATTGAAGTAATTCATAGACATAGTTTATACGGGCTGCCTATTATTCCCTCATACAAAAGTAGTTTCTTTTTATGTAATCAACTTCCCATGTTGGATCTTTAGGTTGTTTTTATTTTATTTTTCTATTTATTTATTTGCTTCAAAAAATTCTGTAATCAGTATTTTTATGAAAATATCTTTGACACAATTTTGCATAGTTTCTTGGAAGTTGGAAGTAGGATTCATTTTGATCTTTAACATCAAAATAGTAAAGAGCCTGTCTTAGTCTCATTAGACTCAATACACATTTAATATAAAACAAAATCTTGTAAAGAGACTTTTTAAAATTTATTATTTTGTCTATCTGTCATGTTTATACATTTGTATGCCCACTGGTCTTTTAAAAGAATTCCTCAACACAGAAGACCATTCTAATCTGCAGGAGAGTGGTCATTAAAGAAGAGAGGATTCTGTAATTTACAAGATATCACTAGTAAAATGACCTTCCAGAGACTCACAAAAATTATGACTACCAAAAGTTTTTCACTAAGGATTTAGAAAGAAATCTGTCTCTTTACACTTTAGTAACAAGAAATAATTCTAAAGGTAAGATAACATTTTAGCAGTGATGGATCTATTGAAATTTGTACTTACAGCTTTATTTTGAGCTACCTTGATCTCCACATGTGTTTCACCAACTCTTTCTGATCCACATGCTTATTTATTGTCTTTCTAACTTATCCTAGAGCTATTTCTGCCCAATGGAGAAACAACATCAATAAAATGCAAGATTTTATTAGGTTTAGCCAACATATGTTGATTTTTCCTGTTGGGTTTAATTTGTTGGTCAGCTATCATGGTGGTTCCAATATATCATTTAGTGACCTTTCCTTCTGTATATTCTAGAGTCCATGTAATATTAATCCTTTTATGTACTTACATTGGAGGATGAATTATTGATGTGTAATTGTCATTCCTGATAATTATGGTGTTATTGATTAATGTATGAAAACAGATACATAGCTAAGCAACCAAGGCAGCACACTAGAAGTTAAAGAATACCAGATTTTATTCCCTTGTCTTCCATTGACTTGGAAGACCAACTTGAACAGGCAACCCAGCCTCCTTCCTAAGAAATATACTCTTATGGTGATGCATCTATGTTATCTGTCAAGTGGGATTGATGCCTTGTATTGATTTTTTCCTTAGATGATGAAGTATGTGTCTAATCAAGCTCATTTTAAAGCACTTCACAAATACAAAGGCTGTAAAAATACTGAGTAAGGCTGCTATGCTCACTGGAATAAAAATGTTCCTGAAAAATACATTTCTAACTAAGGGTTATAAGAGAAAAATGTCTCACTTCCACCCTAAGAGAGAACTACCTCTGTGATGCTGCCCTTGTTTTTTGCCACGGATGAGAGCTGAGCAAGAAACGTATAGGTACTAGGATAAATATATATGAAGATAAATCAGACACCTTATTTTCATATAAACATATTAGAAGACCATTATAGAAAACTGTGTGGGCCTAAAAATCATTGAAAACAACCCCCAAAGACTCTTCCTTTAATATTCTGTTCAACTCGGGCATCTTATGTATGCTTCATTAAAAATATCTTCTAGGAGTTTCTTCCCAGTCTGTTGAGATTAACAATTATCCCATCAGAGAACTCTCTCAGAGAGGTTTAGAAATAAATCTGAATTCCATAGTGTGGTGGAAGCTGTGAACTATACCACAGAACATCTTTGACAGTCATTGGGGTATTTATTTTTCCTCCTCTCATCTGTACGTTCACTGACTTGCCAATCACACCAAAGCTTATACCATGTGTATAAGTCATATCCAAGAGGAATTACTTTTTTCCTCTGAAGCCTGGAAGTTTAGGCATACACGGCTTTAACTTTTCAAACAAGGCAGTGAATATTTCATAAGTTAAGAAATTTTAAGAAAATCTCAGGAGGATCAGTCCTGGATCACCTTTATTTGTCTTTTGGGTATATATATATATATATATATATATATATACCCAATATATGGGTTATATATATAACCCATATATATATATGGGTTTTGTTTTCATTTTATTATTTAAAATGGTTGTGCTTCTTTAGAATTTGTCTGGATACATGTGCAAAGCACAGCATGCCCTGATGAGAAAAGGCTTTGTTCAGGTACCAGACTGTGAGTGTTGTTTCCTGGTCCCCCTAGTCTTGGTGCCAGGAATCTATTTAAAAGACTCTGCCATTGAGAATACACACAATTTCTCCTTTATAATGTCCACCGATGGGCATTATAAATATGTGACAATCCATGTACACACTGCTATCTTCAAAATGTAAAACCAGCAAGGACCTGTTGTATAGCACATGGAACTCTACTCAATGTTATGGGGCAGCCTGGATGGAAGTGGGGTTTGGGGGAGAATGGATTCATGTATATGTATGGTTGAATTCCTTCACTGTTCATGTGAAACTACCACAACATTGTTAACTGGCTATGAAAGTGAAACCGAAAGTCACTCAGTCATGTCCGACTCTTTGGGAACCCATAGACGATATAGTCCATGGAATTCTCCAGGTCAGAATACTGGAGTGGGTAGCCTTTCCTTTCTCCAGGGGATCTTCCCAACCCAGGGATTGAACCCAGGTCTCCCACATTGCAGGCAGATTCTTTACCAGCTGGGCCACAGGGAAGCCCAAGAATACTGGAGTGGGTAGCCTATCCCTTCTCCAGGGGATCGTCCCAACCCAGGAATCAAACTGGGGTCTCCTGCACTGCAGGTGGATTCTTTACCAACTAAACTATATACCCCAATACAAAATAAACAGTTTAAAATTTGAAGAAAAAAGACAAATACATGACAATCAGAATAAAATGAGACTTTGCTGAGACTAATTTTACCCAAAATATATGATTGTGATAGGATATACATATACATTCAATTTTCTTTTTCTTCTTTTTTATGTCATATAGAAAGGAAGGTGCTGGAAGTAGAAATATTTTTCTTCACATCCTGGAAAGGTTTGGGGATGAATTTCTCCCAGCCCTATATTAGAAGGAATGATAATTTTGCTTGCTAATACTTCGGAATCTGGGTTTACAGGTCATATAAGGTCTACGAGAAAACAGAAGGTTTGTGAGAGAGAAGGAAGAGATAGAAGGAAGGAGAGAGAAGGGGAGGAAAAGAGGGAGGAGAGAGAGAGAAGAAGATGATGAAAAGAGAAAAGGAGTGGGGAGAGGGGAATGAGAGACTCCCTGAAAGAAAAAAAAATGCTTTTTTCCTCAGATTAAAAGGAAAACACTTGAAGTTGATGGGGTAGGAAAGGATATAAATTGGCCCCAAAGGTCCCAGAGGAATTGTATAAGAAGGAAAAAAGGAAGACTGGCGAGTGAAGTTCAAAGAAGATTGAAAGAGACATTATCTGAATGTCTAGAAACCACATAGTAGCTCGTCCAGTATGTATCCACCTCCGACCCTGATTAGAGCTTGACTCTACCTTTCCTGACCCCAAAGCCTTGGACAGTTAACCCTCTCATCTGCACCTGGAACTAACATCTCACAACCTGACTATCCAGCAAAAATGATGGTTATCTTTGCTACAGAGTTTAGCAGCATATCAGCAATATCATCTGACATGGGCATCATATTTTTAAGACACCGCAGACACTTGTAAGAACAAGATTGAGCAGGGGGCCTTCACACCCACCGATACTAAATCTGGGATGGACCAGACCTGAAAAAACCTCAGGCTTCATAAACTAGAGCAGATGATGATAAACTCAATGAATAATGAATATGTTAACTGTCCTAAAGAGTGAATTCATGTATGATCATACACACAAAGATGACATATACTATTCAGAGTGGGTCAGATGGCAACTTAAAAATAAATTGTTCCCACTTGGAAACTGGTAAAACAGGCTGAACTGCCTATGGAGAATAATTCTCTTCTTGAAATTTCTCTGTATCATCAGCTAAATCTTTCCTCTCTTCCATCTTGCTTCAAACCCTATCCTGCTCTGGGTCTTAATGGTGACTAAATTATAACTTTTCACACTAACTTCAGAGATTTCTTAGCCTCTAAGACACAATGGAACTATGAGCCATGCTGTATAGGGACACCCAAGATGGACGGGTCATGAAGAGTTCTGACAGAATGTGGTCCATGGGAGAAGGAAATGGCAAACCACTTCAGTATTCTTGCCTTGAGAACCTCATGTACAGTAAGAAAAGGCAAAAAGATAGGACACTGAAAGATGAACTCCCCGGGTCCGTAGGTGCCCAATATGCTACTGGAGATCAATGGAGAAATAACTCCAGAAAGAATGAAGGGACAGAGCCAAAGCAAAAACAACACACAGTTGTGGATGGAACTGGTGATAGAAGCAAGGTCTGATGTTGTAAAGAGCAATACTGCATAGGAACCTGGAATGTTAGGTCCATGAATCAAGGCAAATTGGACGTGGTCTAACAGGAGGTGGCAAGAGTGAACGTCAACATTTTAGGAATCAGCAAACTAAAATGAACTGGAATGGGTGAATTTAACTCAGAACCATTATATCTACTACTGTGGGCAAGAATCCCTTAGAAGAAATGGAGTAGCCGTCATAGTCAACAAAAGAGTCTGAAATAGGGTACTTGGATACAATCTCAAAAACGACAGAATGATCTCTGTCCGTTTTCAAGGCAAACCATTCAATATCATGGTAATCCAAGTCTATATCCTGACCAGTAATGCTGAAGAAGCTAAGTTGAATGGTTCTGTGAAGACCTAAAAGACCTTCTAGAACTAACACCCAAAAAGATGTCCTTTTCATTATAGGGGACTGGAATGCAAAAATAGGAAGTCAAGAAGCACCTGGAGTAACAGGGAAATTTGGCCTTGGAGTACAGAATAAAGCAGGTCAAAGGCTAACAAAGTTTTGCCAAGAGAATGCACTGGTCATAACAAACACTCTCTCCCAACGACACAAGAGAAGACTCTACACATGAACATCCCCAGATGGTCAATACTGAAATCAGATTGATGGTGTTCTTTGCAGCCAAAGATGGAGAAGCTCTATACCATCAGCCAAACAAGACCAGGAGCTGACTGTGGCTCATATCATAAGGTCCTTATTGCCAAATTCAGACTTAAATTGAAGAAAGTAGGGAAAGCCACCAGACCATTCAGGTATGACACAAATCAAATCCCTTACAATTATACAGTGCAAGTGAGAAACAGATTTAAGGGACTAGATCTGATAGACAGAATGCCTGATGAACTATGGATGGAGGTTCATGACATTGTACAGTAGACAGGGATCATGACAATCCCCAAGAAAAAGAAAAGCAAAAAAGCAAAATGGCTGTCTGAGGAAGCCTTACAAATAGCTGTGAAAGAAGAGAAGTGAAAAGCAAAGGAGAAAAGGAAAGATATTCCCATTTGAATGTGGAGTTCCAAAGAATAGCAAGGAGAGATAAGAAAGCCTTCCTCAGTGATCAGTGCAAAGAAATAGAGGAAAACAATAGAATGGAAAATACTAGAGATCTCTTCAAGAAAATTAGAGATAGCAAGGGAACATTTCATGGAAAGATGGGCTCAATAAAGGACAGAAATGGTATGGACCTAACATAAGCAGAAGATATTAGGAAGAGGTGGCAAGAATACACAGAAGAACTGTACAAAAAAGATCTTCAGTACCCAGAAAATCACGATGGTGTGATCACTCACCTAGAGCCAGACATCCTGGAATGTGAAGCCAAGTGGGCCTTAGGAAGCATCATTATGAACAAAGCTAGTGGATGTGATGGAATTCCAGTTGAGCTATTTCAAATCCTAAAAGATGATGCTGTAAAAGTGTTGCACTCAATATGCCAGCAAATTTGGAAAACTCAGCAGTGGCCACAGGACTGCAAAAGGTCAGTTTTTGTTGCAATCCCAAAGAAAGGCAATCCCAAAGAATGCTCAAACTACCTCACAATTGCGCTCATCTCACATGCTAATAAAGTAATGCACAAAATTCTCCAAGCCAGACTTCAACAATACTTGAACCATGAAATTCCGGGTGTTCAAGCTGGTTTTAGAAAGGGCAGAGGAACCAGAGATCAAATTGCCAATATCCGCTGGATCACTGAAAAAGCAAGAAAGTTCCAGAAAAACATCTATTTCTGCTTTATTGACTGTGCCAACGCCTTTGACTGTGTGGATCACAATAAACTGTGGAAAATCTTCAAGAGATGGGAATACTAGACTACCTGACCTGCCTCTTGTGAAATCTGTATGCAGGTCAGGAAGCAACAGTCAGAACTGGACATGGAATAACAGACTCGTTGCAAATCGGGAAAGGAGTACATCAAGGCTGTATATTGTCACCCTGCTTATATAACTGATATGCAGAGTACATCATGAGAAATGCTGGACTGGATGAAGCACAAGCTGGAATCAAGATCACCAAGAGAAATATTAATAACCTCATATATGCAGATGACATTACCCTTATGGAAAAAAGTGAAGAAGAACTAAAGAGCCTCTTGTTGAAAGTGAAGGAGGAGAGTTAAAAATTTGGCTTAAAGTTCAACATTCAGGATGCTAAGATCATGGCATCTGGTCCCATCACTTCATGGCAAATAGATGGAGAAGCATTGAAAACAGTGGCAGACTTTATTTTTTTGGGCTCTGAAATCACTGCAGATGGTGATTGTAGCCATGAAATTAAAAGAAGCTTACCCCTTGGAAGGAAAGTTACGGCCAACGTAGACAGTATATTAAAAAGCAGAGACATTACTTTGCCAACAAAGGTCCATTTAGTCAATGCTATGGTTTTTCCAGTAGTCATGCTGGATGTGAGTGTTGGACTATAAAGAAAGCTGAACGCCAAAGAATTGATGCTTTTGAACTGTGGTGTTGAAGAAAACTCTTGAGAGTCCCTTGGACTGCAATGAGATCCAACCAGCCCATCCTAAAGGAGATCAGTCCTGAGTGTTCATTGGAAGGACTGATATTGAAGCTGAAACTCTAATACTTGGGCCACCTTATGTGAAGTGCTGACTCATTTGAAAAGACTCTGATGCTGGGAAAGTTTGAAGACAGGAAAAGAAGGGGATGACAGAGGATGAGATGGTTGGATGGCATTACCGACTCAATGGACATGAGTTTGAGTAAACTCTGGGAGTTGGTGATGGACAGGGAGGCCTGACATGCTGCAGTCCACGGGGTCGCAAAGAGTCGGACACAACTGAATGACTAAACTGAACTGAAAACAATCTGATCCACTTTAAGAGCAAAGTCTTATCATAGGTGAACAGGGACATTCAGTCTTGTGAGACAGACTCTTTGAAGTCACAGTGCTTTGCAAAACATCAGGACTTCCATGTCCTCACACCAGAATGCAAGCCTGAGAGAAGTATACAGGTTTAGATCCTGGTGGTAGATACCTCCATTCAACAGATCTGCATCACAGTCTTCTCTTTCGCTGGCTATCTACCCACAAGCTGTGGCATAGGTGGATTTATTTCTTGAGCCTCTCTCCTCTAATGACTTCTCTGAAAGCAACTGATGCCTTATCTCAGGGTAGCTTTTCTCTTAGTCTTATGTTCTGCTTTCTCTATAATGTTGTTGATGTCTGGGGTTTCATAAGCCAACTGGGAGTTTAATGTTTAAAAATAAATTCCACATTGAATGCTGCCTGAACAGAATTTAGTAAGACTCTTGTGGCACCATCAAAAATCCTATGTCACCATCGGAAATTCTAGGTCTGTTTGTTTAAGGATTTAATGCACCCATCTGAGTATCACATGTAAATATGCAACATGATGCCCTAGAACAGACTGCTTTATCAGTGGCACTTTATTTAACACTCTATTATGTATAACTTGACAACTATGAGATTAGATTCTTCTCTGGAAACAGTAAGAATTTCATACAATTTGATGCTCATGTTAATTTAGGAAATGCAAGTAATTTAGGAAGTGCAAGTTATACTTGTTCACAATGGTAAATGCGATAAGGGGAGTCTTCTATATTACTTAAAAATGAAAATTAGCATTTAAAATTATCTAAATTGGAAGAGATTTTTAAAGTCTTCTAGGCAAAGATAAATCCAATCTCATTTTTTCCAGCCTGCTTAAATCCTACCAAGAACAGTGACATCACAAGTCAATAAGAAAGCTCACGATATTTCTATCATATTTACAATTATATTTGAGTCATTACATCTATCTTTGGATTTGAATACAATGGGACTTTCCTCTACTGTGTAGATTTGTATCCACAAAATCTCACTATAGCTAACTCTGGAAAAAAAAGTCCAGGTTCCCCAAAGGATTCCTTTAGATTTCAATTTTTTCAGATTAAGGAATTGTCATTCATTTCTTACCAAGTGAAAAACACACTTAGAGAAAAAAATAGCCTGCCTTAAAATTGAATGACACCATGTTACTGAAGCAAAGAACCAGGCCACTGCCCTGTGATGGTGATTATAGACTGCAACATAGAAAATTAGTATTTGTTAAAAAGTGGAATATTTTATATGTTAAGCTGTCATTAACAGTGGGTTTTATTATGAGAAGACGTAGTTTAATGGACAAACTTTGGACCCTAAGAGGTATAAATTAATTTTCTAATTTGGCAAACATTTTGCTAGTGATAAAGGGCAAGACATTTAATTACTTTGCTTTTTCATATGTTGAAATATATACACTCAGATTTTTAAAGTGCAGTATGAATTATGTATAAAACAAATCCATTTATGTGAAGATACCAAGCAAAATCAGAAAACAAAATATCCACCTGTACATCATCTGGGTAGGATCTTAGTTTTAGGACTATTTCATCTTCCTGTGCTTGCTCCATTTTCTTAAAATGGATAGTTATAATATGTACTTCTTTGAGTTGTTAAGAGGAATAACTAGATATGTTTATAAATCATTTATGTGAAGTGATTTATCAGATACTTAGAAAAGTATATGATACCTAATCATGCTTAGTGATTACTTGTATGATTATCATGTATTATTTAAAATGCCCTACAAAGGATGACACTTTTTTCTAATGTTGGGGATAATTGTTTAGAAAAACCATGGGATTCGATTCCAATTTTACAGTAAAGTAAAAAAGAGAAAGAAAAAGTGAGCTATGAAGTCATCCTTGGAATAAGAGTATAAGGAAACAAATGGTTTATTGAAATATATATAGTTACATATTTTTTAAAGTTAGATTTACATAAAAGTCCTTTACAATTGCTTTCCAACTGTACGGCTTTTCTCTGAAGTCTCATATTTTTCTCAGTGACCTCTTAACAGATCTGCCAAATAGTAGAATTAGTTTGAAATGATGTTTTGAAAACTAGAAATAATGTAGGCTCCAGGGGGTAAAATGAAGGGTACAATTTACCTGTCTGTTCTGATTAGAGCTACTAATTGAATGTGAAGGTATATGTGCATAAAAATGCTATGCTCCAATAAGAAGGGAAAAACCCTAAAATACATTTTAAAAACCTTGAAATAGATTCATAATGGCCAATGAAGTTTTAAAAACCATTTAGTAGAGGCTTTTATTTAAGGTTTGAGTCATTTCTGGAACATTCTTGCTAGCTGGCCATTCAGATTATATTTTCATACCATCATATGAATTTGGAAATTTGCATGTGTGCTAAGTCGCTTCAGTCATGTCCAGCTCTTTGCGACCCTATGGACTGTAGCCCGCCTGGCTCCTCTATCCAAGGGATTCCCCAGGTAAGAATATTGGAGTGGGTTTCCATGCCCTCCTCCAGGAGATCTTCCTGACCCAGGGATCAAATCTGCATCTCCCACAACTCAACGAAGATTCTTAACCACTGGACCACTGGGGAAGTGGTAATTGGAAACTCACCATTTCCCAAATCACCTCAGGCTAAAGTTAGGCATGAAGAATGCTGTGGAAGAAGCACAGGTTTGGGGCATAGGTCACCCTGGGTTTATATTCTCGCCCAGTCATACACACTGAGTGTCCTCCATAAAAACGGTGGTGCTAAGCCTTAGATTCCCCCCATGTAAAACACGAGTGGTGATCTCCACCTCTGGCAGTTCTCTGTGTTAACACAGTTAAGCCAGACATTTGATTAAACACAACACAGATGTTGATATGAAGGTATTTCGCAGATGCGGCTAGCATCTGTAGTCAGTTGCTTTTAAGTGAAAGTGAAAGTGAAGTCGCTCAGTCGTGTCCAACTCTTAGTGACCCCATGGACTGTAGCCTACCAGGCTCTTCTGTCCATGGGGTTTTCCAGGCAAGAGTACTGGAGTGGGTTGTCATTTCCTTCTGCAGGAGATCTTCCCAACCCAGGGATCAAACCTGGGTCTCCCTCATTGCAGGCAGATGCTATATCCTCTGAGCCACCATGGAAGTCCTGGCTTTAAGTAGATTACCTTAAAAATGTTTGTTGATGTTTGAGACCACAACATCAACTCCTGCTGAGTGGCAAGCCTACTGCTTATTCTAGAAATTCCCGACATACTCAAGACTACAATAAACTCCCAGCAAAGTTTCCTTTGCTGGAAACTAGTAGGGCTGGGCTGCCCTACTGGTTTTGAACTTACCTGCCACTAACTCATTCACTCTCTCTCTTTCTGTATCCATCCATACAATTATTTGTATATGTATATATGTATAATATATATACCCACACATATATACTTACATACACATATATATGGGGCTTCCCTGATGGCACAGATGGTAAAAAATCCATATTCAATGCAGGAGACCCAGGTTGACCCCTCATTGGGAAGATCCCCTGGAGAACGGAATGGCAACCCAGCCCAGTATTCTAGACTGGAGAATTCCAAGGACAGAGGATCCTGGCAGGCTTATAGTCCATGGGGTCACAGAGAGTTGGACACCACTGAGTGACTATCTACATTTGAGGAAAAATAAATTATATCATTTTCTTGTCAATTGTGCTTAAATGCCATTGGGAAGAGTGACCTTATAAGTTTCTATGAAAGCTCATGAGGTTTTCGTTGTTTATGATAATATTTGAATTGTTACTGTTCTCTCTCTCTTCTAAGGGATGATATATTGGTGTTGTCTTCCTGGAGAACCGTGATTGATAGACTGTCTCACAGGAATAGCTCTTCTAAGCATACAAAGGTACTCAAAACATCTGACTCGATGGCCCCTTCCCAAACATTATCTGAAAATTATCTCCCTGTAGCTCCCCTTCTAGTCAAAGTTCTAATACAATAAAAACAATATCTGATCCTAGCTTGGATCTGGTTCTGTAAATAGTATGATTAAGTCAACTGACAAATTTGATATGGATGCACTGCATTTATGTAAGAGAATATTCTAATTTTTAGGAAATACACACTGAAGTACATAAAGGGAAATGGGCCATGCCATATGAAACCTACTCTCAAATGGGTCTGGAAAACTTGTAAAAAGTAGATAATCATAAAGCAAGTACAGAAAATGTTAATGATTGTTGCTGATTCTGGGTAAAGAGGACAGAGAAACTCTTTGTTTTAGTCTTATAATTTTTCTGTATGTCTAAATAATGTTAAAACAAAAACTTTGAAAATGCAGAAAAAGGAAAATGGCATAGATGGAGCCCAACCAAAACCTTGGCTTGATTAGCACCCCTTTCAGGGCACCTGAACCATTTGGTAGCTGACAACATATTTGTGTGTGCTCAGTCATATCTCTTTGTGACCCCACAGGCTGTAGCCTACCAGCTTCCTCTGTCCATGGGATTCTCCAGATAAGAATACTGGAGTGGGTTGCCATGCCCTTCTGCAGAGGATCTTCTTGACTCGGGAATTGAACCCATGTCTCTTCTGCATTGACAGGCAGGTTCTTTACCACTAGCGCTAATCAGGAATCCCCAGTTGACAATCCCCTTTGGCTAAGTTTAAAGGTTTGTCGGGCTCACCAGCAATCCTGTTCCTCCAACACTGGCTAAGCCAGAGTCACATTTCAAGTGGAAAGGGGGGGTGAGCATACGGGATGACCATAATGGAGGTTGAAGATGAAGAAGCATGTGGTCATTCTTCTATTACTAGCTTATGTTCTCATAGGTGAATGATTTAATATTAGGTTTAAGACTGGATGTAGTTTATTTAAAAAATGTCTTTTTTCTTTAACATACTTGCCATTTATGTATCATTTCAAGATGCTTCTTAAGTTCTAGCTCGTTAAAACTTTGTCTTGAATGAAACGAGGCACCAAGATTACCCAAAAGGACCGGTTTGATGGAATAACCCCCTGGGGCCATTTACTTGGGGGCACGGTAAAGAGTTTGTCATAAATGCAGTACATCAGTTGAACTGTAACGTGTTTCATGAAGGATGAACTTTACTCAGAGGACTACTACAAAAAGCTTTACAACTTCCAGATGAGCTGTCCTGTTGTTTTCTCTGAGGCAACTAACTGGGACCCACCTAGTGGAAAAAGTCAATGACATTAATTTGAGCAAACTCCAAGAGACAGTGGAGGACAGAGGGGCCTGACAGGGTGCAGTCCATGGGGTTGCAAAACAGTAGGACACGACTTAGCGACAGAACAACAATGGAAGGCAATGCCGCGCAGACCCGGCTGTTTTCAGGGCTAATCTGGAATCTTCAAGATCTTTCAGAACTCAGCTTCCTGGGAAACAGGCATTTGGTTACACATCCTACAGTTTCAAGTCCAGTTAACAAAGCTAAAAGGGATTTGCCTTATCTCTTGTTTACTTCAGAATTCCATCTGGCTGTCCATCCATCTCACGGGTTCTTACTTCTCTTTTTCTTGGTATCTGAGGGCTGTGTCCTCATGAGGCACAGGAAGTCCATCCGGAAAGATAAAACCCAAATGAGGTTCAGAGCCTTGCTTTATTATGCTGCTTCAGAAACTACAGGAGCTTGGGTAGGAATGTCTGTAACTGGCTGAACGCCTCTCCCTGCCCAGTCATCCCTGGTTCCTGTGCCCTGCGTGAGCTGTGGCCCTTATTAACACCCACCTCAGACCGGCGTATACATCACTGTTCCACATGCAAGACAGCCACGGACATCTGAGTGTGAAGGACTTCCTGTGCCCCCTGAATATCTATATCGGGCGCACCTCTCACCCAAGTACAGAGGAAAAGTCAAAGACTGTGTTACTCGTGGCTTCAGAGTACAGGGAGGCGGTAAAGAATGAATTCTTCTTCCAGAGCTCCAGATGGTGGAAAAAGTCCTGTCTGTGTGAAAAGTCAAGGTGACTTCATAACCATACCTTTCTGCTGTAACAAAGCTCCCCTCTGTCTCAGTTTCCACTTCAGAGTTAAGATGCTTCACAAGTGTCTGTTTTTGTTTAATTTTGTTTTTGTTGTTCTTGCAAAAGGGTTTATCCATTAGAATAATAACCATTTCTCCTTTTAAATCTTTTTCATTCTTTGACTGGCACTTCCCAGGTGGTTCAGTGGTTAAAAAAAAAAAAAATCTGCCTGCCAATTCAGGAGATGCAAGAGAGATGGTCAACCCTTGTGCTAGGAAGATCCCCTGGAGGAGGGCATGGCAACCCTCTCTAGTATTCTGGCCTGGAGAATCCCAGGTACAGAGAAGCCTGGCAGGTTACAGTCCATGGGGTCACAAAGAGTTGGACACGACTCAGCACTCATCCATGCATTCTCTGTCTAATCAATTTTACACAAAGCTGCTTAACTCATCTTCCTTCATTTTACTCCTTTGCTTTAAAAAATAACTAAATAATGATGATAAAAACACAGACCTTCACATACAGAAGACATTTCAAACTTTTATCTGGGCTTTAAACTTCTCTAGAGAGACGAATGGATAAGAAAGCTGTGGTACATATACACAATGGAATATTACTCAGCCATTAAAAAGAATACATTCAAGTCAGTACTAATGAGGTGGACGAAACTGGAGTCTATTATACAGAGTGAAGTAAGCCAGAAAGAAAAACACCAATACAGTATACCAATGCATATATACGGAATTTAGAAAGATGGTAACGATAACCCTGTATGTGAGATAGCAAGAGAGACACAGATGTATTGACCAGTCTTTTGGACTCTGTGGGAGAGGGTGAGGGCAGGATGATTTGGGAGAATGGCATTGAAACATGTAAATTATCATATGTGAAATGAATCGCCAGTCCAGGTTCCATGCATGATACAGGGTACTCGGGGCTGGTGCACTGGAATGACTCAGAGGGATGGGATGGGGAGGGAGTTGGGAGATGGGTTCAGGATGGGGAACACATGTACACCCATGGCGGATTCAAGTCAATGTATGGCAAAACCAATACAAGGTTGTAAAGTAAATAAATAAATAATTTAAATTAAAAAAAAACTTCTCTAGAAATTGCTATAACTTTCCTTCTAATAACTTTCTTCCTGCCCTTTTCCATGACTCTCCACTCCACTCCTGATACACTGCCTGACATGTTCTCTTCCAAACATACCGTATACTCTTCCATCTTGCTATCTTTGGTGATGGCAATTGCGGGTCTGCAGTGTCATTTAAACATCCACCTGAGGAAAGCCCACGAACCCTCAGGCTCAGTTTCAATGTCTCTTCTTTCATGAACACTTCATGATTACCCCAGGCATATACTTTTCTCCTATTCTGTATCTCAGAAGTAGTTGTCACATGACTATGTGCCCTTTCTTCCCATCATGGGCAAGGGGATCCTAGTTTCCTTCCAGTACCCTGGAGTCTAGAGCCAGATAATACAAGTCCAATTCTTGACTCCTCCATTTCCTGGCTCACGATCTGAGCAAGTTACTTAGTAATCTCTGTGAGCCTCAGCTTTCTCATCTATAAAACAGGTATTTAAAAAAGTACCCACCTTACATAAACAAAAAATAAATGTGTTGATATTATAAAAAGCACCTGGACTCATGCCTTGCGGCACAGTATCTGCCATATCTGCCAATATGAGTATTACTGGCATGTACTCCTCCACACCAGCAAATACATAGTGTTTTGAATATTGGTACTCTAAAAATATAGATCAAACAAATATAAAATGAATCAAGGTAGATTTTGAAGATGTGTTCTTGACTTTATACAGAAATTCTTCTAAAGAAGCAACAGATTGGGGTAAACGGATTTTTAAGTGGATGATTTCCAGTTAATGATTTTTGGGGGTGGGTAAAGATAAATAAAAGTTTAAACTGCAAAAAGATCAATCTGTGAAGCTATCTGAGTTAAGGAATGCAAAATCTCATATTCATAAGATATTCAAAGTCGTTTCCTTTGTTGCCTAAAATAAAACCATGGTCATATTTTTTTCCAGGATGTTTTTTTACAGTTTGTAAAATAATACATATCAAATTGACACAAGGGTATAAAGTTAAATCACATTATTATGTTTTTCATCAACTGCCTTTACCAAAAGAATGAAAAATATGAGGTCAGGACTACATAAACACACAACACACATTTTTCCCAGCTGTCAAAATAGAATGACAAAGGACTCTTTGGGCATTCTACCTCAGTGTTTGGAAAAGTAACACTGATTACTATCTTCTTCAGTTACGCATAGTCTCCAGGGAACAATAAATTCTGAATCCAGAGTTCAGTGTACAAATCCTTTCGGTTTCTCACTTGTCTTTCTGATCTCAACTACTCACTTCCCTCACCCACAGGGCAATGTCGTGGTCACACAGAAGACCTGCAATCCTCAGAATGTTCCTGCTCTTCCTGGCCCTTCTATCTCCGCACAGGTAAAACTTCTTTTTCCCTTCTGCCATAGTCAACTCTCACACATCCTTCAAATTTCAATTCAGGTATAATGTTTTCTCCTCTCTAGATTTTTTGGAGCAAAGTTGACCATGTCCATCTCTTGACAGTGCCATGATCATACCACTGTTTTCCTCCTACTACAATTACTGATTTACATGGTCTTTTCTTGATTTAACTATGAAGCCCCGGAAGACTGAGTCATGGACCAATTCATCCCTTAATCCCTTGTGTGTAGGACAAAGTAGGTCTTTAATAAATACTGTTTCAGTGAATTCATGGATAAATTCCTATCACTTTTTCTCAATGGAATTTTAAGTTCCATATGTATGTAAATCCCCTACATATTCAAACTATTTTACCTTTACATAAACCAGATCTGTCTTATGTCCATTTAGAAAGTCACAAATGTTCATATATATTTTTGAAGATGCTTTGTTTTTTTCATTCTAAATTCTCCCCAAAATTACTTGGGGGTTTTAGGGACAAAGTAACAACTCTCAAACTTAATATTATGACCTGAAGTTTGACAGCAAAGCAGGTTTTCTGAACCTGAGAACTGTCTCTAATCAACAATTCCTCCCTCCAAATAGCTGATGGCCAAAGTGTATTCCGATATGCACCTCCATCTATGGTACTTGAGTTTTAATTTTTTTCTTTTCCCATTCATCCTTTCATGAACCCATTCACCAATCCATCTATCCATGTAGCCAACAACTGCTATGTAAACACAGTCTACCAGGCACTGCACTCAGGACTGGAGATCCAACGATTAAAAAGCCAGAGGAGCTGTCTTTACATAGCACACAGCACACAGCACACAGCAGAGAGGCAGGCCCACAAAAAGCGCCACAGCAAAAGATTTCACAATGAGGTAAGTGCTACTGGAGAAGTGTGCCAGGTACAGTGGGTGAAATGCAGGAAAAGCAGAGACTGGGAGACTTTTTAAAGAAAAATTTGAAACTATTTCATAAGCCATACCTCTCCGGGTCTGAAGAAGCCCTGGTGTCATGCCAAATCATCCTTTCCCCTGATTTCAGCCAAGGACCACGAACCGCATCCTAACTTTTCCACCGTCTCTCTCAGTTGTTCTCAGTGATCGCTGGGGAGCACTTTATTTGCAAACCTGAGAGCCCTTTCCCCTCCAGCCAGCCTGCGGGATGATGGCAACATGAGAGCTGAACCTATCAGTGCTCCTATCAAGCTGCTGAAAAAGTTGTAGCCCGTGAGTCATGGCTCTTTTCATGTGCTTCCAGGTCTGTGGGAGGAGAGGCCTTTGGCTGGCAGCACTGGCAATCTAGCACCTATGCTGATCACTTGGGGAAAGAAAGATGTTAACACCACCAGAAGAGCTACAGAATCCTCCTACCTCTCTCAAGAGTGCCTCTCCCCAATGCCATGGGGAGGCCATGCCTCGAAATAGCGTGAGAGCCAAAACCCACATTTTCAGAAAAAAAAAAAAAAAAAGGAACAAATAAATTAAGCTTCTGCCACCCACCTCCCTTCTGTGCAGCTCAGGAAAACCAAGTGAAATAAACAAGCAAATTAGAGGCTGGTACGTGAGCGTCAGATCACGAATATGTTTTGAAGGCTCTGCCAACCGTTTCTTCCTGAATTGGGTTTGTTCTGGTGGAGAAGATAATAATTAGTGATCATACTACTAATATTGATGCCTAAAGTCTATTGAAAACTTACCACATACCAGACACTAGGCTTACAATTTACATGCATACCTATTTAATGATACAAACAGAAAGTACTATGATAATATAGACTTTTATCTGAGGGGTCTGGGGCTCAGAAGGGTCAAACCAATTTGCCAAATTTCACAGGTGTGTAGGTAGCTGAGCAGAGCCTGTGACTAGTAATATCTTAAATCTGTTGCTTTTAAACAATATGTGTGTGTGTGCTAAGTTGCTTCAATCACGTCTGACTCTTTACAAGCTTATGGACTGCAGCCCACCAGGGTCCTCTGTCCATGGGGATTCTCCAGGCAAGAATACTGGACTAGGATGCCATGCCCTCCTCCAGGGATCTTCTTGACCCAGGGGTCAAACCTGTATCTCTTATGTCTCCTGCATTGGCAGGAGGGTTCTTTACCACTAGATTCACCAGGGAAGCCCTTAAAGAATACACTTTCCTTAAAATGAAGGAAAATATTAAGGTAGGATTGTCAGAAGCATAGATATTATTCCCTATCATAAAGTACTAAGCAACCTATACATCTGTGTGATGTTTTTGCAATTCAACAGCATAATGTTCTTGACCTAGAGTCATTCCCCCTTACTTTGTATTTGCAGGAGAGAACAAAAAATACTTAGGACTTCTAAGATAATTAAGCACAGAGGAATAACATTTTCCCAGTTGCTGCTAGCTTACTTAGGCAGTGTTTTAGTCAAATTACCACTTTTACATACATGCACTTGCAAATACACTTTTTCCCACTAAGAAATCATTTTGAAATTATTTAGCAAAATTTAGAATTCCCCATGCCTAATGGGGGACAAATACTCTCAATGTCTGTAGTCTGCAGTCTAACGGGCTCCCAAGTGGAGAAAAACACAGCTCTATAAGTAAATAAGAAATTGGGTATTTTTCATTTAACGATTATTACTCTGAGGAACAATGTTCCTCAGAGACAACATAGAATGTGTAAGTAGTGTATGATAGAATAACTTCAAAAAATTAGCATACCTGAAGGGAAGGTGATTTAACTAGCTTTTACCATTGTTTTTCTATTTGAATTGGAAATCTAACAAGAACCAGCTCTCTAAGGAGATAGCAGGAGTGGCAAGTGGGCTAATAGACCGAGGAAAAGGCTTCCCTTGGTACTGTGAATGGTAAAGAAAAAAGAAACTCAAACCAGGATGCACTCATTCTGATGCTTTAAATACCGGAGGGAGTTGGAGAGGAGAGAGGGTCTCCATGAAGCCCCTGAAACCTTTCTACTCAGGGTGCTCAAGCATCATCAGCATGACCCAGGAGTTCATTAGACAAGAGAATCACAGGCCCTATTTCAGGGCTTTTGAATTAGAATCTGCATTTTAACCTAATGGGGGCTTCCCTGCCACCTGCAAACGCAGGAAACGCAAGAGATGCAGGTTCAATCCCTGGATTGGGAAGATCTCCTGGAGAAGGAAATGGCAGCCTCCTCCAGTATTCTTGCCTGGAGAATCCATGGACAGAGCAGTCTGATGGGCTGCAGTCCATGGGGTCACAAAGAGTCAGACACAAATGAGCACCCAAATGATTTCTAAGCACAGTGATGTTTGAGAAGCACCACTCCAAACATGCCAAGACTCCACTCTAAGCACCTGCCAGAGGCAGCGAGGGCTGGTGCCAGCTCAGAACAACTGCAATCAGGTATGCACTTCCCTGCAACCCTACTTCTTCTCCCCACCTGCCATGTCATCAAATACCAAAGCCTGCCCTCCAAACCCGCTAGCTGGACCTTGTCTCCCGTAGCTCTCTGTTCTTTCTTCTCTGAGAACATGCTCAGCCTGCTTTCCAGCCTCTATAGTTGCCAAACCTCCCATATCTTTCAGGGTTTTCTCCTTCTCACAGGTCAAGTTTCAACTTGAATGTCTCCTTCTAACAACTCTCTTTCACAACTTTTCTGAATTTACTTTCTTGATTCAGCTTACAAACACTGAAGACACTTTATTTATTGGTAGAATTTCTGCCATTGGAAGGACTGATGCTGAAGCTGAAGCTCCAATACTTAGGCCACCTGATGTGAAGAAATGACTTACTGGCAAAGACCCTGATGCTGGGAAAGGTTGAAGGCAGGAGGAGAAGGGGACAACAGAGGGTGAGATGGTTGGATGGCCTCACTGACTCAGTGGACATGAGTTTGAGCAAGCTCTTAAAGATAGTGAAGGACAGGGAAGACTGGCATGCTACAGTCCATGGGGTCACAAAGGGTCAGATATAAGTTAGTGACTTGAACAACAAATACTTTGTGTAAAAAGAATGAGGACAGCCTTTGACAGCTTTTTATTCTCTTTCTCCTTTGTATTCCTATGGCCCCTGCCTCCAAACCTTGACTAACAACAAATCACAAAGTTTATAAAAACAGGTTTCAGAAGAAATGTTCTGGCCATGTTTTGGATGATACTACAGAGACATGGAGTAAGCGGCCCAAGGACCAAAAAACCCTCCTGTTATTCCAACAAGAGTTACAGCAACTGAAGATGGGAAGTGTACTTGAGTCAGACCATTCAGATTGGTACCCTCTCCTTTTCTCATCCTGTAGAATCCCAATCCTGCTTCAACCAGGAGAGTCACCTAGTCTTCAGGTGCGACCTGAGCACATCACTTGAATAAAGCCTTTAACCTCTCTTTGAGTTGTTTAAATTAGCCTCTTTTGACATTTTGTTAGATGCCTTCTCCTATTAGAATTATGGCCCTTTTCATTACTCTTGATCTTTCCAGTTCTCCACCAGAACTTAGGATAATGCCTCTTACATGGTAGTGGCTCAATACATATTTGTGGGCTGACTTTTATTTCAAAAGGGATACCAACTCGTTCCAAACTCCCAGTATCACTGGTTTTTTTCTGTCATGTGAGCTGATCACATGTCCTCTTGCTTTGACCTCCTTTGACCTCCTTCCTTGGATTTATTTCATACTCACTAGTTATCTTGCTCTTGAATGCAGCCCTAGTAAGTGACGTTCTTTGTGATACTATTTGCACTGGTTTAATGGTCTTAATTATCACCTAATACTGTCAGTGGAAAAAGCAGAGTGGCTCTTTTGTATAGACAAGTGAAACTGGGCTAAAATTTACCACACCTGAAAAATAGAAGCCACAAAATTCTCTTGAGTCTTTCATCCAAGGAGAAAAAGATTGTTTTGTGTATTTGAAACTAAACTCCTAACAGTGAGCACTATTTCACAAGCCCCCAAATACACCAGAATGCAGGGAATTCAGAGAACCCCAACACAAACATTTCTAAGCTACCCATCAGACAGAGCACCTCAGCCTGAATTCTGCCATATTGTGTCTATTTTGCTTTTCTCTCTACTATGTCATCTAATTAATTATTTCTCTATAAGAAGAGGTTGGGGTTGTTATGACTTTGGGCAACCTAGGTCCAGGGAAGGGAAGAAATAGAAATGCCAACACGAGGACTTAATTCCTTAGCAGCAAGCAGCTGCACCTCGGGGAGTAGTTCCTGGCATCCCTATTAAGGGAGTAAGCCTGACAGAAAACTGTGCTCTTCCGACCTGGTAATATTTAGACTAATAAACCTAGACACCAGGGTTAGAGCTAATTTCCTTAGCAAACGTACCAGGCATAGCTATTAACCACCCACGTAGAGAGCAATGGAAAAAAGGTGAAGTCCACTTTCCTTCAGATACTAAACCCCATCTGATGGCAAACAGACCGAGCAGAGCTCAGACCTGAGCTACAGAGAACAGTTAAGAATCCATGACATCAAATCAGGGGCAGAAAAGACGGGGAGAACTGGATAAATTTGAGAGCTATAATGGAGTCACAGTTAATACTTACTGCAAATGATGGGATACATGAACATACCTATAGAATTCATGTTACAATATAACTTCAGTGACCTAAGTATAAAATTGTAAATATAAAATATTATTTCCAGGAGACTCATTTATTTTCAATCATTCCTCTGTTCTACCACTATACCTTATCAAACCTCTATTGTGTTATTCCAAAGGCCATTTCTGAAAGGGCATTTAAAAGAAGAACTAATTTCTCATTTATGAGGATTTATTTTTCTTCTGGAGATCTGAAAATGCATGACTAATGTTTCGGTTAAAACTGACATCAAAGTATATTTGATACCATAGTCTAATTTTTTCACTGATCCCATAAATAACTTGGAAAATTTCCCCCATTTTCTATTAGGAGAAGACCACATCATGTTTAATTTGCTATCCGAACTGTAGAACTTGAAGATTTTCTTTCATTTACCTCTTAAAATTGTATTTATATATGAATTATTTCAACCCCTCCCAACACACAAATTCATACACATTTTTATTAGCATGTGATTTCCTTGGGGGCTAGTCTTGCTAAGTCAAACTGATTCAGGAAGATGAAGTGAAGTTAAATTTATGTTTTACATGAAGCAGGGAGAAGGGGTAGCAACAAGCTTGCTCCTTCATAAGTGCCCCCTTTAACAACTCCCAACAAAGACAGGTGCTTCTGTCTTCCAACCAACCTCAGGAACAAGGCTTTCCCCATTACTTCTGTGATCCTTCCTCTGTCTGGGTCCTTACAACAGTAGCTTATGCCCTTTTCACTTCTCCACTCTCTTCATGGTAACTTTAACAGACTCTCTGAAACTAATTAAGTTAGGTGCTCACAAGCATTTAGACTAGAAAGAAGATTCCTCCTCTTTCAGTAGTAGAGAAAACCTTTATGGATTTCCTGTCACGGGGGTACCTTCACCTCTTAAGCCCCAAGTCATGTCGATTCCCAGTCCAGGAGGCTGGTCTTGTCTACTCTGAAGTCCATTTTCTAAGTAAACGAAGTCAAGCCTAATCACCCCAATCTCACCTGCTGTCAGAACTTCCTTTGCCAGCCTCATCCTCTTTATAAAACCTATTTCCTTTCTCCCTTCTCATCTCCTTAACGCTTAAACTCCCAGGTAACAGAATGCACAAGGACGTGTCATTTGTTAAAGTACAGTGCCCATCGTCTCCCATAGCATTAACACAAAAAGGTAAACCATGCAAGTGTATATGATATTGGCAGATTCACCAAAAGCTAACAAAATAAGAAAAAAAAAAAAAAATAGAAAATTCCAGGCCATGGTCTTCAAAAATATAAAGGTAAAGTGAATATCATTAAAAGAACTAATTTTGAGAAGTGAGAGATCATCATTATTCTATAATGGTGACCATTAATCTATAACATTATTCATAATGTTCTATCTTTATTTAATATGAAACCAACATTATTTTATCCAAGAAAATAGACAAGAGAGGGGAAGATACAATGGCAACCTGACCCCACTGTGATCAGGTCACTGACTAAAACAAACTTAGAAAAGGTCAAGTGTTGTAGTAGTTTGTGAACCACACATATCTAGTCTCAAGTCCCAGCTCAACTGTTACTGAGTCACGTCAGGCAAGTTACTTAAACTCTGAGTCTCAATCTTGATTTAAGGAAAATAAACATAATAATACTTCCTCACAGAGCTTTTTGAAATTAAAAATATCCAAAGTGCTTACAGCATGGTTATGGGTCACGGGGTTATTACTATCTGAAAAATTCTGAAATATAGCCTGCTATTTTTAGATTTTTGAGATGATGGAGATACGGGTGTCTTAAATTTTGACCCCAGTATCCATTTATAGCTCATCTGTTCACTATCCCCTAATGTAAACAGAGCTATAGTCAGTCACAGTGCTATGTTCGTAGTCTCCCAAGAACCACAGACCAGAAATATTTCTTCTTTGTCTTTGCTCATCTTCATCTTTCAGTCCTGCCACTCCCCACTACCTTCCCTCCTTCTATGTCTTTATCTACTGCTTCCTGCTTCATGAAGAATTCCCAGATTATACTGCAGTTCAGTTAACTCACTTTCCTATAAATATCTGTTAAACAATGTAACCTGTCAGAAAGATACCCTGGAGAAGGAAATGGCCACTCACTCCAGTGTACTTGCCTGGGAAATCCCATGGACAGAGGAACCTGGAAGGTTACAGTCCACGGGGTCAAAAAAGAGCTGGACATAAGCTAGAGACTAAACAACAACAACAAACCTGTCACTTGCTATACCTTGTGTTGAGTCTTTCTCCAGGTATTTTGTGGAGCAGGAAATGGCAGCCCACGCCAGTATTCCTGCCTGGAGAATCCCATGGAAAGAGGAGCCTGGTGGGCTATACAGTCCATGGGGTCGCAAAGAGTCAGACACACATGCATTGAGTATATCAAGTATCACCAAAGGGAATCAACGTGGATTCAAAAAATATGTCTAGCCACTACTATCATCTTCTGTTCCTCCTTCCTCTTTGTTAATAACACTGAGCGTTCAATTAGCAATGCCTACCTCCACTGGTTACTGATGCCACTGTAAGACACCTGTGATGCTTCCAGGTAAGCATCTAGGTATCATATTATCCACTGGTTATGCAAGCATCTGGGTATCATATTATCCAGTGGTTAACTGCACCCTTCAGTTCCCACACTGGACAATATTTCCCAAGACAGAGTCAAAGACAAAGCTTCCATCCTTTTTTTTATCTTCTATTAAAGGATAAAGGGCTTCTCTGGTGGCACCAGTGGTAAAGAACCTGCCAATGCAGGTAGATGTAAGGGACACAGGTTCCATCCCTGGGTTGGGAAGATTCCCTGGAGGAGGGCATAGCAACCCACTCCAGGATTCTTGCCTGGACAATCCCATGGACAGAGGAGCCTCATGGGTTAATGTCCACAGGGTCGCAAAGAGTCAGATATGACTGAAGCAACTTACCACACACATTAAAGGATGAAAGCTTTTGCACAATAACTTACAGGATTGACATCTCATGAATATTAATATCTTACACAATAATTTCAGTTCTATGTCACTGTTCTTTGTTTCTCCCTAAAATTCTCCTATGAGTCAGTGGTGAAAGGAAATGCTATGTTAGGGATTCATTCAAGTTACTCATCACATCATGCCTCACCTCTGATGACTAAGACTTACTTACTGGGTCAGATTTCTCTACTGATTCTCTTTGTTTAAATTGTATCCTTCCAGAAGGCCCCTCAATCCTTCAAAACCACCAACTCTGGCTGCTGCCCTCAAAGAATCTCATATTTTCAGGTATGAATCTGCTGAATGGCTCTGAGTTAGGCATGATCTTAAAACACACTATGTTCATATCATTTATGAAATTAATAATTTACTCCTTCACTTTGTAATTTAACCTTTGTATGTGGTTTTTATCTCCTCTCTGCATCTAGACTATAAGTCCTGTCAGGACAGTGAAGGGAGTATTAAAAGCCCTTGGAAGCAAAGCATTATGTCATGACATAGTAGATATTAATACATGCCTTTGTGAATTTTAAAGAAATGTTTAATGCAGTAATAGAATCTCACAGTTACTTCAAGATGTAGATGAAAGTCAAAGAAAAAATATTTGAGGATGATGCAGAAAACTCTCATTACCTAATTCAGCATTTATTGAGGAGCTACTAAATACTCAGCACTTCAGCAGGCACTGGACTGCAATGTACATAAGATACGCCAGCACTATAAGGAACTCTCAGTCTAAAAAAAGGACTTGTTGCTGTTTAATCACTAAGTCATGTCCAACTCTTCTGCGACCCCATGGACTGTAGCCCACCAGACTTCTCTGTCTATGGGATTTCTCAGGCAAGAATACTGGAGTTAGTTGCCATTTCCTTCTCCAATGAAGGAGTTAAATATGTTCCAAAGTATAACACTGCTTTAGTGATTATAACAGATACTAATTTAGGGTAATAATGGAACACAAACATGCAAAGAAGCCCAAGAATGTTAGAAGTTAGTGAAATTTGATTATTACAAATAAACAATGGGAACTACTGATTAGCTCAGATCACCTGATGTATGATCATCTATGTGTGATTTCTGTTTCTAGTTCCAATAAGGACAAACTTCCTTTTCTCTTCTTCCAGGCAGAGGGTTCAGAGTGGAAATAAAACATCAGGAAGCTATTTAGATAACAGGATGAACTCAGGGGTTGGTAATGCTTTGGAGGCAGGTTCTTATGTGCCCAGCAGTAACTATGCATGGCGATCTCGCCCACATCACAGAGAATGAAAAACCGGGTCATTGTCCCTGCCCAGGTCAAGCAGTGGTGAGTAGTTAGATGCAATGCTCCAGGTCAGTGCCCAGTTTTACAAAGTGACTCTTCTATCAAACAACCATGACAAATGTTTCTCTAAAAGCCACTGATTCTTCTTAGGATAGAATCTGAGTTGACTCAGATTAGAATATTAAAACCCAGTGATTACTTTATGTGCAATAACCCTAAAATTTATTTCCTTATTTTCATTAATAACAGTAACAGACAAAATATGAAGTTTGTTATAATTTTTGTGGGTTTCCCAGGTCACCACCTGGGTGGTAAAGAACCCTGCCAAGGCAGGAGATGTGAGAGACGCGGATTCAATTCCTGGGTCAGGAAGATCCTCTGGAGAAGGAAATGGCAACCCACTCCAGTATTATTGCCTGGAAAATCTCATGGACAGAGGAGCCTGGTGGGCTACAGTCCATGGGATCCCAAAGAGTCAGACATGATTGAGCATGTGGGCAAAGGGAAGGGATACATATCTGCCATAGTCCTTTTTAAGAATTTCATTTCAAAACAAAAACATCTGATCTGACCTGCCACCTCTGAGGAGTAGCTGCCTAAATTTATTATCAGACATGGGGAGACTTACTAGAAAAAGAACATAAAGCTAATGTAGACACAAGGGCACGACTGGGGGAAATGTACAAACAGCCAAAGGACATGACAAATGTCACTTCTAACCAGAAAGAAGGTAATATTATTTAAAAAATAATAGAGTGTTTAAGTTAAAAATATAGGAATTTTACCCTGATGTTTGAACTATAATTTCAAATTTGAATTTTCAGTTTGATTTCTATAATAAATAAGAGATGGTATTCCCATCTTAAAGAGATGGGGGTACTAGACCACCTTGCTTGTCTGCTGAGAAACCTATATGCTGGTCAAAAAACCACAGTTAGGACTGGACATGGAACAGCTGACTGGTTCAAAACTGGGAAAGGAGTATGTCAAGGCTGTATATTGTCACCTTGCTTATTTACCTTCTATGCAGAGTATATTATGTGAAATGCCAGGCTGGATGAATCACAAGCTGGAATCAAGATGCAGGGAGAAACATCAACAATCTTAGATGCGCAGATTATACCACTCTAAAGGCAGAAAGTGAAGAGGAACTAAAGAGTCTCTTCATGAGGGTGAAAGAGGAGAGTAAAAATGCTAGTTTGAAACTCAATATTCAAAAAATTAAGTTCTCGGCATCTGGTCTCCACACTTCATGGCAAATAGAAGGGGAAAAAGTGGAAGCTATGACATTTTGTTTTCTTAGGCTCCAGAATCACTGTGAATGGTGACTGTAGCCATGAAATTAAAAGATGCTTGCTCCTTGGAAGGAAAGGTATGACAAACCTAGACAGCATATTAAAAAGCAGAGACTTTATTTTGCCAACAACGGTCCGTATAGTCAAACCTATGGTTTTTCCAGTAGTCATTTACAGATGTGATAGTTGGATCATAAAGAAGGTTGACAAAGAACTGATGCTTTTGAATTGTGGTGTTGGAGAAGACTCTTGAGAGTCCTTGGATTGCAAGGAGATCAAACCAGTAAACCCTAAAGGAAATCAATGCTGAATATTCATTGGAAGGACTGATGCTAAGGTTGAAGTTTCAATTCCTTGGCCACATAATGCGAAGAGCTGACTCATTGGAAAAGACCTTAATGCAGGGAAAGATTGAAGGCATAAGGAGGAGGAGGTGGTGGAGAATGATATGTTTAGAAAGCATCAATCCCTGACTCCATGTACCCAAATCTGAACAAAATCTGGATATAGTGTAGGAAAGAGAAGCATGGCACGCTGCAGTCCACAGGGTCACAAAAAGTCGGACAGGACTTAGTGACTGAACAACCACAATAGCAAATGAGAGATTGCATATCTTTTTGTTTTAACCATTGAAAGCCTATATTGATCACTAAACATTTTCAGTGTAATAAAATGCCATATGCGTGTTATTTTCTCAGTTCATCAAATCATTCATTTATAAATACACTATACACATTAAGGGACTATTAGATACTAGATTGTTTTTTTTGTTTGTTTTTGTTTTCATGAGTGAATTTACTACAATAGAAAAGACCAGTGCCCAACCTAGGATGTATATAGTCTGGTGAAGATGGGAAAAAAGATGTGGATAGCCTTTAATACCAAGAAAGTAACATCAAAAAGATGCCCTGTTACTAAGTGAATCACACCATCTGAAGCTGGATCTGCATGACTTGATTCTGATTTGTGACAGACACACTTGTTTCTAGACCTAAACTGAAAGTGCCTTCCTAGCCCATTCAAACCACAGCTACTGGATTTCTGCAGGTAAAAAAAAAAAAAAAAAAAAAATGTACATTTGAACCTATAACTGTTTCTAAACAGGAAACAAATGCCTTGTGGAAAAGGCAAGCTGGATTTCTTCTTGATCTCTATAATGCAAACATCTGAGAGAACATCAATGTCTCACAGGTTCCATTTTAAGCATGCCCCTGATTTAATTTCAGAAAGCATGTCAGATCCAGAGGCCAGTCACAAACTCACCTGGGTGGAATATGATTAGACTTGGCAACTAGAACGGTACTTAATGCAATTACCTTCCGATTAATTAGAGACCATAGTTTGAAACAGTCAAGCTACTTCTAAGATATGAATCTTTTAGTAGTAAATACATCATATTGATGAGAATGAGTTATGGGACACATATCACCAGGGTGAGAGAAGAATAACTCATAGATGAATGACATAGAGAATTTAGGACAAATGAGATCAAACTGTAATTTACCATCCTTTCAGGACAGGTTTTTTTGGAAGGTCTCCAAATCATGTATTTCAGAAGGTTCCAGCTTGATTAAGAATTCTATTTGATGAAAGATCAGATGGAAAAAACACTACCCTTTCTGCTGGTAAAGCGTGTTTTCATTCTACTATAAACTCATGCCAGGAAACAAATGTTATTTTTCAAATAAAAATTATTATAAGTTACCTTAGATACTGTGCTATAATAACTGTACTTCTTTGGTTTATATCAGATCTGATTTGATAATCAGATTTGCATTAGCTATGTACAGGAGATGCTTGGGAATAGAGTAGGAGAATTTCTATTAGGTACAGATTTGAGAATTTAAAAAGTTGGGATTTGGGGCTAGGAAATTCTCTGATGCCGCTTACAGTGTTTCTCATTTGCCAGCCACCAGCTATAAAAACCTATGTGCAATGCATTCACTTTTGCATACCCATAGCGACATGCATCATTTTCAATTTTTAAAATCTAACTCCTAGTAACTCAAAGACTATATGTACTCATTTGTACCTCAGTTATTGCATATAGATTGTTTTTATTCTTTTTGTGATTCCATTTATTATAGTTTCTTACTTGCATTGCAGGAGTAGGTAAATTGTGTAATAGGGAAGAAAAATGTTGAAATCCAAGATTTCAGGTACACTTAATGCATGAAATGTAGAGAACAAAAGTGTTCATAGGTATATCTAACATTTTGAAGTGTGTAGGATATACAGAGGGAAGTTTACTGAGCTTTAGAGCTTAGGTGAATTCCAGTAAAGTAGAATCATAAAAAGCATTTAAACTCTTAAAACTTTTCTATCAAAATTAGTTTTCAACCTACTTTGAACTGCTCATGTAAATACCATCACTTTTATGAAATCACATTTTCAAGTCACATTTCAATACCACCTGTAATATTTCCAGTGCTGGAAGTAGACTTTTTGTTTTCAATCCCAATGATTTACATCATATTTATCAGCCCACATCGTTTTTACTAGATATTCTAGAACTCGCTGTTCTTTTTAACCATGCCATAATGGCATCTCAGCAAAATAAAGGCAAAGGGGAGTCTAGAGTGTGATTTCCAGTCTTCAAAACTGACAAAGAATTAAGTGGGTTAGTCCTGATAATTGATAAGAAAAGGCAAATGTTCATGCCTACATGTCACCACTGTGAGATAAAGACATTCTGAGAAAACAAAGATGATGAATAAGAACTGGTCTCTGCCTTAGAGAACTTACATTCTAGTGAGAGAAACAGGTGTCATAGAAGTATGTTCTAGGAGTCAAGATAAACACAACAGGGGATGAAAACTAGTGCGCTCAGCTGTGAGGCCAAATAAGGAAGGAAGTGTGATGCATACGAAGTGTGAGTCTCGCAAGGTAAGTCTGATCATGGAGAACTTCTCAGTATACGATAAAGGGTATGGGAAAAACATGTTGATGCTTTCTTTTGCTTTTCCTTTTTTAAGGAGGTCAAATACCAGAGAGATTTTTAATTGGTGAACCACCTATACTTTATTGCTTAGATGCCCCTTCTTCATCTGGCTGACACAAATCATGTGCATCTTTATTTATTTATCTATTTTTGACCTCACCACATGTGGGATCTTAGTTTCTTGACCAGGGATTGAACCCACACCCCTTGCATTAGAAGCACAGAGTCTTAACCCTGGGCTGGCAGGGAAGTCCCTGCTTTTGCTTCTGTTGTTGTTCAGACTCCATGAACTGCAGCACACCAGGTTTCTCTGTCCTTCACTAGCTCCCTGAGTTTGCTCAAACTCATGTCCATCGAGTCAGTGATGTCATCCAGTCATCTCATTTTCTGTCTTGCCCTCAATCTTTCCCAGCATCAGGGTCTTCCAAAGTACTGGAGCTTCAGCTTTGCTTTCAGTAAGAGAATTCCTACTCTTTCTTTGCGGCTCAGCTCTGGTTCATCTCCTTCACGAAGCTTCCCCGAGGTTTCAGGTCCACCATGACTTTCTTCCTCTGAATATCTGTGGTTTTTCTCATCTACCCAAGTTCCTGCCTGACACTTAAAAGTACTGCCTTTTTCCTTTTCTGATAATATTGCATATCTGCTCTGCTTGTCACTGGCATCACAAACTCCTTGAAGACAAAGCTAACATTTCAGAGTAGAGATTTACAACACAGCATTTAGTTTCAGATGTATAGCAAAGTGATTCAGTTTTATATATATATATATATATATGTGTGTGTGTGTGTGTATATATATATATATCTGTATAACCTATAATGGAAAATAATCTAAAAACGTATATGTTGTTGTTTTTCAGTCGTTCAGTCAAGTCTGCCTCTTTGCAACTCCATGGACTTTAGCCTGCCAGGCTCCTCTTTTCAGGGGATTCTCCAAGCAAGAATACTGGACTGGGTTGCCATTTCTTTCTCCAGGGGATCTTCCCAAACCAGGGATCGAACCTAGGTCCCCTGCATTGCAGGCAGATTCTTTAACATCTGAGCTACCAGGGAAGCCCATATATATCGTGTGTGTGTATATATATATATCTGTGTGTGTATATATATATATCTGTGTGTGTGTGTATATATATATATATACATATATATATGTATATATATATATATACGTTTTCAGATTATTTTCCATTATAGAGTATTACAAAGGTACTAAAGGAAGTTGAGGCTATAAGTCACTAAGCTATCACATTTAGAAACTGGGTAGAGACAGTCTGTAACATATGTGGAAAGGAAAGCAACTGAAATTGAGACTGCTTCACCAGGCCCAGTGCCCCTGCAAAAAAAGACTAGCAAAAATCTCCTACTGATGGTGCTAATAATGGAGTCTGACAATAACTGCCTTTGGCTTCATAATTAGGCTGCATTTTGAATGTGTAAAATGTAGCCTGTGCCTGGAATTCTATCTACTACCAAGAGTGTGAAAGTGAGGTTACCCTAGAAAAAGTAATTTCCTGATAAAAAGCACTCTGTCTATAGGAGTTGCCTTAAAATTATGTCTCTCTTATCATTAGCAAGGAGAGGGAGAACATGTCCAGGTTTTGCTTGAACAGATGAAAAAAAAAGATAACTTCAATTATGGGAGTAACATATCTAGGCTTCCCTTGTGGCTCAGATGGTAACGAATCCACCTGCAATGCAGGAGACCCAGGTTCGATCCCTGGGTCGGGAAGATCTCCTGGAGGAGGGCATGGCAAACATTCCAGTATTCTTGCCTGGAGAATCCCATGGAGAGAGAAGGTCTACAGTGGGCTACAGTCCACTGGGTCACATAGAGTCAGACATGACTGAGTGACACACACACACACACAGAAGGGCTATGTTATTGGGCATAATGATCTGTTTTAATTGAAGTGTGGAGAAACCCAAAGAAAGAAATGTTAGCATGTTCTTCAGGCAAGGAGGATAGAGAGGAGATAAGTGAATATGAGAATATGAGGAGGGGAGGAGGAGAAGAGGAGAAAGGAAAAGAAAGAGAAAGTGGAAGGAGAGAGGAAAAGGGGGGAAAAGGAAGAGGAAAAGAAGAGAAAAAAGAGGAAGAGAAAAGAGAGAATGAGCATTTATCTGTCCAAGGTCTGTGTTCCTAACACCAGAATTGTCATCTGGGGGAAAAGGTGGCTCAAAACCATTCACTTTCTTCTGCTTATCAATAATCCTCCATTCAAGAAAAAATGTGGCCCATGTGGTAGGCAAACCTAAACTCTTTCTTTTCGAGCCAGGTCTTATCACAAATAAGACACCTGCAGATGCATTTGGCTACAAAATTCTTCACTCAAGAAACACATACCTCCAGGCCTGTTTTCCATAGAATACATGTTAGAAAACAATCCATTTAAATTAATCCATGTAAATGCTCTGTTAGGGGAAAGAAAATCTTATACAGATGAAAAACAAAATATTATTCAAATGATTTTAATTTGGTCATTCAATAAGTTATAGGTATATGACTTTATATATACAATATCTATGCCAAGAAATATATATGAAGTGTGTACATATATTCATCTTTGTAGAAAAGGGGAAACCAGTTTGTTATTGACATTATCATCAGCAAATATTTGTTCAGAATCAGGGCCTATCATAGCACCAGTAGTAATAGGCCCTCTGTAAAATGAAACACTATGGGTTCTACCTCTCAAATCATTTTCAAATTCATGAAAAAGCAAAATACACACACATGTAACAAGAAGGAAATTACATAATATTATAAAAATTTCTTATACACTAGAGCAAATTTGCACCTATGTATAAAGGCACAGGGACTGGAGTGTTAGTTTAAGAACTGAAAATTAGGATAATAATATAATGGAAAACTCACTCATGTTTATATGGAGATCTTGGGAGAAAAATGCACCCTGACACACATTAGCTGTGTGAGCTTGGGTAAATTACTAACCTTCCTAAGTCTCAGTTTTTTCATCTTGAATATATATGTAATTTTGTCTATACTGCAGGGTTACTGATATAAACGACTTGTATTGATCCAAACATTCAACTTAGAGTGGTTGTCATTATTATTTCATTGCTATTGTCACTGCTGGATTCAATAGGAAGAGACATGATATATCTGAGTCTTGGTTATCCTTCCATTCCCATTTCGGCAGAAGGGACTTTGTAAAGATTGTCTCCAGCAGTATCTTCATTTCTTGCTAAATCTTATCCTCAGGATGAATAAATCCTTTCTAAGGAAATGACTCCCCCACCACCCAACTCAGGGATGTCCTACCACTCAGTCCAAATGCTCTTGCACACACTTTGTCAAGCTGTTAACTCCTGGCAGGACTCTCCTCAACTTGCCAGTTAAATCCACAGTCCATCACTTCGTTGCTACTTCCATCACCACGGTGTCTCCCCAAATTCCTTCTCCTTCACCATGGACATCCTCTGCCCCTCACTGAGGGCAACAGCGAGCTGCTGATGGAAAATGAGCTGCTCTCCAGTCCTGGCTCACTGCCAACACCCACGATCCAATCTTAAATGGCTCTTCTGCCAAAGCCTAGTTTTATTTGCCCTTGGTTGATTCATTTTCCACGTCCCAGGGCCACTTTCTCATCTACACTGTCTTCCTTCATGCCTCAGCTGATGATCTGGATTCTGTCTTTTACTGACAAGGCCAGGGCCACTCAAAACCAACAGACTACAAAGCATTGACAGGAAATTAAAGAAATTGCCTAGCATTTATCCCCACTAATCGCCTAGTCTGGTTGTAAGATTAATCGTGATAATTAAGCTTTGAAGTATTATTGTACTGTGTAAAATGTAGTTTTAATTATAAATTTTCATTTCAAAATTCATGGTTGTCTCTTTTATAAAACTCATGTAATAAAGACGAGGTTAAAGGCATAATTATATATACCACTTGATTAATGGCAGGGTCCTCTAAAGACAGTCTCTATGAGTGTGTATTAAAGAAGTATTCCCAAATAAAGAATCACGTCAACAGATAAGGAGGATCAGTTTGCTATTGTAGCATACAACAGGCCTTCCACATTTGTGGATCCAAGCAGTAGTGGATGACAGTTCACTGGATTATGCCACTTTATACAAAGGACTTTGTGTGTATTAGTTGCTCAGGCGTGTTTGACTCTTTGTAACCCCATGGACTGTAGCCCGCCAGGCTCCTCTGTCCATGGAATTCTCCAGGCAAGAATACTGGAGTGGGTTGCTGTTTCTTTCTCCACAGTATCTTCCTGACCCAGGGATTGAACCCAGGTCTTCTGAATTGCAGGCAGATTCTTTACCGTCTGAGTCATCAGCAAAGCCCAAATGACATTTAGCATCTGTGGATGTTTTTATCTGTTGGGAGTAGACAGTGTCGTTGTTTTCAGTGTGGTTTTTTTTTTTTTTATTATTTTAAAGACTATAATTTGGTATGGAAAATCACTTTGGTGATCTTTGGTTAAAAAGAAAATGATGTTTACTTCATTATCAGCAACATGTTTACAACATGACCAATAACAGAGTGATAAACAGGATTTTATCTCAAACTCTAAGCATACTCATAGACCTGTCATCATTCTAAGAAGGACCTTGTTGCTATAATTAGACCAAGATCTCTTCAAAAAGCCTAAGGAAGAGAAATGCATATATAAATAAATAATAAAGACCACCGCCACCACAATACTTGTTGAGTGCTTATAGGTATCAGGTGTTCTGCTAAGTACCTTTACAACTCATCTACTTCTGGGAAAACTGGGTAAAATATTCTGACATTTTGCTGAAAATAAGTGGATTTCTAGACAGAACTGCTACACATATAGATCACAAATAATAGTAATAATAATTAGGACAATAGTGATAAAATAATTAGAACATTGTGTGCTAAGTCACTTCAGTCGTGTCCAACTCTGTGCAACCCTATGGACTACAGCTCAATAGGCTCCTCTGTCCGTGGGATTCTCCAGGCAAGAATACTTGAGTGGGCTGCATGCCCTTCTCCAGGGGATCTTCCCAACCTAGGGATCGAAACCTCATCTCTTGCATCTACAGAGTTGGCAGGCGGGTTCTTTATCACTAGCGCCATGTGGGAATATCCCTCAATTAGAGCAATAGCATTATTAGCATATTTATAATGTATCAAATATTCTGCTGAGTGTCTTAGAGCATGATCTCATTTAATCCTCATGATAGCCCATGGAACCCCTACTGATAACTTTATACTTCCTAATGGAAATCAAAGCTCTGAGATAATAAATGACCTGTCCAGGATCATGTAACTGGTAAGTGTCAGAGTTTGGATTCAAACCCAGCTCTTAATTAAAGCCAATGCCGATAAATATGATAGTATATTTACAGCCACAATTTGCTATAATCTGCCTCCTCAAAGCAGAAGAGGGTAGCTTGCTAAGTAAGCATGGCAGTTTTTCAGGGATTTCTACTCAGAGATGTCCACACCCAAGAGCACAGAAAGAGCTTACTTCTTTCTCCCTAGCATTTGAAATCCATAAAAATAAAAATGCAAAGTCTGTGATAGCTTGTAAAAGAGAACCATAGTTCATTTATAAAGGCAATGAGGTATTTAGTAAATGTTTTTCTCTTTTTTTCTTGCTTCTTACTGTCAGACTAAAGCCTCCAGAGCCCTAGACCTTGGGTACTATTATACGTCATTGTGTGATTGAAAAAGATCTGTTACTAAATAATGGCAGTATTAAAAACATGAAACACTGAGATGCCCTTGATGTAACAGTGGACAAAAAAAAAAAAATCAAATACCAATGGTCCCACTAACAAGAGAGAGAGAGATTTCCAACTCTTAAAGACACTGAAGTTACAAATTTGATTTGAAGCCCAAGTTTTGATGTTTGCTCATTCACTCAGCAGATAAGTTTATTGAGTTAGTTGTGGCTCTGGAAATAAGATCCTAGAGGAGAAAGACAAAGACCCTAGTAACAAGAATATAACGCCTTAGTGAATCATATCTTCATTTCCTTAAGTAGGCATATTTAGAAAGAAATTCTTGTGTTTTTTTTAACCCACCGTAAAAGAATTTCTTTGAAAGATAGATAAATCAGTCATACAAAATGTACTGAATTTGGTGTATGACTGGGGAGCTGTATAACAACAGTAATGTTATGTAAAATAATTGGCGTGAAAGTGATGCTGTGAGTTAGGGTTTCCTACAGCAGAGGCCTTAATGCACCTAGGCTCATTAAAGGGTTGTGTCAAAGACTGTTGGGTTGCAGCTTCTTTTCACTTGCTTTGTGTCTTATTCAGGCTCCCTTCCCCAGTTATTTTCCATAGCTTTAAAGTGTTCCCTATTATTTTGACCAAATATGCCCTGTGATGGAAAGGACGTGATACTTTCAGCAGAATTACTTAATTAGGTTTAAGTAAGCAGTCTGGGCCAAGTAGGGTAAGTTTGCTTTCTAGCCATAAAAATGTGCCTGCCACGCATGCTGTGCTTCCAAGGAGTGAAACAGTGATTGATGTGATGATAAAACCATGAAGGGAGGGATAAAGCCTGAGAGATAAAAGTCTCAAAAGGGAAATAAAGGAGGAAAGCAGCTGCCCCCATCTTAACTGAAGCATAAATTTCAGGAACAGGATCTGAGGTTTAATTTCAAGCACATATTGGGGGAGAGAGAGTGTGTGTGTGTACTCTTGTATGTGATGAAAGCCATGTAAGTTAAATTATTTCCATCCTTTTATGAAGAGTTCTCATACCATTTTTAAAGCAGGAAAAATTGCAAAGTTAGAGGTTTATGGATTATCACCGAGAGGTGTTCATTTAGTCAGCATTTGAGACTAACAGAATTAATGAAAGGCAGGAACTTAGGCACTGGTGATACAGCAGACTTGAAACCATAACTTTCTGCACTCAGGGAGCTCAGTGGTTTCAGTTTATCTCTTTTCTCCGCACATACTTTCCCAGCTTGTTCCCCTACCCTCTATCAGAATTCTTTTCTTATAGATTACATTATACATTACTTTCATATTTTTATCCAAGATAGCCATGCATGCAAAACACTACAGTCCAGCTCCAAACTCTTTTTGGAGTTTGTCCCACCTCTTTTTTGCATTCACTCCTGTCCTCCAGTATCCAACTTCCATTCTCCAAGCATAACATTTATTTTTACACCATGGTGACTTTGCCATATTTGCCCCTAGAATGCCTTCATACACATTTCCTATCAATTAAAATTCTCCTCACTTTTCGACTGTGTGGCTGAAGTATCTCTTAAGCCTTGAAGACCTTTTAATACTCCTACCAGTTTTAACAATCCTTCATTTCAGTATCTAGAGAATTTTGCTTGAAATGCACCATTAAACTTTTTAGTTCATTTTGCCTGGAGTGAGCCATTTAGTGTCTGCTTTACTTTGCGTGAACTATTTGAGGACAGGGCTGGGAGGATCACTGATTTGTTTCTGGCCACATACTGTTTTACATGTGGTTGAAGTTCAAAGGGCTTCCAGGCAACTCAGACTGTAAAGAATCTTCCTGCAATGCAGGAGACCTGGGTTCAATCCCTGGGCTGGGATGATCCCCTGGAGAAGGGAATGGCTACCCACTCCAGTATTCTTGCCTGGAGAATTCCATGGACAGAGGAGCCTGGTAGGCTACAGTCCATGGGGTCGAAAAGATTTAGACATGACTGAGTGCCTAACGCTTTCACTTGACATTTAAAACATGCTTGGAGAGTAAGTAAACTTGTAGCAAAAAATATTTAACATTCATATGAGGCTTTTCATGATGGAAACAGCTGTCACCCTGAATTCTTAAAATTTTATTTTCAGAAGAACTCAGAATAAGAATGGTGGCACAGGTAAGAATGTCCATGCTCTCTGCAGAGGGTAAAGGACACACTTGTCCTAGTCCTACACAGGTTGGACTTAAATGTTTTCCATGAACCACCTTGGAGACTACAAATTCCATTACAGGGGGCACACTGTTATCAGAAGTGCTTTGCAAAATCTGACCTTTTACAGCCTGTCTTTATAGCTTCATATTGCTTCTCTGTACAAGCATTCAGTAATGTAACCTTGGATTAGGTAAACTTTTACTTTAAAAACGTTTTAAGAAAGAAAAATTCCTTTTAGGCTAAGGAACAGTGCAAATTTTTAAGATTTTTTTTTACAAACTTCCGAGAACAGAATTCACAAGCCTTGACATTCTTTTAACTTTATGGAGAAGCTGACATGTATCACCATAAAAAAAAAAAAAAAATTCAACCGCCATTCTTACAACAGAGAATGAAAACAAATTTCAAACTAATATAAGTATAAATCCATAATGCAAACAATTTCTGTTCATTTTAAAAGAGTCAACCTTTAACTGGGAAAATATTTGAATTCACTGTCAAATCTTTTATGTCCAGAGGGCCCTTCCAAAGTTTTCATTTTTATATAGGCAGTGGAATTTATTATCTCTGTATATCCTAATCAACAGGACTCACTTTAAATGACCTGTGTAAGATAAGTTATGTTTCTTTATGATTCTTAGATCAAAAGTATTGCTGTACACTTTTCGCTATATATTGAAGACTTATTTCAAAAAAATATTAAAGAATAAAAACACTTGTCTCACAAACAGGAAGAGCTCTTTCTTTAATAATTACATTAACACATGATTATTGACCTTAAAATAGCTTTAATTGTATCCCTCCCCTTTGTGTCTTTCTTCTAAGTCTGATGTTTTAACATTCAACCCAGTTTTAATGAAGATATTGAAATAAACATAATTAGGATCAAATTTACTTTGGACTAATAAGCTTAAGAATATGGAAGCCTATCATGAAGTGTTCTTGCTTTCATTTTTTGCAAGCTAACAATGCAATGAAGCATGGAACGAGTTGAGGTTTATCCCACAAAGGCATCCTGCTTGTTGATGCCTCTTTTATTTACAGGCTTGCAGAACTCTTCCAAATATGGCTAACCCAATTTGCCACAAAACAGGACAAAGTGTCACCCACTAACCCAGTTCATCAAATAAGGATTTGTGCCATGAGTTTGATGATCTGTGCTATTTCTAACAAATTCAAAAGCCATGACTAATTTGAATTTCAGGCTCTCAGGATATCATCTTATAGACAAATAAGTTACTAGGAGATTGAGAAGACATATGTATTAAACTTTAGAAAATCAATTATTTTCAAGCAGTATCAAAGTTCTTATATCCAAATAATTATCTTAGCCTATAATTTATTAACTGAGTTCCATTTGCTTTATTTTCAGAAAACAAAAAAAAAAGCCTGTATTTTTAAAAAAGAAACAAACAAAAACCACCAACTTAAAGAGTTCAAGTTTTCTAAATGATTAAATTTTAAATATATTTTCTGTTTCGATAATTGAACTTAAAGGAAATCTTGATTTGGGATTCATAAAATTTTGATGTAAGAGCTCTGATAGTCTTAAAATCAGAAGATAGGAATAATGTAGTTGCCCCAAGTAATTGTTACTAACAGATTTTAATTATATTATAGAGGAGGAATAGAGTTAAAGAGAAAGATAAGATCCGATAATTGAAAAGAGGCTCCAGAATGAAACAGACAAAAGTCACAGAGACTGCTTGAATATGTGTTAAATTCCAGAAGCCACAATGGACTAGGTCATTATGTTACCATATCAAATAATACTTAGATGGACAGAATTTAGAATGATAAATACTTTCAAAAAATAAAAGGCAAAATAATGGTATACCTTCTAAATTGGAATAACACTGAAGCATATATGTAAGATCATATGCTATGAACTGCAACACTTTCCCTACTTAACCTTCAAAGAGTACAACTGCTTATTCCATTATAGTTCAGAGTAGTTCCTTAAAGAGGAAACTGCCTTAGCTTGCAATTTGGGGCTTTTGCATTAAACTATCATCCATAATATCTTGTGTCTGCTTTATGTGTATCTTAAAATAACTCCTCCCCTCCTCTTGAGAAAAAGGAACTCAATCATTACTATATCCATTCTCCTGAATTCAAGGGAGCACCATTCTTCAACAACCTGTTGAGTGGACTTAGAAAGCAAACAGAGAAGTTATACATTATTCAATACACCTTGGCAGCACTCCAAAGCCCTTAGAAGTGCTTAAACAAATGATAAATGATCAGATGACTCCCTCAAATCTTACCTGGTTTACTCTTTTTAAAAATCCAACCCTTGCTGTCTACCATGCAAAGCTCTTGACCACTGGGTGAAATCCAAACTGGGTAGTAGATCATGATAATTCCAACACGTCATGGGCAGCAGCATCTCTCAGAATCCCACATGTCATCTCCTTGAAACAAACCTGCAACAAACAAGGCATTTTTTTTCATTCTAACTGAAAAATAGGGAACCATGTCCTTGGTCCAGGAGGCATCACTACTTGATCAATAAGGGAATCATAAAGGAGTGTATGAGGAGCAATAAATGCCTCTCAAGATGCTGATAAACATTAAAGCCAATAGATTGATATTTATGTGCTACAGAAGGTGTTTTGGCAGAGCGCATGTTCCTCTTCATGTTATTAATAGATCTATTTAAGCTGCAGTGTAAATAAATATTATTGATATTAAAACTCACACATTTTATAGTGTATACCCCTTCTTCTTTATATAGGTGACCACTTGGAGTACTCAAAAGCATTTTTATGACTCTATTCATAACATTCTCAAGGTAACTGGTAATGAGGCTCAACAGAAAAAAACCCATCAGCAGCTAGAAGAAAATCCACATAATGACCTAGATCAAAGACAGTTACATCTGTGAGTTCTGACATTCCACTTCAATATTCCAACTTAGAAATTAAAACATGTCTGTATGATAGTGTATGAGGAACACCTCTGATGAACATATATAAGGGGCTTCAAATTCACCAGCCTCCATGATCCAAATCAAGATACAGACCACACCAGACAGTTACCAACACAAACGTGTGGTAGCCAGAGTCTGTATACAAAGGAAAGACCAGAAACCAGGAAAGTAATTAGATAACTAATATTGGGGCAATCTACCACACATTTAATGCTTAGACTATTTATACTCATATGAGTAAATATGGTATTTAATTTTCATAAGCATGTTTAGCTTCCATTCAAGGAGATAAAACTCCATGTATAATCAACACCTCCTGATTGTACGATGGTACGGATACCTGCCACACAAATAACTGTGTTCAGCAGAAATTCAGAAGGATTCTAATGGATAGATTCCTTTAGTGGTCTTCCCAGGGTAGGCTTTAAGAATGACTAGATATTCTTTTAGCTACCACAACCATATTTAGCTATGCATATACAAAAAAAAATTTTTTATTATTATATTTTCTAAGTGGTGCAGCAGAAATGGTTGAGAGGTTGTTCTAAGCCGGTAAGGGGCCTCATGTGAATGGTTATGTGTGGCAGATTCATGAACACAGGTGCAAAGGCTGGCTTTAACAAGCCACAGAATGATATATCCTCATGGATTTGTGAATAGAACTTCAACTAGTATTCCCAGAAGTCCATGTGGAAACTTCACTAGAAGACAAAGAGTGAGATATCCTATATTTGTGCCATTTCAGCAAGAATGGTAAGATAGCAAGGGGCTGAAGTCAAACGCATACATAAGAATAAAATGCAATACTTCAAAGTAAGTCCTTAAAAATCAAGACATGTGTACCTGGACACTAAGTGAACATTGTGCAATTCAAATTTCAAGTGTTGTGTTGATGCTATTCATGTCAAACATAAATACCCATACACCCAGATACACACACATACGAATAACAATTGAAATTGCCAAAGCTACTGATCCAAGTTCTGGTATTCATGAAGCCAAAATTGTAGTTAACTTCTGGACATAAATGTTCCTATTCATTCTCTAAATTATTTTACTTTTCTTCTTAGAGCATACTCTAAGAGTTATCAAATCAAGTCTTTTATAAAACAGATCCATTTCCATGAGTAGTAATCCTTTCCTGTCTCTTGAGGGACAAGCAGGGTATTAGAAGAAGTCATATACAGGTAGGCTAAATGTCAGGCAAGTGGAAATTAAACATAATCTTCAAGCTACCAAACTGACTTTGAAGTGAGGGATCTTTGAAAGCTAGTTGGTTTGGAAGGACCCACATGTGACCTAATGTGATTCCTAAAACTTCAGTTCTACCACTTACTATATAAGAGTGAAACTAAGTAAATCAGCATACCTATTTGCTTTCTAAAATGGCTTTATCTCACCACACATAAATGATGTTATTGATCTCTTCTTTGAATGGATAGGTTTTCTGTGTATATTTTAAGTAATGAATGAAAAGATTTTCTACTGACCATTGAACTCTAATTCATTCATTAACCCACTTATTCATTCCACAGATTTTAACTGAGCACCTCAGTGCCTCCTAAGGGATTAGGTACCCAAATACACAATGAGAACACACTTATTCTTCTCATCAAAAATGTACTATTTATTCTATTCTGATTTGCTGACATATACTGGTATCCAGGAAAGGCAGCAACATTAGACTACATTAAAATAATTGGTTTTATTTTATAACCCAGCCACCATATGATCAGACAAAGGGGTTATTAAGTTTGCCAGTGAGCAAACCATTATAGACCAAGAACTACAGCACAAAACGACTGACTTACCTAGTCAACTTGTCTTCAGTTTATACCGGATGTGATGGTTCTGTGTCTCTCTCAAGCCCACTAACTGAGTGAGTCATGATGATTCAAAAAATCCAACCAACTAGGTTCTGACAGTACATTGACATTTCTGGCATCCAACACAGAGTCAAGTGCCTCCCACATGTATGTATTAGGCATAGCAGTACAATCTTATGTGGTCTATGTCACAAGTCAACAGATTTTGGTGCAGGTACTGTTATACAACAAATTGCTTCACATAATTTTTGTATTATTATTCCATTTATTTTTCTCAAAGAGGATATATAACATTAAATGCATGTATGTTCCTTAAAGAGAAGTTCATGAGATGTTCAAAAGAAACACTAATTTCACAACATTGGTTTGAATTTTCAAGACCAATTTTTAGAGTGAAAAAAAAAACACACAACTTTTCACTTCTCTCCCTTCAGATATGATACTGAATAGGAATATGGAAACAAAAGACACAGATTATACTTCTAAAAATACTCTTTAGGAGTTAAGGAAAACAATAAAGATATTTTAATAAAATCAATATGGCTTCCAAATGGTTCCATTTTCTTCTATTTTCTCTTATTTTTTGGATCTCTGCTTATACTGAAACTAGTCTGAAAACAAGCCTTTTAAAAATAAATGTTATTATTGGTATTCTTTAAAAATAATTTTGAATGAGAACATTATATCATATGTAATTTATACCTCAATAATGTTGACTTACAATTTTTAAATGCATTTTTGATCATGTTCAAAGAGGTTCTAGATAGGGGTATGAGATACAGAACCTATTGATAAAATACTGTTGTATGTGAATCTAAAATAAAACCAGTCTGCAATAAATTTTTTATAAAGTAGAAGAAATTCAACATTCACAGACCCTACTTTCTTGTTTCTTGGTCTGGCCTTAAGTGATCTGTAATTGAATTTTGTCTTCTTTGTCTTTCTTTATGCATACTACTACTGTCCTTTTAGTTTATCTTACTGCTTGGAAGAAAGCTTTCCCAAGGATCCCTCTAGCACTGAGGCACATATTTCATAAGACATTGATTTGTACTTGTTGATATGATGCTTTTTAAACTTTATCTCAGGGATGCACTTCATGATCCCCATGGGCACGTTGCAAAGCCCTCTGGTAGCCAACAAAACCATAGGAATGCTCAGCATTCTATGAGCTCAGTGCATTTGTTAAATGACTGGTGCATTTTGCAAGCCTTGTATCTAAGTTACTCATTTTCCTGCATAAACCTCAAGAATGCCAACATCAAGAATGGAGGAATAGGTAGGTTATCAGTGATTAAAGTTATGAAGCTTTTGGCCTTACATATTTCAAATCTGTACCCTTTGATCAATGAGATTGGAAAAGGAAAGATGCCACTATGTTTTAAGTAACAGATTTATTGCTTCTAGCTTTTTTCTTTTTCTTCATTTAGTCAAATGTAAACATTATAGATTATTTCCCAGCAGGCAGGGGTGGGTAATTAACAAAAATCACTGTTAACTGCTATCTGCTTTATATATAGTTTCTCATTTAATTGTCTCAAAAACCATGTGAAGTAACTATTACAATAATGTCCAATTTATGGTGGTGAAAATAAAGATCAGAGATTTTAAATGATTGCCCCAGGGCATTGAGCTTTTGAAAAAGAGAGGTGGGTGTGCAGTTAATTGATAGTGTGCCAGTTTTAAATTCTTATAAACTGAATTTGAGAGATTTGCTTAATCTACTGATGAAAATCTGAGTTTCTGGAAAATGAAGTGACATCTCAGAGATCATAAGATCATAGAAGGTCTGGATGAACACCCAAACTCATGATGTCCCTGTCTTTCTAATACACCACTCTCTTAGCCAGCTTTCTACACATGGTGTCTAAACAACTTTATAGATCTCCAATTCACTTGTTTTTAAAGAACCATGTTTGGGGTAGGTTTTATTTTAGAAAGAAGATGCCAAAGCCAACAAACAAAATAACAGGATTTCTGAGTACTCAGTTTCAAAGGAGCTTAATTTTCTGAAAGCAACAAATGATATTGTTCTCTCTCTCTCTCTCTCTTGAGCCAATTTATTTCCCAATGGAAAAAAAAAATATAGACACCAGTAAAAGAGTGTGTTGATGGATTGTGACAAACTGTATGATTAGATTGAACTATAAGTAGCACAGTGGTGTTTTGCTGATGCCCATTTGGTATGGTTAGTTCTGTTATTAGTAATTGCATGCTTAAAATAATATTCTAAGATATCCAGTTAATGTTTTTATTTCAGAAGCCCAGCAGGCAGCCTCTTAAGTGACATAAAACAAAATCTAGGGTAATTCAATTTTCATCTGAGAAACCAGTGCCTGATACTCAAATGAAAACAAACAGTTCTTCATGTCTGCTCAAAGACACCTAATTCTGAATTGATCATGACCTAGAAAATGCCAATTAAGATAGTCCACATTCTTCCTTGATTTTTTTTTGAAGGAGGGATTCTATTACACCCCCAAATTCTCCACAAATGAAACGTGTTTCCAGTCTTTTTTATTCCTTCCTGTTCTCACTTTTCTCCATTCCTTCCTTCCCCTCTTCTCCTCTTCCGTTCCTTCACTATCTTCTCTTCCTTTTTTTCTTCCTTACTTCTTTCAATCCTCCCTTTGTTTCCTCCCTCTTTGTCTTTTCAGCTCAACAGAATTTTAAGAATCCATTAAGTTCTATGTAATGTGCCAGGCTCTGAGGATAAGGCAAGGACAGATTCAGTTCAAGAGGGAGGGGACACGTGTATACCTACGGGTGATTCATGGTGATGTTTGGCACAGGTCAATACAATATTGTGAAGCAATTTTCCTTGAATCAAAAGTAAATAAGATTGGAAAAATAAATTAATTAATTTAAATTTTAAAAAAAGAAAGCATAAAAAAAAACACAAAAGATTCAGGTACTGCCCAGGTATTGCCCATAGTCCACTAGGATGGACAGAGAAGTAAGCTGATGCATTATGGAAGAGGGGCAGGGGTCGAGCCTGTATTAACTCTTCCAGAATATGTCAACCTAGAGTAGAAAAACAGTGCATATCTTGACTCTAGTTGGCTTGGTCTGGTCAAGTGAGAACTTACAAACAAAACTGAATCATCACCCGAAAGTTCCCAAATACCTCACATTCTGAGTTTTCTGTACTTTCCTGGTGGCTTAGATGGTAAAGAGTCTGCCTGCAGTGTGAGAGATCCTAGTTTGATCCCTGGGTCAGGAAGATCCCCTGGAGAAGAAAATGGCAACACACTCAGTATTCTTGCCTGGAAAATCCCATGGACAGAGGAACGTGGTAGGCTACAGTCCCTGGTGTCACAAAGAGTCAGACAAGACTGAGCAACTAACACATTGCGCTTTCTGTGGCCTAGGGAGGGATCCTATGAATACTCAGGACTCACAGTCAAAGGTCTCAGGGTCAGTCACGTGACTCAAAGATGAACACAGCTTGGCTGACTACAACCAGAAGCCAAATGGACAGTCAATGGTGAAGTGAAGAAAGCAAGCTTAACCGAAGAGCATTATAAACATATTAAACACCACTTTTCCAGAGAGAATACTCTTTTAACAGGTTTTGGTCACTTGTCACCAGTTTAAGATACTGCTTTACAACTGTTGAAGAGTCACAGCCCATTGCTGTGTACATGTTGGTCCCATTTCCCCACCTACTGGCAAAATACATGGTAGGTAAAGATTTCTCAAGAAATCTTTCTAGTGGAGGAAAAAAGTCCTTTGTTTTAGCTTGTCAAAACCATCAAAAACTGCATTTCATACTGTAGATTCTTGGGCACCACTCCAGAATGAAACTCCATTTTTGGAGTGATTGGAAATTCTGCAAATGACAGTTCCTTAGATTGCACAAAGATACATTAGTGTTTAAGAATCACTATTCTAGAACAAAGCCTGTTTTTGACATTCCTAAGTATGGTCCCACAAGTTTTAATTTATAACATCTATTTCTCTTTTACTTCAAATAAATATATCTATTTTGGAAAAAATATTCTTCCTTGAATTGAATAAATTGAGAAATTTCCCTTAAAGGTCCACCCTTTTTCTTCAAATATTTAAAACATGTATTTTAATGTTCAATATGTATTCAATCTTCATCACTCTTCCTATTTAATATAACTTTAATTTTTGATAACTAAAAAGACTTCCTAAGGATAGAAAGAAACCATTATCGGCATCTGAAATCATTGTGGATAGTAGAGATTAGTCATAATAAGAAAGAAGGAATCAAGTTCTCTTTGGTATAAGGCAGCACTGTACCTACAATGGGAAATAAGAAAGGAAGGGAGCATAGTCATCTCATGACAACTTCCCTTTCATGGAGGAGAAGTTTATGTCTCTCTACATGACCACCCTCAATCACAGTCCACAGATGGCAGGAGACTGACAGCAGTTCCTGATGGGATCACATTCACTTCCTGATGGGATGCACTCAGCATTTTTGAGATGCCATAGCTCCTTTCAGAGGAGTGATAGTGGTGGTTGTAGGGTATTTCAGGAGTTAGAGAGCATTTGAGAAAGAAGGGTTAAGAAAAGAACACATAATTGGCAGGTAGCCACTGTGAATTAATGTGTTGTGGTGGATGTTTTACAAACATGTTCATTTAATCACTACAGCAAACCTAGGAGACAGATGTGATTATTCCTACTTGGTAACTGAGAAAAACCTAGAATCACTGAGGATAAACAGCTTACCTCGGGTCAAAAAGCCAAGAGGGAGAAGCAGAATTTAAACTTCTGACTTCTTAGTTGCATAGGCCATGTTTTTTTCTAATAGAATATATTACAGATTGTCCTATCAATTTGCTTTTACAATCACTTTAAGAATAAACCCAGGTAGACCATTTCTCTCTTTTATTAGTATTTCTAGACTTTCCCCTTTCTGAACACTTTCCCCAACCAATTTTCCCCAGCATCAGGTATATACAGATAAAACACGAGAGAGATAATGCCATGTTTGTTTGTTTGTTTTTGGCTGTTCAGGAACCAATACATTCCTCTTCCAATTAGGTCCCTGAGTTTTGTTAGGAAAGTAGGACAGAACTTCAATGTTGCATTATTATTGCATTCTGCATTATTAACATAAGGATAATCTTGAAGGGAAAGGAAAGCCTTCTTTTTATTGCTGCTGGGGAATGAGGGGAGCACAGAGGTGACATAAACTTGGATGCTTAAGGAAATGATACATAAATAAATATATGACATATATACACATATTATATATATAGCTACAAATATATTATATATTTGTGTGTATGTGTATATATATACACATATGGCTCAGTGGTAAAGAATCTGCCTGCCAATGCAGGAGACACAGGAGATGAGGGCTGGATCCCTGGGTCAGGAAGATCCCTTGGAGAAGGAAATGGCAACTCACTCTAGCATTCTTGCCTGGAAAGTCATGAACAGAGGATCCTGGCAGGCTACTCCATAGGGTGACAAAGAGTTAGACATGACTAAGCAATTGTACACACACATGCTTATATATATATACATATAAAACAGTGTGTATAAATAATATATATGGTGAAGTCGCTCAGTCGTATCCGACTCTTTGCGACCCCATGGACTATAGCCTACCAGGTTCCTCCATCCTTGGGATTTTCCAGGCAAGAATACTAGAATGGGTTGCCATTTCCTTCTCCAGGAGATCTTCCCAACCCAGGGATTGAATCTGGGTCTCCCATATCATAGGCAGACGCTTTACCATTTGAACTACCAGGGAAGCCCCAAATGATATATATATTATATAAATATCTATTCTATACATAGTGTGTATAAATAATATATATATAAAAAGTGACTAAAAGAGTAGGTTTTCCGGCAATGTGACACTGTTTATTTTTTCAGCTCCTAGCTTCCCTTCCACTTTCCTGTCCACATGCCTATTTTGTAAGGTCTGAATCTCCTTCTTCAAAGTTCATTTCAATGTTTAAGAGAGCCAGCTTTATTTCCCAATACTTGTAACTAAAAATCCTGACTGACACAGAATTTTGCTTTTTAAAATTGATAGAAAATCTACTAAGACTCAGGTAGGAGACTGACCCAAAGTAATATGAAGTATATCAAAAAGAATAACAAAGAGGAAAGAAAATCAGGAAAAAAAAATTGAATAGAGAGACTGTGACTGAAGTTATGATGTATTCAGAAAAATTACCAAAAACAAGTACAAAAACAAAAGCCAGAAAGACTGTGTCTGGTAAATTTCAAATCAATGTTTTAAGGAAAATGTTGAGAATGACTTCCAGATACAATTAGAAAACTAGCACAACTGTTCAATAAAGATACATTAAATTTAAAGTGATTTGCTTCACAAACAAATGGGAAATGAAATTTAAATAATGATGGTACTGATGAACCTGTCTGCAGGGCAGCAATGGAGATGCAGACATAGAGAACAGACTTTTGGACACAGTGAGGGAGAGAGAAGGTGGGACTCTTTGAGAGAGTCATGATGAAACATACATATTACCACACGTAAAACACATAGTTAGTCTGGGACTCTGTGACAACCTAGAGGGATGGGATGGGGAGGGAAGAGGGAAGGAGGTTTAAGAAGGAGGTGAGATATGTACACCTATGACTGATTCATGTTGACGTATTGCAGAAACATCACTATATTGTAAACTAATTATTCTCCAATTAAAAATAAAATTTAAAAATAATATATTATCACATCACAAAATATAGTACTTAAAGAAATTCGTCAAAAAAAATGTGTGTAATCAGGCAAAATTCTAACCCAACCTCCATGGTTTATGCCTCTTGGGGGTAAATGTCCATACAGTCCCCTCCCTTTGAATGTGGGAGAGACCTGTGAAAATGAGTTGTTGCTTATGATTAGATTACTAGTCAGTTGCCATTGAGTTAAGCAAAAGGAAGATCATCCTGGTTGGGCCTGACCTAGTCAGGTAAGCCTTTAAAAGAAGGTGCAGTTTCAGAGAGATGCCTTTCGTTGGCCTTGAAGGCATAGATAACATCCATGAGTTCTACAGTCCATGGAAATTAATTCTGCCAATAGCCATCTGAGCTGGAGGGGAAAAAAAATTAAAAACCTGAGTTTCAGAAGAGATCTCAGACATATCTGATACATGATTTCTAAGCTGTAAGAACTTAAGCGAAGGACTCAACTACACTAAGTCTAGACTCCTGACCTATAGAAATTGTGAGATATTAAATGGGTGTTGCTTTAAGCCATTCAATTTGTGGTAATTTTTAAAACATCAGTAGAAAACTAATACAACCTATAATGTCCCTACACTGAAAACAACAAAATATTGTAAGACAATTAAAGATAATTAAAATAAACAGAGAGATACACCATGTTTATGCATTAGAAGACTCAACGTTTTTAAGACACTAAGACCCTTTGAGCTGATTTATAAAGTCAATAAGTCAATACAATATAATCACAATCCCAGTAGGCTCGTAAAAAAAAAAATAGCAATTGTGAAGCTAATTATTTAATTTATACAAAAATATAAAAGAACTAGGCAAAGCCAAAATAAATAAAAAAGAATTAAAATTAGGTAATTTACTGTATTTGGCTTCAAAGATTCCTATAAAGTCACAGTAATTAAGAAGGTGGGTTACTGATACAATGATACACAAATGGATCAACTGAAATGAATAGAAAATCTAGATGCATCCACAATGATACCATCAATAATTTCAACAAAGCATATAGAATAAAAATGTAGACATAAGAGATACACAGCAAATGTAGGTCACTGTTTATATGAGAGGCAGGAAGCAGAAGTGACTGCAAAGGAAGATTCAGCATCATCTATAAAGATCTGCTTCTGATACAACAAAAATGGAAACAACACAACTGAACTAAGTATGACAAAACGACAACAATTGTTAAACTGGGCAGAGGTGGATTTACAGGCTATGTTTCACTATTCTTTAGATTTTTTATGTTTGTTTGAAATCTTTCTTTCAAAAAATACTCTTTCCTTATGACTCACGATTTCCACAATGTGAGTTCACACAAACGACCTATATTGACTTAAAAAAATTTTTTTGTATCTTTCTATTTGATATCTTTCCTACATAAGAGGAGAAATATAATAACTTTTTATATAATAACTGATTATCAAAATGAGATAGCTTCTCTGTGAAGTTCCAAGTTTTCTTGGCATTTGTTATTCTGCGCAAAGGATCTATACCTACATATTACCAACAGTCGATGACGGCTGCCACACAGGGATGTTTAATGCTTATCTCACAGGGAGCGATCAATCACTGCACTTCTGATCTTATCCACATGGACACTGCTCTGCTTCGGGTATGGCCTTTACTTCAATATACATTCAGATCTGCAGAGCTGTGTGAAGCAGCGATATTTGTGGTTGGATCTGAAGCACTTTAAATATTCTCCCAACTCAGATACAGCACTGGTAACTCACAGATCTGTAACTCCGGACATCCAATCCCCTTTTGACTTAAGACCTTTACTTCCACCCGCCTATCCTTCATGTTCCCTGTATATGAGACAAGCACCTTGGCTTCAGGCAATTCACAGTTAAACCAAATAACTCCCTTAATGAGATGTCTCTTCTCTTTTATATTTTTAGGTCAATGAATGGTGTTGCTACCCACACAGATGCAGAAACCAACAAAACAGGTAAGAACAAAAAACAATATTGAGAAACACATGAAACAATGGAAATTACCTTTTGTTCCTCCTCCTTCCTTACTCCCATATTTAGTCAGCAATAGGTCATGTTTACTCTCTTAAATTATCTTTGAACTCATCCCCTTGTCTCTTTAGACTGCTAAAACTACTTCCAAAGTGGTATCCCAGCCCAAATCCAGCTTTCTCTAAGCAATTGCTCTTTGAAATATAAATCTCACCATCATCACTAATAGGATAAAATCAAAATTTCTTGACTATGACATACCATCCTTTATTTTATGAAATCCGCTCATCATCTAACATACCCTAGTAATTTCCAAAACACGACATGCTGTCCTTTGTTTACCTGATTTTGATAGGCTACTTCCTCTTTGAAAAGTTTCCTTGCTTGGTTTATCTGGCAAACTAGTCTTAACTCCAGCATTACATCTTTGACTAAAGGAATTCCTGGGGCTTCCCAGGTAGTGTTAGTGTTAAAGAATTTGCCTGCCAGTGCAGGAGATGCAAGAGACACAGGTTTGATCTCTGGGTTGGGAAGATCCTCTGGAGTAGGAAATGGCAACCCACTCCCATATTCTTGCCTGGAAAATTCAATGGACAGAGGAACCTGGCAGGTGACAGCCCAAGGGATCCCAAAGTCAGACACAACTAAGAAGACACACACACACACACACACACACACACACACACAACAATTCCTGTAGTAACCTATCATATTCAGTTACCAGGTTGAACCTGAATCATTTGTAATATGTCCATTTCTCTCCGGTAGACTAAGCGTCCTAAATATCAAGGATTCTAGGCAATGTTCATCTTTAAAAAGAGCACTGAGATTGTCAATAATAAGTACACAATAATTGTGGTGTGGAAGAAATAAATAGCTATAAGAATAAGGGGGAGGAGAAGACAGAGAAAATGAGAGTGAGAGAGACGTATTCCCATAATTTAAAAAAAAGAGGAAATAACTATCCTATTTAATATGATAGAATTTGAAACAGAAGACAATCTGTTTCAGACCTGATTGGGACAGAAATTTGGGAGACAGCATAATTCACATCCAAAATTTTAGCAAATCAAATAAAAAACATATAAGAACATAATGCATATGCTTAGGTTAGGTTATGACAGAACAGAAATTTGTTAATTGATGGTGGGAATGCTGGATGGTACAGTCACTTTGGGAGGTAGTCTGGCAGTTTCTTGCCAACGAAACATAGTCTTCCCATATGATCTAGCAGTTGATTTCTTTGTTATTTACCAAATTCAGTGAAGACTTATATTCCCACAAAAACCTGCATGTGAATATTTATAGCATATCTTGGTTTATATTTGCCAAATTATGGAAGAACAAAGAGGTTCTTCATTAGGTGAATGCATAAATACACTGTGACATATTTATTCAATGGAAGATGATACATCACTAAAATGAAGTCCTATGGTTCAGCACTACAAAACAAAAACAAAATTATCAAGCACTAAAGAGACATGAAAGAAACTTAAATGCATATTTCTAAGTGAGAGAAGGCAATTTTAAAAGGTTATATACTGTATGATCCCAACTATATGACATTCTGAAAAGGTGAAACCATAGAAGCAGTTAGAAGATCAGTGGTCACCAGGAAGGAAAGAAGGAAGGAATACATGGAGCACAGTTGATTTTCAGGGCAGTGAAACAGCTCTCTATGATTACATAATGGTGGGTACAGGTCATGATACATTTGTCCAAACCCAGAGATTGTACAACATCAAGAGTGAACTCTAATGTAAACTATGGACTTTGGGTGATTATGATGTGTCAATGGATGTCATCATTTGTAACAAATGTACCTTATAATAGGGGGTGTGGATGGTGATAGAGGCTATGAAAATGTAGAGACAGGACATATATGCAAAATCTCAGTACTTTCTACTCATTTCTGCTGTAAACTTGAAACTATTCTAAAAATAAAATACTAAACATATACACAGAGGATGAGATGGTTGGATGGCATCACCAACTCGAAGAACATGAGTCTGAGTAAGCTCTAGGAGTTGGTGATAGACAAGGAAGCCTGGCATGCTGCAGTCCTTGGGGTCGCAAAGAGTCAGACACAATTGAGCACCTGAATTGATTGACTGATTACATATAATATATGTAAATACATCAATTTTAAGTCAGGTTTATCTCCCCAGTTCTACACACTAAGAAGAAAATTATCTGGAAAAGAAATAAAGAAAACAATCACAATCACATCAAATACAATAGGTTGTTTCATATTCTAGCTATTATAAATAGTGCTGCAGTGAACGATGAGATACATGTGTCTTTTTCAATTTTGGTTTCCTCAGGCTATATGCCTAGCAGTGGGATTGCTGGGTCATATGGTAGTTGTATTCCTAGTTTCTTAAGGAGTCTCCATATCGTCTTCCACAGAGGCTGTATCAATTTACATTCCCACCAACAGTGCAAGAGGGTTCCCTTTTCCTCCACACCCTCTTCAGCATTTATTGCTTGTGGACTTTTTGAAAATGGCCATTCTGACCGGTGTGAGGTGATATCTCATTGTAGTTTTGATTTGCATTTTTCTAATAATGAGTGATGTTGAGCATCTCTTCATGTGTTTGTTAGCCATCTGTAAGTCTTCTTTGGAGAAATGTCTGTTTAGGTCTTTTCCCCATGTCTTGATTGGGTTGTTTGTTTTTCTGGCATTGTGTTGTATGAACTGCTTGTATATTGTGGAAATTAATCCTTTGTCAGTGGTTTCATTTGCTATTATTTTCTCCCATTCTGTGGGTTGTGTTTTCACCTTGCTTATAGTTTTCTGTGCTATACAAAAGCTTTTAAGTTTAATCAGGTCCCACTTGTTTACTTTTGTTTTTATTTCTGTTACTCTGGGGGGGGTGGGTCATAGAGAATCTTGCTTTGATTTATGTCATTGAGTGTTCTGCCCAAGTTTTCTTCTAAGAGTTTTACAGTTTCTGGGCTCACATGAAGGTTTTTAATCCATTTTGAGTTTATCTTTTTTTTTTTTTTCATTTTGAGTTTATCTTTGTGCATGGTGTAGGAAGTGTTCTAATTTCATTCTTTTACATGTAGCTGTGCAGTTTTCCCAGCATCATTTATTGAAGAGGCTGTCTTTGCCCCATTGTATATTTTTGCCTCCTTTGTCAAATATAAGGTACCCACAGGTGCATGGGTTTATTTCTGGGCTTTCTATCTTGTTCCACTGGTCTGTTTATGTTTTTGTGCCAGTATCATACTGTCTTGATGACTGTGGCTTTGTATTATAATCTGAAGTCAGGAAGGTTGATTTCTCCAACTCCATTCTTCTTTCTCAGGACTGCTTTGGCTATTCAGGGCCTTTTGTGTTTCCATATGAATTGTGAAATTTTTTGTTCTAGTTCTGTGAAAAATGTGATGTTGGTAATTTTATAGGGGTCGCATTGAATTTGTAGATTGCATTTGGTAGTATAGTCATTTTTACAATATTGATTCTTTCTACCCAGGAACATGGAATATCTCTCCATCTGTTTATGTTGTCTTTGATTTCTTTCGTGTCTCATAATTTTCTGTGTACAGTTCTTTTGTCTCCTTAGGTAAGTTTATTCCTAGATATTTAATTCTTTTTGTTGCAAAGGTTAATGGGATTGATTCCTTAATTTCTCTTTCTGATTTTTCATTGTTAGTATATAGAAATGCAAGTGATTTCTGTGTATTGATTTTGTGTCCTGAAACTTTGCTAAATTCATTGATTAGTTCTAGTAATTTTCTGATACTATCTTTAGGGTTTTCTATGTACAATAAGGCCTCTTTTGAAATTAAGTAGCCAGCTCACTGGCTATCAATCAGGTGTATAACACTCTTTATCAGGATATTCTTTTTCTTTATATACATATAGTGATGATTACCTAATCAATTATTTTACTATAAAAGTATATTTTTCCTAGAATGACTATTCTTTACTTGGTCAGTTTTGTCCCCTCCCTTTGCAGCTTTTGAAATAAAACTGTGATATAGGGCCTTAACAAATTTGGTTAATTTGTTTTTATTTTTAAGTTTTGAATCATGAAAATAAAAATGATAAGGAGGGAAGGAGGTGGACGGGAGTGTGGAGGAGAAGCTTGTCCAAGAGAATGGGAAAATGATGAGTGGAAACAATGAAATTTGAAGGAGAAATTTTCAGCTATGGAATTAAAGTGTATGATCATGAATTAGATTTTGAAGTTGATAGTAAACCTGAAGAGTATCTGCATAAGAGGATTATAGGGATAAATTTATTAACATACATAGGGTACTGTGTAGTATTATAATATTCTATTCTGGTTAGGGGACTTTGTATTATTTTTAAAATTATTAAGCTAGATTCCTATAAATCCTTCTCTCCTTTCCACCAAAAACATATTTCTACCTTCATACAAGACTGAATACAATTACTGTAGTTCCAAGAAAACGCTGATTGTTTTCTTAACATGTGCTAATGTGAAATAAGCTCACATGTGGCTTATTGCTGTTTCCACCTGAAACAATCACTTACATTACTCTCATCCCATAGGAAGTTTCAAAGTGGAAGATATCGCCTTGTGCCTTTACAGTCAATCAGAGCTCTGCTGTGTCAGGAAAACGGAAAACCTGACCTTCTTGTTTTTAATGACCCAAAGGGAGTTATCCATTACATTAAATGCCAAAGAAACTCACAAAATATAAAGGATTTAAGGCAGAGACAATATATCATCCCAACTTTTCATACAAATAGATTAATAGTCCAGGTACCAAGCAAAATGCCAATAGAGAATAATCCTGACACCTGTTCCAAGGACTAATGAAGAAACTACACTGAATGGAAGTTTAATCACTGATTTCCTATGGCACGGCCAGTTTCCTAATGAGAACACATGATTACAAGTGAGAGGATTCATATCCTTGGCTAATACATAATTACATCTGGAAGCATAACTGCTAAACTAGGAAACAATCATTTCAAGAGGATGCTTTCACACATAAAATATATATTTAACAAGGGGGACTCTGGGTTCCTACTTACAGATTTAAAATCATAGATACAGTTTAGGAAATATCCAAAAGCCCCAATAAAATATTTTACTTTATGTAAGAATAATTTTTTAAAAATTTATTTTATACTGGAGTATAGTTGATTTGGGTTTCCCAGGTGGTGCTTCTGGTACAGAACTGCCTGCCAATGCAGGAGACATAAGATACAGGAGTTTGATCCCTGGGTTGGGAAGATCTGCTGGAGGAGGGCATAGCAACTCACTCTAGTATTCATGCCTGGAGAATCCCATGGAGAGAGGAGCTTGGTGGGCTACAGTCCATAGGGTCACACACAGTCAGACACAACTTTAATGGCTTAGCAAGCACGCACATAGTTGATTGACAATGTTTGTTGGTTTCAGGCGTGTAACAAAGTGACTCAGTTATACATGTACATATGTCTATTCTTATATAAATTCTTTTCCCACTTAGATTACTGCAGAATATTGAGCAGAGTTCCCTGTGCTATATAGTAGATCCTTGTCGGTTATCTATTTTTAAAATTAGCAATGTGTATATGTCAATCTCAAACACCCAAGCTATCCCTCCCACCCCTACTCTCTTGTGCTAACCGTAAGTTTCATTCTCTGAGAGTCTGTTTCTGATTTGTAAATAACAGATCATTGTATTTTTTTTGAGTCCACATATAAGCAGTATCATATGATATCTATCTTTGTCTGACTTACTTCACTTATGATAATCTCCAGGTCCATACATGGTGCTACAAATGGCATTATTTCATTCTTTTTTAATGACAGAGTAATATTCCACTGTAGTGTATATAGGTACCACATCTTCTTTATCCATTTGTCTGCTGATGGACATTTAGGTTGCTCTGCTCCCATGTCTTGCCTATTATAAACTGTACTGTCATGAACACCGGGGTGCATACATCCTTTCAAACTATCTTTTCCTCTGGATATATACACAGGATTGAGATTGCTGGATCATATAGTTTTATAAGGAACCTCCATACAGCTCTCCATAGTAGCTGTATCAATTTACATTCCCATCAACAGCATAGGAGGGATCCTTTTTCTCTATACTTTCTCCAACATTTATTGTTTGTAGACTTTTTGATGATGGCCATTCTGATCTCATTGTAGTTTTGATTTGCATTTTTGGATAATTAGCAATGTTGAGCATCTTTTCATGTGTCCCTTGGCCATCTGTTTGTCTATTTTGGAGAAATGTCTATTTAGGTCTTCTGTTCAATTTTTGATTGGACTTTTTTTATACTGAGCCATATCTCAACATTCAAGAAATGAAGATCATGGCATCCAGGCTCAACACTTCCAGTTCCATGGCAAATAGATGGGGAAACAATGAAAATAGTGACAGTCTTTACTTTTGGGGCTCCAAAATCACTGCAGATGGTGGCTGCAGCCATGAAATTAAAAGACATTTGCTCCTTGGAAGAAAAGCTATGACCAACCTAGACAGCTTATTAAAAAGCAGAGACATTACTTTGCCTACAAAGGTCTATCTAGTCAAAGTCATGGTTTTTCCAGTAGTCATGTATAGATCTGAGAGTTGGACTATAAAGAAAGCTGAGCACTGAAGAATTGATGCTTTTGAACTGTGATGTTGGAGAAGACTCTTGAGAGTCCCTTGGGCTACAAGAAGATCAAACCAGTCCATCCTAAAGGAAATCAGTCCTTAATATTCATTGGAAGGATAGTTACTAGAGCTGAAGCTCCAATACTTTGGACACCTGATGCAAACAAAGAACTGACTCATTGGAAAAGATCCTGATGCTGGGAAAGACTGAAGGCAGGAGGAGAAGAGGATGACAGAGGATTAGGCAGTCTGATGGTATCACTGACTCTATGGACATGAGTTTGAGCAAGCTCTGGGAGTTGGTGATGGACAGGGAAGCCTGGCGTGCTGCAACCCATGGGGTTGCAAAGAGTCAGACAAGACTGAGTGACTGAACTGACTGATATGAAGTGTGCCTCCATAGGGAGGTTTATTCCTAGGTACTTTATTTTTTTTGCATGGGGTGTGTGCGTGCATGCTCAGGTTTTTTGAAATCTTTGCGAAACTTAGGACTCCAGCCCACCAGGCTCCTCTGTCGATGGGATTCCCCAAGCAAAAATACTGGAGTGGGTTGCCATTTCCTTCTCAGGGTTATCTTCCTGACCTACAGATCAAACCTGCATCTCCTGCATTGGCAGGTAAACTCTTTTGCCACTGACCCACCTGGAAAGCTGTTATTCTTTTTGATGCAATGGTAAATGGAATTTAAATTTTTTTTTCCTGTCTGACCTTTAGTTATTAGTGTATAGAAATGCAACAAATTTCTGTGTATTAATTTTGATGAACCTTTAGCCAGACTCATCAAAAAAAAAAAAAAAAAAAAGGAGGCGAGGGCTCAAATTAATATACTTATCAATATAAAAGGAGAAGTTACAATGGACTCCACAGAAATACAAAGGATCATAAGAGACTACTATAAGAAATTATATGCTAATAAAATGAACAACCTAGGAGAAATTGACAGATTCTTAGAAAGGTACAATCTCCTAAGTATGAACCAGGAAGAAAGAGAAAATATGAACAGATAAACCATGAGTACTGAAATTGAATATGATTTTAAAACCCCCAACAAACAAAAGTCCAGGACCACATGGTTTCATAGAAAAATTCTATCATACATTTAGAAAAGAGTGGATTCCTATCTTTCTGAAACTATCTTTCTGAAATTATGCCAAAAAATTTCAGAGGAAGGAATACTCCCAAACTCATTCTATAAGGCCATCATCACCTTGATACGAAACCCTAACAGATATAACAAAAAAATAAATTATAGGCCAATATCACTGATGAACAGTGTTGATGAAAGTAATAGAAATAGTCCTGTTCAGGCTTTAGAGGCAACAATAGGCCTTTGACTGAACAGAGACCCTGAAAGGAGTTACATGCTAAGCTGCTGGCCAGCAAAGATGGGAAAAGTAGGTCTTGGGAACCAACACACAAGGAAGGAAGTCACAGGGAAGGGATTAAGTCATGGAGCTTTCTGGACCTTGGGAATTTGGCTAGTTTCTGAGGATTAGCAAACATCTTGAGACTTTGAACTAGAGATACAAGCATTTAGCATAATAGCCAGAGCTGCATCTTTGCATGTAAGCCGATGATTATCAGCTTGCAGCTTGGCAATAAAAATAGGATTCCTTTGGATGGTACTCTGGGTCTCACCCGCGGGATGGAGGCACTGTCTCAGATTTTCTAATTGGGAACTCCATGTTGCTATCCGAGGGATCTCCTAGCATTTCTTAAATCTGAATAGATGTAAGTGTTCCTCCAATTTGGTGATGTGCCTTTGATTTCTTGGTGTATTGTTTATATATCTTTTAATTGGAAACTCCAGTTTGAATCTGTATGTGTTTCCCCAGTTTGGTGATATATAAACTTGTTTCCTGATATTCTAGTTGCATATTGGGAACTATTTTTTCCAATTTGGTAATGTGTGTAAATATATCTATAGTGTCTATATATATATGTGTGTGTGTGTGTGTGTGTGTATAAATTTGTTGTTGTTGTTCAGTCACTCAGTCATGTCTGACTCTTTGTGACCCCATGGAATGCAGCATGCCAGGCTTCCCTGTCTTTCACCATTTCCCAGAGCTTGCTCAAACTGATGTCCATGAAGTCAGTGATGCCATACAACCATCTCATTCTCTGTCATCCCCTTCTCCTGCCTTCAGTCTTTCCCAGCATCAGGGTCTTTTCTAATGAATCAGTTCATCACATCAGGTGGCTAAAATATTGGAGCTTCAGCTTCAGCATCAGTCCTTCCAATGAATACTCAGAGCTGATTTCCTTTAAGATTTACTGGTTTGATCTCCTTACAGTCCAAGGGACTCTCAAGAGTCTTCTCCAACGCCACAGTGCAAAAGCATCAATTCTTTGGTGCTCAGGCTTCTTTACAGTCCAACTCTCACATCCGTACATGACTACTGGGAAAACCATAGTTTGACTATATGGACCATCGTTGGCAGTTTTTTAATATATTGACTAAGTCTGTCATAGCTTTTCTTCCCAGGGGCAAGTGTCTTTTAATGTCATGGCTGTACTCACCATCCGCAGTGATTTTAGAGCCCCCGAAAACAAAGTCTTTCACTGTTTCCACTGTTTTTCACTCTATTTGCCATGAAGTGATGTGACCAGATGCCATGATCTTAGTTTTTTGAATGCTGAGTTTTAAGCCAGCTTTTTCACTCTCCTCTTTCACCTTCATCAAGAGGCTCTTTAGTTCCTCTTCACTTTCTGCCATAAGGGTGGTGTCATCTGCATATATTAGGTTACTGATATTTCTCCCAGCATTCTTGATTCCAGATTGTGCTTCATCCAGCCTGGCATTTTGCATTATGTACTCTGCATGTAAGTTAAATAAACAGGGTGGCAATATACAGCCTTGATGTACTTCTTTCCCAATTTGGAACCAGTCTGTTGTTCCATGCTCAATTCTAACTGCTGCTTCTTGACCTGTTTACAGATTTCTCAAGAGGCAGGTCAGGTGGTCTGGTATTCCCATCTCTTTAAGACTTTCCACAGTTTGTTGTGATCCACACAGTCAAAGGCTTTAGTATAGTTAATGAAGCAGAAGCAGATGTTTTTCTGGAATTCTCTTGCTCTTTGTATGTTCCAAAGGATGTTGACAATTTGACCACTCATTCCTCTGCATATATATATACACAATTTGATCACTGGTTCCTCTGCTATATTACTTACTATATTATTTGCCCTCATACTGTACTATACTATACATATGAGTACTATATGTACTCTTAATATACTATTTGTCCTCATAATGTAACTTACTATTAATAGAATAAACGTCTTTATTTTTCACTTACTAAATTGTAAAGTTATTTTGCTAGTGAATCCCCTGAACTTGAAAATGAGTCTTTCAGCAGATCATGAATCTTTCAGCAGAACAAATGTAAACACAAAAGTACTCAACAAAATACTAGGAAACCAAACTCAATAACACATCAAAAGGGTCATACCCCATGATCAAGTTGAATTTACCCCAGGGATACAAGGATTTTTCAATATCTGCAAATCAATCAGTGTGATATACCACATCAAAAAATTGAAGAATAAAAATGATATGATCATATCAACAGATGCAGAAAAGGCTTCTGACAAAATTCAATGTCCATTTATGATAAAATTCTCTAGAAAGTGGACATAGAGGAAACATAGCTCAACAAAATAAAGGCCACATATGACAAACTGATAGTTAACATCATACCAACTGTGAAAAGCTAAAAGCATTTTCTCTAAGATCAGGAACAAGACAAGGATGCCCACTCTTGCCACTTTTATTCAATACAGTTTTGGAAGTCCTAGCCATGGCAATCAGAGAAGAAAAGTAAATAAAAAGAATCCAAGTTGGAAAAGAAGAAATAAAACTGTCACTATTTGCAGGTGACGTGATACTATACACAGACAATCCTAAAGATGACACCAGAAAACTGCTAGAGCTCATCAATGAACTCAGTAAAGTTGCAGATACAAAATTCATACACAGAAACCTGTTGTATTTCTACACATTGACAATGGAAAAATAAAGTCAGTCAAAAAAGACAATATATGCGATGCTTTGTGAAGGAAGCATTTGCTAAGCTTCGACTCTAAAAGGTTTATTAAATTTTGGAAAAAGTAGACAATATTAATTTTCTAAGGATGATTCAAATTCCTAATGTTACACATGTAAAGACTAGAAGACACTGAAATCTGTCAATCATTACTATCATCATCTTTAAGGCAGTTCATTCTTAGACTGTCGAGCTCAGAACCTGCACACTCTTTCCAAACATTTTTGATCTCAAATCCTATTTTGAGAAAAGTTGCTTCTCAAATTCCAGCTTTAAATAAAATCAGCGTCAAGTAATATATATTTTTCAAATGCAAATTGAGAATTAGGAGAATGTAAGGAGTGGCAATGAATATTTAACTAGAAATTCTATCTGTAATATCAATCAGCTTGATGGGATTTTGTATGTGCATGTGAATGGGTCTTTGAAGAAGGCCTTATAAAACAGATAGAGAGACTTAGATGCTAAATAACATGAGAATTTTAAACAGTGTGACCAGTGAGCAATCACTTTTAATCTTAAATCCTATAAGATTCCAGGAGGGAATTCTACATTCGAATGCAGCAAGAGCTATGGTTTACAGTGAGCAAAAAGTTGATTTCAACCTTCCAACTTGAAACTCAAAACAAAATTTTAGACATCAGAGTCACTGGATTTTAGAACAGCTAAGAAACCTAACCATATACTTTAACTCCTCCCTTCCACCTTTCTCCTGTTCCTTTTTTAAGAAGTAATTTAGTACGTTCTATATTCAAGGCACTGACTTCATTTTACAGCTAAAGAAACTGATATTGAAAAAGATAAAATTGTTCCCCCAAAGTAATTTATCTGAGCTGGGCATTTCTTTATGACCATCACAAAATTTAGTTTGACAGTCTATTGTTCTTCGGATATGTCACGTTGCTGTTTAATCGCCGTTATGTCCAACACTTTGCAACCCCATGGACTATAGCATGCCAGTCTCCTCTGTCCTCCATATCTCCTAGAGTTGACTCAAATTTATGTCCATTGAGTCAGTGATAGTATATAATCATCTCATCCTCTGTTACATTATGTTAAAAATTAGAATTTATGAACCTCAATATAAAACAGTGGCAAAGATTAAAATATAGAAAAATGTTAGGAAAGAAAAGAATAGGTTATGATATTCAAATAATTTCCAAACAGCCGATGACAACGCAACCTGAGGCAGATCAATAGAGGTACACTCTTGATCTGATGTATGTCATATAGTTTTGGTGTATAACTTTTCATAGAACAAACATTTATATTCTAAATTTATTTCCTGTGCCTCTTTTATTTCTCGAACATTCCTGACTGGCCAGCTGTTTTCATTTTTGTTTTTCCTGAAAGGGTGTAAACTATCTTTATCTCTTGATAAGATATATTTATAATGTCTAGGTTTTAACAAAAAGAAAATAGAATGCTTAATTTAAGCATTAAGAGAACTAAGCTAGTGTTGTGTGATTGTTTACAGGTTTATATCATCTTATCAGTACTATCAAACTGGACTGTCACTCCCCAGAGTGTATGAGAATGCTTACTGGAGATCAGCAAGAAGATTTTAGAACTTCATTTATATTTTTAAATTTGATCCTTTTCTAATTTCTATTTTATGTATATGTGTTAGCTTCAAAGTCCCTAATTCTCTTTATAGGGTATAATAAAGGTAAATGAGTCATAAAATGTAGAGTAGTTTATGGGTTAAATGTAAAGTTGCCAGGGCCAGGATGAATCTAAAGTTTAAAATAGCTCTATCACTTACCACTTGCCTGTGTGATACTTGGCCAAATTTATAAACCTTTCTTTGCCTCAAAGTCCTCATCTGAAAATACTGGTGATAATAAATAATGGCATCTCTCACTTGATAGAATCACCATAAACTTTAAGTGAGCAAATATGTATGAATTATGTAGTATAGCACTTAGCAAGTAATAGATATCTGATAAATGTTAGTTACCAAAAGCAATAACTACTATGCATACATACTTTGTAAATAGTATAAAAACTTTTAAACTTTTATAAATGTAAACAATATATATGGAGATGTAAACAGATAAGTGAAAGTGACAGTGTTAGTGGCTCAGCCATGTCTGACACTTTGTGACCCCATGGACTGTACTCCTCCAGGCTCCTCTGTCCATGGAATTCTCCAGGCAAGAATACTGGAGTGGATAGCCATTTCCTTCTCCAGGGGATTATCTCAATTCAGGGATCAAACTCGTGTCTCCTGTATTGCAGGCAGATTCTTTGCATTGCAGTCTGAGTAACCAGTCTGCAAGCCCACACAGGTAAGACAATATGCATTTATGTTAAAACTGAACATCTATTGAATTAAACTCTATGCTAGAACTGAAGGGAATTACCAATTAGTAGGACACAAATTTTGTCTTTTAGGGGTTTAAGGTCTTACGGAAGTCGACAATAGAGTCCTAGGAAGACTTAAAAGTGGCTGAGAAATGTTTCCACATTAGATTACACATGTTGTTTTGTAACTTTATTTTATTAGTAAAATTTTTGCAGACCATTGTGCATGCGTGTTCAGTTGCTAAGTTGTGTCTGACTCTTTGTGACCCCATGGACTGTAGCCTGCCAGGTTCCGCTCCTTTGTCCATGGAATTTTCCAGGCAAGAATACTGGAATGGGTAGTTATCCCCTTCCAGGAGATCCTCTCAATTCAGGGATCAAACCTGGGTTTCCTACAACACAGAGATTCTTTACTGTCTGAGCCAGGAAGGAAGGCAAAAGATGCACCAAGGTAAAATGCGTCAAACAGTTAAAAGTAGGACTATTCTAGGTGAGATAAGGTTGGGGTAGCCCATGAGAGTTCTATGAAACATAATTTCTAATCTTAATATTGTGAGGTTGAAATGTTAATGGATTGAACTACCATTTCATTACTCTAAAAACAGAACTTTTGAAAAAGCAATATTTTCAGCAGGCACTAGTAATATTTGCCTTTTCCCTCTCTGCTGTCCTTATTCACATAAAAACGGGTTGATGGTAGAGATGAAATACTATCTTAATGCACACACACTACAAGGACAACTAGCTGTATTAGCAGTTACCAACTTTCAAAAAGCTCCCAGGCTACCTACTGAAGTCACATTTTTCTCTGCCACATAAGTGTGGGCAAACTTTCAGAGTCTCAATAACGCAGCCCCGTCAAATCGAACTCCAGCCTTTGTAGGCCTAAGCATATCAAAACAAGAAGAGGTAAAGAGGCAGCTTGAATGGTCAGGCTCTCAGACATCTGTGCACTGAGTCACATTAAAAGCCCATCAGCAAGTAATGCACATATGCTGCAGTCATATAAGAAGAAACAAGAGTTGAAACGGATACATAGCCCTTCATCCCACCAAGATTCCCATGTCCTTTCAAGGTTCAGTGAATTAATACCCAGCTACAACTAGACTGATTTGATTTACAATCAGAACAACAAAGACTCAAAGCACTTCGACCCTCATAAAACTCCTAACAGATGCAAAGAAAAAAAATTATTTAATATCCCTAACCTCAGGACATCATAAATTGAGTCAGAACTCTGCAATGCAAATTAGCACTTGAAAAAAGTTAGTCACAGAGTATGAACATCAAATCATACACATATTTCTATTTATGCTATTTATTCATGACCATGTAACACATTGTTGTCTAAATCTCAAAATTTCTTCTTTGGAGAAGAAAATAAATATTTGCAAAATATGTACCATGTTCATATTGGTAGAAGCCTCTCAATAACTTTGGGAGCCAGAGATTATTTTCACCAAGTTCAGAGAGGTTAAATGACATGCCCAAAGTCATGGGACTTGCAACAATCAGCAGTAGATGATGACAATTGTTTGGCTGGAGCTAAAGCTCAGGCTTTTCTACAAGTATAGTCAAAATTACCTGTTTAGTTAGAAGATTCAAAGGGAAAAAGCTTAACTGTTCTAGTGATGAGACTGTGTCTGGCATTATCGTTGATGTGGTGTTTAATTAGTAGGTGTATCCCACAAGAGAGCCTAATATTTGAGAACATGAGGTCATAAAAATCTACATTTGGAAATGTTCATGTTACTAAAAAGCGTAATAAAAGTAAAACCATCAATTCTTGAGTGCTTTTTCTAATCCAGGCACTGTTTCAAATAAACACTTAAGAATATATGATTTCATTTAACCTTCATAAGAAGTTTATTATTTTTCACCTTCTACAAATTAAAAGAGTACCAAAGAACAGCAAGAAGAGATAAGAAAGCCTTCCTCAGTGATGAATGCAAAGAAATAGAGGAAAACAATAGAATGGGAAAGACTAGAGATCTCTTCAAGAAACTTAGAGATACTAAGGGAACATTTCATGAAAAGATGGGCTCAATAAAGCACAGAAATGGTATGGACCTAACAGAAGCAGAAGATATTAAGAAGAGGTGGCAAGAATACACAGAAGAACTGTACAAAAAATATCTACATGACCCAGATGATAATGATGGTGTGATTACTCATCTAGAGCCAGACATCCTGGAATGTGAAGTCAACTGGGCCTTAGGAAGCATCACTATAAACAAAGCTAGTGGAGGTGATGGAATTCTAGCCGAGTTATTTCAAATCCTGAAAGATGATGCTGTGAAAGTGCTGCACTCAATATGCCAGCAAATTTGGAAAACTCAGCAGTGGCCACATGACTGGAAAAGGTACGTTTTCATTCCAATCCCAAAGAAAGGCAATGCCAAAGAATGCTCAAACTACCGCACAATTGCACTCATCTCACACACTAGTAAAGTAATGCTCAAAAATTTCCAAGTCAGGCTTCAGCAATACGTGGACCGTGAACTTCCAGATGTTCCATCTGGTTTTAGAAAAGGCAGAGGAACCAGAGATCAAATTGCCAACATCTGATGGATCCTCGAAAAAGCAAGAGAGTTCCAGAAAAACATCTATTTCTGATCTATTGACTATGCCAAAGCCTTTGACTGTGTGGATCACAATAAACTGGAAAATTCTTCAAGAGATGGGAATACCAGACCATCTGACCTGCCTCTTGAGAAACCTGTATGCAGGTCAGGAAGCAACAGTTAGAACTGGACATGGAACAACAGACTGGTTCCAAATAGGAAAAGGAGTACATCAAGGCTGTATATTGTCACCCTGCTTATTTAACTTACATGCAGAGTACATCATGAGAAATGCTGGGCTGGAGGAGACCAGCAAGGTGGAATCAAGATTGCCAGGAGAAATATCAATAACCTCAGATATGCAGATGACACCACTCTTATGAAAGAAAGTAAAGAAGAGCTAAAGAGCCTCCTGATGAAAGTGAAAAAGGAGAGTAAAAGAGTTGGCTTAAAGCTCAACATTCAGAAAACTAAGATCATGGCATCTGGTCCCATCACTTCATGGGAAATAGATGGGGAAACAGTAGGAACAGTGGCTGACTTTATTTTGGGGGGCTCCAAAATCACTGCAGATGGTGACTGCAGCCCTGAAATTAAAAGACGCTTACTCCTTTGAAGGAAAGTTATGACCAAGCTAGACAGCACATTAAAAGCGGAGGCATTACTTTCTCAACAAAAGTCCGTCTAGTCAAGGCTATGGTTTTTCCAGTGGCCACGTATGGATGTGAGAGTTGGACTACAAAGAAAGCTGAGCAGTGGAGAATTGATGCTTTTGAACTGTGGTGTTGGAGAAGACTCTTGAGAATCCTTTGGACTGCAAGGAGATCCAACCAGTCCATCCTAAAGGAGATCAGTCCTGGGTGTTCATTGGAAGGACTGATGTTGAAGCTGAAACTCCAATACTTTGGCCACCTGATGTGAAGAGCTGACTCATTTGGAAAAGACCCTGATGCTGGGAAAGACTGAGGGTAGGAGAAGAAGGGGACGACAGAGGATGAGATGGTTGGATGGTATCACTGACTCAATGGACATGGATTTGGGTGGATTCTGGGAGTTGGTGATAGACAGGGAGGCCTGGCATGCTGTGGTTCATGGGGTTTCAAAGAGTTGGACATGACTGAGCGACTGAACTGAATTGAACTGAACAAATTAAACACAGAAGTTGAACAACTTGCCACATTCAGATGGCCAGTGAACGACAGAAACAGCCTTAATAGTAAAGACTTAGAGGCACAATCCTTTAGTGAAAAAAATTAAAATTCCTTATGGTGAGTGACAACTTACCTTTTGTATTTATTAAGATTGATTAGAAAGTATTAACTGATGAAGAGACAGAGGCTAGGGATTTTCCCTGTTGTCTCAGTGGTAAAGAAATCATCTGCAAATATAGGAGATGTGAGTTTGATCCCTTGGTCAGGAAGATCCCCTGGAGAAGAGAATGGCAACCCACTCTAGTATTCTTGACTTGAGAATTCCATGGACAGAGGAGCCTGGTGGGCTACATGTCAGTATGCTGCTGCTGCTAAGTCGCTTCAGTCGTGTCTGACTCTGTGTGACTCCATAGACAGAAGCCCACCAGGCTCCCCCGCCCTTGGGATTCTCAAGGCAAGAACACTGGAGTAGGTTGCCATTTCCTTCTCCAATGCATGGAAGTGAGAAGTAAAAGTGAAATCACCCAGTCGTGTCCAACTCTTAGCGACCTCATGAGCTCCTCTGTCCCCAGGCTCCTCCGACCATGGGATTTTCCAGGCAAGAGTACCGGAGTGGGTTGCCATTGCCTTCTCCGACAAGTCAGTATATGATTAGTAACTAAGCAACAACAGTGACATGGAGACTAATAAACATTTTGAAGCAAGAGACACAGATGAATTCAAATTTAACATAATATGATGTATAACTGGTAAACTGTGACTTCTATATAGATTTTGAAAGAACAGGGATGGCCAACCACCTTCCTTGGGTCCTCTTCTCCTCTGACCTCAGATCCAGCAATGGTTGATTGAGTCTATCTTATGTTTCTAATCTCTCCTCCTTCCTCATCTCATCTCCCTGCTATAGCTGGGGGAAGGATAATATCTCATCTCAAGGCTTGTAATCTTAAACATATTAGCAAAATTGCTATGCCATATAAGGTAAAATATTCACGGGTTTCAGGGATTAGGGTGTGGCAACCTCTGGGGCATAGAAGGGTGTGTATTTTTCTGCCTATCACAGGCCTATGCTGATACAGCACAGATGAATTTCAAGTTATTACCATAAATGAAAATGCAACATATCGCATGATTCCATTTACATGATATGTGGAAAAGGCAAAAGTATAGATGCAGAAAACAAATCAGTGGTTTCCAGGGACTGAGGATGAGAGGAGAAGATTCACTATAAAGGAACTTGAGTAAACTTTCTAGAGCGATGGAAACATTTTAGATCGTTCTTGTGGTGATAGTTATACTCTAAACACATTTGTCAAAATTCACAGGACTGAACTCTAAAATTTTACTGTGTGTAAATCATACTGCAATAAACATGATTTAAAAAAATTAAGAAAAGAAAAGTACACTATTGCTTCACCAAGACATTTTAAATATCAAGATACTAGAATTTTAGAATTATAGGGTAATCTTATTAATACAGTAAGACCAGGTCCCTAATTTTCAGAGATTTTCCTGATCTCAAACATTCTCCTGAATATTTTCTAATTTCAAACACTGGTCCCATGGACTTCAAATATGTCAATATTTTAGTGGGCAAAATATACTTCTTACACCCAGAAAAAAAAAATCCCATCATATTATCAGTTGTTTCAATCTGGGATTCAATATATAACTGTCATCATTCTCAAAGGTCACATAGCCTATTCCCATAATTTTTAAAGAAGAAAAAGCCAGTGAGATTGAGTAATATGCTTGAGGTCACATATCTCATTAGTTTGAGAGCCAGAAGTAGAATTCAGATCTCCTGGCTCCCGTCTAATACTCTTTCAGTGAACTGAAGGAGGAATACAAGTTTAAGAGAAACTGTAATTGTTTCTGTCAATCCCTATTTTTAAGCATTAATGAGACACCCGTGCAACTATACACGTTGTGAACGGCATTGGAGGCAGCACACGCAATTGGAAACAATTTTAGCAGTTACCTTTACTTTCTAAGATGTGTGTACTGCTCTTGGGGCTTCCCTGGTAGCTCAGTTGGTAAAGAATCTGCCTTCAGTGCAAGAGACCTGAGTCGGATCCCTTGGTTGGAAAGGCCCCCTGGAGAAGGAAATGGCAAACCACTCCAGTATCGTTGCCTGGAAAATGCCATGGACAGAGGAGCCTGGTGGGCTGTAGTCCATGGGATCGCAAAGAGTCGGGCATGACTGAGTGGCTAACACTTTCACTGCTCTTGGACCTTGGAGGAATGACGTTAGCATTAGACTTAGGACTTGGTCAAACTTTTGGTGTTGGCTTTACCAAAGTGTTATGGGAATAGGTTGGGGACAGTTCCTTTGGCACAGGGCACAGGAATGGAAAAGGCAAGACAGTGCTATATTGCATAGTTTAATGAGGAGAGCCAGATCATTGCATGAATGACAGTTGATTGTCTTTAACATATCTCTTCTCAAAGATGCAATTCAACAAAGGACTCTCAATGCAGACTGAGAATAGGGTTTGTTTACCTGCCGAGTCCTTCAAACATCTGTTCCCCTTCTGTTTCTTGTGGCTATAAACCCTGTTTCATCATGGCAGGGCATTGAAACTCAGGGAGTACTTTCAGCTAGCTTCAACTAATAAACAGATTTTTACAGTACGGAATTACAGGATGATCTGATTGACAGCATCAATAGTGGAATGTACTTTGTCTTGCAGCTGCCAATCCATGGCATAAAAGCTCATTTAATCATATTTCTTAGGATGAATGAGTTTAGGTTGCTTTAATTTTTGCTACTTTAAAGCCAATTTTAATAATTTTAAAAAATCCATGCATTTGCACTCTTTCACACCCTTCTCCCACTCAAACTAAAACATTCACTTTGATTACAGAAATGCTTAACCAAGAGTTGAACATGAATTATTCCATGTGTTTGTTTATATCTGTCCTGACAAAATACCCAAACAAATTGCCTACTGAAATTTTAGAATAAAAAATCTGAGATTTGCTTGGGAAGTGAAACATTTGGCAAATGTCGTCACAGTAAGCAATAGCAGGCTTCCTTTGTGGTTCAGATGGTAAAGAATCCGCTTGTAATGCAGGAGACCTCGGCCCAATCCCTGGGTTGAGAAGATCCCCTGGAGAAGGGCATGGCAACCCACTCCAGTATTCTTGTGTGGAGAATCTCCATGGATGGAGGAGCCTGGGCTATATAGTCCATGGGGTCTCAAAGAGTCGGAAACAACCAAGCAATTAAGCACATACAACACAAAAAGCCTAATGTGTTCTAGGTAGAGAAAACTAACTGCTGATAGCCAAGCAGAAACTACCTAAAAGACATAAAGGAGCGAGTTTGATAGAGATTGAAAGTTAGGAAGCCTGAATTCAAGTTTAGTCTACCATCAATCATAACATTCCATACCATATGTAACACATTTGTGTGCTGTATTAATTAACACTCTGGTTGAAAGCAACCTGAAAAGTCAACTGCCCATTGGGTAAAAAAAATGTATTAGAAATATATTAGGAGATTACAAACTCAATGGGAATGATGGAGATGCAGATCTCAAAAATAGGAACACTATGGGTAGGGCCAGGATAGAAACTGTAGCAAGTGTCTACTCAATATGATCAGATACCAAACATCATCAATTCCATTATTAGTCCACTTCATATTCAATCTGCATATTGGATACATATGCTCAGTTTCTGTCAGGACATCTACCAGGTAAGTAGGGAAGATTAGCCTCACTCAAACACATCCACCTAGAAGAGAGAACTTTCCCAAAGGAATTTCAGTTGAACTTAGGATGAGAAATGAAATACTAGATGAGGGAAACAAAAACAAAACTGAAAACAATTCTTTAATTCAATGTATGTTCCTTCAAATATCAACCCTATAAGATTTATTTAGTAAATAAAGTTAAATAACATCTCTCTGATGGCTTTTATTCTACTTCAGTTCAGTTCAATCACTCAGTTGTGTCTGATTCTTTGCGACCCCATGGACTGCAGCAGGTCAGGCCTCCCTGTCCATCACCAACTCCTGGAGTTTACCCAAACTCATGTCCATTGAGTCGGTGATGCCATCCAACCATCTCATCCTCTGTTGCCCCATTTTCCTCCTGCCCTTAATCTTTCCCAGCATCAGGGTCTTTTCCAATGAGTCAGCTCTTCACATCAGGTGACCAAAGTACTGGAGTTTCAGCTTCAACATTAGTCTCTCCAATGAACACTCAGGACTGATTTTCTTTAGGATGAACTGGTTGGAACTCCTTGCAGTCCAAGGGACTCTCAAGAGTCTTCTCCAACACCAGTTCAAAAGCATGAATTCTTCAATGCTCAGCTTTCTTTATAGTCCAACTCTCACATCCATACATGACCACTGGAAAAACCATAGCCTTGACTAGACGAACCTTTGTTGACAAAGTAATGTCTCTGCTTTTTAATATGCTGTCTAAGTTGGTCATAACTGTCCTTCCCACAAATAAGTGTCTTTTAACCTCATGGCTGCAGTCACCATCTGCAGTGATTTTGGAGGCCCCCAAAATAAAGTCTGTCACTGTTTCCACTGTTTCCCCATCTATTTGCCATGAAGTAATGGGACCAGATGCCATCATCTTAGTATTCTGAATGTTGAGCTTTAAGCCAACTCTTTCAGTATCCTCTTCCACTTTCATCAAGAGGCTCTTTAGTTCTTCACTTTCTGCCATAAGTGTGGTGTCATCTGCATATCTGAGGTTATTGATATTTCTCCAGGCAATCTTGATTCCAGCTTGTGCTTCATCCAGCTCAGCATTTCTCATGATGTACTCTGCATATAAGTTAAATAAGCAGGGTGACAATATACAGCCTTGAGGTACTCCTTTTCCTATTTGGAACCAGTCTGTTGTTCCATGTCCAGTTCTAACTGTTGCTTCCTGACCTGCATACAGGTTTCTCAAGAGCCAGGTGAGGTAGTCTGGTATTCCCATCTCTTGAAGAATTTTCCACAGTTTATTGTGATCCACACAGTCAAAGGCTTTGACATAGTCAATAGATCAGAAATAGGCATTTTCCTGGAACTCTCTTGCTTTTTCAATGATCCAGTGGATGTTGGCAATTTGATCTCTGGTTCCTCTGCCTTTTCTGAAACCAGATGAAACATCTGGAAGTTCATGCAATTGTTGAAGCCTGGCTTGGAGAATTTTGAGCATTACTTTACTAGCGTGTGAAATGAGTGCAATTGTGAGGTAGTTTGAGCATTCTTTGGCATTGCCTTTCTTTGGGATTGGAATGAAAACTGACCTTTTCCAGTCCTGTGGCCACAGCTGAGTTTTCCAAATTTGCTGGCATATTGAGTGCAGCACTTTCACAGCATCATCTTTTAGGATTTGAAACAGCTCAACTGGAATTCCATCACCTCCACTATCTTTGTTTTTTGTGATGCTTCCTAAGGCTCAGTTGACTTCACATTCCAGGAAGTCTGGCTCTACATGAGTGACCACACCATCATGATCATTTGGGTCATGTAGATCTTTTTTGTACAGTTCTTCTGTGTATTCTTACTACCTCTTCTTAATATTTTCTGCTTCTGTTAGGTCCATACCATTTCTGTCCTTTATTGAGCCCACCTTTGCATGAAATGTTCCCTTGGTATCTCTAATTATCTTGAAGAGATCTCTAGTCTTTTCCATATTATTGTTTTCCTCTATTTCCTTGTACTGATCACCGAGGAAGGCTTTCTTATATCTTCTGCTATTCTCTGGAAGTCTGCATTCAAATGGGTATATCTTTTCTATTCTCCTTTGTTTTTTGTTTCTCTTCTTTCCATAGCTATTTGTAAGACCTCCTCAGAAAGCCATTTTGTATTTTTGCATTTCTGTTTCTTGGGGATATTCTTGATATCTGTTTCCTGTACAATGTCATGAACCTCCGTCCATAGTTCATCAGGCACTCTATCTATCAGATCTAGTCCCTTAAGTCTATTTCCCACTTCCACTGGATAATCATAAGGGATTTGATTTAGGGCATATCTGAATGGTCCAGTGGTTTTCCTTACTTTCTTTCATTTAAGTCTGAATTTGGCAATAAGGGGTTCATGATCTGAGCCACAGTCAGCTCCCAGTCTTGATTTGCTGGCTGTGTAGAGCTTCTCCATCTTTGGCTGCAAATAATAGAATCAATGTGATTTTGGTATTGACCATCTGGTGATGTCCATGTGTAGAGTCTTCTCTTGTGTTGTTGGAAGAGGGTGTTTGCTATGATCAGTGCATTCTCTTGGCAAAACTCTATTAGCCTTTGCCCTGCTTCATTCTGTACTCCAAGGCCATCTTTGCCTGTTACTCCAGGTGTTTCTTGACTTCCTACTTTTGCATTCCAGTCCCCTATAATGAAAAGGACATCTTTTTTGGGTGGTAGTTCTAGAAAGTCTTGTAGGTCTCATAGAACCATTCAACTTCAGCTTTTTCAGCATTGCTGGTCGGGGCACAGACTTGGATTACCATGATATTGAATGGTTTGCCTTGGAAATGAACAGAGATCATTCTGTCATTTTTAAGATTGCATCCCTATTTTGGACTTTTTTGTTGACTATGATGGTTACTCCATTTCTTCTAAGGGATTCTTGCCCACTGTAGTAGATATGATGGTCATCTGAGTTCAATTCACTGTAGTAGATATGATGGTCATCTGAGTTCAATTCACCCATTTCAGCCTACTTTAGTTCAGTGATTCCTGAAATGTCAACATTGACCCTTGCCATAATCTGTTTGACCACTTCATTCTACTTAGAGTAATCTGACTTACTTCCATTGGTTTACCAAGCTCCTCTCCTATTTTGGCTTGTAGTAGTTTCTTTTTCATCACTAATCTTGAAAAACACTGGCCTTTTTTCTCTTCTTTAGAAACACCAGGCTTGTTCTATTATTGGGCCTATCAACTGTACCATTTGCCTGGAATGTTTTTCCCCCTTTACTTTTCATGGGTGAATCCTTCTTGTGTTTTGGACCTCAGCTCAAATGCCTTCTCCTTAGAGAAGTCTTCCCTGACTATCGAACTTAAAATTAATCAGTAACTTTCTATCATACCACACTATTTTTATTCACTACTTTAAAATATAGAATTTTTGTTTGTTTCCAACTAAATCATAAGAGTCCATGAGAACAGGAAACCTCTTTGCATCCTGGACGGTTTCTATATCTACTAGGCACTCAGAATATATTTACTATATGAATATTTCTTACAATAAATATATATGCAATAGGACTTACTGTTTTTACTCTATAGAAGAGGATATGAAATTTATAAAAGATGAGAAATTTGCATGCCATAAATTTATGTACAGCATCATTGAAAGTCAGACCCATCTATCTAGATCCAAGGCCAGGCTCTTAAATGCTGGTGTATATTGACTCTGTACCACTAGCAGTGTGACTTGAGGTGAGTCACTGGACAGAAAAATAATTTCCCAATTCTCTAGCACCATAATCTTTTATTTTTCTTCTCTAAATGAAATCATGTGTATAACCTTAATCAATTTCTCCTTTCCTATGTTCAAAGATATAATATTAACTTATTATGAAATCAACCAGTGGAAATCATAAGGTTGTCCTGTGAAACACATTTTAAAGACTTATTCTGGTTGCATATGTTGAGAAAAATCCCAGTGTATGCATATATAGTGGCAAATGGTGAACTTTCAAAAACTGACCTCCTTGAAATCTCAAGATATTCATCAATTAGTGATATGAGAGAAAATACTTTAACTGTGTCCAGAAGGAGGTTAACCTGGAAGCACGTGCTTATGTTTTGTTGGGCCCCAATCTATTAAAATTTGATGCATAGCAGTACTCTAAGAGTGGGTTATTAATTGCTATAACCTCCAAAATGTACTTTTTATATGCTATATATGTAAAGAAAAATTAGTGGAATTCTGGAAACATCCTAAAGGAATTTATAATTTAAAATGGTATTCAACATTGTCTGTAAGTCTCATATTCTGTAAGCAAATTCTACGTCTTTTGATAGAACTATATTCACTCTGACAAAAAATATATAGGAAGCAAGCCCCAAAGACCCCAAACCTGGGTCTTGAAATAAGCTGTAAATACTCAAAAGCAGCATCAAAGCAAATATGCTTTCAGAGAACTATGGCAGAGAACTTCGGCTCACAGGTGCAGGGCAGTGACCAGTCACAATGAATCACCACTACTGCTTGAAAAAACAGAAGGGTAATAGCACCATACATCAGAATAAGAGATGAGAAGGAATAATTGGACACATACTTTGTAAAGAAAATGATAGAAATAATCCACGGCATTATTAAAAAAAAAATGTCTGTGTATGTGCATGCATATATACTGCTAAAATACTAACTGGTGGTAAAAGCAGACAGATGGGTTAATGAAGTGAACCAGAAAGCTGAATGATACAAACATGTTTTTAAGTATTTTCCTTTCTTTGTATATTGTATAAAAAGCCATGAGCACTTATGTAATCAAAAGCACTGAATTAATCTCAAAAATATACAAGCAACTCCTCCAGCTCAACTCCAGAAAAATAAATGACCCAATCAAAAAATGGGCCAAAGAACTCAACAGACATTTCTCCAAGGAAGACATACAGATGGCTAACAAACACATGAAAAGATGCTCAACATCACTCATTATCAGAGAAATGCAAATCAAAACCACAATGAGGTACCATTACACGCCAGTCAGGATGGCTGCTATCCAAAAGTCTACAAGCAATAAATGCTGGAGAGGGTGTGGAGAAAAGGGAACCCTCTTACACTGTTGGTGGGAATGCAAATTAGTACAGCCACTATGGAAAACAGTGTGGAGATTTCTTAAAAAGCTGGAAATAGAACTGCCATATGACCCAGCAATCCCACTTCTGGGCATACACACCAAGGAAACCAGATCTGAAAGAGCCACATGCACCCCAATGTTCATCGCAGCACTGTTTATAATAGCCAGGACATGGAAGCAACCCAGATGCCCATCAGCAGACGAATGGATGAGGAAGCTGTGGTACATATACACCATGGAATACTACTCAGCCATTAAAAAGAATTCATTTGAATCAGTTCTAATGAGATGGATGAAACTGGAGCCCATTATACAGAGCGAAGTAAGCCAGAAAGATAAAGACCATTACAGTATACTAACACATATATATGGACTTTAGAAAGATGGTAACGATAACCCTATATGCAAAACAGAAAAAGAGACTCAGATGTATGGAACAGACTTGTGTACTCTGGGAGAAGGAGAGGGTGGGATGTTTCAGGAGAACAGCATTGAAACATGTATATTATCTAGGGTGAAACGGATAACCAGCTCAGGTTGGGTACATGAGACAAGTGCTCGGGCCTGGTGCACTGGGAAGACCCAGAGGGATCGGGTGGAGAGGGAGGTGGGAGGGGGGACTGGGATGGGGAATACATGTAAATCCATGGCTAATTCATATCAATGTATAACAAAAACTACTGTAATGATGTAAAGTAATTAGCCTCCAACTAATAAAAATTAAAAAAAAAAAAAAAAGGCACTGGTGTGATATACTGCAGAAACTTTAAAAAGAAAACTTTAGATGGAGACAAATAATTAGGGGCAGAAGGATATTAACTACCAAACTAAGGAAATTTAGGGTTCTAAGCCTTTCACTATTATGGGGCCCTGTCAAGGTCAATTCCTAATTTTGTATTAGTAATTTTTCATGAATTTTCTTATTAATAGCACTATCACTGCTACCTCTGCACATTTTATAAACTTCAGATCCATAAAACCTGAATCTGTCTCGGGTTTCAGTACTGAGTTTCTAATCATGAAAAAATCTGGCATAATTATTAGTGTCAGTATGAGTATGAAGGGGTAGTTGAATTTCATATGTCTCTCACACTTCTGATCAATATCTTTCTCCCCATTCTATTTTCTCCCTAAACACTGTATTTCCTGTCCCCCTCAAATCTCTCTCTCAATGATTTTTCTTTATCTTTCCCTCCCACTCTCTTAGTTCTCTCTTTTTCCATTTCTCTCACACACATTTTATCAAGCTCTTGCCTCTTCTGACATTTTTTTTCTCTCTCAATCTTCCTCCTGTCTTTGCTTCTCACTCTATCCCTTCCCTCTCTTGATCTCTCTCATACTTACCAAGGCAGCCTTACATTTCTCCTCTGCTTGACTAAACTTTATACAGTCAATGTTTTCCTGACTATAGATCCCTGACCCCTCTTTTCCTATAGCATTTACTTTAGAAAAATTGTAAATTCCTTCTCTGCTCCGATGAGATGTAAATCTTCTCCCAGCTGCTTGTCAGTTTTGTAACTCAGCAAAGTCTTTCTCTAGGACCTGGAAGTTACCTTTTGAAATGCAATCATCAAGGAAGATGGTGCCCCTAGCTCCCAGTCTACATGAGAGGGTGGAAGCATAATAAGCAGTAGTGAGCAAACATAGATGGCCTGATCACTCAGACCAGCCACCCGCATGTCCTCCATACTTTTCACCAGCTCACCTTCAGTTCAGTTCAGTTCAGTCGCTCAGTCCTGTCCAACTCTTTGCAACCCCATGAACCGCAGCACACCAGGCCTCTCTGTCCATCACCAACTCCCAGAGTCCACCTAAACCCATGTCCATTGAGTTGGTGATGCCATCCAACTATCTCATCCTCTGTTGTCCCCTTCTTCTCCTGCCCTCAATCTTTCCCAACATCAGGGTTTTTTCACATAAGTCAGCTCTTCTCATCAGGTGGCCAACGTATTGGAGCTTCAGCTTCAACATCAGTCATTCCAATAAACACCCAGGACGGATCTCCTTTAGGACAGACTGGTTGGATCTCCTTGTAGTCCAAGGGACTCTCAAGAGTCTCCTCCAACACCACAGTTCAAAAGCATCAATTCTTCGGCACTCAGCCTTCTTTATAGTCCAACTCTCACATCCATACATGACCACTGGAAAAACCATAGCCTTGACCAGACGGACCTTTGTTAGCAAAGTAATGTCTCTGCTTTTTAACATGCTATCTAGGTTGGTCATAACTTTGCTTCCAAGGAGTAAGTGTCTTTTAATTTCATGGCTGCAGTCACCATCTGCAGTGATTTTGGAGCCCAGAAAATAAAGTCAGCCACTGTTTCCACTTTTTCCCCATCTATTTGCCATGAAGTGATGGGACCAGATGCCATCATCTTAGTATTATGAATGTTGAGCTTTAAGCCAACTTTTTCACTTTCCTCTTTCACTTTCATCAAGAGTCTCTTTAGTTCTTCTTCACTTTCTGCCATAAGGATGGTGTCATCTGCATATCTGAGGTTATTGATATTTCTCCTAGTAACCCTGATTCCAGATTGTGCTTCCTCCAGTCTAGCATTTCTCATGATGTACTCTGCATAGAAGTTAAATAAGCAGGGTGACAATATATAGCCTTGACGTACTCCTTTTTCTATTTGGAACCAGTCTGTTGTTCCATGTCCAGTTCTAACTGTTGCTTCCTGACCTGCATACAGGTTTCTCAAGAGGCAGGTGAGGTGGTCTGGTATTCCCATCTCTTTAAGAATTTTCCACAGTTTATTGTGATCCACACAGTCAAAGGCTTTGGCATAGTCAATAAAGCAGAAATAGATGTTTTTCTGGAACTCTCATGCTTTTTCAATGATCCAGCGGATGTTGGCAATTTGATCTCTGGTTCCTCTGCCTTTTCTAAAGCCAGCTTGAACATCTGGAAGTTCATGGTCCACGTATTGCTGAAGCCTGGCTTGGAGAATTTTGAGCATTACTTTACTAGTGTGTGAGATGAGTGCAATTGTGAGGTAGTTTGAGCATTCTTTGGCATTGCCTTTCTTTGGGATTGGAATGAAAATGGACCTTTTCCAGTCCTGTGGCTACTCCTGAGTTTTCCAAATTTGCTGGCATATTGAGTGCAGCATTTTCACAGCATCATCATTTAGGATTTGAAATAGCTCAACTAGAATTCCATCACCTCCACTAACTTTGTTCATTGTAATGCTTCCTAAGGCCCACTTGACGTCACATTCCAGGATGTCTGGCTCTACGTGAGTGATCACACAATCTGGGTCATGAAGATCTTTTTTGTACAGCTCTTCTGTGTATTCTTGCCACCTCTTCTTAATATCTTCTGCTTCTGTTAGGTCCCTATCATTTCTGTCCTTTATTGAGCCCATCTTTGCATGAAATGTACCCTTGGTATCTCTAACTTTCTTGAAGAGATGTCTAGACTTTCCCATTCTATTGTTTTCCTCTGTCACTTTGCATTCATGGCTGAGGAAGGCTTTCTTATCTCTCTTTGCTATTCTTTGGAACTCTGCATTCAAATGAGTATATCTCACCTTTTCTCCTTTGCTTTTCACTTTCCTTCTTTTCACAGCTATTTGTAAGCCCTCTTCAGACAGCCATTTTGCTTTTTAGCATTTCTTTTTCTTGCCAAACCTCCATCCATAGTTCATCAGGCTCTCTGTCTATCAGATCTAGTCCCTTAAATCTATTTCTCACTTCCACTGTATAGTCATAAGGGATTTGATTTAGGTCATCCCTGAATGGTCTAGTGGTTTTCTCCACTTTCTTAAATTTCAGTCTGAATTTGCCCATAAGGAGTTCATCATCTGAGCCACAGTCAGCTCCTGGTCTTGTTTTTGCTGACTGTATAGAGCTTCTCCATCTTTGGCTGCAAATAATATAATCAATCTGACTTCGGTGTTGACCATCTGGTGATGTCCATGTGTAGCTCACCTTAGGGCTTAAAAAATCCTACAATGAGTTGAGTTCGGTCTCTCTCCTCTATTGCAATAGTTTGGAGTAAATCACCCCTGCCAGTTTGGCTCCATCCAGTGCAACTTTTCTTTGACAGCTGTTGCTATTGTCGTTCAGTTGCTAAGTCATGTCTGACTCTTTGCGACCCTATGAACTGCAGCATGCCAGGCTTCCCTGTCCTTCACTATCTTCTGAGTTTGCTCAAATGCATGTCTGATACACACATAAAAATGATTTGTATGATGTGGCAGATAAAGCATTTAGTTCTAGTACATACTAATGTCTTTCTTTCCTCAGACTCTTTAGCTTTGCTGTTCTAGCTTCCCCAATTCATTTCTCTTCTGTGTTCATTAAAATCTTACTTTTGTTGATACTCTTATCTATAAACATTTACCCTTTTGTATCACTTTACCTTGTTTGTTTCTTATACAGCTTTTGACTACAATTATTAATCACTTTATTTGTTGTTGTTTATCTATTTATTGTTAGGTTCTTGCATTAGACTGTACATTCCATGTGATCAGGAACCATATTTGAATTGTCCATTTTTTTTTTAATCCTCAGAGCTTCATCATGACATGCTAACACATAGTGCACATTCAATAACTGTGTTTAAAAAAATGACTGAGGACTTCCCTAGCAGTCCAGTGGTTATGACGCCATGCTTCCACTGCAGGGGGCACAAGTTTGATCCCTGGTCAGGAAACTATGATTCTGCATGCAGTGTGGTGTGGCAAGAAAATAAGTAAACAAACACTGGACAGTTTAAAAAACTGAATAAAACATATCAACAGTATATTTTCAAATCCTAAGTTATAGTCTCTTTGGTTTATAAATATTAGGAAGGTTTAACATTCCTTTGGGGATCATATTCACAAGCGTATTGGCACAATATGTAACATATATGATGCTTTTGACATGATGGTTGCATAGTTCATCCCTGGGCACACACATGCCAACACACCAGGGAAGGACCTCATTTAGCTCTTCACACTCCTTAGCCCACTGCCTCCATCCCCACTCACAGCCGTAACTAAGTGCGCAGAAAGCTCAGGACCTATACACGATGCTGTGTTTTCAGGCCTGTTGTTGTTTAGTTGCTAAGTCGTGTCCAATTCTTTTGTGACCCCATGAACTGCAGCCCTCCAGGCTCACTGGCCATGGGATTCCCCAGGCAAGAATACTAGAGTAGGTTGTCATTTCCTTTTCCAGAGGATCTTCCCAGCCCAGCGATCAAATTCAGCATTTCAGGCAGATTCTTTACCACTGACCCACCTCGGAAGCCCACTTTCCGGCCTGAGGAAGTGCTTTTCCAAGCTCATTTTGTGAGTTAAGATGGAAAATCACTCTCATTTTTGTCTCCTGTCTAGCATCGTCTAATACCACTTCTCACTCAGAGAAAGGTCCTGAAGCTGGAAGATTTTTTCCCTAGAGTTTAATAACAACAGGCCATAATTCCCTTTATAGTCAAACTAGCAAGCTTTCTCTCAGAATTTTATGTCTACTTCTCAAAAATAGCAGAAATAAGCACTCCTGATTCTTCCATCCTTATGTTAAGTCTTCACTGATATTAGACAGGTACAGGGTTTGTTTTATAATAAAAAAAGATTGGTTACTTTTAATTATATCTGATAAAATGTACCAGAATGTGTTCTTTTAAAACATGATGACAATGCCAAGATCACTTGTAAAGAGAGTTAGATAAATATACAACATATACTCTCTAGGGTCCTAGATATTCCTTTCAAACTTTCTGATTCTATTCATATGTGCATCAAAAAGTTCTTACTGGGAGAATAATAGAAAATGTGAATTAGGAAGTATCACAATGGAAGGTCTTGAAGAAAGGGGAAAATTATGTTGGGGATCCAGGAGAAATCACAGAGAAAAGGCTCTAGAGTTCATAAGATGAGCAACAGGAGCAAGACAATAGTTCTCAGGCAAGCATGAAATGAAAGTTTGAAGAAAGCAGTTACTTGCCTTTTGATAGGTAGAGAATGAATATTAACCACACAGCATCAAGAAAGGAAAAGGCTGTCAGTGATACTATGTAAGCCAATTAGTATGGAAAAATCTAATGTGTTCTGATAACTAGATAACAGTTAGTTGTGAAGCAAGGACAACACTAAATGAATAACAAAGGACATGATGAGATACTTTCGAAACCAAACACAGGCCTTCAGAATTCTCAAGAAATACGTGACTTTTATCACTAAGGAGGTGGCTATTATTTTGAGAACCACAGAGGGAAGAAGACACTTCCAGAGGTTAAAAAAGGACAAAAAGTTATCTTTGGAAATGAAAATAAATGGCATAGTGATAGCAGTTACTTAGAATTCTAACCTTAACTTCAGTCATGGGAATGGCGTTAAAACAAATCATTAAGAACGTACGGCACTAAGGACAACATTAGGAAAATCATATTATGCCAGATCCCTTTAATTTTCTTCGTTAAGGAAGTAATGCGCTGCACATAAAAAACACCATATGTAATCTTTCAGAACTCAAATACATTGCAGCATTCTATTACCTTTTTAGTAAGCTAAGACTATCATCTTAATATCATACATTGATCAGGTTACTAAGTGATAAGTAAGTCATGGCTCAGGGTTTGTTGTCAGACTACAAAACAATGGTGGACAATGTCGCCCTGGGATCAACACTGGTGCCATTTGACAAAACAAAATATCTAATAAACATCCTTTACTTTGTTGACCTAGGTAGCCTGATTTCACCAGTTAGTGAATACTAACAGAATGAAATTAATGGTCTAGTAGTCATTTATGGATGTGAGTGTTGGACCATAAAGAAGGCTGAATGCCTAGGAAGAATTGATGTCTTTGAATTATGGTGCTAGCGAAGACTCTTGAGAGTCCCCTGGACTGCAAGGAGATCAAATCAGTTAATCCTAAAGGAAATCAACCCTGGATATTTATTGGAAAGACTGAGGCTGAAGCTGAAGCTGAAATGCTTTGGCCACCTGATGTGAATGGCTGTCTCATTGGAAAAGAAACTGACGTTGGGAAAGATTGAAGGCAAAAGGGGAAGAGAGTGGCAGGGGATGAGATGGTTAGATAGCATCATGGACTCAGTGGACATGAATCTGAGCAAACTCCAGAGATAGTGCAGGACTGGGGAACCTCATGCGCTGCAGTCCATGGGGTCGCAAAGAGCTGGAGATGACTTAGCCACTGAACAACACTGGTCTTGCCTGAAACGTCTCAGGCTCTAGTTCCCACCCATTTACTAGGCCTTAACCTTACAAAATCATTCCACAAATATTCCTCTGGTGTTTCACTCATGCCCACTCATGAACATTTTCCTATATTTATTTTCTCTAGGTACTTGCTAAGTTACAAAAAGGGCTCCCAAATTTAAAGCAGGCCCCCACTTGCCAAAGAATTCCAAATTTCCTTATGGTTTCATTTGTGCTTAAGTCATTTTGGTTCTATCCTAAAGTAAGGACAGTCCTCTTCTCCTCTTATGAGAATTCTGCCTGATGGTGAAAGCAATTTCTTACTTCCCTATGTCTCATAAAAACCCTCTTGAAGGCAGTCCCTTTTGCTTCTTACTGAACCCCTTTCTCTTCACTGGGCTCAGACTTGAGGGAATGGGGCTGAGTTAGGGGCACGTATCATTCTGTCTCTTCAGCTGAGTCATTATTTCTGACATCTATATTTTGGCTCTTTTTCAATCCTAACCCCTCATTCTCTGATGTAGTACATACGTACAGACATGTCAGAGGCAGATCTTGGGTTCAAGCCTGGATGTGCTGGCACACACACAAAGGCTGTGTACCATTGTATTGCTATCCTTTCTTTCTGAAATAGCCCCTTTCCCCGCCCTCCTCTCTCCCTCACTTACTACTGCCCCCACTAACACTCAACACATCCTTTGGCTAAATGTAGCTCATCCTTCAAGACTTCATAGACTCATGGCATTTTCCAAAATTAGATATACTGACTCTGTGATCATATAACATCCTATGTATATCTCTATTGTTATTATTATCTATTTATATATTTAGCTTTTCCAATAGATAATCATATTTTATAATTTTTATATATTTTTAAATAGACTTTACTTTTAGCATTCCATGCACTGAATTCTGTCTCCTCCAAAAGTATATGTTGAATCCTTAACTTTCCATGTAATGGTTTTGGAGATGAGATCTTTGGGAGGTAATTAGGGTTAGATGAAGCCATGAGAGTGAAGTTCTGGTTATGGGATTAGTGCTCTTTTAAGATGACACATGAGAGAACTTGCTCTCCTCCTCTCCCTCTCTCTCCACACACACACACACACACACACACACACGTGCGCGCGCGCACACACACACACGAGGTCATGTGACCACACAGTGGGATGACAGTCACTTTCAAGCCAAGAGAAGAGACCTCAGAATGAAACTTAGCACCTTGATCTTAAGATTTCCCAGCCTCCAGAACTGTGGAAGATAAATTTCTTTTGTTTAAACCACCTAGTGTGGTATTTTGTTAAGGCAACCAGGGCTAAGATAGAGAAATTTTAGATTTATAGAAAAATTCAGCAGAAAGTATAGAGAATTCCTAAATACCCTCTTATCACTCCCCTACAAGTTTTTCTATTTAAAACACCATATATTAGATGTATATTAGATACATTTGTCACCACCGATGAGCTAATAGTAATTAGTTGCAGATGGTAATTTTTTTAATCTCCATATCTAGTTCCTATGGTTGTGCTCGATACATTGTAGGTGCCAATTTTCATTAAAATAATGAAAAACTAAAAGAATGAATGGCTCTGATACATATGACTTAGCCAAAATGTGATCTGTCGTTGTGAACGGCTGATTACCTTGCCTCTGTCTCCACCCTGGATGTGGTGGGTAGACAGACCTACACTGGCACCTGACTTCACAGCATCACTAATATCTTCTGTTAGCCCATGCCTTGCAATATGCTCCTCTCCCATCATCACCATCAAAGACAAGTAGTATTTAAATTTCACTAATCATTACAATATTGAGAACAAATTTGGTACTAGCAAGTAATTTAGGTAAACTTTAGATATGAATTCTCATAATGAAGTCTACCTCATTCAAAAAAATGAGACAGATTTTTCAAGGAGCACCCAGATTGGGTAGGCGCCTGTTCTTACCTCCAATCCTGTTTTACGTTTCTCTCCTCTTAGCATCCCCTGCTTAAGACTTAAACTGATTTTGTTTTTCTTCTGTCCCCTTTTTTTCCCACTGCTCCCCAAATCATTGCATCATGGGCCCAGGGATAGCTTAGAGGGTTTCTTCATTGTCACAGACAGCAAACCAAGACTGACTTGTAAACACAAGATTAAGAGTGATGAGAAGCATTACAGACCACTACAGACAGTTATTTCTGGAAGGTTCTGGAAGAATGCCTGTTAACATGTTTATGACTCTACTGTAGCATTTTACTTTCAGCTCCGGAATATGAGAAAAGCACAGAGCCTTGAACAAAGTAAGCAACTCTTATACAATTATTGTTGACTGGATCATTAGGAAATAGAATCTGAGTAGCACAATGGCCCTCTTTTTCAGAAAGGCTCTTCTTGGAAGAAGGTAGTATATATAATGGGCTTCCCAGGTTGCTCTAGTGGTAAAGAATTTGCCTGCCAATGCAGGAGATGGAAAAGAAGAAGATCCCCTTGGGTCCGGGAAGATCCCCTGGAGGAGGAATAGCAACCCACTCCAGTATTCTTGCCCAGAGAATCCCATGGAGAGAGGAGTCTGGTAGGCTAAAGTCCATGGAACTGAAGTCCATGGAGTTGCAAAAGAGTTGGACACAGCTGAGCACAGGGTATATAATAATCTGAATGTTTAGTGATTATGTCAATAATGTGGGTTTTACCAGTGATAAAATAGTTCTTACCATTTAAGGAGCCACTAAATGAGATGGCTCTTTAAAACTGCATCAACACAATTAAACGAATATTGCAATTTAACAGTCTTCCATGAGGTCTAATGAAGTACGTCTTTAAAATGAGTCTTCCACAGTATAACTGACTAAATAATCTAGTTCTTTCTTGACACTGAAATGGTGTGGGATTCAGAGCCACACTGTCTGACATACCACATTTTCTTTCTTTAACTCAGGTTAGGTTTTCAGTGTCAGTATTTACAGTTTCAGGGAAGATTAAAAATGCTGAGAAATAAATGAAAGCTGCTACATTAAGTAAGATTAAGTAGATTTTATTATTGTAGGCCTTTCCAGAGCTTATAAAGTCTAACGTGAACTCAAATATCTGAAGGGGGCTATATGACATTCTGAAAAAGGCAAAACTAAGGAGATAGTAAAAAGATCAGTGATTTCCAAGAGGTAGGGAAGGAGAAAAAGAAATTAATAGGTAAAGGAGAAAGGATTTTTAGGACAATGAAACTGTTATGACATTATAATGGTAGATACATGTCATTATACATTTTTCTAAAATCATAGATGTACAACATCAAAGAGTGAATCCTACACTAATGCATGACCTTGAGTGATGATAATGTGTCAATGTAGGTGTATAAATTGTAACGAAGGTACCACACTTGGTGAGACTGCTAATAACTGGGGAGGCTATGTATATGTGGCATTGTGCATGAAAGTTGTTCAGTTGCATACAACTCTTTGCAACCCCATGGACTTTACAGTCCATGGAATTCTCCAGGCCAGAATACTGGAGTGGGTAGCCTTTCCCTTCTCCAGGGGTCCTTCCCAACCCAGGGATCAAACCCAGGTCTCCTGCATTGCAGGCAGATTCTTTACCAATGGAGCTATCAGGGAAGCCCTGTATATGTGGAGGAAAGGGCATATGGGAAATCTCCATACCTCCCACCTCAATTTTGCTGTGAACCTAAAACTAAAGAATAAAGTCTTTAAAAAGCACTAACAAATATTTTGGAAATGTTCATAAAATATTACATTAAAAAAGTAATGAATCACATATAGCATTTTTGTTTTGAGGAAACAGAGATTTTGACCTTAAGAACTTGTCTGCAACTACATGGTCAGTAGGCTGCAAAATGGCTTTGGTTATAGTCTCTAGTTTAAGCCACTACACTGAGCTTCCTCTTCAAACCTCCCCTGAACTGAGACTCACATTTGGGATTCTCTAGATGTGAAAATAGACCACATTGTTAGTGGTAGAAATCTCTTTAAAGGGCACTTCTCATACCATCCTATCATGGTATTATCTAAGTTGGCACTCTTAAAATGGGATAAAAATTAAGTACTGCAAGGAAAGGGGATGGGGAACATGCATGGTAACTGCCGATCTCAATATCATGACACATTCTTATAAAAATCTCACTGGTTTCTTCTGTCCAAGGAGCAGAAAACAAAAGGAAATTGCATGGATTTTGACTGAAGCAAGAACCTTAAGGAAGTGCATAATACCAGAAGGAATATTTAAATCCCTAAATGAATTTCCAAGAGAAATCTGGGTAATTCTGGGCCAAGAAAGCCCATAGGAAGTAAACTGTGAAAGCACATATTAGCCTGGGGGCAGGGCTGACTCACAGACCTCTTGCCTTGTTTCTGAGCTCTGTGGTCTAATGACCAAATATAATCATAAGGGGGAAATGAGGATCAGGTAGATGTTCTCACCCCTGATGTTTAAAGCTAGCTTTTTTAGCAGGAAAATGAAAATGTTATGATACAGAGGTACTTATCTTTAATTTGTGCAGTTTTACTGATTAGAATCCAGCTGGTCTCTTAAAAAATCAGCCAGTTGAGAAGTAGAAGCCTGTCTATAGGAAATAATTAAATATGAGCTTTCTTTTTATTTTCATTGAAGTAGAGTTAACCTACAATATTATGTTAGTTTCAAGTGCACTGCTGAGTGATTTGTCATCTTTATACATTACAAAGTACTTTACCACAGTAAGTCTAGTGACCATCTGTCCCCCATACAAATTTATTATAATATTATTGACCATATTCTTATGCTGTATATTATATCCCTGAGGAGTATTTATTTTACAGCTGGAGATTCATACCTTTTAATCTCCTACACTTATTTCACCCAACCCCCATCCCTCTGGCAACTGTTCTCTTGTCTATGAGTCTGTTTTCACTTTTTTTTTTAATATGGCATTTCTTTTCTCTGTTTGACTTATTCTACTTGGCATAATATCCTCTAGCTCCATCCATAATATTTCATTCTTGTTTATGGCTGAGTAATATTCCATGATGTGTGTGTGTGTGTGTGTGTGTGTGTGTGTGTGTATTTGTGTATACCACTTGTTCTTTATCCATTCATATGGAAAGTCTATTTTGAGTTTTTGAGGAACTTTCATACTGTTTTCCACAGTGATGCTGAATTTACAATCTCACCAACAATGTACCATGATTCCCTTCCATCCACACTCTTGCTAACACCTGATGTTTATTATCTTGTTGATGACAGTCATTCTGATAGGTATGAAGTGGTATCTGACTATGGTTTTGATTTGAATTTCCCTGATGATTAGTGATGTTGTGCATCTTTTTGTGTGTTTGTTGGCCATCTATATGCCTTCTTTGGAAAAAAAAATTCTATTCCAATTCTCTGTCCATTTTTTAATTGGGTTTTTTTTGATGTTGTGTCATATTAGTTATTTATATATTAACCTTTAATTAGATATATCATTTGTATATATCTTTTCCCATTCAGTGGGCTGACTTTATGCTTTATTGATGGTTTTGTTTGATATAGTCCCCATTTGTTTTTCTTGTTTCCTTTGCCTGAGGAGAAAGATAAAAAAAAAAAAATTGATGTCAAAGAGCATCATACTTTATCTGCTTATACTTTTCTCAAGAAGTTTTATGGTTTCAGGTATTTATGTCTTTAATCTTTTTTTTTTGCGTATGATGTGAAAAAAATCAGTCCAAATTCTTTATTTTGTATGCAGCTGTTCAGTTTCCCAACACCATTTATTAAAGAGGCTGTCTTTGCTTCATTGTATATTATTGTCTATTTGATAATAGATTAATTGACCATGTAAGTGTGGGTTTACTTCTGGACTCTCTTTTCTGTCCCATCGATCTATGTGTCTGTTTTTGTGCTAGTTCCATATTGTTCTGAATACTGTAGCTTTCTAGAATAGTTTGGAATTAGAGACAGTGATACCTCTACTTTTGTTCTTAACTCTCAAGATTTCTTTGGCTATTTGGGATTGTTTGTATTTCTTTGCATAGTTTAGAGTTATTTGTCCCAGTTCTCTGAAAAATGCCATTGCTATCTTGACAGGGATTGCACTGAATATGTAGATTGCCTTGGACATTATAGTCATTTTAAGGACATTAACTGTTATAGTTCATGAGCACTGTATACCTTTCCATCTGTTTGTGTCATCTTCAGTTTCTTTCATCAATTTATTTCTCTAAGTATAATTTTTTTACTTCCTTAGTTAGATTTATTCCAAGGTGTAGTATTGGAGGTAGAGACCCTTGAATAACTTGCCAAGTAAATTATTCTTGGCTGTAGATTCTCTTCTTTTTATCACTTTGAATATACCATGCCAGTCCCTTCTGGCTTGCAGGGTTTCTGCTGAAAAGTCAGCTGATAGCCTTTTGGGGTCCACTTGTACACAACGAGATGTTTTTCTCTTGTTATTTTTAAGATTCTCTCGTTACCTAATCCCCCCCTTTTTTTTGGTGCCATTTTAGTTATAGTTTGTTGTTATCTTAAAGATGACCTCTTTAAGTTCATCTTTGGGTTGTTTCATGTTTGGGATTTACTGTTTCCTGGACCTAGATGTCTGTTTCTTTGCCTAGGTTGGTAAAGATTTTAGCTTTTATTTCTTCAAATATGTTCTCTGTCTCTCCCTTTTCTTCTGTTTATGAGACTCCTATAATACAAATATTAGTATTCTTGGTGCTGCTCCAGAGATCTCTTAAATTGTCCTTAATTTTTAAGACTTCTTTGTTCTTTTTTCTAGTCAGTTTGGGGGATTTCCACTATTCCAAACCATTCAGCCATTCCTCTGCATCATCTAATCTGCTGATTCTTTCTAGTGAACTTTTTGAAATAAAACTATTATATGTTTCAGCTCTGCTGGGTTCTTCTTTATATTTTCTATCTCTTTGTTGAAATCCTCACCATGTTCATTCATTCTCCTCCTGAATTTGGTAAGCATCTTTATGATCATTACCTTGAACTCATTATCAGGTAGACTGCTTATCCCCAGCTCATTTAGTCCTTTTTCTGAGGTCCTGTCTTATTCCTTTGTTTCTCTTTATTTCATGTGTTACGTTGGTTGGTCACGTTTCCTAACCTTAGAGAACTGGCCTTGTGGAGGAGGGGGCCTATGGGGCCCAGCAGCACACTCTCCTCTCATCCACTCTGTGTTCTATGAGTGCACCCTTCTCAAGTGGTAGGGACAGACACTCCGGGTGCGCCAGCAGTAGAACTGGCCGGTGAGACTGGCCTCCAGCCTGGTTAGCTATGAGGCCCACCTTGGGCACTGGCTGTGGGCCTCACAGAGGATAGGGCAGGCTTCCAATGTGGTTTGCTGTTTGGCCCGCTGATAGATGTTCTTGTGTCCCTGAAAGACTGGCTACATGGCCCAGGGGACATACAGCTGCTGTAGGCCCACTTGTGGGTGGGACAAGCTCTAGTCTAAGAGCCTAGAGAAAGGATTTCAAACTGGCATTTGCCAGAGCCAGTGTCACTGTGGTAAAATGAGCTCTTCCAAAGGGCTGCCATCAGTGTCTCCACCCCAGAGGAGCCCCACTTGCCTCTCCAAGAGGCTCCAAAATCAGCAAGTGGGTCTGACTCAGGTTCCTTTCAAACTCCTGCCTCTGTGCCAGAACTTAGAGCATATGAGATCTTTTAAATGCTCTTTATCAGAAAAGTTACTGTTGTTTCCCATAGCCTTCTGGCTCTTCTGAATGTCAAAGCTAAATATTCGGGGGCCTTATCTTCCCTGTGCAGGGCACCAAGGCTGAGGAGCCCAATGTGGGGCTTGGCTCCTTGTTCCTTGGGGAAAATCTCTGTGGTTATGATATCACCATTCATGAGTTTCTGGCCCAGGGGGGTGGTCCCTGGTTATACCTCTTCTTTGTCCCTCTTACATGCTTTATCATAGCTCCTTCTGTATAATTTTAGTTAAGAAGAATCTTTTCCACTATGTTTCAGGACATTCTCATAGACAGTTGCTTCATAAGTTGTAATTTCAGCAAGCCCCTGGGAGGTGAGTTTGGGGTCTTCCTACTTTAACACCTCGGTCACCCCTTATACTAGGGGGTTTCTAACAAGTCAGGAGTCACAGGAAAATAAGAGTGATTAACTTAGGTAAACATCATGACCAGGCCTTTGTATTTCTACCATTGAAAGCAAGGACTTCTATTTTGGAACACAAATGATTAAACAGGAAGACCCTTCGATTCAATAGAAAAAAAATACAGCTGCTGCATAGTTTCTTTAAAAGAAAGAGACCTTTCAGCGTAAGGGTGATCTAGGTCAGTCAGTAATTCTACAAGGACACAAGACAGATTTTTAAAGGGCAGTTTTGTATAAGGTTAATCTATGTGGGAGTCTAAGGTACATTCAAATGTAAAACACTAAGACATTTAGGATAGCTGCCTGGAAAAGTCAAGCCACAGTGGTAATCTGATAGAGCAGATAAGAGACTTCTTTCTTTCTAGTCCAATGCTAACATACTCTTAGTTTTCAAAGTACATCAAATGAAACATGTACACTGCTCTTCAGGAAATTAAACTAAATTGAAAACCAGCCAATTCCCAAGTGTGCATATTAAGGCTAAGGATATTGCTAATTAACTTTCAAAATGTTGTCATTTCAGGGTCTTGCCATATCGTTTGGTTTATGTATACATAGCTCTGTAAAACCCATACAAATGCTATGTAAGACACTGTGAAAGGATATTATTCTCACTGCAAATTGTTTAAAAAGTGTACATGAGCAGACATCCTCTCAGTGCATTAAACCTAACATTATATCCATTTGGAAAAGGCAAAGGAAATGAAAATATTGCTTACAAATGACCTCACAATATAATTTTGTCAGCTCACTGTTTCATAAAAGAAAGAGCCAGAATACTGGAGCACAGTAACATTAGAAAAATGATCAAGGATTTATGTAACATTGATTTATATTTCAGGTTTGAAGATTTGAAGAAATGACTATAGGCTTCCCCTTGTGCTGTGGAATTTGCTTCCTTGCAAAAGCAGGAGCTGTTTTTTCCCCTGAAGCCTTTTCTGAACACAAAGTATTTGCTCTGGCAGATGGACGTTGTGGATACACATGTATGTTGAGTACTTCAAGAAATTAAATAGAGCATAAGAAATAGAATCACCTAAGTACCTTCAATCTTATTAGGAAAATAAGATGCATAAGCTAAAAAATCATCGTATGACTGAACAACCTTTACTTTTACAACCTAAATCCATATTTCTATTTCTTTTGATAATTAACAAACTAAACCAACTATAAAATAAATACTATTTGACCAATTAAAATGTACATTTCTCAAATATAACTGGAAAATTATCCACAAGATATCATTCAACAAAATAGTATAAGTTTCTCTATCTAAAATTATATACTTGACCTCTGTCTGTGCTTGCTTTCTAATCTAGGAAATGGGATAATAATGGTATCTACTACATAGAATTTTGGTGACTTAACTACTTCTAAGGCACTTATATATAATATCTGGTACACAGTATATTTTAAATAAGTATTTTCCTTAGAGAATGGGCTTAGGCTGGGGTTGTGAGGTGCAGGGGTTGAGTGGGAACTGTCTGGGGAATCCTTTGCCTGGCTTTCTGAAAGCATGAAGCTGTTGTGAATCTCAAAGGAAATGAAATAAAGGGCCCCAAGGAGCTGGGCTTGCTCCTTCCATGCCCAGGGCAGATAAAGGGGCACCGGGGCTATAAAAGGATCCTGAACATCAGTACAGTGGACACAATGATAATGTCCAGCTATGAAGGAAGGATCTCCTCAAGGCCTTCTTGTTGTTCAGTCACAAAGCTGTGTCTGACTCTTTGCAATCCATGGGCTGCAGCACACCAGGCTCCACTACCCTTTGCTATCTCCGGGAGTTTGCTCAAATTCACGTCTACTGAGTCGGTGATGCTATCATCAACTTGAGGCTTTGACACTATTTAAAACAGCAGAATTCACGTACCACAACAGAATAGAAGTGGTGTTAGCAGGTTTATAGGGACCTTGGTGGAGGAACTCCAGGAATGACTGCATCAAAATTGCCTATCAAGCCAGTGAGATAAAGGCTAGGAGTAGAAGTTATTTAGAGATAGTAAAGAAACATATATTTTGTGCCTGTCTCTGTTGGTAGAGTGTTTCAGATCTACTAAAATTATTATTAATTTTATTATCTTTCTTTTCCTCTAGCTAGTCACCAACTCTGATCTGTGCTCACAAGGACTTTCAAGGCAGAGGACTTATGCTGAGGTCTAGAAGGCAGAGCTGGTATCACATCACAATGCATGCCAAATGCCAGAGAGACACCACAGAAGTCTAGCATTTAAGGCAGCATTACGTTCTACACATATTTGTGTTAAAGAAGTTTTTAAATTTTTTTCCTACATCTTATCTGAGAGAAGACTGAACATAGAAGTGTATAAAAACTCCCCAGAGATCTGGGCATGTAGCTCTGAGGGACTTTAAGCAAGACAGCTCTTTAATCATTAATCATGTGCCATAAAATATATGTGAATCTTATATTCTACTACACAAAATATTCATGCCTGTTTAATGTGAAAATAAAGCTCCTCCCACATACCTACTATCCCAGATTCTCCAGTTAAACTGACTTCCAGGAAAACATGCTTATCCTGTAGGCTTGTTTGCTGCTCGGCACATGGTGATGGGGTTCCCTTAATGGCCATCTTACTTCAGTTTGAGAAGCATGTTCTTTGTTTTTCTCTTAAAAATATTTATTAATGATTTTTAAGATTGTAGAAACAGTACATGCTAACAGATAACAAGCTGAAAAGCATAAACGAAATATTCCAAACATGAAAAAATAAACAAAAACTCAAATGAAAAGTCATGGTTGATCTTCAGAAAGGCATTTCCTTGAGTTTTGTGGGACAAAAGTTGTGAAGGCCTGATATTTATGAGAGGTTCTAAACTAAGAGGGTCCTTCACTGTAAATTCAGAGTGATAGTTTTCCCTTTCAGTTTTTTTTTTAGGGATTGAAGATAAGTATTTGAAACTACACTGGAAGAAAACCATTGAAGGGATAAGTGGAGACTATAGTTTTGTATGTAGCCATTAGTCTCTGAATGTGGCTATTAACAAATCATTTAGAAAATACTGAAGTTCAACAATCATATTATTTTCTGTTAAGCCTCTATTCATGATAACTCTTAAGTGTTTGAATGTCTCTGTTAGCTAGTGACTGTATCTACCCTCCATGAAACAGTAAAAACATGTTAATCAAATTAACACTAATTCATAAGTTTTAATTGATGACTAACCTAATAAGAAATATTTTCCCATGTATTACATTTCAATTATATACTTTCAGTTCCCATGACTTTAATTTTGATAGACACTTCCTCTCCACCCCCACATACATACACGAACAAAACCATTAAAAAAACCATTAAAATGATGCCAGACAGGAGTAAACAGGTCTTGAAGCCTGACCTAAAACATACTCTATAAGTGTTAAACTCCTTTCAAGTCTTTTGTTTTTTTCTAAAATCTATATAATGATATTCCATTTACTCTCTTGATAACAAAAAGATGTCCCATTAATAAGATGTCCTATTTTGACCTTTTGCTAACTTAACCTCTTTTTTGGAATAATAAAGTATACATTATCAATCAATTTTACAAAAAAAAAATTAATGGATTTTGACTTCAATGAAACTAGTATTAATAATAAACCACCATATAGTATTAATAATAAACCATTAGTATAACTACTAATAAAAATCAGTTAACATTATGGCCTTAGACTCAGTCTGTGCTATTTTTAATTTATTATCCATTTTAATTTCCTGAAAACTATTTATGGTAGGTAGTATTCAGAAATTGGAAACTGCATCAGTTTCTACATCTGAAAAATGGGACAGTAATAGAACTCACCATATAGATCATTATGAGGTTAAATGAAATTATGCATTTGAAGTGTTTATGAAATGACAGGCAAAATAGTAAGCGCTCAGTAAGTATTCATGGCTGCGTAAGTACAGAAGTGCTATTGCTGCAAACATGTTGACTATGAGAATACATTTTAATATTAACACATTTTCTGAACCTAATTCTAGTTAGGCCTATTAAATAACAATTTTAGCATCTATCAACTGAGAAACTATTTCAAGGCAAAGCTCTGAATTCAATGATGCTTTAAAATAAATTTGCCTTTTAATTACTATAATAAAATCTGCAAGCACCTGAAAAATGGTAGTGAATATTTATTGTTTCTAGGCAATGGTTGGAACAATGTAAGAACTGAATACAAGAACCTCATCTCCCTACTTGTCAGAGATGGGAAGCTCTGCTCACTGCAGTGAGAGGTGCTACACGGGGCAACTCTGTTGAGTGGAGCCACTGGACCTACGCTCTCCTCTCAGTTCCTACAGCCTGTCTAGCTTCAGGTCCCTACAGGCTCTCCTTTGCCTCAAACAGCCTCCCAAAGCCTGACCATTTGAGCTCAATCAGCCTCTTCCCTGGCTGGACCCTGCTTCAAAACAGACGTGGTCTGCAACTCTGCAGCTCAGTAAAATGGGAAAACACTAGAGCCGCACACTGATTTACACCAGGCAAAGCAGCATGCTAGTGACGAGCACAAATTCCGATGACAGGGAGACCTAGGGCTGAATTCTGACACTCACTCTGTGTCTGTGACCATGGGGACACACGCAAGAAGCCATCCGAGTCTCAGCTCCTTTATGAATAAAAGGTGGATAATTCCTCACTCATAGGGTTAGTGTGAAGATTCAATGAGACAAATTATGCAAAGCTCTCAAACACAATGTCTGGGCTGTAATAAACCCTCAATCGTAGTAGCTGATTTTATACTCATAAAAACAGGAAGAAACTCAGCAGGACATATGCTTCATGAATTGCACAATATTTGAAAACACATTATATACTCCCTGAATGGAGCATAAAGTATTTATAAATATACGAAAATTGATTTGAAGTCAGAATGGTATTATTCCAACATACATCACACTGAAAGAAATAGAGCAATGGTTATTTTGGAATTCTATTGAGTGGAAAGAGGAAACCTGTGAAGAAAAGACTTTTTTTACTATCTTTCTTTACAAACTTTCTGAACAGGAGTGACCTAGTAAATGGCTTTGCTTTGTTGGCTTATTTAAACTCAAACAGTGGATATAGCTGAGAAGAATGTGGCTAATTTCTAAGCAGTGTAAGATAATTCAAGGAAAAAAAAATACTCTATGGAATAGCAACTTGTCTTCAGAACATAAAGAAGAGTCATGGGCTTCTGATGCTCATTATAGAAAATAGGTAAAGTAGTGAGAACATTTTAATCAAAAAATTTGTTATTAGGTCACTTAGTACTGTAATAGATGAAGTAATCACAAGGATATTTTAGTAATGGAATCATTCCATCATGCCATTTTGCTTTTTAGAGACTCTAGCTACAAGTTCAACAGAAACATGAAGGCTTTTTCTTTTCTCTTTAAAGGGCAAATATAATGCACAGCAATAAAATAACCTAATGAGTCCCTAGAGGAAAATACATTGGGAATTAAAAAACTAAGGGAAGCAAAGACTAATTTCTCATTACCTACTGTTATCTAGATTGTGTAATGAACAAAGAAAGTTGATAAAGTAGAACAAGCAAGTTTTCAACTGAGATAAATCTTTACCTACTACAATAGATATGCCTAGGGTATTTAAAATTCATCTGTATCACATACACAAAACTAAAATCACAACTTTACTTTTGTAAAATATGCTGACAACAGACATAACTAGAAAAAGTGTTGGCAACCTAATAGAAAACAGTGGGTATTTATTTCTATCTCCTACATTACCCATTATTTCTCTCAAATGTTACTGCTATATATGTTACCAATCATTTTCAGCATGTGTTGCTGCTATAATTTGGTATCCAGACTCACTTAAATCAACCCTTTATTGTTGCAATAATATTGTTCCGTGAAATACTAGTGACACTGACTTCTAGAACACAGTGCAGACAGAACATTAGCTGAGAAAAGACACACTCCATTGCGTGGAGGAGTCACTTCTCCATGGAGAGTAGCTAATAAAACAGTTGGAAAAATACAACAACAATGAAAAAATGTTGAAAATAAATATACTCAGGAAAGATGTGACTGCATAGCATTTGCTGTTTTCTGAAAAGCTATCCATCATCTAAAAGGTTAATAATTATGAGGTATATAATGCTTTACACTTTACAAAACTCTTTTCAAAATATAACCATATTTAAACAATGTGCAAACCCTATAGTGTTTGTAGCTTCCTCTCAGCTTCCTTTGTATACAGTAGACAAATACCTCAGACTGGTTTCCCAGCCACAAATCTTTACCGTTCTCCACCCTACAGTCAATTCACAGAAATGGGTCAACTTAAGTATCCCATCACTGCTAAATGGTAGAACGTGTCCCGTACACCCACGATGGAATGACACCTTAAGTTTTTGCCCACCTCAGATTCTCTCTGTGACATACATTCATCGTTCTCTCTCTCTCTCTTTTTCTTCCCTGTGGGATAGAGAGAGTCAGGATAGTCACAAACAAGCACAAAAGCCACAAGTGTCCTCTACGACACAGCTCCAACTATCCCGAAAGGAAGGATGTTCCTTAAAACTAAAAGGAAAAACTCTATCTCACCTGAGAAATGGAATATTAATTCCTTCCCTCTGAAAAATGCTAATTATAGAAATAATGAGCCTTCCATTTCTAAATTTCAAGGCTCTAAAAGGCAAAATCTGCCACACAACTGTCTGTCTACATGGCTGGCTTGTCTACGCTCCCTTGCCGGTTTTAACTTCATCTTCCGATCCACAGTTTCACTTGTCCTTTACCTTTTAATGTTTATATTCCCCTTATCAAAAAGGCATTTCTACTGTAAGTTGTCTTGAATCTTACATATATGTATAAATCTTACCTATATAGTACAGCAGACATGAAAACATCAGTGCTATGTGCTGCTCCCCACATCCCACGCCCACCCTGACCAGAGAGATAGAACTCTGACCTCAGCTACACAACAGTGACCATCACCAATTGGTGGTACTAGAATCTCAAATCTGCAGTCAGGTCCCCTCTTGGCTGCTTTTGAATTTTAAGCTTTTGGTAAAATTCCTTCCTTTCTCTCTGTTTGACTTCTCAGTTAAAACTTTAGAGTTCAATTCTATGATATCAAAAAGGTTTTTCCATTAGAAAACAACTTCAGGTAAATATTATATACCAGGAGAAAAAAACTGTTACTAATTAAAGCATATCCTCCAAAGGCTGTGAGAATAAAGGACTCACAAAAGTAGTTTAAATAGAATTAATTTCATTTGCAAAGGATCCTGCAGGGTTAAACATGATTCTATTTGTTTTAAACATACTCTTTTATCTTTTTTATTTTTAAAGAGAAGGGACTAGAAAAAAGCCCCTTAAGTGAGCATTTTCTCCTCATTAAAACCAGAAAGACTTCCCCTCCCTCCAACACCCCACAAAAAAACAAAAAACAAAAAACTAGCTAGAACTGATCTTGCTATTCCAGGCTATCAAATCCTTCCATTTGTTTCAGGCAAGTGGTTTTATTAAGGACGCTGGATGACAGCAAAAGGCTTTTGCTGGGTGGATGGAAATTTCCAAGGGATTGCAGAACGGATTTAATGTTGTGCTCAACTCGCAACACAGAATCTCCATATGGTCATTTTATAAATCACAGGGCAATCACTTTCATCAGAACTTCCCACAGAAAGTGAAAGCTGCTCAGTCATGTTTGGCTCTTTGCAATCCCATGGACTATAGTCCATGGAATTCTTCCAGGCCAGAATACTGTAGTAGGTAGCCTTTCGCTTCCCCAGGGTGTCTTCCCAACCCAGGGGTTGAACCCAGGACTTAGGAAATAAGGAAGCATGAAGTCAAGCATGAGATAAAACAGATAAATATTGTCTGTTTAGAAATTCAGAACACCATTTGGGGTAGTCTGTGTAACAGGGCATATAATGAAGGTATATAATGAGATAATGACAAGTTAGATCCATTTTACTTATAGTCAATAGACAAAGTGCCAATAACAGCAAATACTGTTAATGGAACACACCGCCCCCCTCCCGAAACAAACAAAAACCAGTTACATCTCTTCCATTTCTTGGACTGCAGAGCTCTAGTTCTGCTTGCTATGTAATGGAAATAGCATAAAGAATAGGGTTGACAAGAAGGTCTGAGATAAAAAATTCTGAGGGCTCTGGCAAATTAAAAAAACTGAAGAAATGTAAATTGTCTTGTACACATATTTATAAGCAAGATGCCAAAAAAAAACACAAAAACCCTTGGGGGTGACATGAGGATTTAAACTCACATTTGAGACTTAGGATATCCTAAACTCTGTCCAGTTTCTCATTAGAATGATTCCATCGATACAATAAACAAAAAAGACATCCATATACTTGCTGAAAACCAGGTAAAGATCTTTCTTATGTACCTTTCTTCTTGAGACATTAGATAAGAAACGGTGCAGGCGAGAAACAAGTGGAGGGGGTTTGGACCTCGGCCTCCCACTGATTCTGCAGAACACAAGGAGCTTCCACCTCCTGCCATTACCTGTGGGGGTGGGAGGCTCCGAGAGGCTCACAGTCAATACGGAGTCTGCAGGCTGTAAGAACTGTCTGGCAAACTAACCAGGAGATATTATAAACAAAATGTGTTCATCAGGCCTCAAGAAGGAATAAGCATTTCTGACTCAAGTGTCTTAAGGTATGTCAGCACTAAAAATTTCAAATTTTCCAAAACTGTCAGCCAAGGATAAAAATTTCAAAGAGAAATTTTCCCTGGGGGGAAAAAGTTCTCTAACAACCTCGAATATCTCTTCCTGCCTATAGTCCTATTCTCAGCTCTGTAAACTACTGGTCACCAGTACTACTGGTGCCACTCATTTGAGAGAGGGAAAGGAAGGCATTTTCAGATTGACAGCATTCAGATGATGTATTCCTCATGTGTCCTTTTGATGAAAATCAAACCCACTTGGAAAGGTATTCTGATCAACCAGTCAGTGAAAGCAAGGTGCAGGAAAGGGAAGATATCACATACAATGATGAGAAAGCAAAACCAATAACAATTAGAAATGTCTACTGCCTGGTACATAGAAAACACTCAATACATAATACTTAAATCCATAAAGCATGGACACACAGTTACTAACGTGGTGTTTGAAACTCATGTGCATACAAAGACATAATTCCTGAAGGTGATGGGTATGTAAAAAACAACAAAAGAACAACACTTTCAGGTTATTTCAATGATACATGGGAAGACAGGAAGGTATTAACTTGCTAAAATATTCACCTTACAAAGAAAGAATCCCCTGATAACATTTTCTTTCTGTAAGTTAATAAAGGAATATGCAAATATATATATATATATATATATATATATATATAAGCATTTAAAATTAATGGTATAAAGAATAGAATTAGAATGTAAAACCTCCAAGTCATGGGGCCAGCAGGATAATAATTGGAGGTCATTAAAGACCAAGAATACTTGGCCATCATAGGAAAGGTTAGGACATCAAAAGAAGAAAACTCTAAGAAATCATAAAAATAAATAACATTAAACTAGATTAAAAGAATGAGATCAGAAAATCAGTTATCCCAATACAGGTTAACTAGCTTAAATTTTCCTTTAAAAGACAAATTTAGTTTATGATCAAAAGAAAATGTTAGCTATTTGATATTAGCAAGAATCATACTAAAACAAATTTGAAAAGAGTAAGAGTAAAGATGTAGATATATGTGTTAGTCAAATGCAAAGCAAAAAGTGAACAGTATTAATATCTGAAAACAGAACCCACAACTAAGATTTTACATTCTATTGTAAACTCTATACACAAGAATACAAATGTAAGCCACGGACCTTTATGCACATGGCAGAAACATATAAAATGTTAAAAATTATTTAGAAGATATCTAGAAAAACATAAAATTAAAAATTGTAAGGGGAGTTTAACACAGAATTTTAAGACAAACAATTATTCAAAACATAAAGTGGGATACATAGTATCTAACAAGTTTGATTTAGTACTATATATTGAAACAAGGACCCTATAAACAATGACTATATACTTTGTTCCATATATATATATATACATATATGTATATATACACATATATATGTATAGTATATTTGTAAAACTATTAATTGTATTAGGCCTAAAAGTAAATAAATAATAAAATCAAATTTAATATCATTGGTAACACAAGAAAACAATTAGTAATACTTTAAAAAAAGGAAAAAAATAGGACACTGAAAGATGAGCTCTCCAGGTCAGCAGGTGCCCAATATGCTACTGGAGATCAGTGAAGAAATGACTCCAGAAAGAATGAAGGGATGGACCCAAAGCAAAAACAACACCCAGCTGTGGATGTGACATGATAGAAGCAAATTCTGATGCTATAAAAACTAACATTGCATAGGAACCTGGAATGTTAGGTCCATGAGTCAAGACAATTTGGAAGTGATTCAACAGGAGATGGCAAGAGCGAACATCAACATTTTAGGAATCAGCGAACTAAAATGGAATGGGTGAATTTAACTCAGATGACCCTTAGAAGAAATGGAGTAGCCATCATAGTCAACAAAAGAATTCAAAATGCAATACTTGGATGCAATCTTAAAAATGACACAATGATCTCTGTTCATTTCCAAGGCAAACCATTCATTATCACAGTAATCCAAGTCTATGCCCCAACCGGTAATGCTGAAGAAGCTGAAGTTGAATGGTTCTGTGAAGACCTACAAGACCTTCTAGAACTAACACCCCAAAAAGATGTCCTTTTCATTTTAGGGGACTGGAATGCAAAAGTAGGAAGTCAAGAGATACCTGGAGTAACAGGCAAATTTGGCCTTAGAGTACAGAATGAAGCAGGGCAAAGGCCCATAGATCTTTGCCAAGAGAACGCACTGGTCATAGCAAACACCCTCTTCCAACAACACAAGAGAAGACTCTATACATAGACATCACCAGAAGTCCAACACCGAAATCAGATTGATTATATTCTTTGCAGCCAAAGATGGAGAAGCTCTATAGTCAGCAAAAACAAGACCAGGAGCTGACTGTGGCTCAGATCATGAACTCCTTATTGCCAAATTCAGTCTTACATTGAAGAAGTAGGGAAAACCACAAGACCATTCAGGTATTACCAAAGTCAAATCCCTCATGATTATCCAGTAGAAGTGGGAAATAGATTTAAGAGACTAGATCTGATAGAGTTCCTGATGAAGTATGGATGAATGTCATGACATTGTACAGGAGACAGGGAGCAAGACCATCCCCAAGGGAAAAAAAATGCAAAAAGACAAAATGGCTCTCTGAGGAGGACTTACAAATAGCTGTGAAAAGAAGAGAAGCAAATAGGTGTTTTTCTGGAACTGCCTTGCTTTCTTCATGATTCAACAAATGTTGGCAATTTGATCCCTGGTTCCTCTGCCTTTTCTAAACCCAGATTGTACCTATGGAAGTTCTCAGTTCACATACTGCTGAAGCTTAGCTTGAAGGATTTTGAACATAACCTTGTTACGATGTAAGACAAGAACAGTTATACAGTAGTTTGAACATTCTTTGGCAGAAAAACATCTCTGCTATGCTAAAGCTTTTGACTGTGTGGGTCACAACAAACTGGAAAATTCTCAAAGAGATGGGAATACCAGACCACTTTATCTGTCTCCTGAGAAATCTGTATGTGGGTGAAGGAGCAACAGTTAGAACTGGACATGGAATAATGGACTGGTTCAAAATTGGGAAAGGAGTAAAATAAGGATGTATATTGGCACTCTGCTTATTTAACTTACATGCAAAGTATATCATGCAAAACACTAGGCTGGGATCACAGCTGGAATCAAGATTTCTGGGAGAAATATCAACAACCTCAGATACGCAGATGATACCACTCTAATGACAGAAATTGAAGAGGAACGAAAGAGCCTCTTGATGAGGGTGAAAGAGGAGAGTGAAAAAGTTGGTTTAAAATTCAACATTCAAAAAACTAAATTCACGGCATCCAGTCCCATCACTTCATGGCAAATAGCAGGGGAACAAGTAGAAGCAGTGACAGATTTTATTTTCTTGGATTCCAAAATCATGTGGACAGTGACTGCAGTTATGAAATTAAAAGACACTTGGTCATTGAAAAGAAAGCTATGGCAAACCTAGACAGGGTGTTAAAAAGCAGAGACATCATTTAGCTGACAAAGGTCCATATAGTCAACTGCTGCTGCTGCTAAGTCACTTCAGTTGTGTCCGACTCTTAGCGACCCCATGGACTGCAGCCTACCAGGCTCCTCTGTCCATGGGATTTTCCAGGCAAGAGTGTTGGAGTGGGTTGCCATTGCCTTCTCTGCCATATAGTCAAAGCTATGGTTTTTCTAGTAGTCATGTATGGATACGAGAGTTGGACCATAAAGATGGCTGAGCACTGAAAAATTGATGCTTTTGAACTGCGGTGCTGGAGAAGACTCTCGAGAGTCCCTTGGTCTGAAAAGAGATCAAACCAGTCAGTCCTAAAGGAAATTAATGATGAATATTCATTGGAAGGACTGATGCTGAAGCTGAAACTCCAATACTTTGGCCACCTGATGCGAAGAGCCAACTCATTGGAAAAGACCCTGATGGTGGGAAAGATTGAACGCAGGAGGAGAAAGGTATGACAGAGGATGAGATGGTTGGATGACATCACTGACTCAATGGACATGAATTTGAGCAAACTCAGGGAGATAGTGGAGGGCACAGGAGCTTGATGTCCTGTAGTTCATGGGGTCACAGAGTCGTACGTGACTTAGTGACTGAACAACAGTAACAACAAAAGTTTATCATAATGAAAATGGGATAATTCAAAGTGGTACTTGAAAAAGTTATATATAACCTTAAATGCATTTACGCTTAAATAAGAAAAATTTTAAGTCCTCAACTAATCATTTACTAAACTTAAGAAATTCAAAAAATGACAATGAAGTACTTTAAAAATGTAAAAATGTATTTAAGAAGGAATTAATAAAGTATAATTACATAAATAGATTAAACAGAAAAAATAGACAAAAGTAGACTTGATAGCCAACAAAATTGTTTTTCTTAAAGGACAACAAAATAGACACTCTCCATAATATTGAATAAAAAAAAAAGAATATTTAAACATGTATCATTCAAAAAGGAAGAAGCAAAATATAAAAAATAAAGCTTTATTAGAATACATTCAGTCTTCACTAGTTAATATTAAAATCTGGAAAATTGTGTCAGCCATGAAAAAATTGAATTATAAAATGTCAAGAAGTTCCAGTTAAAATGTCAATGAGATAAATAAACATTACAAAAAAGAATGAACACTCTCACAAGACAATTAGGTAAAGGCCCAGTTAATTTTTCTGTAAAACTTTCAAAGGATGGAGAAGTCCTGGGCAACGTCAATTATATTAAAGCAGCTTTTTCTGTAAAAGTTCAGATAATAAATTACAGTAGCTTTGAGGACCAGGAAGTCTCTGTTGCAATTACTGAGCTCCACTGCCACAGGTTAAATGCAAGCCTAAACAGATAACATGCAATTCAATGAGCATGACTGTGTTTTAATATAACTTTATTTACAAAGCAGATGGTAGGCAGATGTTGTCCTGTAGGTTATAATTTGCCAATTCTTGCCCTAGCATAAAGAGATAGATAATTCTGCTCAGTATTCTGTAATAAGCTAAACGGGAAAAGAATTAGAAAAAGAATAGATACATGTATAGGTATAACTGAATCACTTTGCTGGACACATAAAACTAACAACTTTGCTAACAGACTATGCCCCAATATAAAAAAATTTTTAAGTTAAAAAAAGAGAGATTGCCTAATTCATTTTATAAAGGTTATATAAAATCAGGAACTAAAATTTGATCATGATAAATCACAAAGGCAATAATATTAATCTCATTTGGGATTACATATGCAAAAATCTTAATTGAAAATTAACAAGTATAATCCAGTAATATACTAAAAGAATAACACATTGATTAGTAGGATTAATCCTAGCAAGACAAAGACAATTTCTCTTAAAAGATCTATTACATTAGTAACTCTTCATATTAAAAAGGCAAAGAGATAAACATAATCTTTATTGATATTCCTAGAACATTTGAAAAGGCTCAATATCCTTTAAGTAACTAACAAAATTTGAAAACTTTAATAACATAAATAGAAATTTTAATTAAATTGAAAAGTATTTATCTAAAACTGAGTGCTGAAGTACTTTTAATAATGAAATATACATTTCAGAATAAGACAAGGACTCTTGATACTAGTTTTATTATTTAGTATGCATTATGATAATAAATAAGAGGTATAAGTGCTGAAACAGCAGTCTAGCAAGATAAATTGTTTAAAAGTTTTTAAATCGATTTTTCCATACATTAATTTTATCCAGGTATGCTTTAAAGTATATTTAAAAATTATCTTCATAATAAAAATACAAATACTTTATTAAATTTAATAGGATATATACATTTGAAAATGGTAAAGGGAACATCAAAATAAGAAAATAAGTGAACATACTTAAGAACTTTCTGTGAACGAGCACTCCATCTTGCACAGCTGTCTCTCCCAAAATTAATACATAAATGCTATTCAATTGCAACTAAGATCCTAAAAGTATTTTAATGAGGGATGTTGGTGGTGAGGAAGGTAAGTTTATAGATCAAATACATGAGAGATGAAATTAGTCAAGAATATAATAATAAAATGACTTGGGAGATTAGTTGGATCTACTATATATTGAAATATGTTTTAAAGGAAAAATAATGAAATGGTCATAGTATTGAATTCATCATAGACAAACAGATTCCTGGAAAATAATACAAAATTCAAAGACCTAAATAAATATAAACTATATATAATATGGTAAAAGTAATATCCCAAACAAGTGAGGAAAGATTGAATTATTAATAAATATTCTTGGGACCACCTGCTAACAAAGTTTATAATACTTTTCTGGAAGAAAATTGGCAATATATAGTTTCTAATACATGTATTCCTTAAAGTAGGTTGACATTAAGAATCTTTCCCGGGAAAATATCAGATAATTGCTTGGTTACACTGCCCTTTTATTACATAGTGAGTTGTAGTAGGAAAAATGAAAAGTAATCTAATGTCTAACAATTAAAATTGATTAAATAAAACATAGTAAAACCCAAGAGTAGAATATTTTTGCAGCTATTAATGATTTTTTTTCAGTTTTTGTTTCATATTCAGGTATAGCTGATTAACAATACTGTGATCGTTTCAGGTGATCAGAGAAGGGACTCAGCCACACACATGCGCATGTATCCATTCTTCCCCAAACTCCCCTCCCATCCAGGCTACAACATATCATTGAGCAGGATGAGGTGCCAATAGACTTTCCCAAGAAATGCTGAAGCTACCTCTAATAGAAAGAGAAATTCATTCTAACTTTAGCCTAGAGGATGCTGACCTTTTAAACACAAACAGTCTAATGGATAGACATCTACTATTCTACTTGCCTGTCTTTATATTTCATCTATTTTTCTCTCATTATTCTAGGATTCAGTAGAAAACCCAAACCTCAAATGATTCTCTCTGTGTGTCTATGTATGTGGGTGTGTGTTGGTTTGGAAAAGTTATCATTTCCAACATAAAACTTGGCCCCTAAATAAATTGCTAAATATTTTTGTATTCTCTTCCTAGATGTACTAGATACCAGCTGAAACATACATCCATTTCTACTTCTGAAGCAACAAAAGGTTTCTTGAGGAGAATAAGTGAAGACAGGTCTGAAAAATTACATATGGACCCTTTCTCTCCACACAGATGGGTGTGGACCCACAGATGGGTCCCTAGAGAGCTCTGCGGACTCCTCTGGAACTTAGTTCTGCATGCCGATCAGCCAGCTTTAGAAGGGTCAGTGAAGGATCGAAACTGTAGGCTAAGAAAGACTAGTTTTGTGCAGTTTCAGTATGTAAGACTCACACTATACTCTTTGAAGAATGTGGCCTCCATAATGGCATGTGTGCATGTGCATGAAGAGAAAACACCTATTACCAATGCTTTGATGTACTGCCACAAGTCTAAGTACCATTATGTAACACAAATTTGCAAGAAAATCTTTACTGGTTAGGTGAACTTGGCCTGGCAGAGAGTGATAAATATGAACTCAGAGATTATGTGATAGAAAGCAGATTTACAGGAAGCAGCAGTTCTAGTGTTTAGTTAGATGTTCACTTTTAGAATCTATATAAAGAGCTATGAATGTAGCCAGGGATGATGGATGGAATTATCTCTGAAAAAAAGCAAACACTTATAAACCCCTCATCCTTGTAGTGGTGAAAGTGTCTTAACAATAACATATCAGTCACAAAGATATTTGTTTCCGGCTTCCCTGGTAGCTCAGAGGTTAAAGTGTCTGCCTGCAATGTGGGAGACCCGGGTTTGATCCCTGGATCAGGAAGATCCTCTGGAGAAGGAAATGGCAACCCACTCCAGTACTCTTGCCTGGGAAATCCCATGGACAGAGAAGCCTGGTGGCTTACAGCCCACGGGGGTTGCAAAGAGTCAGACATGACTGAGTGATTTCACTTTCACTTTTCACTCTAAACTAAATATGCATCAAAGTGGTCCAGTAATACTACAGATTTATGGGTTAACACAAACTATGGAATATCATACTTATTTCCCCAGTTCCCATCAGAGGTCATTTCTCAATCGTTTCTCTCTTGGTCCTTTGAAAGACATAGCCTCCCAGGTCCTTAGACCCAGAACTAAGGCACATTATAAACACTTGATACACACGAGGTACTTTAAGAGGCACGACCTCAGTCCATACCAGTCACTGATTAGAGATGGTTCTTCTGCAGCTATACAAACTGTTCATGAGAGAGTTGGATAAGCTGAATAAGTCACACAGCTTGGTTGTTGGCAGCAAAGACCAAATCCCAGGTCTATCTGTTTTATCATAAAATTGATGCTTTTATCTACTACAATAAGCAACTGTTTCAAGGAAAATACTTTAAAGCTAGACAAGAACTTCCACATTTGACCCAGAGGGATCGGGTGGAGAGGGAGGTGGGAGGGGGGACCGGGATGGGGAATACATGTAAATCCATGGCTAATTCATTTCAATGTATGACAAAAACTACTGTAATGATGTAAAGTAATTAGCCTCCAACTAATAAAAATAAATGGAAAGAAATAAAAAAAAAAAAAGCAAATTGCTAGAGTTGTAAGACAATTTAGAAATCACTTAATCAAATGGCCTACCATTAGAGTTATCCCTTGTGCCACATCCCTAAGTAATGATCACCCAGTCTCTGCCTGAATGATCCCAGTGACAGGTGGTTATTACTCCACCATTGGTCAGTTTTTTGTTTTTTTTTTTTTGCTGTTGTTTTGGTGGGACATACCATGTCCATTCATTAGAAAACAACATTTTCCAAAACAACAACAACAAATCCTCCAAATTTTACTATTGGTATTTCCAAATTTGACCTATAGTTCAGTTCAGTTCAGTTCAGTGGCTGAGTTGTGTCCGACTACTTGTGACCCCATGGACTACAGCATGCCAGGCCTCCCTGTCCATCATCAAGTCCTGGAGTTTACTCAAACTGATGTCCATTGATTCGGTGATGCCACCCAACCATCTCATCCTCTGTTGTCCCCTTCTCCTCCTGCATTCAATCTTTCTCAGCATCAGGGTCTTTTCAAATGAGTCAGTTCTTCACATCAGGTGGCCAAAGTATTGGAGTTTCAGCTTCAACATCAGTCCTTCCAATGAATATTCAGGACTGATTTCCTTTAGGATGGACTGGTTGGATCTCCTTGCAGTCCAAGGGACTCTCAAGTCTTCTCCAACGCCACAGTTCAAAAGCATCAATTCTTCTGTGCTCAGCTTTCTTTATAGTCCAACTGTCACATCCACACATGACTACTGGAAAAACCATAGCTTTGACTAGACAGACCTTTGTTAGCAAAGTAATGTCTCTGCTTTTTAATATGCTGTCTAGGTTGGTCATAGCTTTTCTTCCGAGGAACAAGCATCTTTTAATTTCATGGCTGCAGTCACCATCTGCAGTGATTTTGGAGTCCCCCAAAATAAAGTCTGCCACTATTTCCCCATCTATTTGCCATGAAGTGATGGGACCAGATGCCATGATCTTAGTTTTCTGAATGTTGAGCTTTAAGCCAACTTTTTCACCCTCCTCTTTCACTTTCATCAAGAGTCTCTTTAGTTCTTCACTTTTTGCCATAAGGATGATGTCATCTGCATATCTGAGGTTATTGATATTTCTCCAGGCAATTTTGATTCCAGCTTGAGCTTCATCCAGTCCAGCATTTCTCATGATGTACTCTATATAATAAGCAGTCTATGTATATGTTAAATAAGCACAGTGACAATATACAGCCTTGACATACTCCTTTTCCTATTTGGAACCAGTCTGTTGTTCCATGTCCAGTTCTAACTGTTGCTTCCTGACCTGCATGCAGATTTCTCAAGAGGCAGGTCAGGTGGTCTGGTATTCCCATCTCTTTAAGAAGTTTCCAGAGTTTTTGTGGTCCACACAGTCAAAGGCTTTGGCATAGTCAATAAAGCAGAAGTAGACAGTAACAGTCAATGTGCCAACATGTAATTTAGATAACAAAAGCAATTTTATAGTTGATTTAGGAATATAGTGAAACAAGAATAGCTTAGGACAATGCTAGATTTTTTTAAACAACTGAAGAATTTCCTTAACCAGATTTTAAACAGCAATATCTTGGGCTCTGTGACAAAAATTCCCCCCAAATAAAAAACATTCTGATTATATGTAATACTAGAATGTACTTAGACACAGCTTTAATTATTAGAAGGCTCATTCTTCTATTGACCTGAAATCTTTCTCCTAGAAGCTCTTAGTATTCGACCGTATTTCTAACCTCTGAAGAAACAACAGATATGTTTACCTTCTCTTCAACGGAGTGATGACATTATTTCTTGAAACGGAAATAGAGAAGGAGGGGATAAAAACTACTCCAAGATTTTTAAAACTGCTATAAGCTAACTTCAAAGACAAACTGTTCATTAATATTTAAAATATCCATAGGCTCCTATGTAATTAGCTTCCCTTAGCATTGGGTTGGCCAAAAAGTTTGAGCTTTTTCCATAAAATGCTACAAAAAAACCTGAACAAACTTTTGGCTAACCCAATAGTTAAAACAGAGGAATTATATTAAGCCTCTTTCAAGCTTGTAAAGTGAGTTAAACTTACTTATCTTACAGGCTTTAAATTAATAGTGTGTAAAATGGGGACAATTAGAAAACACAGATTTTTACTGGTGAAAAATTTAGAAGCCCTTCAGCTGCAGAAGGAAGGCAAAACAAGTCAATAAATCAATATTTTCCATTGAGGGACAGCTATTCTTTGGTCTTCTCAATGATATCACTTCATTCCATGGTGTACACTGTGGTGATTTTAAAGAGCAAACACTAAGTATCAGAAGCTTTATGTGCAACACTGATCACAGACAGGCTGGTTTTTAAATATAGAGTGTATTCACTCTCAAGTAGAATCTTAGATGGGCTTTGTCTTTGCAGTGAGACATCTCTTTGACTATAAATATTATAAAGCATCTAATATAGGCAAGAATTGGGATGCAGATAACCATATAGCAACATTTTCCTTTTAGATCATATTTTACTCAACAAATATATTTCAATCAGTAATAAAATACCATTTGTTTTGTTTTTTACAGCATCACTCATATATAGGTTCAGTGCTAATGAAAATTTCACATAATATTTTTAAAAAGATATCAAGTGGAAAAAAGTAGGAAACTATGCATGGAGCAAGGATTCTACAAATTCTGTGCAAAAGTTTTTCACAAACTATTCCCAACATCTATTAAGGAATTAATACATGTTAGCTATATTGATTAGATTATGTGTATCAGGTAAATGAACTAAGAAATTAAAGTATATTAGATATGCACTCCTTGGATGCAAAAGAGTAACTTAATTAAAGCCTTTAACATTTGGAGATATTTTTATTAGTGCTTTAAAATCTCAACTAATTTCATTAAAAGGATAGATTCAGAGTAATTAATTTCTCTCTCCATTTAGACTATTAAAACTACATCAAAACCATTTTCTTCTTTTTAGCTTGAAAAACAGAATAATATTATAATAACTACAACAATAAAAGTTCTTCAGCTCTTTGTGCCAGGCACTATTTTAATTGATTTGCATTAATTAACTCATTTAGTCCCCACAACAGCCCTTCAAGGGAGGTATTATTATCATCTTCAATTGTAGATGAGAAAACCAAGGCATATGAAGTTAAATCACTTTTCCAGGGTCACAACTAGGAAGAGGATTTTAATCCAGGAAGTCGATCCCCAGGTTTACTTAGGTCACAAAACAATGTCTTCTATCATATAGGCTAGTACCTAGCTCATGGTAGATTCTAAATCATTATTTTCAACTGCTCAGTCATGCCTGGAAAGAATAGTTCACCAGATACTATGGCAATGTGTGATGAAATGTAACCAAGCCTTTTCCCACGGGTTTCAGGATGAAAGCCCTTCAGCGAAGCAACTCAGAATTCAAAGGTGAGCCTTGCAGTTCATACCCTGACAGGAGAGAGAGAGAGCAGAAGGAACCGTAACACCGGAGCAGGGACATGGGCCACAGGGGGAAAATGTAATTTCTCTGGCCTTCAGTTTCCTAATTTGTAACTGAGGAAGATGCTGACCAAGGTGGTGGTGGTGTTGATGCCCATGCCACTGGACTGATGTGAAGAAGACATGTCTGGTACAAAAGTATACACTCTATGGATCCGAGGTACGGTAAGTCTCCTGTGAACGTGCATCTGGTTCCAGCGAGGAACCAGAACCTGTGCCATCAGCGTCAGGCATGAATGAAGCTGCAGCTTGCCCTCCACCTCCTGTTGCTGATGCCCCTTCAGCTCCACCAGCTCCCACCTCCACTCCCTCCTCTGGTCAGTAAGTCTTCTTGCCTGTCCCCTTGATGCCAGGCCCTGGGTGCCAGCTGGTGTACTTTACTACAGCACTTTTCAAGCTACTGTGAAGTTAAACATGTTTTCTTTATTTTTGTTGTTTGATTTTTTTAATTTATTATTTGTGTGAAGGTATAAACCTATTAGAGTACAGTACTATATAGCTGATTGTGTTAGTTGCATACCTAAGCTCATTGGACTTAACCAACGTGCTCTCAGAACAGAAATCGCTTGTATGTATGTAGAGGACTTACTATATTATCATCATTACTATATCCCAGCTTTTTTAGCTGACTCTCTTCTGAGTACACAACTGCTCAAGGCTAGGAAATTTTTTCATCCATCCGAAAAAGAGGTTATTTGGGCTGATTTGCCTGTCTTGTAAGAGACTGAATCCAATACTGTAAAAGGGGGATCTGTGTAAGTCTGTTCATATTCATTAGCTGTTGTCAAGGCTTGCTAATTCCAGATTGTTCTGAGACACTAGGGAGAGACAGGCGGATCACAGAATGCAAATTTTCATATGCTAGATGCCCTTGAACACCAGTAATTCTGTTGCCTGTGAAAGTGTTAGTCGCTCATTCATGTATGACTCTTTGTGACCCCAGTAGACTGTAGTCCGCCAGTCTCCTCTCTCCATTGAATTCCCCAGGCAAGAATATTGGAGTGGGTAGCTACTGCCTTCTCCAGGGGATCTTCCCAACCTAGGGAATGAACCCAGGTCTCCTGAATTGCAGGCAGATTCATTACAGTCTGAGACACCAGGGAAGCCCTTCTTTTGTCTGTACCCTCTACCAAAGCCCAAACTCCACTTCCAGAAACAGGGACTCAGAGAGGCTGTCTCCTGCACCTTTCTGGGTTTTGAATAGGGGCGAGCATTTGCCCTCCTCTGTGCACTGCCAGGGAGAATTGGTGAGCAAGTCCTTCAGATTCTTGCAGTTTTGAAAGCCACTCACAGCTGCCTCATTCTTTCATCTCAGCTCTCACAAGGCTGCACACAGCAAACAGATTCTGGGCACAAGCTGTCCACAAGAAATGAGTCTCTCTCCAAAAGATCCCTCCTTCCACATTGTATAATTTCTGGATCCAATTAACATCAGCCCTCATGATTGCCAAATACAAAATAAACCGACAACACACTGATCCGAATAACACCTTCCCTCGACTCACCCACACCTGCCCTAACCCTGGCTCTGAGATTCCAAAAATACATGGAACAATTCATTTTCTAACTGTATTCCTTATAGAATCAGAAATACATCTTTAGCATGATATTCTTTTCATCTCAATCACTGCCATGTGAGTGACAGAATGCAAACAGATTGATGGGACATGCTGCAAAATTAATATCTAAAACAGAAATAATATGCAGTTGTTTTTTTCCCCTACAAGTCCCTTTAGGATCTACAAAGGAAAAGCCATAATGCATTTACAATTCACGTAGTTATAAAATGAAGATATAGAGACACTGAGACTCTTTGGCAAAGGCTGACAGGGTAATGTACAACACTGCTTTAGCCTCATTGCTTGACTTCACAGACACACTTGCTACTCAGAATCAATGTTTACTATGGTGATGACCTCCCAAAACTAGCCCATAAGCACTGGTTCACTGAGCTGGTGAGGTGCATGACTGCAGATACTTAGGTATGAATTTTGCTTCTGTTATTTGCTACCCGTGTGGGTTGAGGTTAATTATTTAATTCCTCTAATCTTCAGAAGGATCATCTATTAAGCATACATACTAAAAAATTTCTCCTAGAGCACTAGAAGAGAATGTCATTGTAATCTACTTAGCACAAAATTTAGCAGATGGTATGAGCTCACAAAATGGTGATCATTAACGTAACCACTAAACAGTGGATATAACTTATGATTTTAACTATAACTAGCTACTAAGTAGGGCAATACGTGCATGCTAAGTTGCTTCAGTATGTCCTACTCTTTGCAACCCAATGGGACCTTAGCCTACCAGGCTCCTATGTCCATGGGATTCTCCAGGCAAGAATACTGGAATGGGTTGCTGTGCCTTCCTGCAGGGGATTTTCCCAGCCCAGGGATCAAACCCAAGTCTCTTATGTCTCCTGCATTGGCAGGAGGGTTCTTTACCACTGGCGCCACCTGGGGAGCCCAAGTATGGCAATGTTTTTAGTTAAAATGGGAAAACATGAATTTTAAGGTTCACTTTCAGATGTTAGAGCATCACTTCTTTAACCCGGCAGTTAGAAAAGGGCTTTATCTTTTATTACAACCCTAGAATTTGGGTTCAGTAGAGGTAGTTGGGAAATAGAAAAGTAGGGGGTACACCAAAGAATAAGCAACTCTGCAAAGTACTATCTTTCCTTTGAGTGTGGTCTGTAGTTTACAAAGCTTGCCTATACAAACTAGTTGCTTATCTCCACTGACTTTCTAGAATCGTAGTTTATAAAAAATTCCAATGAAGCTGGAATTTCTACAGACATTCTTTCTACATGATCTGAGAAGCTGAGTGTCTTCCACAAGGTTTTTGAGGGTATTTGAGGTGCAGATATTCTCCTATCCTCCCCTCTGTGTTTCCTAAGCCCCACACAGCATCACCCAAGGATGCTGCCTGCTTGCTATCTTGCTTCTCCTTCTGTCTCCCGATGCTTGTGACTACCTCATCTTCTTCATTCCTACGTAGGATTTCCAAACACAATCAGAAATATATAGGGATATACTGACAGGGCATTGGAGGCAGAGATGTAGGATAGCATGAAAACCATCAGATGTAAATATTAGACAACTTATTTTAAACTCTTTTCCTATGATCGATGTGCTATGGTATTTTCTATCCTGTAGTCTGTCCTACCCTATCCTATCCTACCTTATCCTGCTTTGCCCTGTCCTGTCTTATCCTATCATTTCCATTCCAGTCAGGATGGTTAATATTACAAAGAACACAAATGGAGAAAAGGGGCCCCTCATACATTGTTGGTGGGAATGTAAATTGGTAAAGCCACTGCAGAAAACAGTATAGAGGTGTCTCAAAAACTAAAAACAGAACTACCACATGACCCAGCATCTGTATTATTGCATATATTTCTGAAAAAACTGAAAACACTAATTTAAAAAAATATATGCCTCCACCCTGGCAATGTTCATATCAGCATTATTTACATTTACCAAGATATAGAAGCAACTTAAGGGTTCATCAACAGATGAATGGATAAATAAGGTGTCACACACACACAGAGTGGAATAGTTCTCAGCTATTATTAAAAAGAATGGAATTTTGCCATTTGCAGTAACATATGGATTTGGAGGGCATTATGCTAAGTGAGATGCATTATGCTAATGAGATAAAGAAAAATTCTGTATGATATCACTTACATGTGGAGTCTAAAAAATATAGCAAACTAGTGAATGTAAGAATAAAGAAGCAGACTCACAAATACAGAGGACAAACTAGTGGTTATCAGTGGGGAGACTGGGTGGGAAGGAATATAGGAGTGAGGAGCGGAAGGTACAAAGTACTGGATGTAAGAAAGACTTAAGGATGTGTTGTACAACATGTGGGGAGAGATATTCTGTAATGACTGCAAATGGAAAGCAATATTTAAATATTCCATCATTTTTTAAATTTAAAAAATAAAAAAATGCTGGAGCCATCACTAAACTGATTTCATAATCCTATAATGAATCATGAGCCATGATTAAGGCACTGTTAGCTAGATCCCCTGTATCTATTCTACTTGGAGCAGTCAGAGGTCACAGCTTAGGGCCTTGATTTTTCAAATCAGAAAAAGCTATCTGCTTCAGCAAAGCTCTTTTGCTCCTTCCCTAGACTATGAAACTAGATGGTTATTTAATCATTTTACAAAATTTTTTCTTTCTGTTGCACACATTATTTCGTGCATTTTTTAACAGTAACTTTATGAGTCCAGTAAAACAGACTTTTATAGACTTCCATATCTTGTAAAGATGAAGAAACTGAATCCTAGGTTGAGTGATTTTCAAAGGTCACTCATCTAGTGATTGGCTCTGCTTTAGAATCCAGACTCATGTTCATCTCTTCTCTATTTGCTTCTCCAAGAGCAATAGAGTATCACTTAAATCTCAATTTCCTAAGTAAATACTATTTGCTAAAAATACAGATATCTGGTTCCCCTTTGTACAGAAGCAGAATCTCTAGAGCTGGGCATGAGAACATGTGATTTCAAAATGGTCCAGAACTGGTATAGATCAAACTAAGTGTACATTCTCACTACAGAGAGAGAGGAGACAGAGACAGGGACAGAGAACTTCTTGGGGCTTCAGTAAGGATTTTGTTATTTTGTTTCAAAAGGATGTGAGGGAACACAGCTCCAATACTTTGGCCATGTGATACCAAGAGTTGACTCACTGGAATAGACCCTGATGGGAAAGACTGAGAGCAAGAGGAGAAGGGGGTGACAGATAAGATGCTTGGATGGCATCACTGACTCAATGGACATGAGTTTGAGCAAATTCAGAGAGAGAGTGAAGGACAGGGAAGCCTGGCATGCTGCAGTTCATGGGGTTGCAAAGAGTCAGACACAAATTAGAGACTGCCAACATGAAGTCAAACACAACTAAACACCGGACAAATTATAAATAAACCAAGTCTGAAGACTAACAAGAACCAGAACATAAAAACAAAGCCTGTCAGAAAAGTCACTTGGCTTTGAATTGGACTCTAATTCTTCTAGCAGCTAATATAAATTAAAAGTGCTTTAAAAAGATATATACGTGTGTGTGTGTACATACATATATATACATATATATATATATTAATTTTGACAGTATTATTTTGGTTCTAATTCTTCCAGCATCTGAGCAAAAGAAAAGATGTCTGCTACATTTCATTTTCTAAGTCAGAACTGAAGGAAAGTGCTTAAACATATGGCTGCTGAGGAAGTCTACAAGTTTGGACACTACTTTCAGATCTCTTACCCCATCCCAGCATTAACATAATTATAGTATTAATACCAACTGAGTATCTATGCACAATAAGCATGATAAATAGATTTTTCTATTTCATATTCATAAAATTGCTAGGATGCATTTTCAACTCTTTGGATAAGGAAATTATAGTTTAGAAATTTTAATCAATTTATCCAAAGCACACAAAGTGAAAAAACTGGGATACAACCCCAGATACTTCATCTCTAGAGTTTATATTCTGTTGACTCTCAGAAAAACGCTAAGTGAAATAACCATGACACACACGCATCAGTCCTTTGAGAAGGAGAATGAAAGCAAAGATGAGAAAATAAGAGAAAAGGAACAGTGTATGAAAAATCAGAAAACCAGGCTGAACCAGCCATTATTTACCAGGAGGGGGCAGTGCATAGTCTGTGCGTGCGCACTCGTGCGTGCGTGCGTGCTAAGTCACTTCAGTCGTGCTCCACTCTTTGCAATCACATGGACTGTACATGGGATTCTCCAGGCAAGAATACCAGGGTGGGTTGCCATGCGCTCCTCCAAGGGATCTTCCGGACCCAGGGATTGAACTTGAGTCTCTTATGTCTCCTGCATTGCTGGCAGATTCTTTACCACTGGTGCCACCTGAGAACCTGTGCTGGGGTATAATCTGACTTGAGCCAATACAGGACATGTAGACATGTCTTCCAAGTCCTGGATTATCTCTGGCTCCCAATGACAAGTGTTTAAGTAACATCCATACTAACAGAGGTCTGAGTTTCTTGAGAAATATGAAAAAAACTCAGTTTAATCAGTTCTAAAATGTAGAACGCAGGGAATTATTTTTATTTGTCCTTTCATTGGATCACATATTAATCAACCCCATTCGATTCACTAGCATTAGCTAGTTAGACGAGACTATGTGGGTATGTTCACTTGAAAAAATTCTTTATTTCAGACAAACCATTTAAAAAAACAATTCTACTACTTTCTTCATGATTAATTTCTGAAACTTCTGTTCTATATGCATTAGATATCTTTAGGCTGACAATGATTTTTGTGTAGATTTAAGCATAACATTTAAAGATATTTTGTTATATGATAAATAACATATGATTGAAATATGGCATGCAATTATATACATGCCATACTATATATCTACATCTATACCTATATCTTGAAGGCTAAGGAGTTTTGCACCCTTGGTAAACTCAGCTTCCTTTCCTATAAAGAATTGGACTCCTGGACTTGGCTCCCATGTCTAAGACCTGAAAATATGTCCAAAATTATATGATGTGCTGTTTGAGTTTCTTGGGTATAAACTGAAAAAACTCTTCTACATATATTAATGCTTTATATATAAGATCAGTTTTTCCTACAATAATCTTTCATACTATATACCCTGATGTGTTGTTACCTTTGTATTATGTCCACTAGACAAAGGTGCACGAAGATATATTCTTTTCAAAGCACTTAGCACAATGCTCTGTACTGAGTAAGTGCTAAGAAATGTTTCTCTCCTTTCTTCCTTTCTAAACCCAACCCCTTCTCCATTGTGTGAACTGTGTCTGTCTCTTCGATTTGTTCTTCTTTTGAGCCCATATTCACACTATATTTCCAGCCCTGCCTTTATCCCCAAACAGGAGATTGTTTTGAAATTGTCTTTTTGTTACCGAAAGCTTAAAAGAGGAAATATGTGTTGTAATTATGTTCATTAGGTACAAAAATGTATTTTCTCTATTTGCTCTTGGTCATGTGAGTCACCAGGAGAAATATTATCACTTTACTTCTCTTCTATCTTAAGATAGTAGTCATTCTAAGCTTCCTGAGAGACTGAAATATACTGTGAACTATAGAATGCAGTCCCTCTAGACTCCCTCTGACTCACTGAGATGCTTTGCATGATTAGATGTTATAGTCTCTTCTATGAGAGCAAAGGATGTACCATCCATGACTGAGTAGAAATATTTTTTCATTCTTTTGTGCAAGAGTTTGGTTTTTTTCAGATACTGTCTCTCTGTTCTGAGAACCATCTACTGCTGTTTGTTTTATTTTTCCTCTATATTGTTTTCAAACTGGGATACTAGGTAAGATGAACACCACAGTCAAAATGGCACCATGCTGCTGAAGCTGACATCAAGCACTTTTGGTGGTCCACGGGAAACAGCATCACTTTATTCTGTGTTTAATGTCTGAGATGGGGAATCGGCCGAGGCACCTGCCATTTTATACAACTCTCTAATCTTCCTCTTTATTAGCTGTCTGGCAACATCATTACACTGACTGCATGGTTTAAATCTTGTTCACTCTTGTAATATAAAAAGACAAGGGAATGTCTCTGAAGAGATGAACTTAGTCTCTTCTACTGTAGACAGTTTTTTTTTTTTTTCAATGTAATTTTCCCTGAAACAAAAATGCTTTTATCTTTTCACAGGAAAAGAGACCATCTCTTTGCTTTCTGAGTAAGTATTTTGCATTACAATTGTCCAGATGTTCAAGATGCCTACTGAAGCTTTCTCTGTTTAACAGCTAATTCTCTAGATCAGTTGTTTAAAAAGGCACATATTATAGTATATATCCTCATTCATTTACTTATTTATTTCATTCATTCAAATAACATCTATCGAGTTCTTGCTATGAATCACACACTAGGCTAGGTACTGTGAATACCAAAAAGAAAAAGAATACTTTTATTTGAGCAAACAAACAGGGAAGACAAATTTACAAAAAGATAAATTGTAACACATGTTAAGTGTTACAATGTGAGTATGAGCCGAATGTCCTAGGAACACACAAGGATTCCTGTTCAAGTCTGAATAGGAAAGCAGGAGATTTCACAGAGGAGGAAGAGTTATTTGAGTTCCACATAGCCAGTGTGTGTCTGTGAGAAGATAAGCGGGAAGGGCATTCTTAACAGGTTAGTGTGGCTGGAACAAAGTAGCTTGGTAGGAGAACAGGCCAGAAGGCTGGAATGCCACTTGGATCACAATGTGAAAAATTAATTGGAATTAATCAATTGGAATCAATCGCCTAGAGAAGGGATGGCCAATGTAAATATGACTAAAAGGTAAGAACTGAATCTGGGCTACAGAGGTGGGCCGTATATCCAAACAGTGCGCAAGAAGTCACTTCAGTCATGTCTGACTCCTGTGTGGCTGCATGGAAGCTGTAGTGCACCAGGCTTCTCTGTCCATGGGATTCTCCAGGCGGGAATACTGGAGTAAGCTGCCATTCCCTCCGCCAGAGCATATTCCCAACCCAGGGACTGAACCTTTGTCTCATGCCTCTGTACTGGCAGGCAGGTTCTTCATCACTAGCACTACTTGGGAAGCTCCATCTTGAAACAGGCTTCATAGCAAAACAAGAAGGGCCATTGCTACTGCTGCTGCTAAGTTGCTTCAGTTGTGTCTGACTCTGTGCGACCCCATAGACGGCAGCCCACCAGGCTCCCCCGTCCCTGGGATTCTCCAGGCAAGAACACTGGAGTGGGCTGCCATTTCCTTCTCCAGCGCATGAAAGTGAAAAGCAAAAGTGAAGTCACTCAGTTGTGTCTGACTCTTAGCGACCTCATGGACTGCAGCCTACCAGGCTCCTCTGTCCATGGGATTTTCCAGGCAAGAGTACTGGAGTGGGGTGCCATTGCCTTCTAGACGGCAAATCTGCAACATCCTACGACACGAGATCCTGGAGGCACACTGCTGTCCTAAAAGGGGGCTCTGGCTGGCCTGAGTGAGGGGAGAAACACCAATGGCATGGGAATAGCAGGAGGGCAACTGAAGGAAATCGGGAGAAAGCTAAGCCAGGGAGGGCCAGAAAAAGACAAGGCCACAGAAAGCAAAGAGTGGTTTGGGGTAGGGTTTTTTCACCTGTGTGGGAGTTTAACCTTCCCTTTCAGCATTGAAGAATCAGAACAAGAGCTAAGAGCAAAGTTCCCATCAGTCAGGAGCCCAGTTTTTCCCTCCTCTTCAGCCTATGGAAAGTACCTAGTTTGAGACTAACCCAGGAGCCTTAGAGGGCTTCCCAGGTGGTGCTAGTGGTAAAGAACCCACCTGCCTGACTTAAGAGATGCAGGTTCGATCCCTGGATCAGGAAGATCCCCTGAAGACAGACAGGAGCCTGGAGAATCCCATGGACAGCGGAGCCAGGTGGGCTGCAGTCCATAGGGTCACAAAGAGTCGAACACGGCTGAAGCGACTTAGCATGCACGCAGAAGGCTTACAGCAGAGGGGAGAGAAAAGAAGGGTGTGTCCAGGTGGAGGAATTCAACAAATCAGTTTCTGCTTGTGTATGTGATGAGGGAAGCGTGGATTCCATAGCAAATGAGCACTGGGTCTGTCCTTTCCCAAGAGAGCTGCACTGTTTTCAAATAAGTTGTTAGAAGTCTGCCCTTGAAGTTTATGGGAGTCTTCAAACTTTTTCACAGTGTAAAATCTAGGGTTACATTTGGCTGGGATGGTTGCAATTCTGCTTTCTTTTTTACATTTTTCTTACTGCTGAAAGCAATCAAAGCCTATTGCTTTCTCTTAAATCTCCGGAGCCACTGTACTAAAAGAGCTATGCCCCACCTCCCTGCCGGCCTCTGCATTTGTGGAGTGGACACAGGACATAGCATCATCAGGTCCATAGGAAAGAATGGAGAACATTAACTGGTTGATGCCCTAATGTTAGTATTTCCTCTGTATTTCACCCCTGTTCGCGATCCTCAGGCTATGTTGGAAAGACTACCACGGAGGAACTCACAAGTTACCCGCGCCTTGGGTACAACATATTTTATAGTAATGTTCCTCCTTATATTGAGCTGGATATGTTTCCATGAACCTTCTGGCTTCTTACTTTATCACTTGCTACCATAGGCTTAATCAGATCTCTCTTCTACCTGAGACCCCTACATAGATTTGAAAGCAGCTAACACACTTCTCAGTTCCTTCAAGAAGGGAATGAAAATGGGTGGTGGAGGACTCACTGCTTTCTGTCACATATTAAGCTGGGATCATTCACCTGACTTGGCTCCTTTATGAAGAAGATCAACATGAAAATCAATAAATAAGCAAACAAACCAGGAAAAAATAAGAAAAGAGAAATTAATCCCAAGGTAAGACCAAGATTTAATGCTAGAGTAAATTACACAATTAGTTGTATCAAAAATACATTTAAATTTAGCAGTGCTATAATACTACAGTAGTATTACACTAATAATACCTCACCAATGGATTCAATTATAAGTGGATCCATTTTTCTGCCCACTACACATGGTTCCTCTGCCTAACTGCTACGAATAGTGTAATTATGAGTCTATCACCATCCTCGTTACATGCACTTACGTGTATATAAATGTATACTAATATACAGAATATAAATGGCTGAGACAAGATTTACTAACATGTGACTACCCTTAGTATTTCCAGAGTCTGTCTTGATTTTACTGTCTCTCACTGAAAAATCTGGATAATGTGCCAAGATAAAATCAGACTGATGGGAGAGACAGAGGGAAGGTTTAGGCAGAGAATCCAGGTTGAATTACATACTAAAATGTTGGAAGAGGGGAAAGAGATATACACAACAAAACTGTGAGAACTGGGGCATAAGAGGAGTTTAATATTTTGATTTGTGAGAATTCAAAATATTAATTCAAATATTATTGCCTGTTGTAAATAAAGGAGAGATGGGAAAAAGGAGTTATTAATTTGATCATCTTAAATGATCTATGAAAGAGTCAAGTGAATATCAGAATTCTCTTTAATTAATAATTATTATCTAATCTGTTCTTTTTGAATGGCACTATTTAGAAGCAAGGAAAAATAGTTGTTGTTTTTTTTAATAGCTGTCTAAATTTGTGGTACCCAAATCTAAACACAATGCTCTTGGTGTGAAAGAATCTCAGTACTAAAGAGTCCTGACATGGAAATAAGACCTACATCCTATTTTCACATACACAGGAAAGACAAAGGGAAATTAGATTTAGACTCTATAATAAAAAGGGAATTTTTTTTATTTGCAATCTTTCTTCCATATTTAAAAAATATGGAGACTTTTCACTCTAATAATATTAATTCTCTGGACTCTTCTTTGGAGAAAGAAGTGGCAACACACTCCAGTATTTTTGCCTGGGAAATCCCATGGACAGAGGAGTCTGGTGGGTTACAGTCTATAGGGTCGCAAAGAGTCAGACACGACTGAGTGACTAAACATGCATGGACCCTTCTTGCTATCTGCTCAAAAGTACATTCACATTTTCCAAAGGGCTTCTCTATCTTTTCCATTCTCGCTAATGATTCAGCTTGTAAGTCACTAAGCCCAAGTAATTTCAGCTCAATGGAATGGATTAAATGTTTCCTTTTGACTAACTTCCCTATACTTATGTCCTAAAATATACATTTATGCAAGTACAGACTATTTCAGTGAGTTAATTTTTTGATATGTTTATTCTTTCTCTAATCCCATAGTAAAATGGGAAAACAAACCAACCCCCAAACAACCCCAAAGCAAAAACAAAAATCTAATCATATGTGTTTGCTTTTTGGTCACCTTCTGGGGGGGAGGGTCTTCTAAAAGTAATGTAAATGGAACTCACTGAGCTGAAAGAGGTAAGGGTTCAGTGCTCTTGACAAGGCTTGGATCAAAATAAGCTGCACAATGTTTACTGATTTAGAGCTTTCTAAATATGGTAAAAATGCACAGAAATTGTAGTGATGAGCTCTACCCTTATGGAACTCTTGATATAGTCAGGGAAGTAAGACCCTTTGAGAAGGGCTTAACAACAGAAGATGAATGACAATTTCAGGCCACTGGATGGTACAGAATGCAGTGTTTCAGAAGTAGTTTCCATTCTAAGCAAGACTTTCCTATCTTGGTGAATGACTGCTTGATGGTCCAGATTCAGGAGTGAGTAAGGCAAAGTGATTGTGGTCCTTATTTGGACACTAGTGTACTCCATGACTTAGGACAGTTAAGTAACTTCTGTGGGCCTGAATTTCATTAGTTGAGGGAAAAAAAAAGGCTAAAATGAATATTAGTTTAAAGTACCTTTTAGATATACAAGTCTGTAACTGATTCCCTTTCAGGAGAAGGGCATGAGCAGACCTCCAGGGGATCACACAAGTCATCAGACACGACCGTGTGTATAAGTGACAGAGTGCTCAGTGATAATGTAGGGATAGACTAGATGTCACAGGCAGGTTCAATCAAAATGTCAGGAATTCCTGGAGGTGGGTCTGGGACCATTAATATTTTTTTTCTTTCGATTCTTCCTTGACCACTGTAGTTTTCACAGGATTAGAGATAATTTTTTATCATGTACGGTGGAGTCAGTGTGAAGACCATAACTGTGAGTGACCCAGTGATGTTTCAGACACTGATGGATGAGACTACTTTGACACTAGAGAGCTGTGCTGCCCCTTTATCCATGTGTGTATATAAATTAGGTTTTGAGTCTTGCTAACTCAGAGGCCAGATGAAGACATTTCAGTACTATCCTGCTTTACTTGGATTATGAAATACCTGGCAACTTCTATGACACTGAATTAGAAGTGCCATTTTTTCCTGTTGGATCAAAGGGGGCTCTTTTCCTATAAAAGGTCAAAGTTTAACCTGTATACATACTTGCCAGAACATGTGTCAAGATGAATCCAAGGACTTGTGTGGGAAGCTGACAAATCTCCCCTCCTTATGCCATCAGTCTGGTGGACCCTGGGGTGTCTGTTGCCTCACCAAGAGAGGCGGAACAAAGTAGGATCTGTTCACTCCAACCCCTTGCATTTGGGCTTACCCTGAGCCCCGGCACCACGAAGCTCGTGTTGGATGGCCTTTGCATGTTGGTGACACGGTCTGGGGTCAGTGACCAGTCTCCACTGAGGGAGGGATGGCTTTCGTCTAATATGCATGGATGATAGCTACATAAAACACTCTGCAGGTCTCACCAAGAGAAAGGGGCTCTAGCTGCATTCTTTTACATGGTTCTTCTACTTTGTCATTTTTATTGCCATGGAATAATAACTTCCAACCTTTCCTGCAGGTTTCTTCTCTTTCACCAATCATCATCAGCCTCCCGTCCATCTATCCGGCCTCCCATCACCATGAATGAAGGGGCTGTCTGCACACAGAGGCACAGACAAAGGTAGTTTCTGTCCGAGTGAGATTTGGACGTTGGCATCAAATCTCTACTTCCAGTGACTTCCTTCTTGCTATCATTTATTCTCTTCTCCACTCCCACCCCACCCCCAGCAATCACTCAAATTGCTTACTTCTCTTCACCTTGGTGATGTTTATCAAAATCTTGTATTTAGAAAAAAAAATAGATACTGTTTGCTACCAGAAGATATCCTAACTTGATAGACAGTCCCAGGTTATCTATAATTTCACAGGCAACCAAATGTGACCATAGGGTGAATATATACATCTCTGATGGGGAAAATGAAAGATCATGTCCATAGAGAAGTTTATTTCAGAGAAGTGAAGATGCTGTCTGCCACTAATAATAATGCTTTATAATAACAGTAATCATAGAAAAGTAATAATAATGACAACAATCATTTACTGTATTCTTACAATATGTCAAAGTGATTTGTAAACACACAATCTCATTTATTCTCTAACAACCTTATGAAGAATGTAATCTCATTTCTTTCATTTTACAACCAAAGAAAGCAGGGACTAGAGATGTTAATAAGCTGGCCCAACATGCAAAAAATATATGGGTAAATAACATTCAAACTCAGGCACTCTGATTTGAGAGCCCAACTTCTCAACCACTACTCAGCACTTCCCAGTAAGTATTATAATTACATAGATTGGTGGTTGAGATAATTTAGACTTCTTTAGGTTAAATGAGTAAAATTAGATTGGCAGATAGTCACTAGAGTCCCTTCCAATTATGAAAGTTATGTTCTGAAAATGCCTCTGGCAGCAGAATTTTCTGTTGAGGACCTCAAGGCTTCAGTTGTTGTTGTTGTTTTTTTAATGCTTTACAGGAAGTCAATTTTAGTAAGGAAAATTAGAAAGCCTCCTTTAGGTAAATATAATAATGCTCATAGATTAAAAAATAGGAAAATTCCCTCAAAATTAATTAAAACAATATTTAGAGTATGAGTTTACAAATTTCTATTCACTAACCATTGCTTAGCAGAAAAATTTCAGTCTCTGTTTTCCATGAAGTTTGGTTCAATCTACCACTGCCATTCTTACCAAGAGCCATTTCATATGTATTTAGAATGCTTTGCTTGTTTTAAAATACAATGTAATAACACACTTGTTCTTGAGTGTCTTAAGATTGCTTAAGTCGTATAGTGAAAGAAGGCCTATAGCCAGACTTTTGAGAAAAGATAACTGATTTCATAGATTACAATAAATAGATTACTACTAAACTATGTTTTAGTAATCTATAAGTAGCAATGCATTGCACACAATAGTAAAAAACATCATACAGTCTATTAGTATGCAGAGAGGAGTCATTTGCTCATCGTCACACTAATGGTTTCCTCTCCACCTCAATTATTTGGGACATAACTGAGTGCATAACTGAGCAATGTGCTGGAAACACTGCTCGGGTATCAGATATAGCAAGTTAAAATGAAGACCTGTGATAATAGGTGAAGGTTTATTGTCAAAGATATCAAGGAGCGTTGGAAAAATGTGTGGGATTGGGAATATGGTGAAGGCCAGCCAAACAAGGTATGAATAGAGGAAAATCAGACCACAGGGCCTTGTATGCAGTATGTATGTAATAAGTACTCACTGAAAAAAAATATATGAACGGTGGATGGATGGCATGATGAATGGATATAGAAAACTATTGAATATTTCAAATTTCACAATTTTGTCAAAGATTTTATCAGTTTCAATTGCTACATTGTACTTTGTAACAATTTACGCTGTACTTCTCCATCCAGGAGTGAGAAAAATAAAAGCATAATGTCTTCTAAGCACACCTGTGAGAAACTAAGGACATATTTCACTGTTTCTTTCATACTCTGTTTCATGTTAATAAGAGGTGTTAAAACATCATGAAAAGTACCAACCTTGAAAGCTGCATTCTGTTTTTCTCATATCACCTGCAAAAAATAAAAAAGACAGGGGGAAAAAAAGTAAATTTAAGTGAAAGCCAATTAAGGCAATAGCAGTAAAAAGAGCATTAAAAAAAAAAAACTTTTAGTATTTTTCCCTTGACAAAGGAGACACATTTAGCTATGAAGAGAGAAACCCTCTGATGAAATTTTTCTCCCCTTAAACTATTTTTTTTTAAATATTTTGTGCTTTTTGCATTTTGTTAGTTTGCTTTTTAAAATTTCTTAGGGGCAGAGCAATCATGAATGACAATGAGGAAAGATACAGGGAGGATGCTTACTAAGAATGATTAGATATAAGGAAAAATTACACAGACAGGACTTAACCAACCTGTGGAATTCTGCATCATGAGAAGACTGTTTGATAAATTCAAACAAGAGTATTTTAAGAGGCTATTACAACTTATTCTCAGGTTCTGTGTTTCTACTCTTGAATGCTGATTAGAACACAGGCTCCTGCTACTTCTCTCTTCTCACTCCCCCGATAATCTGTTCTCCCTTATGGACCAAGTGATCATTGTATTGTTTATAATAACTTTTCAACATTCCTTATGGAAATTGTAACTGTGACGCTGAATATTCAAACTGCAAGCCACTTTTCTCAGGGAAATTGTAATTATGATAATGCAATATTTACCCAACCAATGTTTTCTAGTCATTGTTCACTTTGAGGAATGAGGAGGTGGGGGAAAAACACTTAAATAAAACATGTTGTTGGGCTCTCAGATATGTATTTTGGGAAAGCATAATAATAATAGCATTTGTTATATGGTAGACATGACGCAATCAGGTTGCATGGATATGACATAGGGGATATTATGTACAGTTACATGTGAATTACACACATTTCTCATTTACCCTACCTACCAACCCCATGAGGTAACTGATATTTTTATTAAAATTTTCTAGGGTCCAGAACTATTGAGGAATTTACCTAACATCACAGAGCTAGTAAATCAAGAACATCCCAAAGTTAACACAAAAATTATACTATTTCAAAAAACAAACAAAATTCATGGCCAATCACTGAATCTGATTACGTGAGCTCCTAGGAACATGGGAAGTGGATCTCTACTAACTCATCTTATTTCTCTGACTTATTTCTACTTTGCCAGATCTCTACAACCAGTGCCCCAAACAAAGAGGGGAGGCGTATCATTTCCTTCTTAGGAATTCAGCAGTAGTTGTTTAAAACTTTTTCAAAATTAACAAGAAGTGACTGAGGACCTACCATGCACAGTACTTTGTAGATATGCTTTTATATCCTATAACTCTTGAGGCAAATATTTTCACTTCGATTTTATTAATAAGGAAAATGAATTACACCAGAAGTGATTAATTTGCCCAAATTTTCCAGGTTGGTCTCTGTCCTTTTAACTTGGAAAATCAACTAGTCCACCAAAAAGTAAGGAAGATGAAACAGAACCACAGAAATTAAGGGCAAACAAAACAGGAAATTAAAAAAGAAAGAATAATATAGTACATAAATTAGTGAGATTTTAGTAGACCACATTCTAGCCACTGGCTTACCACCATCTTATGCAGCTTAAACAATTCTGGGATCTAGTCTTGGTCCTTCTCTTAGCTTCTGATTCCTGTTTCTGATCCTTGCCCAAGAAGTTCCATTCTCCTCTTACATTTCTTTTTTAGGCCTTAGAATAACCTTCCCTTTGCTCTTTTAGTGGAGGCCATCTATTTGATGCAGGCCACACAATATATATTTCTGTTTCCCCACAGCCTCATAAAGGCTGATGAGCTGCCCATCTTGGCAGTAACAGGGATCCGTGCGGAGCTTCAATTTCAGCACTATCCATAGGGAGACCAACCAGCCACATGATAGAAAGCTGATTATGACATTGGACTCCTGCCACTTTAAGAACAGTGATTCATTTTGACCTGACCTAAAACTAGTTCTAAATAAGGGTTTGCTTATCTGTCAGCAGAGCCTTTTTCATCACCGTTGTCCGCGGGCCTATAGAGTATCTGATTCATCAGCACATGACATGGCATAATATTACCTCTGACCAATGGAAATGCAGTGGAAGTCAGCAGTGTATATATAATCATGGGATCCACTCATCCTGATGCATACTGCATGAATTAGAAACTGCTGGCCTGACAGTCATATGGAATAGCCTTTTGGAGGGGCAGCTGTAGCACCAGCTTGGAAATGATGTCCCGTGATGATGGGTGTCATGGAAAGGATGTGGGAAACACACTAAACCCATGACCATTCTTTGGTACTTCATCTCCAACAGACAGGGCTTCCCAGTTAATGCAATGGTAAAGAATCTGCCTGCCAATGTGGGAGATGCAGAAGACCAATCCCTGCATTGGGGAGATGCCCTGGAAAGGGGAGTGGCAAGCACTCTAAGTATTCTTGTCTGGAAAATTTCATAGACAGAAGAAACTAGCAGGCTATAGTCACGGGTTCCAAAAAAGTTGGACATGACTGAGCACGCATGCATGCACACACTCCAACAGACAGCTTACATGGGTCTAGGAAACAAGAGGAGGAAGTAGACATAATCAAAACTGACATCACTCCCAGTGGCCTAAATGGGGAATCTGTGCTTTCTAACCCATGAATTTAGACTCTAGAGATCCTGGTTTTCAGAGGGAGCATGCTTCATGAGGGGCTTTCCTCGTAGTTCAGTCAGTAAAGGGTCTGCCTGCAATGCAGGAGATCCGGGTTTGTTTCCTGGGTTGGGAAGATCCCCTGGGGAAGGAAATGACAACCCATTCCAGTATTCTTTCCCGGAGTATGCCATAGACAGAGAAACCTGGCGGGCTACAGTCTATGGGGTTGCAAGAGTCGGACATGACTGAGTGACTAAGCACATACACAGGCTTCATGAGCGGACACAGTAGGAATCTCACTGAACTTTAGGATATACCTTATACCCAGTTACTTTGGGTTCCTGTCCTAGGAGACAGGGACAGAGAGAGGAGTCATCACAATAGTCATCCCCTATTAGGGATAAGTGATCATCATCAGGAGGAGGGGCTACTGCCAGATAACAAGGCCAGGGAAGAATTTGTAGTATTCAGGTGATTCACTGGGAATTCCTTGGTATTGCCTTGCTTTTAATAATAAATGACAAATGCAGCAGCCACGGCCTAAGAAGGGACCGGAGGAAGTGTTCAGACCCCTCAGTAATGGCCTGTTCCACCCCTATGGTAAGCCATATGGATCAATAGAAGTGCTGGTTAAGGATATTCTAGAACAGTTAGTAGAAGAGAGAAAAGAATAAAGGGAGAGTAGTTATCAGCTGTGTCCTTGAAACTAGCTGTACTGGCAGTTCCCACCTTCCTCTTGGAGGCTTTGCCAGGAAAGGAGACTTACCAGAATGCTGAAGGAGCTGTTCCAAGATGCAATAAATGTAATACATGAAGCATGAAGAGCCAAGAGTCACAGGTATGGATGTGGAAGATGCTGCAGGACTGAACCCAGATCTCCCTCAGGACAAGGCACTCATCCCCCAGCTGCCATAGTATTGGTTTCTGGTGGCTCACAGTGACTCTTTCTCTGGGGATTTTCCTCATCCCACCAAAGGGAAGTGCTTGACCCAAGATCGTTCACCTTCCCACAGGCAGCTGACGTCTAATGACTGATTTTATTCAGATACAAGGGCTTCCCCGTGGCTCACATGGTAAAGAATCTCCTGCAATGCAGGAGACCCAGGTTTGATTTCTGGGCCAGGAAGATCCCCTGGAGAAGGGAATGGCAACTCACATCAGTATTCTTGCCTGGATAATTCCATGGACAGAGGAACCTGGTGGGCTACAGTCCATAGGGTCCAAAGTGACCAGCTAAGTGCTTTGACTGAGCGACTAATGCTTTCACTTTCTTTCACTCACATGAGTAGAAAGACCAGGCCCCTCTTTTGCCTTCTGGGATACCTATAATTAAACATAAATACACTCTTCAACAAACTTCCTGCATCAAAACCTCCATCTCAAAGTCCATTTCTCTGGAAAACTGACCTAAAGCAAGAATACAAGCTCGGAATACATGGAACTGAAACTGAACACAGATATGACTGGACCTAAAGTCCGTATGGCCTGGCGTGCTGTGATTCATGGGGTTGCACAGAGTCAGACACGACTGAGCGACTGAACTGAACTGAACTGAAAGTCCATATCCTATTCATTTGATCTTCCCATCTTCCATAGAGAACAGTTTAATCTAATTTTCAACAAATTTTTGTCTAGGCAGTAAACACAGTTGATAATGACACGTTTAAACCTGTAAATTAGAAAGCACTCTTCAGTGTTACCAGTGACTACAATTATACTGCTGTAGGAATGTTAATCTATTTATGTTTCTTAAATTCCAGACTGAGATAAATTAGTCAATACAGAAATCTCTATCTATATGTCTACATTTATGAATTTATAACATTATATATGCACATATATGTATATATCTGTGTATATATAGGGATTCCCTGGTGGCTCAGATAGTACATCTGCCCGCAATGCAGGAGACCCAGGTTTGATCCCTGGGTTGGGAAAATCCCCTGGAGAAGGAAATGGCAAGCCATTCCAGTCATCTTGCCTAGAAAACCTACAAAATATAGTTCAAGACTAATTTCAAAGATAATTTGAGAAAAATTCCTAATTATGCTAGTCTATTTTTGAAGAACAGTATTCTTTTAGTCATGTCATTTTCTAGGGAAAAAAAAAAAAATCCAGAACTGCTCTGTTTTGGAAAACTTAAAAGATTAGTTACAGAACAAAGGCTTAAATTTTGTACCATAACTGTAAGGATTTTATCAGGCATGAAATGTAGTCTGAACAATTTATGGTCCAGTAAAGTATTACTTCAGGCAGGCTTTACAATCAGAACACAGAATTCTGTTACCTAATTCTGTGTAATTTTGAGAGACTGCAGTTAGGATTTTACAACTAGCGAACAGTTCAACTCAGCAGTCATCGTCTTTCTGTAATTGTTTGTATTTCCCTGGTGGCTCAGACGGTAAAGTGTCTGCCCACAATGCAGGAGACCTGGATTCAATCCCTGGGTCGGGACGATCTCCTAGAGAAGGAAATGGTAACCCACTCCAGTATTCTTGCCTGGAAAATCCCATGGACGGAGAAGCCTGGTAGACTACAGGCCATGGGGTCGATAAGAGTCGGACACAACTGAGCGACTTCACTTTCATTAAGCTGTTCCTAAAGAAATTCCAGATCACTAATTCCTTTATTTCATTTGCCCACTCTTAACTCTGGGTGACATTATTGTACTCTTCTATTCAAACATATGCGGTATTCTTGGTTAACTCATGTGATTCCATGGCAACACTGAACTAAGGGCTTAGCATGATAAATAAACACAAGACAAAATCTGATAAACTGAGACAAGAACAAAACTTGCCACAGTGAGGCAGAAAATAGTTATTATACGTTGGGAAGAGCCTACCAGGCCCCATGCCGGCACTCTAACCAGCACATGGTAACACTTGATAAATATCTTGGTGTGAGCAACTGAATACGTATGTGGGAAGATAAAATAAAAGGGAGAGAACAGATGGGACAAAGATCACAAGTGACTGAGTGATGAAATAAAGGTAACCCAATGCATTTGGTGAGAATCATTTTCTAGTGGTAAAGAACCCACCTGCCAATGCGAAGACTAAGAGACCCAGGTTCAATCCCTGGGTTGGGAAGATCCCCTGGAGGAGGGAATGGCAACCCATTCCAGTATTCTTGCCTGGAGAATCCCATAGACAGAGGAGTCTGGAAAGCTATGGTTCGTAGGGTTGCAAAGAGTTGGACACAACCTAAGTGACTTAGCAAATGAGATTATAGATATTTATAAACTAGTCCTTCATATCACTCTTTTGAAATAAGAAAGCCAGATAGTAAAAGTATGAGACTCTCTATTCAGTCTCCACTCCTCTCTACCCCCAAATGTTACATAATATAGAATGGTTTAGAGTTCAGAAGTCTCCAAGCTTTTTGGTCACAGGGGACAATTTCATGGAAGACAATTTTTCCATGGACCAGAGAGGTGGGGATGATTTTGGAATGATTCAAGTGCATTACATTTATTGTGAATTTTATTTCTATTATTACTACACCTCAGATCACCAGGCACGGGATCTGAGAGGTGGAGAACCCATAGGTTAGATAAGAGTATAGAGTGGCACTATGAGCTGCACTATGAGAATTCTGAACTAGCTACAGTATAAGTTCTTTCCCACAAATGCCATGGCAAATTTTATTATTACATCTGTTCCACATAGAGTAAGGTAGGGAATGAGCTTGAATTGCTTTTCAGTAGCCATATCAATACAGAGTACTGCTTTTTGTTTTAAAAAATCCACAAACAAATGGGACACAATATAGGAGAAAGGCTAAGTTAGTAAAGAAAATCAAAATCACATTAATATAAGAAATCACTGAAAGAATTGAACATGAGTGCAGGAAGAATGGGAGCTGTTTCAGAACATCAGAGAAAACATTATAAAATTTTACCTAGAGATATTTGAAGTAACTAGGGAAGAAGACTAGAAACTGTTTAGAGATGGTTTGTGATGTAAGACAGAAGTTGGTGAATTAGAGACAGCCAAATCTGGCCAGGAATTCTATGCTCTTTATTTAGAGACATTAAAAACACATTGTTTTTGTCTGCTTTTCTGCTATAGCAGCAGATGTGAGGAGTTGTGACAGAGATCGTATACCCATAAAGCCAAATACATTTACTACGTGACCACTTACAGGAAATGTTTGCTGGCACCTGCCTCAAAAGTCACTCATTCATTTATTCATTCATTTAGCTAACATATTTCAAGAAAATACACTGTTTCTAAAATGGATCAGACACTGACAATACACAGGTAAGACACAGTTTTAGCCCTGATACCAATTTCCCTGCCACCAGACATAGATTATGTGACCGTTAACAAAGCATATTTTGGAGAGGAGCAAATCACAGTGTATCATTGAACCCAGTGCCTTCAAACGTTCCTTTCAACTGTGAGATTCTTTAAAAGGGGATTTGTCATGGAGGAAAAGGTCTTGAACAGCAGGTAAATGAAAACAGATGAAGAAATAGGGGGCTTGGGGTTCCTTTAGTTATGCGGAAGTCAAGGTAAATGATCAGAGAATAAAGACCAGTAAAGTTATATCAGTATATGGGGTAGAGTAAGTATAGAGGACATATGTCTGGATAGACCAAACCACTGTATGTGAAAGATATTATTTGTCAGGCTTGACAATTTTTCAGCTTATTTCAGACAACAGGAAGCTAGCAAGTCTTTTTGTTAAGGGGTAGTATAAACAAAGTGAAATTCTGGGAAGATCAATTTGACACAGATATGTAGGATGCACTGGAGGTGAAATATAGAACAGTTGCAGTACAGGCTTAAAATAAGCACAAAATACTAAAAACTAGATGGGAAGAAAGAAGCAGGAATTCATGTGTATTTCACATGAATGGAGCATGTTGGGTCCACAGCAACTCAGGCTCATTAGGGAAAAAAAGTGCAGGAGCTGGGTGTGACTAGGGTTCTGCACCTGGATGTGTATTATTTCTTTCCCAGAGCCAGAAAAGTCCTGTCCATGGCCCAAAGGAACATGGTAAACTCTACTGTGCTTTGAGTCAATATCCAAGAACGTCCAGCATGATGAGTAGAACATAATGCTGTTCAGAACAGGATCCCTGACAGTGATGATGACTGTACAGAATGTGTTTGGACTTTCAGAGAGGAAGCCATCATCTCTTCCAGGGCCCCAGTTAATGAACAACAGAAGATTGCATCAAGATTACAACAACTTGATTGCATCAAGTCTGAAAACAAAACACACAGCAAACAAACAAAACTGTCCCCTAAAACCCAAAAAACAAAAACTCCAAGCCAAAAAAGGGAAAGCTAGAAATTCGACTATAGAGTTTTAATTAACATGATAGAAATAGGGAAAATATGTGTCTCTGGATATTTGTGTGCCAAGGGCAGCAAGAATAAGTCCAGGCCCCACTGGTTGGTGAGTTTGAGGCTGTTGATATGATGTGTAATGTGAAGCTGGGTGTGGCTCTGCATATAGGTAGCAAATCTCAGGAAATATAGGCATTTCTCAGGGAATAATTATAACTGGGTTCATCCAGTTTGGACTTGACAGTACATGCATATACACTAAATATACAAGACCATATCTAAGGTCTAAATGGGTATCATCAAGAAGGAAAATAAAAGGTAACAATCTTTTCAAAGAAGGTCAGCTACTTTAAGGTCCTCATTAGTCTTAAACTATAACCTTGACTTTAAAAGAAAATCTTTACCTTCCGCCTTGAGTCCACTCAATTGTGTCTGATGAAAATGTTTAGCTTAGAGAAAGTTGGCCATGTACTGACAACTGAGGAAATCATCTGGATGGCCATTTATATTGCATTTCTAACCTAACCATCCTATTATACTGAGAAGCCCACAGTTACCAGTTTGGGAAGACTATTGGCCAAATCATTAGAATGTTGCCTTGTGTATCAACAGACTTAGACCATCATTCAAATTTTGTATCTTAAGTGTTTTTTTTTTTTCATTTACATATCCAAAAATGTCTACATACTTTTAATGCACATAGTGATCACGTATTGAGCGAGTGAAAGTGAAGTCGCTCGGACGTGTCTGACTCTTTGTGACCCCATGGACTAACGTAGCTCACCAGGCTTCTCTGTCCATTGGATTCTCCAGGCAAGAATACTGGAGTGGGTTTCCATTTCCTTCTCCAGAGGATCTTCCCAACCTAGGGATCGAACCCAGGTCTCCCGCATGGCAGGCAGATGCTCTAACCTCTGAGCCACCAGGGAAATCACAGTAAAAACAGCAGAATCTTTGGGGTCAGACACACCTAAGTTGGATCCCAGCATCACTGCATATTTACAGGGAAATACTGGGCAAGTTCCATAACTTCTCTGAACCTCAGCTTCCTTATCTATAAAATGGAAATAATCAAAAGATGCTTGTCCCTTGGAAGAAAAGCTATGACAAACCAAGACAGCACATTAAAAAGCAGAGACATCACTTGCCAACAAAGGCTCGTATAATCAAAGCTATGTTGTTTTTTGTCCCAATAGTCACATAAGGATGTGAGAGTTGAACCTTAAAGGAGGCTGAGCACTGAAGAATTGAAGCTTTTGAATTGTGGTGTTGGAGAAGACTCTTGAGAGTCCTTGTACAGCAAGGAGATCAAATCAGTCAATCCTTAAGGAAATTAGTCCTGAATATTCACTGGAAGGACTGATGCTGAAAGCTGAACCTCCAATATTTTGGCCACCTAATGCAAAGAGCCGACTCATTGGAAAAGACCCTGATGCTGGGAAAGATTGAAGGCAGGAGGAGAAGGGGACAATAGAGGATGAGATGGTTGGATGGCATCACCAATTCAATGGACATGAATTTGAGCAAACTCTGGGAGCTAGTGAAAGACAAGGAAGCCTGGTGTGCTGTAGTCCATGGGGTCACAAAGGGTCAGATAGGACTGAGTGATTTACCTACCTCAAGATTTGTTTTGAGAACTAGTGAGATGCTATACAGATAGTGGGCTTCCCTGGTAGCTCAGTTGGTAAAGAATCCACCTGCAAAGTGAGAGACCTCGGTTTGATCCCTGGGTTGGGAAGATCCCCTGGAGAAGAGGATGGCAACCCGCTTCAGGATTCTTGCCTGGAGAAGCCTCTAGGACAGAGGAGCCTGGTGGGCTGCAGCTCATGGAGTAGCAAGAGTTGGACACGACTGAGCGACTAAGCAGAACACAGACAGACAGTGCCCAGAATTTATTAGACATAAAATAAGTATTAGCTCCTTTTCTTCTTTAATATCATTATTGAAGTATTAAACTATCAGTTACTTGTATTTATCATCTGTCATTCAAAATGTAAAAGTATTATTACAACATCTCAAATATATAGAATCCAGATATTCTCACATGAAATGACTCACATGCAAAGATTCACATGAAAAACTCTTTATATATGTCTCTGTAAAACAATCACATAAATAAATTATACATTAAATGAGTTTAGCTAACTACCGAGAACACAGTGTAGACCATTAATAGTTGTTCATTTATATTAAGGACAGAAACAGTATTCATAGAGAGAGTTAGTTGAAAGCCAAGTAAACACATTTAATATTTCCTTTGCTGTACATCAGCAGTATTCAGAGCAAAGCCCTGAATCTCACAGGGCTCATTCATGTGCGATCTCTGGCTCCTCAATGGCTGAAAACCTCATATAGGAATATTATAATTAAGTTTTGCAAGCCACCCTGCACATTTCAATGGAAAGCGCTAAAGCGTAGTGGCTAATAACACTTGCTCTGTTTTGAGACAGCCTCCTCATGATCTTCAACTTGCTGTTTGATCTTTGACAAGTTACTTAATTCCTATGCTTCTGTTCTTGATCTGTAAAATGGGAGTGGTAATAAAAGGGCATCTATCTCACCAGACTCTAGTAAAGATTAAATGAGAAACAGCAATTAATGTGCTTGATACTTCGGAATCACCAAATAAATACTATCATAGTTTCTCTCATACTGTTTTCCCCAAATAAGATCTGTGGAGATTTATATCATACATAACAAATAGAAGAAAGACAAAAAAAAAAAAAAAAAAAGGAAAGGAATTCTATGGTAAAAGGTCATAGCTGTAGAGGTAGGCTTTTCTACCCTTCCTCAAGTCCAGTCTAGAAACAAGTCTCCTGGTTAAAAATCTTAATTTGCACCTGCCTGGTGGCTTAGGTGGTAGAGAATCTGCCTGCAGTGTGGGAGACTAAAGTTCAGTCTCTGGGATGGGAAGATCCCCTGGAGGAGGAAATGGCTACCCACTCCAGTATTCTTGCCTGGAGAATTCCACGGACAGAGGAGCCTGGCGGGCTGCAGCCCATGGAGTCGCAAAGAGTCAGACATGACTGAGCGACTAACATTTTCACACACACCTGCCCTGTAAGATGAAGACTATTCACTCCATACCAGGCCGTTGGTGGGGTGGTCTCTGTCCATCTCACAGGAAGTGCTCAGGTTTAAGCTGAAGTACTATAGGCCTTCAGTCTTTTCTTTGCACAAGAGCAGAGATTTCTGGGCTTCCTCTTATCTTTCTGTATAGCCCCTTTTCTAACTGGAATGCTTTTTCTTCCCTTCCTTAATCTCCCCAAAATGACCGTAGAGTGTGGGAAAGGCTTATTAGGAAAGGAAGTACGTGGACTCCTTGGAAGAAGGCTTTCAGAAAAGGACAACATATTCAAAACAGTAGAAACTGGTAGGAAGGCCTGTGGCTTCCAGAGAGTGGGAAGACAAGCTCCTCCGGGGTCCTCACTTGGAAGGAGGCAGTCCCTACTGAGAATCTCCCAGTGAGTGAAGCCATTAACATAGACAGGAATTTGGAGTTGAGGGAATAAAACGGGGTTGTCAGCTCTAAGCCCCAGCCATTAAATTAATGTTGAATCTTGATTTATGCTAATGACACTTAGCAATGTAATTCTCTGTAAGAGCATCTGTACAATAGCTCAGATATTCCCAGAGGTGTTTAGAGAGAGGGAGTAAGTCAACCAGATAATATTGTGTGAAATTAATTAAACAGGGACTTTAATAGAAGGATGCTCTGAATTGGAAAATACATCTGTTTTGTATAAACATTTTCTTTCACCTCACCTGTGGTGTTTAGGTTTACCTAGAATTCTCATGCGAGAAGAATTTGGGGTAGAAAATTCTATGATCTTATGCTAATGCAGAAAATTTTATAAGTCTTGAGAGCAGGACTGCATCTATGAAATCCTTCTCATATAGTTCATATGCACTAAAACAATACAATATGACATGTGGAAATTTACAAATATTAAATTAGTAGTAATGGACATGAGTTTGAGTATGCTCTGAGAGTTGGTGATGGCCAGGGAAGCCTGGCGTGCTGAAGTCCATGGGGTCACAAAGAGTCAGACACGACTGAGCGACTGAACTGAAGTGAATACTGAACTACTGATTTCTACTGAAAATGGTAGTTAGATAATTCAAAAGCTATATTTAGGTATTAATAGTCATTTTTAATAATATAATAAGCAAACCTCCTATCAACACAAAAACTAGAAAATTGATAGTATGCTCTCCCTAAACCCCAAACATATGAACCCACCTCTTCAGGCAATCAGTATTTTGAAGTTCAGATTTATTATTATCTTTCTTTCCTATTTTACATCTATAATTATTTATTTAGAAAGGTGTTTATATATGTGTATGTTTATGATGTTTTTAACTTAAAACATGTTGCATTTAATCATTTTATCTTATTTTTTTAGTTAAGTTTTTATGATAGTTATTGATATGTTTGAACCTGCTGCCACATATCATTTCAACTTGATCTTCTTTTCTAGACTTTAAAAACTAATTATCCTCTCCATTTATTTTTTTCCCATTATTTTAGAAACAAACACTTCAGTACATATCACATTCACTGACCTCTACTCCCCAAACATATCTGATATTATCATTCTGGACTTTTAATTTTAGTGTTATTATGGTATTTTCATAACCAGAATTTTAATTTTGTATCAGCTTCCATATGTTCATGCTTGTTCTTTTCTCTTGGCAAGTTTTAAAACTATAATTTTTAACAAAGTATAAAAACTTTTAAAATACCATATATTTCTTGAAACATCACCAAAGATTTATCTACTTTCTTATTTAAATATTTATGCAAACTGTTCCTGGCATGGGTCTTTAGCAAAGTTTCAGAGGCTTTGTATGATAGAGCATATCATCCTCTCATTTAAATAACAGCTGGCTATGAAATACTAGGTCTTCTGTGCTTTTAATACTTTAAATGCACTCCACTGTTTTCCGGCATCAAATGTTGCATATGAAAAATCTGATGTTGCTCTGATTTTTGTTTCTTTTATTCATTCTTTCTTCATTCAGTTAATATTTACTAAGTAGTTACTACGTGATGCAGTAAGTTTGACACCAGGGTCCAAGAGTATACAGAGAGGCCCATCTACAATAATCCTGGGAGGTTGTCCTCTATTGAAACACAAAAACATATATACATATATATATATATATTTTTACTTTTTAAAAACTTTATTTTTAATTGAAGGATAATTGCTTTACACTATTGTGTTGATTTCTGCCAAACAATAAACATAAAACTTGTCTACATTCCAGTAGTGATTTTATATTCGATATTCTTTGCCATTTAAGAAGAGCCATTAAGCGTTTGTAGAATAGAAACATGGGATGTATCTGGGTTTTACTTTTCCCTGGCCACCTAATTCTTACTTTGAATCTACTTCCTACTATTTTATAGTCAATTTTAATAAGCAAAGCTGATTTCTCACCTCACAAAATGGATGCTTTGGAAAATCACAAGTGAGTGGAGGACTCCTACAGACCAGCCAGTGAAAACGGGGGAACGGTCGATAAACCAATGGTGAAAGAGAAAATTGAACAAAGGGAGACCACAGCAAGCAGAGAAACTAAATACTCAAAACACTGATACCCAAGGCCACTGAGTAAAGGAATAGAGAGTTGTAAACATTTTGACAGCTCCTGTGGGCATCACGGACTTACAGGACAGCATAGTGACAGACACAAAATCTTAGAATTGATTTTACTGTCATCTACCATTTCTCATAACTTGACAAACAGGAGATGGCTTAGATCACTTCCACCACATCACAGCTATTACGGAAGTCTGTATAAGATGCTAACATTGCTTTTCCCTCAAATATGTTGTTAAAGACATTGGCATTGTAAGGTAAACATGAGTATTAAGTAGACCTATGGGATGAGACCTCCTTAACATTTCTTGAATTATGTGATAAAGATGGAGGAAAGTGCTTGGGTACAAAGAAAAAATAAAGAAAGAAAGAAGCATGTGTCTTGTGTTTATGCTACTAATACAAAAATACCAGAGACGGGATGACTTGAACAACCAGCATCGATATCTCACATTTTAGAAGGCCGGGAAGTCCAAGATCATGTCCCTGGCAGCCGCAATGTCTGCTGAGGGCCTCTTCCTGTTTCAGAGATGGTGGTTGTCCCGTGTGCCGTCACATGGAAGAAGGGGTGAAGGAGCTCTTTGGGGGCTCTTTTTTTTCTTTTTTGAAATTTATTTATTTTTAATTGAAGGACAATTGCTTTACAATATCGTGTTGGTTTCTGTCGAGCATCACCATGAATCAGCCTTAGCTACGCATGTGTCCCCTTCCTCTTGGATCTCCCTCTCACTTCCCTCCCCATCTCACCGCTCTAGATTGTTCCAGAGCTCCAGTGTGAGTTCCCTGGCTCATCAGGGACATCCCCACTGGCTGTCTAATTTACATGTGGTAATGAAGTTTCCATGTCACTCTCTCCATATATGCCCCCCCCTCCTCCCCACCCACCCCCCACGTCCATAAGTCTGTTCTCTATGTCTGTGTCTCCATTGCTGCCCTGCAAATAATTTCATCAGTACCATCTTTTTAGATTCCATACATATGCATTAGTATATGATATTTGTTTTTCTCTTTCGGACTTACTTCACTCTGTATACACTCTGTATAATAGCAAATGAAACAACTGACAAAGGATTGATTTCCAAAACATACAAGCAGCTCATACAACCAATACCAGAAAAACAAACAACCCAGTGCAAAAGTGGCAAAAAGACCTAAACAGACATTTCTCCAAAGAAGACATACAGATGGCTAACAAACACATGAAAAGATGCTCAACATTGCTCAATATTAAAGAAATGCAAGTCAAAACAGCCATATCACCCCTCACTGATCAGACTGGACATCATTAAAAGTCCACAAACAATAAATGCTGGAGAGGGTGTGGAGAAAAGGGAACCTTCTTGCACTGCAGGTGGGAATGCAAATTGATTCAGCCACTATGGAAGATGGTATGGACATTCCTTAAAACACTAGGAATAAAATCACCATATGACCCAGCAATCCCACTACTAGGCATATACCCTGAGGAAACCAAAACTGAAAAAGACACAAGTAATCCAATTTTCACTGAAGCAATCTGGATGTCCATCAATAGATGAATGAACTGTAGGTTCTCCACAGAGTTTAAAATTTAAAAAAAAAGTATTAAATATATAGTAACAAATATCATATAGTAACACAAATACATGGGATATAGGAAAATGGTATAGATGTTCTTATTTGTAAAACATAGGGACATAGATGTAGAGGACAAATGTATGGACAGCAAGGGGGGAAGGGGGAGTGAGCTGAATTGGGAGACTGGGATTGACATGTGTACACTGTTGATATGTACAAAATAGGTAACTAATGAGGAGCTACTTAATAGCTCAGGGAATCCTACTCAATGATCTATGGTGACCTAAATGGGAAGGAAATTTAAAAAAAAGAGGGGCTCTATCTACCATCTATAACTGATTCACTTTGCTGTATAGCAGAAACTAATATAATATGGTAAAGCAATTATATTCCTATAAAATGAATTAAAAATAATGTTTATAAACACTGTGTTAGAGATAAAGATTTATAATTTAATAAAAGGACTGTGTACCTACCACCCAGTATAAGCAATATCCCTCTCACATGTCCGTCACTGATACCAGTTACTGTCCTTGACCCCAAAGGTAACGGCAAACACCAAATTTATGTTTTGCTATTCCCTCGCTCTTCTTTACCGTTTACTATACTGCTTAATATTGCTAAACATAGAATCCTGATTTTCATGGTTTTCAAGTTTATGAAACTAGACTTGATTCCCTCCCCCCCTGAGGATTATGTTCCTAAGATTGATTCATGTTGTGCAGCTTATTTTATTCACTCTTATTGCTGGAGAGTATTATATTATGTGAATATACCACATTTCCCCTTCTGCCCACTGTTGAGGGGCATTTGGGATTTTCCCAGCATTTTGCTGTTAAAAACATTGCCACTTTTAACATTCATGCATGAATAACAGGTTTGGGAGTCCTGGGACACATAAAGAAGTTTCTCTTAGGTTTATAGCTAGGAGTAGAGCTGCCAAACAATAGGAAGGCGTGTCTTCACATTTACTGTGATGTGCCAGACTGTTTCCTAAATCTGTTAACTTGAACCGTGGACTTTAAAATATTCTGTTCATTCCATGCCTTTTAGTGTTTGCCAATCATGTATCTTACTCTTGACTTTAATGTATATTTTTTGGCTACTAATGAGGTTGATGATACGCGACTTCTCATCTATAAATGCCTATTCAAGGTATTTCTTGTGTGTTTTGTGATTTTGTTTTAAACTCTAATCTCACATTCCTTGAGTAATTCTTTGATGTAGCAGTTTCTTGATGCCTGAGCCAAATGTGGATTCACCCAAATATAATTTGCGTTTCTTTCCTTCCATTCACATAAAAGCTTTATCAAGCTCAGCAACTTGAAGCTAAAGATTAGGTTTGAGGGCTTGTTTGGAACCCCCAAGAAGAATGAATTCAGGCTGCAAACCACACATGAGGACCTGCTTATGGTTATCAAATTTCTTGGGGATTTTTTTTTCCTACACTGAATGTCAAGTTTCAAAGATAGCTATTATTCTTGCTACTCTCTGGAGTGTAGATAATCTATTAGTAACTTACATGAAAGCAAGGGCATAGCCCTTTAAGTTACCAGATTCCTGAGTATGACAACCATGGCACAGAGGAATCATTTTCATTTACTCAGGACTTCCAGACCTCAGCACCCCAAAACTTTTAATCCATCTCCTAGAAAATTTCAGTCAACTCCACTCAATGATGTATGCTTCAACAAGGAGCCTGTTCATCTTTCTAGATAACAAGCATCTCAACTCCAACAAACAAACAAAAAACAACACTGTGATCAATTCATTCAGAACTTTGCAATTAGAAACGTCTAGAAACTGCTTTAAATTCAACAGAAATCTAAGATTTCATCATGCAGTGGAATAAAAATTTTATTTTGAATTACCTATGGAGGGCACTAGATGTTTCTGGGTTGAGATGAAATAAAGTCTTAATCTATCCCTGGCATCATGTTCCTCATTTCATATTCCCCTTTCTCTCTCCCTTTGTCAGGATTTGGAAGAGTGCTAAAAGACCCTGAGTTAATTTGATCAGTTAATCAAAATATTTTAGGGATCTGGATAAATTTGCATCTCTTGTAGCCGAGCAATCTATTTTTATTAGAATCAAGCCCAGGTTTTATAGCTTGATAAACCACTTGACTAATATTAGCTACCAATTTTTTTAAGTGTTTTCTATCTGCCAGACAATATGTTAGTGTTTTACATACATTTTAACCATTATAGCTTTCCATGATGGCCCAAGATCGCTTAGCTGTATTCTTCCACAGTCTCTGCCTTATCCTCTACCACCTGCCACACACCATGAGAAAATAATACCCCCATTGTTCAAATCCAGCAGGTGACTACAAAATTAAATTATCTTTTTCAGCTCAAACAGGTTTCAAGTTGTTTGGCAAATAACAATGGAAGAACCTTTTTACTATGAAATCTTAATTCATATCCATACATAACAGGTATTTATTCTGAAGCTGTATATTATTAAATAATTATCTAGTTAATTCACTCTATATGTTAATCTACCAAGTATGGAGTAAAAAATGGCACAGCAGATTTTTCTAGGTTTGGTGTTCATGAACAGCTTCCATTGGTCTCCTGCTATTAAAAGATTGATATATGCACAACAAAACAAAAAAAGATTTCTTTCAAATGCCATATAAATTAAAAAAAAAAAAAACTTCACAAAGAAGCTTATGACCATAGCCTGGTAGACCTTGATATATATCTGCCATCTCCTAATGTTCCTGTGCCCCAGTTATCTGTAAAAGGGGGATATGCATGTTTGAATTCTCTCAGGTAGAGAGGATTTAATGAAGACACGAATGCAAAGCAATTTAATTCTTCAGAGCTAAGAATTTTATAAACAAAAGGCATTATCATTGATGCTCTTGCTATTATTCACTCATGGTATAAAAAAACCTACCAAATGCAGCTAAAGTATAAAACTGATCCAACCTAGCACATCAGTGAAAAGGATTTTTTTTCTTTGCTCTTTTATCTTAGCAGCATTAGTTTAAAAGATGCTTGAATTACTTGACAAATCAGAAAGAACTATTGTTACAGACAGAAAAGTAATCTATATGCAGGTACGGGTCCAACAATATACTACTCTAAGACATGTAAAACCACTAAAACACAGATATGGGTAATTGTCAGAGTAATTTTAATTCTTTCGTTTGCTTGCTTATTGACCCATTAACTTAAAACCAGTTTTATTTTAAAATCAACTTTATATTGGTATAATGTATGTGTAATACAATTCACACAGTTTGACTGTGAAAGTTAATGAGCTGTGACAAATTTAGAAATTCAAATAATAACTATCACACTGATCAAGACAAAAGATGTTTCCATCTTCTCAGAAATTTCTCTCATGCTTCTTTGCATAGACTCAATTTTAAATCATTAGAAATCAGATCTATGCTTAAATAGATGCTATTATCTTAGATTTAAAAAAAAATCCAGATCCTGGATTTCTGCCTGGGGGATGAGGATTAGGGCAGTGGGGGATCATATCTGTTATCCTATTATTTATGAGTTATCATTTCCTCAGAAAGGCCTTCCCTACTCTATCAGCATTATTTTACTCTCCTATTGTACCTTGTTTTTTCCTTTATACTTTTTATTACAATTCACAACTCTCTATTTATTTGTGTATGTATGTAAGAGTGTGTGGTGTGTTTTTTTAATGTCTCTACCACTCACTGGACTTGAAACCTTCCAAAATTAAGAATCATGTTTTCTTCTTTTTCTATTGTTGATATGTTCTTAATGATGCCTGACACTTTCCTGGCAAAAGATTGTGCTCAAAAATGATCTTTGAATGTACTAATAGACAGCTAATTCATTTAAACAACATTTACTAAGTACCTACCACAGGCAGTTGGATTTCACTGTACTGGAGATCTAAGGATTAAAAAGGATTTTAATAAGCAGATCTTAACTTACGTGGAATCCATAATTATGTGGCTATTAAAAAAAAAAACCTCAGCTTTTAGCATCTTATTCATTACTATCATTAAGTTTCTACTGTATGCATGATACTAGGTGAGTTACTTGATGCATATTAATTTGAGAATATTTCAAAAGTAGCTACAGATAAGCCTAATCTAATAAATTTTTAATTATTTGAAGCTTTGTTCCAAAAATGTAAATTTAGGAATCCAATACAAAATTCTATAATGAGTTATTTTCTATTAATTCAGAGCAGAATATCAACACAATAGAATGACTGCAACTGTTTTCAATGATAAAATGTGGATCTGACTATTAGAATTTAAATGAGTTGTTTAACAAGTTATGGGTTTGTTTTTTTTTTTCCCCCAGCTCTAGCTGGAGGGTATATTCACCCCAAGGGTGAAATTGTGAATCTTATTGAGGGAGAATCTATCATTAGGGCCAATCTTAATTAAGACAACCTTGTGAGAAAGCTATCTGAGCGGTGAGTTTCAGAAAAAAAAAGCCTCTTAGATAAAACTTTGCCTGAAATCAAGCAGCCAGCAAATAGATGACTTTACATTTGGATTCAAGACAATCTACTCCAGTGTTTACCTTCTTTAAATGAGTATTTCTAATAGCTGCACTGCACCTTCTACTGTGTACTTTTCCAGGCACTGGGAACACAATAGTGAACAAAGCATGAACACTGCCCTCACACAGCTCACATCCTAGAGCATGTGATAAGGAAACTGCTGTTTACTAGCATCTGGTAGAGGACACTTTCTGTTAGCTCATCATGTCCTTACAGTACCCTGGGAGTTCAGCTTGCAAATGACATCATTCTCTTTTCATAGACATGGGAACTGAAGCTCAACAGCTAAGACTGGAGCCTACATCTTCTGGTTCAAACCTGATGTTTTGCTGATTGCCAAAGGAATGAAACCTTCAAATTTCATCCTTAAGGTAGAAGATGTGGTGATCATACTAACATCAATAGAGTGAAATACAAGGCAAGACCATTTATCAGGAAGACAGGAGTGGGTGGTGGTCGGTAACAAAAGACAGATGTTAATAAATAGCTATAGAGTGGAATGCAAGGCAAGATCGACTGTCACATGCTAACATAGAGCCTTACCATGTAGAACACAACAGCCTGACTTCCACCTTCCAGCAACTTCCATCCCTCAGTGGCTTTGTATGGAGAGATTGCAGGGCCCCAGTGTAGCAGGAAGGCCAGAGATACCAGAGAATTCACACTAATACCCTTCTTTCAAGCAATTGTAGGATAATGACTAACAGGAGTTGGTAAATGTGTATTCTCTGCTCCTTAGGTGGGTAACTCAGAGGAAAAAAACCTTCCTATGCTGGCTGCCAGAGTTCAGCTCATCGAATTAGGCTCTAGTTCCAGGAGAGCTGGGTTTTCCTGGTGGCTCAGATGGTAAAGAATCTACCTTTAGATTCTTTACCTTCTGAGCCTTCTTTACCAAAGGAGGCTCGGGTTCATTCTCTGGGTCCGGAACCCCTGGAGAAGGCAATGGCTACCCACTCCAGTATTCTTGCCTGGAAAATCTCATGGACAGAGGAACCTGGCGGGCTCCAGTCCATGGGGTCACAAAGACTCGGACACGCCTGAGTGACGAACACTACAGGAGGGCTAAGTTGATTGCGGTCACATCCTTTACTGGCTCCTTTTTATTCCTTGTCTCACTCCCCACCAACGATTCTTAGGATTAACTCCTGAATACATTCCCTTTGTACCAGACGCTCTGCTTGGGGGAACCAAGGCAAGTTTATCAATTGATTCACAAAAGTGAGGGCGCCCAGCCAGTAGCCCTAGAATTAATGGATGAGTATCAAAGCCATCCTGATAAATCCAAAAATCTCTTGGAGTGCTTCAGTCTGCACAGAATCGATGAATTTTCCCTTTGAGGAATTCACTGCAATATTCTCTAATTCTGAATGCTGTCAGGGATATGAAATGTGGTTTTGCTTACAAATCAAATAGCAATTGATTCCTCCATCACCAAAACAGAATCATCACAGTGAAGAATGCCCACCCTCCCCTTTCCTCCCCACTGCCCCCCACCAATGTTTTCCTCTCTCTCCTCCACCTCTTTCTGCCTCCTTCCATCACTTCCTCCCTAATTTTATTATTTCCTTTCTTTCTTTCGACAGAATATATAATCTTACCGAAATCATAGCTTTTTTGAAAAGAGACATTTCTTTAGTTAAGAAAGTAGGGAGATAGAAAGTAACTGTTATTATCTTTCCTCCCTTGATATCTTTCGTTTTCTAAAACTCTCTGAAGATTTATGGAGGTAGGTAGAGGTACTAAGTAAGAAAAAAATATTATTAATCTTGAGCTGTACCTGGAGCTCTTTTTTATTACCCAATACAATACACATAGATTCTTATTAAGAAAGAAAATCCTCTGTGAAGGAAATAATCCATTTCATTTTCCAAATGAGCACAGCACAGCTAAGAGAAAGAACAGAATTAGCAATAGAATTCTCAGCCTAAACCCCTTGCCATTTCCTTTAGTAAAATGAACACAGGTAGAGAATGTATTAATTTCATTATAAGATAGAAGAACTAAATTCAGCTTATCTTTTTGTACTTAACTCCTGTTTGGCGTGAAGCTATTGCTATCTCATTTATTAAATTATCAGAGCTCAAACAACTACCTATTTTGGCACTTGGGAAGAGAAAGACTTCCTTATTTTATTAAAACACATAGAATCATTGACACAGGTAATAATATTAACATGTCCTTCATAAAGGTCCTGCTGGTAAGTCAGTCCCAACTCATCATCACAACCAGTAACTGTCCACACTTGAAGCCAACAGATGAAAGCCCTTCATTCTATTCCCTAAAGTGAGCTCAATAATCACAAACTAACCTTGGTCAATTATGTGCTTACAAGAAATAAAGGTGATAAAAGAAAACTATGTAAGTAACTTATTAATAATCAACTTTATTCAAGAAATTCAAGGTGAGGTGTGTTGGAAAATATCACTTTCTTAATTGTGATATTACTTCAAATTGGCATTCTCTCTCTTTTTCAATGCCAACATATTAGATGTTTACAAGAAAGAATAGGTTCATTGCCAAGAATGTGGATATTGTGTCAAGTATATTTCAAAGGCATTTCAACTGTGATATTGAAGTAAAAGCCAAAGACACAGAAGCAAAGCCAGTTCTACAATAATAGAAGTGAAACGATATTTAGGTTCATGCTGCTCAGAGCGGGAAGGCTGGTCCCCTTGAGCTCATCAGGATGGCAGGATTCATACCAAGTCAATGGACAAAACTGGCATACCACACAGCTCCAGGTCAGGGGTAGGTAAATCAGAGTCAGGATGGCAGGATTCATACCAAGTCAATGGACAAAACTGGCATACCACACAGCTCCAGGTCAGGGGTAGGTAAATCAGAGTACTATTTATATAAAAAAAACAAATTGACACATATTATGGCACAATCTACTTTGAATACAAATTTATTATTATGGTAAACCAGGCTGCAGGGAAAAAAAAATAGCTGTTATAATGAACTCAATGCAATTAAATTTTTCTTATGCAAAAAAAAATCACATAGATACAGGGTAAAATTAAATGCAAAAACTGACTGTACAATTTCTTGAGATAAAAAGCATTCAGTTAAGTCTTTTGATTGCAGATGGTCCATTTAGTTTGTTGCCCAAACCTCTGTAGGGCAAGTTCACGGCTCTGGCATTGAGGATATTTTTATGGAAAATTCTGAAAAGCACTTATTAAGTTTGGTTATTAGTAGGAATTCCAGCTAACCTTACCTCTTGGCACATAAAAAATTAATATTAGATCTTAAATTTGGCTCTTTGGTCTTTGATACTTAGATTCATTTGGTAAAGCCAGAAATGTGCCCTACACCACATTCCTATCAGTTTGTCTCAGTTAAAAAACATACTAAAACTTAGAATGTTCATTGGGCAATAGGAGACTAAGGAAAGGGTTAGTTCACTACCACAGTTCACACTGAGCCCTTGGTAATGTAACAGAAAACGGAGGATCCCATCCAGCTAGGTATATGGCACTTCACTTCTGACTCTGCATCTCCTCTCTGCAAAATGTGGTAGATTATTTATTCAAAGGACACATAGAAATGACTGCAGGCCAAGTGCCACTCTAAGCAGTTTGCATGAATTGACTCGTTTAATCTTATGGCAAATGTCTGAGTATTAAGTGTCACAAATAATGTGCAAAGTAAATCCAAGGAAGGAAAGAGAGATAGATAGGAGTAAACTATCCTAGAGAATCTGGTCAGGATATGTTATTATCTTACTTAATATTTTAGATGATATATTTGGAGTTGACTACATAAAAAAAGTGACATTTGAATAGTCCTGACTAAATTAAAGGACCATCCATGTAACTTTATGGGAGAACAACGTTTCAAGCAGACAGATCGCAAGTGCAGAGGCTCTGAGATGAAAACTATGCTTGAGCTGTAGAGAATGAGTAAGCTGGCCAGCTTTCCAGAGGGAAGTTAGTGAAGGAACCAGCGGGCAGAGGCTACAGGAGTAGGAGATGAGATCAGAGAGGAAAACAGTTTGGGTTTACTTTGTATTTGGTGGAAACAGAATGATTCACCATCCTTAAAAACTGATTTTGCAAGTATTCTTCCAGTCTAGCCTGCTCTTGGATGCGTGTGTGTATGTACATACATATACATACATACATTTGAAATAGTGTACAGACAGTCACTCCTCAGCTGGGCAAAATAAATCATGATGGAGTAGTGGGAAAAGGAGGAGGAAGACGGGAAAGAGTAGCACTCTGATTATTTTACCACCTTACTTAAAATTCTTTCAGCAGCTCTGTGGTCTAAAAAGGGAGGCAGTGCTGAGTGACTGTTGGGTAAGACCAGTGGAGGTCAGACTACTGAATCTATAGCATATTAGGGACATGTGATATATCCAGGGTCTGAGTTATCTAGCTCACTAGTACTTGGATTTAGAAGGTGTTTAATAAATGGGCTGATTTTATCAGTTGTCAAGTGCTAATGGCACTTTAATATCCAAATCCATTCATTTTACTTCCTAGTACAAGCTTAACAGAAATTCTTTTCTTAATTTCATTAGGAATAAATCTGTAGTCATTTCCGTGCTTTGGTTCTTTTTTCTAGAAATTGGCTTAGATGATTGGGAGTAAGAACTGTCTTAGATATAGTTTGGCTAAAAGGAAAAGTAAGGTAATTTGCTAATAGGGATTAAAATCTATTCAGAAAAGAGTTAAGCTATACAGGTAGAAAGAAAGTGAAGTGTTTTCAATATGCATATAGGGCCAAAGACTATTATAAAACCACAATACAAGCTGAGAGGCAGAAATCCACAGTCGGTTTGTTAGAACAGGTAAGAAGGTGAGTATGGACCAGACATAGAGATAAGGCCTAAGGAGAGGCTATGCACATTGCATAATCCTCTGCTTCTACAACCTGGGTTTTCTTTATATCTCTATTCATTTAGGAAATTTCTTTCTTGAAGAAGGCATGCAAATGGTATCTAGGAGATTGATTAAGTTAAATATCTCAAGAACTGTCACTTCCAATGTTCTGATGATCAGATCATGGTGCTATTACCTGTAAAACTCCTATCTCAAATTCAATTTCCCTAAAACACAAAATTCAAAACTCTAATTCCATCTCAGTTCTTTCAGTCATGGTCCAGCATTCAAAGTAGCAATCACAGAGATATTTCTACCCTTGGACAAGAAATGGGATAGTTATTGTTCAAAGGCATTTGCCTGAACTCTGGAGAGTTTGGTAGCATCTTTTCTCACCTCCTTCATTGTCAACAGGATTACTTCATTTAGATATGCTCCCCAATAAGAATCTCTGTCAAAGTGAAGTTCCCAAGACTGGACCTAAAACAGTGACTACATATATATTCTTCTTCAAAGATGATGAGCCCAAGAAAGTGGACACATAAGTTGGAAACTTGTGCAATATAAAGCAATAGCCTTAGATGTTTATACAACATTTGACCCAAGTAAAATTCTAGGAATTTATCCTGGAGAAATAATAAATGTGCACATTTTTTAATCACAGCATTAACTGTGAAAGTGAACAACTGGAAAGAATGTAAATATTGACAGTGATAAACTGGTTAAATAAGTCATGACTGACTTACAGACTTTCATTATGAAATATGTGTGTGTGTTAGTTGCTCAGTTGTATCAAGCTCTTTGCGACCCCATGCACTATAGCCCCCTAGGCTCCTCTGTCCATGGAATTTTCCAGCCAAGAATACTGGAATGGGTAGCCATTTCCTTCTCCAGGGGACATGAAATATAATGCAAGAATAAAAGAAAAATTCCCATAACCGCTGAGAACAATTACAAATAGAAATATGGGGTAAAATATAATCTGAAAACTTTAATAAAGAAGAAAGATACCAATGACCAGAAAATAATGTGTCTGAAATGTACATTTAAACCAAAAGGGATATCACTTCCATCCTGATATAGACTATATGATACAAAGGGGTTAGTGTATCCTGTGATGGTCAGGAAAGTTTTCTGATTAGAACTGGCCTGGAATATTAGAAGAATTGGCAGGAAGGCAGAGTGGAGAATTATGCTAATTAGTACATTAAACTATGGAATTTGACCTAAAGGCACTTTAAGATTCACTCTGTTTCCAGATTTCTAAAAGACTTCTTTAGACATATTTGCTGTGGGAATGCTTTAAAAATACAATCTAACGAACATATTAATAGTGTTTATTGAAGAATCATTATTATAGGTAATGATTAGTCAATACCATATCTGGATTAGAATTTAGTTTATAAAATGGAAACAAATGGTCTATGGCTCAACAAAAAGTTGTTCATTTAATCATGCAGCCTTATTCTGTTGGAAGTGAGTAGCAGTGGCAGGTCCATCCACGTGGACACAACAGCTAGACTCCAGAATGCCACGGGGGGAGCTAAAACAGACTGGTCTATTGTAACCCTCTGGCAGCAGAAAGACCAACCTAAGATACAATCATATCTTTGAATGGCAGTCTATTTTGAGGAAGAGAATTTATTTGGAGTCAGAAGACCTGGATCCAAAGGTCAGCTCTGCCATTTATCATCTGTGAGAGCTTACAAAACTCATGAATTTTCCTGAATTTCAGCTCCAGTGGTGTGCAGAAACAGACACATACGGGCTTGTGGGAGCCAGTTGTGAATACCTCCTCCCAGTTCAGCGTTCAGTGATGTTACATTAGAAGTCTGAAATTAAGCATGATGGGTGTGCTTGCATCATAGAACTAGCAAAAATCATAAACCAGGGTTCCTCCCACCCAAATGAGTTGGTTGTAAGACATTGCCAGTACATCACTGGTTTAAACAATGGGTTCTTGAATAATTATGAATGGCCCCTCTGGTCTTTGTATTTACATATCTGTTTAGTTTGTCCATTTATTTTGTTTATTCTTTTTTATATTCCACACATAAATGAAATCATATGTGTCTTTCTCAGTCCAACTTAGCATCATATCCTCAAGATCTGTTGGCACAAATGGCCAGGGCAATGGTTACCAGAGAGCAAAGGGGTGGGGGAGAGCAAAAAGGGTAAAGAGGTCAATTATATGGTGACTGATAGAAACAAACTTTTTGATCCTGAGTATAATGCAGTGAATACAGATGTAGAAATATAATATTATACACTTAAAACCAATATAATACTATATACCAATGTTACCTCAATAAAAGTTATTTTAAAATAATGTGACTAAGGTGCTTTTGCACCGTGTAAAACAGCATGCATTGGGAAGTTTTGTTAATAATATTCCTCTATGCATCGTGCTTTGATAGCCTAAATCCAGAACAAAGAGTTAACAACAACATCCTTTACTTCTAACGGAAAAAAAAAGTAATCGAGAGAAGAAGGTAACTAATGACACTGAAGTAGGCTTTCTAGAACTTAAAGCTTTGTGGGGGGTGCAGGAAAACATGAACAGAAGATGAAAGGTAAAAGAACAATCTGAATTCTGAATTAGATAAAGGGAACATTCTGAAAAAGAAATCAGGCCAAACTATGATAGTAATTAAATTTTAGGCAGAACTGCAAGCAATATAAAAGATATATTATTTAATGTTCTAGAAAGGTCAGATGAGATCTCTTGAAATAATTTTTTCCTATTTCTTTCACTGATATTGAATCAAAGCGACTGCTCTTACCAATAAAATAAAAACACAGAAATATGTTTACACAATGAACAAAAATGTACACATTGTTTAGACATGAAAAGATAAAATATACTCTTGGGCTATTGTATTAATAATTCTGCATATAAAGGGAATGTAGTGACAAATATAAGACTGTAAAGTGTTCTTTGAACTAAGAAAAAATAAAGTGAAGTTTGAAGGGGAAGACAAGATTTTTTGCAATTAAGGGATCAAAGGCCTCACTAGAGCATAGTCGGTTAGTAGCTCAGTCATGTCCACTCTTTGTAACCCCATGAACTGTAACCTGTCAGGCTACTCCGTCCATGGGATTCCCCGGGCAAGAATACTGGAATGGGTAGCCATTTCCTTCTCCAGGGATCTTCTGGACCCAAGGATTGAACCTGGGTCTCCTGCATTGCAGGCAGATTCTTTACCATCAGAGCCACCAGGCATAAGTAACTCTAAAACCCCACCCGCATGGATGCAGTCAGTGTCACAACACCTTGTCTATTTTCTCGTTTTATGAGTACCTTCCAGAAAAACATCTATTTCTGCTTTATTGACTTGCTAAAGCCTTTGACTGTGTGGATCACAACAAATTGGAAAATTCTGAAAGAGATGGGAGTACCAGACCACCTGACCTGCCTCTTGAGAAACCTGTATGCAGGTCAGGAAGCAACAGTTAGAACGGGACATGGAACAACAGACTGGTTCCAAATAGGAAAAGGAATACGTCAAGGCCATATATTGTCATCCTGCTTATTTAACTTGTATGCAGAGTACATCATGAGAAATGCTGGGCTGGAAGAAGAACAAGCTGGAATCAAGATTGCCGGGAGAAATATCAATAGCCTCAGATACGCAGATGCCACCACTTTTACGGCAGAAAGTGAAGAAGATATAAAGAGCCTCTTAATGAAAGTGAAAGAGGAGAGTGAAAAAGCTGTTAAATGTTAACATTTAACATTTAACATAAAATGTTAAAACTCAACATTCAGAAAACTAAGATGATGGCATCCAATCCCATCACTTCAAGGCAAATAGATTGGGAAACAGTGGAAACAGTGGCTGACTTTATTTTCTGGGCTCCAAAATCACTGCAGATGGTAACTGCAGCCATGAAATTAAAAAGATGCTTACTCCTTGGAAGGAAATTTATGACCAACCTAGACAGCATATTAAAAAGCAGAGACATTACTTAGAAAACAAAGGTCCATCTAGTCAAGGCTATGGTTTTTCCAGTAGACATGTATGGATGTGAGAGTTGGACTGTGAAGAAAGCTGAGTGCCAAAGAATCGATGCTTTTGAACTGTGGTGTTGGAGAAGACTCTTGAGAGTCCCTTGGACTGCAAGGAGATCCAATCAGTCCATCCTAAAGGAGATCAGTCCTGGGTGTTCATTGGAAAGACTGATGCTGAAGCTGAAACTCCAGTACTTTGGCCTCCTGATGCGAGGAGCTGACTCATTTGAAAAGACCCTGATGCTGGCAAAGATTGAAGGTGGGAGCAGAAGGGGATGACAGAGGATGAGATGGTTGGATGGCATCACCGACTCAATGGACATGAGTTTGGGCAAACTGCAGGAGTTGGCGATGAACATTGAAGCCTGATGTGCTGCAGTCCATAGGGTCACAAGGAGGTGGACACGACTGAGCGACTGAACTGAACTGATAACCATACAACCAAAGTAAAAATAAAAACTTGACAGCAGCATTATAAAACCATGCCCAAATTCTATTATTTTTATTTATAATTCTTTCTCCCCCTACTGTTTATTGGGGAAAAAAGTTATAAAATATGTGAAAAGAGAGATAGTACCTCTTGTCCTACCAGGATTCTGACTGATAACAGTAATAATGAAGGTGTTGGTTTGGCCTAAAATGTTTTTGTGGATTAGTCACTCAGTCTTGCAACCCCATGGACTATAGCCCGCAAGGCTCCTCTGTCCACAGAATTCTCCAGGCAAGAATACTGGAGTGGGTTGCCATTTCCTTTTCCCAGGGCATCTTCCTGACCCATGAATCAAACCTGGGTCTCCTGCATTGCAGGTAGATTCTTTACCAACTGAGCTATGTGGGAAGCCTAAAATGCCATTATTTAAACTCTCCAAAACAAACTGAGGCCCTACTTTATCTTTAAATAAAAATGAAATGGCAAAAATTTTAAGGAATTATTCCAAAACTGCCACTGCTTTATAAAAAGAAAAAAGAGTGACCTTAAAAATTCTTCTCCTGAAATCCCAAAGCAATATGCTTGTATTTTAATCTATTTTGGCAAGTAGCAGAGTTTGCATAATAGTGATGAGATTCCTGCCCATAAAACTGTGAGCCTGTTGGAGATGAGAGACTGGGCATTACTCAACTTTACACCCTCGAAGCACTTGGCACAGTGATTTACACACAGAGTGTGAAGGTAAGACTTTATAAATTAAATTGAATATTTTTCTGGACATAAGCTCTTTTCTCCCCCTAGCTTTGTATGCAGAGATTAATTTACCCTTCCTGCTTTCTCCAGTTATCTGATAATCTTTTTACCTAGATTTGGATGGATAGATGGACAGATACACATAGATACAGATGGATAAAGGAGATTGCAGAAGCTGATCCAATGGGCCAGCATCTTTCCCCTTTAAAGAAAAAGTGAATATGGGCAATACTCATGCAGGAATAACTTTTTCTTTCTGGTGAACATTCATAATTATGCCTACTGCATTTCTAAAATAGTGCTCATATTACTCTAGATTACTCAGTATCGTTTCCTGCATCATATTTTTCTTTTTTCTTTCAGACCACAATAATAACTGGACTTTCTTTCACTGCTTGAATATTCATTTTAACATTTTATATTAAGCAAATAACATTGCTCTTTTGTCTCACAAAGAAATACATATATTTTCCAAACAATTTGTGATAGGAATTTAAAGGACAAATCACCTCACTTATTATTTTTTTTTCTTTTTTAAAAATATAGTAAGCCTAATACGAACTCTATTTCAAAAATTTCAAAACTAAGAATATCATAGGGGATCCCCCAATGACTCAGGCGTAAAGAATCTGCCTGCTAATGCAGGAGATGCAGGTTCGATTCCTAGGTTAGGAAGATCCCCCTGGAGTTGGAAACAGCAACCCACTCCAGTATTCATGTCTGCAAACAGAGGAGCTTGGTTGGCGACAGTCCTAAAGGATCATAAAGAGTTGGACATGACTGAGCATGCAGGAATAGCCCATATTTTATTGATATTTCCTCTAAACTGTGTTACTGAAAAGACTATTCAAAGTGTCAAGAATAGTTGTAAAATTCCTACAACAGATTATTTTACATTTCTTTGTTACAATGAAATGAATGAAACTACATTTAAAGAAAATAAAAAAAGATATTAAGTATAAGAACAAATGACGCTACCACGTTGAGTTATTTCAAACTTGGCTTGAGAAGCTAAATGCTGCCATCTTGGGCTGCATAATTATAAAGGATCTGATTCTTTTGAAATAATCCAGGGGATTTCATTTCATTTGAGTGCCTGCATTCAGGCTAAACTTTGACAATCAGCTATTTATCATCATCTCACTTTGTGTATTGACATTCTGCCACTGTAAATGTGACAAGGCTGAATCATTTCATCCACGGTGACTTTCAGTGACCTCTGGAGGAGGAAGTTATAGCTGTTGAAATGTATGCAGGAGTATAACTGTTAATACAAGAAACCAAGCTGCCCTAGTTTTCACTGCAAAATTCCAGGAGGACCACACCTTTCAATTTGGCAGAGGAACCCTTGAACTGAACGTGTCATATGGAGCAGGTCAGAGGAGATTGAATTTTCATTTAGATAAAGAGATTAACTCAACCAGGAGGAATGTGCCTTCCTTCTCTTCAGGAGGCATAAAAAGGTTCTTTGAAACAAATCCCTGCCTAGGAGAACTTGGTTAAGAATAAGAACTTAGTTAATTAAGAACTTGGTTAATACAGAAGCTCTTGGTTAAGTTTGTTGATATTTTAATATGGTACAGGCTTAAACCTTTGCAACAACATCAATGTATATTAAAGTAACTTGCAATTTAATTTAAACTACTTTATTTTTATTCTCCCTGGGGCTTTTGAAACACTGCATTATTATTCAACATTGCTATATAAGTAGGTGTCTCCTTAATTGAAATACAATCAGGTTCTTCAAAAAGAGCTATCCTTTTGAAATACCTATTGTATTTAAAGCTGTGTCTTCATTATTGCTTTTTTTCCTGGGGAATTCACCTCCATCTCAGTTTAACTTGTTATTTCTAGTACCATGCTTACCAGGTCCTTTGTTGAACAGAGTTTCCCAAATTCTTAATTGAAAATCTATTAATTTTATCTCTATCAGAGTCCCTTGGACTGCAAAGAGATCAAACCAGTCAATCCTAAAGGAAATCAACCCTGAATATTCTTTGGAAGGACTGATGCTGAAGCTAAAGTTCCAATACTTTGGCACCTGATGTGAAGAGCTGACTCATTGGAAAAGACCCTGATGCTGGGGAAGACAGAAGGGAGGAGAAGGGGACGACAGAGGATGAGATGGTTGTATGGCAGCTTCGAATCAATGGACAGGGGTTTGAGCAAACTTCAGGAGATGGTGAAGCACAGGGAAGCCTGGTGTTCTGCTGTCTGTGGGGTTGCAAAGAGTCGGACACAGTTTAGCCACTGAATAACAAATAACTATTACAATTACCTTTACAGCACTGATGACAGTAGAAACACAAACTCTTTCATTCAAAAGGGTAAAAATAAAGTACAATTACTGCATCATTGTTCAGTTCAGTTCAGTCGCTCAGTCGTGTCCGACTCTTTGCGACCCCATGAACTGCAGCATGCCAGGCCTCCCTATCCATCAGCAACTCCCAGAGTTTACCCAAACTTATGTCCACTGAGTTGGTGATGCCATCCAACCATCTCATCCTCTGTCGTCCCCTTCTCCTCCTGCCTCTATCTTTCCCAGCATGAGGGTCTTTTCAAATGAGTCAGTTCTTTGTATCAGGTGGCCAAAGTATTGGAGTTTCAGCTTCAGCATCAGTCCTTCCAGTGAACACCCAGAACTGATCTCCTTTAAGATGGACTGGTTGGATCTCCTTGCAGTCCAAGGGACTCTCAAGAGTCTTCTCCAACACCACAGCTCAAAAGCATCAATTCTTTGGCATTCAGCTTTCTTTATAGTCCAACTCTCACATCCATACATGACTACTGGAAAAACCATAGCCTTGACTAGATGGAACTTTATTGGCAAAGCAATTGTGCTTGTTTTAATTATCCATGGAAAACAGCTTTAGAGACAATTGTTTTTGGAATACAAGCTATTTCTTTCTATTAAGTTTTCAGCCATTGAATTCTAGGCTTTTTCAGACTCCTCCTTTTCTCTTCCCACATCCCTATCAATATTTAAATCTCCCTCATTAATGGTTATATGATCTCTCTTCCTTCCATGTTATTTTTTATTTCACCAACAATGTGGAGATTAAAGGCTAGTTCATTCCTTTACTCATTTTACCTAAAAGAATCTATTAAGTGACTGCTATTGGCAAGGCACTGTGGTACTTTAATTTCTAATATGCCAACAGTTTTCTAATTATTCTCTGTGGCTCTACTTCCTCCTGCACTAGCAATGCATTAAAATCCTTCTTATCTTTTTTATCTCTTTGTTTCCAAAATTTCAATGATGTACCATGATTGACCATCAGTTTTGATTTACATTCAAGATTTCTTATGTAAATTAGACTTCTACTAGCTACCTGTCCAACTTTGCCTTCCACGACTGCCAACTATACTTAATCTATGATCATTTCTAGCCAGGTATATTAGCTTGCTATTCTCTGCATACATTTTTTATCTTCTTGCCTCTGAACAATAAAACCATATTTTTCAAATCAATTAAAACTACAGGTGAAAACAATACTCTCTAACTTCACTCAGATTCTTACTCTCTTTATACTTTAGAAAATTCGCTTTATCATTTCTCAAAAAACAGGAGGCTATATGCAACATATCCTAAGCAAACTGTTCTTTTAATGTCCTATTTATTCTTTAAGGTCTGAATTAAATAGTCAACCAGAATAAACGTGCTTTCAGATGAAAAGGCATTGAGAAGGAGCTATTTTAATCCTTTCTTCCCAACAATGAGAGTCTTGGTGAAAGATACCAGACTGGTCAGAATAATGAATCTCCAACTGCATTGTCCTATTGAAACTTGTCTTCTAGAGTTCATCATGACTCTATAGTCCAAACAGTCAGAATTGCCACTAGCAAAAACCTTATCTAATCTCTTCATCTCTGCACTGAGAGCAGGTTACTCAATCTCTGGTTACAGGGGCTAAGTATTATAAGAGAATATGGTACTTATTACTTTGTTTGGTTTTGTTTGTTTGTTTCTAGGGACGTGTATGTGTGTACATACCCACACACACACACATATTCTAAAATGCATTTGTGACGGTTTTGTGGAATTGTATATCTCCTGCCATATCAATTAACAAAAATGTAACAGCCATCAGTGACTTGGGGCCTCCAAATGTGAATAAGGGCCCTCAAACAAAGCCTGTGATCCAGCAGATGCCACCCCCACCCCACCCCCAGCAATTGCTGAGGAGCTCTGAGGAGGTCCAGAGAATGTGAAAAATCCAAAAAACCCAGGATGCTGCCCTTGGATAGTTGAGATGCATATGAAAGGAATGACTTCAATAATCCCAGACTCTTGTATCTTCCCATACATAGAAGAGCACTAAATTCCTTCACTTGAGATGTCTGTTTTTCCTTAATTAACGGTCATCTTTTATGTTCCCACTGCTTGCTCCCCTTTGTTACAAACTCCTATATACCCTGACTCCATCCTCTGCCTCCTCAAAGCAGTTTCTCAGGGTTACCTGAAATGCTGCCTCCTGGGCTTGAGGTCCTAACATTCCCATCAAATAAAACAGCCTCTACTTTCAGGTTGTGACTAATTTTTTAGACGACAGTTAGTAATGGTTTATAAACTATCAGGATTAGACAAATGGTAAAGAAAGAAGGAAAAACAGAATAAAAGAGAAGGAAAAAGAAAGAAAAAATAAAGAGAAGGAGTGATAAAAGAAAAAAAAATTGAGGCAAATATAAAAAAAAAATAGAAAAGAGTAACAGCCAAAGTGAGGTTATAAAACTAATCATTTATGATATAGAAAATCAATTTCCTTGTAACTCAGCAAGTTGCTGCAGAAAGGAGAGGCAACCATGCATAAAGGTGCTATTCAAAAGCTATGATTATTCCTTAATGAATGCCTCCATCTGGGGACAGATTGGTTAAACAGGATTAAAGAGAAGGACTCCGGTTCTGCAGCTCACCCAGTTCCCTATGCTGGGACAGGCTCATCAGAGAGGAAAGGTTTCTAAGGCCACAGCACAGTGAACAACTTGAGAAATGAAACTTGGATTTGGTGCCAATACTTGCAAATTTTCTTAAGGATTCCTGCTAATTTGCAGCAGATAACAAAACAAGTGTGAAAGTGTGAAATGACACATGCTAGAGGGAAGGCTGGAAGCTGGGAGAGAGGAAGTAGAGGAAGGTGCTATTTTAAGAGAATGCTTCAGTTCTTTATAATTAACTGTTAGCCTTTTTCCTTACATTATTGTTTACTACTCAGTTCAGTTCAGCTGAGTTGCTCAGTCGTGTCCAACTCTTTGACCCCACGGACTGAAGCACACCAGGCTTCCCTGTCCATCACCAACTTCAGAAGCTTGCTCAAACTTATGTCCATTGAATCAGTGATGCCATGTAACCATCTCATCCTCTATCATCCCTTTCTCTTCCTGCCCTCAGTCTTTCCCAGCATCAGGGCCTTTTCAAATGAGTCAGCTCTTCATATCAGATGGCCAAAGTATTGGAGTTTCAGCTTCAGCATCAGTCCCTCCAATGAACACCCAGGACTGATCTCCTTTAGGATGGACTGGTTGGATCTCCTTGCAGTCCAAGGGACTCTCAAGAGTCTTCTCCAACACCACAGTTCAAAAGCATCAATTCTTCGGCACTCAGCTTTCTTTACAGTCCAACTCTCACATCCATACATGAGTACTGGACAAACCATAGCTTTGACTAGATGGACATTTGTCAGCAAAGTAATGTCTTGCTTTCTAATAAGCTGTCTAGGTTGATTACAGCTTTTCTTCCAAGGAGCAAGCGTCTTTTAATTTCATGGCTGCAGTCACCATCCACGGTGATTTTGGAGCCCCCCAAAATAACTTTTTAATTTTACCTCTTTTTAATGTTTACTCCTGGTTGCCCAAATGGTTTGTTTGGGTTTTTCCATAAGTTCTTGTGGAAAAACCAGAGTGAACTTTTTGGTCAACCCAACAAGTATATGTGTGTCTGAGTTTCAGCCATAAACCCCCATGGAAGCAAGAAGACCATAAGAGTCACTCTAAAGAAGCCTTCTTAGCTGGCTAAGACATCCTAACAGGACAACAACTTGGAAAACAATGTGCTTTTGATACAGTGTAGAGGCAGCTGATCCTCTACATTATAGAAACTTTATTTATAAATAAAATAATTTATTTGGCAAAACAAATCAGGATGGAGTAGTGGGAGACACAAAAGTAGGGGAGAAAGGAGAGAAAGACAGGAAAGAGAAGCAACCTGATTATTTTATTACCATGCTTAAAATTCTTTCAGCAGCTCTGTGGTACATAAAGGGAAGCAGAGCTGAGTGATTTTTGGTAAGGCATTCATCTTTGGAACTATACAGCCTGGGTTCAGGTCTGATTAGTAACTCATGGGGAGACCTTGGATACATCATTTATTCCCTTTAAGTTTTAGTTTATTCGTGTGTAAAGCAAGGAAATATTATTACTATTCACCTATGGTCAGTGAGATCACTTTATCAAGCATTTTGCACAGTGTTAAAGTGTATGCTCAGTCGTGTCCTACTCTTTGTGACCCCATGGGCCCCACCAGGCTACTCTGTCCATGGAATTTTCCTGGCAAGAATACTGGAGTGGGTTGCCATTTCCTCTTCTAAGGGATCTTCTTAACCCAGAGATTGAACCCTGCAGCTCCTGTATAACAAATCAGAAACTCTCAAAATATCTTGAGTATCATCATTATTATTACTTGGAACATAGATTGGAAGATTTGCAAAAGCCTTCATTATAGATGTGGGGACTAGGGCTCAGAGATGTTTTCCAACTTTCTGAAAGTCATCAAAATAGGAAGATGGCTTTTTATTCCACAGCCCATAGGCCTTGTATATGACAAAAGAATGCCTGCTTTGAAACTCATAAATAATATAGAATTTAGAGCATTTGCATCATAGGTGGTGGCTGAATTTCTAACATTTTCTCCAAAAGATTCTGTAAACATTATTAGAAATTAATTTCATTGTCTTTAATGGCATATCTTCCTCATTACTGAATGACATGAGGAACACAAGACAGATTTCCAATAACCAGCCCCTGCCTCATATGACCTTAACTCCCACTGGGTACCTGTTTACAAAATCCTTTTCATGTTGCCATTTTTCTAGAAATCATGGTTCATGTGTTCAAATTAATACTTTCTGATAACAAATAGGAAAACTTTATGTTGGGTGTGCAGTTACTAATGGTACTTATTTTCTGTGCTTCTGCTATGAGATAATTTCCTTTTCTAAGTTCTCACTCAAAGGACTTACACAGAGTTCAGCCAATTCCATCTTTCAGAAAAACAGGCCAACATAATTTTTAATACGCCTATCAACTTTCCTTTTGGGAAGAAAACATCAGACCCATCCCATTCACTTCTTATTGATGTATTCACATTGAACTTTGCTGTTGATAGTGGAGTTCCTGAACGACTTGACTTGATACTGATGTGGCTTTCTTCAACAGTGTTAAATGGTTAAATATATTTCCTAATTGAGATTCTGAAATATAGCATTCTGATTTTGATGACGGCTTAAAATTCCGATTTCTTGTTTCAAAACTGACTTGACAGATGTGCAAGTGTGTGTGTGTGTGTGTGTGTGTGTATGTGTGTGTGTGCATGTGCATGCATAGGTATATGATATTTTAAAGCCATTGTAAACAGAAACAGCACCAATGATCACATGGTAAGAGTGCCCAAGATACTGTGAAAAAGAGCATGCTGGTACAGTTGTTACCCTGCTCCTAGTGGCCACTAGAAACAGACTCATCGCATGCCAGAGTGGGATGGACGTCAGATTTCATCTGGTCCATTAATGTTATTCCACTAATGGTGAAACACACCGAGGGAGATGAAAAACATACAGTTTGCTACTGAGAGAAGGAAGAGAGAGAGAGAGAGAGAGAGAGAGAGAGAGAGAGAGGAGGATGAGGAGAGGAAGGGAAAGGAGGAGGGCCAGGAAGAGGGGGAGGAAGGGGAGGGAGGAAGGAAGGGAGAAAGAATATAGAACACAAAAAGGGTTAAAATTCGATTTAGCTGTCTTAAAAATTTATTCTTCATTTTATTTTATAATATGGATATAATCAAATTACTAAGCAGATAAGCTAAGAGCTACAAAGACCACTCAGAGTTGAATAGTTTTTTTGTTTTATGGGGTTACTGATAAAAAAATAACAAGATACTGCTTATAATAAAAGTGCTAAGAGTCATTAGCTGGACTGCACAGGCCTAAAGATAAGAATATCCCCCCAAACCAGCTGAAAGGCTACTTATATTTTTTTGTTCAACTAAGAAAACAAGCACACTGTAAAAAACAGAACAAAGAGTGTCAGAGCTAAGAGTCCCATGAGATTTTCTATGACTTAAGCCCTGGCATTAATGAGAGCATGAGGCTGCTGCTTCAGGACTGCCAGTGGCTCATTATTTCCAAGATGAAGACCCAAAAAATATAGTAAGGGGAAGTTTGATTAGAATTTATTCTAGAAAATTCTGAACAACAAGCACAGTAAGTGGGAAATGTGTGGTGTATATTTTATTTGCTTTTTTTCACAACATAAGCTCTGACAGTTTACTCGGATAGCTTGAAACTCCAATTATTTTTTCTTCTGATATCAATCTGAAAAGTCAATTGTTGGGCAACAGTTTCAACATGTGTCTTAGAACACTTCTGAAAATGAAGTAAATGTCCACTGCTTCACAGTAACTAATTGCTGAAACAGGCCTGGTGCTCCTACAAATAGCTTTCCCCTCAGTGTGACACTGAGGGGATCCAAACACTGGCCGAGATTCAGGAAGCTGCTAAGAGTTCACAGGCAAACACCTCTGAAGGCTGCTAGCTGTAAGAACAAATTCTCAATGCAAGCTGTTCATCTCTAGGAATTTTCTTTATTCCTTAAATATGCCAGAACATTATTATGAATCAGGTGTTTGGGAAGAGCATTAAAAAAAAAAGTATGAATTTATAATGGCTATATAAAAACATACTCAAATCAGTCATTTAAAGACCAGATTTTCCTGAAAAAAATGAGATTTAATGAACTACATATTCCGTTTTAGGCTTTATGGCAAAAATCTAAAAACGATCCAAAGGGGCCAAAGAATTTTCTCCTTGGCTTTCTTTTGTCCCAACTTTTTACTGTGATAGAAATCATATAACATAAAATTGACTATCATAGGCATTTTTAAAACCACTTGAGATATGATTGATATGTAAAGTGCTATATATATTTAATGTAAACAACAACTCAGTGAGTTGTTATATGCCTATTAACACACTATGGTCCTTTGACCATTGTGGAATCAGGTTGATTTTTTGTTGTTGAGTTTTAGGAATACTCTATATATTTGGTATAATAATCCCTTATCAGATATGTGATTTGCAAATATTTTCCCCCATTCTGTGGTTTTCCTTAGTAGCCTTGGTGGGCACAATTTGTTTTTAAATTCTCCTGAAATCCAATTTATATATATGTATATATATATTTTTTTCCTCTTGTTACCTATGCTTTTATTGGTCACATCCAAGAAATCATTGTCAAATTCAATGTTGTGAAGCTTTTAATCTTATGTTTTCTTCTATGAGTTTTGTTTTAGGTCTTACATTTAGGTTCCTGATTCAACTTTAGTTAATTTTTTCAGATGGTGTTTGGTAAGGGTCCAATTTCATTCTTCTATATATGGATATACAATTTTATCAATACCCCTTGTGGAAAAGATTGTCCTTTCCCTCTTGATTGGTCTTAGTATCTTTGTCAAAAATCATTTGGCCATATATGCCAGGGGTTATTTCTGGAGTTTCTATTCTATTCCATCTGTATATATGTCTGTCTTTATGCCAGTACCACAGTTTGGATGACTACAGTTGCAGTAAGTTTGAAATGAGGAAATGTGAGTCCTCCAAATTTGTTCTTGTTTCTCAACATTGTTTGGGCTATTTGAAGTTCCTTGAAATTACATATGAATTTTATGATGAATTTTTAAGTTTCTGCAAAATGTGCTATTGGGATAATTCTTGCAATCCATGAACATGGAATACCTTTACATTTATTTGCTTTTTAAAAAACTTTTTTATTTTGATAAAATATATCAATATTTATATAAATATTTAACAACTGTTATCATTTTATCATTTTTGAGAGCACAGTTCAATGGCAATAAGCACAGTCACATGGCTGTGCAACTATCATCACTGTTCATCCCCACATACTTTCATCTTTCCAAATGGAAAGTCAGTACCCTTTAAATATTTTTGTCTTCCTTACTTTAGAAATGCTTTGCAATTCTTTTTTTTTTTTAAGTTTTTTGGCCACACCATGTGCTGCATGAGGGATCTTAATTCTCTGACCAAGAATCAAACCTGTGCCCTTTACAGTGGAAGTATGGAGTCCTAACCACTTGACTGCCAGGGAAGTCCCTGCTTTGTATTTATAATTGTACAAGTCCTTCTTCTTTGTTAATTTCTAAGTAATATTTTGGATGCTATTATAAATGAAACTGCTTTCTTAACTGGTAAACAGAAATTTCCCCCAAAAAGGAAAGCCTTGGACCTGATGGCTTCATTGGTGAATTTTCTAAACACTTAAAGAATAACTAACATCAATCTTTCTCAAACTTTCCCCCCCAAAAATGAAAAGAACATTCCCTAACATATTCCATGAGCTCAGCTTTTTCCCTAATGTCATAGCCAGACAAAGATACTGTGAGAAAATAAGGTTATAGACAATATCCTTTACAAACATCAATGCAAAATCCTTGAGAAAATTGAATTCAGTAGCATATTACAAGGATTACACACCATGACCAAGTGACTTTATCCCTGGAATTCAAGAATGGTTCAACATATGAAAAAAATTAGCACAAAAATCCACATTGACAGAAAGAAGGAAAAACAAGTTATAATAATTTCAACTGTTGCAGAAAAAGCATTTGACATGTTTAATACCCTTTCATGTAAAAAACACCCAACACAGTAAGTAAAGGAGAAACTCCCTCAATAAAATAAAGGTTATATATAAGAAAACCATAGCAAATAACCTACTCAATGATGATGACTGAATGCTTTTCTTCTAAGATCATAAAAAGGAAAGGATGCTCAATTCAGCCACTTATTTTCACAGAGGATTGATGTCTTAGCCAGAGCAATCAGACAAAAAAGAAAAGAAAAAAAAAATACCCAAATTCGAAAGAAGTAAAATTCTCTCTACTTATCATTTTATGATGATACTTTATATGTAGAAAATCTTAGAGACTCCACAAAAACTCTTAGAACTAATACGTGAATTCAGCAAAGCTGCAGGATACAAAGTAAACACATCAAAAAATCAGTTATATTTCTATATTATAACGATGAACAAAAAGGAAATTAAGAAAATAGCATCTTGGCCTTTTAAAAATTCACATAAAAGGTATGTTGTTTAGTCGCTAAGTCATGTCTGACTTTTTGCGACCCCATGGGCTGTAGCTCATCAGGCTCCTCTGTCCATGGGGTTCTCTATACAAGAACACTGTATTTGGAGGCAGAAATAAGGAAATAATATCAACCTATGCATTAGAACATTTGAATTGTCACTTAAAATATAACCTTCATAATAAAATTTCAATTCATTTTTGTCTTTTTCTTAAAATAATAAATATGATAATTTAATTTTAGATATGTTGGGGTTTTCTCTGCAATTTAAGCTTCTATTGTACAATTGGAAAGTGGCTTGCCCAAGTCTTCACAGCTAGGGTTTTATTCATATTCTATGCTACCTGCTTCCCTTCGCATAATATTTACGTATACAACTGCATATAAATGTAACTGAGGAAGAGTAGAGAAAGAACTCAGTTAGGCTAAACCTCTTTCCTTTTAGCCCTCCTTCTCACAGCTCTGTGGTAACGGATAAATCACTGCTCTCCCTGGGTTTGATTTTCCTTATGCAGAGAAAACACAGAGGGGACTCTCTTCATGTCATCTGGCCTACAGATTGCTACAGTGCTTTTCTGGTGATGCAACACTGCAGAATGGTTCAGAAGATACTTGAGGGACAATAATTGAGAACTGGGGGCTCAGATATGAGTAAGTTTGGGGTGGCAGTTGCTCTGCAGGTAGAGAGTGGACCAGCCGTTATTTCCATGTACGTCACTGTAGAGTCTAAGCTTATGTCTGTATTATAATTGATACTCAATTATAAGATTCATTTGAAGTCAGGATTATGCCACTGTTGATTATTATGATGATCAAAAGGACTAGCACTTTGAAAAGAGGCTTTTAAAAATGTAAGAGGTATTAATATTATAATTTAATCAGTATTTACTTAATAATAATTTGAATCCAATATTAAAAGAGTCTCTTAATAAAGTGAATTATAAAACTGCCTTTCCAAGACATATATTAGCATGGGATCAGAGTCGCACATAAGCAAAGTAGCAACTTTTCTTCTTTTTTACAAGTATTTTTGACGAGTGAAGGGAACAGACTTCACAAATTCTACTTATGGTTTCTCATTCTAGACTTCCAGCTATCAAGTATAAAAATAATGTCTTTAAAAACTATGTTTTGCTTTTGTTTTGGGGGTGGACAGAGCCCCTAAATTTTTCCAGAATTTTATTAATGTCTAAAGTCCATAAGATTGTTTGATTCACCACTATTCTGATCCAGCCCTTGAAGGAGATAGAAACACATAAAACTACTGATGAGCTGAAAAATCTTATATACATAATATATGTGTATGCATGTATATGCTTATTTAAACATACATGCATATACAGATAGGCTTCCCAGGTAGCTCAGTGCTAAAGAATCTATCTGCCAATGCAGGAGACACAAGAGACGCTAGCTTGATCCCTAAGTCAGGAAGATCCCTTGGAGAAGGAAATGGCAACCCAGACCAGTATTCTTGCCTGAAAATCCCATGGACAGAGGAGCCTGTCCATGGGGTTGCTAAGAGTCAGACATGATTTAACAGCTGCGCATGCATGCATGAATATAAAGATAAATATATAGAAATGTTTCAGAATAGTTTCCCTTACCAAATTCTTCCTAGCTTTTAAAATCTGCTGCAATTATCTTAGACAGTTTGGTTTACTATAACCATTTACTAGAGATTGGGTGGCTTAAAAACAAATGTTTCTCATAGTTCTTTAAGGTAGAAATCCAAGATCAGGGTGCCAACTTGGTCAGTTCAGTTCAGTCGCTCAGTCGTGTCCGACTCTTTGCGACCCCATGAATCATAGCATGCCAGGCCTCCCTGTCCATCACCAACTCCCAGTGTCTACGCAAACCCAAGTCCATCGAGTCGGTAATGCCATCCGGCCATCTCATTCTCTGTCATCCCCTTCTCCTTCCGCCCCCAATCTTTCCCAGCATCAGGGTCTTTTCCAATGAGTCAACTCTTTGCATCATGTGGCCAAAGTATTGGAGTTTCAGCTTCATCATCAGTCCTTCCAGTGAACACCCAGGACTGATCTCCTTTAGGATGGACTGGTTGGATCTCCTTGCAGTTAATGACCAATATCTAGTTTATAGAGGACTGTCTCCTTGCTGTGTCCTCATATGGTGCAAAGAGTGCTAGTAAGCTCTCTGGGTTCTTCTTACACAAACACTAATGCTATTCATGAGGGTACCATCCTCATGATCGAATTACTCCCCCCAAAATCCCACTTCCAAATAGTATCCTATTGTGATCTATTGTGATTAGTGTTTCAACATATGAATTTTTCAGAGGATATAACATTCATTGAATTGCAACAAATTGAAGGGGCTGGTATTTGGTAATGGTTTTCCAAACCATGAGCTGGTATAGAATAAGGAGACTAAAGAAAGTATACCTTAGAAATCGTGGACTTAATATTTACAGTTATATTTGCTAAAAACCCTGCAAGTGTCTGATGTGTAATAATCTATTAAATTGCTGATTTTGAGTCATCTTCTGATGGAGGGATAAGGGGGGGGGCATTCCTGATACAGTGCAATGAATCATTTACTAAAGAGTGAACCATGCTGACTTACTATAGCTTCATCGCTGCTCAGCTTCACTGTTTTGTGGGTTTTGCCACAGAAATGATGAATGCTTGTCTCTGAGAAAGTGATGGTTTTACAACAACAGTATATCTTTAGAAAGTCATTAAAGATATGTATTAAGATTTGCAAGCACAGAATTATTAAAAAGTTATTTATTACACAATAGCTATGAAAATAACTCTGGAGTCCAAAAATAAGGAACTATTTAAATAAATGCATAGCATGTCTAAACAGTGAAATTATGCATTTTAAATATGACACTGTAGGATACCATTTAATGATATGGGAGGTTAGACATTAATTATATTCTAAAGTGTCAACAGCACACTATATTATCAGGAAGGAGTGATAAACATTAGAACAGAAGAAAACATTGATATGTACCAAAATTCCTCATAATAGTAAATTCTTCGAAATTCATTTAGAATATAAATCAACTCAAATGCTAATTCTTTCTGTTTTTAGCCCCCAGCCTGTTTTCACTTTGACATACTAAAAACTTTTTTTGAAGTCAGCCAGCCAGGATGATGCATTTAAACTGAAATTTGAATGTTAACACTTCCCAGAGTGGCATCCCATTCCATTGATGGTAAATCCCATCAAATCTAATGTGGCCTGCAAGGCCCTGCATGAAATACTACTGCACCTGCCTGCTCTCTCATTTCATGATGTTCTCCCTGGAACTCACTCAACTACTGTCACATTAACACTCTTCCAAGATTGCCCCCAAATCAGGGTCTCTGAATATGATGTCCTTTTCCTTGTAATACTCTCCAGTTTCTCATTTTTCAAGTTCCAGCTTAAATGATATTTCTTCAAATACACTCACAATCTCAGCTAAAGTAGGCCATTCTACAGCCTACATCACTTTCTGCAGCAACAATTTTATTAGTTTTATTTATCTGTCTGTCTAGCCTTTGGAGAAAAAGTATTAGACAATAAACTGTGAGAGTTGTAATCTTACCTGTTTTACACTTTCCATGGTTGGCACATAGTAGGTGCTCAAAATAACTGCTACATGAATGCATGAACAAAAACCTTATCATTTTTGGTAAAGTCACATAAATTGTGGTTATGACCTCTATTACAATCAGAAAGATCAGCCATAGTTTAAGACACTGTTCAGGTTTAATCTTTGTAGAATACAATACACTCGATTAAGTCAAAGTCTTGAAGAAAATTAGCTCCATTTATCTGTATAGCTTTTACTTTATCCAAAAAAGTGATTTTAAATATTGAGGATTTTCCACATTATTCAATGAGAGTATCCAAATCTTAGGTCAAATGCTTATCACAGTGATCTCAGGAGATACAGCAGATACACAAACAATCTGGCTTCTCTGTTTGCAAAACTAAAGCCATAAAATTATATTCGTTTTAGTAAAATTAAACATTTCCTGTTAAATAAATATGCATCATCATTATCTACTTTAATTAAAGATTCCAGATTAATAAGCTTGGATAGGACTTATCACTATAATCAACAGCATTCCTGAAAAAGAACAGAATTACTATGGTTACTTCACTTTGTGGTTGTTCCTGAAATTAAAACATTCACACACACACGCACACACACACACACACACACACACACACACAAGACAGCCTGTTTCTCAGAATATTTTGAACATGAACCACTTACTAAAGTATGTCATCTCCTATCACTTAAAACAGATTTTTAAATTAAATTTGCTTCAAGAGATATTACCTTTTGTGAAGTATTAATTATTTTTAAAGAGAGATAGGGACACTCAAGATTATAAAGTGCTCCAGATGAACTACAACGAGTGGCTGTCTCCCATCCCAGCATATGCAGCTCCGAATCCCATATGCGAGACCCTCAAAATGTCTATCAGGAAAAAGTTTTGACATTATCTCTTCACATCAAGTATCTTAGACGAGGTCAGACCCTATCTGGAAAGCAATGGACTGTGGAGTGGTTTTGCTGAGACTGCAGTCAAGAAGTTGCTTTTATTCAACTATATTTAAAGTGTGAACCTTAAGATAAATGCAGGTAGTATATCATAAAGTTTTGTAACTTTAACTTTTCCTACTATACATTCACAGATTAGGATTATATGTACATACTCAATTATATGCATGAACTCAATTAGTTATACTCAATTAAATAAAAGAAATACATGGGTATACACATATGGATTTATTATATACCCCCAACTCTTTACAAATTTATTTCAAGTATCAAGTACATAAATGTGTTGGTTGCAACTATACCTCTGACCTAGCAGGGGAAGTAATCATTGCTAAAAGAAATTTTCTTTTGCAATATAGTAGAAGGTTCATATAAACAGATTGTTTCAGTTATGTACTGATGTAAGATTTATAGAAAAGAGTCAGTTGAGAAAATGCTCAGTCATGAAGGACTTTTTGGCAAAGCCAAATTGTCCTTCATTTTCTCGGGCAAGGAATGGTTAGGGAAGGAAATTTCAGGTCAGTGGAGTGGGCTAAACTAAGCTCTATTAGGAATGGCTGTAGCTCCATGGAGTTTGGTTCGACTCCATTAAAACACAAACCATGAAAATCAACATGGTCCTAGGCTCTGGTATATAGAGACACATAACTGAACAATTCTGGTCTGTACAAATTTCCAATCTCACAGGAAGAGCTGTAAGTAAGAAAATAATGCAGGGCACCATGCAATGAGGTAGTGAATTAGAATCTGGAATTTAGTCTGGAAAGATGAATTCCAGGGATAAATTTAGAACTAAAAAGAAAGTTATCAACACTTAAGAGAGACAAAGGAGTTAATTTGTTCCCACAGGGTTGCTCTGCATAAAGTTATTTATGTAAGGTCCTTAAAGGGACAAATGATATTAGTTGAGGTGATAGAATAAGTGCATCCATGCAATTACACACTTGGTGAAGAAATGCTTCCACTTTCTCAGCATTCATTCCAAGGGAGGAAGAAAGTTACTGAAGAAGGACTGGGATGCTAGTCCTTTTCAGTGATTCCAAGAATGACAGAGAAAAAAATAAAATTTCTGATATGATGCTCTTGTATCTTTCCTTTTTGAATGTCACCATTAGTAAAGAAATTTAAAATTTTTAAAATAGCTCACTCTCATGGTCATGGAGCTCACAGAATTGTCACAGCATCCTCACTGACATCTTCAAGACCTGACCATGGTTTATGAATGAATGACAGGTAGCTAACACTTAACTCAGTTATTTTGGAGTTTGGTACCATATGAGATAACAAATAAAATATAGCTGGTATTTTAAGACTTTGACTCTAAATTACAAATTTCAGATATAAAGTTCCCATATTGATCTAAGAAGTAGCTGAATTATCAACATGCAGAGATTTCTGGCATTCATGCTTTTCATGTATTGTCCTTCCCCTCTCCTTTTTTTTTTATTTCCCAAGAAGAAGATGGGGTCAATTGACAAAAAGAGATAAAAACAAATGGGGGAGAATAAATATTCAGATTAAGTTGAAAATTAGCCAGAAGAGAAATTGAAGAAGAAAATAGTACTTCTTTCAAGTTCCACATGGAAGAAAGCATGAGTAATGTTCTGATAGTGGATTAGTTCATTTGTGGACTAGACAGAAAGAAAAAAAAGAAATAAAATGGAAGGCTCCAGAGACACAGTCTTCCTCACCATCCTTCTAATGACTATTTATTATGTATAATAAATGGCTCACTGCCTTCAAACAGAAATGTACAACAGAGAATTTGATGCAATTGCAGTTACATACAGACTACACCAGAAAACTAAAGAAAATGAAGATTTCAAAGAAAGATACATGCCAATGATTCTGCAGAGATTAAAACCTCAGGTTCCCTTCTAAAAGTTATCATTAAGTAGACCCTGAGTAGGACGGACATCAGCTCACGTGATTCTTATATAGTGGTCCACAGATCACACTTAAACACTGCTATCTTCCTTCACTTAGATTTTCTAAGTGTAATAGTTTAGTGGCAAACACTGGTAAGGGGAAAGTCATCTCTACTATTACAGACTATCTGTCACATTTGTAGCTTGCTAAATATTCCCTCCTTAACATTAAATTATAAAGTACTGAAGCATTAATCACATATCCAGTCATGTCCGACTCATTGCAACCCCATGGACTGCAGCACGCCAGGCCTTCCTGTCCATCACCAACTACTGGAGTTTACTCAAACTCATGTCCATTGGGTTGGTGATGCCATCCAACCATCTCATCCTCTGTCGTCCCCTTCTCCTCCCACTCTCAATCCCTCCCAGCGTCAGGGTCTTTTCAAATGAGTCAGTTCTTCACATCAGATAGACGAGTATTGGAGTTTCAGCTTCAGCATCAGTCCTTCCAATGAACGTTCAGGACTGATTTCCTTTAGGATGGACTGATTGGATTTCCTTGCAGTCCAAGGTACTATTAATCACATATATATGTATTTTAAAAGCATTCTACATCATTTTCTTGTTAGGTTATATTTTTATACTATTCTTATATATTATAATCCTAAATTTTTAAAAATATAATAGCTAGGGTTAGGTGTTGTGGAAGAAGATAAGGAAGAAATTAAAAGGAAAAAGAAGATTTGACATCAAGTTCCTCTGCTTATCTATTGATTGAGTGACCTTTAGCAACTTCTTATCTACCCATAATCAAGGAAATCAATGACATCTTTCATATCCCTTACAAATCTTAATTTCAATAATTATATTCAATGACAATTGAACACATATAGTTAGTTATCTAGTTATTTATATATAATATGGTAGAACATGTTTTTATTTTAAATGTCATGCTATAGTTAAATGTCATAATGAATAAAATAAAAGCTCTTTAACACATTTTATTTGTGTTTTAGAGCAGTGATAATTAATGACACCCAAAATGTGGCCTGAAAAATGATTATTTAATAATATAGAAATGTATATATTACAGAATTATTAAGGGATGACCATTCTGTAAAGTAAGGGAAAAAAATCCCTTAATTATGTAATTTATGGCTTATAATTCCCTGAAAACAATGGTAAGCTATTTCAAGTTTCATGGTGAACTCTAACTGACCTCTCAAAGCCCTACTCCAAAGTCAACTTCAAGATTTCCTTAAAGTAACCAATCCATACCCTCACTTTCAGATGCTTTATCAATCTTTGTGATACTGTGTGTCATATATGATTTCCACTGTTGCATGGATCATACTGTGTATTGGTTACCGTCCTATCTAGCCCTCTAAACTATGAGCATCTTAAAAAGAAGAGGCTCAGTTGTATTTGTCTCTGTATCCCTCATCCTGAAGAAAACATGTAACATAAGGTAGATTCTGAATGGATATTTGTGAATGAACACATATGAATTTATATTTGTCTTCTTAGATAACTGTACTTGTTAATATTTAGAGCAGGAGCAAGGGGACTGAATTATAACCTTTGACTTCAAGCACTGAAAACTATACTGAACCATCATTCTGAGAATGTCTAAGAGATTTCCCACTTTTCCTTCATTATGCTTACTATTTTAAACTGGCAAATACCAAATTCTTTCAACAATGTATTTGATGCTCCTAAACATCCATTAGTGCCCTAAACATCCATTTTCTAGTGCTATAAACATCCATCGAGTGTTCTTGTTGGGTATGAAAACACTGAACATTGAAGAGAATGGTCTTAAATTTAGGACTTGAGTCCTAACTTTCCCATTTATTAACTACATAATGTTAGGAAATTTATTTTAGTTCTCTAAGACATACTTGCCTCATTTTCTCATCTGCAAAACAGGGATGGAAACAGTACTTACCCTTCCAAAGTATGTGAGAGGTTTAAAACAGAGCACTTAGATTCAGTACTTAGCATATAAAAAATATTTAATAAATGTAAATAATTAGAGTCTACAAACTTTTGATTTTAATGAAAATGTCTTAATTATAAAGGAATCTTTGTAAAAGAAAATGCCTGTACTGTTCCATCATGCAAACCTTTTTCTGTCATGTTAAATGCTAAATTATCTTTTTAAAATCTAGAATGAATATTGTTGATTTCAACAAATGCATTCTTAGCACCAATACAAATATTCACATGCATTTTTTCCTTTGATCTACAAATGTGATGAATTTATTCAAGTTATTTTCTAATTTTAATCAACTCTTAACATTTACAGAGTAAATTCTTCATGATTAAAGTATATTATTGTTTTACAAAATTGCTGAATTAATATTTTTGCATCATTACTTTACTGTCTCCTTTTGTGCTATTTTTATAGGTTAGGTTGTTTGGGTATCAGGGTTACTGAAATGAACAGAAGAGATTCCATCTTTGTCTCTGATTAGCCAATAGTATAAAAACTATTTGCTCCTCATATTTTGCTTATTTTAAAAACCTTATTCATGACTTCTTATTTTTTCCAAATTTATTTATTTCCAAAGACATACATATTTATTAAACATTTATTGACTGATAGAGTTTTCATGTATATTATTTCATTTTTGTAATACTCATTTGTAGTTAGTAAGTGTATTATATTTAGTGTCACTAGCCTCATTTCTTAGATGTGGAAACATATTCAGAGGGATTATTGGCCTAAACTGGACTGTTGAAAAGATATTTATATAGGCCAATCTAACTCCATTAAGACATCCAATAGCTAATCACACAATGCAAAATAGAATGAGACTGACTAATATGTTTAAATGTCCTTTAAAAACAAAAATTAAAATGTGGAGATAGATGGGAAAGAAATATCAGTTTGCAATCTTATACTTCTGTAATAAATGAAATTTAGCAAAAAGGATAAATGCAGCAATTTTAAAATGATATTCAGGAAATAATTTTAGCAGTTTTAAAATTTATATTCTAAACAAACTAAATTTGCAACATTGCCAATCAAATCAATATTATAAGAGAACAAAATTAAATAAACAAATGTCATATATATACATGTAAAATTCCTTTCAAAATTTATTGAAATATGGGATGAAAAAGGAAATGAATAATAAAAAGTAATAAGTGGGCCATCAATATATAATAAGTTCACAAGTCACACTTTAAAAATATATATAAAGTAATTACATTGTAGAAAAACTATAAAGGAAAAATTTAAAATATCATCAACAGCAAATGATACATTTGCAAGTTTGGCAATGGTAGCAGCAAAAGTTAGGGAGTCCCTGGCCTCAAACTGCGAGGGGTATATAGTTCAGTCCTCTGGTCATTTACTATAGTTCTCATATTTCCGTATTTGTAACCTCACAAAGAAACCTCAGACATGCAGATGGTAGCACTCTACTGGCAGAAAGCAGAGGAACTAAAGAGTCTCTTGATGAAGGTGAAAGAAAAGAATGAAAAAGCTGGATTAAAACTCAACATTCAGAAAACCAAGATTATGGCATCCAGTCCCATCACTTCATGGCAAACAGATGGGGGGAGAAATGGGAACAATGTCAGACTGTATTTTTGGGGGCTTCAAAATCACTGTCGATGGTGACTGCAGCCACAAAATTAAAAGATGCTTGCTCCTTGGAATAAAAGCTATGACAAACCTAGATAGCATATTAAAAAGCAGAGACATCACTTTGCTGACAGAGGTCCGTATAGTCAAAACTATGTTTTTTCCAGTCGTCATGTAGAGATGTGAGATTTGGACCATAAAGAAGGCTGAGCACCGAAAAATTGATGCTTTTGATTTGTGGTGCTGGAGAAGACTCTTGAGCATCCTGGGAGCACGAGATAAAACCAGTCAATCCTAAAGGAAAGCATCAGTCTTACATTGGAAGGACTGATGCTGAAGGTGAAGCTCCAATACTTTGGCCACTTGATGTGAACAGCCAACTCTTTGGAAAAGACCCTGATGCTGGGGAAGATTGAAGGTAGGAGGAGGAGAGGACCACAGAGGATGAGATGGCTGTATGGCATCACTGACTCAATGGACATGGGTTTGAGTAAACTCTGGGAGACAATGAAGGATAGAGAAGCCTGGCATGTTGCAGTCCATGGGGGTCACAAGGAGTCACACGTGACTTAGCGACTGAACAATAACACAAAGAAAATCTCACTGACCAAGTAAAATTACAGCCCCAAAATATCCAAATAAAATGATATGAAAATTCAAATCAGACAGTGGCCAAATACTCTAGAAGTAATCCTCCATTTTTAAAAACTGTTAAACTTCTTATTTAGGCCTACTCACGAATAGGGCTCTTTCTCATTACAAAGTCCATCTTAGGAAGCATAGGTGATATTTTCTTCTTGATAATCAGCAACACTATTGTATAGTTACAGTGGGACTATTCCATCATGGTTAAACAATTTTCAATTTAAACTTATTAGCTAGCTATAAAGCCTTGTTTCATCTATTACACAATGACGTGTTTTTCTGCCTATTGATTCCTGCTTCGCACATGTGTGTCGCTGTTTGTAGGGGAGACAGAATGAGGACAGCAAGGGGACTGTTAACATTCACTGCCATTGCGGGGGCTGGGGCAGGAACTACTGATGGGCTATGGGTCACAGCACAGGACCACAGTGCCCTTGTTCTCCGTGACAGTGAAAGCCGCTCAGTCATGTCCGACTCTTTGTGACCCCATGGGCTACACAGTCCATGGAATTCTCCAGGCCAGAATACTGGAGTGGGTGGCCTATCCCTTCTCCAGGGGATCTTCCCAACCCAGAGACTGAACCCATGTCTCCCACATTGCAGGCGGATTCTTTACCAGCTGACCCACCAGGGAAGCCCAAGAATACTGGAGTGGATAGCCTATCCCTTCTCCAGAAGATCTTCCCGACCCAGGAATCAAACCAGGGTCTCCTGCATTGCAGGAGGATTCTTTACCATCTGAGCTCAGGGAAGTCTGACATGTTCTCTCTGAAGGACATATAAACCATATTCAAAGGGAGTAGGTATAAAACTTTACTTTGTTGTTTTTGTTTAGTTGTTAAGTTGTTGTTTAGTGTTTTATGTCCAACTCTTCGCCGCCCCATGGACTGTAGCCCACCAGGCTCCTCTGTCCATGGGATTCTCCAGGCAAGAACACTGGAGTGGGTTGCCATTTCCTTCTCCAGGGGATCTTCCTGATCCAGAGATCGAACCTGCGTCTCCTGCATTGGCACGCAAATTCTTTACCACTGAGTCATTCAGAAAGCCCTTAAAACTTTACTAGAGCTCTGGAAAGTTTACCCTTACCCCTTCGCTGTCTTTGTGTTAAACTCATAGCCTGGTAAACTTTGTTTAACTGCCAAATACAACAGCACTACAGTGTGATATTTATGGGTAATTGATTCAGACTATCTTTTCCTGTATTCACCTTTATTTTATGGCCATATTGAAAAGGATTGAATTTTTCCATCTGGTATATAAAGTCTCTGTGACTTAAGATTTTGAGATATGAATGCTAGAAAATGACTTAAAACACTAAGTGTATTTTAAAGGTTCTGTAATGATTGAAGATGATATAGTTGGTGGTGATATGCATCAACAAATTAAAATTTTAGATTTCTCAGGGTAAATACCAAACATCCTTTCTCCTGCTCCAATTTTCCTGATCACTATGGAGTAAAGGTAATTACAGTTATAGAAAAGTGCAGACTTTAAGGAAAATTTGGAGATGATATAGCAATCCATAAAATCTTTGTAAAACTTCTCCTTTCTGAGTACAGTAGTGTTAAGGTTGTTATCATGGACTCATGCTATTAATTTTCATTAACCATTTTCTTTTTTACATTGCCTGTCATGCTAACTTCTAAGGAAATTAAGCCACTTGGTATCATCACTTCCATATAATCCTAATCCATGGCCAGATGGCAAAAAGAATGACAATATTTTATACAGCTCCTCTTATCAAGAAGAGGAATTATCTCATTCTCCCATTGAAATTGGCCTGGCTTTGAAACTTACTTTGTCTAAAAGACAGTGAAGAAAGTGAGGCTGTGCAAATCCTTACCCTAGTCCTCAACAGCCCTTTCTTAGATTGCTGCCGCCATGTGAATAAGCCCAAGTTAGATGGTAGAAAAGAGATCAAGGGGAAGAGAACCAAGGCCCCCCAGGCAGCAGCCAGCTAACTCTCACCCATAAGAATAAGAATGATAAGCCCCTGTTTATCACAATGATTGACCATACACAAGATCAGCAGTGCCCAGCCAAGATGAAAAGAACCACACAGAAGAATTGTGAACTACATTAATGGCGGTTGCTGTTAAGCCAGAAGATTTTGGAGTAATATTTTATGGAGCTAAAAATGATCCTTAACTTCATGACATGTTAGCACTGCTAGTGCACTAGTTATTTATATTTTTGTAACATAACTAGTATCTCTGTAATTACAATCAGGCTAGCTTTCTTTTTCATATGCTTTGTAAAATATGGGGCTAAGTATACCTATACTCATGTTACTGTGTTCCACGTGTAAAGACCAGGGTGACACAAGAGACAGCCTCATACAGTAGTTAAGTGGCCAGGTCCTAGCACTACACAGATTTTCTTGGAGCCCTTTCCACCACACACTGGTTGTTTGATTTTAGACAAATGGATAAATTTCTCCATTTTTTCTTATAAAATAAATATAATAATATCTCCCTTATAAAGCTGTAGTAGGGAGAAAATAGCTTACTTAATGTCTCATGTGTAGTAGGTATTCAATGGATATTTATTTTTAAAATTTGTAGCACACTGCAGTAATGATGTTTTTCATTAATATATCATTCCAACTCCTTTAATTCCCACAGCTTATCTTTTAATGTCTTTATACTCCGTAACTTTGTAATGAAAAAGAAATGTGTGAGGCATATTAGAAATCAGATAGGTGACAGTTTTGGAATCCAAGAATATAGTCTATTTTCTTTATATTTCTGGAGGATAAGTAATTGCCTAGTTTACTAGAAAAGTGCTGTCATTTGAAATATACAGGGGATTTATACTACTAGAACTGATCTCAAATATCCAACAAAAAAAAAGCATTTAATTGACATTTTTAAATAAAATAGTAAGTTCAGTGAATCAAAGCTTGTATTTACAGCCATATTAATTTGGAAAGTGGGAAAGATGGCAAATACTTTATATGGAATAGCACAATTCTACTACCATCGAGAGAAGAAAGTTTCATAAAACATTTGGCTTTGTATAGTTCTGTGTTAAGCTTTGGAGAAACATTATCAATTAGAGGTTTTAACATATATAGTATATTGCTGGAACTTCCCTGGGGGTCCAGTGGTTAAGACTTCAGCTTTCAATGCAGGAGGTGGGGATTTGATGTCTGGTTAGGGAGGTAAGAACCTGTATGTCTTGGGACCAAAACACCAAAACATAAAACAAAAGCAATGTTTTCACAGAGTCAAAAAAAAAAAAAAAAAAAAAACTGAAAAAATAGCCATTAAAAATGACCATTCATTAAAACTGGTCCACATAAAAATAAATCTTTAAAAAAATAGAATATATAGTATATTATAATGATGTTTTTATATCCCTTGCCAGATTTATAAAAGATGAGAGTGGAGATGCTGCTCCTGAGAAGTAGAGGACTTAAAATAGAGGTTTAGGGTCCATTGGAAAGGATGAGGCTCAAGAGATATTGTCTGAACATGTTTGAATGAGGGGAAAATGTTCCAAGCATCTTTTTCTTTTCATTCCTTCACTGTTTCTGTGAATCGCAGCAAGAAGCACACAGACCATCACCGAAGATCCATCAGAAAGGATGACGCTCAATACATACTGTCTGAAGGTGTTTGAATGAGAGGAAAACGTCCCAAGCATCTTCTTGCTTTCATTCCTGCACTGTTTCTGTTAATTGCAGCAAAAAGCACACAGACTATCATCAACTCATCAAACTCTTCTTTAACAATCAAGATCCAGTTCAGATGTTACTTCTTCTGCTCTCTCCTCTATGACCTAATGGTATGAGGTTCAGATTTTTATTGCGACTCATTATATTTCACTATAATTTTCTTTTAAAAGGTATCCACTCTTGCTCTCACTCTCTCTGCCTTATTGGTAACCTTTCAAAGGGCAAGGTCGTTAAATTTTCATCTCATTGATTCATCCATTTATTCAGCAAATAGCTGAGTACCTAATATAAGCCAGATGTGATACCAATGACAAATTATACAAAAAAAAAAAAAAAATTAAGATACCAGTCACAATTTCTACTATCAAGAGCCACTGTATCTAGGTGGGAACACGGAGTAATACACACATGATTACCGTATTACCTTATGTAAGCTATCAGAAATAAAGTGCTGTGAGGTGATGCAGGGAGAACCCTTAAAATAAAGCTAGGGAGTTCAACAAAGGTTTCTTAGAGGACAGGACACTTCATGTGAGGTTAATGAGATGAATGGGAGGAAAAAGTGTGCTTATAGGCTTGTTGGTGATCTAGAGCAAATTAGAATATAGCAAAAAAAATCACCATGACTGAAGTGCTGCGTGAATGCCATACCTATTATTTTTACACAGGTATTGCGGTAGTAGGGCCTCAATAAATGCTGAATAAAGACTGAATAAAGCTCTGAGGAAAATGATGCATGGCTGACAGATCTACAGAATGGAACATCAGTTTACATGATCCTAGGAGGTGGAGACAGGGAATAACAGCAAGTGAGTGTAATGTCTTCCTCTCACCATCATTCAGCCATTCAACAATGTTAACCGGCAAAGACTCTCAGTGACATGTTGATGTGTGCTCTGTTTCAGGGGAAGGGAGACAGGAATAGCCTATCAGAAATCTTTTGAACTGTCAAATACTGCGATAAGTAACCAAAGGCTGGGACACAGGGGCACTTTAGAAAACATACTCAGTGATTCCTTATGTCTTACATGCTTTGGATTTCAAAGAAATCTTCTTTCATTTTTCTACTTATTTTTCTTGCATCAAAAGAAACATAAAAGATGCATATATGTAGAATTTAGGAAAAGAATAGCCCAGATGAACCTATTTGCAAAGCAGAAATAGAGACACAGATATAGAGAACAAATCTATGGACATCAAAGAGGGAAAGAGGGGGATAAATTGGAAGACTAGGATTAACATATGGACACTACTATGTATAAAATAGATAACCAATGAGAACCTACTGTATAGCACAGGGTGGGGGGGGTGGAAAGAAGGTACAGTCTATTTGCAAGATATATTAACCTTAAAAATGCATTCCAGTATACAGTAGGTGCAGACAAATACTGTGATTCCACTTATATGAGGTACCTAGAGCAGTCTAATTCATAGTCAGAAAGTACATTGGTAGATGCCAGGGGTTGGGGACATGGGGAGGGAGAATGGGGAGTTAGTGTTTAATAAGGACAGAGTTTAAGTTTAGGAAGGTGAAAAATTCAGGAGACAGATGATGGTGAGAGTTGCACAGCAATGTATATGTACTTAGCGCCACTGAAATGCATAGTTAAATATTGGTGAGATAGTGTGTTTTATATTATGTGACTTTTACCATAATTGTGTGTATATGGGTAATTGCTCAGTCATCTCCAGCTCTTTGCAACACTTTGGACTCTAGCCTGCCAGGCTCCTCTGTCCATAAGATTTCCCATGCAAGAATACAGGAGTGGCTTGCTATATCTTACTCCAGGGGATTCTTCCTGACCCAGGGATCACACTAGCTTCACCTGCATCTCCTGCATTGGCAGGGGGATTCTTTACCCACTGAACTACCAGGGAAGCCCCTACCATAATTAAAAGCACATTAAAAACACTACAGAAGGATCCTTCACGTATGCCAGACCCTGTGCTAGATACTGATGATCCCAACAGACGTAGACCAGAGAAGACAAACTCACCAAGTACTCTCTTTTTCTCAGGGCTCTGCTGTAGATGAATAGCAGGAAAACTTGCGTGGGTTTCTTACAAGTCAGAGAACCCAGCCGCTACTCTTAATTGTTCCTTCTTAGGAGATACGCAAGCTGATATGAGTGAATAAGATCTCTTCACCACTCAGGTACAGAGCTACTAGTGTTTATTGAATGTCCATTATATCCTTTGCGTTTGATGCAGATCCTCTTCTTAATCCTCAACATAATCCTATGAAGTAATAACCTTCATTTTGCCTCTTAGGAAACAGAGACTGCTTATTTATGAAGGTTAAATCATTTGCACAAATTCATGCAAGTGATAAGTGAGAGAGATTGATTCTGCAAATGTTTGTCTCATTCTAAAAGCCTCAATCGTGAGTTTCTACCCTTAAAATGTTTTCTTGCCAAGCATATCATGATTCTATTTCATAGATTGTTTTATGTGAATGTAAAATCAGGCCAAGACAAGCATCTTAATAATACATTCTAGACTATATTCTACACACCCCCAAACAATATCACTTCTATGCTTCCTCTGCACTGACTCTGAGGATGTAATACAATCAGGCACACCCAGGAAAGGATCAGCGTGAAATGTATATGTTCGTTTCCCCAGGATCGTCTAACATGGTGAAATATTCCTTAATCATAAAAAGGTAACGGGTTGAAACCAGTTATAGCCATGCATCACTTCCTAATTTAAAATGATGCCTCTCCTAATAATGTAATTTCACAGAACAATAAACAAAACAGCCATCTATTTGGTTTTTATTTTTCATCTGTGGATCAGATATGTGAAAGGATTCTTTGGGCAATCTTTGAGAAAAGTGTTTAAGGAAGTCACAATGTGAATAATAAGCGAGGGCAGAATGGGGATCTTGTCTGCCTTCACCCTCTGCTGGATAAAGCAGCATGGCTGCTTCTCTATAGAAGAAGGAAGCTATGGGGCTGTTTCAGTGTTCTCATTTCCCCAAAGAAGGTTATTTTCATATCTAATCAATTCTCTGGTTCAGCCGAATGGTTAATTGCTGAGAAAGTCATCTGATCAAAGCGACTGGACCTTATCAACTACTTGACAGTGCAGTGGGGTTTTCCATTATCAACCTCAATTCACTCAAAAAGTGGATGATTATTTAGCTTTAATCAGAGCAGTGAGGCTATTATAAAGCTTGACTCTGCTTTTCATTGGGGTTACAGTAGACTCAAATGAAGTTGCCATGGATTATAGTAGAAGGAACACAATCTTTGGAATAAGATGTGAATTTGAAACTACCTCTGTCATCTATGAAGGCTTCCCTGACGGTTCAGTGGTAAAGAACTGGCCAGCAATCCAGGAGATGCGGAGATGCAGGTTCAAACCCTGGGTTGGGAAGATACCCTGGAGAAGGAAATGGCAACTTGTTCCAATATTCTTGTCTAGAAAATCCCATGGACAGAGGAGCCTGTCAGGCTACATACAGTCCATGGGGTCACAAAGAGTCAGACACGACTGAGCACTCAGGCACACCTGTCATCTATGAATGATTTCTGAAAACTGACTTGACTTTTTCAAGGATATGTACCCTCATCTATAAACTAGTGAAATTAATATCTACTGAATGTAGGGAGAACATAAAGTAGTATTAAATAGTCAACAATTAGTACATCCTAGTTCTGTTCTATTATCTTTGTGATCAAAAGGCAATCCTAGCAATATGAACAGGTAGCTGGAGAGAACATGACTCTTCATCTTGCCTTAACTTCCTGTCTAAACTGTTAAATAACTTTGGTGGAAATAAAGCACACTATTTACTAACATACTTTTCTGACAATTGTATCACAGCAGTGGAAAATGGAAACAGTACTATTCTAATAAATCATCTTAACAGCTCAGTAAGTTTTTAATGTTGGCTTAGCACTTTTATCTGTTTAAAGAAAAATGATATAGAAATAGAATATTCTGCTATTATTCTACCTCTGCAAGCTTGCAGGACACACTGCAAGGGCACTGTGCATTAAGAATCTATTGTGCACCCTGGACTTTTTCTTCCCAAAATCTCACAAAAGATTTACATGTTAGACAAAAAATGTGATAGTTATAATAAAGCCTTTTCTTCCCACCATGGCCTAAAGGCTACATATTAGTTCCAAAGATATGACTTTGGGTTACAAATCAAATTAAAAAGTTGCATCAAGAAACATTCTTAAGTGGATGAGGTCCACTTTCCCTTAACTATTCCATAATATGCAGTGGCCAACTAATACTATGGAGCTCTGCATAATGATAACATTATTTGGAGATGTTCAATAAGCCAATGTCCCCTACCTTTTGCAACTGGGAGTTGTGAAATGCTAGAAATTTGCAACAACCCAAGGATTCTTGCCTGGAAAATTTCATGTACAGAGGAGCCTGGCAGGCTACAGTCCATAGGATTACAAAGACCAGAACACAACGGAGCACACATACACAGACACACACAAGGAATCCTTTAGCTTTAGAGCAGAAGATAGTGGTAAAAATAGTCTTCAAGTTCTTTAGACAAAACTCTGTAATGACTATTCCCACCGCCAATAAAGGCTTTGACTTTATCTTCTCTCTGTCTGCTTTTTGGTGGCTTCTTAACCTTACCAAAGATGTTGCCCATGGTGTTCCATTGTCCCTGAGTTCATGCATTTAAGTTGAGAAGCGAAATAAAGAGGAAGAGAGGCAAAAAATTGAGGGTAGCCTAGAAGGTGTTGAACAAGATTTGCGGTTCGATTCAACAACTAGGTATTGAGTCACTGCTTTTTCAACCCCCTGAGGTACCTACAAAATGAAGTAGAGATAGCTCCAAATTGTTCACACACTGAGTTGGATATATATGTCTGATTTCCAAAAGCCACTAGAAAGGTCTGAGTAAGTTATCTCCAAGGTGGGAGAGGAGGGAAGATGGTTTCCTCCAGTGTGTGTGTGTGTGATTTTAGGTAGTTTGTTTTAACTCTCAAAGACTCACATGCATATATTTTATTCCAGTGCTGATCAATGGATAACAGCTGCCTGGAACACAGTGTAAAAGAGGCCCCTGAGGTTGTCTGTAGGCTTGGCAGAAGAGGGGTCTGGTCAGAGGGTCAGTGATATGAACAAGGTGGGTGAAAGGAGCAAACTGTGTTTTCAGTGAATCATCCGAGGGCCTACAGGATAAAATTCAGGCTTACTAGTATGGCATAAAAGATTCATATTCTGTATAGCATCCCGTGTTGCGGCACAGTACACAAGGATGACCAAGTCCTTGGTTACCCTACATGCCATACTTTTCCACATTTTTGAACCTCTATACAACTCCCTTTTCCTGGAATAATTTACTTAAATTTCAAGATCTTTCTCTTAGGGAAAATCTCTTTCAAGTTTGAACTCAAAAGACTTCTGACGTCATTACCATCCTAAGTAGATCTGACTTCGTTTGTCTCCTCACATTATCCTACAAGAGGACTTCAGCAAACAGTTATAATAAAGGGGTTTGTTTTACATTCATTGTCATATTAGTGATCTATTTCTGGGCAACAGATTGCCCTAAAACTTAATAGTTTAAAAAAACAACAACTGTTCTTTATGTGAGTAATTTAGGACTGTCTCAGTTGATGGTTCTGGCTCAAGGTGTCTCTTTAGATCATGGTCAAGGTGTCAACTGGGGTTACTGTCATTGCCAGGCTTAACGGAAGCTGGAAGTTCACTCCCAAGCACACTCATATGGTTGTTGTCAGGCCTTGGTTTCTTGAAGGCTCTTGGACCGAGGGCCCTGGTTCTCCACCATAACAGTGAGCCTCTCTACAGGGCTTCTCACAGCTGGCAACTTGATTAGCTCAGAACAAGTAGTGTGAAAGAAAGAAAGAAACGCCAAGGCAGTAGCCACAGTGTTTTTAAATAACCCAATCTCAGAAGTGGCACTCATCATATTTGTCAAATGTTATTTATTTGAAGCAAGTCCAGTAAGTTCAACCCACACTGATGGGGAAGAGATTCCACAAAGGCATGAAAATTGTCTCAGGAATCACTGCAAATCATCACAGAGTCAATCTATCACATTCAGTATTTTTCCTAACTGGGTTGAAACCACAATTAATTGCTCTATGTTTCCCTAGCATCTGTCTAGAGTTTGGCACAGTAAACAATGAAAGGAAGGAAGGAAGGAGGAGAATGAGAAGGTAAGACCCATCAAATCATATCATAAACTGAGTCCCTTAACAACTGGAAACGACCAATCTATAAAACTATTGTTCAGGAGAGAGAAGCAAATCTGAATATCTTAGCCAAGACTGAAATTACATGGACTTTCTAGCATTATGGCCTTTGATTATGCCATTTAGCAAAAAAAGAATTTGTAGTTTAGAACTGCTATATAGGTCTGGAAAAGAATCTCTGAATTTAGAAATATAAAGACTAATTATATTCATTTTCCTGGTTCATGGAGGTTCCTTGCAGTATATTTTATGACCAAAAGGCCCTGTGGCTGAAACACTGACATTTATGGATGCAGTTTTATGTAATAAACAGAAGTTCAATTATCTTAAATGGGTTTTCTTAAGTGCTATATCCAAAGTGAACTCTAATTTAGGCTGATTTCTCTTCAACTGATAAATGGAGAAATGTCAAGTCTCTTGCTTTAAAATACTTGATATGACATTTTTCCTTTTGAAATATAGTTCTCAGTCCATCCCTCCCTTCCTCCTTCACTCTCTCCATAAACATGTAGGTGATAGGAAAATGTAGGTGATTAAAATCTGGTGCCTACTCTCAGAATCCAGCATATGTACATCCAGATATGCATGCAATCATAATATAATGTAAAATAACAATTATATAATGTGAATAAACTATAATGTGAATGTAATATACAAAATACTCTAGGGTTATAGGAAAAGAGGGATCAGCTTTGTCTGGAAGATATCAGAAGGTAATAGATGAGATATGCTACAGACTTTTAATCACGAAATAGAGTGTACACAATGGTTTGATATATTCCTTAAAAGAAACCTATCTATAGAAGAAATCTATAAAAGAAACCTATCTATAAAAGAAATCTATCTATAGGATGCAGATAATTTAGTTATGGGTCAAACTTCTTGAAACTTATTTAATTCTAGTAAAAGCCCTCTTTGACATGAAAAGACTTTATCTGACATGAAGTTGTATAGGATTTCAATAAATTTTTCTGTCCTAATGAGCATCAGTTTATTTTTTTTAAACAAAATAAATTAGGAGCATTTCAACTGCAATTTCAGGAAAAGGAAAAGGAACTAATGATGGAAGAATCACAAAGCAAAACTTTTCCTGTCACTGCTCAGAGAGGCAACAGTAATAGTTTCCAGTTCAGCTTAACTGTGATTGATTTCGTGGCAATTTAAATGTACAAACAATACATTTATTCACACGAGTTAATTTGATTGCAGCTTCAGAACTAACAAAGGGCAGTTGGAACACTTTCAGACCTGAGTTCTGTTTCAATTTCTTTGCTTTTATGGTCACATTAATCATTAAATTAGAATAGAAAAAAAGTGTTGTTACAAGATACAGTTTGACTATATTAATTGTACTTTCAAGATAAAGGATTCTGATGTTCATATTTAATTTTGATTAATTTCCATAATAGAACATTGCAGTTAAAAGAAACATTAACTTCAGCTTAACTATATTTTCAATTTATTATCAACCAAATATACTGAAAATTAAACACAGTTCCATTCAGAGAAAACAAATGTTATATGAAGTCTTATTTTAATTGAGAACTAGAATGAGTGTAAAATGACATGCATTAGCCCAATTAAAATATGCATTTTTTAAATCCCAATCTTGCGTTCTCTTGAAAAACTCTGGTGTCAGAAAGAATAGACATAAGTTAGCATCCTTAAACATACCATTTTAGCATTCAAAATGGCTATCAACTCTCAGAAAAGACGTGGATTATAAAAAGGTGGGATAGGAAAGAGGGGGGATGGTTTGTTGGAAAGACATCATTGCATACAATTTAGAGTTGGGAAAGTGTATAAAATGTGATCTAGTAGACAGACATCCTCAATTTAAAAAGTCAAGCTGGTAATCTGTCTCCTCTCCCAGCTACCATATTCCATGCCTATAATAAAGGGAAGATTCAGATCACTGAATAGAGACCAGTCTCTTAAGGCATTTCCTTTCTTAATCATTTCACAGATAACATTTACAAACCTTCTATATGCAAGAAAATCAGATAAATTAAAAATAGTCCTTTTAGCTAAGGCCTTATGACCCAGTAAGAGAAGACAGATCTCATTAAGCATGGAATCATGCTGATGAAAAGGAGGGAAGAGATCTGAGACATATTTCTAAAGCTGTGCTGTGCTTAGTCTCTTGGTCGTGTCTGACTCTGTGACCCCGTGGACTGTAGCCCACCAGGCTCCTCTGTCCGTGGGGATTTTCCACGCAAGAATACTGGAGTGGGTTGCTGTGCCTGCCCTCTTCCAGGGGATCTTCTAGACCCAGGAATCAAACCAGGGTCTCCTGCATTGCAGATGGATTCTTTACCAGCTGAGCTACCAGGGAAGCCCTATTTCTAAAGGGGGGTGGGTAAATCACAAATACAAACTTGAGAAATGCCATTTCTCCCCCTATATTAGGTTTCTTAGGTTTCTTCAAGCTGGAGGTCTTCTGTTTCAACATTCTCCATAAATGTTTCATTCTCTTCTTCTCTTTGTTCCCAAATCATCATAATTTCTTCAAATGAGAAGACTAAAATAAACAGATACAAACTTTCTTTTCTCTTCCTTCTCTAATCCATTTATTCTCTACTTTCATTCATAGCTTTGATATCCTTTCTTCTTTTTCATTTTTGAATTATTTAATAGCTTTTTTCTATGCAAATGTTCTATAAGGAATAGAACATTTATACAAAAAAAGAAAAAGAAAAAATAAGAGGGAAAACCCATGCAGCAAACCTACCAAGAATATATTTTATAGACAGACAGCTTAGACAACCCACACTCTTTCCTGAGCCAATGTGACCTCTATATTTTTCTCTTTTTATATTTTCATTCACTTAAAAAATATTTCCCTTTATAAATGTCCACATTTTGTTTTTCCTTCAGCAGATATAACTTTTGGGAAAAAGAAATATATCACATGTAGACCTGTTTATAGGAAAAAGCACACAGTGAACATTCAATGCATAAATATTAAAACAAAGATACTAAGGAAAAGACTTAGGCACTAGAGACCAAATGCTACAGGGTATAAGCACTAAGAACTATTAATTAAAAGGAAAACTTAATTTTATTGTAAAATAACTCAGTTATAGTTTATCATAAATTATCTTAAATGTATTGTAATTTGGTGATCTTGAAGTTTTAAAACTATATAACCTAAGTATTACATCTATCACATCTATGGCAGGGATGTCATTAAGTATAAAAAGAAGCACTATCATGCTTTGCTAGTCAAGACGATCCCTAGATTAGCAAAAGTTGTAATGCTTCATCTTCCAAGTCTAAGATGCTAAATAAGACAACAGATAAAACAGGGGCTGCCCACAAATGTTTTTTTTTTTTTTTTCCATTTATTTTTATTAGTTGGAGGCGAATTACTTTACAATATTGTAGTGCTTTTTGCCATACATTGACATGAATCAGCCATGATTTGCATGTGTTCCCCATCCTGAACCCCCCTCCCACCTCCCTCCCCATCCCATCCCTCTGGGTCATCACAGTGTACCAGCCCCGAGCATTTGTCTCATGCATTCAACCTGAACTGGCGATCGGTTTCACACTTGATAATATACATGTTTCGATGCTGTTCTCTCAGATCATCTCACCCTCACCTTCTCCCATAGAGTCCAAAAGTCTGTTCTATACATCTGTGTCTCTTTTTCTGTCTTGCGTATAGGGTTATCGTTACCATCTTTCTAAATTCCATATATATGCGTTAGTATACTGTATTGGTGTTTATCTTTCTGGCTTACTTCACTCTGTATAATGGCCTCCAGTTTCATTCATCTCATTAGAACTGATTCAAATGTATTCTTTTTAATGGCTGAGTAATATTCCATGGTGTATATGTACCACAGCTTCCTTATCCATTCGTCTGCTGATGGGCATCTGGGTTGCTTCCATGTCCTGGCTATTATAAACAGTGCTGCGATGAACATTGGGGTGCACGTGTCTCTTTCAGTTCTGGTTTCCTAGGTGTGTATGCCCAGAAGTGGAATTGCTGGGTCATATGGTAGTTCTATTTCCAGTTTTTTTAAGGAATCTCCACACTGTTCTCCATAGTGGCTGTACTAGTTTGCATTCCCACCGACAGTGTAAGAGGGTTCCCTTTTCTCCACACCCTCTCCAGCATTTATTGCTTGTAGACTTTTGGATAGCAGCCATCCTGACTGGCGTGTAGTGGTACCTCATTGTGGTTTTGATTTGCATTTCTCTGATAATGAGTGATGTTGAGCATCTTTTCATGTGTTTGTTAGCCATCTGTATGTCTTCCTTGGAGAAATGTCTGTTTAGATCTTTGGCCCATTTTTTGATTGGGTCATTTATTTTTCTGGAATTGAGCTGCAGGAGTTGCTTATATATTTTAGAGATTAATCCTTTGTCTGTTTCCTCATTTGCTATTATTTTCTCCCATTCTGAAGCTGCCTTTTCACTTTGCTTATAGTCTCCTTTGTTGTACAAAAGCTTTTAAGTTTAATTAGGTTCCATTTGTTTATTTTTGCTTTTATTTCCAATATTCTGGGAGGTGGGTCATAGAGGATCTTGCTGTGATTTATGTTGGAGAGTGTTTTGCCTATGTTCTCCTCTAGGAGTTTTATAGTTTCTGGTCTTACATTTAGATCTTTAATCCATTTTGAGTTTATTTCTGTGTATGGTGTTAGAAAGTGTTCTAGTTTCATTCTTTTACCCACAAAAGTTATGATGAGGTCAATCATGAAATTTGATGCCCAACTGTCATTCCATCTCACTTTAAGATTTCTGCAGAAGACTAATGAACATAGAATGAGAATGTAGCAGAAGACAATGTAAACTGGTTGCTGGAATGTAGGCTTATATATCTATCCCTTGATCTTTATTCTTAATTTATAGGGCTATAATGAGAATATATTCTCTATTTTTGTGCATGAAACAGCTCTGTTCTTGAAGAATGGAACATCAGACTAGGGAGGAAAACCATAAAATAAAAGACCAGTAATATTGCAGTTATTATGTGCAATAGGATCAATAAAGTGTAAGTGAAATCACTCAGTCATGTCTGACTCTTTGTGACCCCAGGGACTGTAGCCTACCAGGCTCCTCAGTCCATGGGATTTTTCAGGCAAGAGTACTGGAGTGGGTTGCCATTTCCTTCTCCAGGAGATCTTTCTGACCCAGGGACTGAACTCAGGTCTTCCGCATCGTAGGCAGACGCTTCACCATCTGAGCCACCAGGGAATTCCATAGAGGATCCATATAGGGTCAAAAGAGAGTCAAAAAATCAATACAGAAGATAATGGAACAAAACTTGAAAAAGTACTGGATAAATCAATAGAAATAGTGGACTTGGGAGCAAGTGAGGTTTTAGAGGAGTAAATGTGTAGTGACTGACAGGCTGGTTAACATTCTTGTCATCTATTTTATTCTTAGGTATACTGTCTACATCTGTCAGCAGTGATGCGCAGTAAAGAGCAGTTATACCAAGGTTTTCAACCTGGAGTTTTGTCAATGCTTACTTCCACTTTCTGTTCTTAAAATAATCAATAGCCTGCTTTATAGTATCTCAGAAACATCTGAATGAATCATCCAGAGCAATAACATGCAACTGCAAGGACTTCAAACTTTTATTTTTTAACTTGATAAAGTCAGGACTTAAATTCATTCTTCAAGTAATAGTGATGATTATTCCCCCCACTATCATCTTGATCTCTTGAGGAACTTTTGGGAGCCTAGAAATATGAAATATTAATGGAGATTATTTTCTGCCAAGATTGTTGTAACCTTGTCATTCTGATCACTGAGTTTGGATCTAAACACATATAAAAACACCTGGATAGTTACTGGATTAGTCAACACCATGGCAGGAAACAGGCATGATTGGTTGATGGGAGAGATGAATAAGGAAAAAAAAATATTTATAAAGGTGGACAAGGTGTGAGAAACAAACAGGATATTGTAACACTTCCAGAATAGCAAGAGAGGAAGTCCTTACTATCACAAGGCTTCACCCAAAGGAAATGGTCACTGAGACACTGAAAGCGTAGGAGCTGTATGATCAGGGCCACCTGTCAGGAGCTGTAGCCTTAGTAAAGAGACAAGTCCATCCTGAGAGCACCTGGCCGAAAGTGAACTGGGGATTCAATGTCCCAGCCTCATCCATCTCCCCGCTGTTCATATCTTGACAGTGTCTTCATTTTCTAAACTCAGAAAGCCAAACAACAAGCAAACTGCACATGCCAGCCTTCTAGGACCTATAGAAAGGTGCTTGCAAACTCAGTTGCTCAGTCATGTCTGACTCTGTGACCCCATGAACTGTAGCCCACCGGGCTTCTTAGTCCATGGGATTTTCCAGGCAAGAGTACTGGAGTGGGTTGCCATTTCTTTCTCCAGAAGAATATTCCTGACCCAGGGATCCAATCTGTGTCTCCTACTTGGCAGGCAGATTCTTTACCACTGAGCCAGCTGGGAAGCCCTTAATGAGAAAGAGGGGTTCTGGGGGACAAACATAGCATATTTGGCACAGAAGATCCTTTCATAATTTGTTAAAGCAGCAAGGTAAACTCTGGCAGGCAAATTCATTTTTAACAGCTTAAATTTTCACTGCTATCACTGTAGAGCTATTTTCCCCTCTCTCAAATATATTTAATATAATGAAAAATGTATTTTTTTCCATACAAGAGAATTGATTCAGGAATATTATGAAGTTGGAAATATTGACTTTGGTTCCATTAATCTAGTTTTCTCCTTTCCTTGTTCACCAAAGCATAGGTCTTTCGAGATAGTCCCCTCTCCTATCATATTGGCCTCTAGAGCTATTGAAAAGTGTATCACTTAGCTAGTCTTTCTCTCTACCAAACGAGCTATCAGCAAATAGTGTTAATGATATAAGATTGTAAATCTTCACTAATGCCTTTGAACCTTATCAAAGCACAACACCTTTGCCTGACATTTCAAAAACCCAGGTATGGAAGATAGTTTCAATGTCTGGGAAAAAAGAAAGAAGACTATCATACAAATGCCCTGTGAGCCATGCCCAGTACCCGAGATTCCTTGGGGTAGTAATTGTGCTGTTGGTCAAACATTTGTGGTTCTCCTAGGCATGTAGTATCATTGCACTTTCTTGTCCATTGTGGTTTGGTATGGTCATGCAATTTGCTTTGTCCAATAACAAGTATTGATTATGGGAGGAAACTTTAAAATCCAATGCCTGATTCAAATTGTTAGCTCCTTCTGCCTATCACAGTACTAAGCAATGTCAGATAGTTTTACTCTGACAGCCAGGATCCTGAACTGAGTATAACTTGATGGAAATATGCCATCAGTAAGCAATACATCTCAGCTGTTTGCAAAATTCTGAAATTTGGTGTTATATGTGGCCATGGCATAACATAGCCCATACGAATTGACACAATCCTCAGGGAATTAATTTATACCACTAATATCTTCTTTGTATACAATGATACTGATTTCCTCCAAACTCTGATTTTTAGTATTTTGTTTTTAAAGTCCAAAAATACACTCAGGAGCATGTACATTCTGCGAATAGATTTATCTGATATATAGGTCTGATATATCAGGGAAGTTTCAAGAAATTTCTGAAATATTAAATGCTCATACTTAAATGATTATTTTATATTTCACAAGTCAAAGATACAAAAATTGTGTGAGTATGGTAATTATACAAAGTAACAGGAATGCTATCAATAGAACACACAAGGACATTTCTTAAACATGTGCTTTTAGAAAAATGTCTTATAGTTCCTCAGAAGAGTTTGGAAATATTTCCACTCTGAAAAATAAATCCCTAAATTATGAGGCTGGAAAGTTACTTCTGATATTCCCATATTATTGGTTTCATGAATTATTTATTTATTTATTTTGTTTCTTAAACCTTCTAGAGTTTTTTTTTTCCCTAAGTTGAAATTATGTCTTTTAGAAATACTATAGGAAGGAAACAAGAAAACAAACAAACAAAAACCCCTGAAAGTAAAAGTAATTTAACTTTGGATATAATAACTAAACAGACATAAATATCTCAAAGAATGCTTTTCTGTTTCAACCATGACTGTTCGATGGAGTGGAGAAAAACACAGGAATCACATTAAAGTAAAATTAATCAGCTGAAACATACTACATATGCCTCAGTGATTAACAAGAATATTTTATTTGTATCAGTTATGCAAATTGAGAACAAGGTATTTTAAGGTTTTCCCAGTTCACATATTAATTCAGAATATATGAAATAATTTGAATGCAAATGACCTAGAGGCATATCTCAAAAAGTCCACATACAAGCACAGAATTATAAACTCATTGGCCTTTTTGTGCTATGTTAGTCCATCCTCGTCAGAAAGTTTACCATTAAAACAATGTTCAGTTAAACAAAGAAGCCTTTTGCTTTTAAAGAGAAACGTGAAATCTTTGCTAATGATTGATGGAGTTTACCTTAATGTTCTCAAATCTCATGAGTGTCAAATTTACCTTGGGCACTTATTGAAAATTCAGACCCTTCTGTGACTCCAAAGAGCTTGATTTGGTGGTCAGAGGTCAAATTGATCAGGTTATTTCTGATGCAAGCCTAGTCATTGACCATTGAGAAACACAGCCAAGACAGAGCCCTTACAAGGGTATGGGACATTGATTTTGTCTATTTGCATCACACATTTTTAGTTAACATGCTTTCTATAAAATTCTCTTCTCTAACAAGAAAGGAGAAAGGAACATATTATCCTATTGATTTATTTTCCTTGATGAAGAGTAAATTATTCATTTTTTATTAAATGAGTAAACCATTTACTATTCAAGTCACATATTATTTGATATTTCTCACAAGTTAATAACTCCTCAGAAATTCTGTGATTGTGAAAATTAGACTGATAACTTGCTGTAATTAAGACTGTGTTAATTGTATCTGACTTCATTGAACTCAGACACCCTCTAATTTCATCCATTGTTTCCTACTGAGAATAATCTTCAAACTTCACATTGATTAGACAATTTTATTATTGTTTTATAAAAACTTTCTCACCACTGGCAATGCCTTTGTAAACGTATCTCTATTTGACTTGTATGAATTCTATAAGCTCTTTTATTTTCCCTGGGAACCTCTGAGACATTTCCTGAACATATAAAAATATTGTTCAGTTGTACACATTACAAAAATAAATGGACCTTACTAACTGTCATTTGGTCAGCTTACTTTGCATTTCTGTTTGTTTATTCTTTAAAAACATAAGAAATACATGGTGTAATAATTGAAAAATAGCAAAAAATAAGTAAATGAATGACTACCCCCAAATCCTTCCATTAAGACACAACTACTGTTAAATTTTGGCTTTGTATGCTTTTTAATTTTTTATCCTGTGTGCCTATAATTAAAACATTAAAAATCCTGACAAATATAATGAACACTATTATCTGTTATATATGAAAGTGTGTGAGAGAGTAAATCCTAAGAGTTCTCATCACAAGGAAAAAACATTTTCTATTTCTTTAATGTTGTATCTACATTAGATGTTGGATGTTCACAAAACTTATTGTGGTAATCATTTCACGATGTGTACTCAGATCATTATGCTATTCACCTTGTGCTGTATGTCAATTATATCTCAATAAAACTAGAGGCAAAAAAGAATAAAAACAAACAGATCAATCATCTGTCATGAACCTGCTTTTTCCCTATTAACCTGTTTCTTTCTTCAATGCTTACCACCTATTCCTCTATTTCATCTTCCCTATTTTATTGTTTTGCTGCTTCTAGGATGCTGACCTATAGGACTGTATAAGTTTAAGGTATTCATCTGTGAAGATTTGATACACGTATAGACTGCAAACTGTTTACCACAACAAGGTTAGTTAAACATCCTTCATCTCAATTACCTTTTCATTTGTTAGTTATGGTAAGAACACTTAAGATCTGTTCTCACAGAACTTTTCAAGTATACAGTATACAACTGTTAGCCCTAATCATTATGCTACAGTCTACATTAGATCCCTGGGACTTCTTCTTATAATTGTACATTTGTATCCACTGACCAATATGTCCCAATTTCTTCCACCACCTCCAGCCCCTGGAAACCTATTCTCTGTTTCTATGAGTCTGATGTTTTTAGATTCCACATATAGGTGAGATGATACAAGGTTTGTCTTTCTCTCTTCGACTCATTTCACTTATCATGATGCCTTCAAGGTTCATCTACATTGTACAAATGGAAGGATTTCTTTCTTTTATATGACTGAATAATATTTCTTCTCACACCACACACAGAACACACACACACACATATATCACACTTGCATCATCTATTTATCTGTTGATGGACACATAGGTTGCTTTCATGTCTTGGCAACTGTGAATAATGCTACATTGAACACAAAAGAATAGACATCTCTTAGAGGTAGTGATTTCATTTCTTTTGGATATATGCCAGAAGTGGGATTGCTAGATTATACAGTAGTTTTAAGTTTTTGAGGAACCTCCATCCACACTATTTGTCACAGTGGTTATAACAGTTTACTTCCTACCAACCATGCACAAGGTCCTTCTTTCTCCATATCCATGCCAGCTCCCTTTTTAAGAACCAAAGTAGCAAATGCTTCAGTTAGATGCATTTACATTCTTTCCTTTCTTTAAACATACACTCTTCTTACAAAGACAACCAAGAGATTTTGTTCAGGGAGCCAGGGTCCTCTGCTGAGAGTAATGAGGCTCATCTATACTTCTTTAGAATCTTGATCACTGTCACTCTTATGTACATTCTTGTTTCAGTGATATATCCACATTGCAATTCATTGTCTTTCATTAGTTGAGACCATAATCCCATGGTTTTAAAGGTATGATGAATCTTGCGGGAGGGAATTTGCTTCCTTTGGTGTAGTTTCATTACATTGTATATATTTTCAATATACCTGATATTAAAATGATGAACCTGAACAACGTAGTTTTTAACAAAAGAGGATTTCTACAGGAGTGATCCCAACACGCATGTTCTGATAAGCTTCAAAGTCAGGACTACCTCGGTTATAATTTTAGATGGATCATGGCATATACACATGTAGAAAAGGAAAGAATACTATGTTAATGAGTCAAATAGACAATGGATGTACATATGAAAGAGAAGGGACAGAATGGCAAAGTGTGAACAAGGTTTGCTGTTATACCAGATGTCCTATTTCTTCTACTAAGCAGCTATCACTGCTTATTAAAGGATCTAACTGGGTAAGTGCATTAAAGTAATAATAATAATAACAGCTAACATTTCTCCAGTGCTAACCATTTACTATGCATTGTACTGAACTCTTTATGTGTCATGTCATTAAGCCTCCAAACACCCTGTGATTAACTCATTGAAGTTAAGGAACTTAGCCACGATTACAAAAGTAGTAAGTTGTGTCCCTGGAGGTGAGGTTCCAGAGTCTGTGCTCTTAACCACTCCATGGTGATAATGTTATTAATAATAATATGTGCTCTGAAAATACTGCTTCTTAGCCTTTACTCTCAGAAACTATCATTAGTTCTTGATTCACTCAATTCTAAGCCCCTTGTTTATAGGGATGATGAAGTTTCTGTTCTGCAAAACAACTCACTATTTCTTAACTGGTATTTACCACTTTCTGCCCAGTGTCCCCCACGGATGGAAACTCATGGCCCATGCACCTTATCCTGACCATTCTGAGGATTGCAGTTAAAGCCACAGATCGAACTATCCTCCACAGACCCAGCATAACATGGTGTAACTTGGATTTGCCTCTGTTGGAAAAGGAAATAACTGGAGAAATAACTAGGTACGCTGTAGTAGGCTTGTAAAGGAGACAAAACCATGTCACCATATGTGGTGCTCTAGAAACATTTAAGATAATTATTTTATTATTCACTCATTTCATCTTAGTAAAATGTATAGTGTTACATGCAGTTACATCTAAAAAAGTATAATACATCACATAGTATCCAGAGCTGTCAAAGAAACATGAAATTCACCTTTGGAAGGCAAATCTCAAACAAAAATTTAAGGATGGGAAGGAAAAAAAAAAATCCACCAGCATAATCAAAAGTTATCTCCTAGTGGCAACATTTTTTAAGATGAAATCCTATGGTTATAATTAGTTCCTTGATTATCTTTTAACCCAAAAGAGAAAAGACCATGATTAAGGATAATGATTTATTACTTCATATTTCTAAAGGTATTTACTTTAAAAAAAGGAGAGATTCTACCTGATCTCAGATATGCCTAATTCTCCTGATCTGCACAAATATATAGTACTTGAGAAGAGACACTGAAATTTTAGTATTATTCAATAAGACAGAGTAATATATAAAATAATATGAACAATACATGATTTGGGGGAAAAGTCTTTCTTTCATGTAAGGATCCTAGGGAATGCATACTTTTCATTTTATCTTGAGTAAACTCATTATGATTATTATTGCTGGCACCAGGCTACAGAATGAAACACAAGTGATAGAGCCTCATATTTTGCAGCTAAAGAGCCAGAACAGCAAATTTTGAACCATGGAAACTGAAGCTGTTCCACAGTCCATTTTGCATTGTACATGTCTCTCCGGTATGTTATCACACATGTGCAAGTATTTATATTGTGGAATATATACTGCAGAATTTCAAATACTGAAATGTTTGACCATTTTAAGCTGTGTTACAGAGGATCATAATGTTGAAAACCCACATTCTGAACAAGGTCCAAATCCCTAACACTCATTAGCTGTTTGTCCTCAGGCAACTATTTAATTAACATCCATCCACCCAGTTGAACAAGCCTTGACGTTTTTCTTCTTTCTCATCATCTCACTCAATCCATTACTAAGTCCAGCCAATTCTATTTCCTAAACTTCTCGACCCCATTCACTTCTCTGTCCTTTGTGTCATTTCCTGCTCCAAGGCACTTCGATCTTTCTCCTTCACTCCCACAGAAGCCTCCTAACGGATACCTATCCATCCTCTTCTGTTGTTTTCTAGTCCAGTACCTATAGAGCAACCGAAGTGACCTTTTTACAGTACGAATCTGATTCTAGTTCACTAGTTAAAACAAGCAAAATGCAAATAAGCAAATAACACTTCTGTTTTCCCATTTTTCTTTAGGCTAAAATCTAAAGTTAATAGGTGGTCTGCAAGAAGGCCAAGCACAAGCCAGAGTCTCCTTTCTATACTTCTTTTTCCTTGTATTGCAATCACATGAGCCATCTTCGATTTTTCTAAAATGTGTCAGACTCCTTTCCCAGCTCAGGACCTTTGTAGACATTACGTTTCTCTTTCTGATTCTGTCCTCACCAACCCCACCCCACTGCCAACCTCTCCTTGGTTGTCAAATTCTTCTTTAGGACTCCCGAAACTTCCATTTTAGATCAGGTTTACTCTATAATCTCATACTGCTCTGGATTTCTCTGTAGCCCTTGTCACAGTTGCGACCAACTGATTTGTTCTTTAACTGGCTGCACAGGATTTCTCCAGTGAATTAATGGAAATCCCATACCCCATCAAAACCCAGATTCAATGGACCATACAGATCAGCTCTGCGAGAGACATAACAGGCAGTTGGTCAATTATTGTTGAATACATGAGTGGAACTCTGACCCTCAGATTCCCTTCTGTGCAATGGGATAATAAGTACTATTATGCGATAATACTGGGATATAATGGGATAATAAGTTTATTTCATAAGATTTTAGATTTTAACAAAGATTGATGAGATATCATCCCTAATGCAGAAAGCATAGTGCCTTTCACATAGTAAACACTATCATGTTTGCTTTTTAACTTGATAGGTTTTAAAAAAAATACTGGAGGATAATTGCTTTACAATATTATGCTGGTTTCTGCCATGTACCAACACGAATCATCTGCGGGTATACACATGTCCCCTCCCTCCTGAGTCCTCTCCCACCTCCCCCTCTAGGTTTTCACAGAGCACTGGGTTGAGCTCCCATGTCACACAGCACATTCCGACTGGCTACCTATTTTACACATGGTGATGTACATGTTTCCATGCTGCTCACGATTCATCGCACCCTCTCCTTCCCCTACTCTGTCCACAAGTCTGTTCTCTATGTCTGCGTATCCATCGCTGCCCTGCAAATACGTTCATCAGTATCATCTTATATCTGTCTGTTCCTGTGATAATACAACTTATATTACTTATTTATTTTTACTTTTTTTGGTAATAATACTTAAAATTACAGACAAAAAAGACCAAATGAATTACCTTAAATACTCAGAAGCATATACTAGCAATGGAAGATTAGAAAGAGAAATTAAGGAAAAATTCCATGTATCATCACAAGAAGAATAAAATACTTAGGGATAAACCTATCTAAGGAGGCAAAAGACCTTTACTCAAAAAACTATAAGGTATAGATGAAATAAATCAGAGGTGACACAACAGATGGACAGATATACCATGTTCTTGGATCAGAAGAATCAATATTGTGAAAATGACTGTACCACCCAAAGCAATCTATAGATTCAAGACAATCCCTGTCAAGTTACCAATGGCATTTTTCACAGAACTAGAATAGAATATTTTTACAATTTTTATGGAAACACAGAAGACTTCAAATAATCAAAGCAATCTTGAGAAAGAAAAAATGTAGCTGGAGGAATCAGGCTCCCTGACTTCAGACAATACTGCAAAGCTACAGTCATCAAGACAGTATGGTACTGGCACAAAAACAGAAATACAAGTCAAGGGAACAAGATAAAAATATACGGAGATAAATCCACACAACTATTGTTACCTAATCTATGATAAAGAAGTCAAGAATATACAATGGGGAAAAGACAGTCTCTTTAGTAAATGGCTCTAGGAAAACTACACAGTTACATGCAAAAGAATGAAATTAGAATACTCCCTAATACCACACATAAAATTAAATTCAAAATGGATTAAAGTACTAAATATAAGGCCAGATACTATAAAACTCTTAGAGGAAAACATAGCAGAACACTTTTGACATAAATTACTACAAGATCTTTTCGGATTCACTCCCTAGAGTCATGAAAATTAAAAATAAATAAATAAATAAGCAAATGGGATCTAACTAAATGTAATAGCATTTGCATAGCAAAGGAAACCATAAATAAGACAAAAAGACAACTTTCAGAATGGGAGATAATATTTGTAAACAGAATACCAATAAAGGATTAATCTCCAAAATATACAAAGAGCTCACGTAGCTCAATATAAAGAAAAAAAATACCCAAACAACCCAGTCAAAATATAGGCAGAAGATCTAAATAGATATTTCTCCAAAGAAGACATACAGTTGGCCAAAAAACACACAAAAAGATGCTCAACACTATACAAATTCAAATACAATGATGTGTGTGTGTGTGTGTATCAATGATTTACTTTGCTCTACACTTTAACACAACGTTTTAAATTAAATATACCCCAAGAAAAATTTTAAACAACTATTTAGAGGAAAGTCACTTATTTGGTATAAACCTAGCATATTAGATAAAAACTATCAGTTTTTACTATTTGAAAGGAGTAACAGGGCCTTCTATATTGTCTTTAATTTACTTGACTGGTCTAGTAAATCCTTTTTATTGTGATGTCACTTTGAGAAAAATAAAAATAATACATGTTGATTACAGCAAAACAGTGAATTGTCTCTCATGATCTTTTTGTGGATAAGACAGAGGATTATGGTCATATTGGAGGATTCATAACATGCTGATTTCAACTGATGCCAATCAGAAGAGAGTTCTATATTACAGTTCCTTTTCTATTCATTTTTATTAATGCATTCCTTAAAGACAGAGAAACTAAGCTTCTCCTGTGAGATTATTACTTGGAGCTAAGGATGAGAGAGTGGGGGAAGTGAGGGAGATAGTTAATCTGTTTACTGGCAGAACTGATTAAGATCCAACAATAACTTGAAAGGATAGAATAAAAGGACAATTAAAAACAGCATTAAAATGCTGCATGGGTTTGAAAACTGTACAAATACAAAACAGGGAGGACTTGCTTGGGTAAATAGAAGCTGGTGTCAGGATAAAATCTACAGCTTTTAATGATTAATGATGTGGTGGTTGGTGGTTTAGTGGCTAAGTCATGTCTGACTCTTGCAACCCCATGGACTGTAGCATGCCAGGGTCCCCTTCCATGGGATTCTCCAGGTAAGAATACTGGAGTGGGTTGCCATTTCCTCCTCTAGGGGATTTTTCCAACCCAGGGAGCAAACGCAGGTCTCCTGCGATGTAGGCAGATTCTTTACTGACTGAGCTCCAAGGGAAGCCCAGCTGCTAACACAAGGAAAATAAATTTTTCTGATAGGCATTTCGTAAAAATTAAAACAAAGAAAGGAAGGACTGCCAAACGTGACTCTTTTTCACCCTTCCAAATTCATCCTTTTTCAAAAGCCCCAGTTCACAGTTAAACAATAGCAGCCACACACACACACACACACACACACACACACAACCATTTTAAAACTATCACAACAAAATTTTAGATTTATTAATAGACATATAAGCATGTACAGAGTTGGAAAACATTTTGCCTATACAATTTCAAGTCTCACTCCTTTAAAATCTTTTTACTAAAATACTTACTGAAGAAGGAGGACATCCATTAAAACTGTATTGCAAACTAACCATGCATATAAACTTATGCGCTAAGGGGAACTTTAAGAGGGGAAAAACATAGTTCTTGACTCCAAGAAATTTACAATTTTGAACAGGAGAGGATCCAAATGCAGATAAACATAACATATATGAGAAAAGAGAATGAGAAGAGAAAGGATGCTAAACATGCTGATATTGAAAAGAAAGATTTACTTCCTTCTGATCGTGAAGAATAGATGACTTCCAGGTAGAAGTGGCTTTAACTTATGCTCTGAATGACTGGTAGTATCAGACATGAAGGGAATAGTATATCAGATGGAAGGAAGAGTGTGAGAAAAGTATGGCTCCGGTAGTAACTGCAGTGATTATGGGAATAGTGAATAGTCCATTTCCATTGAAATGCAGGGCAAGTGAAAGAAGTGGCAAGAGAAGGGAGAAAACCAACATCACTGCTAGTGAAAATCATTAATGGTATGTCAAAGAAATAGAACTTATCTTACAGGCAATGGTGATTTTAGATAGATAGATATAAATGTATACATATTTGAAGTGTTAAAGTCTTGCTACATATTTTAGAGCTATAATCTTGAATGGGAGAAGTCTCAATTCTGAGATTGACTATAGAAAAATAAATTAAATTATACAACCAGCTGAAATGTCTATCAGTTTCTACCTGTCTTAGAAAGCTGGCTGTGGCTGAACCTCTTCCTTACCCCTCTGGTCACTGGGTTGAAGGAGGAAGGGTGGGACTGTTTTTTTAATCTTTAGACACACAGCGACCACCATTCTACATCACTTGTGCGTCACACTCATGCATTACACTGTCACCTGTATACCACTTTCTATGAAAGCTGTGCCAATTTACATTTCCACTAACAGTGCATTGAAGGTTCCCTTTTCTCCACATGTTCATCAGTACTTGTTACCTGTTTTTTTTTTTTCTTTAATAATAGTCATTCTAACAGGTGTGGGATGATATTTCATTGTGGCTTCAATTTGAGATGATTAGTAAAGTCAAGCACTTTTCATGTACCTGTTGGCTATTTGATTGTCTTCTTTCAAGAACATTATCTTTCTGTTATCATAAATTCATATATTATGTGCATAGCCCAGTGAGGGCTGTCAGGTGAAATGCTATTATAAGAAAAAAGCACTTTTATGTTTTCATGAATGTTTAACTGTGTATAACCACTCTGCTAGAAGATATTCTGGATGTTTTTATTTTATACTCTTTTTATGTTATAAAAAATGTTAGGGAATTCCCTGGTGGTCCAGTGGCTAAGACTTTACACTCCCAACGCAGGGGGCCTGAGTTCAATACCTGGTTTGAGACTATATCCCACATGCCACGATTAAATGTCCATATGCTTCAACTAAAAGGTCCTGCCTGCCACAGTGAATACCCAGCAGAGCCAAATAAATCATCAAAATTTTAAAAAGTTAAGCCATATAAAAATAAATGATTAATACCTATATTTAAATAGTCTAGTCTTCTCACTGATTCTATCACTTAACTGCAGTGAGCAGTATGAATAAGCCCAAGTCTTCTCCTTCATTTTGAATAGAAATGGTCTTATGAAATTGTCATGTGTTGAATAGGGCATCTGGAGTGTAGTTTAGGAGTCAAGTATAACTTCAAAGTTTAAAGAGACACAAATTTCAAATGGAAGTGTGAATTTGTATCAAATTGCTTAATAAAAATATGGATGCATGCACCTAACCAATAAGGATCAATCATTAGTTCCAGGTCTTTAATGCTCCTCTATGTTTCATAAGTACTCTTCTTTGAAGGAGGTTTCAGTGATCCATATGATCATGCTCCTTTGGACACTGCTGTCAAAATTATTTTCCCTCAATATTTTAAAGTAATAACTCAAGAAAAACAATTAAACTCTTGAGGGTAAAAAAAGAAGAGGAGAAATGATAACAGAATGCTTCTCTGACATCCCAGGCTACACACAGTCTAACTCACTACAGGAAAACATGTTTAAAAGGTGGGATAGAATGTCTACACAAATAGTTTTGCCAAAATTTTATTTAATTGAATGAACTAGTGAGTTCAATAAAACCACCAAAGAAATTCCTTCCAATCACTTAATATTCACCAAATAGACAAATTCAAGTTTTTGTTAATATTAAAATCTTCATTTTTGCCACCAACTGCGTTAGTTTTGAGGAGGAAAAGTATATTTTAAACCTGATGCTCATTAAATACATATGAGAACAGACCTTTGTGAGCAATATGGATGGTGTCTCAGGATGGAAGGCAGCTAAATATAAATGTGTTTATGTTTTCACCTGGGCAGAATTTTGCTGTTCATTTGTATGAATATTCTGTTGTTATGTCACATACCATAAAGAGACTTCTTTTAGAGTGCAAATTCAGAAACATCTATGCTCTCAAATCCTTCATTGGAAGGACTGATGTTGAAGCTGAAACTCCAATACTTTGGCCACCTGATGCAAAGAGCTGTCTCATTTGAAAAGACCCTGATTCTGGGAAAGATTGAGGGCAGGAGGAGAAGGGGACAACAGAGGATGAGATGGTTGGATACTATCACCGACTCAATGGACATGGGCTTTGGGTGGACTTTGGGAGTTGGTGATGGACAGGGAGGCCTGGCATGCTGTGTTCATGGGGTCACAAAGAGTTGGACACGATTGAGTGACTGAACTGAACGGATGCTCTCTAATATAATAAATATAGGTATAGCTATAGTTTTAAATAATTAGACTCTATTCTATAGAATTCCAACTGAAAATGTCCAAAATAATAAACAACATTAAGCAATTTTCAAGATTAAATATTTTAGATATTTACAAAAATCTAATTTCAGTGTAAATTATCTTTACATTTCTGTAATTATAAAAATATACTGCAATGGTGAAATTTAACAAATGAAAAACCATAACTTCTAGAAAGGTAGAATACAAGAGAAAAAAATAAATGTTAAATCACCACATAAATTATAGGGGAAGCTCTGAAATTTTTTTCAGATAAGTAAAATGATCCAATTCACATTTTAGAAATTCATATCAGATTTCTTGTTAACCCTAGAACATAACATCCAGATGAGTGCTGAACCCTGCATTTAATCTGTATTTTCATTTTATTTACATGCTTCACATAATTACTAATTTATCCAGTATTTATACCTACTGTTTCAAATACAATCACAACAAATAAGACAGATGAAATGGATGAATAGATGTGACTTTTTGGTCTATCTGTAATGCTTGAAAGTAAAATTTTGAATTGTTGTTTAGTCACTAAGTCATGTCCAACTCTGCAACACAATGGACTGTAGCCCGCCAGGCTCCTTTATCCATGGGATTTCCTAGGTAAGAATACTAGAGTGGGTTACCATTTCCTTCTCCAGGGGGATCTTCCCGACTCAGAGATGGAACCCATGTCTCCTACTTTGGCAGGTGGGTTCTTTACCACTGAGACACCAGGGAAGCCCCAAATTTTGGATCCAGCCTATTAAATTACGGATTGAATGGCACATTCAGATGCAATTTTAATTCCAAGACAAAGACATTTCATTTGTTTCTTTGATTTCAGATTTTTACTTCTACAAGGATTTTACTTTTAAAATCACTATATAATTCAGAGGAGAAGCTTGATTTTTTTTTCCCCAGAAAGTAAAAACGTCTAATCCATATTTCTAGGAAATCATGCCAGATTTCTTGCTAATGCTAGAATAGATTTATTCAAATGTGTGTTGAGTCCTCTATTTTACTGATATTCCTATTCCTCAAGATATTTTTGGAACTCCTCTTGGTAACTAACTTCAGAGCTCAAGGCACATTATTTAAATAACTTCCTAATTCTGGGTTGAGCATCAGTGAGGTTAGAGGGTTTTTGTGTGTGTGTGTGCACCATTTTTTTTTAATCCTTCATATGGCTTTTCTGACCAATGCAGATATAGAATATTGACCCATGCCTTCAGTCTTTACTCCAGCTATCCCACAGTCTGTCTGTATTCATGGCAGCATGGATAAAATTAGAGGACTGAGAAGACTAATATGGACTAAGAGCTTGGAACTAAGCTCTTCATAACACTTGTCAAAATCATTCTTGTGTACACACACACAATACTGAGTGTAGATTTCTTATCATGAAACTTCAAGATAAAGACACTTGAATTGAATGAGATAAAATGAAAGTGTGGGAAGAAATACTGCAAAAGGAGTGAATTCAAAGCAGTGAATTATCATGGCTAATTCCTTTAAATAGGTTTATGCACTTGACAGAAATCATAGAAAATGGATTTTCCCCCCATAATAAAGGATCAAAAACATTTCTGAAACTGCTTTTTTCCCTTTGGGACAATTTTAATACAGATGAAGGAGCTTTAGAAGAATGAGTTAACAAAAAACACTACTTAACCATCTGCTAGAACACAATGTGGAACGTTTTCAATACCTCTCAGCTTCCTTAACTGAATTTCAGAATGCAAGCATTAGTATTAAGGATAAGAACTAAGGATTTCCTGAAATCATTTTGTTTTTATCCTTGCTGTCCCTAGTAAACTTTCCAACCCCTTCACTCTCTCTATTGCTTTTCCATTTCCTGAAGTTTAAAATTAAGTTTCTGTTTATTTGGCATTAGAAAACCATAATGCTTGTCACATGGAGAGAATATGAGTTATAAGAATAGTCATGAGGGGACATTAGTTTAGGGACAAAAGACATTAACATTTTTTCCAGAATATGAGGGTTGTATGTCTGCTGTTGTATACTGGTCTATCAAAGGAGTTCTTTCTTTGTCCTAACTGATAGACACTATTGGTAAAAGTGGCTACATTTCTAATATAAGTCTAATGTATTTTTATTAAAAAAATTATTTACAAAGTTATTTGAACATGATCATGATTTCCTATCTAAATGCTTGTGTGAGGACAAATCTACCCATTCTCTAATGTGCTCACAGGAAAATTATAATCATATAATAAGCAACCCAAACAAGTCTGTTGTTAAATGACAAATAACAAAGACAATCAAAACCAACACATGAGTACAGCATGCAATTAAAGTCAGGAGCCAAAGGGGAAAAGGGGTGTAAATACCAAAGTGGAAAGTAATAATAATAACACAATAAAAGTATTTCAAGAAGGAACTATAAGAAGAGTAACATATTTATTATTTCAATCTTTACTCTCATTACAGTCTAGGAGAAAAGGGCATGTTATTTTCTTGATTACAATCCATCAGTGTTATTCTAACGTACAAAGGGGCAGGTACAAATTTCTCACACAAAATATTAGAGCGTTCTTGAGACAGCCTTTACCTACCTCTGAAATCCCGTCTCCCACCTCCCCCTGCCTTGCACAGTACACTCTTGTTGTGGTTCCGTACCCACACCATGGAATCCTTAATCCATTCGCTATTCTCTCTGCTCATGCTGACCTAGTGTCTGGAAAGCCCCTGTATTCTCAGGTGCCAGACATACACAGTAATCCTTAAAGACTCATCTCAACATATTAGTCCTTCCACAGCCCATAGCCCCATGCATTTTCTTCCCTTTCATTTTTATCCTCAGACTCTGTTTCTCAAATAATAATGAACATCTGTTAGTACATTTCATTCAAGGGGTAATGGCTAGTAGTTTTTGAGTGTTTCTTTTACACTGGGTGCTGTATTAAGTGCTTCACAAACATCATGCTTTACAATCACATCAACTTTATTAAAGTAAGTACTATTATTACTGACATTTTACAGATGAGCAAATAAAAATATCAATAACTGAAGTCACATGCTGATTTCTGCTAAGACCAAGATTGAATCCACATGTGGTTACAGAAGCTGGCCCTGCTCCTCCGTCTATTTATTTACTTCTAAGCTGAAACGCCAATACTTTGGCCACCTGATGCAAAGAGCTGACTCATTTGAAAAGACCCTGATGCTGGGAAAGACTGAGGGCAGGAGAAGGGGACGACAGAGGATGAGATGGTTGGATGGCATCACCGACTCAATGGACATGGGTTTGGGTGGACTCTGGGAGTTGGTGATGGACAGGGAGGCCTGGTGAGCTGCGGTTCATGGGGTCGCAAAGAGTCAGACACAACTGAGCAGCTGAACTGGAACCCCTAACTCAAGAGTCACCTCTATAGTAGGCTGCCTCACTTACAGCCCCACCAGACTTTGCTGAGAGTCTTCATCTTCTCTGTATCTACTACCTCAGAGGCACAGTAATATAACTTGCAAATGCATAAAATGAGGAGGAGAGAAATAAATAAAAAATGTGGAGAACACCAAAGGAGAAATTTGGACTTTCTGAAGTCTCCTTTCACATCAGATGCTTGCTCAATTCTAGTTGTTCCCTTTCCAGAGTACTATATGGACAAGTGAGTGTTTCAGAAGTTCTGTGAGAAACTGCCCAGTGATGCACATATTGGAACCAGTGGCATCTTTCTTTCTCTGCCCCAAACTGTCACTTTGGAGGCCCAAGAAGATTCTTCTCTCTGATATGCATGGCACACACTGGACATAGAGATATATGTAATATTCATTAATCTAAAGCTTCTAATTCAAGGAATGTCTGTGAAAAATATAAGGAATGATCTGGAATAAGGATTTTGGGGGGCAGGCTTTTCCATTATGAAGGATCAGCAGTCTTTATACACATCTTCTATGAATGCTCTTGCATTCATTCCTCATGCGTATTTATTCAAAATAATTTGAACTCTTTCTACTCTAAAAAAGTCTTTTCATCACTTCCTGAGTTTGGGAGCTTCCAGAATGTTGAGAGTAGGAACCACATTCTACAGTCTACCAGAGGGCACTGGCCTGAAATTGCATGTAGCTTTTTCTAGTTGCTTAGTTCCTAAGTTGTGTCCAGCTCTTTTTCAATCCCATGGACTATAGTCTGTGAGTCTCCTCTGTTCATAGGATTTTCCATGCAAGAAGACTGGAGTGGGTTGCCATTTCTTTCTCCAGGGGATCATACTGATCCAGGGATCAAACTTGCATCTCCTGCATTGGCAGGCATATCCTTTACCATCAGAGACACCAGTAGCTACTTAAAATCATAAGTGAACATAAACTATTGCACAGCTAACTCCAGATGCAAAACAGTCAAGGACTCCATTATGGAAACACAAAACGCTAGAGAGACCAGGAAGAAACCGTGACTTGTTGCAGTGATTAAAAAGTGCTGATGGTCTGTTTTTCTGGAACTCTCTTGCTTTTTCTATGAGGCAACAGTTGGTGGCAATTTGATCTCTGGTTCCTCTGCCTTTTCTAAATTCAGCCTGAACATCTGGAAGTTCTCAGTTCATGTACTGCTGAAGCCTGTCTTGGAGAATTTTGAGCATTACTTTGCTAGCATGTGAGATGAGTGCAATTGTGTAGTGGTTTGAACATTCTTTGGCACTGCCCTTCTCTGGGACTGGAATGAAAACTGACCTTTTCCAGTCCTGTGGCCACTGCTGAGTTTTCCAAATGACTGGCATATTGAGTGCAGATCTTTAGCAGCATCATCTTATAGTATTTGAAATAGCTCAGCTGCAATTCCATCACCTTCACTAGCTTTGTTCATAGTGATGCTTCCTAAGGTCCACTTGACTTCACACTCCAAGATGTCTGGCTCTACATGAGTGATCACATTATCATGGTTATCTGGGTCATTAAGATCTTTTATGTATAGTTCTGTGTATTTTTGCCACCTCTTCTTAATATCTTCTGCTTCTGTTAGGTCAATACTGTTTCTGTCCTTTTTTGTGTCCAGCTCTGCATGAAATGTTCCCTTGGTATCTAATTTTCTTGAAGAGATCTCTAGTCTAGAGAATTCCAGAAATACATTTACTTCTGCTTCATTGACTATGCTAAAGCATTTGATTGTGTGGATCACAACAAAACTGTGGAAAATTCTTAAAGAGATGGTAATTCCATACCACCTTATCTGCCTCCAGCAAAACCTATATGCAGGTCAAGAAGCAACAGTAGAATTGGACATGGAACAACAAACTGGTTCCAAACTGGGAAAGGAGTATACGTCAAGGTTGTATATTGTTACCCTGGTGATTTAACTTATATGCAGGATACATCATGAGAAATGCAGGGCTGAATGAAGTACAAGCTGGAATCAAGATTTTGGGGGAGAAATATCAATAACAGATATGCAGATGACACCACCCTTATAGCAGAAAGGGAAGAGGAACTAAGTGCCTCTTGATGAAGGTGGAACAGGAGAGTGAAAAAGCTGGCTTAAAACTCAACATTCAACTGTCACTGGACATCTAGGTTGCTTCCATGCTCTAGCTATTGTAAATAGTGCTGCAGTGAGCAATAGGATAAATGTGTCTTTTTCAGTTTTGGTTTCCTCAGGGTATACGCCTAGGAGTGAGATTGTTGGGTCATATGGTGGCTTTATTCCCAGTTTTTTTAAGAAATCCATCAAAAGATGAACGGATAAAGAAGTTGTGGTACATATACCCAATGAAATATTGCTCAGTCATAAAAAGGAACATATTTGAGTCAGTTCTGATGAGGTGGATGAACCTAGAACCTGTTACACAGAGTGAAGTAAGTCAGAAAGAGAAAGATAAATATCACATTCTAATGCATTTATATGGATACCAGAACAATGGTACTGAAGAATTTATTTACAGGGCAGCAATGGAGAAACAGACATAGAAAATAGACTTGTGGACATGGGGAGAGGGGAGGAGAGGGTGAGATGTATGGAAAGAGTAACATGGAAACTTACTTTACCATGTGTAAAATAGATGGCCAATGGGAATTTGCTGTATGGCTCAGGAAACTCAAACAGGGGCTCTGTATCAACCTAGAGGGGTGGGATGGGGAGGGAGATGGGAGGGAGGTTCAAAAGGGAGGGGACATATGTATACCTATGGCTGATTCATGTTGAAGTTTGACAGAAAACAACAGAATTCTGTAAAGCAATTATCCTTCAATAAAAAATAAATTAGAAAAAAACAAAACAAAACTCAACATTCAAAAAATGATCAGAGGAGGCAGTCCCAAGATGGTGGAGGAATAGGATGGGGAGACCACTTTCTCCCCCACAAATTCATCAAAAGATCATTTGAATGTTGAGGAACTTCCACAAAACAACTTCTGAACACAGGCAGATGACACCAGACACCCAGAGAGGCAGCCCATTCTCTTCAAAAGGGGGTAGGAAAAAATATAAAAGAGAAAAACAGAGACAAAGGATTTAGGAATGGAGACCCATCCTTGGGAGGGAGTCGTGAAGGGGGAGAAGCTTCCACACAGTAGGAAACCCTCTCACAGGTGGGTCTGTGGGGAGCTTTGGAAACTCAGAGGGCAACAGAACAGGGAGGAGGAAAAAAAAAAAAAGCACACAGAATAAGCTCCTAACCACAACTGCCAGCAGTGAAATAGCCCAGAATTTCCTGTCTGCCACAAGCGAGCAGGGGCTGGGCAGGGAGGTGCGGGCTGCATCATCGGTCCTTAGGCTAAGGAATGGGCCTGACTGCCCCAGGACAATCTGAGGGAGGTGACTCAGTGAGACAGCACAGAACAAAGGATTGAGCCAATACCAAAGGAGAGCTAGCCTGCTGCATACAGGCCCCTCCCCGCCCTGGAGGCAGAGAGGCAGGGGTGCAACGCCCGGAGCCATCAGGCAGGGGCTGCTGCAATCTCCGCCCCAGAGAGGGTGTCGCCCTCCAACGGTAAGCAGGCTCCCGGTTGCTAACCACGTCTTCCTGGGGTCCTGGACCGCTGACATCTGCCAGGAGTGCTGCAGCCTGAGATCAGCTCCCCGGAGGAGACACAGGGCCCACCTGAGACAGTGCTCTCAGGGCGCATCCCGGAAACAGAGTGGCCGGGAGAATGATTAGGATACACGGCCCACCTGGGACAGGGCACTCGCCAAGCACCCGGTCACCTGAGCTGCTCTGACCTGGGAAGGGCACAAAACGCAGGGCCCATCCTGGCCTGTGCCCGTGCGGAGTCCCCGAGAACCTGGGCGGCTCAGACCTGGGAAGGGCACAAAACGCAGGGCCCGCTTGGCAGTCTGGAGCCTGAGCAGTGTAGACCGGGAAAGCACACACATCGTGAGCGGGGGCAAACCCAGTGTGGCCCAGGCACTGCGAGCACTCCCCACACTGGCCAGCGACATTTGTTTGCGGTGCTCCTCCCTCCCACAGCGCGACTGAACATGTGAGCCTAAATACGTGACCACCTTCACCCTCTTGTGTCAGGGTGGAGATTAGACACTGAAGAGACTTTCAAACAGAGGAAGCCAAAATAAACAAAGAGGGAACCGCCCTGGAAGTGACAGGTGCAACAGATTAAAACCCTGCGATTAATACTGACTGTGCATTGGAAGAGGACCTACAGGCCTTAAGAACAAGTATAAGCTGGAAGAAGGAACTATCCAACACTGAACTGACCCCACACTGCCTGCAACAGCACCAGAGATATTCCTAGATATCTTTTTACTCTCATTACTTAAAAAAAAAAAAATTAAGTTCTTTATTACTCCTTTAATTTTCATTTTCTTTTTTTTTTATTTTCATTTTCATAACCTACTATTACCTTGCCAAAAAAAAATTAATTTTAAAGAAAATTTCATATGTACATATTTCTTGGGATTGATTTTGTTTTGCATTTTTAATACTGTAATTTTGAGAGTCTAACCTCTATTCTAGATTTTTAATCTTTGTTTTTTGGTATTTGTTATCAATTTTGTGCCTTTAAGAATCTAATCTTCTGTATCCATTTTCACTTAGGGATTTGATTACTGGCTTGATTGCTCTCTCCCTTTTCTCCCCCAGGTTACCTCTATCTCCTTCCTCTCCCGTCTCTTCTCTACTTAACTCGGTGAATCTCTCTGGGTGCTCTGGGCTGTGGAGAGCACTTAGGGAACTGATTACTGGCTAGATTGCTCTCTCCCCTTTTGACTCCCCTCTTCTCCACTTGGTCCCCTCTATCTCCCTTCTCTCTCTTCTCTTCTCTCTGCAACTCTTTGAATCTCACTGCATAATCCTCACTGTGGAGAACTGTTTCCACATTAACCTAGACATTTTATTATCTGTGCTGTATGGATGGAGAAGTCTTGAGGCTTGGAGAAGGAAACGGCAACCCATTCCAGCATTCTTGCCTGGAGAGTCCCAGGGACAGGGGAGCCTGGTGGGCTGCTGTCTATGGGGTCGCACAGAGTTGGACACGACTGAAGCGACTTAGCAGCAGCAGCAGTCTTGAGACTACTGTAAGAGAAGGACTGAAAGTCAGAGGCAGGAGACTTAACTCCAAAACTTGAGAACGTCAGAGAACTCCTGATTCCAGGAAACATTAACAGACAAGAGCTCACCCAAAAGTCTTCATACTTACACTGAAACCAAACTCCATCCAAAAGTCAACAAGTTCCAGAATAAGAGATACCATGCTAATTCTCCAGCAAAGCAGGAACACAACGCTAAGCATTAAAAGACAGGGTGCCCAAAGCCACGATAAACCCATAGCCACCCCAAAAGTCACTACTGAACACTTCACTGTGCTGCAGAGAGAAGAGATCCAGCTCCATCCACAGAACACAGATGCAAGCTCCCCCAACCAGGAAACCTCGACAAGCCACTAGTCCAACCCTACCCACAGGGAGCAGACTCCACAATTAAGAGGAACCATGAACTTCCAGCCTACAGAAAGGGCACCCCAAAAACAGTAATCTAAGCAAAATGAAAAGGCAGAGAAATATTCAGCAGGTAAAGGAACATGATAAATGCCCCTCAAACCAAAGAGGACAACATAGGTATTCTAACTGAAAAAATAATTCAGAATGATGATAGTAAGGATGACCCAAAATCTTGAAAAAAAAGTGGAGTTACAAATAAATGAATTAGAGACAAGGATTGAGAAGATGCAAGAATTGTTTAACAAGGACCTAGAAAAAATAAAGAAGAGTCAATCAATAATGAATAATGTAATAACTGAGATAAAAAGCATTCTGGGGGGAACAAATTGAGTGGAATAATTGAGGCAGAAGAGAGGATAAGTGAGGTGGGAGATTGAATGGAGGAAATAAATGAAGCAGAAAGGAAAAAAGAAAAAAAAGAATTAAAAGAAATGAGGACAACCTCAGAGACCTCTGGGACAATGTTAAACACTCCAACATTCAAAGCATAGGTGTCCCAGAAGAAGAAGACAAAAAGAAAGGGCATGAGAAAGTACTTGAGGAGAGAAAAGCTGAAAATTTCCCTAAAATGGGGAAGGAAAAAGGCACCCAAGTCTAAGAAACCCAGAGAGTCCCAAACAGGATAAACCCAAGGCAAAACAACCCAGTTCAGTTCAGTTCAGTCACTCATTCGTATCTGACTCTTTGTGACCCCATGGACTAGAGCACGCCAGGCCTCCCTGTTCATCACCAACTCCTGGAGTTTACTCAAGTTCGTGTCCATTGAGTTGGTGATGCCATCCAACCATCTCATCCTCTGTTGCCCCCTTCTCCTCCTGCCCTCAATCTTTCCCAGCATCAGGGTCTTTTCAAATGAGTCAGTTCTTCACATCAGGTGGCCAAAAGATTGGAGTTAAAACTTCAACATGTCTTTTCAATGAACATTCAGGACTGATTTCCTTTAGGATTGACTGGTTGGATCTCCTTGCAGTCTTCTGCAATAGTCTTCTCTAGAATCTTCTCCAACACCACAGTTCAAAAGCATCAATTTTTTGGTGCTCAGCTTTCTTAATAATGTAACTCTCGCATCCATACATGACTAATGGAAAAACCATAGCTTTGACTAGATGGACCTTTGTTGGTAAAGTAATGTCTTTGCTTTTTAATATGCTGTCTAGGCTGGTCATAGATTTTCTTACATGGAGCAAGTTCATGTTAATTTCATGGCTACAGTCACCATCTGCAGTGATTTTGGAGCCCCCAAATTAAATTTCTGTTTCCACTGTCTCCCCATCTATTTTCCATGAACTGATGGGACCAGGTGCCATGATCTTAGTTTTTTGAAGGTTGAGTTTTAAGCCAACTTTTTCTCTCTCCTTTTTCACTTTCATCAAGAGGCTCTTTAGTTCTTCTTTGCTTTCTGCCATAAGGGTGGTGTCATCTGCATACTGAGGTTATTGATATTTCTCCTGACAATGTTGATTCCAGCTTTTGCTTCATCCAGTCCAGCGTGTCTCATGATGTGCTCTGAATATAAGTTAAATAATCAGGGTGACAATATACAGCCTTGACATACTCCTTTCCTGATTTGCAACCAGTCTGTGGTTCCATGTCCAGTTCTAAGTGTTGCTTCCTGACCTGCATACAGATTTCTCAAGAGGCAGGTCAGGTGGTCTGGTTGTCGCATCTCTTTAAGAATTTTCCACAGTTTGTTGTGATTCAACAGTCAAAGGCTTTGGAATAGTCAATAAAGCAGAAGCAGATATCTTTCTAGAACTCTCTTGCTTTTACAATGATCCAACAGATGTTGGCAATTTGATATCTGGTTCCTCTGCCTCTTCTAAATCCAGTTTGAACATCTGAAAGCTCACAGTTCATGAATTATTGAAAAGATTGGCTATATATAGCATATATATAAGGCCCTATCTAAACCCCTATATATGCTGTCTACAAGAGACCCTCCTCAAACCAAAGGACATATACAGACTGAAAGTGAAGGGCTGGAAAAAGATATTTCATGCACATGGAGACCAAAAGAAAGCAGGAGTAGCAATCATACCAGCTAAAATAGACTTTGAAGACTGTGAAAAGAGACAAAGAAGGACACTATATAATGATCAAAGGATTAATCCAAGAAGAAGATATAACAATTATAAATATGTGCACCCAACATAGGAGCAGGTAAGGAGAATGCTAAGAAGTATGAAAGGGGAAATTAAAAGTAACACAATGATAGTGGGAGACTTTAATACTCCACTCACACATGATAGATCAAGGCAACATAAAATTAGCAAGAAAACACAAGCCTTAAATGACACAAGGGCCAGTTAGACTTAATTGATATCTATATGGCATTTCATCCCAAAACAATGAATTTCACCTTTTTCTCAAAGGCACATAGAACATTCTCCAGGATAGAGCATATCCTGGGCCATAAATCTAGTCTTGGTAAATTCAAAAAAATTGAAATCATTTCAAGCACCTTTTCTGATCACAATGAGGTAAGATTAGATGTCAAATACAGGATAAAACTACTAAAAATACAAATATATGGAGGCTAAACAACACTTTTCTGAATAATCAACAGATCACAGAAGAAATAAAAAAAGAAATCAAAATTTGCATAGAAAAAAATGAAAGCAAGGCAACCCAAAACCTATGGGATTCAGTAAAAGCAGTGATAAGAGGAAGGTTCATAGTAAAACAAGCTTACCTCAAGAAACAAGAGAAACAACAAATAACCTAACTTTACACCTAAAGCAACTAGAAAAAAAAGAAATGAAGAACCCCAACATTAGTAGAAGGCAAGAAATCATAGATATCAGAGCAGAAATAAGTGGAAAAGAAATAAAAGAAACTGTAGCAAAAATCAACAAAACTAAAAGCTGGTTCTTTGAGAAGAAAAATAAAATATAGAAACCATTAGCCAGACTCATAAAGAAAAAAAGGGAGAATAAAATCAATAAAATTAGAAATAAAAAAAGGAGAAATCATAACAGACAACAGAAATACAAAGGATCATAAGAGACTACTATCAGCAACTATATGCCAATAAAATGGACAACTTAGAAGAAATGGACAAATATTTAGAAAAATATAACCTTCCAAAACTGAACCTGGAAGAAATAGAAACTCTTAGCAGACCAATCACAAGAACATAAATTAAAACTGTAATAAAAAATATTGCAACAACAAAAAACCCCAGGACCACAGAATTCACAGGTGAATTCTACCAAAAATTTAGAAAAAAGCTAACACCTATCCTACTCAAATTCTTCCAGAAAATTGCAGAAGAAGGTAAACTCTCAAACTCATTCTATGAGGCCACTGTCATCACCCTAATACTAAAACCAGACAAAGATGCCACAAAAAAAGATAACTACAGGCGAATATCACTGATGAACAAGAATGCAAAAATATTCAACAAAATTCTAGCAAACAGAATCCAAAAACATATCAAAAAGATCATACATCATGACCAAGTGGGCTTTATCCCAGGGAGGCAAGGATTCTTCAATATTCACAGATCAATCAATGTGATACACCATATTAACAAATTCAAAGATAAAAACTATATGATTATCTCAATAGATGCAGAGAAAGCCTTTGACAAAATTCAACACCCATTTATGATAAAAAAAAAAAAAACTCCAGAAAGCAGGCATAGAAGGAACATACTTCAACATAATAAAAGCCATTTATGATAAACCCACAGCAAACATTATCCTCAATGGTGAAAAATTGAAAGCATTTCCTCTAAAGTCAGGAACAGAGAGTTCCTCTAAAGTCAGGAATGGAGAGAGTGCCCACTCTCACCACTGGTATTCAATATAATTTTGGAAGTCTCAGCCACAGCAATCAGAGAAGAAAAAGAAATAAAAGGAATCCAGATTGGAAAAGAAGTAAAACTCTCACTGTTTGCAGATGACATGATTCTCTATGTAGAAAACCCTAAAGACACCAGCAGAAAATTACTAGAGCTAATCAATGAATATTGTAAATTTGCAGGATACAAAATTAACACACAGAAATCCCTTGTATCCCTATACACTAACAATTAGAAAACAGAAAGAGAAATTAAGGAAACAATTCCATTCACCACTGCAACAAAAAGAATAAAACAGGAATAAATTTATCTAAAGAAAGAAAAGACCTATATATAGAAAAGTATAAAACACTGATGAAAGAAATCAAAGATGATACAAAGAGATGGAGAAATATACCATGCTCATGGATTGCAAGAATTAATATAGTGAATATGAGTACAGTATCCAAAGCCATCTATAGATTCAATGCAATCCCTATCAAGCTACAAATGGTATTTTTCATAGAACTAGAACAAAAAATTTCATAATTTATATGGAAACACAAAAAACAACAAATAGCCAAAGCAATCTTGAGAAAGAAGAATGGAACTGAAGGAATCAACCTGCCTGACTTCAGACTATACTACAAAGCTACAGTCATCAAGACAGTATGGTGCTGGCACAAAGACAGAAATATAGATCAATGGAACAAAATAGAAAGCCCAGAGGTAAATCCACGCACCTATGGACACTTTATCTTTGACAAAAGAGGCAAGAATATGCAATGGAGAAAAGACAATCTCTTTAACAAGTGGTGCTGGAAAACTGATCAACCACCTGTAAAAGGACGAAACTAGAACACTTTCTAACACCTTACACAAAAATAAACTCAAAGTGGATTAAAGAGCTAAATGTAAAACCAGAAACTATAAAACTCCTAGAGGAAAACATAGGCAGAACACTCTCTGACATAAATCACAGCAAGATCCTCTATGACCCACCTCCCAGAGTAATGGAAATAAAGGCAAAAATAAACCTAGTTAAACTTAAAAACTTTTGCACAACAAAGGAGACTATAAGCAAAGTGAAAAGGCAGCCTTCAGAAACAACTGACAAAGAATTAATCTCCAAAATAAACAAGCAGCTCATGCAGCTCAATACCAGAAAAATAAATGACCCAATAAAAAATGAGCCAAAGAACTAAACAGACATTTCTCCAAAGAAAATATACAGATGGCTAACAATCTCATAAAAAGATGCTAACATCACTCATTATCAGAGAAATGCAAATCAAAACTACAATGAGGTACCATCTCATGCTGGTCAGAATGGCTGCTATCAAAAAGTCTACAAACAATTAATGCTGGAGAGGGTGTAGAGAAAAGGGAAACCCTCTTACACTGTTGGTGGGAATGCAAACTAGTACAGCCACTATGGAGAACAGTGTGGAGATTCCTTAAAAAACTGGAAAAAGAACTGCCATATGACCCAGCAATCCCACTGCTGGGCATACACACTGAAGAAACCACAATTGAAAGAGACACGTGTACCCCAATGTTCTTTGCAGCACTGTTTATAATAGCCAGGACTTGGAAGCAACCTAGATGCCCATCAGCAGATGAATGGATAAGAAAGCTGTGGTACATATACACAACGGAATATTACTCAGCCATTAAAAATAATACGTTTGAATCGGTTCTAATGAGGTGGATGAAACTGGAGCCTATTATACAGAGTGAAGTAAGTCAGAAAGAAAAACACTGATATAGTATACTAATGCATATATATGGAATTTAGAAAGATGGTAATGAAAACCCTATATGTGAGACAGCAAGAGACAGAGATGTAAAGAACAGACTTTTGGGCTCTGTGGGAGAAGGTCAGGGTGGGATGATTTGAGATAATAGCATTGAAACATATATTGCTACATTTGAAATAGACGATCAGTCCAAGTTTGATGCATGAGACAGGGCACTAAACAGACAACACAGAGGGATGGGATGGGGATTTAGGACGGGAGTGATTCATCATACCCATGACTGATTCATGTCAATGTATGGTAAAGAAAAACATCACAATATTGTAAAGTAATTAGCTTCCAATAAAAAAAAGTGCTGGCATCCGGTCCCATCACTTCATGGCAAATAGATGGGGAAACAATGGAAACAGTGACAGACTTTATATTCTTGGGCTCCAAAATCACTGCAGAGGGTCACTGCAGCCAAGAAATTAAAAGACACTTACTCCTTGAAGAAAATCTATGACAAGCCTAGATGGCATATTAAAAAGCAGAGATGTTACTTTGCGAACAAAGGTCTGTCTAATCAAAGCTATGGTTTTTCCAGTAGTCATGTATGGATGTGAAAGCTTGACCATAAAGAAGGCTGAGCGCTGAAGAATTGATGCTTTTGAGCTGTGGTGTTGGAGAAGACAGTCTCTTGGACTGCAAGGAGATCAAACGAGTCACTCCTAAAGGAAATCAGTCCTGAATATTTGATTGGAAGGACTGATGTTGAAGCTGAAGCTCCAATATTTTGGCCACCTGATGTGAAGAGCCAACTCACTGGAAAAGACCCTGATGCTGGGGAAGACTGAAGGCACGAGGAGAAGGGGACAACAGAGGATGAGATGGTTGGATGGCATCACCGACTTGACAGACGTGAGTTTGAACTAGCTCTGGGAGACAGTGAAAGACAGGGAAGCCTGATGTGCTGCAGTCCATGGGGTCACAAAGAGTCAGATATGACTGAGCTACCAAACAACAGCATGGTCTCTGTGTATGATGGTTCTCTTGCAGGAAAACAGAAACTTTTATTTGACCATGTCAAGTTACATATCTCATCACATAGTAAAATTAAGGAAAGCTGTTTTGAAAAGGACTAAAATGATGGTAAAGCACAGTGAAGTCCTCAGATATATTAATGAGACTAAATGATACATCACAATCTTAAATCCTCAATATTGTCACCAAGTCATGAAGAAAACTTTTACCTAAAAACTAGTTTAAGGAGTATAAAACTGCCTTTCCCACCAGGAACAAAAAGAACACTGTACACAGGTTTCATATTAATTTTCGCCCCTCTCCCCCCTCCCTCAACCTCCGTCTTGAGCCATAACTACTTTCTTTGTCCCTCAATGAAAAAGTTCCTAGGAGGCATGAGTTTTGACTAATTATACAGCTCAGCCCAAGCAATTTCATTGGAAAAAAAAAAAAAAGCAATCCAAGCAGGGTACCACAAAGTGAATCTTGAAAATATTTTACAAGATAAATGACAGAGACTGTAATTTTCAATTTCTTTCAATGTGCTTCAGGTTTATAGGATGTAAGGAGAGAACTACGGGGAAAATCGACTTGATATGAATTTATGATTGGCAAGATTAAAGAGATGTACAGCAAATTGCTCTTTTAGCTTTAGCTCACATAATGTACCAGACGTCATAATCTCAAGGGCAAACAAACCCCTTTGTCACAAATAATTCTCTGAATTTCTTTTTTTAACATTTTGTTCTTCTATAATGAAGAATGGAACTTCTGAATCTATATTATAATTTCCTTGAAGGGATAGTCAATATTCTACTAGATTATTGTAGCTTCCTGGGCCTAATATAGTGTGAAATACATGTTTAGAACTCAAAAACCACTTGCTGATTAACTGTTTTTTAATTTTATCCTTGTTATTTGTCCTGTGGCAAACTCTTACTCATCGTGAGAAATGTCCTGCATTTCAGTTATATTAACTAAATCGCTGTTAATATAGCTGTACTGTTCTTTTCATATCTGAAATATTACCAAGAACTTTAGAAACTTTGTAACTAAAACTCTTATTACTCCCCTGATACTCTTAGGATCTGAACTTCCCTCTCCAAAATCCATTTTCTTGTATGTAGGTCTTGTTACTTGTTTTCTGATCTGTGCCTCCTGGTACTTGTTTGATGACCACTTCCAGGCTCACCTAACTCTTCATAGACAAACCTTCGCATTCTCCTCCATCCTATTCTTTTTTTTTTTTTTTAATGGTAAATTGTTTTATTTAATTGATAGCAAAGTTCAGTATTTTCTCTTTTTTGGCATTTGTACTTTTTCTTCAGTTAATTGCTTCTGTTTGAGCGGGCTCCAGGAGTTGGTGATGGACCAGGAAGCCTGGTGTGCTACAGTCCATGGGATCACAAAGAGCTGGACACGACTGAGCGACTGAACCGAACTGATTATCAATTTTATTTTTCCCAGGGCTCTTCACATACCAAGATGTCTCTTCCATATTGCAAATGCTTTTCCTGATGGCAGTTTGCCTTTTGATTGCGTTTTTGATGTTTTATTTTAAATTACTTTTCATTGGAGTATAGTTGACTTACAATGATGCGTTAGTCTGAGGTGTAAGTAAAATGAATAATTTATACATATACATAAATATACTGTTTTTAATATTCTTTTCCCAGAGTAGAAATTCTACCACAGAGCACTGAATACATTTCCCTGTGTTGCACAGTAGGATTTCATTAGTCATTTATTTTACATATAGCAGTGTGTTTATGTCAGTCCCAAGTTTCCAATCTTTCCCTCTCCTCTTTCCCCTGGCATTACCCCTTGGTAACCACAGTTTGTTTTCTACACCTATTTCTATTTTGTAAAGTTCATTTGTACAATTTTTTTTTTAGATTCTCCATCCTACTCTTGAACTTTTCTTTGATCAACTACACACTCTTGAAAAATCTGCCCTGGCCACACACACTAACCACATGGTTTATCTTGAATGTTACACCCAAACTAGATACTCTAAAAACTGGAGAAGAGCAAAAGCCAAAAGAAGCTATTAAGTGTCTAAAATGGCACATGTCTACTTTGTGCATGTGTGTGTTTAGTTGCTAGGTCATGGCTGACTCTTTGCTTCCCCATGTACTCTAGCCTGCCAGGCTCCTCTGTCCATGGGAATTCTCAGAGAAGAATACTGGAGTGGGTTGCCATTTCCTTCTCCAGGGGATCTTCCCAACCCGGGGATCAAATGCACATCTCCTGCCTTGCAGGCAGATTTTTTTTTTTTTTTTTAAATCACTGAGATACCAGGGATGCCTGTATGCCTAACTTTAGGGGACTCTGGATACAGAGGCAAGCTGACACAATATGGAGCCCAAATGTGAATTATGATTCTGCTTTATAGAAATCCAATGCAACAACCTGGATTTTTTTTAAAATAAGCATTTTCAAAATAAAATCCTAGCACCACTGTGCACTTGTTCTATTCCAATACTCCCAACAGGACACTGCAAGATAATTTTGCATTAATTTGCAAAAAAAATTTAAAAATGATGCTTAAAATATGAAAATGACTTAACTGAACTCCAAAGAGCAAACAAAACAGATTCCAACATGATGTTCTGGCTCTTTCATCTAAAGCTCTGGAAATACACATTTAAAAGGATAGGAAAGAACATTCAACACAAACTGTGTACTATGTATTTCACAGATGCATTTCATTTTTTATTGAATCTTCACAATAACTCCATAAGTTAGGTGTCTGTATATCTATCTTACAGTTAATGAATCTGAGTTTAAGAGATTTAGCAACATGTTGAAGGTCAACAGGGATGGATGGTGGTAATTTTTGCCTCATTGGGTTGTTGAGAAGAATAAATGGAACTGTGAGTGGAATCGATATCAACAAACATTGATTGAGTCTCTCTCAGGTGCCACAAAATTCTGTCTATGTTATCTCATGTAGTGGTTCTAAGTGGGCAAAAGGAACTTCAGTGTGACTACCAGTGGGGACCTAGGTCCTATGTAGACTTCTCTTCTTCCAGGTTAGTATTAATGTCTTATTTACAGCTGCACTCTTAGTTTTAGACAATATTCCCGACCCACATAATATGTGGTCAGAAAATACTGTACTTATCAAAGGAAACGTCATCATGGATGTTCTTGAAAGAGGGTTGCTTGGAAATACTTAAGGACTTAAAATGTCTATACCATTATCGTAATACTATTTTATGTGCTTTCTAACTTGCAGTGAAAGAAGTATGTTTGCATATTGTTACTACTGAAGAAAATATCTGAAGCCACACCAGAGAACTTATAAACATGAAGAAATATATCCAGTAGAAACCACCAAGCGACTGAGAAAGTTCATTTTTAAAATTTATCACATAAGACATTCATGTCTTAAGCATAATAAACTGAACATAAATTAATTTTTCTGAGTATAAGGAATTTACTTCAATGTCAACAATAATTTCATTTTTTGTAAATTCTCTAATCTGTGCATTTGAGTGTGTCTCTTACTTTTCAATTGCTGTTCTGTCAGCTCTCCATTTTGGACGCTGCCAGTAGACCTGATTTAAATGGACTGATGCTTAAGCTGAAACTCCAATACTTTGGCCACCTGATGTGAAGAACTGACTCATTGGAAAAGACCCTGATGCTGGGAAACATTGAAGGCGGGAGGAGAAGGGGACAACAGAGGATGAGATGGTTGGATGGCATCACCAACTCAATGGACATGAGCTTGAGTAAACTTTCGGAGTTGGTGATGAACAGGGATGCCTGGTGTGCTAGAGTCCATGGGGTCACATAGTCAGACATGACTGAGCAACTGAACTGAACTGAACTGCCTCTTTCTAAGTCTTTGTAGTCTAGAAAAACAGACAATAGAGCCAGTTGGAATTATGCTTAATATAAGAGCAAATGTATTATGGGCAAAAACCCACTGGAGATATGATATCTGTTTTAATTTCATAATCCTTTTAGAATCTTAGGTCCAAAAATCAATGACTTAAAAATAAGTGAAAGATTGGTGTGTTTGCAAAACTACCAGAGAACTATTAGAAAAATACAGTCTATGCTCACTAGTACATATTTCCCAATACTGAAAACTCAGCCTTTCAGTAGAGCAAGGCTTTAAAAATCCGGGTTATAGATTGCTTGCTAAAAATGATGGGTGTCACTAGGATTATGCAAAAGAATAGAGAAAAGTAGGGGAAAAATGAGGAACTGAAAAACTCCAGGCCAGGGAGCTAGACAAATATTCTTTCAATCAGAAGATACTATGTTAAATTCAGTACATTTTTAACTGGAAATTTTACTTCTCTGTTTGGGAATTAATCCCTTTAGTATATGGGTATTTGGAAAGAGGTTGTAAGCTGGATAGTATTCTATGGGAATATATTTCTCCCAACCTGGAGGACATGTGGGGGTAAGTTAAGAAAAGATAAATGAGTTAAGAACCCAACTTCATAATACAAGATTTAAAATACCTAGAACCCTATGTTTCTTTTTCTCAAGTTCTCTTTTTAAAAAAGTTAATTGAGAAAATTAATGAATTTTTAAAATTAAAGTCCAGAGGTTAAAAGCACCTAAACACCACTGCAACTACAAAAGGATCCTAAACACCTAGGTACAAATCCACTTCTGCTTCTCATTCCTCCTCCGCATCATCTCCTTTCACTGTTTTTTCAAGAGAAATCTATAGTCAGCCACAAATATTTGATTCACTGTATAACAACAGAAAATGACAGAAGATAGTACTGGAAATTGAAGTTGACTTTATAGGAATACAAATCAAAATGATGTTCCAGATGGGCATTTTGAAATGTATTACACAATCTCGAGATGGTAAGACACTTCTTGATCTACCTCAGCAGGAGCCTAATGTGCTATACAAGCCGTCTTTTCACAATCTAATGTCTCTCCCACCCATCTATCCCTCCACCATCAGTTCTTTGGAAGGCTTCTGGAACATAGTGTGTTCCAGCCTTGTAGGGCATCTTACATTTTTCATTTATTCTGTCAAAGATAGTAACACATTTTATGTCAAATAAAGTGCTCATGACTCAGCTGGACATATAGCCTTTTCTCCAGATTAAAAAACAATTACAAACTTAAAAATAATAAAAAGGAATGTTGTATTCTCAAAACATGCAAAACAATTGCTCTGATGAGTATTAAACATTTGGCACTGGTATCCAAAAAGATATTCCCTATCTTGTGAATTAGCATAGCTTGTGAATTAGCATTATTAACGCTTACATCTGGGATCACAGGGTAGAGAGAGAGATTAGTGTCTGACTCTTTGTGAACTCATGGACTGTAGCCTGCCAGGCTCCTCTGTCCATGGGATTCTCCAGGAGGAATACTGGAGTAGGTTGCCATTTCCTATTCCAGGGGATCTTCCTGACCCAGGTGGTCTAAGATTCTCAGCCAAGAACAAGTAATTGGTATGAAATCTGTGACACTACAGTGACTGCTAGAGCTCTACTTACTTAATTTTGGCAACAATTCTTTGAGTTAGATTTAATAGTTCATTCTATACATGAGGTAACTAAGGCTCAAAGAGAAAAATTACCTTGGTCTATAACTTGGTATAAGATTATAAAGCCAGTACCAGTAGAGCTGAGATTTGAAGTATGATCTATTTCTAATTGTTTTGAATATATTAGTTCCACTATAAATATATTTAAAATTTACATATTTACAAACAGAAATGTATTATTTTTCTTCCAAAGTTATCCTTCATCTTAATACTAACCTTTATATTTATCTTAGCTTAACCTTCATCCTAACTCATATAACCTTCCAGTGAGAGAATCAGACAAAGTAAATGGACTTCCCAGACCTAACACTATCCATCACTGCACTGGCAAAGAGAGAACAATTCTAGAGCTTCCATTATTACTGTCAGAAAGCAAGCTAGGGTCCCCAGGGTGATATTCTTCTTTCAGTGCAAATAGCACAGAATCACTACAGATAACATGGTTTAAATAATGCTTTAGGAATGAATAAAAACCCTGGTGCCCTTATTTTCATTTCATGATCTATAAAAGGGGTCATATGCTGCACTAACATTTATCATACTCTAACCAAAAAATCTCATACCGGAGTTTTCAATGTCTTACTTTGAAAAGAGATCAAGCATACTCGGTGCATGAACAAAAGACAATAAATGGGGAAAAAGGGTGGTGCAGGTTTCTATCACCTTTCTCTTCAATCATTATAAGAGAGGCCTAAAAATTCACATCATTTTTATATAAATGACTTTAGTTTGTACTGTTATTTATTAGAAGTATGAAAGTCTTTCAGAATGGTTGCTAAGACTCAGAATGTTAGTGCTGGAAATACCTTTAGAATAGAAATATCTATTCGAATTACTCTTCCCCACTATAGACCAGGAAATAAAAGTTCAATGAAGTAATGTAGATTCACAGAGTAACTTGGTTTTTGAGGAGTAGAAATCAAGTTCCAAGCATTTTTTTTCAAGGGACGACATATACTATACTAATACTACACCTTCCGTATTTAGATTTGGAAAATTCCCTACCCTAGGATTTCTGTGCCCTCTCAGGGACAACTCTCTGAGTAATATCATGCAGATATTGTTTTGATCTGAAGTTATACAAGACAGCATATGTCTGCAAATTGTGGAAACCACATGTAGGGCTGGATACCGTAGACAGAGCAACCTAGAGCTAGAAGATCGCATTTCAGGTTAGGGAACCACACATGTCAGTTTGCCAGGGACAGTCCTAGTTGACACCATTATCCCCACACAATTTTTAAAAATTAAAACCATTAATTTTATTTCAGAATGTACAGACTTGATCATTATTTTTGGGAGTATGCTCTATATTTTTCTTACATTTATATTGGTTTAAAAATAACAACTGGAGTGTATAGATTCTGGTATAACACTGTGTGTTTGTATGTGTTTTATTTTACTTATTTTTCATTGAAGGATAATTGCCTTACAGAATTTTGTTGTTTTCTCTCAAACTTCAACATGAATCAGCCATAGGTATACATGCATCCCCTCCCTTTTAAACCCGCCTCCCATCTCCCTCCCCATCGCACCCCTGTAGGTTGATATGGAGCCCCTGTTTGAGTTTCCTGAAACATACAACAAATTCCTGTTGGCTATCTATTTTACATGTGGTAATATAGGTACCCATGTTATTCTTTCCATATGTCTCACCCTCTCCTCCCCTCTCCCCATGTCCCTAAATCTATTCTCTGTTTCTCTATTGTTGCCCAGTAACTAAATTCTTCAGTACCATTTTTCTAGATTCTGCATATATGAATTAGAATATGATATTTATCTCTTTCTTTCTGACTTATTTCACTCTGTAAAATAGGTTTTAGGTTAATCCACCTCATCAGAACTGACTCAAATGTGTTCCTTTTTATGGCTGAGTAATATTCCATTGTGTGTATGTACCACACTTCTTTATCCATTCATCTGTTGATGGACATCTAGGTTGCTTCCATGTTCTAGCTGTTGTAAACAGTGAGGCAATTAATGGGATACATGTGTCTTTTTCAATATTGGTTTCCTCAGGGTATATACCTAGAAGTGGGTTTGCTGGGTCATATGGTGGTTTTATTCCTAGTTTTTTAATGAATCTCCATACCATCTTCCATAGAGGCTGTATCAATTTATATTCCCACCAACAATGTAAGAGCATTTCCTTTTCTCCACACTCTCTCCAGCATTTATTGCTTAAAGACTTTTTGATGGTGGCCATTCAGACCAGCATGAGGTGAAATCTCATCATAGTTTTTATTTGTATTTCTCTAATAATGAGAGACGTTCAGCATTTTTTTATGAGTTTGTTAGCAATGCGTATGTCTTCTTTGGAGAAATGTCTGTTTAGGTCTTTCCCTCACTTTTCGATTAGGTTGTTTGTTTTTCTGGCATTGAGTTCTATGAGCTGCTTGCATATTTTGGAAATTAATCCACTGTCAGATGTTTTGTTGGCTGTAATTATCTTCCATTCTGAGGGTTGTCTTTTCACCTTGTGTAGAGTTTCCTTTTATCATTATCCATTAGACGACAGATAGAATGAAAACCACAATCACAGAAAACTAACCAATCTGATTACATGGACCACAGCCTTGTCTAACTCAACGAAACTATGAGCCATGACATGTAGGGCCACCCAAAACAGACAGGTCATGGTGGGGAGTTCTGACAAAACATGGTCCACTGGAGAAGGGAATGGTAAACCACTTCAATATTCTTGCCTTAAGAACCCCATGAACAGTATGAAAAGGAAAAAAGATAGGACACTGAAAGGTTAATTCCCCAGGTTGGTAGGTGCCCAGTATACTACTGCAGATAGGTAGAGAAATAACTCCATAAAGTATGAAAAGACAGAGTGAAAGCAAAAACAACACCCAGTTGTGGATGTGACTGGTGATGGAAATAGAACTGACGCTGTAAAGAGAAATATTGCGTAGGAACCTGGGATGTTAGGTTCATGAATCAAGGAAAATTGGAACTGGTCAAACAGAAGATAGCAAGAGTGAATATCAACATTTTAGGAATCAGTGTACTAAAATGGATTTCAATGGGTGACTTTAGCTCAGGTGACCATTATATCTACTACTGTGAGCATGCATCCTTAGAAGAAATGGAGCAGCCCTCAGAGTCAATGGAAGAGTCTGAAATGTAGTACTTGGATGCAATCTCAAAGACAGAATGATTTCTGTTCATTTCCAAGGCATATCATTCAATATCAGAGTATTCCAAGTCTATGCCCCAACCAGTAATGATGAATAAGCTGACGTTGAATGGTTCTATGAAGACTACAAGGCCTTCTAGAACTAACACCCAAAAAAGATGTCCTTTTCATTCTAAGGGACTGAAATGCAAAAGTAGGAAGTCAAGAGATACCTGGAGTAACAGGCAAATTTGGCCTTGGAGTATAAAACGAAGCAGGGCAAAGGTTAACAGAGTTTTGCCAAGAGAATGCACTGGTCATAGCAAACACCCTCTTCCAAAAACACAAGAGAAGATTCTACACATAGATATCACCAGATTGTCAGTACTGAAATCAGATCAATTATATTCTTTGCAGCCAAAGATGGAGAAGTTCTATACAGTCAGCAAAAACAAGACAGAGAGCTGACTATGGCTCAGATCATGAACTCCTTATTGCCAAATTCAGACTAAAATTGAAGAAAGTAGGGAAAACCACCAGACCATTCGACCTAAATAAAATTACTTACACTTATGTAGTGGAAGTGACAAATAGATTCAAGGGATTAGATCTGGTAGACAGAGTGTTTGAAGAACTATGGACGGAGGTTCTTGATATTGTACAGGAGACAGGGAGCAAGACCATTCCCAAGAAAAAGAAATGCAAAAAGGCAAAATGGTTATCTGAGGAGGCCTTACAAATAACTGAAAAAAGAAGAGAAGCAAAAGGCAAAGGAGAAAAGGAAAGATACATCCATCTGAATGCAGAGTTCCAAAGAATAGCAAGGAGAGATAAGAAAGCGTTCCTCAGTGATTAATGCAAAGAGGTGGAAGAAAACAATACAATGGGAAAGACTAGAGATCTCTTAAAAAAAAATGAGAGATACCAAAGGAACATTTCATGGAAAGATGGGCACAACAAAGGACAGAAATGGTATGGACCTAACAGAAGCAGAAGATATTAAGAGGTGGCAACAATACACAAAAAAACTATGCAGAAAAGATTTTCATGACCCAGATAATCACAATGGTGTGATCACTCACCTAGAGCCAGACATCCTGAAATGTGAAGTCAAGTGGGCCTTAGGAAACGTCACTATGAACCAAGCTAGTGGAGGTGATGGAATTCCAGTTGAGCTATTTCAAATCCTAAAAGATGATGTTGTGAAAGTGCTGCACTCAATATGCCAGCAAATCTGGAAATCTCAGCAGTGGCCACAGGACTGGAAAAGGTCAGTTTTCATTCCAATATCAAAGAAAGGCAATGCCAAAGAATGTTCACACTACTGCACAATTGCACTCATCTCCCACACTAGCAAAGATAATGTTCAAAATTTTCCAAGCCAGGCTTCAACAGTACGTGAACCAAGAACTTCAAGCTGAATTTAGAAAAGATGTTCAAGCTCGTTTTCAAAAAGGCAGAGGAACCAGAGATCAAATTGCCAACATCGATTGGATCATTGAAAAAGCAAGAGTTCCAGAAAAGCATCTACTTCTGCTTTATTGAGTACGCCAAAGACTTTGACTATGTGGATCACAACAAACTGTGGAGAATTTTTAAGAGATGGGGTACCAGATCACCTTATCTGCATCCTGAGAAATCTGTATGCTAGTCAAGAAGCAATAGTTAGAACTGGACATGGAACAACAGACTGGTCCCAAATTGGGAAAGGAGTATGTCAAGGCTGTATATTGTCATCCTGCTTGTTTAACTTATATGCAGAGTACATCATGAGAAACACTGGGCTGGATGAAGCACACGCTGGAAACAAGATTGCTGGGAGAAATATCAATTACCTCAGATATGCAGATGACACCACCCTTATAGCAGAAAGTGAAGAAGAATGAAGGAGCCTCTTGTTAAAAGTCAAAAAGGAGAGTGAAAAAGTTGGCTTAAAACTCAACATTCAGAAAACTAAGATCATGGTATCTGGTCCCATCATTTCATGGCAAATAGATGGGGAAACAATGGAAACAGTGAGAGACTTTATTTTTGAGGTCTCCAAAATCACTGCAGATGGTGACTGCAGCCATGAAATTAAAAGAGACTTACTCCTTGGAAGAAAAGTGACCTCCTCCTTCTCGGTGCAGGTCATCATCAGCTTTTTATTTTATGGTGAGGGATGTAGCTAGAAAAGTAATTGTTCACTACCTTAAGATTTTCAGTAGAGCATTGATTTCACTGTAATTGTTACTTAAATTTCAAGTTTTCTTTTTTTTTAAATTAAATCTAACAAAAGGCATTAATAAAATCACATGAACACTTCTGTATTCCATGCATGTTACTTAACTGTTGGAATGGTGTCACACATTGATCAAACTTTACTAAAACTATTGCTTATACATAATTAATTCCAAACTAACTCCGGTACTAAGACACAGAAACAAAATAGGTGAATTTGATTTACCAATAACAGACTCAATCTCAGCACTCTCTCCCTTCAATTATATATTAGACTAGCAAACAAGATAGAAGGAACACTGTTGAGATGAAGACCTTGCTGACTCTGGCTTCTCTATGATGACAGACTTAGAACAAATTTTTCAGTTACTGAAGTCTTCTATATCAATGCTGAAATCATATTCAAAACAAACCATAATTCCCTAAATACCAAAAGTGCATTCACTCCTTCAAAAGTGAGGTGATATCACTGCTTTTTGTTTGAACAAAGAAGTGACTAAAACCAGAATGAAATTGAAGTAAATGTTATTTGAGATTAATACTTTTCATGAGTAGAAACTGGCTGATCTACTGAAATTTTTTTTAAAGAGTAGTTCAACAGGATACTTACTGGCATCATGTAATAACAAATAAAAGTCATGTAGTAAGTTAGTTTTTTACTTTGGAATGGCAATCTTGTATTACATTCAAAAAGCATTTAGATCAAAGGTTAAAAAAAAAAAATCAAACAGGAAACTAGGAAGTTCCAAGTTTCTATTCCTCCACAAGAAGAAATAATATAATTACACATTACTTAAAAGAATCTTATGAAAACTCTGGAAATCAGTCAATGATACAACAACCAAGCAGATGCCCAATCAAGAAAAGGCACATTGAAAACAGTAGGGAATTTTGCGGTGATTTTACTCTCCTTGTCCCATTCCCTCATGGGAATAGCCCAACACAGTCAGGAAGAAGTGACCCGATTCCTAGTTCCCTGCCTCAAGCTAGAATGAGCAGAGTATTTGCCAGAATATACTGGCAAAGTTCTAACCTGTCTGCACTCTGACAAAATAATTTCTGTCTCACCTGACTCAGAGCTTAGACAGGGAAGAACAGCAAAGTTTAGATTTGAGGTTGGAAGCCATGTGAAGCGTGGCAGGCCTATAAAACTGCAGGGGCACTGCAGTTTCACAGAAGCCTGAGGTAAGGTGACAGGCAGAAAAATATCATAGGATATCTAAGACACTGAGAAGCTGGAATAAGCCTCTTTGGGAAATTAGACCTTGAAAACAGCCATGACTAACATCAGCAAATTACTGGACTAGGAAGCTCCAGGCTCTTATTTCCCTACAGAAATATTAAATCAACAACTATAGATTGATGAAGATAGTTTTGTGAAAGCTCTAAAGACAAATCAAAGATCTACAGTTTGTATGGACTAGTGTAGGGAAGAAAGGATATACACAAATACCCAGACAGGACACATGCCCAGAAAAGGCCTGAAAAGCTCTCAACCTTTTACTGGCCTTATTAATGATGGTCTTTTGTACAGAGACAGTCTGTGATCACTGGGAGAGAAGACAACTTCTTTTTCAAATGCCTGATTTTCAACAAAAGACCACAGGCATATAAAGAAACAGAAATACGCCCCATTATAAAAGGTTAAACTGGTGACTTTTAAAATCTTGTCCTTATTTCTCTTGTACTTGGAAGTTTGTACCTTTGACCACCTTCATCCTCCTCTCCTTCCTTCCTCCTCTGGTAACCACACATCTGATCCAGCTAATTTCTGATAACATGGTTTCATTTTGCCAAAGCATGCCAGTTGATAACACAGTATCAAATTATGCACGTCCAAATTGTCTCAACAATGTAACAGCCAAGCTCTCCCACAGCGTGGAAACTAATACTAGCAGAAGCAAATGAACCATGACACAGCCCACCAGAGGAAATGGCTGGTAGAGAGAGGGAGCCGCCACATAGGCTATGTGGGTGAGAGCCCTAGGCACTTTGTCCAAGTCCTGCTGCCCTCCTGGATCATTTTCATGCCTACTACCCAGAGCCATCCCTAGTTCCAGATGGCTGGACAAAGAGTTTTCCCAACTCAGAAATGGACAGCGCAATCATTCCTCTGCAATAAATTCTAAACATCACCATTTAGCTGTGATTCTACAGTCATAAGATTGCTTTGTACACAGTGAAACAAGACATAATGGATAGATGGCAATCCTTTAATTAGTTAAAGGGAAATTAAAAGTTGGGTAAAATTGATAGCTTGAATTTTTATCAGCAGATAATTGTTATTAGAAATAATATCCTAGAGGTCAAAATTTTAATTCTTTATCCTAAAACAGGTTTATAAAAAAGGGAAGAGAAAGAATATAGAGAAGTGGGAATAACAGGACCATCCAGCAATGAAAAATTGCAACAAATTTATGCTTCTTTTTTTAACTATTATTCTTAATTGTGGAAAAAAATACCCATGAAATAAACACGATCATCTTAACTATTTTTGTCTACAGTTCATTTTTAAGTCTCTAGTGGCATTAAATACATTCACTTTGCTGTGAAGCCATCACCACCGTGTATCTGCAGAACTCTTCATCTTGGAAATCTGAATTCCTATACCCATTAAACAACGCTTCATTTGCCTAGAGTTGTTTTTTGCAACAACTAGAAAAAATGCTGTTTCTTGTTGAAAAGAAAAGGTACAAATTCTCCCTTCTTTATACTGAAGCATAGTGACTGTATGATAAGTTATAGGTATGTGTGCATGCGTGTTAAGTCACTTCCATCACTCTTTGTGACCCCATGGACTGTTGCCTGCCAGGCTCCTCTGTCCATGGGATTCTCCAGGCAAGAATAGTGGAGTGGGTTTCCATGCCCTTCTCTAGGAGATCTTCCCAACCCAGGGATCGAACTTGTGTCTCCTACAGCTTCTCATTGCAGGCAGAGCCTTTACCACTGAGCCACCAGGGAAGCCCAAGCTACAGGGATACAAGATAGTGAGCCACAATTTTTAACTTTATAGTTATTATAAAGCATTGACTATACCCCCTGTGTTATGTAATATCCTCGTAGCTTACTGTGTATATAAGAATTTGTACCCCTTAATGCCTTGATTCCCCTCCGCTCTCCCTCTCCCCACTGGTAACCATTAGTTTGTACTTTGTTCTCTGTGAGTCTGTTTCATTTTTGTTTTATTCACTGTTATATTGCATTTTTGTTATATTCATTGGTTTGTTGTATTTTTTTTTAGATTCCACATATAAGTGATATCATACAGTATTTGTCTATGTCTGATTTAGTTCCCTTAGAATAATATGCTCCAAGCCTTTCCCTATTGTTGCAAGTGGGAAAATTTCATTATTTTTATGGCTGAGTAATATTCCAGTATTCCACAATATCACACACACACACACACACACACACACACTTAGGTTGCTTCCACATCTTGGAACTTCTAAATAATGCTTCTATGAACATTGGGGTAAATGTCTCTTTTCGAATTAGTTGGCTTTTCTGGGAGTATTTGCTTGTTTATTTTGGATATACACCCAGGAGTGCAATATTTGGTTTATATTGTAGTTCCAGTTTTCCTTTTTTGAGAAAGTTCCATACTGTTTTACCTAGCAGCTGTACCAATTTGCATTCTCACCAGCAGTGTATGAAGTTTCCTTTTATTCCACATCCTCATCAACAATTGTTATTTGTGCTCTTTTTGATGATAGCCAGTCTGATGAGTGTGAGGTGATATCTCACTGTGGTTTTGATTTGCAAATCCCTTATGATTAGTGTTCTTGAGCATCTTTTTAAGTGCCTGTTGGCCACCTGCATTTCCACTTTGGAAAAATGTCTATTCAGGTCTTCTTTTGGCTATTTTTTTTATATTAAGTTAGTTGTATGAGCTGCTTATACACGCTGAATGTTAACCCCTTATCAATCATATCATTTGCAAATATTTTATCCATTCAGTAGCCCGTATTTTCAACTTATTGATAGTTCCCTTTGCTGTACAAAAGTTTTTAAGTTTAATTAGGTCTCATTTTTGCTTTTATTTCCTTTGCTTTAGGAGGCAGATCAAAAAATACTGCTATGATTTATGCCAAAGAGTGTGCTCCTCTAGGAGTTTTATAGAATCTTGTATTGCATTTATGTTTTTAATCCATTTTTACTTTATTTTTGTATATGGTATTAGAGAATGTTCTAAATTCATTGATTTATATGATGATGTCCAGCTTTTCCAACACCTCTTGCTGAGGAGACTATGTTTTCCCTAAAATAAATTGTCTCCCTTGTCTTAGAATAATTGATAAGAATTGAATGGGTTTATTTCTTAGCTCCCTATTATGTTCCATTTACCTATATATCTGTTTTTGTGTCATTACCCGACTATTTTCATTATTGTAACTTTGTAGTATAATCTGAAGCCAGGAACTCTGATTCCTCTGGCTCTTCTTTCTAAAGACTTGGTTATTTGGGATATTTTGTGTTTTCATTCAATTTTTAAAAGAATTTGTTCTAGTTTTGTAAAAAATTCCATTGATATATTGATGGAGACTGCCTTGCATCTGTCGATAGCCTTGAAAACTATGGTCATTTTAACAACAGTAATTTTTCAGCATGCTTTCTATCTGTTCGTATCCTCTTCAGTTTCTTTCATCAGTGTGACTCAGCTTACCAAGTACAGGTCTTTTACCTCCTTAGGCAGGTTTTAAGGCTAGGTAGCTTACTCTTTGATGCAATGTTAAATGGGATCATTTCCTTATCTTTCTGACAGTTCATTGTTAGGGCATAGAAATGTGTATGGAATACTTTAAAAAGTTAATGACATTACACACAACTGTTACAAGGAGAAAACATGATTCAGAGGAGGCACAAAATTGCAGTTTCATAACTGATCCTGACAACAACTCAAGTAAATTGGGGCCTGCATTAGATGTAAAACTACAGGCAATTTCAGACTCCTTTATTTACAAGTAAACTATATAAACAGCACAGTTCTGTTTGTCAAAATCCCTATACTGGGAATGTCATCATGGATGAAGAAAGCTAGGAAGGCAGTTAACACACACAATTCTTACTTAAAACAACACAATAATAATTCTAAATGAAAATTAGAACAAGGGCCCAACACCAAACATGAGATACCGAGCTTTAAGAACAAATTTCTGTGTATTAATTTTGTATCCCAAATCTATTAAATACACTGATTGGCTCTAGTAGTTTTCGGGTGGTATTTCTAGAATTTTCTAAGTGTAGTATCATGTCACCTGCAAACACTGACAATTTTAATTCTTCCTTTCCGATTTGGATTCCTTTTCTTTTTTGTCTGATTGCTGTGGACAGGAATTGTAATACTATGCTGAATAAAAGTGGCAAGGGTGGACATCCTTATGTTTTTTTCTGATCTTAGGGGAAATGCTTTCAGCTTTTCACCATTGAGCATGATGTAAGCTGTGGTCTATCATATATGACCTTTATTATGCTGAGATATTTTTCCTCTATGCCCATTTAATGAAGAGGTGTTTGTTTGTTTGTTTGTTTGTTTTTTACCATAAATCAATGTTGAATTTTGTCAAAAGAATTTTACCCTTCTATTGCAATGTCATATGGTTTTTATTGTTCAATTTATTAAAGTTGTGAATCACACTGATCGATTTGCCATACTGAAAAGTCTTTGCATTCTTGGGATAAATTGAACTTGATCATGGTGTATGATCCTTTTAACATATTGTTGGATTTGGATTGCTAATATCTGGATGAGGATTTTTACACCATGCTTATCAGTAATATTTTGTTGTTATTTAGTTGCTAAGTCATGTCCAACTCTTTGTGATACTGTGCAACATAGCCTGCCAGTCTCCTCTGTCCATGGGATTTCCCAGGCAAGAATACTGGAATGGGTTGCCATTTCATTCTCCAGGGGATCTTCTCAACCCAGGAAATGAACCCATGTCTCCTGTATTGGCAAGTGGATTTTTTACCACTAAGTCACCTGGCAAGCCCTTGTATTTATGTGTGTGTGTGTGTGTGTGTGTGTGTGTGTGTGTATAGAGAAAGAAAGAGAGGGAGGGAGGGAGGGAAAAGGAAAGGAGAGAGTGGGTGTTTCCATCTAAAAGCAGCAAGATACACATTCTTCTCAAGAGCACATGGAACATTCTTTAGGTTATATCACATGCTAAGCCACACAACAAGCTTCCATAAAATTTTTTAAAAAACTGAAATCATATCAAACATCTTTTCTGATTACAACACTATGAGACTAGAAATTAATTACAATAAAAAGCTGAAAAAAATGTGGAGGTTAAATAATACCTATTCAACAATAATGGATCACTAAAGACATAAAAAAGAAAATTTTAAAAAATACCTACAGACAAATGAAAACAAAGATGTGATGATCCAAAACCTATGGAATACAGTAAAAGCAGTTCTAAGAGGGAAGTTTATAGTGATACAAGCTTATCTCAGAAAACAAGAAAAATTGCACCTAAGCAGCCTATCCTTTCATCTAAAGGAAGTAGAGAAAGAAGAACAAATACCCCAAGTTAGTAGAAGGAAAGAAATCATAAAGAGCAGAAATAAGTAAAATAGAGATTTTTAAAAAGACAGAAAAGATCAATGAAACTAAAAGCTTGTTTTTTAAAAAGACAAACAAAATTGATAGTCCTTGAACCTGACTCTTCAAGAAAAAAAAAGGGGGGGGAGAGGACTCAAATCAATAAATTCAGAAATGAAAAGGACAAGTTACAACTAACACTACAGAAGTACAAAAGGGCATAAGAGACTACTACAAACTACACGTCAATAAGAGACAACTTAGAAGAAATGAACAAATTCTTAGTCATGTGCCAACCATTTCCCAAGAGTGAACAAGGAAAAACTAGACAATATGGACAGACAAATTACCAGTAATTAAGTTGAATCAGTAATTTAAAAATTCCCAACAAACAAAAGTCCAGGACCACATGACTTCACAAGGGAATTCTACCAAACATTTAGAGAAGTTAGCACCTATTCTCAAACTATTTCAAAGAATTGTAGAGGAAGGAACAATTCAAGTCCTTCTATCACTGTGATACTAAAACAAGACAAAAATATAAAAAAGAAAAGAAAATTACGGCCTAATATCACTGATGAGGCTTCCCTGGTGGCTTGGCGGATCAGCCTGTAAATAAATAGCACTTATATATACATGCTATTGTTTTAAATTGCTGATTTCTGAGTTTCAAATGCATTTTAACAACTGTGCATTTGTACTCTCCTGTCACAATTACTGTTTTCGATATTATGCTTTGCATCTAATTGTTTTTTGTATCCCTTAATTACTTACTGTGGATAGAGAATTTTATTATTGTTTACTTATTGCTAATGATTTCCTCCTTTTACTGTATGTTTGCTTTAACTAATGAGGTTTTTAATTTTGTAATTTTCATGTGTCTATTTGTGGCTTTTTCTTTTCTGCCTAGACGAGTTCCTTTAGTATTTTGTTGTAAAGTTGGTTTGGTCATTCTGTACTCTTTTAACTTTTTCTAGTCTGTAACACTTTTATTCTCTCCATCAAATCTGAAGGAAAGTCCTTCTGAGTAAAGTATTTTTGGTTACATATATATTGAGAGTCCCTTGGACTGCAAGGAGATCCAACCAGTCAATCCTAAAGGAAATCAGTCCTGAATATTCATTGGAAGGACTGATGCTGAAGCTGAAACTCCAATGTTTTGGCCACCCAATGCAAAGAACTGACTCATTGGAAAAGACCCTGATGCAGGGAAAGATTGAAGGCAGGAGGAGAAAGGGATGACAGAAGAGATGGGGGGATGGCATCACCAACTCAATGGACATGAGTTTGAGCAAGCTCCAGGAGTTGGTGATGGACAGGGGAGCCTGGTGTGCTGCAGTCCATGGGCTTGCAAAGAATCGGACATGACTGAGAGACTGAACTGAACTGATATATATTTTTTCCCCTTTTATCACTTTAAATATCTCATGCCATTCCCTTCTAGCCTGCAGAGTTTCTGCTCAAAAGTCAGCTGATTGCCTTATGAGAGTTCCTTTTATGTTATTTGTTGCCTTATGCTTGCTGCTTTTAGTATTTTCTAATTTTTGCTATTTTAATTACAACTTGCCTTGGTTTGTTTCTCTTCCAGTAAATACTGCATGGGACTCTGTCCTTCTTGAAATAGGATGACTACTTCCTTCAAATAGTTGCTCAGATGCCCTCTCTCCCTATCCTCCTTCTGAGAACCCTGTAGTGAGAATATTAGTGTGCTTGACCCAGAGGTCTCTTAAAACTATTCTCATTTAATTCTTTTTTCTTTCTTTTCTTCTGCTTCAGTGATTTCCACTACTCTGTTTTCAGCTGGCTGATCCATTCCTCTGTATCATTTAATCTGCTTACTATTCATCCTTCCTAGTGTATGTTTTCATTTATTTATTGTACCCTTAACCTCTGTTTGGTTCTTTATATTTTCTAACTCTTTGTGAATAATTTTTAACTTCTCACTCTGTGCATTCATTTCTTCCTCTTCTGAGAGAGAAGAATGGATCATCTTCATGATCATTACTCTGGACTCTTTCTCAGATAGATTGCCTATGTTCACTTTACTTAGTTTTTCTTGGGTTTTATCTGGTCCTTATGTGGAACACGTTCCTCTGCCACTTCATTTTGCCTAAGTTGCTGTGTGTATCTTTATGTATGTGGTAGGTTAGATATGTTTCCCAATATTGGAGAAATAGCATAATATAGGAAACATTCTATACATCCCAGCAGCACCCTTCTCTCTTGCCACAAAAAATGTATGCTCTAGAGTCTCCCCTCCTGAGGGTTGCCTGAGCCCTGTTGTGGTGAGCAGACTATGTCAGCAGTCTGGTAGGCTTGACTTATTCCTGGTTTGGTTTGTTGCTAGTCCCTGCCTTGTGTGGAGGCTATTGGCTACTGGTTGATACCACTTGGTCATGGGAAGCTGACTGTAGAACTCCAGTGGCCCCCATGGGTTACTGTTGGCTGATTGCTGGATGCATTTGGGGTCCGGAAGATCCACAGCTCTTCACTCACTGGTAGATTATGCCAGGTTCTGGGGTTAGTGCTATACTACTGACAGGCAGCACAACATCCTGGAATGTGTTCCCAGGGCCCAAAGCTGTCGTCCTGAAGTTTGTGTTGGCCTCCTAGTGGGCAGGGCAGGCTCCAGATACTCCCAGGGCATGGTCTGGCATGCTGAGGACAGGACAAGTCCACAGGTTGTATGATTTAGTTTTCCTGCCTGTGGAGTCTACCTCTTAGTGTGTGAGGCTAGTCAAGTCCAGAGCAGGTTTCCTGAGAGCAGAATCAGAGCCCATGTGATTCTGGGACTGATCTCTGCCTACTCATGGATGGAGCTTGTTCCTGGGCCCTCTGATAGGCAGGATCATGTTCTAGGTTGCAGGGGCCTCAGGAGGCCTTTAGGCAACCTGCTGGCTGATGGGTGGGGCTGTGACCTCATCTGGTGAGTTGCTTGGCCTGAGGGGTTCCAGTACTAGCTCTTCTGGGCTATTGGGTGGGCCTATGTTTTGGTGCTAAGGAGTTAGTGGGAGGATTCCACAACGGTGCCTGTCAACACCAGTGTCCACGTGGCAGAAGAAACTAAAGATTGCTGCCAATGCCTATGTCACACCTGCCACTTCCCCTGCCTCTTCAGGAGTCTCTCCAAGACAGTAGTAGTTTTGTGTGGTTTTGTATGCTCCCTTTAAGTGTGAAGTCTCTATTTCCCTCAGTCTTGTGGGATTCCCCAAACTGAGTACCACTGGCCTTCCAAGCCAAATGCTCTGAGGGCTCATTTTCCCAGTGCAGGACTCCTAGGCAGGGGAACCTGAAGTGAGGTTCAGGAACTGTCACCCCTTTGGGAGAACCACTGTAGCATAATTATACTCCAGTTTGTGGGTCACCAACCCATTGCTTTGGGACTTGACTCACCTCTCCTAGCCATCTCATTGTAGTTCCATGTGTTTAGTTTTATAAGATTTTTTCTGGTAGACTCTGGCCTCTCTGGTAGCTCAGACAGTAAAGAATCTGCCTGCAATGCAGGAGACCTAGGTTTGATCCCTGGATCAGGAAGACCCCCTTGAGAAGGGAATGGCTATCCACTCCAGTATTCTCACTTGGAGAATTCCATGGACAGAGGAGTCTGGAGGGCTATAGGCAGTAGGGTCTCAAAGAATTGACATGACTGAGTAACTAACACTTTCACTTTTTTCCTGGCCTTTTTAATTGACGGTCGTTCTGCAAATAGTTGGTGTTTTTGTGTGCTCTGGAGAGGAAGTGAGCTCAGGGTCTTGCTACCCTGCCATCTTGGTCAATCTCTCAATAAGCTGAATTTTAAAGGTGGATGATATTGCCAGGCATGCGTATTTTAAAGACATGTTTTTATACAGTTTTTCATTCCCTACTGTAAAGAGGAACCTTAGATCTCTTTAGACTGAATGTTCATTCAGTAAAGGTTAATAAAGTTACCACCTTTCTTTATACTTCCTCACTTGCCTTTTAATTTTGGGGTATTTAGGGAATTGTTCATCTGAAGGTAGCAAAGCCACTCTTCTCAGTCGCCATGGAAATGCTAATTAAAACTATAATTAGATACCACAACACATTCACCAGAGTGCTAAAATAAGTTTCTTGTAATTTCAAGTATTGGTAAAGAGGTGAAGCAAGTAGAACTCTTACAGTCTATCAGTGGGAAAGCAAATTAGCACAACCAGTTTGGGAAAGTTGCAGTATCTACTAAAAATGAATATATATGCAACATATAATTAATAACATATCCAACAGAAATGTGCATATCCATGTCCCCAAAGACAAGTACAAGAATGTAAGAGCCACAAAGTGGCCATGATAAAAGAGTATATAGCACTGAAAGGTAAATTATTACCACTACACATAGAAGTCTCACATAAGTAATATTGAGAACAACAGGCCACAGAACAAAACATGTACAAATTCTATCATTCTGCTTACATAAAACTCAAAGAAAGGTGCAATAACTAATGGCATTTGAATTTAGGAAAATTGATATCTTATTGAGGATTGGGATTTGTAATTTTGGAAGAAAAAGAGCACCTCCAACTGTATTGATTATGTTCTATTTCTTAATTTGAATGGTTAACACACGTTTGTTGGTTTTGTGATAATTTATTGAGCTGTTCACTTATAATCTGTGCATTAAGCATACTTAACAAAGATCTTTAATTAATCAATTATATGATTATACCATATGTCAGATAACATATATGATATTAAAATAGAAAAATAAAAAGCACTTAATTATTCTACTGATGCATAGACTTCAAGTCTTTTTTTTTCCTATATGAATATTCATACATGGGCACTTACTTAGCATTGATAGTTTTTCTAACAGAAATTATCAAAATTGTTTAATGAAAATAAGAAAATCTGAGTAGATCAAGCTTCTATAGTCTTAGAAGCACTAAACATTAAAAAATAAGCTACCAGTTCCAAAATAACCTTTCACATTAATTTACCACTAAGTTTTCCTAACTTTTAAAAAATATAGAATTCCCACACAATATTAAAAAAATCTCATATCTTAGCAAGTAAATTTGAGAGGGATAAGACATGCTTTTTATTTTTCTTTTTCTTGAGTAACACTTCTTTCCCTTGTGATTCTTTGATTAAGACTTCTTTTTATTTATTTGTTTCCTCTCTTTTCATAAATAATTACCATGTTTTATCTGTTTGCCATTTTGGTGATTATTTTTTTCCTCATAATTTTCATCCTTGTCGTTATCTTCTGCATTCTAAGTGCTTCTTCTTCAATCTGCTTTCCATAAATCTAATTATGTTAGTTGTTGCCTGCAAAAGTGAGTGAAAGTTGCCCAGTCATGCCTGACTCTTTGCAACCCCATGGACTATACAGTCCATGGAATTCTCTAGGCCAGAATACTGGAGTGGGTAGCTGTTCCCTTCTCCAGGGGATTTTCCCAACCCAGAAATCAGACTCAGATCTCCCACATGGCAGATGGATTCTTTACCAACTGAGCCACCATGGAAGCCAAAGAATACTGGAGTGGGTAGCTTACCCTTCTCCAGCAGACCTTCCTGACCTAGGAATTGAACTGGGATCTCCAGCATTGCCGGCAGAACTTTACCAGCTAAGCTACCAGGGAAGTCCCTCGCCTATGAAGGCCGATTTAATTCTATTATATTTTCTGTTTCCTTTCAGTCCTTTGCATTTCAACTTTTCAATGTTAATGGCTCGTATTTCTAAATTAATCAATGCAAATGTCAAGGACAAAATACAATTTTCTAAAATATTTTTCTGGTTTTCATACTAACTCATTGATCTACACATGCATTAGCTCAGGTTTTCATTCCCCACATTAATCATCATCAAGATCATGTTTGACTTTGATTGTGCTGTTGCTATTGCTTCTGTATTTGAGAATGTGAGGAAAATCCATTGAAGGGTAGTATTTCTCAACAGACAAGTCATAAGACTGACCATTAGCCCTTGGTCCTACTGATAACTTGATTTTTTTGTAGAAAGCCTCTAAGCTCCACAGTTGAGTAGACTGTGAACAACCTCAGGCCTAAATTCCAATGAGTCTCAGGCATAACCTCTGAGCCACCAGGAAAGCCCGCAAATAAAACCCCTCTGTTGGAATGCTAGTGACCCATCCTGTCTCCACACTGTGGTTCTCTGATCACACACATACACAGTACTATTACGATCGTCACTAATATCATTATGACCACATCGGCAAAACCTATCTTCCTCCTTGGTTACAATGTATTTCCATAAGCCCTTCCTTTCTTTCTACCCTTTTCAGAGGGATCAGGAAAGACAATCCATTTTAGGATACAGATATGAAGGCACTGGTTGAAGGGAGGTGCCAGGATACCGTTGCTTAACTTTCTAAGTCATACCAATCATGGATCTCTGAGTTAGCAGGCAGAAGGCAAGGGAGGAACACAGAGTCTCGCTCTCTATTACTTAAGGCCATGGGCTTGCTCTATTCCAGATTGCAAATTTTAATTTAGCAATATGGAGTCTAACCAGAAGCTAATAATAGATTGGTTGAAAGACTCAGTTTTGAATTTTATCATAAATTTTCATCTTTATCTGTGCCCTTATAGCCATTTTAAGTTGCATTAAGGACTATTAATCTGGTAGAACTTCCAAACAACAACTGACACCTTAAACTGTGATTAAAAAACCAACCCATCAGCATCATTTGGAGAAAAATTCAATCTTCCTCTAATATTTACTCACAACCAAGAGTTATTCATGAACATCTGTGCAATATTACTTTGACACAGATGGCAAAATAGTTATTAATAACATAGCACATGTAAATATTTGGATCCATCTCAGTAGAACTGAGAAAGCTACAAAACTGTCTTATGAAGTAAATTTTCATTGCTGACTCAGTGTTCATTTTACTTTGCCCCCAAAGTGCTGTAATCTCCTTTGGTACTTTTTGAAATAAACAAGTAACATCTATTTTCAGAATTTTTTAGTGTAGTGGGGAGATGAATTCATTTACATTTCATAGCAGGCCAAGATCCACTTTATCTCTTAGAAATATACAACGTCTCTACACTGTCCAGGAAGTGACAAGGTCCAGCCTTCTAAATACAACTCAACTTCACTTTTCAAAGAATAAATACCATGAAAAAAGAAGGGGAAGAAACATATCAGGAGAAAATCAGCAGCATATCAATTTTTTTTAACGTCTTGGTTTCTTATAAATAATTTAAAAAGAAATCACCCCTATAGACTCTCAACTTTTTTTTCATGTTAATTACTTCATACGACTCTTTTAAGATATTTTGTTATGGTCAATTCTCTTTCGGTGATTGCCTGTGAACAATTTGCAATTCAATCTTTTGCCCCTTAGATTATGAAACAAGCTTCTTGCTGCGTATTGAGGCAATAGGAGCAGTATGAAGACATGGACTAGAAGACTGGATGTCTAGGAGTGAGCATTGTATTTCCCTCATATTAGCTCTACTGGTGCTAAGACTTACTGAAAGGTCTACAGCTTCGTGCCAATCTACACATGCTAATTGGTCTGTACCATTGGAAGTGTGGAAACAGAGGACAAGCATTAGAAACTTTATAGACATTTAGTAATTTTATGTCTGTAAGATAAAGACATGATAATAAATGTGTGGATTTGTATGTTTTATATGACTTTGAGTCATTTCCTAGTAATACTTTTTTTTAGAAATTTTATAAAAGCATTCAGTCTATAATGGATTTAAATGAATTAACAGTAACTGACCCTTAACCGTAGGGTCTGAGAAGCACAGAGCTATATGCACATGGAATGTATTCAACATGCTGGACCTCAATTTCTCCATCTCTAAAAATATGAGAAAAGATCCCAACTTTGTCTTCCATAGAGATTATATGGAAACTAAACAGAATTACTTATTCATAAATTATTTATAAGCTCTAAAGTTAAGAGCTAGCTCATTGGAAAAGCCCCTGATGCTGGGAAAGACTGAAGGCATGAGGAGAAGGGGGCAACGGAGGATGAGATGATTAGATGGCATCATTGACTCAAGGGACATGAGTTTGAGAGAACTCGGAGATAGTGAAAGACAGGGAAGCCTGGAGTCCTTCAGATCATGGCGTCACAGAGTCAGACACAACTGAGCAACTGAACAACGTAAAACTTCATATAAGTATATGGCTGTTATATTCTAAGTAATAATCACATGGGAAACAGCACAGTATCTTAGCTAAAAGCAGCTTGGTATTTATTAGATGCCTAATAAATGTCTGTTTGCTTTATGAATAAATATAAGAACAGAAACTCAGGCATCAGATAACTGCATTCAAACAATTGCCACAGGAGCAATGTGTGATTTAACGCAGGCCGCACATCTTTCAATGCACAATTTCGCCTTCAGCAAAATGAGAGTAATAATAGCTTCAAACTTAAGGGTTGTTGTGATATTCAATAAAATAATGCAGTATTTAGCATTTAGTACTTGACACACGGAATGTATTCAATAAATATTAGTCATATCTTTTATCTCCTCTTCTTTGCTAAGGAAATGCTCAGCTGTTCATAGGTAATTTCTTACTTAATTCATAGGAAAATATAACAAGGCAACAACCATAATCTCCATTTTAAAATTAGAAAGACTGAAAGAATTAAACAACTTCCACAAAGTCACAAAGCTACTTTAAATCCCTGTCTGTCTATAACAGACTTTTCCCACCTAATACCATCTCCCTAAGGTATTCTAAGTAATGAGAATAAATTTCATAGGAAATATTTTAGAAGCATTCTCATTTTTTTTATAAGCTCTGAGGATATTTTATGTGAGAAATGGCATCAACAGATTTAATAATGCATAAAAGAGACACCCATGAACCATCTCTTTCACTTACCAGTTTGACGCGTCAGTCTCCTCATGCTGGGACACTTTTAGTATACTGCTCTAAGTCTCTTTGCATAACCTTGTTTCAAGGCTGCCAAAACATGCAAAAAGAAAAATGATATTTGCTTCTGGAAGGATTTCCATATATTAGTGGCCAGAACAATAATAATTCAAATTTACATAGCATGTTTTATAAAGCATTTAAAGAAACACAATAGGTATTAACCTTCACATGTTTGGGGTTTTGCATCTTGAAAGCAAATATATTATCATGCTTTACCCTGGAATTCTCAGAACATGACAAAGTATCTATCATCTAGGCATTCATTAAATTCTTTCTTTTTTTTTTTTGTTAAATAGTTGAAAGAATGAAACTTATGTTCCAATACATTAATATATTTGAAGATCTTCAATCTTCCACTTCAGAAGACAAAATGGTATTTTGTTATAATGTACTTTTCTGAAGGGAAGAAGAAAATAAACCTGAAGGAGAAAGTATTTTTTGCTACGCCAATAAACCTGACATTTCAAAGGATAAAATTTGACAATGAGGTCAACATGCAAGATACAGATTATTCTGCATAGTTTCAATATTTAATAAGTATTGGATGAAACTAAAAATCTATTATCAAAAATAATATCTATTTACATAGGAAATTTAAATTCAATGAATTGAAAGTATGAATTTACTTTCGAAGTAACTATACATTTGAAAAAGGGAAATAAAATGTTCTTTTTATAATTAGAATGTCTTTTCCATTGTCCTAATGCTACTTCCCAACTCTGCTCAACTCTCCGCTGCAATCCACAAAAAGAGAGAAGGATAAAGGAAAGAAAGATAAGTTGACAGAAAAAAATAGTAAAGGCTATCCTAGGATAGTGTTTATTAACTCAAAAATAAGTGTAATGAGATGAGATATTTCTTAAAATAATTAATCACTGGTCTTCATAACTCATACTTTATACCATTGTCTCTTTGATATTGCTATTTTTTTGACCAATAGTAATAGTCATATCATATCATAATGGTGATGATTACTATTTCATTGCTTGCAATGTATCAGGAATTGCTTTTTATCATTTTATAGGAATTGTCTAACTTAATAACCTAAGTCTAACCTATAAGGTAGGTAACATTAACCTCTCCATATTTTAAAGATAAGAGAACTCAGGCTCAGTTTTAAAAAATTAATAAAGAGCCACTACTAATAACCAATAAAGTAGGATTTGAACCTTTCCCTGTATGACCTGTATGCAGGTCAGGAAGCAACAGTTAGAACTGGACATGGGAAAATAAACTGGTTCCAAATAGGAAAAGGAGTATGTCAAGGCTGTATATTGTCACCCTGCTTATTTAACTTATACATGCAGAGTACATCATAAGAAACAATGGGCTGGAAGAAGCACAAGCTGGAATTAAGATTGCTGGGAGAACTACAATAACCTCAGATATGCAGATGACACCACCCTTATGGCAGAAAGTGAAGAAGAACTAAAGAGCCTCTTGATGAAAGTGAAAGAAGAGAGTGAAAAAGTTGGTTTAAAGGTAACATTCAGAAAACTAAGATCATGGCATCTGGTCCCATCACTTCATGGCAGATAGATGGGGAAATAGTGGAAACAGTGGCTGACTTTATTTTTGGGGGCTCCAAAATCACTGCAGATGGTGACTTGCAGCCATGAAACTAAAAGATGCTTATTCCTTGGAAGGAAAGTTATGACCAACCTACATAGCATATTAAAAAGCAGAGACATTACTTTGCCAACAAAGATTTGTCTAGTCAAGGCTATGGTTTTTCCAGTAGTCATGTATGGATATGAGAGTTGGATTATAATGAAAGCTGAGTGCCAAAGAATTGATGCTTTTGAACTGTGGTGCTGGAGAAGATTCTTGAGAGTCCCTTCGACTGCAAGGAGATCCAACCAGTCCATCCTAAAGGAAATCAGTCCCTTCGACTGCAAGGAGATCCAATCAGTCCATCCTAAAGGAAATCAGTCCTGGATGTCCATTGGAAGGACTGATGTTGAAGCTGAAACTCCAATTCTTTGGCCACCTGATGTGAAGAGCTGACTCATTTGAAAAGACCCTGATGCTGGGAAAGATTGAAGGCAGGAGGAGAAGGGGATGACAGAGGATGAGATGGTTGGATGGCATCACTGACTCAATGGACATGAAGTTTGAGTAAGCTCTGGGAGTTTTTGATGAACATGGAGGCCTGGCATGCTGCAGTCCATGGGGTCGCAAAGAGTTGGACATGACTGAGCAACTGAACTGAACTGAGCCTTTCCAAAATCTGTTGTGTTAATCACCAAATTATCTACTACTTTCCAAACTTAATCCAAACTGGACCCTTGATTTTAGGGATCCTTGTTGATAAATTCCTGTTCTGTTATAATTATGAACCCTGCGTGTGTGTGTGTGTTCAGTCACTCAGCCCTGTCCATCTCTTTGTGACTCCATGAATGTAGCTCTCCAGGATTCTCTGTCCATGGGATTTTCCAGCCAAGAATATTGGAGTGGGTTGTCATGCCCTCCTCCAGGGGATCTTCCTGACCCATGAATTGAACCTGTGTGTCCTGCATCCCCTTCATTGGCAGGCAGATCATTTACCTCTGAGCCCCATGGGAAGACTGATGCACCATGAATATAACTAAAATCCATACATCTCTCTTCTTTCATCAGTTGAAGTCACCATCATCTATTACCTAGAGGACAGCGAAAGTTTTCTATCTATTCTCACCAATCCCACTCTTGACCCATTATATCAACCACTGCTCACATTCTGGCCGGGGTAAACTGTTTTACAGCATAATACATCATTTTACTAGCCTGCTTAAAAATTTTCATTGGTTTTCTATTGTACAGGATTAAAATCCAATTATTTTATTGTGACCTACAAGTGCTGACATGAACTGGCTATAGCCTACCTAACAAATATTACTTTATATAGTTTTCCTCCATATAACAAATTATTTTTCTCATACTTATTCACGTATGTCTGCCTGCTCTTTTGAGATATTAAAACAATTTCCATTACAAAAAATAAAAGATTTATTAACACTTTTTCCTTAACAAGAAGCACACTAAAGATGACAACTGTGTCCATTAATTATTTTCTGAAAGGATTCGCAACTGTAACAATCTCAGATTGGTATTCTGTGGGGAATATTGATATTACATATACTATTAATTTTATTTTTGAGTATATTTTGTAAGTATCACAGACTAGGGTTAAAATTTAGAGACTTCTAAATTATTCATGTTCTATCTGTAGCTATGATCAATAACAAGCCAAAAGAGAAACAAGTAACTCTAAAACAGCACTGAAGCAAGATTGTACACTGAGGCACTAATATTATTATAGTACATACACTTTGGTTTTAGTCACACAAAGCAATGGCATGTAAAGACTTGATTAGTTTCAAAAGCAGCTTATTTTCCTATATGAATCATTCTACAAAATATGTAAACCCAACAAGCTTCGTTTCAGTATGAGTATTATTATCATTATGGTTTAAAACATTGCTTCTCAAATTTAAAATGAGTATGAGTTATATGCTATCTATATGCACAGAGTCAAGTGGTAAAGAATCCACCTACAATGCAGGAGATGCAAGAGTCCGCGGTTTGAACTCTGAGTCATAAAAATCCTCTCAAGGAGGAAATGACAACTCACTCCACTATTCTTGCTGGGAAAATCAAATGGACAGCGGAGCCCTAGAGTCCATGCCGTCGCAAAGATTCAGACAAGACTGAGTGACTGACCAGCAGCATATGCACATTAACCAAACCAGGTTTTTGATTTGGTGGGTCTAGGACCACACTCAAGAGTCAATAGTTATCCCAGGCTTAGGTTATGCTGATGGTGCTCATCCACTGACTATACATTGGGTCAGATTCAGATGACAGCTCCAGATGATTTAAAATTCAAGTTGTGTGTATGTGTGTGTATACTATCCATGTGCAAAAATATTACAAAATAAATGAAAGTGAAAAGTGAAAGTGCTAGTTGCTCAGTCATACCCAGTTTTTTGGGAGCCCATGGACTGTAGCCTGCTCTGTTCATGGGATTCTCCAGGCAAGAATACTGGAGTGGGCTGCCATTCCCTTCTCCTGGGGATCTTCCTGCCCAGGGATCAAACCCGTGTCTCCTGCATTGCAGGCAGATTCTTTATCATTTGAGCTACCAGGGAAGCACATAACTATTAATAATGTGTTTTAAATTTACATTTTCCTTTTTTAAAAAGTGCCATTACTGTGAGCTTAACAATATTAAATAAGCATATAGCAAACTTTACATACTTCTACTTTATTTTGTAATTTATCAATAGTTATGAATAAATAAATATTTTCCTTGCTTTGAAAAATGTGATCTCACCTAGTGCAGGCTCCCTTGAATTCAACAATATATAACAAAATAAATAAAAGACTGCCTTTCTGTGACTGGTTAAGATTTTAGTATTAATAACTTTTACATTCTTCTGTACATTTTTCTATATTTCCAATATCTTTTACCTTACAGATTTTAGCTACCATTAGTTTAGTCCTATAGTACACCATGCTAGGTATATGTGTTTATATAATTTCATATAAAAATGTGATATCTTAATTCATAAATTTATTAAGCAATGTTAATAATAACAGTTATAATTTTTAGGTATTTACTAGTGGCTCAGATGGTAAAAAATCCACGTGCAATCCAGGAGACCTGGGTTCTGCCTCTGGGTTGGGAAGATCCCCTGGAGAAGGGCATGGCAATCCACTCCAGTATTCCTGCATAGAAAATCCCATGGACAGAAGAGCCTAGCAGGATACAGTGAGGATCACAGAGATTTGGACATGACTGAAGAGACTTGGCATGCATGCAACAGCCAAGTACCATTCTAATGTTTTACATGTATTGATTCATTTAATCCTCATTAAAATAAGCTATTACTATGCTGAATTTTTAGGGTACAGAAATTAGTTCAAGATCATATGACCTAAAAGTAGTAAAACTAAAATTCAAATTTAAGTATGTTAGATTTTATTTTTATAATAAAGTAAAAATTGATATTTTTTGAAGAATCAAGTAAATATCTTCCCTGATGGAAAATATTTTAGTATTGCAAGAGTAAACATAGGACTCAACCTCTATATCACATGCTTTATTAAAAGAAAATATTTACATTAAAATAAGAACTATTTAGAATAGCATAAGAAAAGTCATTATAAACTTTACAGAATACTGATTCTAGTTCTCATTTCCAAAGCTTAGCAAGAGATTTTTTCATTGCTAAATATTACTTTATTACTGATGATGACTTCCTAAAAGTATGAGTTTTATCACTGTTGAAAGGATGAAGAAACATAACTAGATATTGAAAGATAAAATTTCAACAGTCATGCATACATATAACAAGCATATGCTATTTCTGACCTTTTCAGCTAATTTCCAAATAGCAATATATTCCATAAGCAGGTCTCCAAATTCCCTAAAGAAATAGTCACTATTGGGTATACCGACAATCACTATTTCTCTCATTTTAAGTACCATTATTGAAGCATATTTTACCTATAGAATCATACACACTCACACACAGACACACACACATGCACACACATATAACCATACAAGGGAATTTTTTTGAAATTATGAGTACTGCATTTTGGGAAAACTGTAATAGGAACACTTCCAAAACATAATTTTAACACCAATAATAAATTATTCTTATCTAGTTTGAAAGATTGGAGAAGGAAATGGCAATCCACTCCACTATTCTTGCCTAGAGAATCCTGTGGATGGAGGAGCCTGGTGGGCTGCTGTCCATAGGGTCACATAGAGTCAGACACACATGCATGCACTGGAGAAGGAAATGGCAACCCACTCCAGTGTTCTTGCCTGGAGAATCCCAGGGACGGAGGAGCGTGGTGGGCTGCCGTCTATGGGGTCGCAGAGTCGGACACGACTGAAGTGACTTAGCAGCAGTAGCAGCAGTTTGAAAGATGATGTACTGCCAATGATTTCACGTGAGGTTCTCTTAAAGTTCCAAAGAGTTGATATTATAATAATTGTAAGTTATAATGGTTTCTCTTACATTCACTACCAAATTAAAAACTTCTAACATAGAAAAGGCATGGTCTCTGCCCAATACACTAATAAGGCTCATTTCTAAAAGAAGTTTAAGAACTGGCCAGTTTTCATTTTCTTCATTAGTTCTGAGAGCCAACCTCTCATCTTCTTTGCCTGAATCTTCAAATGCTTTCTTCGACAAACTCTTTGTAAAGAAGCACATCAGGGCCTCCATAATACTGGGCACCGTGACTCAGATTCTATTTCCAAATCAATATTCAGAAGTTATTCCTTTGAAAGTAGTTGTGGAATCATTCAGGTAATTCCTGGGGTAAGACCCAAGTACAAGGGATAAAAATAGCAATTGTTTAGATAAACTTCAGAGATTAGAAGAAAAATAAATCGTATATACAAATGTGTTAATGGGGTGGAGTAAGGTTCAATGTCTAGGGAGAAAGTTCTGTTAGGAGGAAGAATCCAAGAATTTTAATACCCTTGGGTTAACACTAGAATTTCTGACCACCTCCTAACAGGCTTCTTTGGCCATCTGATGCGAAGAGCTGATACATCAGCTCTTAGGAGAAATGGATAGGAGAATGGATTAGGAGAAATGGGTAACAGAGGATGAGATGGTTGGATGGCATCACTGACTCAATGAACATGAGTTTGAGTAAGCTCCAGGAGATGGTGAAGGACAGGGAAGCCTGGCGTGCTGCAGTCCATGGGATCACAGAGTCAGACCAACTGAGGCACTGAACAACAACAGGCCTCTTAGATTTCAGCCACCTCGCTATTCAATCTACATACTCCTAAAACGCGTCCATAGTTCCTAACCAATATTCTTAAGTTAATTTTCCTATTATTTATTTTTAATATCTAAACTCACATGTCAGGCCTTGATGTTCTCCTATAATCTACAATTTGAAAGAAGGCAGATGGACTTTTCTGAAGAAACAAAGGATGTGGCTGCCTCTTTATAGCTCCCACCTCCTCACCTTTATTACTGCATCTGATTTTTAGCTGAGTCAATTGCCTCAACAATAGTGTTTCTCTCTTTCCCTGTATCAAGTCCTTAGCCAATTTCACCAGATTAAGTTCTCTAAATCAAAGCTAGAATCTTGTCAATCCTTTTCCAAAATGTTTTTAAGGCTCTCCCTTCTTTGCAGAATAAAAGGGGGGGGATGAAGCCAATTTCAAACTCCTAAGTCTGGGCTCAAAGACTTCAACTGTCTTTGACCTTTTCAGATTCATTTCTGCAAATGCATAATGCAGACGTGCTTGGCAAACTGCAAAGATCTTCACCACTGTAATTTCATTCTTAAAGTAAATCTTTGAAGTGAAACTCCTGTAACACAGAGGTGACGTAACTACCTTGAGTCTTTGGTTAAGCTGATAAATGGTGGAAACCAGGTTTACTTCTATGCTGAGTCCACACTGCAAACAATGTTTTTGTCATCGAACTGAATGATTAATCACTTTTGGAAATACTTTATTTTCCTTTCTCTGAATACAGACTTGTGCTGTTTTTCACCTGAAAAGATAGTGAGATGTCAGAGTGAGAGTTCAGGCCTATCAGAGGTTATAAAGATCTATCAGGAGCAGTTTGAGAAAGATTTTTACCTAGTCCATGGCACTCTGCCAAGATAATTCTATTATCTGGTAGGAGCTTCCTACGTTTACAGATACATCATGTAAGAAGAATTAACCAGCTTCCAATGGGTTCCCTGGTGGCTCAGTGGTAAAGCAGCTTCCTGCCAGTGCAGGGAACGTGGGTTTGATACCTGCATTAGGAAGATCCCCCAAAGAAGGAAACGGTGACCCACTCCAGTATTCTTGCCTGGCAAATCCCACGGACAGAGGAGCCTGATGGGCTACAGTCCCATGGGGTCTCAAAAGAGGTGGACACAACTTGGTGACCAAACAACAACAATATCAGCTTTGCATTTCAAAATCTAAGCATTCTGAAGTATCCGAATCTCCTTTGAGTGACAGGGTTTAGGACAGGTAGGTTCATTTACTATAATACAACTTTTCTTAGAATTGTTTCTCTTTAAATTTATTATCATCATTTATCTAAATATCTATACCATAGAGAATTTTACTGCTCTTTCTATCTCCACAGCAATGGACTGTTGATAAAGTGCTTTTCTGTATACTGCAGGCATTTTGGAAATAGCTCTCGGATCAAACTAAATGAGTTCCAGTATCAATACAGAACCTGAGACCTTGCAGATGGCACTCAGCAAGAATATTGGTGTGACAGCTAGAAAAATGCAGCGTGACCCTCTGCAATTGATGCTTTGTATTGAGTGCAGGGTCTAATAAAATGAGTTCTATCATGGAACTCGTGTGTTCAGTGAAATCTGTACTAAACCTACATATGAGCCTTGAGTGCAGCTTAAGTGAAATTAAAAAACAAAAAGGATAAAAGATGAACCATCACTAGAATGGTAGTTGGAGTCACATTCACACCTCAAATTAATTGTTAAATATATACTTTCTATTCTAAGGAAGGTGAGAAGTGAAAGAATATTGCTTTATATATGTTGCCTCACAGTGAACATTATTTCAACCACACTGAAATATGATTTTATTTTAAAACCTCTGGCACATCTTACAGTTTGATTCATTCTCTAACACTTTCAAAGCTGTATTTCATTAAATTACATTTGTGTTTTTTTTTTTTTTTTTGGTGGAAAAGAAAGTTTGCTTTATTTCAGATGCCGGCAACTGGGGGGGCCAAAGGAGATTAAATAATGATGATGTACCCATCAAGCATAGCCAAGGACCTTTAGTTCTTTCCCCAGAATAGATAACACACTTGCTTTATATAAGCTGCTTCGAATATCTACTGTTGACCTACAGAGATTGAGGGGACAGGGATTTACTTTAAATACATTCTACTTCCTTCATGTAGATCAATGCAGACAGCCTCCTAAGGAACTATATTGTTTCACTGTCAGAGGGAAAGGTTCACACACTGGTGAGTTAGGTAGAACTGCAGAGAACATCTCAGGATAATGGCTCCGAACCTAGAGTATATTATACAGAGTGATGTAAGTTAGAAAGAGAAAAACAATGATCATATATTAACGTGCACACACACACATATATATATAAAATCTAGCAAAATGGGACTGATGAACCTATTCACAGGGCAGGAATAGAGAGGCAGACACAGAAAATGAACCTGTGGATAGAACAGGGGAAGGAAAGGGTGGGACGAATCGAGAGCGTCGCCCTGACATGTGTACATGTTCACATGTAAAACACAGAGCTAGTAAGAAGCTGCCGTTTAGCAGAGGAAGCTCAGCCCGGTGTCTGTGATGAGGGGTGGGCTGATGGTAGGGTGGGAGCAAGGCTCTAGTGGGAGGAGACACATGTGTTCTTATAGCTGATTCACACTGCTGTACAGTAGAAGTCAGCACAATATTGTAAAGCAATTATCCTCCTATTAAAAAAATATATATGTATATATATATTTTTAGAAAAGATAACAGGCTCTATTCTATCTACATCTTCAGCAATTAATCACTAGGCTTCATGGGATTCTCCAGACAAGAATACTGGAACAGGTAGCTATTCCCTTCTCCAGGGGATCTCCCGGCCCAGGGATCGATCCGTGGTCTCCTGCATTGCAGGAAGATTCTTTACCACCTGATCCACCAGGGAAGCCTCCTGGTATCAGCAATGGCTCCTAAGGCATCATGTTTCCTAAAATGCTCTTCATCTGAGTGAGAGAACTGAATGAGGTTTGGTTGTCATAATTTGGATACAGCTTAGAGACAGATAATCACACCGTCTTGAAGTCAGAAGTAACTCGGTTCATCCGGGCTATCTCCCATTTAATACTGGCTTTTGCTGATAAGGATCCCGAGTGCACCTCCAGTGGTATGAAAAAAAGGAGTTGAAACAACAATTCAAACTATTGTCCTTGTACCTGCCATACACTGGCCCAAATTTTGCCCTCTAGAACTATTCAGAAAATATAAAATCCAAGTTTCACATGGCAGCTCTTCAGATAATTGAAGGAACTTATCATTGCCCTGCAGGGAAGTGGAGCATCTTTCCGACTCAACGTTACTACTTTCCAAACATAAAGTGACAGACACATTCCTCACATGACATGTTTCCAGACATTTCACCAGTCTGGTCACCTTCTTTTGGATGCACTTCCATTTGTCAATGCCTCCTTTTAAAATGTCTTGAACATCCTATGACATTTCTGAAGCTTCCAGCAGAAATGGAATGCCCTGAGAATAACAGTAAATTTCTCTCATCTGTGAAGAGTGACGAGGCCTAAACTTAAAGAAAATTTCCACTTCTCAAAAGTAGACAGAGAGAGAACAAACCGTTAGAATATTAATAGATCAGAAATTCACCTCTAAGCTTACTGGTGTTACAGAGTGGTATCTGAGAGAATGTTGTCTATAGTGTGTTGCCTGCAACCCACCCACAGGCAAGACTCATTCGGTCGCCTATACTGTTTGCTAAATTCCCCCAATATTGGACTCCTTCTAAGACAAATGACCTAGGTCATGATTACCTAGTTAATCACCTCGGACAAGTTGCTAACATACATGGTTTCAAGTTTATTCAGTACTGTACTGGTGATTTTCTTTGTCAATCTGACTAGATCATGGGGTGCCCAGATATTTGGCTAGCAATTGTTTTAAGGTGTGTCTGTGAGGGTATTTCTGATGAAATTAGCATTTGAATTGTTGGACCTGATAAAGTGGTTTGCCCTCTTCCACGGAGTGGACATCATCCAATGTGCTGAGGACCCGAATAGAAGAAAAAGTTGGCGGAACAAGTTAGCCCTTTCGGCCTAATTGCTTGAGATGGGATATAGATCTTTTCCTACCCCTGATACTCCTGACTTCCTGGCTTTCAGACCCAGACTGAATTACACCACTGGTTTTCCTTGGTCTCCCAGCTCACATAAACCAGATCTTGACTTCCAGTCTCTATAATTGCCTGAACCAATTCCTTGTAATAAATCTCTTCATATATATATTATTGGTACTATTTCTTTAGAGAACTCTAATGCAGTCATCAAATGAACTAAATATCTCTAAGATTCTATGTAAACTATAATTTGTTCTGATAAGAAATTTCAGCATTTCAAAATTTCTTATTTGTCAGGAGTCATATCTTTAATTTTAATTTAGCCCAGATGTAAATAGTTTCATCTTCAATAAAATCTGAGAAAATGTTTTGCCAGTTCTCATCATATTATGATTCAAGTATTAATTTGTTGGTTCACCTAGCAACTTACTTTTGTGCATATGTAAGCATATCACAGTGCTTGGCAATATGGATGATACAAATAAACATAATTGCAGCTCTTTCTCTTGAATTTACAAGAAAAACCATCTAGTATTTACAGTATGTGACAGTCTAGTTATTACATTTAAAACAATAAAAATACAAATGTCAAATGTTGATAGCAATAAATGGTAATGGGATTCAGAGTAGGGAAAGATCACCATGGTTTAAGAAGATGGAAAGGATTTCATGAAGGCGATGGAAGGAGACAGGGCACTTGATGAACTGGGAGAAAGGAGTATTTACAGACCAGTCAGAGTGATCAAGCTTTTAAAGAGCCCTCTATTGATCTAAAAATTGTGACAACTGCACATAAGAGCTCTGAAACATGGAACCACTGGATAAGGATCCAAATATAAATATCGGATTTTAGCAACTCCTTGTATACACAACATCCCACTCTGCTTAATTAACAAGATATAACCATCAACTACACGGTTTTAAAATCCCTATGGGGTCTGTGCAGCATCATAAGTTAAAAAAAAAATCAAGAGATACGAAAATAAGAGGGCACCTGATATCTACTTTTGGGGTTTGACTATATATATAGTAATAAACTATATATATATATATGTGTGTGTGTGTGTATATAAATACTATATATAGCTCTAAAGAACTATAGTTTTTCACTTTTATAGGAAAAGCTTCACACACTGGTGAGTTAGGTAGAATTGAAGAGAATATCTCAAGATAACAGGCTCTGAACCTAGAGTATATTATACAGAATAACATAAGTCAGAAAGAGAAAAACAAACATATTAACGCAAACATATTAACACATTCCATATACATGGAATCTAGAAAATGGTATTGGTGAACCTATTTGCAGGAGTACAGACACAGACGTAGAAAACGGACTTGTGGACACAGTGGGATAAGGAGCGGGTGGGATGAGTTGAGAGAGTAGCATTTTCTGTGTGTGTGTGTGTGTGTGTGTGTGTGTGTGTGTGTATACACATATGTATCTCCAATAGATACATATTTGAAAATAAAAGAACTTGAATTTGCCAACTGACTTTGGAGAGAGTGACTCTAAAATCTTGGCTATTGCAAATCATCATTTGCAGCAACCTCTGCACCTGGTACGGCAGACATTCCATGATTTTAACCACGGGGCCAAGTGGCACAGCTCTTGATGATCAACTCTGTGATGGGAGCAAAGGCCCAAGCCTTCAGGATCAGATTCAGTGCGTCTGGAGTGACATCAGTTTCCTACGGATGGGAGGAGCTGAAGATATCCTTCTGATGCCTGATTAGGGATCCAGCAGAACCGACCTGTTGGGTCTGGTTGCTAACCTCTTCCAACAATCTCCTGGAAGGGAGCACTAGCTGCACTTGGCACAGAGGAGACAAGTAAAAGGTTTTGTGCGCCAGTTTCTTACACTCAAGTGAAGTAAATGTAGACCCATTATCAGAAAGAGTTCCTGGCATTTGTGCATCACAAATGGCTGAGGCAAAGTAATAGGTGCTCAGTAAATATCTACTGGGTAATTGAGTTTCATAGAAACTAGAATTGCATTGTGTCACTTGGAGGAAAAAAAAAAAGTGCATTTATCACAATCAAGAAATTATCCCTGGAAATTTTTTCCAACTCCTTCCCTCCCTAAAAGAAAACACACATGGACACATAGGCACATATGTGTGTCCTCATGTGTGCATACGTGCTTATGTTCTACTGTTTCCTGCTGTTTAGATTTCCGTTTTCAAAAGGTATTCCTTCATGCAAGGAAAATTTTTCTCCTTTTACAACAAACAGTGTGCTATTCATATTAGGCCCCCAACTAAATACTCCTCTCATCTTACAAAAATATAGTCTTTATCTTTAGCTCATACTTAACTCATGAAAGCCATCCCAACTTCCAAGGAACAAAATAAGTGGAATTTTTAAAAGAATGAAAATAAGAATATAAAATATTAAACTGTGGGCAGGAGACAGAGCTTATAGTTATTCCCTGAAGAGCTGAACTATAGAGCCAGACTCCCTTTTAGAAGGTGCTAATATTCTTGTACTGAGGGAACTGACTTAGTTGAGACACATAGAGAAACTATTCAACATGCTCAGTGTCAAGGAGAGAAGGCAGGAGCACTTCCAGAGGAAGATGGCATCCAGTAAGGGTAATAGGAAGGCATAGGATGGAAAATGTCAACAGCCATTGGACAAGACGCTGATGCTGCGAAAGACTGAGGGCAGGAAAAGAAGGGAACAGAGGATGGATGATATCCAATGATATCAGAGGTTGGATGGTATCACTGACTCAAAGGACATGCGTTTGAGTAAACTCTGGGAGATAATGAAGGACAGGGAAGCCTGGTGTGCTGCAGACTATGGGCTCACAAGGAGTCAGACACGACTTAGTGACTGGACAACAAATATATTACATACACACACACACACACACACACACAGTGAATTGCAGGAAAAAAGTAGACTTCTGCTTTTATGGAGGAAAGCCCAAAGTTAAAGTTACTCACTCACCTAGCAGATAAAATCATGGCAACAGACACTGGTTCCCTCCTTTTATCAAATTTATTTACTTTTGGCTGTGCTGGGTCTTTGTTGTTGCAAGCGGGCTTTCTCTAGTTGCAGCGAGCAGGGTCTACTTTCTCATTGTGGTGTGTGGGCTTCTCACCTGGTAGCTTCTCTTACTGCGGAGCATGGCCTCAATAACTGTGGTGCATGGGCTTAGTTACCCCAAAGCATGTGGAATCTTCCCGGACCAGAGATCAAACCCATGTCCCCTGCATTGGGAGGTGGATTCTTAAGCTACTGGGCCACCAGGGAAGTCCAAACACTGGTCCCTTTGTTATAGGGAACCAGCTTTGTTTTATCCCCTGTGCCTTTTCAGAAGCAATCTATCTTCTGAGAGTGCGCAGAACAGTGGAATCTTTTGATAAATATTTTTTGGTATGCTTCTTTCACCACTGCAATCTGGAGAATGTGCTGTTCTGTGCTTAGTCATTCAGTCATCTCCGCTTCTTTGCAACCCCATGGACTGTAGCCTACCAGGCTCTTCTGCCCATGAGGATTCTCCAGGCAAGAATACTGGAGTGGGTTGCCATGCCCTCCTCCAGGCCATCTTCCCAATCCAGGGGTCAAAACCCAGGTCTCCCGTATTACAGGCAGATTCTTTACCACCTGAGCTACCAGGAAAGCCTAAGAATACTGGAGTGTGTAGCCTATCCCTTCTCCAGGGGATATTCTTGACCCAGGAATCAAACCGGGGTCTCTTGCATTGCAGGCAGACCTACCTGAGAAGCTGAGCTGAGCTACCAGAGAAGCTGGTTTGGAGAATATATTATAGTATTTCTAGACTACAGATAGTGTGGTTTAGCATAAAGTGATCCCATTTTGACAGGTCTCATACGACTATTTTAGAAGCAACTAAATAGAGTTTGGGTCATACGCATGATAATTCTCATATTGAAATTTTTAAGGAAATTTGTCTAAAAGTATTTGAAAGCCAAATTTACGAGAGCTAATTCAACATAATCAGTCCTCCCATGAAACCGGCTCCGCTCCTTCTCAACCCACCTAGAATGTGTGTGAAATACCAAGGTGCCCAGTGGAAGACTGAGTAGAGTGTACACAGACACCCATAATATACCCACAGGAAACACGAATATAAGCAACATAAGTCTCAATCTTTTCTGTCCTGTGACATCTCAGGTCTGGGAATACAGTGAGCTGCATTCAGAATTTGATCCTAATTTACTGCTGATGTGGCATAAATGTTAAATACTGCTGCTGCAGACATTCACCCAAACTCCTTAATTAGGGACAGAGATGATGGAATATATTTTCAGCTTAATTACCAAGCTGGTCTCAGTCAATAAAGGTTAGCTATTTGATGAGGCTTCTCAGCTATTAATATGACCCATAGTGTATAGATCAAAAAACTACATAAAACAGAGGGAAAAAACCAATTACTCCTACTTAATGGTTCCATAGTACACTCTTAAATATGGCCCTGCACACGTCTATTTTGCACATGTACATGTTCTTCCCTATCAAACCAAATAAGAATCATTTACTAGGATAAAACTTTCTTGTACTTTTGCCAAAGGGATTGTCTTGTATAGCAAAAGCTACATAGGACATGAGGATGAGATTTATAGTCAGTATGGATTCTTAAGGTTCTTGTGCTTTTTAAAATTTGACAAGTATTTGGGAGTGTCTCTAAAATTTTGAAAAATCATTACAAAGGGAATTTGAAGATGTGTAGTGATATCCAGAATTTCTGGGGAGGGGTTTTGGTAAAAAAAAAAAAAAAAACTTTTTCGCTAAGCTTTGGAGACCAAGCTCAACATGAAGAGAGAGAATTTCTGAATTAAATATGCTAGTTATACTAGTGTATGTTCATAGACAAAAGGATGGCTAAATTGAAGAATATTTTAAAATCTTAGTTTAAGGAATGAACTACTAACAAAAATTAAGAACTCTTTTGAGCACACATTACATTCCTCATTCTGCCTTAAGTCACCCTTTGAGGTATTACCTGCAAAGTATATTGGACAAAAGCAAATAAAAAATAAATTGCATTTGTGTGATTTTTTTAAAGCATTCAACTTAGTTTTAATAATCAGAGTTTTCCTTCTACCTATACTTCACTAATTTATAGGAACATTATGTAAATTATACAATGCTGGTAATAAGAACAGTTAACATTTAAGATTTTGAACCAACAAAGCATATAATAGACTCCTGGTGGGAGCGAAAATGCTTCTGTGTGTTAAGAGAGTGATGTCTGGCTGTGCCCAGAGCATCAGCGAGTGTGTTTTACAGAAGAAACAGACAATTTAACTATTCTAGTGAGCATGTTAGAGGGTTACTAGGTCAGCCGTTGAGAGAGTTTCTCTTGGGTCTGGGACCCAAAGTTGGTAATCAAGTAGAACAGACTTTGGTTTTTGTCTGTTCAGTCCTCTGAGGAATCCCGTAGAGAAACAAGGTAATTGGGTCACCATTTTGGCCATTTTTGGATTGACCAAATTCCTGCCATACCACTAACATTCACAAATATGGCAAGATAACGAATGTTTATAGTGTCGACAAGCACAACAAACAAGCAAGTACTGAATTAAGTCTTCTAATAGCATCAAAGCAGTCAGCAAAGTTCCAGATTGGTATAATGGTGTAAGCAGTATGCTACTTTCAAATCCCAAGATGGTGGAAGATTCCACATAGAAAGCAGACTCAAGGGAAGGCCTAATACCCAGGTCCCATTATAACATGAAGGTTAAGCCAACCTTATGTTGCAGGAATTTAAGAAAAGGAAACAATACTCAGACTCAAAAATACTAAGGCAGTTGTTCTCAAATGCAGTCCAGAGGCTGCTTCTTAGTAGAGATAGAAAACTCTGATCAAGAGCTTGTTAAAAAGCAGATTCTCCATTCTCCACTCCAGGAAGTTCCGATTAAGTAAAGCTGAGTGAACTAGAAACGTGTGTTTTACAAACTCCCCAGGTAAATCTGCTAGGAAGGTAGGTGTGAGAGCAACTGGGTTAAGCAATTTGCTCAGAGTCATACGTTCAGTGAGTGAAAATGCCAGAACAAGGAGAAACCATTTTCCCAGGGCTCCTTTTATCACAACAGATGCCCTACATGTAATCTGGAATTAATTCAGCCTATTTATATGTAAGACAACAGACCCAAAGAAATACTCTTGGACTAAATTAAGGAGCTCAAACTATGGCCACTATAAAACTTACACTTCAAGATCAATACCTTGATGGTGTCAGTAAGGGTGGAGAGAAATAGCATTCTTATACAACCCTGAGGTTGTACAAATTAGTTCAACCTTCCTGAAGGACAATTTTTCAAAGTCTACTAAAGCTACCAGATTATTAATCATAAACTATAATAATCTAATAATTCTACATTAAGAAAATCATTCTATAGATATGCCTCTCATATATTCAAAGATACATAAAAAGATAAAAAATTTTTGTGGCTACAAAAATCTGAGAAAACATACAAATCCACCTAAACAGAAAATAATATGTATAGTATGATTTCATTTGTTTATGATATGAATATGGTGATACATGTAATGAAAATTCCCTGAAGGATACATGAGAAATTCTTAGTGGTTAATTTGGGGGGATACAGTGGGATACTGGGGTATGTATTAATTTCCTGTTGCCAGTGTAACAAATTAACCACAACCTTTGTGGCTTAAAACAACATAAATTTATTCTCTATAATTCTGGAGTTAAGAAGTCTGAAATTAGTCTTATGGGGCTAAAAGTTGGAAACAGAGCTGGTTCCTGTTGGGGGCTCCAGGGGCAAACTTAGTCTTTTTCTTGAGCTTCTAGAAGCTACCACCACTCTTTGGCCTACATTACTTAAACCTCTGCTTCCTTAGCCACCTTGCTTTCACATCTGTCTAATCTTCCTTCATTTCTTTTAGGAGAATCCTTGTCATTACACTGAGTCCAGCTATGGGGAGATACAGAATCCTTGATTAGTCTACCTACAAAGTCATTTACCAAGCAAGGTAATATTTACCAATTCTGGTGATTAAGAGATTACTATTGGGGGAGGGGGAGGCAATATTCTGTCTATCACAGGAAGGAAGTGAAGGTACTTTTTATTATGTAATCTTTTAAATTATGACTTTTTTAGTTTTAATTAGAGGATAAATACTTCACAGTATTTTGATGGTTTCTGCCATGAATCAGCCACAGGTATACATACATATGCCCTCTCCCTCTTGAGCCTTCTTCCACTTCCCTCCCTATCCCACCCCTCTAGGTTATCACAGAGCAATGGCTTTGGGTTCCCTGCGTCACACAGCAAACTCCCACTGACTACCTATTTTACATATGGGAATTTATATGTTTCAATGCTACTCTCTCAAATCATGCCACCCTCTTCTTCGCTCACTGTGTCCAAAAGTCTGTTTTTTATTCTGTGTCTCCTTTGCTGCCTTACAAGTAGGATCATGAGTACTATATTTCTAGATTCCATATATATGCATTAATATGTGATACATGTTTTTCCCTTTCTGACTTCACTCCGTATAATAGGCTCTAGGTTCATCCACCTCATTAGAACTGACTCAAATGCATTCCTTTTTATGGCTGAGTAATATTCCATTGTGTATATTTACCAGAACTTACTTATCCATTCATCTGTTGATGGATATCTAGGTTGCTTCAATGTCCTAGCTATTGTAACAGTGCTGCAATGAACAGTGGTGTACATGTGTCTTTTTCAAAGACGGTTTCCTTGAGGTGTATGCCCAGTAGTGGGATTGCTGGGTCATATGGTAGTTTTATTCCTAGTTTTTTAAGGAATCTCTATACTGTTTTCCATAGTGGCTATATCAAACTGCATTCCCACCAACAGTGCAAGAGAGTTCCTATTTCTCCACATATTCTCAATGTTTGTTTGCAGACTTTTTTTTGATGATGGCCATTCTGACTGGTGTGAGATGATACCTCATTGTACTTTTGATTTGCATTTCTCAAATAATGAGCAATGCTGAGCATCTTTTCATGTGTTTATTAGCCATCTGTATGTCTTCTTTGGAGAAATATCTGCTTAGGTCTTATGCCCACTTTTTGATTGGGTTGTTTATTTTAATCATATTTACATACCAGTTTTAAAATAAAATCAAAGCTGGGCAAACATTCAAAATAGAAACCTGTGTCATTCTGAGAAAACTGATACAACTAAACCAACCAGAAGAACAAAAATTCATTCTTAAAGTATGAGGTATTTATATTTCACTTTGATCTAAAGTGGATTTAGGCAGTTATAAACCTGCACTAAAATTAATAAAAATCTTAAAAATTATTAGAACTACAATAACAAGATAAAGAGAATACTGACTGCTATAAGTTAAAATTACTTACTTTGATTAGGCATAAATCTTGGCTCTGGGGTTCCTCCTGACAGCTAAAGCATAAAAGAAAACTGGAGAAAGAAAGGTCACCTAATTCCTGTTGTTGGCAAATGAGGAAATATATCAATCACCAGGAAGAGACAGATTTTTCTGGTACTAAGCTCTATGGAAAATTTCTCATGTGCATCATGGAATGGGAGCATTTGGTACTGTTGCAAATAATATCTTTGGAAAATAATTTACATCAGCCTTCAAAAATTTGGTTTCAGCTCTCTCAGCTATGCCCTTTAGTGGAGAGATGTGGACAGAAATTTTCTACACAGAGTTGAATTCCATCAGGTGCTATGTCTCTTGTAAGTGCCAAAGAATATAAGTGGGATACAAGGAGAATGTCTGATCAATCTGTCTGAACTATCCCATCTCCCAGTTCTAGTGTCCTGAGGGAAAGCTCTCTATGCCAAACAAATAAAGTATTAACAACAACATACAGCATTAACTCATATGCTGAGAACTTGAAAGCTTTGTGTTAGCCTGGAGCACATTTTCAGAAAGACTCCAAAATCACTGCAAAGTAGGGGTATAATATAAATGCTGCCACTGTTGTAGTTAAGGATATGCTATAGGCAATCTGGAGCTGCAGAACATAGCTTCAGGTTACAATAAAAAACCATACAGTTCTGTCAAGTCCGATTTTGTTGTTTTCTTTAAAACCATAGCTTTAAAAATATTTTTGGGTCCCTTCCAAAAGCTGTTAATTATCCCATCCATTGAGAAGATGCATGGAATAGCTTCAGTTCAAGGGAACAGACCTAGAAGAACTGTGAAACATTGCTACTACACAGAATGCTTAGAAAGGTCTTCTGCACATCCTGGAGAGAAGAAAATAAATGTTAAACTGTAAGGAACTCCTAAAAGAAACATGTGTTAAACTACTTCAACATTGAGGAATCATCCTAAAAATCACTGGTAGTTCCCTTGGTTTTAAAAGTTTACCTACTAGTAACTGATTGTATTGGTCTAGCTACCAATAACAGAAAACCCACACAACTCTATCAGAGAGGGGTTTATTTGTCTCAAATTCTTGGACTGCTTGAGATGTTTAAAAATATATGTCTCTTTGGAAAAAATGTATGTTGTTAAGAACAAAAGAGTTCTCATTTCTCCTGATCCACAGTCCTTTGTTGCAGTCTTTATCCTATCATATTTTCAGGCAACAATTTGCACTTTCAGGTAACCAGAAAGGGAAGTGTCAAAGAGAGAAGGACAAAGGGCTTCTATTTAATGAGGCATTGCCTTTTTTCATGAAAATAACCCCTCTGTTAGAATTTCCACCTACATTTCTTTAAATGGAATGTAACACATGGTCACCTTTCAATGCTAGAGGATCCAGGGAAGGAATGTATAGCTGACAAATTGCTTCCAAAATCAATACCGTAGTCAAATGAGGGTGGCTATTGGGTAAGCATTTAGCTAAGCATACCACAGCCATGTAATGAAGATATAATAATACATTTTGGGAGCTATATTGGCAAATGTGGTATCTACTCTCTCTCTCTCTTCAAGAGTTCCCTAGCTATTTTGAAGTAAAGTTATTAATATAAACATGTGATTTATTTGAAAAATCACCCTGTCAACATATATACAGCCTTTCTATTAAATTCTAAAATTATGAATTAATCGAGCATTCAATTTAGAATGACTATTAATAGACATTTAGACTAACATGCACTATGTGTCTAGTACATGGGAGATATAAAAGTATACAGGTATATGACAATGATAGAATAAAAGAATACTAACCTCTGTGGGACTGAGATTAAGGGAAATGCTAAGAAACAGTCAAGACCCCAGGACTCATATTTTTTGCTCAAAGTCTTTTGGAGATTTGTTGTTGTTGTTGTTGTTTGATCTTTGAATCTCAGGAGACTAACCTACATGGACTTAACCTATATCTATAGTGTTTGTATACACCTCTCACAAGAAACTAGCCTTGGTTCCATATCCTAGAGAGAAGGGGGGGGGGGGTTCCCAGGTGGCACAGTGGTAAAGAATCTGCCTGCCAATATGGAAAATGTGGGTTCAGTCACTGAGTTGAGAATATCCCCTGGAGTAGGAAATGGCAACCCACTCCAGTATTCTTGCCTGGAAAAATCCATGGACAGAATACCTTGACAGGTTATATTCCATGGGGTTGCAAAAAAGTCAGAACATGACTGAGTGACTGACCACGAGCACCACAAAAAGAAGTTGCTCACCTCCAACATTTTACAGCTGCTACAACTGTCATCTTTTTTATTTTTTTCCCTAAGTCATAGGGACAAGGGGAGATCAGCTGGAAATGCAGAGGAAAAATTGAGAATGATATTGTCTAGCTTTGGTGTGAAAGAGAGATGCATGCTGTCTCAAGAAGTAGAAAGAAGATCTCTATCTTACCTGGGGCTTTTGAATATCATTTTTATCTTATTATGTAATATGTATACATGAATGTATATGATAAAGGCCTGGGTGATCACAGCCCTTGGGAAAGCCAGCCAGTTAATATGCTTCTCCTAGCTTTTGCTCATAAAAAAATGGAAGCGAATTTCTTGTTCTATTTCAGTGACTTCAATTCAAATGCCTGGGACCAATTACCTCTATTTTATTTCAACATTAACAGGTTCAAACCAAGACCTATCATTTACTGGCTGAATGACTTTGAGTAAGTTACTTAAATTTACTAATCCTGATTTTTTTCAAATATAAAGTGATGAGGGTACATTTCTGAAAATTAAATGATATGACATACATACAGACACCTCGTGTAATACACGGCCACATTAGTTGCTAAACAAATGGCATTTTTCCACCTTACTATCATTGAAAAGCTGTCACTTTACAGCCAGGGCATTTCCACAGATACTTGTAAAAGATCTCTCTCCTATAATCGCATTTCTTTGATTCAGTCTTTCTAGATTAGTTAGAGGGTAGTGCCTAACTTCCTGGATGTCCCTACGGGGGGCATTACTTGAACAACCACAAAGATGACAGTATGCTGCCTTTTAGAAATTTCTTTTTGTTGACAGTGAATGAAAATAATGCCAACCTTGAAGGCTACCTGTGATCGCAGAGAGTTTTCTTGGTGTTTCTTTTCACCTTAACTGGTAACTTCTCGCCCCAAGCAAAAGCAGGACACACTGCTCCTCTTCCTGTTTTATTCTAACATCATCCTTACTCTTTCAGACCCAGGACCAAACCCTGAGTGGAATCATCATGCAGGTGTTTGACTCGGAAGACTACTAGAACTGGAACTAGGGCTGAAGAAATAGAATTGTGCCTCAGGCAATTCATAGAGTCAAGTGAACATCAGTGCCTCCAGATCAAGAAAATCTGCTACCAACATATGTCATCATACTAATCACCCTATGCTCCTTTCTAACTACTGAGCAGAAGCCCCAATAATCACAATCTACATTCCTGTATAGATAGAAAAAGATGACTCCCAGATACTTGAGGAAAACCAATGTCATTAGTTTCTATTTGGATCACCCCAAATTAAAAATACTATCATACCCATTAAAACCATATTTAAACATAAATTCTGAAGCGAAATAATTGGTAATTTTTTTCAAATTAATAAATAGAAGATCAGATACAAATTGAAGTCAAACTGAAGGCTGCGACAAAGCTTTTAATCTTAACCTCATCATTTGTAACCTCAGAAGGTCTCTGCATGGATGTGATATCAAATGAATCTAGAGTCAGCTTTCTACAAGATGACAGAGTAGAAGGATGTGTGCTCATCTTTTCCTGTTAGAACTCCAAAATTACAACTCACTGCTGAACAATCATCAACAGAAGAATCTTGGATCCCACCAAAAAAAGATACCAAAGTCCAAGGGCAAAGAAGAAGCCCCAGCAAGACAGTAGGAGGGGCAAAATCATGTTTATAATCAAACCCCACACTTGCCAGAGACACTCAGAGGGTTCAAACAAACTTAGCGCACAGCAGGACCAAGAGACCCCACAGAGACTGAGACAGAACTGGGTTTGAGTGTCTCCTGGAGAAACAGGTCAGCAGTGGACTGTGGCAGGGGCAGGGTTTCTGGGTGCAGTAGACCTGGGTATGACATAAGCCCTCTTGGAGGAGGTCACCATTAACCTCACAATAGAGCTGCCAGAACTTACACAGTACGGGGGAAACAGACTCTTTGAGGGAACAAAAAAAAACCTTGTGCACACCAGAACCCAGGAGGAAGGAGCAGTGCCCCAAAAGAGACTGACCAGACTTGCCCGTAAGTGTCCAGGAGTCTCCGGTGGAGGTGTGGGTCAGCAGTGGCTTGTTGCAGGGTTGGGGGCACTGAGTGCAGTAGTGCCTACATGGGACCTTTTGAAGGAAGTCACTATTATCTTTATTACCACCAGCATACTTTGGCCTCAGGTCAAACAACAGGGAGGGAACACAGCCCCACTCATCAACAGAAAATTGGATTAAAGGTGTACTGAGCTTGGGCCTGACCCTTGAACTTCCAGATGTTCAAGCTGGTTTTAGAAAAGGCAGAGGAATCAGAGATCAAATTGCCAACATCTGCTGGATCACTGAAAAAGCAAAAGAGTTCCAGAAAAACATCTATTTCTGCTTTACTGACTATGCCAAAGCCTTTGACTGTGTGAATCACAACAAACTGTGGAAAATTCTGAAAGAGATGGGGATACCAGACCACTTGACCTGCCTGTTGAGAAATCTCTATGCAGATCAGGAAGCAACAGTCAGAACTGACATGGAACAACAGACTGGTTCCAAATAGGAAAAGGAGTACATCAAGGCTGTATATTGTCACCCTTGCTTATTTAACTTCTATGCAGAGTACATCATGAGAAGTGCCAGGCTGGATGAAGCACAACTGGGATCAAGATAGCTGGGAGAAATATCAATAATCTGAGATATGCAGATGACACCACCCTTATGGCAGAAAGCAAAGAACTAAAGAGCCTCTTGATGAAAGTGAAAGAGGAGAATGAAAAAGTTGGCTTAAAACTCAACATTCAGAAAACTAAGATCATGGCATCCAGTCCCATCACTTCATGGCAAGTAGATGGGGCAACAATGGAAAAAGTGACAAACTTTATTTTTTGGGGTGTCAAAATTGCTGCAGATGGTGACTACAGTCATGAAATTAAAAGACACTTGCTCCTGGGAGGAAAAGTTATGACCAATCTAGAGAGTATGTTAAAAAAGCAGAGACATTACTTTGCCAACAAAGGTCCATCTAGGCAAAGCTATGGTTTTTCCAGGAGTCATGTATGGATGTGAGAGTTGGACTGTAAAGAAAGCTGAGGGCTGAAGAACTGATGCTTTTGAACTGTGGTGTTGGAGAAGACTCTTGAGAGTCCCTTGGACAGCAAGGAGATCCAACCAGTCCATTCTAAAGAAAATCAGTCCTGAATATTCACTGGAAGGACAGATGCTGAAGCTCAAACTCCAATACTTTGGCCACCTGATGCAAACAACTGACTCATTAGAAAAGACTCTGACACTGGGAAAGATTGAAGGCAGGAGGAGAAGGGGACGACAGAGGATGAGATGGTTGGATGGCATCACCGACTCAATGGACATGGGTTTGGGTGGACTCCGGGAGTTGGTGATGGACATTGAAGCCTGGTGTGCTGCAGTCCATGGGGTCTCAAAGAGTCAGACATGACTGAGCAACTGAACTGGACTGAACTGAAGTCAAATTTGCTGAAATTTGAGGCAAGATATATCTTAAGAACTATACTACAAAAAGATAAATAATTGAAAAGTAAAACAGAAGAGTTAAGAGGAAAAATGTTTCAATATTCACTTAATATAATTTTCAGAGGAATATTATAGATCATGAGGAGAAAATAGTTTTTAAATAAAATAGAAAAAAAAAATCCCCAAACTGAACAAAATATATTTTCTGCAAATGGAAAGGGGATTGCTGGGTACTACACAGAAAGATAGAAAAGGAGAAATGTGACTATGTTTTAGAAACCAAATAATAAAAAGCTACAAAAAAGATACCCTCCACTATATTCAAAGATATGAGAATCAGGTTATGATATTTTAGAAGTTACAGTGGATGATGGAGGATAGGACAATGTCTTAAAAAAACCTTCATCCCATATCTAGCAAAATAGCAGGTAGTAAGTAGAGCTAATGAAAGGTATTTAATAACATTTTATTTAGCAACAGAAAAAAAATTTCTAAACTATGTACCACAGCAAATTGAAATATATATATATATTCCTGAATATATATTTTGCTGTAATATAATGTAAATTTGCTGGTGGACAAATTTTTCATTATACTTGTATGAAAACATACTTGAAGCATCACACACAACTGGTTAGCAATGGACTATGGATAAGGGAGGAGCAGGTCAAAGAGAAGCCATGCTGAATTTCTTGACTTGTTTGAATGTGATTATAGATACTAATTAATTACTTCCAGATGTTGGTAGAAAAAAAACTTTTCAAAGTTTATCAAAATCTTAAGAATCATTACCACTGAAGAGTGGAAATAGGATGAATAAATTTTGAACTAATAAAAATAATGAAACAGGGCAAAGAACACCCCATTAATTCAATAAAGTCAAGGGCAAAAATAAGAAATAAAAAGTCTAACAAGCAAAAGCAAAAAGTAACCTAAGCTAAGCTGCTAAAAGTAAGTCCAAAAATATCAGTGACCATAATAATATTATTTTCAACTTTTGTGGTTGTTTAGTCACCAAGCCATGTCTGTCTGACTGTTTGTGACTCCATGGACTGTAGCACACCAGGCTCCTCTGTCTACGGGGTTTTCCATTCAAGAATACTGGAATGGGTTGCCATTTCCTTCTCCAGGAGATCTTCCCAACCCAGGTATTGAACCTGAGAACCTGTGTCTCCTGCATTGGCAGGCAGATTCTTTTAGCACTGAACCACCATTAAAAGCCAGAGACTAATAATGTAGGGGAGAGACAAGAAAATCCAACTGTCTACCCATAACCCATTTACAAGAGATATACCTAAAAGATGTATGTATGTATCCATACCCATCCTGCAGGGAGGGAAGGAAGAAGGATAGAAGGAAAAGGAAAGGAAGACTTGATAATAATCTCCCTATCTTTGATTTCCAGGTCTCAAGATGAGATAAGCAATGGCAATAAAGCATCATTTTCTCTGGCATCTGACACTCACTTTCCATGGATTTTCCTCATTAGATTTCCATGACACCACTGTCTGCTGGTCTGTATGTGTCTTTACCTATCTGATCTCATAGGCACTAGTTTATTCTTCACTCCTTAAATATAAAACTTTTCAAAATTCCACCTTTGATTGCTTTTCTGCCACACCATCTTCGCAAACAGTTTCATTCATTCCTGTGGTTTCAACAACTGTAGACTCACATTATTTCCAAATCTTCTTGATGAAATTCTAATTTTTCCATCCAAATGCTCACTCATTAATATTTGAAAGAAAACCTAACTAAATTCAGAATGTCCAAAAATAAAAATGTATGTTATACTTATTTATCACTTGACCCTCACAGCAACCCCATCTTAAAGTTATATATAATAATAAATTATAAAATAAGTATTTTAGAGGATTTAAAAGAGTGTCAAATGATGTGAATGTTATAGTGATATTTGTTATTCAGCAGGTTTGACAAAATAAACTTTTAAATCAGCAAATAATTAAAAGAACTAATAATGTCACCCAGCTCTAGAATATTTTATAATTTTATACAGTACAACAAGCCAATAAATGTAGCAGTAAAAACAGTCTTTGATACACAAGTATTGCTTTTCAGTGCCATAAAATTGTACTTTCGGGAGAGTAGCACATTATAGTTTAAGTGAAGCTCTTCATTAGATAGTATGAGAAAATGAGCCATGAAAGGAAGATGGAAAAGCCTCCTTAATAGTTCCTGTGCAGATAATGTAGGCCAAAGACAATCAATAGCCATGCCTCATTTATTTTATGTCCATGAGCACTTAGAGGCAAAATGTTAGTGTTTGCTATTCTGTTGGCTTGGCCTTGCTCTGCATCAGTAATGAAAAAATGGATTTGCATATTAAGGTGTAATTTTTTACAAATTTAACTCACACAACAAGCTGTTATTGTTAACCAGTATGAAAAGAAACACCTATTATATTACCTTCAGATCCACTAAAGTCACCTCTAAGCAGCTTGGATAATAAATTTAGTACGTCTTCAAAATGAGCTAATCAATATAAAATTTCATAAATACTTTATAAAAATATATTAACTGTACATAAAAATGAAGAATTCCATAAAATACCTAATTTAGAAGCTGTCACAATAATTGATGAAGGCAAGCCTAAAATCAGCATACTTTAAAAAAGATTATTGATGATGTTTTCATCTGAAACACACCTTTAGCTAGTATGTATAATGGTCTATCCTGGTACCACCTCTAGGGTGATGGCAAATTGAAATATATGATACATGTTTACTTAAAATCAAAAGTTTTATTCATTATTACCATCATATTTATGGGACCAGACTTTATGGTAAAAAATCTAAGGTAAATAAATTTATGATTTTCTAAAAATTTGTTTTCCATAGAGAGGATAAAACTTAAATGCCATATAAAATGGATTAATACTTACTTTTATGTACAATAAAAGAATCTTAGACATTAGATTTTGGCCTGGCAATAGAAGGAAAAACCAAAAATAACAAAGGGAAAAATACAAACAAAAATCAGAACGGCTGACCAAAATATAAGACAATAGGAAAGGCAGAACAAGAACAGATGGCTTGGCTGCAAAAGTAACATTGGGGGTTCTCCTGAAATTTATTGGAGAGTTCACTTACTGCCTCTGGATTCCAAACTTCAAAAGTGGAAAACAGAGTAATACTCTACGCAATAGAAAAATTATCATCAAGGTAAGATGAACAGTGCATACAGTCCAGTGATTTATTCTGATTTTAACAATTACAGTTTAACAATTATAGTCAAAATAGTATCAGGAAAAAGTTTATTTTCTTACTCAATTTTAAAAAGCTAAGAAAATGTTCTAGATAGAATAATGCAAAAAAATTATTTCTTCTCTCGTACCTATAATTTCCTATATACTTATGTATTTAGTCTCAATAGTATTTTTTTAACATTTAAAACATGTTGGTTTTCCAATTGGCTTTCCCATTTTCACTAGTATTTTTAATTTACATATACTTACACGGCAATGTTCAAAAATATAGTAATATTCGTAGGAAAACACAACTTTTTATATTATATGAGACATAGTATGGCATAATATTTCACAAGAGGCCTATTTCAAAAGAAGCATAGAAGTTACCAGTGCACACATAAGGCTTATAAACTGGGAAGAGAAAAAATAAGTCCCTAATGTGTCATATTTACAGTGGCATAGTTCTGCTGTGGTTGTTTGTAAAGTGTTCTTTCACTGATGTCTAGTTTCATTGTTCTTTTGATGTTAGATTTTTACTATAATTTTTCCTAAAGAAAATGCATTTAGTTACATCATGGAAATGATAAAATATTAATATTTTTCACAAATTATGCATCTAAGATGGGCCAGATGCCAGAAATAGTTACTTTAGGGGAAAAAAAAAATCCCATTGTCAGTATCCTAAATCAGTTTTTCAGTTAGCTAAGAAACAAAAATTCAGAAGTGAAAAAGAAGTAAAGAGGCAAGATGTACTTGATGAAAAAATTAAGTGGTATAAACTCAAGTGAAATTATCAAGGCTTCACAGAGAAGTGCAGTCAGGAAGTATGGCTTGAAAGAAGGAGTAGGGAGCCTTTAAAAGTAGTGGAAAGCTCCTGAGCATGAAAGGACAGCAGGTAGACCAAAAAGAATGGAGTGAAGGATTCCAAGTTAGGGGAAGATGGGAAACCATATTTAACTAGATGTGAGTCCATTTAAGAAGGACTTAGAATACCAACAGGCTTCACTATTGGCTCAGTTGGTAAAGAGTCTGTCAGAAATGCAGGAGACCCAGGTTCAATCCCCGAGTGGAGAAAAATGCCTGAGAAAGAAATAGCAACCCACACCAGTATTCCTATCTGGAAAATCCCAAGGACAGAGGAAGCTGGCAGGCTACAGTCCATGGGTTCCCAAAGAGTCAGATATGACTAAGTGAATAATAATAGAATACCATAGTGAAAACATAAAAATTCCTAGTGACAGAAGAAGGAAAGGGAATGTTTTAACGATACTGGTTAAAACATCAGTCAGTCAGCACAGTTGCTCAGTCATGTTCAACTCTTTGGCGTCCCCACGAACTGCAGCACTCCAGGCCTCCCAGTTTATCACCAACTCCCGGAGCTTACCCAAACTCATGTCCATCGAGTCAGTGATGCCATCCAGCCATCTCATCCTCTGTAGTCTCCTACTCCTCCCACCCTCAATCTTTCCCAGCATCAGGGTCTTTTCCAATGAGTCAGTTCTTCACATGAGGTGGCCAAAGTACTGGAGTTTCAGCTTCAGCATCAGTCCTTCCAATGAACACCCAGGACTGATCTCCTTTAGGACGGACTGGTTGGATCCCCTTGAAGTTCAAGGGACTCTCAAGAGTCTTCTCCAACACCACAGTTCAAAAGCATAAATTCTTCAGGGCTCAGCTTTCTTTATAGTCCAACTCTCACATCCATACATGACTACTGGAAAAACCATAGCCTTGACTGGACGGACCTTTGTTGGCAAAGTAATGCCTCTGCTTTTTAATATGCTGCCTAGGTTGGTCATAGCTTTCCTTCCAAGGAGTAAATGCCTTTTAATTTAAAAGATTAAGGTTAAAACATTAAGCAGCTGTAATAATTTGGTCATACATATTGAGCAAATTACCTGATATTTTAAAAGCAATTATCACTGGAAAGAGTCTAGGAGGGGTGAATCAAAGGGGAAACATGAAGCAGTTTTTAATGGAACAAAAGAGATCCTCAAAACTCAGAAGTGACTTTCAGGTGGGGCCAAAGGCAGACAGTAAACAAAATGTTCTTCTGCATCTTTGATTTAATTTCTGTGGAAAACATTTAAGGTTTAGTCAAGAAGGAGTTAATAAAACAGTGGAAATTTTGCTGGATATAATTCATAACACCATAACATTTTTTGAGGTTTTGGTAAGCTAAACATCTGCTTAGTTAAGGTCTTAAACGGTGACCAATGACATACTGAATTGGAAAGTCTTACACTTTTATTATAAGCCAATTCATATACTTTTTTAGAAATAAGTTATTATAAATTATAAATGAATATTCAATAGAAATAAGCTTTTTGTTCCCCAGGGGACATTTATAATATCCTTTTTGCCCTTAGGCTAACTGTCACATTTAGCAACTAAAAAACTCTTTAATAAACCCTAATTCTGAATCTAATATTAGGAAAAATCAACGTAACATAATTTTCAGATACTTTATTTACTCTTGTGATTTCCATTTAACTTACTCTTGTATTCAGTTCAGTTCAGTCAGTCGCTCAGTCATCTCCAACTCCTTGTGACCTCATGGAGTGTAGGACACCAGTCTTCTCTGTCCATCACCAACTCTTGGAGCTTGCTCAAACTCATGTCCATTGAGTCAGTGATGCCATCCAACCATCTCATCCTCTGTTTTCCCCTTCTCCTCCTCGCCTTCAATCTTTCCCAGCATCAGGGTCTTTTCCAATGAGTTAATTCTTACATCAGGTGGCCAAAGTACTGGAGTTTCAGTTTCAGCATCTGTCCTTCCAATGAATATTCAGGATTGATTTCATTTCGGACAGACTGGTTGGATCTCCTTGCAGTTCAAGAGACTCTCAAGAGTCTTCTCCAACACCACAGTTCAAAAGCATCAATTCTTTGGCACCCAGCTTTCTTTATGGTACAACTCTCACATCCATACATAACTACTGGAAAAACCATAGCTTTGACTAGATGGACCTTTGTTGGCAAAATTATGTTTCTGCTTTTAAACATGCTGTCTAGTTTAAACATAGCTTTTCTTCCAAGGAGTAAGCTTCTAATTTCATGGCTGCAGTCACCACCTGCAGCGATTTCAGAGCCCAGAAAAATAAAGTCTGCCACTGTTTTCATTGTTTCCCTATCTACTTGCCATGAAGTGATGGGACTGGATGCCATGATCTTAGTTTTATGAATGTCAAGTTTTAAGCCAACTTTTTCATTCTCCTCTTTCACTTTCATCAAGAGGCTCTTTAATTCTTCTTTGCTTTCTGCTATAAGGGTGATGTCATCTGCATATCTGAGGTTATTGATATTTCTCCTGGCAATCTTGATTCCAGCTTGTGCTTCATCCCACCCAGTGTTTCTCATGATGTACTCTGCATAGAAGTTAAATAAGCATGGTGACAATATGTAGCCTTGACATATTCCTTTCCCAATTTGGAACCAGTCTGTTGTTCCATGTACATTTCTAACTGTTGCTTCCTGACCTGCATACAGATTTCTCAGGAGGCAGGTCAGGTGGTCTGGTATTCCCATCTCTTTAAGAATTTTTCCACAGTTTGTTGTGGTCCACACAGTCAAAGTTTTGGTGCAGTCAATAAAGCAAAAGCACATGTTTTTCTGGAACTCTCTTGCTTTTTTGATGATCCAGCAGATGTTGGCAATTTGATCTCTGGTTCCTCTGCATTTTCTAAATCCAGCTTGAACATCTGAAAGTTCACGGTTCACATACTGTTGAAACCTAGCTTGGAGAATTTTGAGCATCACTTTGCTAGTGTGTAACCACATACTGGTTAATGATCTATACATGTTCTAATTTTAGCTCTTTGAGTTAGTAATAGAGAAAAGGTATAGTTTTGATAGGTTACTGTGAATGGTGTCGGATCTATGATCTCTGAAGAAGATTCAGCTTTGGGACCTGGGACCAGGCTTGATCACTCAAGACCTTTTTTGTAGCAGAGTTTTATTAAAGTATAAAAAGGGACAGAGAAAGGTTCTGATATAGACATCACAAGGGGGGTGGAGAGTGCCCCCCTTGCTAGTGTTAGCAAAGGAGTGATATACTTTTTTAATTAGTTATTAACAATAAGTCAAAAGAATGTCTCAAGGTTGTAAAGATCTTACTAGACCCACTCCCACAATTTACATTTTAAGATGACAAGGTTAGAACAAACATTAGAAAGATCTTACCAGACCCTCTCCCATAATATACATTCTAAAATAACAGAATTAGTCAGAAGGTTTTCAAGAAGGAGAAACAGTCCTCAAGCAGCATACATTGTTTTTATATAATCCTTAGTACAGAGTTTAAGCTGAGTTGTTCTGTTGTGTAGTCATCAGCACCAGGCTTAAAGGAAAAATAAAAAACAAACTTTTTATGTGTCTAAGACTAAGGAATGCAGGGGAGAAAAAAAAAAAAGATGTTTGTCCTTTCCTCCTCCTTGAAAATTCCAGACCCCTCTCCCCTCCTTGGCGGCCCAGGACTCTTATCAACCTACCTAGGAATTGACTCTCTCTGTTTTTTGGAGGGGAAAAAAAAAGGTATTTGTTGCAACAAACTGCTATCCAAAATCACTGATGACATCAACTTAATACTATTTTTCCTATTTTCTAACTGAAAAGGAATTATTCTTATGCAAGACTATTTCTTTTTCTGTTTTATCTCTGGGTATAACAACATAACTTGAATAGTTATGCTGACCAGTGGATGAATTCCTCTCTCCGTTAATAACAATGAAATGAGGAACAATACACAGGCTTCCAGAAGTTTTATCTCTATGTTATAGTTATATGGGATCATCACAGTGATATTTCATCCCAAGTAATTATAATTTTCTATTCAAGAAAACTGAGACTCAGTTTGAACTGCTCCATACTTTACTAACAAATGTACATTAGGTAAAGTCAAAACTCAGAGGCTTAGTGTCTTCATTTAGGTGTGAATATTAGCCTGTATTCAGCATGTTCAATTTTAAGATTAAATTCTAATGTATTATTAATGGAGCTCATTCTAATTCTTGTAAATGATTTAGAACTACAAAAGTATACTTGGCTTTCTTAAAGCACTAACTTATGAATTTAAATACTATTGACATAAAACCATCAATACACACATTTCCCCTCTTGTTACTTTAGTTCTTGCTTGTCCATTTATTCAAGTTCTAAGAATTTTGTTACATCCATTTGTCTGCCAGCAGAATATAGCTTTAATATATCATTACGAACATCAGAAAGTATTCATTTGCATGTGTTATTCTCCAGGGCTCAATAGTTGAGTGATCTTTTACTCGGATGACTTGTAGCAGTGCTTTAAGGTGTCACCTTCAGGCATGTACAAAGTACTAAAGGAAACTGGAGAACCAAAGCTCTTTCTATTTTCTGCCATCTTTTTTGTTTCAGTTCAGTCCCTCAATCATGTCTGATCCTTTGTATCCCCATGGAGTGCAGCTCGCCAGGCTTCCCTGTCCTTCACCGTTTCCCAGAGCTTGCTCAAACTCATGTTCACTGAGTCAGTGATGCCATCCAACATCTCATTACTCTGTTTAACCTCCATCTTTCTTTTCTTTTGTACTCTTTACTTGCTAATGGATTTTTTTTTTAAGTCTAGCTTTTATGTGAAATGATTTTTCTGCCTTTTTTGCACTTATATTTAACTGAATACTGGAATTGGGCTTCTATTAAACCCTACATTTCATCTTGTGTTCCAGAATATTTCCTCTCCTTAACTTGACTAGTATGTACAAGGTTGGTTATTTGAGTTCTTTTCTTGGGGGTGGGGGTAATATTTGCAAAACATTCTACGTCTTTCTTGTTGTATATAATATAGAAATCCTCCTCATTTTGAGAGTAGAAAGATCATGAAATATTAACAGAGAGAAAACAACGTTTGCTCCTTATCTTTGCATATGTTCTTTGGGTTAGTATCTTACCTTACCTGAGCATAGATGTTACCATCTGTAGCACTTTATGGAATGAGAACTTTATGAAATAGTTGTGTGACTACAAGAAATAATGTGCCAAGAATCTAGTAGAGAGCCTGTGATACTGTACCTGTACTTCCCCCAACCTAGAACTTAACAGTTCTGGTCTAAATTAGTCTCACTCTACCTATAATTTCATCTTAGGCTCTTGCTTGCTCTCCTGAGATTCTTTCTACTTTGCATACCACTCCTAAAAGCTGAGTCAAGCTTACTTTCCCCTGGTTACCCTTCCATTAAGCTACTGCGTCTGAAATTGAGGTTTTTCACTCCCTCTTTTAGAGAAAGCATTTTACATAATGAAATGTGGCCATTCTACCACAATCTTTATGGCTTAAAACTACTTCCTACTACTGCACCTCCTGTCGGCTTGCCTTTTAATTCAAGATCTGACTATTGATCACTGGTTTAAACCTCTGCCTGAAATATTTTTCCTGGCTGGACATTTTTCCAGTTAGTATATTATAACAATTGTCCCCACTGAAGGTGCTTAAGAGAATACACGGCTTCTCATGTATTGCTATAAAATGAAGTGTGCCTCTTCCCCACACTCAAATGTTGAAGACTTCTTCCCTGATAAGACAGAACCTATGGAGGTAATAAATGTTAAGTTAGGTCATAATGGTTGAGGACTGGTAGGACTGGTGTCCTTATAAGAAGAGGAAGTGATGTCCTCCAGGACACAGAGGAGAAGCCATCTGAAGATACAGTGAAGACATATCTACAAGCCAGGAAGAACATGCCAGAAGCCAACTCTGACGGCAAACTTCATCTTGGATGTCTAGCCTCCAGAACTGAGAGAAACAAATGCCTGTGAGTTAAGCCACCCAGTGTTGCAGTATTTTGTTATGACAGCCCCGGAAGGCTAATGCACACATTGTCTAGGTTTTAGTTATTCTGCTATTTCAACAAAACATAAGTACTTTCACAGAGAAATAAAACAAGTAGCCCTTGGATCAGTTTACAATAATTACAGCATTTCATAAATGGATATTAACACAGGGACATTTGCTCACTTGGCACTGTAATAGAAGACTCTTGTCCTCAGGCAGATTACAGCCCTATACTTTACAGTGCTTGACTATTTATTATGGCTTGGAAGTGTGAAAACATTAAATACAGTGAAAACGCCTGTGGAAACTGAGATACGTTATTGATTGAATTCACTAGAATAATTTCTTCAATATAGTTGTTATTGTGTATAACTCTTGTGAAATAGTCTAGCAGTTATCCCTATATGCAAACTTTTTTTTTGTTTTTTTGGTAAATAGACAAATGAAAGTTGGCATGTGTAGGTATTCCCATCTTGTCTGCTTATCAATCATCAATTTGTATTTATGTAATAAGTACTTTTGGGTTAACTCCAGCTTAAATTGTTACAATGTCTCACAATAAATATTTAAAAAATTGAAATGTATTTAGGACAGTGCTTCAAATTCAGTGTTTCCAATAAAAATGGCAAAGCACATGATTTTTCAGGGTGCTCTCGTATATTCTTAGCTTCTGGATGTCTGTGATCTTCCTGTGTGTGTGTCTGTGGTCAGTGATGTCAGACTCTTTGCAAGGCCATGGACTGTAGCCCACCAGGCTCCTCTGTCCATGGGATTTTCCTGACAAAAATACTGGAGTGGGTTGCCATTTCCTTCTGCAGGGCTTTATATCTAAGTGTATGCAAGATACAAAATTACAGAAAATGTATTTTCACTATAATTTGTGTGTTTTTATTCAATGTAAAGAAATATTTGAGTAAATATTTTCATCTATGCTTTATTGTCATTTGAGTTCTACAATGAGATTTTCTTAAACTTTTTTTTTCTTGTAATATTTGGGCATTGTTACACAAAAACACTGATGATTCTACTTTCGCCAACATTGTTTTGTAAATGCTGAAAATCTTCCTATAAAATTTACATGAAAATAGTCTATTTTTCTTCCTTATGTGCATACTACGCTTATGTTACAAACATTTTTGGAAGGGACAGCCAATGAAGTATTTTGGGAAAAACTAGAAGCTGATCAAATAGAAAATGTTTATAAAAGGACATAACAACTTTGTAAATGCGGGTATAGTAAAATTCACATGTTTACTGCTTCATTCCCAAAGTGGGGGGAGCTTTTAATATAGGTAGGATCATATCAAAATGATTTGTGTATACTTGACTGCCTTCATAGGGAAGAGACTAGAAACTAGATTTAAGTTTCAAATGATGGTTTTGGAAATGAGAGAGGAAGGGATACAACGTCCTGTGGACTCAGCCATGTCTTGGGTTGTTATGGAGCCACAGCTGCTTCAAAAGGTACAGGGCCTGGGTGTGCATTCCTCATGGCTCCATTTCCTCCTAGCTGAGACCCTGGGGAAGGAACTTAAGTTTTGCAAGGTGCGTCATCAAATCTATATGGTATAACGATAGTATTTACTGCATAGAAATGAATAAAAATTTTTTTAAGTCAATGAGAAAAAACCATTGAGGAATATCTGACACCCTCACCACTAACTTGTTATGGACACCAATTTTTCCCACTCTTTCTGCTGAAACAAAACAAAACAAAAAACATTCTATCCCAAGCAATAAGAGCTCAGTTTCAAAAGTATTCTCTGCTAGGTTTCCCTGGTGGCTTAAATGGTAAAGAATCTGCCTGCAATTCAGGACACCCAGGTTCAATCCCTGGGTTGGGAAGACCCCCTGAAGAAGGGCATGGCAACCCATTTCATTATTCTGGCCTGGGAAACTCCATGGACAGAAGAGCCTGGTGGGCTACAGTCTATGGGGTAGCAAAGAGTCAGACACGACTGAGTGACTAACACTTTCTTTCTCAGATTTAGAACCTGGATCAGATCACATGTCAACATCCTCTTTCTCTGTCAGATTCTAAAAGGTATTTGAAAATACTAAAACCAGTAGGACCTGTTGCGAGGTCACTGTTCCTTTCTTAAGTTTTAGTAACAATGCCAATTCAGAGCAATTTCAAAGTAAAGTATGTTAGGGGCATGTGCTGTCAGCCTGAACCTATGGTGATATGTACAACTTGATTATCAAGGTGTTGAAACAGCTTGGCAAATATCACTTAGGTCCTTCATGCCTGGTAGGCAGAATAACTACCTCAATTTTTCAAGGTGATTAAGCTGATTAAGTAAGAACACTGTGATTCTTCATTCATTTATCTCCACTTAATCAGATGGAAAGGTCTCTACCACAGATAAAGGAATTTAAGTGTTGTAACTTAATGTTTCTCTTTACTTTCTTTCCCCTCAACCCCTACCACAGCCAGGACCCCTTCTAAGATAGCCAGACTGTTAATAGAACACTAATTCAAAGCCTCTCATTTCAGAGGTGAGATGTTCCCCTCCTTTCTTTTTAATTGAAAACATTTAACAGATTTTCTAGGAAATAAATGCTAGAGCACTAACCTCTGAATGCCATTTAATCACCTGTTTCAATCAATTCACATGTTTATTTATGAGAATTTCTCTACCTGTTAAGTGTTGAATTAAAAGGATTGGAGGGGAGGAAGACAACGTTAGGAAAACACCCAGAAAGTAGTGTTATCTGAAACATTTATGAACATCTATTGCAAACACTCTTAAAACCTGGTAAATTGCATTTTAATTATTTTTGTAAATGTACTGAAGTTAAGGAGCATTTGGAAAGCAGTCATCTAGAATTGAGGAGGTATAAATTAATCACATGGTCATATTGAATATTCAGAAATCCTTAATGGAGCAATAATAATTGTTGAGCAACATTAGAACTTCTTGGCACATACTTGGGGCTGCTTGGAGCATATTTTCACACTGAGGAAATGTTTACTTTACCCAGCAGCCTATTTCCCCCAATAGAAACACACTAAAAATTCAAACACAATAAATCATTCCCAAGGTACAGAGATTCAAATGCCACAAGTGCTTTTATTCACTTTGCTTCAAGGGTAGAATTTATAAATTGAAGAACTTTTACATTTGTTAGAACATAGCACTCTGGAAATGAGGGAAGCAAAGCAAATTGGATTCTGGGATCTTATTTGTATGTCCCTCAGCATTACCCTTGGCAGTGAGTCACTGGCATAACCAATGGGGGCAGAATCATTCCACCTCAACAGCCAGCAGGGGACCCTCAGAGACAGTCAGACTCAGAAAGGATCTCAGATGGGCCCCCAGAACTTGCCTCTACCTTTTTGAAAGGGAAAAATGAATTTGAGAGATGAAGTTAATTAATTCTGGCTTCTGACCCTGATGCTGGGAAAGATTGAGGGCAGGAGAAGAAGGGGATGACAGAGGATAAGATGGTTGGATGGCATCACCGACTCCATGGACATGGGTTTGGGTGGACTCCGGTAGTTGGTGATGGACAGGGAGGCCTGGCGTGCTGCGGTTCATGGGGTCACAAAGAGTCAGACACGACTGAGCAACTGAACTGAACTGAACAGTCAAAACAAACCAAGAGGAAAACATGTTTCCTAATTTCCAGCACAGTTTCTGTTCTGGAAATTCAAAAAAAAGATGAAGATCATGGCGCATGTGTACACTTTTTTTTTTCCACCAATAATGAATGAATCACACACATTGGCTTAATTTGTGTTACACTTTCTACTTTTTTATACTATTGAATCCTATAAACATTTTGCCCGTTTAAAGAATATCATCACAAGATCTTTTATTTTTCACTTTTATTTTCCTCATCTCTTCAATAAACTGCCAAAGTAAATAAAGAGCTAGTGTCACTGATATCGTTACTCAGTTTGGACTCTGGAAATGTTGAGCTGTGCATAACTCCTAAGATGTTAAAGTATTTATAGAACACTCTCTGCTCTACTTAACAAATCATTTGTTTCTCATGTACTGTGGTTGCTATCATCAAACTTCTGTACCACGTTTATGGAAATTCAAGATACTACAAAAAATTACAGCAGCATAAATGAAGTTGAAGAATGACAGATCTTCCAGATAAGAAATGTTACTTGTATTTTGCATCCTTCACTATACCTAAGATTTTCATGAAGGAAAACTATCTATAAACCAAGTCTGTGGATTGTCTTTTCATCCTCTTCACTTGGGCTTTTATGCAGAGCAGTAGATTTTAACTTCGACAGATTCAAATTTATCAGATTTGATGGAAGATGCTTTTGGTGTCAAGTCACAGAACATTTTGCCTAGGATTGGATCCTGAACATTTACTCCTATTTTGTGTGTGTGTGTGTGTGTGTGTGTATGTTGACCTCAGGTTTTCTGTTTACAAATTTATTTTTTGTTTAAACTGTGAGGTTTAGGTCAAGCTTCATTTTCCAGTTGTTTTTTAAACTGTGTATAATAATGCTATTGATTTTAATGTTTTGTATTCATGATATTTTTGTATTATTATTAGGCCTAAGAGTTTATATGTAAAGTCTTTTGGATTTTCAATATACATACCACATCATAAGAAAAAGGTAGTTTTACCAAACTTCTTAATTCTTATACCTCTTATATTTTCTTATTGCTTTGCTAATATCTTCAACAGAATACTGAATAGAAGCAGAAATGGCAGAGGTCTGTGTGGGTGCTGCCTTTAAGAATTTTTCTCACATTTTATTATTAACCATTATGATATAGGTCTTTATACATAAGTTAAAGCAATTCTTTTTTACTAGTCTATAAAAAATCTGTTTTGAACATTTATTGGATTTTATCAAATATTGTCTGTGCATAGTAAACTTTGGGAGTTGGTGATAGACAGGGAGGCCTGGTGTGCTATAGTCCATGGGGTCACAAAGAGTCGGACACAACTGAGTGACTGAACTGAATGATTAGAACAGATATGGTTCCGTTCCTTTAATCTGTTTAGGGATTTTCTATGATGATTCACTTTTGCCACTCAAGAACAAATCTCACTTGCTTTTATTTGATTTTCTATTTCTGCACTATATACATATAACACACACATACACACACATACATATATTTAGGATACTGTTAAAGCCTGTTTAATAAAGTTCAGAGTGGCAAACTCTTAAATATCATATATTTGAAAATATCTTTCTTTGGCTTACTCTCATAAAGTGTTTAGCTGGGTATACAGTTTTATTTGTCTCTTCTTTCCCTACACCCACTGAAGATATTGATCCTTCATTTTCTGCTACTGGTGAAAGATCCACAGTTATAAGTCTACTGCCATCAAAAGTAAAGTATTCTGTCCTTCCTTTCTGGCAGCTATTAAGATTAGATTTCCAAAATTTCTGATTGGTCTTATTCTACATTCATCTGTCCTTTTGGTTTTTCTTACTCTTATTTTTTACTCTTATATTTTCTTACTCTTATATTTTAAATTTAAAAAATTAATTTTGAGCATACTAGGCACCCTTAGTTTTAAGTCATTGTTAGATTATTTTACAAAATCAAGTAAATCTATATTTGAAATGATTTTTATAAAATTTTTACTTATAAGTTTGATTTTGTAGTAGACACTTTTGTTTATTATTCTCTCTGTATTCCTCTTTGATCCATCCTTCCTCTCTAATAGATGAACCAATACCTTCACCTAGCGCTTTGGGTACCCAACTAACTAGTCTGGTGAACAAGCTGTCACTCTGTTTCCAACCTCCCTAACTTCATGTTTTCCAATAAAGAATCAGGATTAGAATGCTTTAATTCCCCCTGAGTCCACAGGAGGTAAGCCACAATATGCGATTACCAGTTTCCATGCCAAGTGTCGGGGCAACTTCTCAATCACCACTTTGTTTCTTCTCGAATTCATGGAAGCTTTCTGTTTGGTTTGTTCGTGTTTTTATAATCCAGCTATGTCTTTGCTTTTTCCCTTCAGATTTTATCAAATTTTGCTACATACCAGATCCAAGAGAGTGCGTCAAAACACACTTCTTGTCTTGCCCTGAATACTCCCGTTCTGTCTTTAGCTCACTCCAAGTAGGGTTTCATCTTCCTAGGAAGCTTCTTGGCAGAGTCACCAGTAAAACATCCATTCTGCCAAATCTAATGGTCAGTTTTCATCTCAGCAGTGGCTGACAGAAGTGATCATTTTCTTCTTGCTGATTTATTTCTTTCCTTGTTTTTCAGGATAGTCTACCCTTCTTATTTATCTCTGAGTGAATGACCTAGATGTGATTTCCTTGTCTGGCTCATCTTTCTCTTGAATTTTAATTACTGGAGTGTCCCAGTGCTCCTCAGATATTTTCCCTCTTTCTCTGTAATTACATATGTTATCCCATAGTGCCATGGATTTTCTATATATACATATTATATAATATACAAATATAGTATATATTATAATGCATACTATATATACTATAATGTACAATTTTAACATAAATTATATAATACAGTGTGTGTATATAAACACACACATATAATATATTCTGTCAATATTACATCCCTATTTTTTCTCTTCTCACCTCTTGGAATAATTTATATGCTATTTGTTTCTGCAAATCTACTTTAACATCTAACAGTCATCCCACACAAAAAACATTGAAACTAATAAATGAATCCAGCAAGGTAGCAGGATACAAGATCCATATATAGAAATCTGCTATTTCTTTACACTGTCAATGAAATATCAGAAATAGAATGTTAACAAAAGCTCCTGTCTAAAAGCATGTCAAATAGATGCCTAGGGATCCACCTAACCAAGGAGGTAAAAGACCAACATGCTAAGAACTGTAAAACATTGATGAAACCAACCGAAGATGATACCAAGAAATGGAAAGACGCTACACAGTCTTGGGTTGGAAGAATTAATACTGTTAAAATGGCTAGCCATACTTACCACAGAGCTAGAAAAAATAATCCTAAAATTTATATATACCCTCAAAAGACTCAGAATTGCCAAAGTGATTGTGAGGAAAAAGAACTAAGCTGGAGGCATAACTCTCCCAGAGTGCACATACTACAAAGCTACAGTAATGACAACAGTGTGGTATTGGCACAAAAACAGATACATGGATCAGTGCAACAGAATAGAGAGCCCAGAAATAAACCCATATGCCTATGCTTAATAATCTTCAACAAAGGAGGCAAAAATATACAATGGAGAAAAGGACAGTCTCTTCAGCAAGAGGTGTTGGGAAAGACGGACAGACTCATATAAAATAGTGAAGGTAGAATATTCCCTCGCATCATACATAAAAATAAATTCAAAATGGCTTAAACACTAGTATATAAGACATGACACCCCAAAACTCCTAGAAGAGAACATAGGCAAAATATTATCAGACATGTATCATAGTTAAGGTTTTCTTAAATCAGTCTCCCAAGGCAAAAGAAATAAAAGCAAAAATAAAATAAACACATGGGACCTAATTAAACTTAGAAGCTTTGGAAAGCAAGGAAACCATCAACACAAATGAAAACACAACCTACAGAATGGGATAAAACTTTTGCAAATGATGAGAATGACAAGGGCTTTATTTCCAAAATGTACATACAACTCATACCACTCGACATGCAAAAAACAAACCAATCAAAAAGTGTGCAGAAGACCTAAACAGACATTTCTCTAAAGAAGACATACAGATGGTTACCAACAGGAACATGAAAAGATGTTCCATGTCCCTCATTATTAAAGAAGTGCAAATCCAAACTACAATGAAGTTTTACCTCATACCAGTCTGATTGACCATCTTCAGAAAGTCTACAGATTTGCTGAAAAGGATGCAGAGAAAACCGAAACCCTTCTTGGTGGGAATGTAAATTGGTGCAGCCACTAAGGAAAATAGTATGGACATTCCTTAAAAAACTAAAAATAGAGTTATCATAGGATAGAGCAATCCCACTGCTGGGTATATATACAGAAAAATGAAAGCTTTAAGTTGAAAAGATATATGTACCCCAATGTTCATAGCAGTGCTGCTTACAATAGCCAAGACATAGAAGCAATGTAAGTGTCCATCGAGAGATGAATGAATGAAGATGTAGTATGCGTGTGTATGTGTGTGTATTGTGTGTGTGTATATACATGTGGGTGTTAAGTCGCTTCAGTCGTGTCTGACTCTGTAATCCTATGGACTATACATAGGCCGCCAGGTTCCTCTGTCCATGGGATTCTCTAGGCAAGAATATTGGAGTCTCATATCTTGCGTCTTTATAACTTGCATCTTTATACTTGTGTCTTTAATAACTTAGGTCTCTTATATGTCCCGCATTGGCTGATGGGTTCTGTGGGTTTACCTTAAGTATGATGGAAACTTCTTGGATAGTTTTAAACAGGAGTATGATATAAAATACTTTCTTTGGCTGCTAGATAAGAGATAGAGTGTAGAGGACAATGGTGGAATCACGGAGGCTGGTTAGGATGCTACTGTAGGAACCTAGACAACAGAAGACAATGGCGTGGACTAGAATGTTAGGTCAAAAGTTACGTTTTAACCATATTAGGCTTAGATGACTTTCAATTCTTTTCTTTATTTAGCTAGAATTGATCTATGATATTGTGTTAGTTTCAGGTGTCTGAAACCTGACTATCATGTTAGGTATACAACTTCAGATTCTTTTCCATTATAGGTTATTACAAGATATTGAATATAGTTCCTTTTGCTATATAGCAGGTTTTTATTGGTTATTTTATATATATGTGTGTGTGTGTGTGTGTGTGTGTGTATACTATATATATAGTATGTATTTTTTAATCCCAAACTCCTAATTTATTCCTCCCCACCTCTTTCCCCTTTGGTAACTGTGTGTGTTCTATTTCTATGAGTCTGTTTCTGTTTTACAGATAAGTTGACTTGTGTTTTTTTTTTTTAGATTTCATATAGAAGTGACACATAATATTTGTCTTTCTCTGCCTGACTTACTTCACTTAGTATAATAATCTTAGGTTCATCCAGGTTGCTGCAAATGGCAATATTTCATTCTTTTTCACGGAAGAATAATAATCCATTATATGTGTGTGTGTGTGTGCGCATGTACATATATACACCATGCCTACCAATGCAAGAGACATGAGAGAAATGGGCTTGATTCCTGGGTCAGGAAGATCCCCTGGAGGAGGGCATGGCAACCCACTCCAATATTCTTGCCTGGAGAATCCCATGAACAGAAGAACCTGGCTAGCTACAGTCCACAGTGTCGCAGTGAGTCAGACATGACTGAAGTGACTCAGCATGCACACACACTTAATGGCCCTAGAAGACTTAACAGGTCTCACCACTATCATCAGATAATTCATTCCAATAGTCTTTGTGTTCTTATTACCTTTTGGAATATTACCCTGGGCTAATAATGTTTCTTTTCCAAATCTTTGCCTAGTTCTTTTTATACATCATTCAGTTACTGTTTAATTGTTACCCCTTGAAAAGGCCTTCTGCAATCACCCTGGTTAAAATACTCTCCTGTCACTCTTTTGCCCTTAATTTACTTTTTCAGTTTCTTGGATATTCTTTTTCTGGAATTCTTGAAGTATAACTGACAAAAAATTTTAAGGTATTTTAAGTATATATCATGATTATTTGATAACATATATATTGTAAAAGGATTCTTGTCACCTAGTTAAGCTAGCTAATTTACATACCCATACCTATGTGTGTGTGTGTGTATGCTAACACTTAAGTTCCACTCTCCTAGAAAATTTCCATTATAAAATAGTGTTATCAACTATATTCATCTTATTATAAATTATATTTTCAAGCCTTATTCATTTTGCTATTCTTTATAAAGCCTCAATTATTATTGCATATTTTAATATTTATTGTTTAAATAAAGTAAAAAATAAAACAAGTAAAAAATATTTACTTGTTTCTTGTCTATCTCACCTCCTTGCATACAAGTTCCCTGAAGGTAGGTACTTGATTTCTCTTATTCACAGCAGTTAACCCTGACATCTAGAAGAGTGTCTAGTACTTAAGAGACATTCAATAAATATCTGCCAAATTAATCAATTACAGTATTCCACCAATGATTAGGAACTAATTAGACTGATCAGCTAACACAGCTCCTATACAAAGGAGATGGTATATATTTTTATATCTGGTAACCAAAACCATAGAGAAATAAATATTTTTCAACTTTTTTCATTAAATTTCCTTTACTTGAACTCTAAAGTAAGAGCACAAACAATAACATACAAAATGTTAGCTGTCAAGGCATTTCACAAAACAGTGGCTAAGTCACCCTTTGATTCCCTTTGACCTGTGCACTTTGAATTTCCAGCATTTCTATTTCCAATGGCTGGATGTATGGAAAATGTTTATACCTCTAAATTCAAATTCATTCTAAATGAATGATCTTGTCTCTCCTTTGAGAGCTATGCCTAATAAAGCCTAAAATTTGAGAGACTAGTAATTCTCTGAATTATTTGTTGTGATAGCAATATTCCATTGTAGGTCCTCTGACATATCTTAATATATTCTAAACTCTGTTAATATTTTTTAAAAGCCATTGAATTGTCCTCTTTTAACTGGTGAACATCACTGATTATAAATTATATCATAATAAAGCTGTTAAAATAGCAAAATGAATAATACAACAATGAATTTTAAAATGTGATACTAGAAGGGCACACCACATTATGGAGAAAAGTGACTGAAACATCAAGATATATACTTGATGATAAAATTACTAGACTTTAAAAATAAAAGAATAATTCTTTGAGCACCCATTCAGAAAAAAATAACTGCTTTACAGTGGATCAAATATCAGACTGGTATCAGGTTTCTTAACAGCAACATCTATGAAAGAGCAAAGTGGCATCTACAAAGCACTCAGTCTAGTGTCCACGTTCTCTCCGCCAAACTGTAGATTATTTATTAGCTTTCCTGAATCCATCACTATCAAAATTGATGTTCTAGATAAATCTCAATGAATTTAGGGTCTTCTAATAATATTAAGGTAATAGAGGCAGAGGATATCTGTGTTACTAAGAGCAGACCCAAGGGCCAAATGACCTCCTACCACTGTGGACAGACAGATCCTAGATTTTTCATTTGTTGAAACCATCTCGGACAATATCTGAGTTGTCCGAGTCAACCTTTCCAGTTAGATTTATTATTTGTTTTATAATGTAACAAACATTTCTGAGCTTGTCATTGCATCTTCTAAATGAATTACTTATTTCTTTAAAAGATTATAGCAACTTTCCAAATAATTAAAATAAATGTTTGTCTCTTGGGAGCATTCAAAATACGTATTGGGAGCATTCAAACTTTGGAGAACAAACCACCTTCTATCTTACTTTGTTAAATTTTATATTATTATATTGAGATCATGTAGAGTAGAACAATCAACTCTTAAACAGCTCTGTAAAATCACTTAGAAATCATTTTCTAGAAACATAGTCAGAGTCCAGGTTTTTTTTCCCCACAGAAGTAGAATCATGTTATGCATTCCAGATATCAAGAGACCTTAGAGATGATGTCATCTAAATTTCTCATTGTACAAGTGAGCAAATTTGGCCCCTTGGAGAATTAATGACAATCACATAATTGTAGAGCTGAGACCAGATTCTAGGGTTTTGGTTGTTTAATTTAACATTCCTTACATAACCTCCTCTCTTGTTGAGATCTGTACTTGTAAATATTTCCTTATTGTATTCATTTCACATATATGCACCACTCTCTGTCCTAGCTAGTCTTTGCAACTCAGGAAACGTGAGGTAAAGAAGACAGGTAAGATCCATGTCCTCTTGGAGTCACTATTTCTTGATCACACATGGCTTTAGCAAATATTCACTGAAAGAACCTTCCACTACTTGTCACTGAATCATTATCTTCCCAAGCTCCACTTTCTTCAGAGACCCAGGGCATTCCTATTCTGAGTGTCACTGAGCTGTAAGCCTGAGGCAAATTCTTCAGGAAGCCTTCCCGGCACCCCCCACTGCCCCAGGCTGGGCTACATGCCCTTGCTTTGTGCTGCTTACCTCTCCCAGAGCATCGCTACTTGGAAAGGTATTCACCTACTTCCTTGTTATTCCTTCCTTTTAAATTACAGCCTCTTCCAGGCCTCCTAGTGTTCTGTTTGTTCCAATATCTCTAGTATCTGCAGAGTACCTGGAACAGAATGAATGCTCACTAAATATTTGTTGTTGACGAAATTGAGAATGACTGCATAAACATAAGGTCTTATATGAACTATTTACATCTCACCATAAATGAATTTAAAGAAATTAATTTTTCCTGGTAGAGTTGCTATGCTGCAAGCTTAGTTGCTCAGCTGTGTCCGACTCTTTGCGACCCAATGGACTGTAGCCCACCAGACTTCTCTGTCCATGGGGATTCTCCAGGCAAGAACACTGAAGTGGGTGGCTGTGCCCTCTTCCAGGGGATCTTCCCAACCCAGGAATTGAACCCAGGTCTCCCACATTGCAGGCAGATTCTTTACCATCTAAGCCACTGCTGCTAAGTCGCTTCAGTCCTGTCCGACTCTGTGCGACCCCATAGATGGCAGCCCACCAGGCTCCCCCGTCCCCGGGATTCTCCAGGCAAGAATACTGGAGTGGGTTTCCATTTCCTTCTCCAATGCATGAAAGTGAAAAGTGAAAGTAACTCTTAGCGACCCCATGGACTGCAGCCCACCAGGCTCCTCTGTGCATGGGATTTTCCAGGCAAGAGTACTGGAGTGGAGTGCCATTGCCTTCTCCGATCTAAGCCACTAGGAAGGCCCAAAAAATACTGGAGTAGGTCGCCTATCCCTTCTCCAGGGGAAATTCCCCACCCAGTAATTGCAGGAGAGCCGGGGTCTCCTGCATTGCAGGTGGATTCTTTACTAGCTGAGCCACCAGGGAAGCCCCTCTGGTAGGATTACCAGTACCTTAATAGCTCCAAACTAATCATTAATAAATAATGTTGAAAATATCCAATGTACTTCTAGGACTATAGTTGACCTTTGAACAACACAAGTTTCAACTGTGGTAAGTACACTTGTAGGGGATTTTTTTGTGTGATAGCCAACACTACAGTGACGACAACAGCTGGGCTTTCCTGGTGGCTGAGTGGTAAAGAACCTGCCTGCCAGTGCAGGAGACACATTCAATCTCTGAATCAGAAAGATCACATGGAGAGGGAAATGGCAACCCATTTCAGCATTCTTTCCTGGGAAATCTCATGGACAGAGAAGCCTGGCAGGCTACAGTCCATGGGGGTCATGAAGATTGACATGCAACTTAGTGACTAAACAGAAACAAACACACTATGGTTACTATGCTATAGTAACTACATAGTAACTATAATATAGTAACTATAGTATAATATAGTTACTATAGTAACTATAATATAGCAACTATAGTATAATATAGTTACTGTAGTAACTATAATATAGTAACTACATGGTTGAATCCATGGATGCTGGACCACAAATAATGAGGAATCATGGATATAGATGAACCACATATACTCAGATGAACCACATATACATAGAGGGCTGATCATAAGTTATACTGGGATTTGCTACTGCTTAGAGGGTGGGTGCTCACAAAAGCCATGCTATTCAGGGGTCAACTGCACTGTCTTCTCCACACTGATGTCATGTACTCTCTACACATCTCTCAGCAATAGACAGCTCATATCTACACAACCCTCTCATCTGATCAACTAGGATAAAATGTTGTTGCTGGAATTTTAACACACCAGAGAGAGGCTTCATCGAACTTCTGATAAAATTACTCTGGTTTTCTGTTAAATGTCAAGCTGATTTAAAAGTTGCCACATGATGACTTGCAGCTAAAGAAATCCATGATTTAGAACTTGGATGCTTGCCAGAAGGTATCTTTCAGAGTTGAACTCTTGTCTGTGATTAAGAGACAAAGGTCTGTGGTCTAGTTTCAGAAAGAGAAAAGAGTAACAACAAAATCCTCAATGAAATAAAACTCTACTCATTCCAGTTTAGTTATTACACAGGCCAATTTATAATTCTTTCTCAGCTGGAATCTGATATAGTAGAGTCAATAGATTTATTCAGATCTAAACTTTTATCTTTTCACTAGGGCGTGCTCTCTAATTGAACACTGCTTATACTTTTTGTTGGGAATGGGAAAACATCCCAGGATGTCTCTGCATTAAAGGAAGCTACGGGGGTTGTACAACATAATTGTCTTTGAGTTGTATTACAAATAACTCCACAGGAGACACTAAAATTGGCCTACTATCTACTAAATACTAAGAAAAAGAATGTCAACACTCAATCTAGTATTTGAGGCAATGATATCATTTGGTCTTGTCATGAAAAAAAAAAAAATCATCATTTTCTCAAACAAGTCAATGCCTTATTTATAATACAACATACTTTCTTCATTTTTCTCCATCATTAAGCATTAGGTGTTGTTCCAATTATTAGCAGAAATAGACCCCTGATGTTCTTTCTGGGGTTCACATGAGTATCATTCAGAGTAATTCTAAATCAGAGGAATAGTTCTTGAAAGTTAATCTCGTTTCCTCCTTTCCTTCAGGAATTCCAGGTTGAACCCATCAGGCTCCCATCTGGTCTCTAAGATGTTTAAGGCCACTTTCAACACGATACTGGTCAGTCTCCTTTCAATATCACAAGTGGAGTTATGGGAAAGAATATAAACACAAGGTGTAATTAAAGTAAGCCTATCTTGATGATGAAGAATTATTTTTAATGTAATTTCACTTCTATTGGAAGATAGTTGATTCACAGTGTTGTATTACCTTCAGGTATACAATGATTCATTTAGACATGTACCCATTATTTTTCAGATGTTTTTCCCATTTAGGCTGCCACAGAATATTGAGTAGAGATCCCTGTGTATACGGTAAGTCTTGTTGATTGTCTATTTTATATATTACTGTGGATATGTTAAACCCAAACTCCTAACATAACATTGTGAATCAACTGTATTCCAATATAAAATAAAAATTGAGTTTAAGGAGATAATTTATCTAGAACAGAATTTAACATTAGAAAGATTAAATTCCTATTCTTCTACATATTAGTTGTATTACTGATTTAAGGCTCAGCTTACACATAAACAATTCTACATTTTAAATATGATACATGCCAAGAGTCTAAAACACTGGTTTTCACACATTAATAGTTTAATGTACTTTAGTCCTTAGTTCATTCTTCACAACCAACAGTGTACAATGTCATAGTGAACAGTTAAGGTAGCCAACTCTAATTCAAAATGGCAGGCTTCCCTGAGGCTTCAAAGTCCTACCTAAATGATCCCTTCAGGCAACTATTAGGATCAAATGCTTTTTTTTTTAGCTACTCAGTTTACTGTTCTGAGAGATATAAAAAAGTTTGAAACACAATGTTTGCTGTAAAAATCTTGAATCTGGTTAGTTAGACAAATAACATAAATATAAAATCATGAGTAGTGTAAGGTTGAAGACCAGCTTCCTTGAGGTTTCTAGGTCTACAATTATAAATTCAAAGGAGTAATTTATACGGTGATGTGAAAGAGGACGCGAGAGTGGAAAGGGCTCTTAAAAAACATTGTTCTTAAAAATTCTACTTGTTTCCTTCCTCCTCTAACTGGTTGTTCAATCTTGACTCTATTTGCTAACCTCTCTAAGCATCAATTTCTTCCTCTTTAAAATAAAGGGATTCAACCTGACATGGTATTTTCCAACTCTAATACCCTGTGATTGGGTCTAAAGGAATCAGTAGGAATGACTCTGGAAATTTGGGGAGTGAAAGAGAGTCCATAAAGCCTCTGGAATGAGCATTAAAAGATGAGTTGAGTTCAGGCTGGTAAAAGTGAGTAAAGAAGGCAACCCAGATGAGAAAATACTTGTGAGCAATGGCTCTTAATCAGAGCCTTCTAGACAAGTTTAAAAGCATGCTAATGGTGATGAGGAGGATGATGCAAAATAGTTGAGATTACAGCAATACATCACAATGTACCATCTGCCATTCCATTCTGAGCAAATCACTCCTCAGGCAAAAACTGTCAGAGTTTACACAAAATGTACAATATGTTTTGCTCAAATAAAATTATCTACAACTGGAATGCCTTTGCCCCAACAACAACAGAAAAGGAGTGTGATGTCTTCAATAATATGTTAATTTCCCCATTTCCTAGCAGAGTTAACATAAAGGCCCTATGCACAGGTTGACCCAATTAACACCATACCACTGTTTCCTTCAAACTTTAGAGAGTACCTTGCTCAAAAATACTTTATGAAAAACAGAAATCTTGGAGGATTTGAGATTTCATGGGGAAATAGGATTAGATCTGTAAGAATAGACCTATAAGGTCTGTTTTTAATCACTAAATAAAAATCAGTAACATATTACATAAAGACATCAATAAGATATTTTGAATGAGTATTATTGATATTTTGACACCTGACTTTCATCTGTCATCTTCTGATCATGATACATTTCTCAGGGTTTCCCTTCTCCAAAATTTCAATATTTATACATATGTCTATTTTATTGCATAGTGCAAGTATGCATACATGCTCATTCATATCTGACACTTTGAGAACCCATGCACTGTAGCCCACCAGGTCCCCCTGTCCATGGGATTTTTCCAGGCAAGAATACTGGAGTTGGTTGCCATTTCCTACTCGAGGGGATCTTCCTGACCCAAGGATCAAACCCGTGTCTCCTGGAGCTATTGCAGCCCCTGCATTGGCAGGCAGGTTCTTTACCCTGTGCCACCTCAGAAGATATTAAGTGCATATTAAAAAGCATCATTTTTTGCACCTAGTCTTGTTTCCTAACGTCTCATTCCATGCTTCATAATTTCCATATGCTAAGTCTTGCCATATTCTCAGAGATGCAATGACTAGGCTTGCCAGATTCAGCAAATAAAAACTTAGAATGCCAAGTGAAACTCCAGATAAACAATTAAACTAGTTTTAGAAAAATGTGCCCATATAATATTTAGGACATAACTTACACACTGTTTATCTCTAATGTATATAACTCAACATCTTGTATTTGATCTGGCAACCCTAACTGTGACTGAAATGACTGAGGAACAAAAATCATTTCTGAGCAAATATTTCTTAAGCCTTCTCCACAAAATTCAAAATGATATATTATTAGTTCCCCATACAGTAATGCCTCATCAAAGTGGATACTCACAGCCTTTCTTATAGCAACCTTTGTTCCTTCCATCCCACATAATCCTAGAAGTTCTAAGACTATGGTTATCTTTGCTACTGTACTTTGCTTGACTGAGTTTTAACACTATATAGCTCTATTATGCTTTATTTACTTTTCCCCTTTGCTAAACATCAGTGTTCTCTCTTTTTAATTTAGCCTAACAATTTGCATTGTCAGATTTCATATTCTTTTTGAAACATAGACTGAATAAAATTTGCATATACTCTCCTAGATTTTCACATACATTTTGTAAGTTATCTTTGTTAGACATCTATAGTTTTCTTTGACTCAGTCAAAATATGAAGACAACAGATAAAATCAAACATGTTTATATAAAAGTACTATTAGCAAATTACCCTTAGGGTATATATTTAATATGCTATTGGATTTTTGGAAATATGATATTTCCAAATGCTATTCACTTTATTTTCACTAATGTGTAAACATTATGTAAACAACTATGATTTTGCCATACACTAAGGACCAGCTCTTGAAATTTACAGAGTGGTATAAAGGAAATTTAGTTTAAGTCTTCAAAGACTGGAAAAAAAAAAAGCTTTTTTTTGTGTGAAATTTCTGGAGCATTTCCAGCACAAAACTTTAAGAAGCACTGAATTATTCATTTTTATTTGGAGAAAATTATGGACTAACAGCTTAATAAATAAAATAGCATGCTAAAAAATTGTAGTTATTGGTATCTAAAGGCATAAAAATGTTTTTTAAACTGTTATGAGAGCTTTCTACCTTATTTTACAAACCATTAATGTTTCAAGAAGAGTCATTCAGATTTACAAAAATGAGGCAAGTATAAGTGGCAAGATACTGAACCAAGAGCAGAGCCTCCTTCTCATTTCTTATAAAAGCAGAAGTCAGACGAAAGTTAATAGAGGTTTCCTAACTCTGCTTTCTCATCTGAAAAGTAGGGATAATATCTTTTCAGAGAGCTTGGGTTGGGGGACAGAAAGTGGAACAGACGTTCCCTATTTAATTTCTTTTTCCCTGGGTCCACATTTCACCCATAGCAGAGGATCTTACACCACTCATTTTCCAGAAGTGAGGCTGAAGGAGTGAATGCAGGCTGAGTGGAAAGGCGAGGGGAATGAGAGACGGAAAAAAGAGGAAGAGAGGGAGGTTTGAGTTCAACAAATCAACATCCTGAGTTGTTAAGTTCAACAAATCAGATCCTGCTTTAGATAATTTCTCATATTAAGCTGAACGAGATCATGAGACTTAAAAATACCAAAACGATCTTTTTGTTGTTGATTTTTTTTTTAATTCTCAAGATTACTCCTCTGATGTTTCTTTCTAAATGCACTTTTCCCCAGGAAAAAGCAGATTGTTACATTAGGAAACAAAACAAAGGCTTTGAACCTGCATTGGGAATGAAGATACTTCTTCAAGTTGACATTCCTTAAACATCCATTGTATATTTATTCAACATTTGGTGGAGAGGTGAAACTAACAAGAAAGGGAAAAGGTAGGATCTCCAATTATACTAAAAGTTTGATCCCCACGTCCAGATCTCCAAATAGTTCAGCTCTGAACACAGCTCAAGACAGGCGAGTTAACCCTACCAGCCCACACTTGGAAGGCTGACTGCAAAGGCCAGAGGACAGCAGCAGAAAACTTCCAAATATGCAGACTCTCCCTGAGAGTTCTTTAAAATACAACTTCCTCCCCCATCATACATTTCTAATGATGTTCAATGCCTGTAATGGACTGAAATCCAGCCTGCGCTTTGTCAGTCTTGGCAAGGCAATACCTTGGGCCCTGTTCCTGAAACTTGTCATCATACAAGAAAGGACTTAGGACACAAACGTGGCATTGGAATCCTGATTGAGTTTAGAATCTCAAACTTAGGTTAATTACAACAGGTAATGAAATGAGTTACCTGCATTATCTGGCAGTGCTGAGGTCTGAAAGTGACTGCAGATTGTACATATCCTTTTTGTCACTAGATTGTGCCTTTGAGAAATACTATGCTTAGAACAAGAATTGTTTTTGTTTTCCTTTAAATAAAAGAAGGTCTGTAATGCAACGAGAGATTAGTAAATGGTAGCTAATATTTACTTCAGTATTTCCAGCACCTAGAAAAGTACCTGAATTAAGAGATATTCATGAAATATTTGGTGAATAGGTGAAAGTAATTAGCTTAAACATGATGGCATTTTTTTTTCTGTTTGAGGAGTTGTGTCATTTACTTCAAACTTAAATATCTATTGGATATTGGAATCCCATGTTAAAGATGGTTACACACTAAACATGAAGCTACTCTGTGACTCTAGCTGCTAAACAAATCTAATATATTACCATAGTTAGGCTCTTTCACCTTAATGAAGGGGTGTGAACCAACTGGTATAAGCAATTGAAAATATGATTAGCAATTTTTCTCCTTATCACATTAGTTAAGGAGACACCTTAAGTGGGCACACAATTCAATACCACCTAGTTTTCATGAGATCCCATTCTGTTCTTTTTGACCAGTTGATACTTAAATACAATTCAGGGATTCATAGAGGATTTAAAAGATGAATTTCCATTGATTAAAAAATATGTCATAAGAAATATACTATATAAATTGCTACAATTAAGTGACTTACCATTTTTTGATACTGTTAATGAGCACATTCTTTGCTCCGGCATTGTTGATAAAAACCCTATTTTCATTCTCACAATTCCACATAAGTAGACATGATTATATACACATGGCTCACTGGTGATGTATTAGGTGGGTGCTGGGTAAACAGAAGAACTCAGGCCATCCTGAGAAGGTAGCATCTACTCAACTCCACCCAATTTTTGCATGAAGGGACAACAATCATAGTTTTACTATTGCTTTTGACCTTTCCACGGACTGGATTTTTGACTCCTTCCAAGTTTTCTAACATTGTCAACTAACTCTGTTGATAAACAACAACAAAAAAATTGTCAACAACACTGAATCACTGAGACTAATGCAGTTGAAGGTCTTTATCCAAGTCACAGCATTACAGCTTGTTACTGCTGTTCTATTTTGCTTTCCAGAATGCTATGCTGAATCTATTGCTTTCTGCCCTTGATGATTTCTTTGATATCAATGCACTTTCTTCGGTCTAGGTGAACCCATAGGAAATTGGTACTTGCAACATTAGCTCTGTAAAGAAAATCTGAGTCTCTGTATTAATTAAATATTGGTATAATGCTGCTATAAAGCAAACAACTACAAACTACCAGTACTACACAATAAATGAGCATATATTTCTTGCTCATGAGTCTGTAGGTCAACTGGGGTGCCTATGCTTCAGGCTACGGTGTTTGAAACAGGTCTACATGCTGCCTGTTGGAGGGTTGCCTTTCCTCCATGTGTTCAGCATCATCTCCCAAGAACCAGTAGGCTAGTGGGGCATATTTACTTTATGTGAAGGCAGAGGCCCAAGAGAAAAGTAGAAGCATGCAAGCTCGCTTGAAGGCTATGAGCCTGGTAAACTGCTGTTTCTATCTACACGGTGGTGGTAGTGGTTTTGTTGCCATGTCTGACTCGTGATCTCATGAACTGTTGCTCCCAGGCTTCTCTGTCCATGGGACTCTCCAGGCAAGAATACTAGGTGGGTTGCTATTTCCTTCTCCAGGGAATCTTTCCGGCCCAGGGATTGAACTCGCATCTCCAGCATTGCAGGCAGAATCTTTACTGACGGAGCTACCAGGGAAGCCCTTCTATCTTCATACCATAGGCCAAACAAGTCACAAGGCTGAGCCCAAAGTCAAGGAGAGGAGAGTTCCCTTTTCCCAGGATAGGTCATGGCAAGAATGTAGATACAGGGAGGGAGGAAGACTTAGATCCAAGCATTCAAACTATTAAATACTATATAGTTTCTTGCTTTGATAATACCAGAGGTCATTGACTTTATTGATAACATGTTAAGGTCATGGACTGGAATCTTTTCTGGGTCCTCTGGAATTTTTCTTTCTTCTATTTGACAACAATATTGTGTACTAAAGAAATTCCACCTTGATTTTTCCATTTCTCACTAACACCTCATAATCTTGTTATTCTTATTTTCCATTCTTTCTAAGAAATTCGTTTAACTTCCTGTCTTACTTTATATACAACACTGCTTGCTTAAAATGTTTGCTTCCCTTAAAAAAGCCCTTACATTCTGAAAAATCACCAAAATAAATAGCCATTAAATTATTCTACTGAATTAAATACAGACACTTAGAGCAAAGGAATAGAAATTAACATTGTAAAATCACAGAAAAAATATCTGTATACTTAAATCTTGCCTGTATGGCAGCAGGAATGCAGCTGAATTTAAAGCTTTACTTATTATTCAAGGTACATTATTCTGGTGTTTCCCCCACCCCCCCAAAAAAAAATTAAAAAGCTGTTCCTTTATTTTATAATGGTTGAGTAAAAATTTTTAAATTATATACATACACATTTTTAAAAGCATAAATGTAACAGGAAAAGACAGTATATTATCTGTAATTTTAACAGTGACTTTTCTACTTGATCTCAAAACTCCACTCCAAAGAAATTACTTCAGGGAAATGGTTAGATATGAGGTTGTGTATTTGCTTTTGAGAATGTTCACTGCATTTTTCATTATAGTAACCCATATGGAAAAATATCTAGAGTCCAACAATTTAGGAATTTCAAATAAATTTCATCATGTTCATAAAATGGATAACTAGATTACTTTGAATCATGCCTTATGAGAGTGTTAAGTGGGCAATGGGCATAATTTAATTTGCATAAGGCTAAAATATTTTCAAAATTATATTTAACGTGTCTTAGATTTTTACAGGGGTCACAGATTATACTGACATTCTGATAAAAGCTATAAACCTCCCACCTAGAGAAATGCACTCATGTACACAAACAACAAAATGCAAGCAACTGGGGCTGGGGGTACGAATTCCTGGCATTTTTGACATGTTGGATAAAGAAAGCCTGATAAATATTGTGATAATTAAAAAGAAAGAAGAAAAGAAAGGAAAGAATTGTATCTATTTCTTTGTTTACAAAAAAAGTTTTCATACACTTAGAAAATATTTGGGAACTTCAACAGCAAGTGGGGAAAAGTTTTGCCACAAACACAGAGATACAGTGATTAACACTGAATCCATATGTACACATGCATACACACACTCATGGAGCTAAGTCAGAGAGCTGCATTTCCACATCTGCAGGGATGAAAACAAAGGGAGTAGCCAAATCCACAACAGGAAATGTCACTGATATCATGATGGTTGGTTGAACTTTCAAGGAGGATCCAGTCCTGGACTTTAAACGCTCTTGGCAGTAGATGAGGTGACCTCTGGCCTCAGTTAAGCCAGAGATGGACCTGAGACTCCTGCACAAATGAAGTTTTCTTGGCCAAGGACTATGGTGGTATTTTGCATATTTTATTATTTTGTTCTTAATAACGAGACAATACTGATTTTTGATGGCGTCTGGTCACTCAAGATTCAGCAGTTTGAGTGTTCTAGACTATAAACAAATTTATCTGAAAGAAAAGATACTAGAGACTGAAGATGTATGTGTGCATCCATGCTAAGTGGCTCAGTCATGTCCGACTCTTTGCAACCCATGGACTACAGACTGTAACCCACAAAGTCCCTCTGTCCGTGGGATTTCCAGGCAAGAATACTGGAGTGGGTTGCCATTTCCACCTTCAGGGGAACTTCCTGACCCAGGGATTGAATGCGCATCTTCTGCATTGCCAGGCAGATTCTTTACCACCAAGCCACCTGGGAAACCCGAGAGACTGAAGATATCACTGCCAATAACAGATTTTTCATTCTCTGTGCCTAAGTATGTAGGGAAACTTTACAGACATGATATCCAATTTTACATGATTTTTATTTTTCTAGAATTCCTTCCACTCCTTCCTTCCCTCAAATAACTCAAAAGGGAATACATATTTTCACTGGTTAGGGATTCTTATCCCTTAAAAAAATAAACACTGTACTGCCTCACCTATTTTAAGTGTAGTCACAGTTTTATCCAGGCAATTTTTCAATATTTTCCAGTTATGAGCAAAAGTAAGGTCACTGAAAAAATATAACTGCCACTGTGCATCTAGCAGAGTTGAGCAGTAACGCACGAATGAATACCTCCACTTGCCCCAAGCCAGTCGTGTGGGAGAACCTTGAATAAGCCAGTCATGCACAAGAAACAAAGGTGGACAGAAGGTGTCGAATGGGTCACTGAAAGTGCCTTAAATGCTGAATATATTCCGTGTGTTCTAATTCCATAAAAACCATGATAAATGTAACTCCAAGTCAAGAATCTACTCAAGAACGCATCAATAACCAACCAGCTTGACAGAACTTGAACAGACCCATGTGCCACAGTAACCACACTGAGTTACAAAATACGGTACTTGGTAACATGTAACTTTTATGGCAAAGTGATAACTGACTATTATAGATGTGCTACCACTGTGGTTTAGAAACCTTGGGGTGCTGTGGAAATATGAGAAGGGACAGAAATACTTTCTGAGGCTACAAGGCTAATTCTTATATGTGGTTTAGAATCAGCCTTTTCACTTGATAGCATTATAACATTATGGGTTCTGGAGTCAAGCCAACCAAAGTTTAAATCCATTCTTCAACTTGAAGTGGCAGTGAAACTTCGGACAAGTTACTTCACTTATTGGAGACTCAGTTTCCTCATCTGTAAAATGGGAGCAACCATCCTCTGTCTTTCTGTTGATGATTTAAAAAGACAATGTGTGAAAGGGCTTCATGTACAGTTGGATACAATAATTATTCAATAATGTGAGCTCTCTTCAAATGAGTTCTCATAACTTCTCTCACTGTACCACATCAGTCTTCTCCTAGTCACCGCTAAAATATTCCTTATTCCTTTCATGTGTAACCACATGGATTCCCACAATGTCTGATGTGAGCAGGCAGAACTTCAACAGATAATAGGGACATGTCTCTCACCTAGAAAGGATGATAATATCTACTGTTCACTGAGGAAGTGACTTGTGGTAGACACATGAAATGTGATGTATTGTGTATCATATACATTTGACTAGTTCTCATAGTATAATCATTGTTTTTTCTTTAAACAGATAATGAAAAAGGAGAAATCACTGAAGCTAGTGACTAGCAGAGACTGACTTCAAACTGAGATCCCTCAGACTCTAAATTTAAGACACCTACTTCCAACAGCGTCTCTGTTGTAGGTTGACTTGTGTACTCCCCCACCCCCCAGATTCATGTTAAAGTCCTAACCCCAAGTATCTGAGCTTATCTGGAAGCAAGGTTATTAAAGGTGTAATTCTTTAAGATGAGATCATACCCGATAAGGATGGGCCCCTGGTCCAACAGGAATAATATCCTTACAAAAAGGGAAAATATGGACATAGGCATGCAAATAGGAAAAATGCCATATGAAGTTGGAGGCAGAAACTGGGGTGATGGAGCAGAAGCCAAGGAATGCCAAAGATTGCCAACAAACCACCAGAAGCCAGGAGAAAGACTGGGACAGATTTTCCCTCACATACCTCAGAAGGAACCAACACTACAGACACCTTGACTTTGAACTTCTGGTCTGCAGGCTTTGAGACACTGAATTTCTAAAGTTTAAACCACTTGGCTTGTGGTACTTTACTATGTCAGGCCTAATAAACTAACACAGTCTCCTCTTTTCTTATTCCCTTTCATTAGTTGTTGTCTGCATATTGATTTTTTTCATATACCAAGTAATTTTGATTATTTTTGAGGCCTTCCAAAAACTAATATAATTTATTAAGAAAAATGGTCATGAACTTCCAGCAATATGGTAGCCTAGGTTACTCAGAACCACCTCCTTCTATGAACATAGAGGAATGCTGGATAAAATAAGTGCAAAAAATATTTTAAAACAGACAGTTAAATTGAAAAGAAATACAAGTTAGTCAGAGCTGAAGAGAAATTTAGTAAACTAAAAATATAACTGAGGGTATTACCTGGATTTCAGGTCAGAGAATCATTTAGAGGTAACTGAAGTTAATACATGAAGGGAAGGATATGATGAAAAGTAATAATGCATGTACAACATTAATTCAATAAGAGAATAGAGAGAAGAGGAGAGGGAGAAGCAATATTAAAGGTGGAAATGGGAACTTTGCTGGTGGTCCAGTGGCTAAGACTCTGTGTTCCCAATGCAGGGGGCCCAGGCTCCAGCCATGGTCAGGAAACTAGATCCATAAGACGCACTGAAGGTAAAAGATCACGTGTGCCACAGCTAAGATCTGGTGCCACCAAATAAATAAAATAATTAAAAGAATAAATTTATTTTTAAAAAAAAAGCACAAAGGAATCAAAATTATCCATAATTGAAGAAAGGCATGAGTTCTGAAGCAAAGCAATGAGTATCAAATGTGATAAATGAAGGATAAATCTATACTTCAAACATTTCATTAATAAAAAAAAACTTCCTAAATTAAAGAAACCCTCCTAAAATTCCTAAAAAATAATGACTACTATATTGAAACAGTCCTACAATCAACCTCAATAGAGGAGAGAAGACAAGGGAAGTATACGTTTAATGTGTAGAAGGAAAAGATCTGTCACTCTAGAATTGTATATCCAGTTGGACTTTCCAAGAACGAGGTCAAAATAGACATTTTCAGTCAAATGCAGAGAATGCAGCACTCATAGATCTCACTGAAGGAAGTGCTACCAGAAATACTTCAACAGAATAAATTTAACTCAGAAGAAAATGCTGAGTGTAAAATACAATAGCAAGCAAATAAGTTAATGAATGTATTGGTTATAAAAAGGATTGAAAATAATGGCTCAGTTTAAGGGCTTATATTCAAAATAGAGATAGGACAGAGATGACCATACTGTTTCTAAATGTAGCCCCCTCCCTCTTTCTATAAAAATTCTTGCCTGGTTGAATGTCAGTAGTTGGGGGGTGTGGTGAGGTGGGGTAGGGTGGATAGGAGGGTGGGAATTGGCCTTTGGACAGAAATCTCCCTTTCTCCACTCCTGCCCCCTCTCCCAGTCCTCCACACCAGTTGCCTGCATCTGAAATAAAGCAAACTTTCCTACACACCCCCCCACACACACACAAAGACATGAAAAATGGGACAGATGATTAATTGAAAAGATTCTAAGGTCTTTGTATTTGGAAGAGGACAAGGTAGATAGATATCCGTTAATTTTAGACATGGTTAGGACAAGCATTTCTTAAGTATTAAATCATTAGATTTAAGACTCTCACTAAAAGAATAAAAATAGAATAAAAACTTCAAATTACCAGGGTATAAAGGAGTATCAAGAAAAGGACTCCAAAAAAGAAAGAGAAAATAATTTTAAAAATCAAAGAAAGAATAGCAGAGGAAAAAATATACACAAAATCAGGCAACATATCCAAATAGGTAATTATTCTCAAAAAAAATGTGGTGGATGGATAAAACTTCCAAGTTTTAAGTCAGAGATTTTTCAAATGTCTTTTTTTAAAGCTATGTTTATAGGAGACACACCCAAACATAAAGTTTCCTTCAAGAAGTTTGAAGTGAAAGATATCAAAAGAAAACACATCAGGTAATACCATTCTAAAAAAGGTTATGGTGCAATATTGAGACAACATTGATTTTAAGTAAGATCTATTTTAGAGTGGTTTATTTTATCAGCATGTAAACAGCATAATGATGAAACTTCTATGGTATTAATATATCCTAAGTTTAAATCTATAATAAGTAGTACCTGGCACATATGTGTTCAGAAATGTTTGAGTGAATGTTGAATGAATATTAATAGAAAAAACTATCAGAGAGTTATTACCATTCTGAATCTATATGGCATTTATAGCCTAAAAAAATAAACAAGCACTCTTTATATTTTAATATATGAATACAATTGGATATGAGCATACACACACATGAAATTTTAGAAAAAAAAACAAAACAAAGGCAAGCAGTTTTCAAGAAACAGTGAACCTTGTAAATAAATCCTCATACCATCTGCCGGACTGTGCCACCTGTTGGAGCTAGACAATGTAATATGAAATTACAGGTATTGTGACTCACACCAATGACACTGTTGTGTAATATCATGCTTGTGTTCTCATCTCTGCTTATTTAATAAGGGTATGGGGTGCACAGATAAATCAGTCATCTTGTTTCACCGAGTCCCGGATGCTAACAGGACAAGGTGATCTTCAAATTCTGTTTTCAGTGTGATTATGTGGCTGTCTCCTTCACATTCCTCAATAGCATCTGGCGAGCATGCAATGTGAATTGCTAATTTCAACTCTAGCTGTAAAATGAGTCCAGATTCAACAGAGAATGCGGAAGCAGCTGGTAAACAATATGAGATCCCACAGGCTTCACTAGCTGGATACACTTCAACAGGATGCCTGACTCATTTTTATCTCATCCTTTTCTCTTATCCAGTGACGCTGCAAAATTTGACAAGCGTTTCTAGAAAGAAAGCTTGGATTATGATCTGTGGATGGAGGGAGTGATTTCAAACCCAAAAGAAATAACACAAGTCTGAAGAAGCAAACCCTTGCCTTATTGCCTTTTCCATAACTATCACATGTGGCTACAGCCATGATGAACTCACTTTCTATACCATTTCTCAGTCCTCTTTGCCATTATCTTCCACATGAAATAGAAAAACAATCACTCTCAGTAACAATTTTATATCTGTTTAATCAAGGAATGATCTCAGTCAGTAGGACTTAGGCAATAAAAGTGTCTAGGTGCCATCATCACCCCACTAAGCTTACAGTTTAAAAATTAGGTTAAATCTATATCTGAGGGACTTCCCTGGTGGCCCAGTGGTTGGGAATCTGCTGTCAATGCAGGGGACAGAATTTGATCCCTGGTCCAGGAAGATCCCACATGCCGTAGAACAACTGGGCCTGATGCCACAACTACAGAACCCACTCACCCTAGAGCCCATGTTCTGCGGCAAGAAAACCCACTGCAATGAGAAGTCTGGGCGCAGCAATGAAGACCCATCATAGTCAAAAATAAATATTAAAAAAAAAAATCTATGTCTCAGCAAGATGAGGTTTGTTTTGCCATCAGAAAGTGTTCCAATCTGCCCCTTGTCATCACAATGTCATTGGCTGGGATCTTGCCCAGGTGGATATTTACTTAACCTATTGCTCTGAGCCCTGAATCCTTATAAACTTTTGTTTTTCTCATGTTTCCATCAAAAAGAGTCTTTCATTTCTTATGGCTTTATTTTCCTACCTACCTAAGAGGCAAGTTCATACCAAAATAAAGGTAAAAACAACTGAAGCTATGCAATATTTCCCAACAGAAAACCATTTCATCCCATTATCTAAGATAATGTCCAGAAGTCAGTGGAGGAATTTAGTAGTTAACTTACCTAGAATACTGAAAGAAACTCTGTGACCTTTTCAAGATGGAGAATAGCTTTGGCTCAGCAGTGAAATTCCTGGAGGTGGGCATGGCAACCCACTCCATTATTCTTGCCTGGAGAACCCCATGGACAGAGGAGACGGCAGGCTACAGTCCACAGGGTCGGGAAGAGTCAGACACAAACTGGTCACTTAGCCCATGCACAGCGGTGAAGTTAAAAACAGGTGCTTCTCCTAAGGAGGAGGGGCACTTTTCCAACACAGGTTTATGTAATTTGGTTAAGTTAAGTGGTCCTGATGAGAATGGCTTAATTAATCAGAAACTCCACTTTCAGAATAACAGCTACCAGCAGAAGAACAGATTCTCAAGACAGCATCATGGATGGAAAAACAAGGAGAATGATTGAGTCGACTTTCCAGATAGGGAAGAAAATTTCATGTGTGGTTACTTAATTTTCAGCATCATACAGAGGTCTCAGAAGCCATGTTTATTAATTACACATAAAACAAAGTAAGAGAGTTGGGGGAAGCAACAATCATGCTCTCATTCCTCTGACACAAATGCCCAGAAATGCTTCTTAAAAAACAAACTGATGCCATTTCCTTGGTAGACAGCAAAAATCACTGCAAGGAGTAGCTGGCCAAGTTGGGATTAGAAAAATAGAACCTGCCCATTGGGTTCTTCAATATGGAAAGTCAGTACCAGTGCTGAATTTTTCAACTTAAAATTTAGAAGAACTGCATATTCTAAAGGAAGAGAAATATTAGAAACCTGTCTTCTTGGTTGAGAGAGGCCCAGGGACCTGAGATGAGCTATTTTCAGAGGAGGGGAAAAGCTGCTACAGTGTTACTCTTGATGAAGACTGTTACATATTGGGTTCTCTAGCAGATGCTAAAATGGTGTTTTCAGTGCAAGATGTTCACTGGGTATTAACATCTATGAAAAGAAAGGTAAGGATGGGATTAGGCAAGGAAAGAAGCCAAAATGTGATGCGGGAAACAAAACCTCAGGCGGGGACTCCAGAGTGGAGACAGCCTGAGAAAGTTGATTCACAACAGGCTGAAATGGTCGTTTCTGGCTTGCTCAGAAACCAGGTGCTGGAAGCGCAAGAGGTGGAGCGAGGCACCCTCTCCAGTGAGAGTGGAGCCTGAAGCACGTGCAGCTGCAAGGAGAGCTATCAAGCTCTCCTTGCAGCTGGACAGCAAGGCCTTCCTTGAAGCAGAACCTGGGCAGCACATCTCCACATCTACCAGAGAACCCTAAAGAGAATGTGGCTCTCTGAGACATCTGTGTGCCCTGGATGCCAGAAAGCATCCACACAAGGATGCCTAAGAATCAAATTTAAATGTTTTACATTTTATGCTCATTTAGACAGATGATCCTTTCTGCCCTCACCTCTGATTGACCCCAAAGAGTTCTCTTTAGTATGATTAAGAATCATCTGAGGCACCTGTTGCAAATACAGATTGTTAGTAAACCAAGAATAGAGTGCGTAGGGTGTGTGGTGTATGCTGTCACTCACTCCAGTCTGACTCTGCGAACCCATGGACTGTAGTCTGTCCCAGCTTCCTCCGTATGGGATTTCCCAAATAAGAATACTGAATGGGTTGTCATTTCCTACTCCAGGGCATTTCCCTGACCCAGGGATTGAACCCACGTCTCCTGTGTCTCCTGCATTGCAGGCAGATTGTTTACCGTTGAACCACCTGGGAAGTCATTAGCTAGGATCCCCAAGGATTAATTCTTGGAAGCAGCCCTGAGTTCAGGGGTTAGGATTTTTGCATTTCAGCAGTATTGCTGTGGGTGAGAGGGTGCTGATACCACACATTTGAAAAAACATCCCTAAAGCTTCAGTAGACTCCACTTCATACAAAAGTCCTGTACGTAGAAAGTAGAGGGCATTCAAGGAAAGTGCAGAAAGGAGGAGAAAGAGAAGCTAAATGAAGAGAATAAAAACAGCGGTCATGAGGCGAGTACGGGGGGAGAAGTAGGCTTCAGGGACAAATACAAGAAAATGTAAATTCCTAGTTATGACTTATGGGAACACAATACACAACATAAGAATATAGTCAATATTACTGTAATTATTTTGGGATTCCCAGGTGGCTCAGTGGTAAAGAATTTGCCTGCCAATGCAGGAGATGTGAGTTTGATCCCTGGGTCAGGAAACTCCCTTGGAGGAGGAAATGGCAGCCCAGTCCACTATTCTTGCCTGGGAAATCCCGTGGACAGAAGAACCTGGTGGGCTCTAGTCTGTGGGGTTGCCATGAGTTGGAAGCGACTGAGCACGTACTGTGATTATTTTATGTAGTGGCAGATTTTAATAGACTTGTGATGGCCATTTTTAATATATTTGATTACTGGATCACTATGTTGGACACCTGAAATTAATTTAAAATGCACACCTTCAATAAAGAATATATGTAGTTGCAAAAAAGAAAAGAAAATGTGTCCTTTGTCAAATGTTCCAGGGTAGATAAACCTGGGGGGAGAAGGGAGCAGACCCTTTTAAAATGCAAATAAGATGTCAAATGATATATGTGCTATATGAGGAAATGACAACTGCATATAAAAACAAAAAAAGGAACATAAGACTTCCAAGTATCAAAGTTATCCAGGTGTCTTTAACAGATTTAACAAGCCTCTGAATGTCCCACTTACAAGTTGATCAATCTAATGACTGTTTAAACCTATGCTTTATTTAGCTTATAATCAAATTCTTATAAATCTCCTTTATGTTGATATATAACTGTAGAACAGTACAGTTCTGGAGCCAAGAGAAAGTTTTAAGGGCTACTTGGTATCCTTCTTTCAATGTCTTTAAATGATTTTATTCATTATTTAAAAAAGCAGTTCTGGATTATCAAGCACTAGATCTCATTTATGCCCTGTGAATAAATTTGACACATTTATGTAGAGCACTGAATAATTTAGTGAAAGGAGGCCACTTGGAACTGAGCAACACTCATTTTCAGAATGCTTCTGAATTGTTATGGATATTTTAGTTTAAACCCAGAAATGGTGACAAAAATGTATTAACAACAAAAAATGTAGATATATGAATCTATAAAATCTCCTACTTAATTCTTCCATTTTTAGCATAAGTCTACATGTTTTTTATATAACACTGCATACAAAGCATTAAAAATTCTTGAGAGAATGCAGAACAGTTCATTTTAAATAAAATATATTTCCTTGCCTTTAATCAATAATGTAAAACTCGGTGTTGCTTCACCAATTTCAAACTAGTCATTCACACATTAGAACTTGGCCAGAGGGCAGCACCTAGCAACATACTTCAAGTCAGTGTGATCTTGATTCCTTTGTTAAATCATAAAAACAAACGATGATGATCCCAGCAAAAAGAAACTTTAATAATTGGTGATGATGGCATAGGTTTGATGAGCTCATTTTTATCAAATACAGTCGCCTGCTCTTATTGAGCAGATTAAAAAATCTCATTAAAAAAAAATTCACATTAAAAATGGCTGTATCTGGGAATCTTAGATCTCAGCAGTGACAGCTCTGTTGAGTGACTTGCACTTAGTAGGTGTTGGGTTCACAGAATCCCCGCCCTGACCTCTGTAAAACTCACTGACTGATGTTCCAGGTATATTGAACCCTCTCTGAAGTAGACCACCCACTTGTCTGTTCACACACTTCTACTCCATCGGCTGTGAAAGCAAAAGTGAAGTCGTTCAGTCGTGTCCAGCTCTCTGCAACCCCATGGACTGTACCCTACCAGGCTCCTCTGTCCGTGGGATTTTCCAGGCAAGAATACTGGAGTGGGTTGCCAGTTCCTTCTCCAGGAGATCTTCCCGACCCAGGGATTGAACCCGGGTCTGCCGCATTGTAGGCAGACACTTTATCTGAGCCACCAGGGAAGTCTTCCATCAAGGAGAGTCAGTGGTGTTTGCAAGGACCCACCAGGGAGTCTGCAATGGGCACTCTCGCAATGCTAGTAGCCTTCTCTCTTTCTCTCCACAAAAAAGCCAGAAACTGTTAGAGCAAGATGAACATTAAATCCCAGTTGTATTAATAGAGATCTGTATCTACTAAGACTAATTTCCGGATAGCTCTTTGCTGTTTTGCTACATCATTATAAAATGTAATTGAATTATTTAAGGACACTCTGTTTCTGAAGTTTATCTCACTAATCTATCTTTGGACAAAGATCAGATGACTCACAACCTACAACCGGGATTGAAAAAAGACGTAATTTAAGGGACTGTCTCCAAACTGGATGGGAAGACTTTTTATCAGGTACTCTTGGCTAGCTCATGTATACTGATACTGAAAGGATTCATATTTCTCATGTAAAAAGGGCCCCTGCACCAGACTGGACTACAGAGGGGGCTGCTGATCTCAAACGCACTTTAAAACAATGCTCAAATAGAGGAAGAGCTACACTCACACCAGGACAAGAAGGAGACAACATCAGAAGTAGATGCCTGCCCAAGATCTTGGGCCCGATTTGTATGATCATTTATAATGATTTCTTGACTTCTTGGATATCTGCATATAAATCAAATGTTTTCTATCATGGACACAGTCCTATGCTAGTTTTAAAAACCAACCCAATTCTTGGGTTTGTCAGTGACCAGTATCTAATACTTCTAATTACTTTGGTGGATTTCTCCACTCCAAGGCTCTGATTGGATGACCCCTAGGAAATTTATTTTAGAAGAGAGTTCAGTCCTGTTCTGTCTACTCACAATATCACTAGATGGGATCTTCTCACCTGGCCTATTAATAATATCTGCTCTCACCCTGGCCATGTTAGTTGCTCAGTCGTGTCCGTCTCTTTGTGACTCCATGGACTGCACCCTGCCAGGCTTCTCTGTCCATGGAACTCTCCAGGTGAGTTCTCTCTTAGAGTCACTAAAACTCAACCAGAGTGAGTTTCAGTCAAAAGCTAGGTCTCAATCAAAAATTGTAACCTCTAGTCTACTAAAAGGAAAACTTCCACCAAAAAAAAGAAAAATAGCAAACTAATTATCGGTATAACATCAGAAATGTCAAGGTAGTAATCAGGTGTACACTGAAATATAATATTCAGGAACAAAGAGTATTACATTAGATTTACTATATTATAGTGAGAAAAAAATCACAAGAGATAGGATACTTAAAATGTAACATTGGGAATTCCATGGGACTCCTACTGTTTTTGAGCTAGAAAGAGGACATGGATGATTACCTAATTTCAATATCCACACATAATAAATTAGCAAACAGATTCAGAGGGTCTATTAATATCTATATATTACTTATTTGGGACCAGGCAGTGTGCTGGTTATCTTAGATATGTCCTTTATGTAGTTCTCAAAACAAACTGAAGAGAATTGTGATTTGCATATGAGAATTGCTTTCTTCACTGTGTAATAAGGAAGTCTTGCTATAAGTCATCCAATTATTAGCTGCAGAGATTAAAATCAATTCTGTCTTACTCCCAAACTCACTTTTTCTGCCTATGTCAGATAGTATAAAGGGGCCAATAAAATTTTAATTGAATTGAGGGGAGGCAGACAAGGTAGTGATTCTTTTAGGCTAACTTTAATTAAGAGAAGGAGTTCCAGTGATAAACCCAGTGACTTCAGGGGCCAGGCAGGAGGCCTAAATATGTGAAGGAATCATGGTTATTACAGGGCACTGTGGATTTCTTACTTTACCTAAAGGCATTCCCATTCAATTAAAAAAATTGGACTGCCCCAATAAAACATATCTCCCAGAGGGTTACCAATTTGCAAGTTCTGAAAGGAAGGAAAGGCAGTAGGTCTGTAAAAATAAGTGTAGAAAACATTCTGGGCTTAGGATAGAGGTAGTACAATATGTGGGAAAGCACGGTAAAAAGATAGATTTAAAAAAAAAATCTGGGATTGGTTGATTTAAACATATTAAAGAACTTTTTACTTACTATACATAGGGAGGGCAGATTAGGCAGTGAAAGTAAAGGAAGAGTGGGAAATGGAAAAAAAAAAAACAAAGTCTTGGTAGTAGTCCTTAAATGCCAGCCAGAGTGAGAAAGAAACATACTCAGAGGACCTCCCTGGTGGTACAATGGTTAAGGATCTGCTTGCCAATGAAGGGACATGGATTCGATCCCCGGTCCAGGATGATGCCATATGCCATGGGGCAGCTAAGCTGCTGGGCCACATCTACTGAAGCCTGTGTGCCTAGAGCCTATGGTCCACAGCTAGAGAGCAGCACACAATTAGAATTAGCCTGCAATGAGAAGCCCACACGCTGCAGCTAGAGAAAGTCTGCACACACCAACAAAGACCCAGCACAGCCAAAAATAAATAGATACATAACTAACTTTTAGAGAGATCTTAATAAGAAAAAATACACTTAGAGATTTGCCAAAGATTCTCTTACTCTGTGTAGGTGTGCATTCTGTATGTTAAGTCTTCATAAGAACCTTTATACTTCATAGATTTATTGAATCTGTATTGGACAAATCTGCAATTCATTGGAGATAGATAACTTCCCCAGTGTCACGAGGCTACAAATGAGGAAGCCAAAATTCACTTGTGTCTGAGTTGACTTAGAATCCGTATGATGCAAAAGGTTTTCTGTAAGGAATACAAGATCCAGGCTGTAGTGTAGGGGACTTAGGCAACTGATCAAAGATTGAGTGAAGAAGTTCAATTAGGGTAGTGATTATGAGACCAAAAAAGAAGGTATATTTGATTAAAATGTTCATTATAATAACCAACATAGTGTTACGTATTGGGTTGGCCAAAAAGTTCCGTTGGGCTTTTCGTAAGATGCTATGTACAAACTTGAATGAACTTTTTGGTCAACCTAATAATTAATAGAAATCACCATTACTATAAGTACTTTTCACATATTAGCTAATTTTATTCTTATAAGAAACCTATGTGGTAAGTACTATAACTAGCATCATTCCCATTTTACAGATAAGAAAATGAGCACTAAAGTCTACACGATGAGTTTAAAGTTAAGCAGATAGAAATCATGAAATATGTAATTTTAATCCATCAAAGTAAACCAATTTGCTCTTAACCGAGAGTAAAATACCTTGATAAATTAAGGGAAATGTGAAAAGGGAAAAGACCTGCAGACCCATTACTCTTCATTTGGCATAAATATGGCTTTGATAGACCAGCTCAGTGTAGGTAAGCAGAATGCTAATGAGGTCAAATATCTGCATATTTGACTTCATAGCCTCAAGAAGTTTTATAGTCATCCTAAATTTCATTTAGAAGCTTACCCTTGAATCTCCATCAAATATCTCAAAACTGTAGGGAAACCAACTTGGAAAATCTGGTGGTGCAAACCAAATCCATCAAATAACTCTGAGTGAAGCCTTGCTAGAAAAATAAAAATAGATAGTGTGAGCCTTTGATAATAAACATGCGTCCATTGTCTTTACATATCATACTGCTTATTGCTAGAGCCCAGAGTTAAGTGGTAAACTGGTTTCCAATTAGTTTATGTAAAAAATCAAGTGTTTTCTCTATCTAATCACTATGTGACTAATGTACAAATGAGGCATGTATCTATTCTATAACCTTTCTTTTTTCTTCTTCCTCTTTCACAAGTTTTGGTAAGTTACAGAAATATTTATATGTGAAGAAGTTTAGTAATTCATTTAATAAAAACACATTGGGAAGAGATCCTCTTGAATGTTGCATTTTTCTGATATAAATTTCAAAATCAGACTTCCATCAACAAGAGGAAACAAAAACTGCCATTAACTAGAGACAGCAAATTTACTCTTAATGGAAACATTAAATTACTGCTTTCAAAACTAAACCATTTAAACAATCTTAGCTTCTTTAAGAAAGGATGGACAGTCTTTTATTTTTTAAATGAGTATATGTTATTTTTATTTGTCTTAAATGACACGTGGAAATTAAGAAGAGCCTACCATTAAATAGACGAAGGATTGCAAGGAATGAAATACAATACCAACAAGAATTTACACGGAGGATATGGAATAGTACTCAAAATAAACAGGTAAAGGGGAGGAAACTGGACTTCACCCACAGAAAAGGTTAAAAAAAAAAAAAGAAAATGCTGCTGATATATTTAAAGTGAGTAGTGAGTAAAACAGCCAAAATCAATATCTGTGTTGCCTTTTGAAGAAAATTATAGGACGAAAGCCAGTAAATTTCAAAGTTGATATATAAATCTGAGTGAAATGCTCTATATTAATAGTATGTTACAGTTATTTTGGGTAACAATAACAAAATCAGCCTGAGGACAATTCAAGCCAAACAGGAAATTTATTAGAAGACAGGCTATACTGCAGAAGATAAGGAAAAGCCACCCAAACAAGCCATCAGAAAAGCAGGCCACATAGGGACCTCATAGGTTCTCACTAAAGATGCTAATTGAAACTTGCCTTTAAAGAATCATGATCAGCTTGTTACAGATTCAAAAATTGCAGCTCTCTTTTACCCCTCAAAACCAAATTTTAAATCTGAGTTAGGGGTTCATCTTCTGACCAGTCAGCTTTGAGCACAGGACTGTCTTCTGGGACAGACAAGGCAACTAGGGTCTACTACTTGAGGAGAAATTTCTAAGATAAGATTTTGAGCTAATAATTGCTATAGTAAATGTAATTGCTATTTTTTTAAAGGCATCTGAACATTACATTGGACTTCTGATTCAAGAATAAACTAATTATTTGCAGTGCTAAGACAGAAAAAAACATGATTATGTGTTATTGCAAACTACAGACCTGGCAAAATCACTGTAAAAATGTAAACTTGGAATTGTTACCACCTCTTTTAATATTTTCACCCAAGGAATACTGACTATAATACAGTTTACCTATTTTGTATAAATTGATGTTTGTGAATTATAGTGCTGGAGAAAACTCTTAAGAGTCCCTTCGGCTGCAAGGAGATCAAACCAGTCAATCCTAAAGGAAATCAACCCTGAATACTCATTGGAAGAACTGATGCTGAAGTTCCAATACTCTGACCACCTGATGGGAAGAGCCGACTTATTGGAAAAGACCCTGATGCTGGCAAAGGTTGAAGGCAAAAGGAGAAGAGGACAGCAGAGGTTGAGATGGTTATATAGCATCACTGACTCAATAACATGAATCTGAACAAACTCTTGGAAACTGTGAAGGACAAGGGAGCCTGACATGCTGCAGTCCATGGTGTCACAAAGAGGACGGCGACATGGCTTAGCGCCTGAACAACAGCAACCAAGGAATACTGACTACAATTTAAAATGCATGTATAGAGTCTACCCATCTATTTTGTATAAATTAGGTAATATCCCAAAAGTGTAGAAAAGGTCAGATAGTAAACACCTGTTTTTACTATCTAGATATAACCCATATTTTATCATGTACAATGTTAACCCAATGGTATAGTTCTTTAGATTTTAACTTTAAATAATTAAAAAGGATTCAGATATAATTAAACCATTCCTCTCTCCTTCCACTCCATAGGTAATCATTTTCCTAAAGGTGTTTTTCACTATTCCTATGCATCATTCTGAATAATTTACACATTTCCAGATATCTAGAAATAACATATGTCATTGTGTGTTCTAAGTTTGCATAAATATTATACTCACAGTGTCTATCACCAACTGGTTTTTATCATGCAATAGCATACTTGACTGAGTCATGTTAGTACTCATGTAGTTATGATTTGTTCATCTTAAATACTAAACAGAATTCCATTGCATGACTCTGAACATATATATTGACAGATATTGAGGCTGTTTTAGTTTCTTACTTCCTGCTTTCCTACCTATAGGAATGATGCAATAAGAGTTATTACAGAATTATCCTAATCAACACAGAAGGTATTCATGCATGGATAGTTCAAATAAAACACAAAAAAAGAAAGAAGAGGTTAGAAATAGACATACATAAATGGAAGCAAATAAGAGAAGCTTCTTGGGAATGTGAGACTATTCAATGATTCTGAAAGCATATGAGAAAAAAATGTAAAATGTGATGCACATTTGCTTATAACACTGCCCAAAATCATTATCAAGATTACCATAAAACAGAAAACTATATAATTTTAGAAAATGTTTATGAATCTGGGGGAGAGTGAAATTTCTTTAAAAATACAGAAAAAGGATAATAAAGTAAAAGATTAATAAATTGGATCTGCTAAAAATTAATACTTGTATTTATATTTGTATTATTTAAAATGCATAATTAAAAATGGCAAAAAATGAGAGAAGGCATTTTTAAAATATGCAATATACTTTTGTATATTAGTATTAAAAAGATGTGAAAACTTAAAAATAGACTAAGAACCATAATTCAGATGAAAAATGTGTAAACGTTAATAATGGACAATTATTATGTGAAAAATGTAAAATGACACTTTAATCTTAATAAATGTGATATTCTGTTATTAGATGGGATATTCTATTTCATCATCAGAGAAAAAAAAGTATGATATTAACAAATGGCCTGTAGATATATGTAGGAATAGGGGTTATAAAATGTTGTTTGGAATTTAAACTGGAAAAATATCTCTACACATACACTGGCAATATCTATGAAACCTTTCCAAACATGGAAATTGTATTTCTTATATATGAGAAAGATTTATAAGAATGACCATTGCAACACTTAAAATCAGAGGCAAAATGTCTATCAATAGAAAAATAGTATTTTTTGTTGTTTTTCATAAATTGGAGTAGCAAACAGCAGGCTTTTCATTAATTGGAGTAGTAAACACTAGTAAAAAAAATAAGTGAACTCAAGTTACGTGTATCCACACTGAGAGATCTATATAAAATGTTTTACTAGATTCTTAGTTAAAAAAATACAGTGTGGGAAGAGAACAAGATGGAGGACAAGTAGGTGGACGCGGAGCACATCCCTTTCCATGGATACATCAAGAATACACATTCAGACACAGAAATGCATGCAGAACACCAGCTGAGAGTGGATAGGAGGACCTGACCAGCAGAAAAGAACATAGAGAACCATGCAAATCTTGGTAGGATGAAGGTACTAGGGGGACACACAGGAGTGTTGGTAGGACTGGATCTGCCCTCAGCAGGTGGGGGAATTGAAGCCGGGATCTGGCCCCCACATGCGGGCAACTCTCTGAGTGAGAGGAGAAACATTTAAGGCTGAGAGTGAAACAGGTGACCTGTGGCAGCCTAATCGGAATGAGAATCAGACGCTCCTTGCCGCAGCCACACATATCCTGGACAGGGATGCAGGTCCCCTGGAAGGGGCAGCAGCTGGGAGCTGGAGTTTAGAGATTGTGGAGCCATCCCAGAGCGAGGGCTGCTGCTGACTGCGGAGAGACTGATCGAGGGGATGTGACGGAGGAGATTGTGGTGGGAAATGCCTGTGGAGGAAAGCCGGGCAGCCATGGAAGCAAGGCGATACTGCTGAGTCACGAGTAGCAGGTGGAGCCATCACCACAGCTCTTCTCTCCCCAGGCGCCAGCATTGGCAGCTGCACAATAGGCAGGCTGGCCCATCAAACACTGATCTACAGAGTAGGACCCCACCCAGGGTGCCCCTTTAAGTGCCTGATGCTCCGATCTACAGAGTAGGACCCCACCCAGGGTGCCCCTTTAAGTGCCTGATGCGCTGATCTACAGAGTAGGACCCCAGCCAGAGGGGCCCCTCTATGTGTCTGACACATTGAACAACAGAGAAGGACCCCAGGCAAGGGAGCCCTCTAAGTGTGTGAACGGCAGAGCTAGGGAGATCGGCCAAAAAGGCCTTCTGATCGCCAGCTACAAGAGGCTCAAAAAACACTCTAATAGGGCCATAACTCCTGGGGTGGAGGAAGTCTATGTCCCTGAACACTTTGTGCTTCCAGGGTCCCCGCAAGCCAAGCAGCTGCGCCACCTTCACAGTCCACTCTCATGGGGGCAAAGCTGCCATAGGCAAAACAAAGAAAAAGAAAATCGTGTCTATGTGCACAGGATCACTTAAGTCATGTCCAAATCTTTGCAATCCTATAGACTGTGGCCTGCCAGGCTTCTCTGTCAGGGGGGCTTCTCCAGGCAAGAATACTGGAGCATATTGTCCAATACTGGTTGGCATCCCCTTCTAGATCACTGTATTTCCTGCTGCCCTAGCCGCCAACCCCCCTGAGTACCTGGTGCTGCCAGAACCCCTGCGACCCAAGCAGCTGCACCATCTCCACACCTGGCCCTCACAGGGCAGACCCAAGTCCTTGGGGGCAGCCTCAGGAGCAATCCCCAGGGGCCGACCCACATGCAGAGATGGAAATAAAACCACAATTAAAACCCAGGGGCATAGTGACTAAGGAAGAAGACTCAAAACCTTCCCACCAGCTGTATAAGCTGCAGATTAAATGCACACAATCAACCAGGCAGATGCAATGTCTATGGAATATATAAAAAGACATTGAGAGCTCCCACAAAAGAAAATGCACTAGTTCTGACAGCTGTGGACATTGGAGGCAAGAACACACAGGAGTGAACCAGATTAGAATCTGAGCTGCCCCCACAGCAGATCCAGAGATCAGCACAGTGCATCTTAGGGAGGTGAGGTGGCATCCTGCACAGGGAACTCTGCAGGTTAGTGATCAGAATCTTGTCATTCGATGGTTTTTTGTGTTGTTTTACTTTGATACTTCCAGGTTATTTTCTGGTGTCTTGGTCAGTATTCCCCCTCAAACTCAGCTGATCTTGTCAGAACATTTATATATATATATAATATAATAATAAAATTAGCTATATATATTATATATATATATAATAAAAGCAGAAATTACTTACACAAATTGAGGACATATTAAAACACTAACCTCCAAATAATGAGAGGAAATAGGCATACCTACCTGAAAGTATCATATATATGAAATGATAATGATCAACTTGAAACAAAATGGTAGATTGCAAGATTAATTTAACAAAGACCTAGACCAGCTTCAATATATTGTAACTGAATTTAGATTTCACTGGTTTTAGAAAGCAAGAATCAAATCATTGCCTACATCCATGATCATCAAAAATAGAGAGTTTCCAAAAACATTCTACTCTAGCTTTAATTGACTATGCCAAATCTTTGACTGGGATCACAACAAACTGTGAATAACTTCTGAAGAATAGATCCATGCACCTACTCCTCCTTGAAATCTGTATCAGGTCAATCAACATATAACATTGGAAACAGAGTTTCCAAATCAGAAAACTTTCATCAGCTGTATTTGTCACCCTGCTTTTTAATTTTATGAGTTACATCATAGTATGCTGGACTAGATTAAGCATAGCTGATCAGATTGCCTGAGTAATATCATAACTCATATGCATATGACACATCCTTATGCAGAAAGTCAAAGACTAATGAGCTCTGAAAAAGTGAAGGAGTGAAATTGCTTAAATGCTCAACATTCATAAAACTAAGATCATGGCATCATCCCATCACTTCATCAAATAATGGGTAACATGAACAGTGACTTTTTGTACTCCAAAATCACTGCAGATGGTGACTCACCTTGAAATTAAAACTTTTCTCCTTGGAGAAAATTGTTATATACTTTCACTTAATGCCATAACAAACCACTTGTGGAATCTTCATTCCTGACCAGAGATCAAGCCCTGAGTCTTTTGAGTGGGAGCACTGACTCCAAGACCACCAGGGAACTAACCCTGGGGAGCATCAAGTAGTGAGAAACCACACAAAGGAAACCACTCGAACACAAGGCCTGGCATCATACAACCAGCAGCAGAGCCCTGTGCAGGATGCCTCATCTAAACAACATACAAAGCAAAAATACAAACCCTATCCTCAGCAACAGGATTACCACCTGACTCAGCCTTGCCCATCAGACTAAAAACAAACACACACACAAAAAAACTCAGTGCAGATCTCACCCTACACAAACCCCTGGACCAACCTTAGGAAGGCAGAAACTAAAAGGAAGAAAGAACTCAACCTTGAAGCTTGGAAACGGAGACCTCAAACATAATAAGTTAAAAAAAAAAAAAAATATATATATATATATATATATAAAATGAAAAGCAGAGAAATACTACACAAATGAAGGGACATATTAGAAACACATAAGTCCAAATAAATGAAGAGGAAATAGGCAAACTACCTGAAAAAGAATTCAGATAATGATAGTGAAACGATGAAAATGATCAAAACCTTGAAAACAAAATGGAGAAGATGCAAGAATCAATTAACAAAGACCTAGAGCCAGGCTTCAATAATATGTGAACAGTGAATTTCCAGATGTTCAAGCTGGTTTTAGAAAAGGCAGAGGAATCAGAGATCAAATTGCCAACATCCACTGGATCATCGAAAAGTGAGAGAGTTCCAGAAAAACATCTACTTCTGCTTTATTGACTATGCCAAAGTCTTTGACTGTGGGGATCACAACAAACTGTGAATAATTCTGAAAGAGATAGGAATACCAGACAACCTGACCTGCCTCCTGAGGAATCTGTATGCAGGTCAAGAAGCAACAGTTAGAACTGTACATGGAACAACAGACTGTTTCCAAATCAGGAAAAGACTTCGTCAAGGCTGTATATTGTCACCCTGCTTATTTAACTTTTATGCAGAGTACATCATGAGAAATGCTGGACTAGATAAAGCACAGCTGGAATCAAGATTGCCAGGAGAAATATCAATAACCTCAGATATGCAGATGACACCACCCTTATGGCAGAAAGCAAAGAAGAACTAAAGAGCCTCTTGAAGAAAGTGAAAGAGGAGAGTGAAAAGTTGGCTTAAAACTCAACATTCATAAAACTAAGATCATGGCATCCAGTCCCATCACTTCATGGCAAATAGATGGGGAAACAGTGGAAACAGTGACCTTTTTTGGCTCCAAAATCACTGCAGATGGTGACTGCAGCCATGAAATTAAAAGACTCTTTCTCCTTGGAAGAAAAGTTATGACAGACCTGACAGCATATTAAAAAGAAGAGACATTGCTTTGGCAACAAAGGTCCATCTAGTCAAAGCTATGGTTTTTCCAGTAGTCATGTGTGGATGTGAGAGTTGGACTATAAAGAAAGCTGAGCACTGAAGAATTGATGCTTTTGAACTGTGGTGTGGAGAAGACTCTTGAGAATCCCTTGGACAGCTAGGAGATGCAACCAGTCCATCCCAAAGGAAATCAGTCCTGAATATTCATTGGAAGGGCTGATACTGAGGCTCAAACTCCAATACTCTGGCCACCTGATGCAAAGAACTGACTCATTTGAAAGACCCTGATTCTGGGAAAGACTGAAGGCAGGAGGAGAAAGGGATGACAGAGGATGAGATGGTTGGGGTGGAATCACTGACCCAATGGACATGAGTTTGAGTAAATTTCAGGAGTTGGTGATGGACAGGTAGGCCTGGTGTGCCGCAGTCTATGTGGTTGCAAAGAATAGGACACAACTGAGTGACTGAACTGACTGAACTGAACTACAAGAATAAAAGAATAAACATACAGAGACAAACAACACAACAGATGACAAATGAAAGCATGACAAAACTTACAGGATGCAAAAAAGCAGTTCTAAGAGGGAAGTTTATAGCAATACAATCCTACCTCAAGAAACAAGAAAAACATTGAGTAGACTACTTAACTTTACACTTAAAACAACTGGAAAAAGAAGAAGAACAATAACAACAAAAAAAAATTAGTAGAAGGAAAGAAATCATAAGGATCTGAATAGAAATAAATGAAAAATAAATGAAAGAAACAATAGTAAAGATTAAGAAAACTAAAAGCTGGTTCTTTGAAAAAATGAACAAAATTGACAAAGCTTTGGCCAGACTCATCAAGAAAAAAAAGAGAGAAGAATCAAATCAACAAAATTAGAAATGACAAAGGACAAGTTACAACAGATAATGCAGAAATACAAAGGATTATAAGAGACTATTATGAACAACTATATGGCAATAAAATGGATAACCTGGAAGAAAAGGACAGATTCTTAGAAAAGTTCAATCTTCTCAGATTGAACCAGGAAGAAATAGAAATTATGAAAAACCCAATTACAACCACTGAAATTGAAGCTGTGATAAAAAAAATCTCCCAAAAAACAAAAGCCCAGGACTAAATGACTTCATAGGAGAATTCTATCAAACATTTAGAGAAAAGCTAATGCTATCATTCTAAAACTCTTGCAAAAAATTGCAGAGGAAGGAACACTTTCAAACTCACTCTATGAGGCTATCATCACCCTGATATGAAAACCAGACAAAGGCAACACAAAAAAAGAAAACTACAGGCCAATCTCACTGATCAACATAGATGCAAAAATCCTCAACAAAATTTTAGCAAATAGAATTCAGGAACAAATCAAAAAGCTCATATACCATGATAAAGTTGAGTTTCTTTCAGGAGTGCAAGGATTCTTCAATGTATCCAAATCAATCAATGTGATACACCATATTAACTTTTCAAAAAATGGTCATAGAAGAAATCTACCTCAACATAGTAAAGGCCATATATGATAAGCCTACAGCAAACATTGTTCTCAATGGTGAAAAAAGTCCCTTAAGATTAGGAACAAGACAAGGGTGTCCACTTTCACCACTATTATTCAACATAATTCTGGATGTCCTAACTAGAGCAAACAGAGAAAAAAAGAAAAGGAATCCAGTTCAGAAAAGAAGTAAAGCTCTCACTGTTTGCAGATGACATGATACTGTACACAGAAAACTATAAAGACAGTATCAGAAAACAACCCTAGTGTAATCAGTGAATATAGCAAAGTTGCAGGATACAAAAATCCATGCACAGAAATCACTTGCATTTCTATGTACTAGCAATGAAAAATCAGAAAGAGAAGTTAAGGAGGCAATCCCATTCACCATTGCAACAAAAAGAATTCAATATCTAGGAATAAACTTACCTAAGGAGACAAAAGAATTGTACACAGAAAGTTATAAGACACTAAAGAAAGAAATCAAAGATGATGTAAACAGATAGATATTCCATGTTTCTGGTTAGGAAGAATCAATATTGTGAAAATCACTATACTACCAAATGCAATCTACAGATTCAATGCATACCCTATCAAATTACCAATGACACTTTTTTACAGAACTAGATCAAAAAAATTTCATAATACTTATGGAAACACAAAAGACCCTGAATAGCCAATGCCGTCTTGAGAAAGAATGCAGCTGGAGGAATCAACTTTCCTGATTTCAGATTTTACTACAAAGCTACAGTCATTAAGATAGTATGGTACTGTCACCAAAAACAGAAACATAGACCAATGGAACAAGATAGAAAGCCCAGAAATAAACCCATGCACCTATGGTTATCTTATATTTGATAAAGGAGGCAAGAATATACAATGGGGCAAAGACAGCCTCTTCAATAAATGATGCTGGGAAAACTGGACAGCTACATGTAAAAGAATGAAATTAGAACACTTCCAACACCATACACAAAGATAAATTCAAAATGCATTAAAGACCTACATGTAAGACCAGAAACTATAAAACTCTTAGAGTAAAACAGACAGAACAGTTGATGACAGAAATCAAAGCAAGATATTCTATGACCCACCTTCTAGAATAATAGAAATAAAAACAAAAGTAAACAAGTGGGACCTGATTAAACTTGAAAGCTTTTGTACAGCAAAGGAAACTTTAAGCAAGGTGAAAAGACAACCCTCAGAATGGAAGAAAATAATAGCAAATGAAACAACTGACAAAGGATTAATTTACAAAATACACAAGCAGCTCATACAACTCAATACCAGAAAAACAAACAACCCAATCAAAAAGTGGGAAAAAGACCTAAACAGACATTTCTCCAAAGAAGACATACAGATGGCTAACAAACACATGAAGAGATGCTCAACATCACTCATTATTAGAGAAATGCAAATCAAAACTACAATGAGATATCACCTCCCACCAGTCCAAATGGCCATCATCAAAGAGTCCACAAACAATAAATGCTGGAGAGAGTGTGGAGAAAAGGATTCCCTTTTCTTGTACTTGCTCTTGCACTGTTGGTGGGAATGTAAATTGATACAGCCACTATGGAAGACAATACGGAGATTCCTTTAAAAAATAGGAGTAAAACCACCATATGTCCCAGCAATCCCACTCCTCGACATACACCCTGAAGAAACTAAAATTGAAAAAGACACATGTATCCCATTGTTCATTGAAGCACTATTTACAATAGCTAGAACATGGAAGCAACCTGGATATCCACGAACAGATGAATGGATAAAGAAGTTTTGGTACATACACACAATGGAATATTACTCAGCCATGAAGAGGAACACCTTTGAGTCAATTCTAATGAGGTGAATCAACCCAGAACCTATTGTACAGAGTGAAATAAGTCAGAAAGAGAAAGATAAATATCATATTCTAATGCATATATACAGAATCTAGAAAAATGGTATTGAAGTACATTGAAGAATTTACTTACAGGGCAGCAATGGAGAAACAGACATAGAGAACAGACTTGTGGACATGGGGAGAGGGGAGGAGAGGGTGAGATGTATGGAAAGAGTAACACAGAAACTTACATTACCATGTGTAAAATAGATAGCCAATGGGAACTTGCTGTATGTCTCAGGAAACTCAAACAGGGGCTCTGTATCAACCTCTAGGGGTGGGATGGGGAGAGAGATGGGAGGGAAGCTCAAATGGGAGGGGATGTGTGTGTGTGTGTGTGTGTGTGTGTGTGTGTGTATACACACCTATGACTGATTCCGGTTGAGGTTTGACAGAAAACAACATAATTCTGTAAAGCAATTATCCTTCAATAAAAAATAAATTAATTAAAAAAAAGACAGTATGGCATCAACTACAGAAATTTAAAATATGTTAATAAATAATACACATTAATGTGAACTAATGCTATTCTTTAGGATTATATGTTCATGTAATAAAATTGAAGCACATACATCAAAGTGATAAGTACCCAAATCAGTAGTTACCTCTGAGGAAGAGCAAGTAGAATGAAATTCATGATGAACACACAGGAATCTAAAAATAGTTTGCAATTATTCAGAATCTTCAGAGTACACATATGTTCAATATAGTGTTCTCCTTTCATTTCAGCATGTTAGAAATCTTTCATATTAACAGAAAGGCAATAAATTCATTGATTGAAGAGTTTCTTTTCCAAATATAACCCAATATAATGAGATAATCATTAAAGTGATTTTTGTTAATGTTTTTAATCATTAAGTAGATTAGTAAAATAAAACTAGAATACCTGAAATAGTCCCAACTATTCCATTTGAATTTAATATACTATTATTAATATACTTACTATATTTTTCCATTAGAACTTAATATATGCAAATCAGTGAATACCATTAAAAATAGTCAAGATTAATGATCTCTTATTTTTAGAATAATTATTAATGATCTTATATCAATAAATTCCTCTACACAATATGTTATGCTTGTTCACAGCATTTATTTGTGATTAGTTACATATCTAATTATCTATAACTATATCAAGTTAGAAATAAACAACTAAAGTATTTGTGGTTTAACAGAAATCAAGTTCTAGGTGATTTTTAACATATATAGAAATACTTTCTAAATTATTTTAAAGTTTTACCAAAATTAGAGGCACTTGGTTTAAAAGTTCCATAATTATATGAAAAAGCCAGAGTCTACCACAACACATAGTCTCTTTTCCAGAGGTAACTGCTTTTGAATAGTTTATATGATTCTACTGATATTTATCTGGGCTTCTCAGATGGTTCAGTGGTTAAGAATCTATGGACATGACTTAGTGATTAAACCACCACCACCACACTCAGATCATCGGGGTTTTTTCTAAATGTGGCTGGCTAACTTGGGAGATATAGGCAGGAAGACCAAAGGCAGCTTTGAGTAGGTTGGTACAGGAGCTTGTACATGCCCTTCTTAGTCCTCATTGCTATTCCTACTGTATGTACAGGTGTTGGAGAGTAGAGGCAATGATTTCATACTTTATTTTTAACTGGTGAAAATAATTCCTTGGATTATTCAGTTTCTCCCAGATTCTAGCCTTGGATCCAACTGAAGTGCCTTCACCTTTTTGGGAAATGAGAATCTTCCCGGAGATGTAAATACTTTCCCCCTAAAAAAACTTAGAAATGCTTACAAACATAAAAAGACAATGTTGCACATAACAAAAGTGTTAATAATTTAACAGAAAACTGAAGAAAAGGGTACAGCACTGACACAAAAATTTTGTGACTGACAAAAGAAGGACAGTTTTGTCTTTATTTCTTATATAAGTTACACGCATCGGAAGGAGGTAGTAAAAGTCACTACAGAATGCTTAGTCAAGAAATTCCATATTATTTACTAAAAATTACTAGGTACTTTGGGGCTTCCCAGGTGTTGCTAATGGTAAAGAACCTGCCTCTGTGGGTTCCACCCCGGGTCAGGAAGATCCCCTGGAGGAGGGCATGGCAACCCACTCCAGTATTATTGCCTGGAGAATCCCATGGACAGAGGAGCCTGGTGGGCGACAGTTCATAGGGTCGCAAAGAATCAGACACGACTGAAGCAACTTAGCACACACACAAATTAGGTACTTTAGTGGCCATGTTCTATAGATTCTGGAATCTGAGGTTGGAAGGTTAGACGAGATTACTACAAGTTCTGTGATTTACAGACAACAAAAAATACACACAAGAGCCTATTATGCATGGATTTCTACACATGACACTGCTGGATGATAGACAAAACAAAATGCATGCTTCCTACCTGGAAGTAACATTCTCCTGGGCAAAATGGAATATATATCCACAGGCTGCATTTGAGGACTCTCCCAAGTAAAGATCTGAATCTTCATATTGAGACTTTGAGCAATGAGTGTGGATTAAAAACTGAAAAACAAATGTCTTTTTTTCGAGAGGATGTTAGTAAACTGTCAGACCAAATACTGGCGACTCCTCCAATAAAATGCTGACAGTGTGTGTTTACTTGATGATAGCTGTTATAATCGGTCTCACTGCAAAGTGAATATATATGTATCCTAAGGAAATAAATGACTTGAATATTGCTGCTGTTGTTTAGTAGCCAGCTCAGGTCCAACTCTTTTGCAACCCTATGGACTGTAGCCCATCAGGCTCCTTTGTCCATGGAATTTCCCAGTCAAGAATACTGGAGAGGGTTGCCATTTCCTTCTCCAGGGGGTCTTCCCAATCCAAGGATTAAACCTGTGCCTCCTGCAGTGGTAGATGAATTCTTTACCACTGAGCCACCAGGAAAGCCTAGTGAATATTACAAATTCACATATTTAAGAGTAGTTAATCAACCTGCCTGACTTCAGGCTCTACTACAAAGCCACAGTCATCAAGACATTATGATACTGGCACAAAGACAGAAATATAGATCAATGGAACAGAATAGAAAGCCCAGAGATAAATCCACGAACCTATGGACACCTTATCTTCGACAAAGGAGGCAAGAATATACAATGGAAAAAACAAAACCTCTTTAACAAGTGGTGCTGGGAAAACTGGTCAACCACTTGTAAAAGAATGAAACTAGAACACTTTCTAACACCATACACAAAAATAAGCTCAAAATGGATTAAAGATCTAAATGTAAGACCAAAAACTATAAAACTCCTACTAGAGGAGAACATAGGCAAAACACTCTCTGACATAAATCACAGTAGGATCCTCTATGACCTACCTCCCAGAATATTGGAAATAAAAGCAAAAATAAACAAATGGAACCTAATTAAATTTAAAAACTTTTGCACAACAAAGGAAACTATAAGCAAGGTGAAAAGACAGCCTTCAGAATGGGAGAAAATAATAGCAAATGAAGAAACAGACAAAGGATTAATCTCAAAAATATACAAGCAACTCCTGAAGCTCAATTCCAGAAAAATAAATGACCCAATCAAAAAATCGGCCAAAATTCTAAACAGACATTTCTCCAAAGAAGACATACAGATGGCTAACAAACACATGAAAAGATGCTCAACATCACTCATTATCAGAGAAATGCAAATCAAAACCACAATGAGGTAGCATTACACGCCAGTCAGGATGGCTGCTATCCAAAAGTCTACAAGCAATAAATGCTGGAGAGGGTGTGGAGAAAAGGGAACCCTCTTACACTGTTGGTGGGAATGCAAACTAGTACAGCCACTATGGAGAACATTGTGGAGATTCCTTAAAAAACTGGAAATAGAACTGCCATATGACCCAGCAATCCCACTCCTGAGCATACACACTGAGGAAACCAGAACTGAAAGAGACACGTGCACCCCAATGTTCATCGCAGCACTGTTTATAATAGCCAGGACATGGAAGCAACCCAGATGCCCATCAGCAGACGAATGGATGAGGAAGCTGTGGTACATATACACCATGGAATATTACTCAGCCATTAAAAAGAATTCATTTGAATCAGTTCTAATGAGATGGATGAAACTGGAGCCCATTATACAGAGCGAAGTAAGCCAGAAAGATAAAGACCATTACAGTATACTAACACATATATATGGACTTTAGAAAGATGGTAACGATAACCCTATATGCAAAACAGAAAAAGAGACACAGATGTACAGAACAGACTTTTGGACTCTATGGGAGAAGGTGAGGGTGGGATGATCTGAGAGAAATCGAAACATGTATATTATCAAGTGTGAAACAGATCGCCAGCCCAGGTTGAATGCATGAGACAAGTGCTCAGGGCTGGTGCACTGAGAAGACCCAGAGGGATGGGATGGGGAGGGAGGTGGGAGGGGGGTTCAGGATGGGGAACACATGTAAATCCATGGCTGATTCATGTCAATGTATGGCAAAAATCACTACAATATTGTAAAGTAATTAGCCTCCAACTAACAAAAATAAATGAAAAAAAATTTAAAAAGCTGAAGGAGGTATCTAGATATAATATGTGCTGATTGCTCTTAAAAAAAAAAAAGTAGTTAATCTGAATTATTCTATCCAAAAAAAAAAGTCAGTGCATTATTTTCTTGAGAGTTGGCAAATGCATTACTTACCCATTTCTTTACCTCTCTTTATTTTGAGGCATTGTTTACAATTCAAATCATCATCAAATGGGCTTTGTTTAATTTATGTGGAGGCTTTTTGGAGTATTTCATTTTAAATGATGCAACAAAGCAGTAAAAGGTAAAGGCACATGGACCCATAATGGAAGAGAGAGGCAGGAGTCAGAATGGCAACTTTTATAGGCTAGAAATAGATAACTAAGAGTCAGTGTTGTGTTTGTTTTGCTAAAGTGACAGTGTAGAAGGAGAAGAATCACCCCAATTGTCATCACATACTCCTCAAGATTAGGGCTGGTCCTTCTGGCAGTAGAGACAAAACTATGCCTGAAAACCCAGGATTGGCTTAAAGTCCCTTGTGAACAGTCAGGCTGCTGTATCTCTTTCCCTGTGCTTCAAAGTGAGGTCTCTGCTCCTCAGTCCTCTGGTAGAACAGAAGAGGTTCATTCCCCACAAAGGAAAAAACCGAGGTTCCCTGACCTGGAAGAAACCAGGGCACAGAGTGAACCTGCAACCAGAGACCAGCACACCTCCCCCTGCCTGACTCCTCCTCCAGCTTGGATCCTTGTCAGCACCCTGGCAGCCAAATAGTGTCTAGACAGAAGGGAAGAGCCTTCTCCAGGGAATCTGTCCCATCCAAGAAACAAGGTCTAACAAATAGGACAGTAGGAATTCCTCAACCAGAATCAAATCAATGAGACTACAATGAAGACTTTGGGGTTAACAAGACCCTCTCTTTTAGTATATTAGCACAAACCCAAGAATTATTAGATACTTGAAGAGATCCTCTTTTATCAAGGAGACTAAAAAACAGAAAAAAAAAAAAGAGAAAAAGAAAAGATTATGCACAAAAATAAAATTTAGTATATGTGATTAATATCCTCAAAGATAGGAGGTTTTGTATCCTTGAAATAAGAACAGATTTTTTTTTTTAATATTGGAAATTGAAACATGATAGTTTAAGTAAAAAAATTTAATAAAAATTTTAGGGAAAAAATTTGAGAAGCTATTGCAAAATGAGAAGCAAATTTCAGAGATGGAAATCAGGAAAAGAAAAAAAAGAGGAAAAAAATGGAGAGCCAAAAACTAACATCTTACAAAATGTTAAAGATGTTAGTAGAGCTAACATCTTAAAAAAAAAAAAAAAAAAGGATGCCAGAAGTAAAAAGGAATAATAGGAAATATAGGATAGAAAATCATGAAAAGTTCCCAGAAAGGAAGAACACATGTTTTCATATTGAATAGACCTACCATGTTTCCAGTACTATGGACAGAAATAGACACATATAAGGTACATCAAGAAAAGGCAGTACTCAGGGAATAAAGGAAAGATTTTCAGCCTTTCACAGGAAACGTTCATGTGAAATAATATAGTAAGACTAGCAACACCGGAAGCTATTCATAGAAAACAGGACCAAATCTTTGTGTGGCTGATGAAACAATATGAGTTACAACCTAGAAGTCTATGGTCAGTTATATGTGGGTGTACACAGAAAGACATTTATCTTCCATGCACTAATTTTCAGAAACCTACTGCAAGAGGTTTCCCACTAAAATGAGGGAGTAAACCAAAAAATAAGAAGATCCAAGAAACAGGGATCCAACATAGAAGAAAGGTGTACAGAATGACCAATCGGGACAGGATAGCTGGGGAGCAGGTTTGGAGGTTTAAGAATACACCCAGAACAATTTGGAGCAGGGTGAGTGTCATGGAGAGAGATATCTTTAACAAGATACATTTACTGTGTGTTGCATATTTAAGTGTATATACTGTTGGAGGTAGGAGAAAGAAACAGAAGCTCTTAGTTGTTATTACTATAAAACTAAGAAAATAATAGCACAAAAAATACAATGAAAAAATCTTACCACAATAAGCCAAAAAAAAGAAAAAGGAGCATTATTTGCATAAAAGGAAGAGTAATCATAAAAGCTGACATTTTTGTGCTGTGTGTAGTGTTTATATCAACCTGGCAAGGTAAACACTGATTATTGACTCAATCGATATGACATGATAATAATGAGAAGACAAGAAGGAAAACATGCATGTGTATCAGGGGCTAAGACCTGCCAGGTTGGTGTTAAAAGAGACCTCAATCTGTATCTGCCCCAAATAAAAAGTCAATACACACTCCCCGAAATCAAGAAGTAGCAATAAAAAACCATCGTACAGAGAGATTTCATAGAAATACCGTGTGTGCATGTATGCTCAGTCGTGTCCAACTCTCTGTGACCCCATGGACTGTAGTCTGTCAGGCTCCTCTGTCCATGGAATTTTCCAGGCAAGAATACTGGAGTGGGTTGCCATTTCCTTCTCCAGGGAATCTTCCTCACCCAGGGATTGAACCCAGGTATACTGCATTGCAGGCGATCTGTATGTAAGTGGAGTAAAAAAATGCTCACAACTCCTGGTGAAGTTAACTTAACCTTTTCTCCATTTTCCTCAACTTTTGAGGTCTGGTATGGTTAATTCTAGGGGCTTTCCTGGTGGCTTAGAGGGTAAAGCGTCTGCCTGCAATGCAAGAGACCCGGGTTAATTCTACCAATGGTTAATTCTATGAGTCAACTTGGCTGGGCTACAGTGCTCAGATAGTGGGTCAAATATTAATTCTGAATGTTTCCGTAAGGATGTTTTTTGGGTGAGATTTACACTTAAATAGGTACACTTAGGATAAAGTAAATAACTCTCCATTACATGGGTAGATCTCGTGCAACCAGTTGTAAGCCTGACTAGAACTATAGAACTAAAGACTGACCGTCACTGAACAAGAGGAAATTCTCCAGCCTGGTAGCCTTTAGACCTGAATCACAAAATGGGCTCTTGGGTCTCCAGTCTGCTGGCCTACACTGATTTTGGACTTCCCATATTCCATAATCATGAAAGCCAATTCCTTAAAATCACTCTCTCTCTCTCTTAATATATGTGTGTATGTGGTGCATGTTTAGTCGCTTCAGTCATGTCCGATTCTTTGTGACCCTCTAGACTATAGTCCACTAGGCTCCTCTGTCCATGAGATTCTCCAGGCAAGAATATGGAGTGGGCTGCCATGCCCTCCTTCAGGGTTTCTTTCTGATTCAAGGATCAAACTCGTGTCTGCCTGCATCTCCCAACCAACCTACAGAAAATAAGTTTAAATTCTGATGACATCCAGCTAGTCTAAAAGTTGGGTAGAATTATCATTTAAAAAAAAAAAATCACTCAGTGCTATTCACAGTCATTTGAAAAGGAATAGCTCTATTACAAGTTATGGACCAGAGTAATACAGGGAGTCCATGGAACAAACGTTTACAGCAGCAAACATAATAAAGTGTTGGGGTGCCTCTAATAATCACTTTAATTTACTGAAGGAGATCTGCCCATGTTTCTATAATAGGTTTACAGGAAAATATATGGTATATATTAGTAATCAGTTTTATAAATTAAGAATAATATATATATATGTATACGTGGCTAATCAAGGTATAACAGAATACAGAGAAAAGGAGGCTGAATGATTTAGGCTTTCTACTCCTGCAGACACATCTTCACACAGTAAGAAGGAAGCACTGAAGACAGCTTTGCAGCGTGCTAATACCAGCTAATATGCACTTAATGAGACTTCCAGCTGTCTACTTTTCAATTTGCACTCACTGAATTTATTTAGAGTGTTTTTGTTTTTGTTTTTTTTAACTGCAAACTAATTAAGATACCCTCATCCTTTTTACTTGTAGTATCTGCAGTAGCTACATTGAACTTTTCTGGTATATTAGCAAATGACCCCATAGAGTGGGCAGTATAATCAGGACAGACTGCAAGGGAAATACAAAAAGGATACACAGGGTGTGTTAAACAGTGAGCTCAAATGCTCTAATAACAAACTAAGACAAGCTGAGTGTTCTTACTGATATAGATTTTCAGGTTTTTTTAGTTTATATTCAGTTATTTAGATGATTCTTTGGGGGAAGAACTCTATGTGGTGAAACAATAGCCATCAAAGATCAGAAAATCTCATTCTTTTTTCTTCTGGTGAATTATTCTCAGGCAGCTGAAGCCTTCCTGATCCCCAAAGTTTTACAACAATCCAACCTAACCATATCTAAACCCTTATAAAATATAAAGTCAAAAGGAATGCTCTCCAAGAATTCAATAATCTCCAACAGGAAATGAGCAATATGGAAATGCTCAAAACAGTCAAAAAGGAAATGAGCATTTACTTTTAAAAAAAGAAGGAAATTGGTTCCCATTAATCAAATTTAACCAAGAAAATGTATCTTTCTCTCATGGAGATGTGGAAAGATAAATTTCCTCAAAGCTTTTCTGTGTCATGCTAAAAGGGTTATCCGTGAGGTTATAAGGTTTACAATGTTAGAGTTGCAAGGGAATATGTCTTTATAATGAGGTGAGTCTCTTTTTGATGTTGTAAAGGTGCTTTTTCATTCATCACCCTCCCATCTTGCTGAAAGATCAGCCTTTTAAGAGTGGATTGTGAATTCTTCTGGCATGACCAAAGGAAACTAGTTCTTAACTACATTTAGTCATTGCAATACCGTGGCTATGTAAAACTTCTTTTCCTCATTACAGAGATAAGGAAACTAAGGATCAGTGAGATCCTGCCAGGCTCCTCTGTCCATGGGAATACTCCAGGCAAGAATACATGCCATGCCTTCTCCAGGGGATCTTCCTAACCCAGGGATTGAATCCAGGTCTCCCTCATTGCAGGCTGATTCCTTACCATCTGAGCCGTTAGGAAGCCCTAAATACTTTGCCCAAGATCCCATAAGTGACAAGGAAGAGAGTTGGGAATTATAACCAGATCTATTACTGTTTACTTTTCTATACTATCTGTTCTCAGGAATTATCATTAACTTAAAACAGGGTGCTTAAAGCATTCTCAATTGGAACAACACATCTAGAATATGAGAGTTTCTATACTTAGTGACCAGAAATGATAAAGCTTTCTGTTTATGCCTAAAACCAAAAGCTATTCTGGACAACAAAAGAATAATCCCCCCTAAAGACAAATTTTGGCAAGGAAAAAATGCAGTCCAATTCGCTTGCACTACAAAAATAGAAACACATGTAATCTCAAATTAACTTTCTTTGTTTTCTGCAGTTCTATGCAGCAGCAGCAGCATGCAAATGTAAATATGCAAAAGAACAAATCCTTGAAAGAGGGAAAAAAATGTACATGTTGGCAACTGGCTGTCCTCATGGTTCTCTTAATTGATGAGAGCTTTCTCTGCTGGAACTCCTGAGAACTGCTCAGATTCTCTGGCATTGGTCCTCCTGAAATGATATCTAAATAATATCCCCCATCTAGTGATATCTTTGTGGAGACCATGATGCTCAGTCAGACAGTCTGGCTGACATTTTAGGCTGCTGATCCCAGAACTGCTGGTGCTGAGACGCACAAACCACCCTTGGTTCTTTCCTGCCTAATCTGTGGTATCTCTGCCAACAAGGTCTCAAGATGGCTAGAACTCATCTACCATGAGCATGACAGTGAGCCCAGAATGAGCTAAGGCCCGAGTATTTATGAATGCAGTGACACGCGCTGCAGACAAATAGACGCAGTGATGAACAGAACCAGTGTCTGCATGTGAATGTTTATGTCAATTACAACGACAACAAACTGTTTTATGAGAGGCCATGACTATTCAGAACTTTATTTTAGGCGCTTAACACAGGGTCACCGCCATAGAAACAATGAAAGAAAATGAAAAGTGAAAGAAAGTGAAGTCGCTCAGTCATGTCTGACTCTTAGCGACCCCATGGACGGTGGCCTACCAGGCTCCTCCGTCCATGGGACTTTCCAGGCAAGAGTACTGGAGTGGGTTGCCATTTCCTTCTCCAGGGGATCTTCCCAGACCCAGGGAACGAACCCAGGTCTCCCACATTATAGGCAGACGCTTTACCATCTGAGCCACCAGGGAAGTCATGAAGGAAAATGGGGGAGGGTAAAATAATAAATAAAATGATCGTCTTCTGTTGGTTCAGAGAACAATAGTCTTGTACACGTGGGGAAAATATAGTTATATTATTGGAGCATCCTATACCATGAAGAATTTTTAAGTCACTTTAGACAGTTTCCCAAGAGTACAGGTATACACAGAAAATATAGAGAAATCTAGATTTGCAAAATTAGTGAAACAGGGAGGAGATGATCCTTGATAAACTCATTCACTTTCTTATAATAAACACTCCATCTTACATGTGACACCTGTCCAGGTTCACTAGAACAACCCCTGCACTTCTGTCCTGGACTCTTAACTACCAATTCCTATCTCTCACCTTCCGACAGTGTCCCATTCAGACCACCACCAGAGTCTCCTAAAAAGCACTATGTGCTTTAAAATATTATTCCTCTTAAGCTCCCACCACTGCTATCATGTAAAGTGTATATCTAGATTCTTTTTACACAAATGATATTATTGCTCCAATTTTTTTTTTTCTGGGATTTCTCTTCCATCCCTTCCTAACACAAGCTCCTACTAATAAATTTGCACTATCTAATATAGCTGCCACTAGCTGTATTTCAAGCCTAAATTTAAGTTAAATAAAATTAAAAATTCAGTTCCTCTACTGCACTAGCCATATTTCAAGTCCTGAGCAGCCACATTATCTTCTTGGACATAAGGAACTGTCCATCAATGCAGAATTCTATTACTTAGCCTCTAAATCCCAATGTACAAATCTGCCTGCAAGTTCCAGTACAAACCACTCCCTCTAGAAAAGCTCTGACTTCTTTAAGGATCATATGGCTAGCAGAATTTACCGTAAGTCAATTTTAGTACAACTTTTCAGGAACATATCTACTGTGTTACATGAGACACCCTCCTTCTGTGACACTGAAGCAAAATCCTTTCAACTGCTAAATAGACATGTGATCTTAAACCATTGCCATAATGTCACATGCATTTGCGTACAGATTATAACATTCTAGAAAACTGTTCCTTAGATGTTGTATTTGGGGTAATTGATGCTTTAGGTCTAAAAATCTTAATAAGCTGACACTTTTATTTCAGAAGTGCCTGCAAGGAGTGCAATTCTAAAAAATTATGTTCCAACCTGGCTGATTGGCTAATAAAATGAAAGTAGTTTGTAACAAATAAACAAAGGATGTGGCATGCCTTGCACAGCTTTTAACATAAATGGGTGAAATCACTTCATTTCTTTCAATAAAAACATCTTGTACCTAAAATAAAATGCCTGATGTTTATATAGAAATAGCATGCTTTTGTATAAAAAATCTTTGATAGCTCGTCACTGCCAACATTTAAAGAGTTATGACTGTTTAAAAATGGTAAACCATAGTTCTGCAAAACCAATAGCTGATAATATCCCTTTTGGTGCTAATCATACAGTCTTAAATAATGTTCACTTTGTAATTAAATGCATTACTTCTTTATCGATTATTCTTTATAAATGATAGGAAATAACCCCTCACAGAAAACAATAAACATAACTGATCTGTAAAATTGTCTATAAACCAGTAGTCATGTTATATTCAGTATTCTTTGTCATTTGAGAGGGAGGTGGGAGGGGGGACCGGGATGGGGAATACATGTAAATCCATGGCTAATTCAATGTATGACAAAAACCACTGCAATGCTGTAAAGTGATTAGCCTCCAACTAATAAAAAAAAAAATAAAAAAAAATAAAAAAGAAAATTCATTAAGTGTTTGTAGAATAGAAATATGGGAGGTATCTGGGCTTTACTCTTCCCTGGTCACCTAGTTCTTATTCCAAATCTACTTAATTACTATTTTATAGTCAATTTTAACAAGTAAAGCTGATTTCTCATCTCACAAAATAGATGCTTCAGGAAATCACAAGTGAGTGGAGGACTGCTACCAACCAGCCAGTGAAACGGGTAGTAGGAACAATCAATAAACCGATGGTAATGGAAAAAAAATTGAACAAAGGGAGACCACAGCAAGCAGAGAATATAAATACTCAAAACACTGATACCCAAGCCCATTGAATAAAGGAACAGAGAGTCATAAACATTTTGACAGCTCCTGTGGGCATCAGTGACTTACAGGACAGCATAATGATAGATACGAAATCTTGGAATTGATTTTACTATCACCTACCATTTCTCATAACTGGACAAACAGGAGGTGACTTAGTTCATTTCCACCACATCGCAGCTATTATGGAACTTTGTTTGAGATGCTAATATTACTTTTTCCTCAAATATGCTATTAAAGACATTGGCACTGCAAGCTAAACATGAGTATTAAGTAGACCTATGGTATGAAACCTCCTTAATATTTCTTGAATTATGTGGTAAAGAAGGAAGACAGTGCTTGGGTACAAAGATTAAAAAAAAATAATAATAATAATAATAGAGAAAGAAAGAAGTATGTGTCTTAGTGTTTAAGCTGCTATTACAAAAATACCATGGATGGGATGACTTGAATAGCCAGCACAAATATCTCTCAATTCTGGAGGCTGGGGAATCCAAGATCATGTCGCTGGTAGATCCGATGTCTGGTGAGGACTCTTCCTGTTTCAGAGACAGTGGTTGTCCAGCTGTGTCCTCACGTGGTGGAAGTGGTGAGGGAGCTCTCTGGAGCTTCTGTTATAAAGGTCTCAATCCTACCCTAAAGACCACTGCAGTGTACATTGGGGATTTGGTTTCAACATGAATTTTAGACACAAACATTCAGCCTATAGTGCATAGTACTTCTTTGAATCAGCCCAGGCCAAGGAAGCAAGTTTATGCAAAACTCCACATGGGATAAGAGACTGAATTTATACTTGGGGATTAGCAATGGGGCTCTTTGTTGTCAGAATGCCCTCTGCCTTCGCATATCTACCACAAAACCAAAACTGCATCTACTAGTCAGAGTTTTTATAGTTCAGCATTAAAAACAGTATGATTTAACACTGGATTTGGCTAAACATTAGGACAAACACTTAAAATATTTCTGAATTGTTTTTCATGTCGTAAAGCCAGGTTTTCATTCATAGCAGAGCTATTTTTTGGAAAGGCTGCCTAGGTTCTTACTATGTAGACATGAATGTGAATGATATTCATGTGCTTAATAAGATTCTTAATTTTAAGTAATCCTAACCAGCTGAAGAAAAAGTTCTAGTGATATTTAACCGAAAAAAAGAGAATAGGAAAAATAAATTCAAAATGATAAAGTAAAATGGAAAAAATAAGAATTGAGCATATCGGACTCACAAATCCAGATAAACCAGAATATGTCATTGGAATGTTAGACTATGAGAGAAATAAATGAGATGACATGGTGGGAGTCATCTGGGCAACTTGGAAGCAAAAAGCTGAATCAATTCAAGGTATCATAAACACTCTCATGACTGCTTATATGTTAGACTATTTTCCTTTTGGGGAGGAGGGGTGAGAGAAATAAATATCTTTTCAAAAAACTGTAAGTTCAGAAGATCAGTTAGTTTCCTAACAGCTTTTGACATAAAAGTAAAAGTACTCCTTCAAGGTTCTCTTTTCCAGAATGAACAGGATGAAAATTTAGCAACAAAGATGGTTTTAATTACTTGTCTTCCCTACACCGGCTTGGTTATTTATGCAGAGCAAAATGCTCCTCATACTGAAGTTTGCTAGTAAGAAACACTTTATAAACTCACACACACAAGGATAATCACTGCCACACACTGAGAGCCCATTTACACCAGACGCTTTAGACTCATAATCTCCAATTCATAAAGTGATTCTGTAAATCGGGGATGATCACCAGTCACATTATATAAATGAAGAAATGGAGACTCAGAGAAGTTAAATGAGTTGTGTAATTTCATGCCACCAGTTCAGTGACGGATCCAAGATTTAAACCACATACCACATACAGGTTTTGATTATTGACTCCATATAGATGAACACTTTGCATAGGCAGAGATTAGAAAATGCCATTATTTTATTTATGGTGTGTTAGTCTTATCATTTAAAACTCCTTATGCTGTGACATTGTTCTATTTTGAGAACACAGCAGCAATCAAGACAATGTCCACAACATCATGAATTAAGAATGAAGGCATTACTCATAAAGGACAAGGTCAGCATACAGGCCATAGTAAGCTAATTTGCTCCCACTTTGGATTTACTTTAAAATTTTTGCTTTGTACAGTGAACTACAAGATCGTTCATGGTGTAAGAGCTTGGCATGTGACAGAGTTATGATCACAGTGGTCCCTCACTTGTAATTTGAAAATTACAAGGCTATGTGAGCCAGACTGCCTGCCTCATCTGTCACCTGGGGAAACTCTACTCTTCCCAGATAGGTCCCTCCTTCAGCCCTCATTTTCCAAGATTGTTTTTCTCTCCAGACTTGATACACAGTGTTCTCTCTTCTCTCTTCATAGTTCTTAACTATACAAGGAAAACATCTAATTAAATCATATTTTATACAAAACACAAATAACTTGCCATTATCTTTGAGTTGTATCTCTCAAGGCAATATTTATTTCATCAAAAGGAACTGACATATAAAAGGTCACATTTAGGGATAATATATGGATGCATAAAGATTTCCTGACAAACTTCATGCACACAGTTCCTCTTTCAGAGTCAAAGGCCATCAAAGGCAGGGTCATACAGTCTATCATTAATATTTTTGAGGTATAATTGACATGCAATGTTATATTCGTTTCAGGTACACAACTAATCATTTGATATTTGTATATATTGCAAAATTATAATCACAATGTTTAGTGACCATCCATCATCATAGTTATGACTTTTTTTTTCTAATGACAAGGACTTTTAAGCTGACTCTTTCAAAATGACCCTCCATATTCACAGCTCCTGCATCTAGAAATATGGAAAGCCAGCTATCCCATTCCATTTCATATGTATGAAGGGCTTGAGATCTGTGGATTTTGGTACCTGCAAGAGGTCCCGGAACAAATTCTTTGTGGATGCCATGGGATGACTATACTCTCTTAGCAACTTTTAAGTATGCAATGCAGTAAAACAAATCAAACCGGAATACTCAATAGGACTGATGCTGAAGCTGAAGCCTGGCCTGCTACAGTGCATGAGGTTGCAAAGAGTTCGACACGACTGAGCGACTGAACAGCGTAGTATTGTTAACTGTAGCTATCATACTGCAAATTAATTGTTTTATAACACTAACTTTGTACCTTTTAACCACCTTCATCCCTTTTTCTTACCTCCCCACTTCTGCCTCTGGCAACCATCAATCTGTTCTCTGTGTCTAAGAGCTTAGTTTTTGTTTGTTTTAGATTCCACATGTAAGTGAGATCATGTGAAATTTGTCATTTTCCATTGGACTTATTTCACTGAAAATAATACCCTCGGGGCTCATCTATATTGTTGTAGCTAAACAGTATTCCATAGTATTGCTTTCATTATCCAGTTATTCACTGATGGATGCATAGGTTGTTTCTATGTCTTGGCTGTTGTAAATAATGCTGCAATGTACTAGGGGATACGTATATCTTAAGGAGTTAGTGTTTTCATGTTCTTGGGATAAATATTCACAAGTAGAATTAATTGCTGGATCATATGATAGTTCTTTTTTTTTTTTTTTTGAGGTATCTCCATCCTATTTTCCACAGTGGCTGCACCAATTTACATCCCCACCAATATTACACAAAACCCTTCCCTTTTCTCCATATTCTCGCCAAAACTAATTTCTTATATTTCTTATCTTTTTGATAATAGCCATTCTGATAGTGTGATGGGGATATCTCTGAGGTTTTGATTTGCATTTCCCTGGTGATAAGTGATATTGAGCATTTTTCCACATTTTTTTTTGGTCATGTATGTGTCATCAGAAAAAAAGTTTGTTCAGATCTTCTGCCCATTTACTAGTCAAATGTCTTCTTTTTTTTTTTTCCTTTTTTTGCTATTGAGTTGTATGAGTTCTTTATAAATTTTGGTTATTAACCACTTGTTATATTACTGGCAAATATTTTCTCCCATTGCGTAGGCTGCCTTTTCATTTTGTTGACTGTTTCCTTCACTGTGTAGAAGCTATTTGAGGCTTAGTTTAATGTAGCCCCACTTATTTATTTCTGCTCTTGTTGCCTGTGCTTTTGAAATTAGATTCAAAATATCATCTCCAAAACCACTGCCAAGAAGCTGACTACTTATGTTTCCTTCTAGAAGTTTTATGGTTTGGGGTCTAACAGTTAAGGCTTTAATCCATTTTGAGATAAGTTTTGTGTTGATATAAGATAGTAAGTAGTATAGGTTCATTCTTTAAACACGGCTGTCCAGTCTTTCCAACACTATTTATTGAAGAGATGGCATTTTCATTTTTCCATTGTATTGTCTTGGCTCCTCCACTGCAAAGTAATTGACCATATATGCATGGGTTTATTATTTCTGGAAGAGTCCAGAAATATTCTGTTTCATGAACTAGGAGACTATTTTAATGCCAATACCATACTGCCTTGATTGTTATAGCTTTGCAATATATATGTAGTATACAACTTTGTAATACAGTGGAAAGTCATCAAAGGCAGGGTAATATAACCCACCATTATTTTTTATTTTTAAGTCTAGCATTCTAAGGCACAAAGCAACAGATGTGATAACCTCAATTAGCTATGATTATATATCAGATGACCTTCAGCCAAATTCAAAATTGAAAGCTTTAAGGGACAATGGAGATATCTTTCCACCTTTATTCTTAAATAGCAAAATATTCTGTGATTCATCCTTCTCTGTGGACAGGGCTCTCTGATAGTAACTTCAATCCACAGGTCCCTGAGAACGGCTCTGCATAACTAATACCCTAATACATAGTGCAATAATTGAGTTCCAGTAACTTCTATAAGAAAAGTATATTACCTTTATTCAAGGAACACCAGAAACTCAGTATATCACTGCCCTTTGGAGTTTATGACTTGAGAAATCCTTGGAAGTAAGGTTACTTGATAAAGCTGCTATTTTACTGCCTAAGTAACTAAACCTCCTTGGCCACAATTCAAGACAAAGTCATTGTATTTTATCTTATCCTGCATATTCCAGGGTTTTCATATCCTACAAATGTGTTCCATATCAATTTTTTCAATATTTGCTGGTAAAATAGTTGCAGGAATTTATTTTTCTATTCCTAAGAAGTAACTGAATAGATTATGTTTCAAGTGAAAGAATAATGACACAATAAAAGCTGAATAATCTTAATTAAGCTTATTGAAATCAAGGCAACCCAGAAAAAAAATCCAGATAACTGACCTATAAATGGAATTTCCTTCAGATTGACTATTTATCATCTGCCAAATGAAACTATTTACATATATCCACCAATTCTACCCCATTTTGGAAAACTTCCAATTAAAATTCACAAGGAAAACCTTCAGACCAAGATTCTAGAGGTCCGCCAAGGAAACTATAGTACAGCTGTGCTACTTCAAAATTTAATTCAAACACACTCCAAACACTGCAATTAAGTTTCTAATTATTCAGGATTTAAATTCCACAAGACTTTGCCAACATTCATTCCCAAATATACTGCAGAAACACGTTTATTTCCCTATAACACTATAATGTAAAATGTCACAGGCATTATGCATTTGAAACCTTTTGTCACATAATTGTTTTCTGCTAGATGCTATCATGGTGTATAAGCTAGTTTTATAGCCACAAATTATTGTAGCAGAGATATATTTTTTGATATTTTACTATTTGTTTTTCTCAAGAATAATAAGCAATTCCTACTTATATTTTGGAAGTAAGAAAACAGATAAACCATTTTCTTGACAAACAAAACATGAAAATAATAGACTGAAAACCTTTACAAATATCCACTTTTGATGTTAAAATATTACATTAACAGCCAACAATTTTTCAAGAATAAAACAAAGTTAAAAATGTGCACTATAGAAGAATTTGTGAAAATGATTCAATTTCAAAGAGAAATAGTCAGCTTTTTCCCTCAATTGCTAATTTCTTAAAATCATGATTGACATAAAAATTAAAATGATTGTCTTCATAGACTAAAAGCCCCTTTGACTGATATTTAATGAAAAATCTGATCTTTATATAAAAGTCACAGGCAGATACAGACAGAATATGAGGTAGCTTTCACTATAGACTTTTAAGCTTAAACTATGGTCACAAAAAGAATATGCACCTGTGAGTGAATAAATGAATGAGTGAGAGTGCGTGTGAGTGAGAGAGAGAGGGAGGGAGACAGAGAGAGAGAGAATGAGGCTCACTCTGGGTGTGCTTTATAGGATAGACCTACCCCATCAATTATGTGATAAATTTCACTTGTATAACTATGTGAATTCCAACAATAATTTTAGGTCTGAGAGAAGGTACATAGTTTTCATCAGATTCTAAATGGAACTTATGACTTTCTCAAATGGCTAGAAATCTCTTTACATCTAGCCTGTTGTTTTTATACATCAAAGTTATAGTAGAATATGTCAGTACATCTCCTAAGAGAGTCACTGCTCTTTGCAGGCTGAGATCTAATGCTGACTACGGCATGTTTTGTGTTCAATGGTGGCTGTTGCTTGTGGTTTTTGATTCCTAGTTATTGAACCAATGAATGTGTACATTTTATCAAAGTTAATGGTGCACTGAAAAATTGGATGAAGGAGATCCAATCAGTCCATTCTAAATGAAATCAGTCCTGAATATTCACTGGATAGACTGATGCTGAAGCTGAAACTCCAATACTTTGGCCACCTCATGCGAAGAGCTGACTCATTGGAAAAGACCCTTATACTGGAAAAGATTGAAGGTAGGAGGAGAAGGAGATGACAGAGGATGAGATGGTTGGATGGCATCACCAATTCGAAGGACATGAGTTTGACTAAGCTCCGGGAGTTGGTGATGGACAGGGAAGCCTGGCGCGCTGAGATTCATGGGGTCACAAAGAGTTGGACATGACTGAGCGACTGAACTGAACTGAAACATTCTTGGGAAATCACCGTGAGGAGAATCCAACCTTTTCTCCATTATTTTTTCCCTCTCCGGTGACTATTCTAGACCTAGTCACTACATAGGCAGATACTGAGTTATAGGAGATGGTAAGGTGAATTCACCAAGCTTTTCCTAATAAAGATCTAATATAACTCTGGACTAGGAATCATAACACCTGAATTCAAATCCCAGCTCAATCTCTCTACCTCAGGAACATAAGGCAATTTGCTCAACATTCTTGGTTTCCCATTATCACTATACACACACACACTATAGTAACTATGAGAAGTGATAGATGTGTTAACTAACCTTATATTGGTAATCTTTTCAAAATATATGCATATAATTGTCTCATAACACTATATACCTTCAACTTGCACAATGTTATATGTCAATTATACCTCAAAATGCTAGAGAAAAGTACAATAGAATGAGCATAAGTTCAGTTCAGTCCAGTCACTCAGTCGTGTCCAACTCTTTGCGACCCCATGGACTGCAGCACGCCAGGCTTCCCTGTCCATCACCAACTCCCAGAGCCTATTCAAACTCATGTTCTTTGAGTCCATGATGCTATCCAACCATCTTATCCTCTGTCATCCCCTTCTCCTCCTGCTTTCAATCTTTCCCAGCATCAGGGTCTTTTCCAATGAGTCGGTTCTTTCCATCAGGTGGCCAAAGTATTGGGAGTTTTAGCATCAGTCCTTCCAATGAATACTCAGGACTGATTTCCTTTAGGATTGACAGGTTGGATTCCCTTGCAGTCCAAGGGACTCTCGAGAGTCTTCTCCAGCACCACAATTCAAAAGCATCAATTCTTTGGTGCTCAGCTTTCTTTATAGCCCAACTTTCACATCCATACATGACTACTGGGAAAACCATAGCTTTGACTAGACAGACCTTTGTTGGTAAAGTAATGTCTCTGCTTTTTAATATGCTGTCTAGGTTGGTCATAGCTTTTCTTCCAGGGAAAAAGAATCTTTTAATTTCAAGGCTGCAGTGATTTTGGAGCCCCCCAATATAAAGTCTCTCACTGTTTCCATTATTTCCCCATCTATTTGCCATGAAGTGATGGGACCAGATGCCATGATCTTAGCTTTCTGAATGTTGAGTTTTAAGCCAACTTTTCCACTCTGCTCTTTCACTTTCATCAAGAGGCTCTTTAGTTCTTCACTTTCTGCCATAAGGGTGGTGTCATCTGCTTATCTGAGGTTATTGATATTTCTCCTAGCAATCTTGATTCCAACTTGTGCTTCATCCAGCCCAGCATTTCGCATAATGAGCATAAAGCCTTTTTAAATGACACTTAAAGACCACCCAATATATCAAGAGCAAAGTTAAAAAATTGAGTCCCAAGACTTCTCTAATATTTTTGGACTGTTATAAAATATTTTCACAATTAAACATTGCACATAGATAAAGAACATCATTTAGAAAACAAGTTAAACTGGTGCAATATTCATTTATTCCTCAAAGTAAAATAGAACCAACAAATGCCAAGTAACACAGGACAATATGGAGACAATGATTATCAAGTGTTCCTTTTGAGGAATTTGTTGTCTATTTCAGGAGACAAACTTGTGAACAGATTTTCACCCAACTGCTATGCAAACACAAAGAAAATGGCAGCTAATTTTGAATGGAGAATCTGTTTAAGACTTTATAGAGAAGGTGATAACAGCCTATGGGAAAAACCAAAGTCTTTCTTCTTGTGAAGGGGGGAAAAGAATTCTTGACATTGGAGATAGCTGACAAAGGGGCAGGAAGATACCTTGGGGTCTGCTCTACATTCAGGAGATGGTACTCAATAGGAGGCAGGGTGGGGCTTATAAAGGTAATCTACACAGGAATGAAGAGCACTTTGCTTCCAGGTGACTGGTTTTGAGCTACATTCTTAAAGGAGTGTGCCCAAAGTACATGGTCATTTGAGTGGGGGCTGGGTGTGGGTAAGGATACTAGCAAATTCAGACTGCTTGCTTCAGTATCTCAACAGTTCTCATATTCCTCAGTTTGGTTTAGGAACTGGATTAAATTTGTCTAATTAATCTTAGCCTTTGGGTGATTTTTTTTTTTTAAATTTCAGAGTATGAGCATTGTACACTGGCTTTATATTTAGAGGTTAAACATCACTTAATGTTATCATGGAAACTTCTTCTACACTTTGTTTTCCTGTTTATTTTGTAGTGGATAATTACTAATCACAAATAAGACTTTCCTCCCCAAACCCAATGTATAAGCAGTATTGGTAACTAGGAAAAACAATTTCTTTACTTTTAAATCACTGCATCCTCCTAACTGCAAAAGAAACCATTTTAACTTAAATTAGAAGAATGTCCTTTTGTTATCAGACATTATAGTTGTAAATTCCGTTAACACCAACTACTCTGCTCTAAGTACAAAGATCAATCTTTGTCTTCCTTAGGTTTCTGGGTGAATGCTAATTAACATTTCTCACTATAACCTTAACTGTGACTTGCTGGGTCTCCTTGAAGGTCGACAAGCTCTTTTAGGAAAAATACGTACAAATCCATACTTTGTTTAAATGCAGACATAGCCTATTTTTAAAAAGTGAGTAAAATAGGTTAAGCTTAGATCTGCAGCTTGGATCTTGGCTATTAAGGAATTGTTTGTTTCCCAGCTACAGTATTACTTCTAAATAGCATCTGAGAATGCAGATTTAAGATAAGCTGAAACAAAGGTAGTGTGGGATTTATTTTATTAAGGTGTGTTTACTGCACCTTAATAAAAATCAATGTTTAAGTAATAAAAGCTCCTCTTAGTAGGTCCCACAGCATTTAAAGGATTCAATTTGATTAGCCATCCTTTGTAGACGTACCACATTGGACATTAAATCAAGGGCCTGGACAAAGTGAGAATTCTGAGAATTAGCATCATCTACTGTGAGACTTCTTTTTGCTGATTCCTGGCTTCTACTTGATGCTTTCATCATTGGCCCTACTTCCTTAGCCCATGAGAAAAATATGTATTTCTCTGGAGTGGTTTAAGAAGATAAATTTCTGAGAGGAGTAATGATGTAAAACTCTACCCATTTTTTATTAGTGTTAATGAAACCGTATTGGTCTTTGTTGTTGTTTAGTCCCTAAGTAGCATTTTAGGGACAGCTCTTTTGTGACCTCCTGGACTGTAGCCCTCCAGGCTTCTCTGTCCATGGGATTTCCCAGGCAAGAATACTGCAGTGGATTACCATTTCCTTCTCCAGGGGATCTTCCCAACCTAGGGACTGAACACAGGTTTCCTTCATTTGCAGGTGACTTCTTTACAACTAAGCCACCAGGGAAGCTCATATTGGCCATTAATCACTGACAAAACAACACTTTAGTGTTAATTGTTTTATATGCTAAACTGTCAACCTATGAAAGGAAACTTTTGAGAATATATAGCAAATAACATCTATAAGTCACATTTGTGGGGTACAACTGGAAACAAAGTTTGGAAAGGAGTTCAGATATTTTTAACAGCTATGGCTTTTGGAAACAATGTTACACAATCTCCCCAAGTAATTGAGTTAATATATTTTAATGAATCAAATAATAACAAAACATAAAGGCTATAAAGTAAGAGCAATGTATTTCCAAGAACATCAGTCTACCTAGTTATTCACTGTTGACGATCCTTGAGGCCAATTTGAATGGGCCTTCAAATTTTGCTGAGCTATTATATATTGGATTCCCTGATATCTTTTTTCCATAAATAATGGCTTTCCATAAACAATTGATTAGGGAGAGAAAAAGAGAATGATATGGCAGGAGATAAAGAGTCAAGAAATATCAAGTATACTCCTATTCAGAAATCACTCAGTCTTCTAAGCCTGAAAGTGAAGCGCACATTATAAATATGATCATGCATCACCCAAAATTCACTTCTATGAAGCTGAGCAGGCAGTCAACACTACTCTAACTCACATGAGATCTGTAGAGCTGGTCTTGGCTTTCATAAGATAGATCAACATATGAAAACCCACGGTCTAATTGCCATCTCAAATGAAGCAATACAAAATGTGGGTGAGTCTCTGAATCACAAGAAATAGAATCATTTGTCAAACCTTGTTTCTCTGCTTTTATGAACCTAGTAATTGGGGAGAGGGGTTTTGAGGTGGGTGGAACACTGTGTTCTAGCAGAGAATTCAATTCTTTAAAGTATGTGAAGATGGTGAGGGGATAAATTCATTTCTGACTATTACTTTAATGTTACCATCTGTGAAGAACAGCCACTCTTTATAATTATCCTCCAAGTCACAAACAAAAACACCATGAAATAAACTCTTACTACAATGTTAGCAAAGCCTTAAAAGCCTTAAAAGTTACATCAGTAATATCTCCATTTTTTAAATGTATGCAATCTTTTGACTTCCCTGGGGGCTCAGGTGATGAAGAATCTGCCTGCAATGTGGAAGAACCGGGTTCGATCCCTGTGTTGGGAAGATTCCCTGGAGAAGGGAATGGTAATCTACTCCAGTATTCTTGCCTGGAGAATCCCATGGACAGAGGAACCTGGCGGGGTACATTCCACAAGGAGTCAGACATGACTGAGCAACTAACATTTACTCACTCAATCCTTTTACACCAGTTGCCATTGGCCACCACAACCTCCCCCCTGCCACACATCATGGGATAGATATCTTTCATGTCAGAGATCTCTAGAGAAGGACCATGCTGGTAAGTCTATTTTAGTTCTTAACCACTTGCCATTTTGGGTATAAAAATCTCTGTCATCATGGGAGAAAAGTGATACATTAACTGAAAAAAGAGAATGCTGTGGTTATACCGTCTGCTAAATCCACGGAGGTGCCCAGCATGTATAAGATCAAGAATGCCCAGCACATTGACATTCAAACAGTCCTTTATGAGAGGATACAGGAAAATATATCTTTATTATATTTGGATGATCGAATTCAGCAACCTCTGGGCAGTGAGAAAAGAAACCCAATTTGGGATTTCAAAATACAAACTGAGCCATGACTCGCTTTGACACTCCAAATACTGGTATGTTTCACTCAGCATTCATGTATAACAATACTCCTGGAGTGACATTTTAACCTTTTATAAAGTAAACATTATTTTCCCCTTAAACAAAATAAAATTCTGCTGCCTCTAAGACATTCTAAATAGGTAAATAAACCACTTCAAATGTTGAATTGGGAGAGACAAATGACAGCAACATAGCTCCTCTGTTCTTAAAAATTGGAAGAAAGTGGTATTGAAGGCAGGGTCATGTAACTAGTAAGGCAGGAGAAAGGAGGAGGGAACTTGGTCAGCAGGCATCTGCTGATAAGTCCTTGGAATGAATGTTAATCATTTTGTTACACGGAAACTTCTACACAATAGATATATTCCCAGAGTTTCCTTGAGTGATGAAATATTCTGTGTGTGTGTTCACCAAGAACTGACTTCTTCCCCACTGAATCTCACATGAGAGTCAAATCCACATCCTAAAGGTAAAACTTTTATAGGAGAAACTGGAATACCTGTGGGTGCACAGTGTCTGACTCCACTATTTTTACCTTTTTTCTTTAAAAATTTTTAAAGATCCAATCACTCACAAGGTAAGAAGGAAAATTCAAAAGCCTAAACCCAATATTTATACAAATAACATAGTACATGAAATCATATACACATTGAAAGTAACATGCAGATGGACCTCAAAGGAAAGTTTATCTATAATCATTTTAATGTATGTCAATTATTAGGTATGCCAATTTTCATATTGTTGCATATATGCTGCAGGAATTCCTATGTTAGATGCTAATTATAAGTTAAACACACACACACACAAATAAGAATGTGTACATCTATTCTGCCAGCTAAGACACAGAGAGATTTCCTACAATTTCAAGGGAAGTTTTCCTTCTAGTGATAATACTTTACAAGTATTAATTTACTTAATCTTATTTCTGAGAGCTGGTTTGCAGAACCCATGTTTATTGAATTATTTTTCTTTTAACAACCTCTCATTTTAAGTGTTTCCTAATCATTGTGCTACTTTTCACCACTTAGCTAATTTTACTTTATAGTCTTTCAGTTACACAATTATAAATACACAGAGCATCATCTTCATATTGCACCTATTTCTTGGGTTGCTAGACATGTTCTATATTTAATGATTTTGTCCTGCACTCTTTAGGGAGTTTGTCAGGATACCCTAAATGTTCGATATTCAGCCTTTTCATTAAATAATTCTATAATATTAAAGATATCTTAAAATACCTTTAGAAGTGCTTAAATGACAAAGGACAACATTAACTGAGAATTATGTCTCCACAAGTAAAGATGTGGACAAGGTTAAGAGCTTGAGAGAAGACCAGAAGAGAAGCCTGCAAACTAAAAGTATGTAGTTTTCATATTGAAGAAAAAGACTAAAATGACTTGTTTGCCCAAAATCCCTAGTCAGAGATAATAACACCTGGTCGGCTCTCACAGGCTGTGAACCTCAGCCAGTCAGGACTGCCTCCTGGTGGCCATGCTTCTGAGACTCACTAGTCCATAGAGCTTAGTCCAGTGATGTCAGCATGACAGCTAACCTCCACCATTCCCTAAACACCCCATCTTCTAAAAGACTCCCAACCCCTGAGCACCAGGTTTCCAAAATATTTATATAAAGTCAACCTGGCATCATTACCAGAGATTGTGCCTTACGAATACAGCTCTCCCTTGCAGTCAATCAGAAGTCTGTATCACTTAACAAATTAAGTTATTATTATTAGTTCACAGTTCTTTCAATGATTCACTTGTTTTTACGGTTAGTTTTGAACTGGACTCATGAGTTGCTGGCAAAATGACACTCTGACACAAAATTATCACAGCTAATCCTTCAGTTCTTGTAGTGGATGATACCATCTAATTTTTAAACAGGACAAAACGTCAAAATGCGAGCATAGAGTTCATGATGAATATCTGAAGCACTGGACAACTACTTAAATGAAGAAAAATAATTTTTAAATATGTTTGGACAGGATGTAATATAGCTAAGCATAAGAGATGTTTTCCTCAACTAGCACTGAAGAAAACCAATTAATAAAATTCATAAGATAAAGTAATATCAACAGAAGTTGTACTGCCCATTCACTAGTATACCATCAGGTTTATAGCTCAAATGACTGCATATACTGCTGTGTGTGTGTGCGCGCGTGTGTGTGCACGTGTGTGTGCACGTGTGTGTGTGTGCGCGCGTGTGTGTGTGTGTGTGTGCGCGCGTGTGTGTGCTCAGTCATATCTGACTCTTTGCAAACTCATGGACTGTAGCCCACCGTGATCCTTACTGATAGGATTTTACTGACAAGAATATTGGAGCAGGTTGCCATTTCCTTTTCCTTTTTTCAGGGGATCTTCCCGACCCAGGAATCAAACCCACGTCTCCTGTGTTGACAGGTAGACTCTTTACTACTGTGCCACCTCTACCAGAGCATTTTCTGATTCCAAAATTGCAAGAAAATTTTCAAGTGTCAAAAGGAAATCTACAAAAATAAAATATGCAACAGTTCCATTCACTTTTACAGAATTTATCAAAGATCTAAATGTCTCATGTTTTCCTGTTATAGCCATGGTTACTAGTTATCCAATACAGAAAAAATTTCCTTTTGCTTCTGTAATATTTTTCTCCTGAAAAAGCCTTGCTTATAAGGCTACTGAAAGGAAAACTCTTCCAGATGAGACTACAGAAAAATAGTAAAATTTTTGCAGAGAATCTTTTATTGAATTAGAAGTTAATTTTTTTTAAAAAGGTGCTCTTTTGTTGGATAGAATCCAAATATAAGATGTTGGGTGTTTATGTAAAGGTGCAGACATTTATTCAAATATAAAACAAAATATGAATGATTTTATGGATGATGCTGGCTGTCCTCATGTTCTGTTTTATACTGATGAAACAGTATTAGTGTTCTTCCTATTGATACTGAACTAATTGTGGTGAAATTGTTCTCTTCATCATTTATACTGTTCCATTGTTCACATTCAGCAATTAGATGATTTTTTGTGATTTTGTTTATATTCCATAGTCTTCAATTCCTACATTAAAAAACCTGTTGGGTCTCCTTAACAAATGCAGTTGGGAACATTTCAATTTATTTGAAGCACTAAAATCATACTTTAGTTCTGAAGAAAAGAGCCTTCCAAATTTTGGTTAACATGCTTAATAAACCATTGAGTGAAGCCCACTTATTTCTTGCTCATAGTTCTCAATATCTCTTTAGTAAATTGAAAGACAATCACACTTATTAATATATTCTGTTGCTTAAAAGAACTTGTTGAATGCATTAAAGAAAGATTTAATGAAAATTCTTTTAAGTGTATTCCTTTAAGTGTCAGGGGTGATATGACACTTGACACTATTACTTATCAACAGGAAAAATTCAACCTATAATGAATCATTATTATGGCCCTAACCATGATTTTTGTTTAGAGTAGATTTCAGTCTCTGAAGAATTTAATTTTTACATGCATGTAGTTAAACAATAACCAGTATGAGAACCTATGGATGCATGACATGAAATAAAATGAAGAGGAAGGAAACAAAAACTCATGACAATGCTGTTTTGCTCTTTGTGGAGCACATTTTTAAAAGCCATTGATCACTACATACAGACTGGAAAAGCAAGCTGTGTCATGAAGATGGTATTTTGTGCCTCAAAATATTAAATTTGAAGAATAATTATCAGAGTTGTTAACTCTGTGCAAATAAATGTTCAGTCTACTGGCTCATAATATTAATATTTTATCATAAATGAATGTTCAATGGATAAAATAGGTAAGTTACATGTGACTACTATAGAGCTATGTTACAATGCAAGCAGAAGGTTGACTGTAATTGCGAAAAACTTTTCAAGCAAATTGTCCAAAACATGAAACTGTTAAGAAAAGCCAGAACTCAGGAAAATGATAGAAGGTAAGCCATTTAGATACACAGCTAGACAAATACCATTCTCAATAGAAATAAGCCCCATACAACATTTTAAAATCTCTCTGTATACATTCATAAGCAAACTAGAAATAATTCTAATTTAACAGGGTATCCTATATTCTACTTGCTAAATCTGGCAAATGGAGCTGGTAAGCATGTGTGTGTGCTAAGTTGCTTCAGTTGTGTCTGCCTTTGCGACCTTATGGACTGTATGCAGCTTGCCAGCCTCCTCTGTCCATGGGATTCTCCAGGCAAAAATACTGGGGTGAGTTTTCACACCCTCCTCCTTCCTGACCCAGGGATTGAACCCAGGTCTCCTGCATTGCGGGCAGATTCTCTACCATTCGTGCCACCTGGGACACCCCTGATAAGAAAGACCAACCGGGAAACATTTCAGTGTAGTTTCTTGGATTGGGTTTCACAGATTTAGAATACTGCTGCTGCTGCCAAGTCGCTTCAGTTGTGTCCGACTCTGTGCGACCCCATAGACGGCATCCCACCAGGCTCCCCCGTCCCTGGGATTCTCCAGGCAAGAACACTGGAGTGGATTGCCATTTCCTTCTCCAATGCATGAGAGTGAAAAGTGAAAGTGAAGCCGCTCAGTCGTGTCTGACTCTTAGCGACCCCATGGACTGCAGCCCACCAGGCTCCTCCGTCCATGGGATTTTCCAGGCAAGAGGACTGGAGTGGGGTGCCATTGCCTCCTCCGATTGAGAGTACAGTAGAATTCAAATCCCAGGACTCCATGAGAGGAGAGCTGTAGATACTATTGGGAAAGATTATTCACTTTAGAAACAGTAATTTTTTCATCCTAGTTCCAATAGAGATAGGTTGCTTTTTTGGTTGGTTCATTTGGCAAGCAGGCTTCCTAGCTGTTGAAGAATGTCATTTTTGAGTATCTGCCTTAATGTGTTGGGAGGGGAGGAGACGGGTCTCAGCTTCAGATCAAATGGTTGTCAAGTTCAAACACTGTTCCATAGGGGGGCTGATAACTAGTGAAGTCTGAAGTTTCTGGGTTAGACACACTTCCAAGGCAGTCTTGGCCTCTGAACGGGTTTTCTACTTTTATTGTATTATTTATTTTTCGCTTGTGCTTTATGAGGACTTTTGTGGTGGTGATTCCTAAAGGATTTCTTCTATGTCCTTGTGACTCAGTAATGCTCTGCAAAGTTTGTTGGCTCCAATTTATTCAGCATTTAGGTGTTTTGTGGAGAGAAAGGGTTTGTATTTCAGGATATCTGATCTTGTTAAACTGCAGCCATGGACATTTTATAAAGTCCCTTGAAAATGGAATTAAAATTGAGTTTCCTGGTAAAATTTAAAATATAACTTGTGTGAAACACTTTGGGGAATTTCTTATAATTTTAAAATTGATTTTAATATTTCTCAGAGCAAGACATGAACATTCTTTTAAGAGTCGTGTTTAAATAGTCAAATAATTTCTATACATCTTATGAGAATAAAAGTGCCATCTCCTAGCTGCACATCCTTCTTCCACATGCTCCACTTCGCAGAAACAAAGTTTGTACCCTGAATCTTGGGCCTGTGCCCTCCATTCTCTCAGAAGATGCCAAGAGAACTGTGCTTGATTAAAGCGAGAATTGGATCTTCCAATTAACATTAGCAACTTCTTTATCTTTTGTAGTTTGACTTGCTTGGAGGGATGGGTAACCATAGTTATTAACAGCTACTAATTATATTCTCTGCTTCAGGCCCAATATCTATTACTTCTATTAGATTGCCCATTTCCTCCACAGATTAAGAATTCAGTTAACTTTGAGGCCAGATTATACAATAATTAGGTGGTCTATTTCCTATTTAAGAATAAGAATGATAGTAAGGCTTAATTATTCATTAAGCACCTACTATGTGCTCAATTCAGAATTTCTTGATAAATATCACTACCCCCCATATAATACAGCCTTATAGAGAAGGTATTATTACACTATTGGTAAACAAGGATGCTCTGGTTATAATATATAGTACTCATTTTTTTTATGTTTCTTACCAGCTCATAATGATATTTTTAACTGTCCTCTCACTCACTTTAGGTGGTCCTTTTTTGTCCTCCAAATATGTTTTACAAAATAGACCAAATTGGTCTGGAGACAAAGAAGGATAAAACAGATACACCACCACAGTTGCCTGAATTTCTAAATATCTAGTGTCTTCACATTTTCTGGTAAAGGAGTCGGACTACTGCTACGAGCTTCTATACAACACTCTGAACCTTGAAAACTTCTCTTATAAGTCACATCTTAAAAGGAATGCATATCTTTTACTTAAAAACTAAAATTAACTTGCTCAAGATCATATGACAAAGAAGTAATAGGGTCAGGATATATAAACTCAATTCTATGTGACTCTAAAGCCAGTGTTGTATAATTGTAATACATATTCACTTCAAGATGCTGCAACTGAAATTCTTAAAATTCACATACTTAATCCAAATGAACATAATACTTTTAAGTAAAATAAAAAAAAAAGATAAGCAGCTACTAGATAACTTTCAAATTTTGAGAAATTTGTGTTTTCAGAGGATATGAATCACCATAGATACGGTGATTTAGATGAAAAGACAAGTGTCAGAATTGGAGAAAATATTTGCGAATGAAACAACTGATAAAGGATTAATCTCCAAAATACACAAATAGCCCATGCAGCTCAATATGAAAAAATCAAACAACCCAATCAAAAGATGGGCAAAAGACCTAAATAGACATTTCCCTAAAGAAGACAAGACAGATGGCCAAAAAACATATGAAAAGATGCTGAACATCACTAATTATGAGAAATGCCAATGAAAACTAAAATGGGGTATCACTTCATACTGGTCATAATGGCCATCATTAAAAAATCTACAAATAATAAATGATGGAGAGTGTGTGGGGAAAAGAGAACCCTCTTATGCTGTTGGTGGAAATGTAAAACGATATAGCCAATCTAGAGAACAGTAGGGAGTTTCCTTAAAAAACTAAAAACAGAACTACCATATGATCTAGAAATCCCCTTACTGGGCATATACACAGAGAAAATCATATTTCAGAGAACAAACATGGACACCAAGGAGAGAAAAGAGGGTTGTCTATATTGGGAGATTGGGATGGACATATATACACTATTGATCCTATCCATAAAATAGATAACTAATGAGAACCTACTGTATAGCTCAGGGAACCCTACTCAGTATTCTGTGGTGATTTAAACGGGAAGGAAATTATAAAAAGATGGGATGTAAGTATACATATAGTTGATCAACTTTGTTGTACATCAGAAACTAACACAATTATAAAAGTATATTCACATAAAAATAATGTAAAAATCAATTCACATGGTTGATATTAACAATGAATTCTAAAATTTCAATGTTAAAAAGTAAAATCAACATGGTAGAAATTAGCACAAAACTACCCGTGTTAGAGTATTACACAGACAATATCTATAAAGTAGAAGTGAAATTGTGTTCGTGGGTGTGTATAAAAAGTAAAACCAGTTTCATAATCTGAACTACAGATTATTTAAAAGAAACATATTGCAAAGACATTTAAGGTGCTCTCCAGATAAGAGCACAATATCTTTTCTTTCTGTTCTTTTGCCAAATAATGAACTATTCATAATTAACCAACTATTATTTAACCTAAGTATGGAGCTTAGATTTTATTTTGCAAAAATTATCATCCATCACAGTTCATTACCTTCAAATCTTCACATTTGTTTCAGAGCTTCTTTCTTTCTTTAATCTTCCACTAAGTCAAACTGCTTGCAAATACACTTTACAACAAATCTGTACAAAGGGAATGACTACTTGTACTTTTCATTTGTGCTTAAGCTTGCCTTGATCTGTAACTGTGATTTTAAAAGTAATGGTTATACATTCTCAGTTATTTGATAAAGAGAGGGCTTTTTACAAAGTATGGCAAAATAGTGTATAAGATTCACTATTTCACAACTGTGTAATTACACCAACCAAAGCTTAAGTTAATGAGTTCCCTAAATGGCTTAGGGAGAGAGATCAAGTTATGAAAAGCACAGTTTGAAAGGGATAGAGATTATCTAGTCCATTAGAGCTCTACCTCAACTATTCCAGAAAGATTGTTTTATATCCTATTTTCAAAATCTGTCCAAGAAAAGGATTCCAAGTTAAAATGTGTTTAACAAATAACCCCCCAAATGATTCTATTACTGATTTTCCATGTATGAAATGACATTGAAGACGTGGTTTACAAATCTGAAATGACATTTGAAACCAGTAATTTTCTTGAAAATGTATGGTTTCAGGTGATGAGGCCCTATTACGAAGTTCTATGGGTAAAGTCACAGAGACATTGCCTGAAAACTCGCTGAACACCATTATGATCAGAATGCATATTTGTAAGCATTCAGTCACTATGGGTTCTAGGAAATCAATCACCCCACTGTTACCTGCCAATACTCACTTGGCCTCAGGCTTCATATTTATCAATTAGAACAGGTGAGAAAAACTCAATGTATAGAAAAGTAGAAAAAAACCACAGGGAGTTAAGTCAATGCTATGCCATATTAAAGGGATGGACCCATTTTGAGAAAGACATGCAGAACAAGACTCTTCACTGTTTTCCTAAACTATATGTTGAACTCAGCCTTCTCAATCTGACACTCATTTCACTCATCCCACTTCCACATTGTGTGTGTTTATCTGGACAGCTTTCTGAATAACTTCACTAAGTAAACTGCTGTACCAAGATGCATTTTCTTCTTCCCATCATTGCAAATGTTTCTGGCTGGACTCAAACTTCTTCCCAGTTTGGCCATCTTATGAACATTTAAAGGTAGCTAATGTCTCAGGGTTTTAAGTACCAGTTTCAGTCTGTGGTCTTTGCTCTATAATCTTGCATTTCATAGTATTTGCAGCACTTGTCATTCTAAATGCCAACAGTGGGCATTCAGTAATTGCTTGTTGGTTATGAGGGAAAAAAAAAAACAAGGAAGATTTATCTTCAGGGAAAGAAGCACTCCTTCATGTGGTATGAAAACAGATGATAATAGTTCACTTCCATAATCTCATCTATAAATTCTATTTCAAGGACCCAGAGGCTGAAGTAGAAACTAGGGAAGTAGGTACATTGCAGGGGAACCAGAGACAGAGTTGTATTGTCATATTTATGTGTTTATGTGTTTGTATAAATCCTCATAACCAGATAGTAGCTAATGGTAAAACATGGTATGTGTAGATATTTAGACCAGTATACCTAAAGATATTAGCTAAAATGGCTTATTTCACATAAAGGAACAGCAGAATGCTTTATAAAAACAAAGAATTTTATATACCTTCTGTTTGCACATAATTAGTTATGTATTTGCATTGTATATTGTGATTACTGTAAAAACTAAATCCAAAATTCTGCATTGCATAGATAACTCAAAGAAACAGAAAAGTTAATGATACTTTAAATGTGTTACCATGACTTCTGGTGAGATCCTGAAGACAGCATAGATTTGCGAGGAAAGGATGTTAAAATGCTATCTTACTGAGTCCTGAACTTGGCTATTTCTTTTTTCACATCTGATCTTTGGTACAGAGGCTAATATCACAACACTGGGCTGGAATCTCTGCAGAGTGCAAGAATACTACCTAACTGTTGTCTTGGTCATAAGGTCCCAGTGAGCACAAGCAAGTGACTTAGTTCTAGTCAATAAAATGGACTAAACATATTTGCATGACTATGAAAGTTGTTCCCTTTTTGACATATGAGATGCAATAGTTTCACTTTTTGCCTAATCATAAACCAATGTTTCACTTATATACTTCTTACAAAATCAAAATATTGACTTCTTCCCATGCTGAAAAATAAGAAAAATCAGTTCCTATTAGAACATTTCCTGTAATAGAGGCATGAACCAGCCAATGATGCCTTTCATCTAATCATTATAAAGATTATCTAAAAATTTCATTGTAGGCTTTAGTGATAGATAACAAAGAAATTCAACTATATTTCTGAACTAATTATAAATCCAGGGTTGTAAAACCACTCTAAAACCAATTATTCTTAGGACTACATGACACCAATGCCTTCAGTATAAAACTATCATTTTCCTTGATTAACATGTAACATATATCCATTACCTTAAAGCTATTGTCTCATAGTATTGTCTCAACCACTCATTAATTACAGCTTCCAAATGAAATAAACTGCTCCTTCCTAGGCAAGTAAGATCAAGAAGCAGGGGGACTGAACAGTTCTGTCCTATTCTAGCACCTGATAAACCATCCAGGCTCCAGTGTGTGTGGGTTTTGGGCCCAAAGTCACACATATCCCATTTATATTTCTTAAAGTGACAAAAAATGACCATCTACAGTAGCATTATGCACAGGTATCTGCAAATCCTTTATAATCAACAACAACTGACAGCACCACTTTGATGTGTAAATATATGAGGCGAAGACATCTGACATGCACAGAAAAGCTGAATTTACTGCATTACCGAAAGCTGACATAAGATAGGCAACATTCCCTGGTACTGTTGTGAACCCACTGGAGGTGTGGAAGCCCACGTTTGGAGACAAATTTCATTTGTAAGCAAAGGACAAAGCATTCACTGGCTTTGATAGTATGACCTAGTGGAGAAAAAAGCCTGATAAATGAGAATACAAATTCATACAATAGTTTGATAGTCTCAAATTCAGATTTAATCACTGGAATGGATTTTGTTAACTGGGAAAATAATCAGAAAATGCAATAATCAGGAAATGTAAGGTTTGGACAATCACTGAAACCTTACATCTTAGGGACCTAATGCCATCATAAAAGCCAAACTCCCGACTGGACATGTAGGAGTCTATGCAAAAGCCAGACCAAAAATTAATCAAGGCCACAGATGGATTTCACCTTAAACAAAGCTAGGCATCAAAAGTAAGACAAGGCTCAGAGGTTAATTCTGAGAACTCTTCTGGTTCCATGCCACTGGTATGAGATGCAGTTATTTATCAAGAAGCCCAAATTCAGAACCACACAGTGAAGAACCTTTGCCTAAACAATGAGATATTGCATAGTCACAGATGCATTGTTTCCAAAAGCTAGTTTGCTGGGGCTTGGAAATTATAAAATCGGATTTTTGAACAGCTCTTTAGTTAAGAACAAACAGATTCAAAAGGTGGTAAATATCATGAAGAAAAGACGGCAAAGAAAAGTTCTTATATACAGCTTACATCCATTCATACTTTTTCCTCTGAAAACTAACATACCCCAACTCCAAGGATTCTCACTTGAAAAAAGAGAACTTAGATGGATTTACGCATCAATGGAGAGATGTATTCACCTTGGGTAAAGACAGAACTAAAACAAAGTTTTATCAAACAAACAAGGTAAATAGTAACATGGCTTATTTTAAAAGATGACTTAAAATCATCTCAGTGAAAATAAAAGGTGCCCAGGAGCCTGGCGGGAGCATAGCAGGGCGGCTAGGCAGTAGGAAGGACTGTGCGGTCTGTGGCCAGTTCCTGCTTGCGCTTAGCACAGTGGCCCGGTGCCTGCTGTTGGTACCAGCTACCCCTGTTTGCATCCTCTTCCAGATGCTGGAGCCTTGGGCTGCCCCATCTGTGGACTCTAGGACTGCAGCATTAAATCCCTGGCTATCCTACTCTTCAGTGGGCAAGATATTCAGTCTCCATTAAGTCCAGGCTTAAGGGAATTCCTTGTTGGTATTTCTCATCACAGTGGCATAGATGATGACATATAAGAGAACTAGCATTTTGTAGCCTTGATCCTAAAAGGATCAAAAGCAACATTTGTCCTCAAAAACATAGTTTATGAATAGGACATTTCATCAAAGCACACGGACAGCTTGTCAAACCATGAAGTTTTCCAACAAATCATTGCCAGGTATGTTGGTATGTGAATAGTCATTGCTACTTTTTCTGTTATATAGAAATTACTCAGCTAGCTTATTTGAAGTTGCTGTTAAGTTTTCCTTCTTCTTTAGAAGAGGTGACAACAGAATCTTTGCAGTGAGGCTCATAAGTACCTGCGTTTCATAAGCCTGCCTGACACTTGCTGAGGCCCTAACCCTGGCCTCTGTCAGCAGCTTCCCCAAACTCTCATGGCCTTCAGGAAGTGCCACTGCTTCATCACAAAGCCAACTGAGTATATTACCCAAGGGATACCTGCATTGTTTCTTTGCACTATAGAACACATTTCTTGCAGCGTCAGAGTATAATCTGTATCTAATAATGAATAGTACTTTTGCAAACTGTGTGAAAACAAACCCATCAATGAGTTCATCAGTATTAAATCGTTTTGGTAACTGGCATTTTAAATGCTTTATATTGTGTAAAAACCCTTGGTGACTTGTTAAATACATGTTTAAAATGTTTTACAATCCCATCAGAAAAAAAGTTGGTTGGTATCTTTCTGTGAATGGAGAACAGATTTTTTTGTTATTTAATCTATTTTAAATAATGAAATATCTGACATGTTTTCAGAAGTAAATTCAATTTGGGTAATAAAGGAAACCTATTGTTTAAGCAGTTTTCTTTAAAGAACTGTAATAATCTTTTCCCTCTTTATCTGACAGGCCACAATTAGATGGAAATGTTTATCATTTATTCTATGATTAGTCCCCAAAACATTTGCTTTAATTAATTATAAAAGGCATATTTAACTGGACCATTAAGACAAGACCAAGTGATTTATAGAAATGCTTCTTTCTATGTTAAATAAGGATAATTTCAGCCATTAAACACAAGATTAGCTTGGAGACTCCTAACAGTCAAGGAAACAAGGGAAAAATATGTGTTACCTAATTTTTGTAAGTTGGTGAACTGAAGCATACCTGTGTTGGGTTGGAGCAAATTTACTTCCTTATGTAGTGGATTATAAATTACAGTAAATTAAATTAATACAAAATGTTTTGAGATAGCAAAATGTCTACAACTATGAAGTATCCTTGTGTGTGTGTTAGTCAGTCAGCTGTGTCCAAGTCTTTGTGACCCCATGGACTGTAGCCCACCAGGCTCCTCTGTCCGTGGGATTCTCCAGGTAAGAATACTGGAGTGGGTTACCATCTCCTTCTCCTAGTATCTAAAGATTCTACTACAGAGAGAGACCCCAGCTCCACTAAATCATTGCTGCTTAAAAAGATGATCATTTGGTAAAAAGAATGACAGTGACATTTGGTTTGCCAAGGAAACTCTATAGAATGAAGAATCAGTTTATAGTGAAAAGGTGATTAAGGAAAGCAGATTTCTTCAAAACACATCATAATAGAAATAGTGGCTTAAGGAGCTTTTTCTGTTTGCTTGTTTTTTCCTTAGTAATGAGAACAGAGTCGGCAAGAAATGAAATTATATTTTATCCTACCATTTTGACATGGTAATATTTCACTCAAGACAAGTTATTATTTACATCATCCCATTGCTATATATTTATATCAATGAATCCACAACATTGAGTGAAGATACAATACTATCTTTCCTTGAAACTAAAGAAAGCAATGTGTTTGTGAAATTGAGAATGTCACAAGCATTATTATAATAAACATTAGCAGCCACCATCTCCTCAGCCACGTGGATGCCACCAAAGCATGAGAAAATAATTTAGAAGGAAAGCCAGTCTGAATTACAAAATAGAGTCATACAAGTAGTGTTCCCTGAGAAACAAAATGATCCCATTTAAGAATACACAGTAGGTCAACGTGGGCTACAAAACAAGGATCTGTCTAATGCAGTTCTCCAGGGAAGCGGGTTTAATGACCTAAATAATAACAACCAATAATTAGCATACTAGCCTTTTGTGGATAAATATGCTTTTGAAGTGCTTAAGGGCTCTAGAGCAGCCTGTTCACTTTAACTAGTTGAAAGGTCCCCTCCCTAAGTCTTGTTTGTATCACTAATTTATACTCTGCCTGGAAAAAAGGAAGCATTTCAGATATAAACATAACATGACTTTAGGCCACACATTTCAGAGTGGATCCTAAGTCCATGGGTTACCATAAAGGAAATAGGAAAATTTAAAAGAATAACATAAATAAATAAATAAATAAATAAGGGTGAATAATTTGGTTTCCAAAGTAGAACACAGTTGTTCTCTGCAGAGATCCCCCAGAGACTGTTGAGCTCTGTGGAAAAGGAAAATACATGTAGTACTCTCATGACACAGCCAGCAGGGCATTTTTGAGTACGTTTTATTTACACCTGCAAGGCATCAACTTGGGCTGGGGGGACACACTTTCATATTTTCTCCTACTGCATTGAACTGTATGCTTTGTAGCACTTCAGAGAGCTGGAAGAGTGGAAAGCCAAGATTCACCGTGCAGTCTTTTTTGTGACAGCAACATGGTGTGACAAGACATCCAAAGAGACATCGCCAAGTGTGTGCTACATGATCAAACTCCTCATATTTAAGCTTACTCCCAGAAAAGACAGAGATTCCTCCATACAATAAGTAGCCAGGTGCCCACAAATCCTGAGATCCTAAAAATTCTGGCCAAGTTGAGTTACTTCTGTGGTCTCCTGTTGAAAACTAGGTTGATTCACATTCAACAGGAGGATGAAGGGGACTGGAGGTGGGGAGCGCCTCGGGGTGAATAGGGCTTGATGTGTTTGCTCTCCAATCAGCGTCACTCAATCAGTGTGCATGACAATTAGCATCTTATTATGGTGTTTGCTTTCTTCTTTTTTGGTACTGCATAACCTGGTACTTTATCATACCACCTCAAGTTCTTTAGCAGCTTCATGTCACATTAATTGATGTCACTTCTCATGAATTAATTCATGTCACTTCTCAAAAAAACTGAGACAGCTCCAGCTAAGAGGAAATATCTGTGAAAGACCCAAGTACTCACTCAGAGCTCCTCATTTGACTTTCACACCAAAATGTATCAAGCCTGCTTTGTCTGTCTACAGCGGGTTGACACGTGAAGTGAAGTTGTTAGTCAGTCAGTCATGTCTGACTCTTTGCAACCCCATGGACTGTAGTCCGCCAGGCTCCTCTGTCCATGGGATTTTCCAGACAAAAATACTGGAGTAGGTAGCCATTCCCTTCTCCAGAGAATCTTCTCAACCCAGTAATCAAACCAGGGTGTCCCACATTGTAGGCAGATTCTTTACTATCTAAGCTACCAGGGAAGCTCCATGTACCAGGTTAGAAGCAGCAAAATGGAAGAGCCTAGAAAGGGTTTCATAAGGCAAGTGGAAAAGGCAGCTAACAGGTAGGAAGAGACAAATTAGCTATAATTTGTCTTTTTGTCTATAATTTTTTTTTCTTCTATTCATGCAGAAGAACTTTATAGGCAAATATTTTTCTCAGGTTGCAGTCTTAAGACACAAGTTCTAAAGTAAGGATTAAAGTGCAAGAAATTCATGAAGAAAAGAGCAAGGAGAAGGGAAAGCAAATCAGAAAGTGTAAGAAATCAAGCAAAGGTATAATTTCACATAAAATCTTAGCCTCAGCTTCATTCCACGTGAAGCTACATAGAATATATTGCACCTCAGAGATTGTCCTATTGCAAGGCCCAAAGCATTGTTTTTCTTCTTGCTGTTCCTTTATTGATTATTTACTGGTTGAGGGCCATGAGGGTTGGGTGACATAGGGGGAAATATTCTGTTTTCCAACAGATGGCACAAGAAGAGGAGGCTGGGCTCACAGTGCCAGTAAAAGGGGGTCTGGTTAGGCCATCTATTACATCCACCTCCCCATGCCTGAAATTAAAAGGTGCTTGCTCCTTGGAAGATAAGCTATAACAAACCTAGACAGCATATTAAAAAGCAGAGACATCACTGACCAACAAAAGTCCTTGTAGTCAAAGCTATGGTTTTTCCAGTAGCCCTATATGGATGTGAGAGTAGGACCATAAAGAAGGCTGAGTGTCAAAGAACTGATGGATGCTTTTGAAAGTGTGGTGCTGGAGAAGACTCTTGAGAGTGCCCTGAATAGCAAGGAGATCAAACCAGTCAATCCTAAAGGAGATCAATTCTGAATAGCCACTGGAAAGACTGATGCTGAAGCTGAAGGCCCAATATTTTGACCACCTGATCCAAGAGCCAACTCCTTGGAAAAGACCTGATGCTGGGAAAGATTGAGGGCAGGAGGAGAAGGGGGCGACAGAAGATAAGATGGTTGGATGGCATCACTGACTCAATGGACATGAGTTTGAACAAACTCTGGGAGATAATGAAGGGCAGGGAAGCCCAGCATGCTGCAGTCCATGGGGTTGCAAAGAGTTGGACATGACTGAGCAACTGAGCAACAACCACCACATACCTAAAGTTTTTAATATCTCTACTAATCACTGAGGTCAACAATTTTCGCTTATTCAAGATCAAAAACAGAGATCTATGTGCAATAAAATCATTTAGGTTCACAATGAGGAGCCTGAGTTAATTTAATTCAATAAATGCTCACCCCCTACTTTTGGGGTCAAAATAACAGTGAGTACAGTAGAAAAGACCACAGAATGTAGGAATTATAGGTTTTAAAGTCCTTCTCTACTGCCACTGGATGCCTGTATGATCTTGCTGTCTGTCCTTAGTTTATCTCATTGATATGAACGGCTTCTTTATACCCCAAAACATCCCTCAAAACAAACAAAACACTGGGATATCAAAAATGAAATATTGAAAAATTTAGCCTAACTAACATAAAATGCTAAATAAATATAAACTAAAAACAAAAACATAAATAGATTCAGCCAATATTACATTTGGCTATTGATGACAAAGAACCTGATGTGGTAAAGTGCCATTTACCAAGATCCTCATGTGTTTTCAGACAAGCTATGATATGTTTTCCTTAAATTTCTGAGATTATACACACACACACTCATATACATATATGCTCTTTAAATACACATATATATGTTATATATTTTAAAATATACATATCAGGTTGCAGACTTATAATATAGTTATCTTTTTTCTAACAGTTTAACTATGTATACACTTAGAGTGAGTGAGTATTCCTTCAATTGTCTATATTTTTAAAATGTGTTAATACTTAGAGGTAATAACGTGCCAGTGAAGAGTAAAGGTTATTACACTTTATAAAGGTTTTATAGTTGTTTTTTTTTTAATTTAAAAATTGGGGGGTTCTAGGGAGTTGTGTAGGGAAAAGTTGTCTCCTTTTCTAACATATTTGTCAGTATTTTCGGAAAGTCATATTTAGATTTTTGAAGGCAATCCTGTATCAGTATACAGAGGGCTGAAATGACCATTTTAAAACAACAAACCCTAATCCCTAATGACTGTATATCTCTGTAAGAAAACAGTCACATCATCTGGCACGATTAAAAGGTTTGTTGATCAGACCTCTATAGCTGAAAGCCAAGTATGGCAAAGTATGATCTGGTTTTCTGCTTCACAATTGCAAATAAAGACTGGCACACAGACCAGAGAAAACAGTTGTTCTTATAAAATCTAGGTCTGTACAATTTTGGTTGAAGAAAATGTCCCGAAGCAATAATTCCCTTGAAAACAAAAACACTCAAGTTTTCAGGCTCACACTGTTAAGCTAAAGTTTCCATTTGTATAAATATGGGCTTAAAATGAAAATACAGGATGCCATGTTTTATGTAACCTGGAAAAAGACTTTAAATACAATTATTCTCATATCATGTATCATTATGACATCAAGTTCATAATGAAAATCCACATGAAATTAAAGTCTACATTTAAAAAAATGATGACATTTTAAGTAACATTAAATAATAATAACAATAATGTAAAGTTGTTTATAACTTGTAAATATTCTCCAGAAAATAATACTGCCTCTTTCCTTGTCTCCACAGTAAGTAGCCCAACTGGCTGGCCCACAATCTTGACATTCAGTCAAGATATTTAGTTGAAAGATTGTTGCTTGAATGGATAAAGAAATATGCAAACATGAAACACTTGTTAAAAGATAATTCTAGGAATGATAGAGACCTCTGCCCTGATGTCTATAGAATACTAGAAGTTGCAACCACATTGATATAAAGACTCCACTGGATCAAGGGAGAAATATATTTTAGCATGGTAATTATTTTTTAAAGATAGAATTCATATTGTCATATATGCCTGATTATAAATTTTGCATTCTCTTCTACAACTATCTCTTTTGGGAGAAATAAAAAAAAGCAGAATGCACTAAAGATGGAATCCTGATGGCACAAGACTGACTTCACTAAGTCCAGACTTTTTCTTTCTGCAGACATGCCAGTGATTTTGGATCAGACTCAGACAACACAGGACAGTATAATTTAAATTGGTCATTTGGCACAGCTTCTGGTATTTTTGACGTATCCCAGCAAAGTACACAACATCAAAACTGAAAAGTCCTATTGTCTATATTTTATTGAAATATTGTCTATAACAGAAACCACTTGCTTAGAATCACCTGCACCTATTAAGGCCCTGGATTTGAATTATTTCTTCTTTCCATTTTTTTTCTACCTCTTCCTTTCACTCTATTTGATCTCCACCCCCACCCCTAAATTTCATCCTTCAAGTTTTCATCCAAGACTTACATTTCTGGATATTAAGCCATGTAAGCTTTGTGTGATGTTTTCCAATATGACTTTCCATATGCAACTAATTCCAAGTGGCAGGACAGGATGCTTAACAATGTGACGATCAAACTCATTCAGGTCACTGCAAAGCTCAAATGTTTCAAACGTATGCTTAGGCATGACAATGTTAGTTGAGAGTGACGAATCAAATGTATGTGTCAGAGGTACTGAAAAATAAAGTACCCAGGTAACCCTGAGATTCAAAAGCACCTTCTAAATTAACTGTGCCCCAACGACTGTGTTTCTTATGAGTTAAGGAAATCCACTCTTTGTTCTTCATAGGAGTTCCTGATCAATTTGGATTATCTTTCAGCGAGATGAATCTCCTGAAGAAGGTTAAAATGACATTTTATTTTAAATTAAGATTAGAAACAATGACATTTTATACTCCTAACCATGCATTTTTCAATAGATAATTATAAAGGACACCATGATTTTAACATTTAACTTATTTTCAGAAGACTAAAAAGGGTAGGAAGCATTTCTATTTAACAATTTTAGCACTTAGAGGCAAATAATTTTATCTGAAATCTAGCATTGTTGACTGCTATACTTTTGCTATAAAATTAATCTGCAGTGAGCATTTATGAAGACTTATTTCTTTGAAGCAAGCATCTCTGAAATCCTTGAATGCATCAAGTCTGATTTTATATATATATAATACACTATTATATATATATATATATAATACGCTATTATATATATATATATATATATATATATATATACACATATATCAGGGAGGCCTGGTGTGCTGCGGTTCATGGGGTCACAAGGAGTCAGACACGACTGAGCGACTGAACTGAACTGAATATATATACATATATATATATGTCATTCACAGTTCTAATGAACCAACAGTATGTGTATATACAAAGAGAAACAACATGCAAGAATGAGAGAAAGTTTTCATTTATCAGATATAAGTCTTCTTAGCTATCACTTGAACACGACATGTGTTGGCATGAAAGTGAACACATTAGTTGCTCAGTTGTGTCTGACTCTTTGAGACCCCATGGGCCACTCTTGTAGCCCCACCAGGCTCCTCTGTCCATGGAATTCTGCAGCAAAGACTACTGCAGTGGGTTGCCATTGCCTTCTCCAGGAGATCTCCCTGACCCAGGGACTGAACCGCATCTCTTGTGTTCTTTACCACTGAGTTAGCTGGGAAGCCCTGTCCAATGCCTCCTCACTTAGAACGTAACCAGAAATGCCTCTGTCAGTGTTGGTCTGGGTGGACAAATTACAGCTTGTGGCCAAATCCAACCCACTGTATCTTTTTGTAAATGATTTTTATCTAACACAGTCATGTATATGCATTTAGATACCATTAAGTAGTTGTTCCAGAGACCTACGACCCTCAAATCTCAAACATGTACTTGTTGCTATTTAGTTGCTAAGTCATGTCTCTTTGTGACTCCATGGTTGCAGCATGCCAGGCTTCCCTCTCCTCCAATATCTCTATCAGAGTTTGCTCAAACTCATGCTCATTGAGTTGATGATAACATCCAACCATCTCACTCTCTTCTCCTCTTGCCTTCAATCTTTCCCAGCATCAGGGTCTTTTCCAATGATTCAGCTCATCACATTAGGTGGCCAAAGTATTAGAACTCCAATTTAAGCATCAGTCCTCCCAATGAATATTTAGGGTTGATTTCCTTTAGGACTGTATGGTTTCATCTTCCTGCCCTAGGGACCCTCAAGAGTCTCCACCACAGTTCAAAAGCATCAGTTCTTTAGCTCTCAGCCTTCTTTATGGTCCAACTCTCATATCCATACATGACTACTGGCAAAAAAACCATCATTTTGACTATACAGACCTTTGTTGGAAAAGTGATGTCTTTGCTTTTTAATATGCTGTCTAGGTTTTTCATAGCTTTCCTTCCAAGGAACAAAAATATTAAAGAATATTTCTATAAATGCTTTTTATAGAAAACATTTTCCAGTCCAGAAATAAGTAATGCTACCATTGAGAGTTGATCCCTTCCTTGGGTAACTTATATTTTAGGGAATAAACATACTAGGATAACATTATAATCTGATGAAATGACAAACCCTTTTTTTTTTTTTTCATTTATTTTTATTAGTTGGAGGCGAATTACTTTACAATATTGCAGTGGTTTTTGTCATACATTGACATGAATTAGCCATGGATTTACATGTATTCCCCATCCCAATCCCCTCTCCCACCTCCCTGTCTACCTGATCCCTCTGGGTCTTCCTAGTGCACCAGGTCCAAGCCCTTGTCTCATGCATCCAACCTGGGCTGGTGATCTGTTTCACCCTAGATAATATACATGTTTCGATGCTGTTCCCTCGAAACATCCCACCCTCGCCATCTCCCAAAGAGTCCAAAAGTCTGTTCTGTACATCTGTGTCTCTTTTTCTGTTTTGCATATAGGGTTATCATTAGCATCTTTCTAAATTCCATATATATGTGTTAGTATACTGTAATGGTCTTTATCTTTCTGGCTTACTTCACTCTGTATAATGGGCTCCAGTTTCATCCATCTCATTAGAGCTGATTCAAATGAATTCTTTTTAATGGCTGAGTAATACTCCATGGTGTATATGTACCACAGCTTCCTTATCCATTCGTCTGCTGATGGGAATCTAGGTTGCTTCCATGTCCTGGCTATTATAAACAGTGCTGCGATGAACATTGGGGTGCATGTGTCTCTTTCAGATCTGGTTTCCTCAGTGTGTATGCCCAGGAGTAGGATTGCTGGGTCATATGGCAGTTCTATTTCCAGTTTTTTAACGAATCTCCACACTGTTCTCCATAGCGGCTGTACTAGTTTGCATTCCCATCAACAGTGTAAGAAGGTTCCCTTTTCTCCACACCCTCTCCAGCATTTAATGCTTGGAGACTTTTGGATAGCAGCCATCCTGACTGGCATGTAATGGTACCTCATTGTGGTTTTGATTTGCATTTCTCTGATAATGAGTGATGCTGAGCATCTTTTCATGTGTTTTTTAGCCATCTGTATGTCTTCTTTGGAGAAATGTCTGTTTAGATCTTTGGCCCATTTTTTGATTGGGTCATTTATTTTTCTGGAGTTGAGCTGGAGGAGTTGCTTGTATATTTTTGAGATTAATCCTTTGTCTGTTGCTTCATTTGCTATTATTTTCTCCCAATCTGAGGGCTGTCTTTTCACCTTGCTTATAGTTTCCTTTGTTGTGCAAAAGCTTTTAAGTTTCATTAGGTCCCATTTGTTTATTTTTGCTTTTGTTTCTAATATTCTGGGATGTGGGTCATAGAGGATCCTACTGTGATTTATGTCAGAGAGTGTTTTGCCTATGTTCTCCTCTAGGAGTTTTATAGTTTCTGGTCTTACATTTAGATCTTTAATCCATTTTGAGTTTATTTTTGTGTATGGTGTTAGAAAGTGTTCTAGTTTCATTCTTTTACAAGTGGTTGACCAGTTTTCCCAGCACCACTTGTTGAAGAGTTTGTCTTTTTTCCATTGTATATCCTTGCCTCCTTTGTCGAAGATAAGGTGACCACAGGTTCGTGGATTTATCTCTGGGCTTTCTATTCTGTTCCATTGATCTATATTTCTGTCTTTGTGCCAGTACCATACTGTCTTGATGACTGTGGCTTTGTAGTAGAGTCTGAAGTCAGGTAGGTTGATTCCTCCAGTTCCATTCTTCTTTCTCAAGATAACTTTGGCTATTCGAGGTTTTTTGTATTTCCATACAAATTGTGAAATTATTTGTTCTAGTTCTGTGAAAAATACCATTGGTAACTTGATAGGGATTGCATTGAATCTATAGATTGCTTTGGGTAGTATAGCCATTGTGACAATATTGATTCTTCCAATCCATGAACACGGTATATTTCTCCATCTGTTTGTGTCCTCTTTGATTTCTTTCATCAGTGTTTTATAGTTTTCTATGTATAGGTCTTTTGTTTCTTTAGGTAGATATACTCCTAAGTATTTTATTCTTTTTGTTGCAATGGTGAATGGTATTGTTTCCTTAATTTCTCTTTCTGTTTTCTCATTGTTAGTGTATAGGAATGCAAGGGATTTCTGTGTGTTAATTTTATATCCTGCAACTTTACTATATTCGTTGATTAGCTCTAGTAATTTTCTGGTAGAGTCTTTAGGGTTTTCTATGTAGAGGATCATGTCATCTACAAACAGAGAGAGTTTCACTTCTTCTTTTCCTATATGGATTCCTTTTACTTCTTTTTCTGCTCTGATTGCTGTGGCCAACACTTCCAAAACTATGTTGAATAGTAGTGGTGAGAGTGGGCACCCTTGTCTTGTTCCTGATTTTAGGGGAAATGCTTTCAATTTTTCACCATTGAGGGGTAATGCTTGCTGTGGGGAAATGACAAACTCTTTTAAAGCAATCTGAAACTCTAATTTGTTTCACATTGTGTTTCATGGATTCTTACATCTCAATAATCACTTCTAGAATAAGAACACTCAAATTCTTAAAAGGCTTTGTGATTATCTCTCTGTTAAGATATTGGGGCTGAGAAGAAATTTTGATATGCCCTCTATCCTGTCACCAGTTTAGGATTAGAGAGTTCAGGATTTCAAGACTTACAAACAGCATGTACAAAATAGCTGCTGTAATGCTTCCAAGGTCAGAAAAGTCACTGTGGAGAAAATGAAGAATGCTTACATTCTTGGGAGTGAGCTCTTTAAAGCCACTTTACTATAGAAGAAAGGGTAAAGAAATCAATAGAGATATAATATCATTACTAATGGGACCTGTCAATATAAGGCTATTTGTGTGTATTATTTTATTTTTTTGTACCAGCTGGGTTATTTGAAGGGCATGATAAGTGAGGGAAATTCTCATTTAAGCACATTTGTTTGTATTGATATAATCAACTGACGTCAATTTTCCTAGATGTGGCGGACAACGTAAAATTAGTTATTCTTCAACAAGGAATACTCTGCATCAAGGTTAGCAGGAAAAGGTAAAGCAACATTTTATCTGTATTGAATCTTCTACAACTAGCTATCATCAATGTTCCAAATATCATCTTTATAGTGAACACCACTGTGACAAATGCTATGCATTCACTTATGTAAAACTGAGCCATAAAACAAAGAAACAAGATAGGAGGATTACAGGAATTTTCAAAGATTTTTATAAAATTGAGCAATGAACTATTTTGTCCTGAGAAGGGTTTTTACAAACAAAATATGAATTGGAGTATTTTCAATAAACATATTTACACTACATTATTAGGGGCTACTTATTTTGCTCAAAGGAGAACGGGAACACATTTAGGGGAAATCAATTTTAAAATCCAGTGAAGGCACTGAAATAGTTGAAGGAAGTACCTGTTTGGATAAACATAAATACAGTTTTTAATTCTGGGATTCTAAGGAAATATATTAATAAACAATGGTTGTCAAAGTTGGCTAAGCACAAAACGAACCATTTGTGTGCAAAAGAAAACGTTTCAGCTTTTATTTAAAAGACAATAACATGATTAAGCTTTACTAACAGTGAAACAAGGATTGCAACTGACACTTTGCTTCACTCCTGCTGCTGCTGCTGCTAAATCGCTTACTCATGTTCGACTCTGTGCGACCTCATAGATGGCAGCCCACCAGGCTCCTCTGTCCTTGGGGTTTTCCAGGCAAGAATACTGGAGTTGGTTTCCATTTCCTTCTCCAACACATGCATGCATGCTAAGTTGCTTCAGTCATGTCCGACTTTGTGCAACCCCATGGACATCAACCCACCAGCCTCCTCTGTCCATGGGATTCTCCAGGCAAGAACACTAGAGTGGGTTGCCATTCCCTTCTTCTACCAGTCACTTACAAGAAGAGGTGATCATGAAGAAAACGTGAGAACTGTACCATGTGGAGAAGTGACTAGTGGTATCCTCATTCATACACTCGCCTTGTCAAACTGCAATAGAGTTTGACAAATGGAGTTTATATGTAATTCATAAATGTATTTGTTTTCTTAGTCTGAGTATTTACAGGGCCACAGTGTATTTCTCAGCTGCAAATGATAAAAAATAGAACTCAAAACATACAGAGAGAAATAAAAAATAAATAAATAAAACTCAAACTATTCTGAGTAAAATGGGAGACTTCATTTGCTCTGTAATTGGAAAATTTGAGGATGGAACTGGCTTCACTCCAGTGTATGCCATAAGACTCTGATTCTCTGTCTCTACATTTACATGCGCTGCTTGTCACTATTAGTCTCTAAATTGCTGTCATTATCTTGGGCTTTAGACAAACTTTCTTCACACAATCAGAAAGATGCCCACCGGTCAATCAATCTCATATCTTACAGATATCAATTCTAAAGAAAATGAAATCAACAAGTTCTCACCTTCCAAGTATCAAATCTAGTTTGGTATAGCTCAGTCGATCAGTTGTGTCTGACTCTGCAACCCCATGGATGCAGCACACCAGGCCTCCCTGTCCATCACCAATTCCCGGAGTTTACTCAAACTCATGTCCATCAAGTTGGTGATGCCATCCAACCATCTCATCCTTTGTCACCCCCTTCTCCCCCCGCCTTCAGTCTTTCCAGCATCAGGGTCTTTTCAAATGAGTCAGTTCTTCACATCAGGTGGCCAAAGTATTGGAGTTTCAGCTTCAGCATCAGTCCTTCCAATAAACAGCCAGGACTTATCTCCTTTAGGATAGACTGGTTGGAATTCCTTGCAGCCCAAGGGACTCTCAAGAGTCTTCTCCATCACCACAGCTCAAAAGCACCAATTCTTCGGTTCTCAGCTTTCTTTATAGTCCAACTCTCACACTGGTACATGACTACTGGAAAAACTATACCTTTGACTAGATAGACCTTTTTTGGCAAAGTAATGTCTCTGCTTTTTAATATGCTGTCTAGGTTGGTCATAGCTTTTCTTCCAAGGAGCAAGTGTCTTTTACTTTCATCGCTGCAGTTACCATCTGCAGTCACTTTGGAGCCCAAGAAAATTAAGTCTTTCACTGTTTTCATTATTTCCCCATCTATTTGCCATGAAGTGATGGACCAGATGCAATGATCTTAGTTTTCTGAATGTTGAGTTTTAAACCAGCTTTTTCACTCTCCTCATCAAGAGGCTCTTTCATTCTTCTTCGCTCTCTGCCATAAGGGTTGTGTCATCTGTATATCTGAGATTATTGATATTTCTCCCAGCAAACTTGATTACAGCTTCTGCTTCATTCAGCCTGGCATTTTTCATGATGTACTCTGCATATAAGTTAAATAAGCAGGGTGACAATATGCAGCCTTGATATACTCCTTTCACGATTTGGAACCAGTCTGTTCTTCCATGTCCAGTTCTAACTGTTGTTTCTTGACCTGCATACAGATTTCTCAGGAGGCAGGTAAAGGAGTCTGGTACTCCCGTCTTTTTCAGAATTCTCCACAATTTGTTTAAGCCATACAGTCACAGGTTTTGGCATAGTCAATAAAGCAGAAATAGATGTTTTTCTGGAACTCTCTTGCTTTTTCAATGATTCAACAGATGTTGGCAATTAGATATCTGGTTCCTCTGCCTTTTCTAAATCCCTCATAGCTTACTTCGTAAAGAATCCACCTGCAATGCAGGAGATCCTGGTTCAATTACTGGGTTGGGAAGATCTGCTGTAAAAGGAATAGGCTACCCACTCCAGTGTTGTTGGGCTTCTCTGTGGCTCAGCAGGTAAAGAATCTGCCCGCAATGAGGGAGACATGGGTTTGATTCCTGGGTTGGGAAGATCCCCTGGAGGAGGGAAAGGCTACCCACTCCAGTATTCTAGCCTGGAGCATTCCATGGACTACATTGTCCATGGGGTCGCAAAGAGTCAGACAGAACTGAGCAACTTTCACTTCCATTTCCACTTTCCTCTGCCTTTTCTAAATCCAGCTTGAACATCTGGAAGTTCACAGTTCATGCACTGTTGAAATCTAGCTTGGAGAATTTTGAGTGTTACTTTGCTAGCATGTGAGATGAATGCAATTGTGCAGTAGTTTGAATGTTCTTTGTAATTGCCTTTCTTTGTTTGGAATGAAAACTGACATTTTCTAGTCCTGTGGCCACTGCTGAGTTTTCCAGTTTTGCTGGCATATCGAGTGCAGCACTTTCACAGCATCATCTTTTAGGATTTGAAATAGCTCAACTGGAATTCCATCACCTCCACTAGCTTTGTTTGTAGTGATGCTTCCTAGGGCCTGTGTGACTTTGCCTTCCAGGATATCTGGCTCTAGGTGAGTGATCACACCTTCGTGATTATCTGGGTCATGAAGATTATTTTTTGTATATTTCTTCTGTGTATTCTTGCTACCACTTCTGAATATCTTCTGCTTCTGTTAGTTCCATACCATTTCTGTCCTTTATTGTGCTCATCTTTGCATGAAATGTTCCCTTGGTATCTCTAATTTTCTGGACGAGATCTCTAGTCTTTACCATTCTATTGGTTTACTCTATTTCTTTGCATTATCTGTGAGAAAGGCTTAGAAATAAAGATATAGCACTATCTTTCAACTATTCTCATTAGTTCTGTGGATTGATTGGGGATATTTCAACACAGGAACTGTTTTCATGAAATTCTTTCTTTAAGATGATTTATTTAGAATACACTGACACAGATTTTCCTATAAGGTTCTTATAGGAAATCAAATCTAATGGAAGGAATTTATTGACTTTAATTTGGTTAAAATAACTGGTGCTGCCAATAAATCTCAGAATATACGAAAAATAAAATACCCCAGCAGTATTTCAGCATCTATGTCAAAAAACATGATGTAAAAAATAGAAAAAAATACAAAGGAAAACATTTTGCATGTATTTATCCAGTTAATAATCTAAGTTGCATATACACAAAATTAGGAACTTGGGAATGGGGATTTATATACACAAACTAATGGAGTAATATTGTTTTCACTAACTATACCCTTACTAGCATTCTAAATAAAAAAATAAAGATACAGCACTATCTTTCAGATATTATCATGAGTTCTGTTGACTGCTTGGGGATATTTTAACACAGGAACTGTTTTCATGAAATTCTTTTTTTAAGACGATTTATTTAGAATACACTGACACAGATTTTCCTATAAGGTTCTTTCTAACTATGAATCTTTCAATTATTAACATTCCAGGACTCTTATGTTTGTCCTCTCTGTTGTCTCCCATAATCCTGGTGATGTTTTAAAGATTCAGTGTTTCAGACTAGTTGCATTTCTAAGATCATTCTTATAATGTATAGGGAAACACTTTCCAGGTTAAAATTTTAAACTAGTAAATACAAATCATGTTCTTTCTTTCTAAAATCGCCTGTAGAGTCTATACTGCATGCATTTACACAGGTATTATATGAGTTAACAGCAGAAGATTCCACTTTTTAAAATATATGAATTGAGAACCAGGTTTGTTGAAATTTGATAGTTTCTTTCAGTCCATGTTTGTTAAACTTATTCCTATACATGAAAAGCAGGAAGAGAGAACATTTTAGCAGTTCTTGTTTTTTTTTTTCATTCTAGTAGTTCTCATCTCAAGGAAACAAATGTTCTTTCCCTTTTTTGTTTTATTTTTATTGTATGACATGATGAATGCTGATTAAACTTATAATGGTAATCATTTCACAATATATTTTACTATACATCGTAAGGTCTCTACCTTAAATTTATTCAGTGATGAATGTCAACTATATCTCAATAAAACTAGAACTAAAAGATTCAGTATTGTTGTGGGGCAGGCCTTTCTAAAAGTGAAACAACTATCAGCTTTGGTTGACATTCTCTAATCTAAACCAAATTGCATCATTTTAGTTGGCAAGAAGTATATTTCACAGATCGTTTTTCTTTGAAGCCATGAATATAATCAATATTTAATTTGAATCATTTTTTTCTTTTAAAAATAGAAGAAGCTATAAAACTTAAGTAGGTATTAGGCATACTCAGTTTATAAAGTATGATTATACATTTAATTAATTTAAAGTTTAATTCATAAGCACATTTGTTTCTTTAAAAAAGTGGGAAATGTATTTTTTGTTCCACATTTTCATTTTTTGTGGGGGGCCAGTTGTTGGATTTTATTAAAGTATTTGGCTAGAAATATATCATTAAAATAGCTATAGTTAGCTTTGATGCTATTTCAAAATTCAAGGCAATAACATATGTTTTCAAACCCAGAATATTATTTTTCACTTTTATGAAAGGTAAAACATGTAAATTAGCCATCCAGAGACAAATATGAAAATCCAGGTTGATTGAAGAGTTATTTTGTACAGAACTGTAAAAAAATATATTAGGTGAAAATATTTTTAAAAATTAAAAAGATAATGCTTATTTTAGGATCTATGGTTAGGAAAGTTCTTTCAAGGAAGATTTAAAATATAGAATTATAAAAGCCTGAGATATTTGGTAATAATATATTTGGGGAAAAATACAATTTAAACAATGTTCCAAAATGTGTGATAACTGGAGAAATTTTTAATTCAATAAATATGCCAAATACTATGTAAAGAATTCATATGAACTAATAATAAAAAGTAAACATTCTTAAGACTTCTCAGTTGGAAAAAGTATATATGTAGGCAATTCATGAAAGCAGGAATATAAATGTCCAATAAACATTTGAAAAGTTATCTAACTCAGCAATGAAAGATGATACATGGTTACATGAAAATAGCAAAATGTAGAACAATATATTATACAATGCACACTTAGTTGTTCAGTCGTGTCAGATTCTTTGCTACCCCAAAACTGTAGCCTGCCAGGCTCCTCTGCCCATGGGGATTCTCCAGGCAAGAATACTAGAGTGGGTTGCCATGCCCTCCTCCAGGGGATCTTCCCACCCCAGGGATCGAACATAGGTCTCCCGAATTGCAGGCGGATTATTACCAGTTGAGCCACCAGGGAAGTCCATATTATACAATAATGTCCTTTAAATTATATGAATAAAACAACCATCACTCCTACAACAATTTTTAGATTTTTTTAAAGATCTGTATCAAAGTATTAATAGTGGCTACATCCGGGGAGGGAAAGACTGATGTTCAGAAGAAACTTTCAGTTATATTACATGATTCTCGAACAGCTTGAATTTTAAACAATAAACATTTTTTACTTTTGAAATAAAAGAATATTTATATTTTTCATAAAATAATGGTGCAATTCTACTGCTAGTTAAAGTCACATGTGCTTTTAAAATATGAATATTCAGCAAATGAAGTCATAAGTGAAGGCAGGAATATGGCTTTCAGGTTAGTATCTTAACGTTGAACTAGTTCCCTTTGTTTTGAAATACTAACAGAAACTTATTTCTGTTTCTTTAATGATCATAGGCACAAATAAAATTGCAGAAGATAGGTAGAGAACAATAAAGCTGTATGTATAAACTCCAAAATGGGTTGATCAATTAATCATTTCCCCACATCTTGAATAATGCTTAACCTTTTCCATAGATGACAAATTTCTAATTTTTAAAAACTATGTTATAGTATCATAATATAAGATACTAGATAAGCATACATGGCCCAATTACACATCACAGTAAACAGAGTAAATATCTGAGAAAAAAAATTGTGCTAGCAAAACTATTTTAGGTTTCTGCTATGATGCCAACTGCAGAGCTGCCTAACATAACAGAAATAAATTCTAACACTATTAGGTGTGATCAAGGTTTCCTTGGAGGAAAATTCTATACCCTTCACTCTCAAATAAATTGCTAGATGAAAGTTAAAGTACCTTTAAAAAGAATCAGGCTATTTATTTTAAATGAGATTTAAGGGACTACATGAAAATACCTAAGGTAGAGGCAACAGTAAATTTTCCTTAAGATACAATCTATTGAGATATCCATATTCAAACTGACATCTATCTAACCACATTTATCTATGTCTATCTAAATATTATATATCATATACATATGCTGTGTGTGTGTTCAGTTGTGTCCAACTCTTTGCAACCTTGTGGACCATAGCCCACCAGGCTCCTCTGTCCATGGGATTTCCCAGGCAAGAATACTGGAGTGGGTTGCCATTTCCTCTTCCAAGGGATCATCCCATCTCGGAAGTCAAACCCACGTCTCTTGCATTACAGGCAGATTCCTCACCACTGAGCCACCAGGGAAGCCCCATATACGTATATACTATGTAATATTCTATATCTATCTCTCTACATCATTATAGTTCCTGAGTGCTATAATAAATTCCCACAAATTTAGTGGCTTAAACAAAACAAATGTATTATACAGTTCTGTAGGTCAGAAGTCTGACACAGTTCTCACTGGGATAAACTTAAAGTGGCAGCAGTACTGTATTTCTCTCTGGTAGTTCTAGAGGATAATCTGTTTCCTTGCCTTTTGAGTTCCTAGAGGCCACCAACATTCCATATTGGTTTGTGGGCCCTTTCCTCTTTGTTCAAAGCCAACCATATCACAATTTCTGCCTCTTCTTCAATCCTCACATTTCCCTCTGATTCCAACCAGGAAAGCTATGTCAAGACATAGCCCATCTCTAGTGGGATGAGGGATTATTGAGTGGATGATTGATGGGAAGATTGAGAGGAATCGACCCACACAAAGGGGTAAGGCAGGGATGGGTATAGAAGGCCAACTATATAAAATCCACAGTGGTGCCTAAGACAAGTGCTGTTTGTTAGTCAGAATGGGATAAAAATGATTACTTTGATAAAGTAATTTATTAAAATTAGGATCTGGATCCTTGTTCTATAAAGGGCCAAAATATTACTATATTTTAGGTTTTGTTGGCCAGATGGTCTCTGTCCCAACATCACAACTGCTCTGGACTGCCAGTTAAACCTGCCTGTAGCCACAGACAATAGGTAAATGAAAGGGCAAGGTGGAGCTTCAATGGACACAGTGTGCACTTAAAAAGTTTGAAACGTACATCATGTCTATGTGTCAGAATATTATTATCACTTTTCCCCTGATTTACAAATATGAAATTCATTCTTAGCTCATGGGCTATTCAAAAAAAGCAATGAGCTAGTTTTGGCCTGTGGTTTATAGTTCACTGATGGCTAGACAAGATTACTTAAAATGAATAGAAATGCTTTTGACACCCATTATTTCAGATTTCTGAGGTATAGTCAAAGAGGCTATATGATGTCTTAAAAGCTTGAATGCCTCAAAAGTTATTATATCTTTAAAATACTGGATCAGAAGTTATTTATCTTCTGAATGGAAACAAATATATCAATAATGAAATCAGTTTTTTATCACAGATTATAGAAATTAAAACCAATATCTATGTTTTATTGGCAGAATAAATATGGGCTGATGTCATAAGTCTAAATGAAGAAGGCTTTCTTTAGTGAAAATTATAGTTAACATCAACAAATCTACTGAAACTATTGTTGCTCAGTCGCCAAGTTGTGTCCGACCCCAAAAGGCATGCCAGGTTTCCGTATCCCTCACCATCCCCCAGAGTTTGTTCAAACTCATGTCCATTGAGTTGGTGATGCCATCCAGCCATCTCATCCTCTGTTCCCCTTCTCCTCTCATGCCTCCTTCTCCTCCTGCCCTCAATATTTCTCCCTCTTCCAAGGAGTCAGCTCTTTGCATCAGGCGGCCAAAGTATTGGAGCTTCAGCTTCAGCATCAGTCCTTCCAATAAATATTCAGGGTTGATTTCCTTTAGGATGGACAGGTTGGATCTCTTTGCAGTCCAGGGGACTCTCAAGAGTCTTCGCCAGCACCGCAGTTTGAAAGCATCAATTGAAACAACTATGTCCTTTTAAATAAAATTTCCTTATTATAGAAAAACATAAACAAAAGATCTGCCTAAGGTACTTCTGAACAAGGAATGTATGTAAGAACTTTTCACCTTATTCCTATAACACCCCAGTATTTGCCAAAGAGAGTCATGAGTGAATAAAAAGTAGATGAATATCCATGAATTCAGATGTGCCCATTAAAGGTAACATCCAGAATGACATGTGTAAGCTTTAAAGAGGAACCTAGATGTCATATGCAGGCAGAGACAAGTACCAGAGAATTGGAGCTGTTGTTAAAGTAAATTAATTTGTACCTCAAATCTCTTAGGCTGGTGGAAATCCGGATATGATAGAAATATACAGGGCATAGTAAAGACTTGGCCATTGGGAGTGATTTACTTTTCATATTATGATGCTAATCTAAATAATTTGCTGGGCACAGATTTTAATAGTGAGGCCAGGGCTTTAACTCAGTTGGAGGTCAACCCTTTCTTCACCTACAAACATGACAACTCAAAAGGTCTGAGCTCAGACTTCTCTGCCGGTCCAGTCTTTAAGACTGCACTTCCAAAGCAAGAGGCACAGGATTGATCCCTGGTTGGGAATCTAAGATCCCACATGCTATACAGTACGGTCAAATAAATAAATAATGAAATGTACAGCTCAATGAATTTTTTTTTTAAGTACTGGACTAACCTGCTTCCTATGTTGAAGGTTATAGAGGCTTCTAGCCGCTTTCAGCCCTATAGGCTCCTCACATAGTTCATTCAACACTGAATAAACATGACTTTAAGTGCTATCAACCAGAATCAACATTCACTGGAAAGACCGATGCTGAAGCTGAAACTCCAGTACTTTGGCCACCTGATGTGAAGAGCTAGCTCATTGGAAAAGATGACCACCTGAGAACATCCCAGTAATTAGATTTGGTTACTTTTTAAAACTGCCATGGCTATTTAATGTTATGTACACTGTGAACATTCACTGAGTATAATTAAAGATGATTTAAATGCTGCATCTCAGCCTCATGAAAAACCTTGGATATAAAGGAGTAAACCAAGATCCCTTATCTCTATGCAAGTGAAATAAACAAATTTCAGTTTAATAATTCAAAGTATCTGTTCACTATAGCTAGAAGAAAAAGGGCTGAAACATCAGCTTCATGAGGGTAGTAGCCTTAGTTTTCTTTATAATTATTTTATCCGCAGTGGCCTGCTCATGCCTGACACAAAGTATAATAGGTACTCAATATTTTCTGAATGAATGATAAACCACTGAACCCATAATATACAAAACTTTTCATCAATTATTAGCAAAATCCCATATAAAAAAGGCAAAGAATAGTAACAAGTGATTAACGATAGACATATAGATGGCTAATAAAAAATAAAAAATAAAATAACTAATGGCTCTGTGTCTTGCCCATGGGATTGGTATTCTTAAAACACTGAAAATTGCCAACTGTTGGTGAAGATATAAAACACATTCTTTGGGCAATTAGTGGAAGAATAAATTGCTAAAACTTTTCTGGAAGGAAGGCATTTTTACCAAGGCACCAAAATGTTAAAAAAAATAAATAAATATTTCACTGACCAACCTCAATAGGACTTGGAAACATGCTGAACAGGAAAAAATAAATAAATAAAGGAAGCAGAAAAGAACACAATATGGTATGACTCCATTCATATAAAATGAAGAAATATATAAAACTAATGTATGGTATTAGGAGTCATGCTGGAAGTTCTGTTCAGGGAGAAGGGATTAATAATAGGGGCTATGAGAGGCATTCACGTATTGCTGAATCCTGGCTTGGAGAATGTTGGAGTATGTTGAGCATTAATTTACTAGCGTGTACAATGAATGTAAATGTGCGGTAGTTTGAGCAACCTTTGGGATTGCCTTTCTTAGGGATTGGAATGAAAACTGACCTTTCCCAGTCTTGTGGCCACTGCTGAGTTTTCTAGTTTTCCTGGCATATTGAGTGCAACACTTTCACAGCATCATCTTTTAGGGTTTGAAATAGCTCAACTGGAATTCTATCACTTCCACTAGCTTTGTTCATAGTGATGCTTCCTAAGGCCCACTTGACTTCACATTCCAGGCTGTCTGGCTCTAGGTGAGTGATCACACCATCGTGATTATCTGGGTAGTGAAGATCTTTTTTGTATAGTTCTTCTGTGTATTCTTGCCACCTCTTCTTAATATCTTCTGCTTCTGTTAGGTCCATACCATTTCTGTCCTTTATTGAGCCCATCTTTCAATGAAATGTTCCCTTGGTATCTCTAATTTTCTTGAAGGGACCTCTAGTCTTTCCCATTCTATTGTTTTCCACTATTTCTTTGCACTGATCACTGAGGAAGGCTTTCTTATCTCTCCTTGCTATTCTTTGGGACTCTGAATTCAAATGGGTATATCTTTCCTTTTCTCCTTTGCTTTTTGCTTCTCTTCTTTTCACAGCTATTTGTAAGGCCTCCTCAGACAGCCATTTTGCTTTTTTGCATTTCTTTTTCTTGGGGATGATCTTGATCTATGTCTCCTGTACAATGTCATGAACCTCCATCCATAGTTCATCAGGCACTCTATCAGATCTAGTCCCTTAAATCTATTTCTCACTTCCACTGTATAATCATAAAGGATTTGATTTAGTGAAGAATTGATGCTTTTGCACTGTGGTATTGGAGAAGACTTTTGAGAGTCCCTTGGACTGCAAGGAAATCCAACCAGCTCATCCCAAAGGAGATCGGTCCTGAGTGTTCATTAGAAGGACTGATGTTGAAACTGAAACTCCAATACTTTGGGCACCTGATGCGAAGAGCTGACTCATTTGAAAAGACCCTGATGTTGGGAAAGATTGAAGGCAGGGGGGGAAGGGGATGACAGAGGATGAGATGGCTGGATGGCATCACCGACTTGATGGGCATGAGTTTGAGTAAACTCCGGGAGTTGGTGATGGACCGGGAGGCCTGGTGTGCTGTGGTCCATGGGGTCACGAATAGTCGGACATGACTGAGCAACTGAACTGAACTGAACTGATGAGAGGGATTAGTTGCTCAGTCGTGCCTAGGTCTTTGTGACCGCATGGACTGTAGCCCGCCAGGCTCCTCTGTCCATGGGGATGCTCCAGGCAAGAATACCGGAGAATATGGGCAAGAGGACAGGCTACAGTCCATGGGGTCACAAAGAGTTGGAAACAACTGAGCGACTAAGCACAGCACAGCACATAAGAGGGGCTACTGGGTTGCAAGTAAGATCTTATTTCTTGATTAGGTTGTGTTTATATGTAGTATTCAACTTGTAAAAGCTGTATACTCATCTTTGTTCTTTTCTATGTGCATGTTATACATACTAAAGTTTTTTATTCAAAAACAAATGCTTATTAAGATATATCCTCAACTGCTTAAAACAAACAGTGCACATAAAATTATAGTCTTGTAACCACCGAAATAGAATATGGTTTCTAAAATGGGGATAATAAACAGAGGCTGTGTACTTGTGCCTGTGTGCATAAACACATACATGCAACACATTCACAAGAGATTCCCACTCAATGTCAGTCCCCTTGAGCTCTATCTGACCCCTATCAGTGGTTATCAAAACAGATTGAAGTGATGTGTCTCAAGGTGACAGAAGACGGCTTTACAGAGACCCTTTGCATCATCAGGCACCAGAAATGCCACATTGTATTATTGAAATTTCAAGGTATTCCTGCAAGTCAGAGCCATGGGTATGAAGGCATAGAAATGAAGTCCCTCTGGCCATAAACACCCTTTGCACAAATAGAAATGTACCTCTCTGAACTGATTATTGTCCCTAAATGAAAACAAATAGAACTAGAAACACATACACTGCTTCTAGCTTGTGTGGACATTGTCAATCATTTGGACTGGACAGTCTGACAGTCTGTCATCTAGTCCAGAAACACAGAATTAAACTAAGGATCTACATACAGTACATACATATTTTTTTTTCTATTTAGTGGAATTTTTAGAGCTTTATCACCTGTCCTGAACTTCTTGTATTTTTGGTTTCCCTTTCAGAATCAGATCCAAAAGCCCCTTTCACAACTTTAATAGGAATGAAAACTAGGCTAGTCTTAGTATGTATTATTTTTTTCTAAAATCGTGACAATTTTCCACTTAAGAGATACTTTCCCTTAATTATAGTGTGGGAACTTGATATCTATGAGCCTCCTATTTTGTTTTAATATTAAATTGGTCATGGCATGACTATTAAATGAAAAGTAAGTTCTTACAGTTATGAAAGATAGAATTACAAAGTTTCACTAATAGCATATTGTACCTTTTATTCTGTTAAAGATGGAAATTAGTGGTTAGTTTCAAATAATAGCATAAAAATATACAAAACTATGGGGCTTCTCTGATGACTCAGTGGTAAAGAATCCACCTGCAGTGCAGGAGACCAGGGCCCAATCCCTGGGTCAGGAAGCTCTTCTGGAGAAGGGAATGGTTACCCACTCCAATACTCTTGCCTGGAGAATTCCATGGACAGAGGAGCCTGGCGGGCTACAGTCCATGGGTCGCAAAGAGTTGGACACGACTGAGCGGCTGACACTTTCAACACATACAAAACTACAAAACGATAATGGAATATAAAAGTCCTGTTTACCAATCTTTCTACTTTTCTTCTTTTCCCACTAGCTTCTTCTAGAGCATATTTCTAACTAATTATTTCTGAAGTCATTTATATTCCAGAAGCTACTTCTACATGTTCTTAACAGTAAAGTTCCTCCCTCTATTTTGACCCTGAAAGAACAAACTCATCGCTGTTTTCATCTTTACATTTTTTAAAATTTCCATAATTATAGCCTTACATAAAATTTTGATTTGAACAAGGACTGTAATAGGACAATTTTATCTCATAATGTATGCTAAGGTTGGATAAAATGAGAAATCTACTCACCCTTTTTAAAACTTACACTTTTGTAATTACTTCTTGGATTGCATTTTTCACAGGTTAAAAAAAAAGGTGGTAAACATATTCATTTATGAAGATTTCTCTAATAATGAAATAAAGATATCATTGAAGTTGAAGCCTTTATCAAGCAAAATGGGAAGATCATTGAGTTAATAAAGCTTATAAAACTGGGACTCTCAGGAGAGGGATATTAGTGGCAATCTAGTAAGATAAAAATTCAGACTTTGGTATCAGACAAAAGAGGCTTTAAATCCTAGAGAAGTCATATGAGTGACTCTGGGAAAGTGAGTCATTTCCAAGTTGACACGGCTGCAACATAATTCTTCTTCCCTCATTCCCAGTCTGGTCCTTCTCTAGTCTTTCCCACATCAACCAAGTTTGTGTTGAGGTGGACCATCACCCACCCAGTAATCAAGACAAAAATCTAAGAGCTATTCTTGATCTTTTTCTATCCCTCATCACACATTCAATCACTAGCATCCTCATATATGTTTTTTTCTCTCTAATTTCTACCACTATTTTTATTTTTTAACATGAAAATATTTTTAAATTGGGGCTTCCCTGGTTGCTCGGCTGGTAAAGAATTCACCTGAAGTGAGGGAGACCTGGGTTTGATCCCTGGGTTGGAAAGATCCCCTGAAGAAGGGAAAGGCTACCCACTCCAGTATTCTGGCCTGGAGAATTTTTAAATTAGGGCTTAACATGATTAGAATGCCCTCCAAATCAGGATACATAATACATTTTAATCAATTAAATCTAGGATTGCCCAATGGATTACAATTTATTAAATATACTGTGTCCACATAAATAATGCTTTTTACCATTATCACCCACACTCAAACCATCATCAATATATCGTTTGGATCACTGCAAGTACTTTCAAACTTTCTCCATACAATTCATTCTATACACAGCATCCAGAGTTGCTTTTTTTTTTTTAATTAAATCAAGTCATTTACTCCTTTGCTTATAATCATCCAATGATTCCCCATCACAAGTCAAATATCCAAATCCTTTAGCTAGGCTTACAATGCTCTACGTGATCTCATCCTATTTATATCATCTTCCTATAATATCCTTCTCCTTCCCTATGATGATCTGGCCTCCTGAGTTCTATCTATGATGCCTCTCCTCCTTTCTGTCCCTCAGTTTCAGCTTACGGTCATCTATTCCTTCACCACTCCAAGGAAACTCTGAGTGACTCAACATCAGACCACCCTATGTCATTTTTCCTGTTTTTTCTCACTTCTGTACTTTTGTACCTGGCACATAAAATGTGTTCCTTCAATACTGTTGAATAAATGAAAGAACTTAAGAAAACTGACTCTGTTATTTTCAAGTGCAGATAATTCTACCTACCTCTCAGGGTTGAAACAGAAATTAAATGGGACAACATATATATCAGGTTTCGCACAATATGATAGCTATTGGCATTGTATCTGTTTAGATAGAAATTACAATGAGGTCATTAAATGTATAGATTAAAAAAAAAAAGAAATTAAAAAATACTAGGTTAATTCTTTAGAGCCTGTGTTTTGATGTTGTAGTGTTCCATTTGAAGGGGTTGAGACTACCTGGGTCTATGTGATTGAAACAGCATGACTGTGGCCCGGCAGAAGCAATCAATTGAAGAAGCTAAATGATGTATAAATGGAAATGACCACACAATTGATATGACCAGGGCAATCAATACTGCTTATGGAGATAGCAAAAAATGAGCAGATCTTCTGGGCTATGGTCCCATTCAGTGGCTGCAAGTAGATATAATTTACAAAGAATGTGTACAGAAAACCATGCTCCAGAGAATCTAGATTTCTAGGTGCCCCAGTAGGCATCCGGCTCAGAGAAGGTATATGAATATTACTTTCCCCCACTTTATTCTGGTCACGATATTTTTTCAAGTATTTGATTGATTATGTGTTTTCAGGATCAAGTACCACTGTCAAAAGCAGACATTGCAGATTATTGTTAAGTACACAACTCGGCTCATGAAAACAGGTGTAAATGGAACCCAAAGAGCTACCTACTGATTTTGCATATTTTGTGGGACATGGCCATCAGTCAGCACATTTTCAAAGTCAACAGTTAGCTGATTTTCAATTCAGAGAGCTTCTTCTGTTATACTTTACTATTCTTGATATTGTCCTGTTTTCTACTAATTAGCTGGATTATTAGATCAATACTTCAGGACTATAATAATTCTGACATTTCATATGTGGTAATAAAAAAATTGGTAATTTGTTCTAAAAAAAAAAAAAAAGAAATTACAATGAAGGACTTGGAGAGGACTTGCAGCTGAGTGATATTACCTCTCCTAACTGTAAGAGACTGTAAATTAGGAGGATTTATATGCAGAAGCAAACAGAGTTAAAATGATTAAGATTTATACTTGGTTGCTGATGAGGGACTTTGACAATTACTTATATGCACTGAGCCCCAACTTCCACATGTCACTTCTTCAAAAACCTGTTAGGAAGGATACACAAGACAGTGAATACAATTTACCTAGCACAATGCTTTGGAATGTGACTGATGTCCAATTAACAATACTTCCTCTCCATGTATATCACTGAGAAATAGTCCTGGGAACAGCATTTGGACTTCTTTTTTGAATTAATATGTGTGCTTAGGCTAATTTTATTGTTGCTTGTGCTTTCTTTTATTTCTTTATCCTGCCCCTGAGTATGCCAATGTGACTGTCTACTAGGCTTTTTCTCATAGATACATCTTATTGATGTTGTCTATAAATACACAGTATTTGTAAGTGGCAGCACTTAATTTGAAGAGACAAGGCCGAAATGAATAATAAAATAAATAACAATGGCTTAAAGGGAAAACCAATCATGAATGACAAGAGAAACAGTCTTACTGGTAGTTTAGTTTCTTGAATTAAAAAAATGCATATACTTATTATTTCCATACACTTGCAAAGGAAACTTGAAAATAGAACATTGCCTATAGAGCAAACTTGCATTATTCTGTGGTCCATTAAACTCACCCTAGAAACTTTAGTATGTTTCTGCTTCAGAGAGTTGTCCATGTACAACCATATAACCACACTGCCACAATTCCAAAAGAGCAAATTGCTGGACTCAGCTGCAGCAGTGGACTTTCCACTGAGAAAGAAGGAAGAGTTTTCAATAGCTCGACACGCAGTACCCTCCTACGTAAGGTAAATGCTCTCTTTTGCACTGTTTTCTTCCCAGGTGACTCAAGTTGCAAGGTAGACTCAGTGATGGAAAATAGAAAAAAGTAAACCGTGTCATTTCTCTAAGTTTTAGTCAAAATGTGTTCATCAGAAGCATAGTTAAAGTAACAGTCCAAACAGCAATCTGAAAAAGCAGTCCATTTTCCCAGCTACTCTATTCAGCATCTGGTTCCATTATCTCCTTTCCTCTTTTCAATCTGAAGCATATTTATGCTTCAAATCTTCTTCAGCATATCATCACTCAGATCTAATGCATCAGACACAGGAATTTACATTGAAAACGATGCCCACAACCCCACTGTGTCCCTGGAAAGGGCCTGAGGAGGCAGTTGAAGTTTGTAACAAAGCATCAGTTAGCTTTTAAGACAGGGGTTAAAGTTTTCTTTTTCTTCCTCTCCCAACTTTATTGAGAAATAACTGAAAAATATAATCTGTATGTTTTTAAGTATACAACATGATCATTTAATATACATACAATTGTGGGATGATTACCAGGATCAAGATAATTAACACATCCATTACCTCACATTTTTTGTATCTATGGTGAAAATGCTTAAGATCTACTCTCCATAAGTTTCAAGGATAAATAAAATATTATCAAAAAATGATGTATAAATATAGTTACTCAATATTAATCATATATAATATAATCATTATTCAATAATATACTAGAAGTTTACATAAATAGTATAGACACTTTCATATACGGATTCTTTCATCCACTACATTTCTAGGATGCATCAATGTTACTAGTTTTCCTTGTTTTTTGTTGTTGTTGTTGTTTGCATGGCATCCTTTCACTAAGCTAATCTCTGAGATTTATCAAAGTTGTTGCATGTTTAGTACCCTGTTCCTTTTTGTTGCTGAGTAATATTCTATTATATGGTTATAATTTATCTGTTGATGAGCATTTCCATGTTTTTTTAAATTATAAAGAAGGTTGATTAAGAATATTCATGTGCATATTTTTGCATGGACACATGTTTTCATTTTTCTTGTGTAAATACCAAGGAGGAAAATTCTATATGTGGACATTTAATTTTATAAAAAAAATACCAACTGTCTTCAGATTGATAGCAACATTTGAGAATTCCACTTGTTCCACAATTGCCAACATTTGAACCAGTCTGTTATTGCCTAGTGTCTAAAGACTGCAATCAAATGTTTCATATACTTTGTTCAGTTTTCCAGCTTTAATGTAGAGAAGGCAAGACTAGTTTTAGTTATACTGACATGACTAGAGTTGGGGGTTTCTAGTTATATTGCTATGTATGTCTCATTTTTCAAAATTGTCTGCTGGGTACATAAAATAATGCTAGAATTTAAGGTATATACAGAAAACTTTTATTCATTCTACATGTTGACCCAAATTGCAAATGATACTAAAAGCTGACTTTAAGGTAAAGTGTCACACATTTTATCTCTACTATTGTTGTTAGGCATTAGAAATTTGACCTTGGAAAGATAAGTTTTAAAATTTTACACATGCTTTTAAAAAGAGCTTTTTAGACATACTTACTAGTGTGGCTTAAATCATTACTGTCTGTTTTCTGTTCCTATCTCAATAATTCCATTTTTCATGGCTGCAATGCTAGTTTTGTTTGTAGAGTTATGAAAAATGCAGGCTGGGCACCCAAGCAGAAAAAGAATGCTGTGCTCGAAGCCAAATCCCCAGTGTAGAGAGGAATCGTCTCAAACCATGCAGCAGGTTTCAGTACAATTCATAGCTACTGACATTTTATAGACCAGGAAGATCCAAGCTTAACTAGCATAGAAAAAGTAATACATTCCCTTCCTTTTGTAGAAGGCTGCATACAATATATCTTTGAAGACAGGGTTGAGATTATCACCATGTTCTATGGATAAATATAAGAGTTCAGTTTCTGGGGCTGTGGCATAGTTTGCAAGCAATAAATTCACATAATGGTAAAAAAAAAAAAAGCTACTTGTAGAGAAAAAACATTGGCACTGTGTATTTCAGGGCAGCACACTAGTGTGCTGATTTAAAGAGATGGTTTCTCAGTACCTTATACTCTGCAAACTCATATTTCCTGTCCTGCAGTGCAGTTGATCCATCAAGAGTGAGATTATTTGGGGGTAGGGGATGCAAAACATATATTCATTTGAGCATGACTGGCATTTAATGACAGAGTGATGACAAATGAATGCATCAGGGCTTAATTTTATCTACCTTATCCCCTTGCACCCTGTCTTGATTTCTGCCTTCATAAACTCAGCTCAATATTTTATTTCTGCACAATGAAGTTTGTCTCAATAAAATTAGTGCCTGTAATTAGCTTTCTCAGCAATGATGAGCCAGCAGTAATATGGCGATTTTATACAAACAGCTGAAAGTATGGCATCAGCTAATACCTCTTGAAAAGGTATTAGTGTGTGTAGACCCTTAACTAGCTCACTGGGTTAGTAGATCAACCTCTGCAGATTCCAGAGCCTCCAAAAGATTTGCCACTTAGAGAAGCATAGATCCATTATCATATTTTATACAACGAGTAGCATTATCAAACATTTACTATAGGGCAGGCATTATACAGGGCTTCCCAGGTGGGCTCAGCGGTAAAGAATCCACCTGAGATGCAGGAAACATGGGTTTGACCCCTGGGTCGGGAAGACCCCCTGGAGGAGGAAATGGCAACCCACTCTAGTATTCTTGCCTAGAGAATCCCATGGACCAAGAAGCCTGGTGGGTCACAAAGACTCACACACACAACTGAGCAACTGAGCATGCACACACTCAGGCATTGTACAAATGCTTTACATACACCCTGTCACAAAAACCTTTCAAGCTAATCTCACAAAGCTAAACTAGTATGAGACCATGAGAGGCTCCTGTGTGCTCACTGGGGTGGGAGTGTGAGCAGCCTGATTTCACTGAAGCGGCAGCCATGCTAACATGGAAGCAGGGGGAGCAGTTTCAGCATCTGCTCAAACCCCAATCAATTCTGCAGCCATCCTGAAAATCTACTGGGAACTGCGTGACAGTTTCTGGGCTACAGAGAATGAATGGTAGACAGTGCTGAGGTACCTTACAATATTCTCTGGAAGTTCACTTGTGTCACTGGAGTTAGAAGCACAAACAAATTCCTTTCCTCTTCCCTCTTTGCACCAAAAACCTCATCTTGGCATAGTTAAATATTCCTCTCCTTTTAGGAGAAAGAAGGTGGGTTGTTTTGGCAGTACACATGGTCTGTTTCACGCTAGAGTGTGCATTTGGCCCACTTTATGTTATTTCTGGGGCTTCCCTGATAGCTCAGATGGTATTTCTAAGATAGCCAAATAGCTAATTAAAAAATAAGAAGTTAAATTCAATGGCACACATTCAGCAAGGAGCTTAAATCTAAAAAAAAAAAAAATGCAGTTTGTTGGTTTGGACCATAAAAGTAAATGCAATGCAAGTCTTGTGTTCAGGATACATGCGCTTTGGCAGATAGGGAGGGGAGGGTACAATAGAAATTTTTTTAAAAAAATTTTAATGTGAGAAAACTATGGCTCAGAAAAGAGAAATGAAAATATAAGGACCCTTCTGTTGGTGAATTTTGAAGCTCTTCAAAATGACACCTAAAATGAATTGCACAGTGATGACAGTAAGTTAACTCCCAAAGCACATGAGGGAAACAGTGTTATCAGAGGGACAGAATGGTATGACTTTGGAAAACACCGCTATTAACTTAGAAAGCTATCTAAAAGCTCAGTACTGAAATGAACACATTGGCAGCCACAAGTTTTTCAGATTTATATGTTTTAACTCTATTCTGATTGGTTCAACTCCTTTTCTATTATTAATCCTTCTAATTAGCACCAATATTTAGGCGTCCCTGGTGCTCAGCAGCAAAGCATCTGCCTCTAATGCAGGAGACTCAAGAGATACGGGTTTGATCCCTGGGTGAGGAAGATCCTCTGGGGTAGGAAATGGCAACCGCTCCAGTATTCTTGCCTGAGAAATTCCACGTACAGAGGAGCCTGGCTACAGTCCATGGAGTCACAAAGAGTCAGTCAATGAGCACACATTTAGTCCTAATGTGGCAGATAGACTCATCAAGTTGATCAGACTGAGAATAATTTCAGCTGTTTGTCATTGTCGAGTTTTTGTTCAGTGTTTTGCATGCAAGGCCCTACATTTGCTGTACTTCTGGAAATAACAGATATGATACAACAAAAGCTCCTGAACAGGAAAATCCACTAAACACAATCAATTTCTATCAAATCATCAACCCACATGTTTGTGTTCTACTTCCATATATGGTGAGGCTTTTAATGTACTCAGAACTAATCCTGAACCACTAAACAATGGCTAGTTATGCCAATGAAGCTGGCAAAGATATTTGAAAGATGTTAGTTAATCAAATGGCTGTAATTACCCAAAATGCACTTTAAAATATCATGTTTTGATCGACAAAGACCATAAGTAAATGAAAGGGCATGGTGGAGCTCCAATGGACATAGCAGACACTTATCAGGTTTAAAATCTACATCACATCTATATATCAGGATATTGTCTTTTTTTCCCCCTTGATTTATAAATATATAGTCTATGGACTAATTTTAGTAATTTTCAGAACCATAAGAGCCTCTAAAGATTTTGGAGCACATAAAGGGAAATGATAGACATAGAAGTATATAAAATATATAAATATGTAAATTATCTATCACTTTCTAGTTCACTTTCTAGTGTATTGCAGGTTTTGATAATATGTTACAATTAGAAAAGATATTACCATTGGGGAAAACCAGGTGATGCATAGAAGGGACCACAATCTATAAATCTATAATCATTTCAAACAAAAGTAAAAAATACGTATGGCTAATTCTCCAAGGATCAATGCTAAATTTAACTAAGGAAAGAAACTGTGATTAAAGAAAGAAAGAAAAACCCACAATGTTCTTCCCTCACCTTTTTGTCTGTAAGAAATAGTAGGTTCTGAAAGCAGAATCCGGTTGTGACAGGGGACAGAATACTGATTCTTTTCTTTTCCTGTGGTTGAGTATATTATCTGAACTGCTTACTGCACATCCCAGGGGAGAGTTATTTCTTGCTAGCTTTATTCTTTTGGCAGCATCTTAAGAGCACTGCTTACCTTTCTCCTTCACTAGAGTGCTCTGGCTGTTTTCTGAAGGGCTTACCCTTGATGGCAAGGGCAAGGTGATTGGCAAAGGCTAGACTTACAGCCAGATTGCAGAACTGTATGGGAATGGAGAACATGTAACATCCTAAAAATGGGGAGGTCACTTCCATGAACTTAGAGCTCTTCATTTTCAGCTTCAAAATTCCAGGGTCTATTACACTCAGTGAAGTTGCCAGTGCACCTCTTGGAGTGTACTGGTTCATATCTTACTCAGATCTCTAAGATAAAATGATGCGTGTATTCCATTCTGGGACTTAGCTCTTGAATCACATCTGTAGCCAGGAATTATGGAGACATTGGAATTGGCAGATAATTTGGAACCCTATCAAGTTAGGCAGTTTTGTAGCAATGGTCTTTTAAGCTGGTTTTATCTACTTCTTTCTCTTGAGTATTTTTGGGAGGTATATCAAGCTTCAGGGAGTCAGGGGTCAGTTACCAATGCATGACACCATTCTAAAAAGTGAATAACCATTTAACATGATGCTTTGGTAAGTGAAAATAATATTAAAATGTATCAGTTGAATTATGTTTTATCCAAACGACATAGGACCTACACATTCATTCCTTTAATTCATCTTCTTTGTGACCAAGAAATACAGTCATTTCTTGAGATGTCACCTCGGGTAAGGAGAGGTTGAGGGGCAAATACCCCAGCTTCTTTCCTTCTGCCCTCTAAATCTTCTCAGTGTCTGCCATTAGCTCAGACCACGGTGGCACTTAATAAATAGATGCATGGATGAATGAATTACGCATGCTTGTGTGATAGAATATATTCATATTCACCATTACACAATCTTTGTACACTTTCTGATTAACAGGCCCGGCACCATTCAACCCTGGTGTCTGGAAAAACCAGATAAGGAGGTAGAAAGTAAGAAGCGTAGTAAACTAGAATTCACAGCCCCAAACTGCAAATGTTATACCAACGGCCTCATAAACTCTAACGACATAGTTCTTAAGCATTTGAAGCCATTAAATCATGATTTCTACTGATAGAATTAAGAAAGCTATAAATTACCTGGTAAAGACTAAGACAGGGACACTGGAACTACTCAAAACTAATGGTTATCACCCCATTTCTGTTCTTGAACCATGCAAAGGTATGTGTGTGTGTGGGTGTGTGCACGCACGCACATGCAAGAAGCCTTGTTATCATCATGTAACTATTTCATTCCTTGACTTTCTTGCTGATCACCTTTGGGATGAGCCACCAGCACTAGGTATATTTTTTAGTTACTGCCTTGGTAGTGCTTCTCAAACTCCAAGAAAACCTCAGTTGATTGTATAGAAGTATGTATTTGTGTGTATACGTGTGGGTATATATACATACATATATATATACACACATACTCAGGTTTTGTGTACATATATGTATACAAATGTACATTAGAAATTTATTTTATGCCATATAATATTATAGTATGTTATAATATTTTATTTATTTTTTCTTTTTTTTATTTTTATTTCCATTTATTTTTATTAGTTGGAGGCTAATTACTTTACATCATTACAGTAGTTTTTGTCATACATTGAAATGAATCAGCCATGGATTTACATGTATTCTCCATCCCGATCCCCCCTTCCACCTCCCTCTCCACCCGATCCCTCTGGGTCTTCCCAGTGCACCAGGCCCGAGCACTTGTCTCATGCACCCAACCTGGGCTGGTGATCTTTCATTTATCCTAATTAATAATATTTAACCAACTAATATTAATCACAACATTTTAAATTGTGGAAAACATTTAGGCTCTTTCAGAAAGCATAGGGAAAAAATGCAGTCATCTCACTACTTTTAGAATAGATGTACTTATATTTCACATTATGGCTCTAATGAAGTCAGTTTAAAACTCTATTTCAATCTGCTGTAAAGGATGGTCCATTATATGGGAAACAGGACTCTTTAGACAAGGCGTAGAGAGAAGTCCTTCCGGCATTCTCACTTTCTGGCTATTTCAATCCATTATCAACTGAAGTAGGCTATTATAGGAATGCTATTGAACAGTAAATGGGAGGTGAATAGGCAACTATAATTTATTCAACATCTACTATGTGCTTTGTTTTTTCATTTTCTTTTGCTGTGGAGTGCATATATTTGTTTTCACGGGTTAAACAATGTTATTAAAAACATAGAACTACTGAGATATGGTCGATTTTGGGGGGATTTGAGTAGCAGTAGAGGCACCTAGAGTTATCTCAGAAATTACAAAATTAACATCCTCATTTTACAAGCAAGAAAACTGAAGTTCAAATAAAACTACAGAGAGAATCTTTGTACTCTCTATATAATAATTCCTACTTTTTCACTCTGCATCAACTGTTCCCCTTCCACATATAAACATACTAACTCTCTAGGCTTCCTCTCTCCATCATAAGGCTTTTATTTCCTTCTGCCCCTTAATTTAAGCTGATTCTAAACTCGATAAATATTTATTGAGTAATTAACACTGTAATATGCCAGGAACTCTTCCAGGACATTGAGATACATTGGTGTTATTAAACACAGCCTTTCAGAACACCAATATATCATAGCTAGAAGAAAATATAGATACATATATACATATATAAATTTATGCATATGTATAATTTTAGGTATATCTATGTATATAATCACATAACACTGATGAATGCTATATTTATGGAAATTATGGGATGATGAATAAGCATATGGGAAGGAAATTCATCTTATGGTTGGAAAATAATGAATATTGGAGGACATGCTTGAAACTTTAATAGGAAGGGAGGCAATAAATATATTTATTTCTGATTAATCTTTTATTTATTTTTTTGATTGGAGGTTAATTGCTTTGCAGAATTTTGTTGTTTTCTGTCAAACACTGACAAAAATCAGCCATAGGCACAACCCTGTTTTGAGTAGTCTTCAGGTAAGGATGCTGAATAGAAGCACATATGTTGCCATGTCCCCAGATCCACCTGTATTCATAGCAGACCTCACAGGTGGTGACAACAGAATTTTGGTCTTCATTCAGACTCAGTTTCATGATTCTTCTTGAGACATTTCTCTAGGCAGCTATTAATATAAACCAAAGGCACCTTAAGAAGCAAAATTTTGGGTCCCAGAAATTAATCCCTTCAACAACTGTGCTGAACAACTCCTACATATCAGAAACATTTCTAATTGTTGAAGATGATGAGATAGTAAGACAGAGTCCATGAACTCCTAGAGATTACAAGTTGATTAAACAGACATGTGGGGTATGCAGAGTGACAAATATTGGTTGATATGCAGTGTTGCAGGAGAGAGTAAAGGAAATGATCATATTCAGAGACAGGAAAAAGGTGTCATGGAAAGACTGATGTATGAGTGGTGCCTTTAAGGATGAATGAGAACTAATCAAGCAGACAAGAAGATACAGGAGCAAAACACATATAGTGCATTGACTTGTTTAATCACACAGCAAGTTCAAGGAAGTGTTAAGAATTTACAGTGGGGTGAAGAGAGCAGTGAAATATAAGGGTAGGGAGGAAACGTGTTGACTCAGCCATCACACATGGACATTCACATCTCTGTGCAGGAAAATTAGAGCTATGGGCTTGGGGTGTCAGAGAGAGGGTTCTGGGTTCTGCTTGCTCAATCTCAGCTTATCCAGACTTGAAGATGAGTAAGAGGATGATCACAGAATGAGCAGGAAAAAAGGGAGCATTAAAAAGGGCAATAGAAGCTGCCTTTCATCAAGAGGATACTGTTTCCAGGCATGAAAAACGAAACTGAGATGCAAAGGTAGTGTGGCCCAGATATATGGGATTTGCTGCATGACGCTGCACACACACACACACACACACACACACAAAATCAAATTGATAAATTCCCACATTCGAGGAAGGAGTTTTGCATAAAAAAGACATCAATGATTTTGAGATATGAGGTAATTTTGAGGCAGCAACTTTCAAATTGCACTTAAAGAATTTATGTCTCTCCTATAACGCGTATTTCTAAAAGAAAACAATCCATTTGAAAAGACTGGGATGCGAGTAGCAGGCCCACCTCATTCCCTCCTCTGAATAAATTGGCCTGTGAGTTAGAACACAAGTTCATAAGACTCTTTCCAACAGCAAACTAGTAATATACTTTTCCCTTATGGGCTTAGGCTAGTATATCACCATGGTATGTAATTTCTCTTGAATGTAGTTCCAGGAAAACAGATATCCCAATCCAGGAATATCTCAAGCAACACTGGTGCTCAATGAATGTTAAATGGTTGAATTGTTTTATTGAAGTATAATTGATTTACAAAGTTTTGTTAATTACTAATGTAAAGCAAAATGATTCAGCTATACACACATACTTACATATCATATATAATCCTTTCTGTTATGGTTTATCATAAGATACTGAATATAGTTCTCTGTGTGATACAGCAGGACCTTATCACTTATCCATTCTATATATAAAAGTTTACATCTGCTAACTCCAACCTTCCCCAACCATTTGTCTGTTTTTTATGTCCATGATTCTATTTATGTTTCATAGATAGGTTCATTTGTGTCATATTTTAGATTCCATATATAAGTGATATCATACGATGTTTGTTCTCTTTCTGACTTCACTTAGTAATACAATAATTTCTAGTTCCATCCATCTTGCTGCAAATGGCATTATTGTGTTCTTTTTATGGTTTAGTAGTATTTCAGTGTGTATATATTTATGTGTGTGTGTGTGTGTATATATATATATATATATACACACATACATATACCACAACTTCTTTATCCATTCATTTGTCAATGGATATTTAGATTGTTTCCAAGGCTTGGCTATTGTGAGTAGTACTGCAATAAACACTAGGGTGCATATAACTTTTTGAATTATATTTTTTTCTAATCTATGCCCAGGAGTGGGACTGCTTGAGCATATGATAATTCTAGTTTTAGTTTTCTGGGAACTTTCATAGTATTTTCCACAGTGGGAACTTACGTTCCCATCAACAGTGTAGGAGAGTTCCCTTTCCACCACCTCCTCTTTAGCATTTATTACTGTAGACTTTTAATGATGGCGACTCTGACTGGGGTGAGGTGGCACCTCATTGTAGTTTTAGTTTGCATTTCTATAATAAATAGTGATGTTGAGTATCTTTTCATTGCCTATTGACCATTTGTATTTCATCTGTGGAGAAATATATCCTTAGGTCTTCTGCCCATTTTTCAGTTGGCATGTTTGTTTTCTTCTTGTTGTTAGTTTGTATGAACTATTTGTATATTTTGGAAATTAAGCCCTTGTCAATTGCATCATACGTAAGTATTTTCTTTCATTCTGGAGGTTGTGTTTTCATGTTGTTGTGGGTTCATTTGCTATGCAAAACTTGTAAGTTTGACCAGGTCCCATTTATTTATTTCTGGGCTTATTTACATAGCCTTTAATCTAAGAAATCAGTGGTATGATTGATGTCAGAGAATGTTTTTGTCTGTTTTCTTCAGGAGCTTTACGGTGCCCTATCTTATGTTTAAGTCTGTTAAGCCACTTTTAGTTTATTTCTTTGTATGGTGAGAGCCAGGAACACATTGTTTCTCAATGAATATTTCTGAAATAAATAAACTGTTGAATTGTTTACTTCAAAATTTTGATTTATATTTTTGTAAAAGGTTCCAAGATTGAAGGCCGGAGGAGAAGAGGATGACAGAGGATGAGATGGTTGGATGGCATCACTGACTCATTGGACATGAGTTTGAGTAAACTCCGGGAGTTGGTGATGGACACGGAGGCCTGGCGTGCTGAGGTCCATGGGGTGGCAAAGAGTCGGACATGGCGGAGTGACTGAACTGAACTGAAAAGGCTCCAAACAGAGGAAGTACTTTAAGCTGCTATGGTTCTTTCACACTTTAACATCATTAAGTTTCCTACCCATTCTTAGAGCCTGGTTTGATGAGGGGCCAAGGACTCAGTTCAAAACCAAAAGGGAGGCACAATTAAAAAGACAAGCAGTGGTGATTGCAGCCCTCCTTCTCGTCATAAAAACATATACACAAATAACATCAAAAGCTAACTCTACCCTATGAAATTACTTTTGTTTAACTGACTAAATATTCTACATCTATGTATTAAGCATTTAATGTACTGAAGATTGCATGATAGATGCTGTGGAGGGCTTGAAACACATAGCACAGTCCCTGCTTTGCTATATCTATTATTGACAAATACACTATTTTACTCTTTACTCTCCTCTTCTAGTAACAGAATCTTGATTTTTCCTTTTAAATCATCCTCTTGTCCATTCTCAGTCATAGCAGTATTGGTGCAATTAATCCTTTTTTTTTTTTTTTATTACTTAAAGGACAAACTTGAAGCTTATGTATAGTAAATCACTCATTTCCATCCCTTTGCACCAATAATTAGTTTTTGATATGAGATGCAAGGCCAACTAAGAAGAAAGATTAATTCTGAAACTCTAGTTAAAAATTATTAGAGAAGAGAAAACAAAATTTGAGGATATAAGCCTGGAGGTGCTGAGGGGACACCCTGAAAAAAAGTGCACCCCAGAAGGAAGCCAGTAGTAGAAACCCAAAACAAAACAGATATTAAGAAATAGCTTCTTGATGCCACTTTTGAAAATTTGGATTAATCCACCACTGAACTTTTCAGCTGTATAATCAATGCATGATTATACATTGGGTTGTCTGTCATTTGTAACCAAAAAAAAGATTTTGTTACAGCAACTGCAATAAAATTCAAAATGTAGTGCTTACAATTGGAAGGGTGAAATTGGTTTAAAAAAAAAAAAGCACACAAGTAGAACACTTTCATTTTTGAGTTTGGGAAGTTGTTCACAAAAAATGTGGCATTTGATATTCAATAATGTGCAGTAACATGATATGGGTGTAGAGGAAATTAACCTCCCTGAGTATAGTAAAATGAAAGAAACTAGAGTGGAAACAGTACAGAGTAAGTACATGCAGAGGGAAAATAACATTTTAAATGTGCTATTTTGAAAGGAAGAGCAGGAGATGAGGAATAAGAACATGGAAACTGACGTAGGAAAGAATCCCTTAAGATACCAGATTCTTGATTGTCATTCATAATTATTAATTATGAAATGCACAAACCTTGGCTGAATAAGACTTAGTTTGGTTTCAAAATGATGTAAATACAAAATACTCTGACAGCAACAACAAAAGCCATTCAATTAGGATAAAAGTAACAGAACCACAAAGAAAGTCCACCAAAATACTGTGTGGTTTTTTTTTTTTTTTGGCCAGAAATCTTATGAAGAGTTAAAATCATGTTTATAGATTAGGTCAAGCCATGTGGGAAAGCAAACTATGCATAAGGAGTCAAACTTAGCTGGTAGTAAGACAAAGAAAGCAACAATTCCAGCAAGCCCCTCAGTCCCCATTCCTGGCCGGCTGAGGCCTTGACAGTTGCCATGAAACGTTTTCTCCCATACGCTCCACTTGTGTTTTCACAGTGACTCCTGTTTTCTTGAGCTAGCTGGAGTGGATCTTTTTTCCTTACATTTAAATAAGTTTTAACATATAAACACATTTACTCAGACATGTGAACACATATTAAATGTCTTCAATATGCTGTAAGTTGATTATGAAAAATGAAAAGCTTCACTTTCAGAACACGTGAAAAATGCATCCTTAGGAAATCCCAAAGTTCAGTAACACATATTCTGCTACATATATTCTGCTGAATTTCTGGGAAGAACCAGATTTTTCAAATCATGTCAGGCATGTTTAATTCCAGCTATTGGCCCTATTCACGCCTTTAAGGCCATCTAAATTCAACCATGCTCGTTTGACTACATGTTTCTAGGATCAAGAATATATGACAAGAACAATAATAAAAAAAAAAATTAAATGTGAAATAAGGGTTCCAATTACTTTTAAGTTCCTTCTTTCAGAGTTATCCACAGTAAACAAACAGATAACATTTTAAGATTTTGTTTTGATGTAGGCCATTTTTAGTCTTTATTAATTTTGTTATAATACTGTGTCTGCTTTTTTGTTTGTTTGTTTTGTTTTAGTTTTTTGGCAATTAGGCACATGGGATCCTAGATCTCTGATAAGGGATCAAACCTGAACCCTCTGCCTAGGAACAAGAAGCCCTTACCATTGGATTGCCAAGGAACCCTGAAAGCAGGTAACTGTCAATGCAGGCATGAACTGTGAGTGCTCTTGAGTGATTTCTCCTTTATTTTCACAGTATAGTCAAAATCTGGTATCATAATTCTGTGATCACAAAATCCATTGCATAAGGAAACTCTAGACATGATTAAAGAAGAGAGCGGTAGGGCAGAGAAATATGACAAGAGGTCTGTGACTCCATATATTTATTATAGTGGTATATAAAAATGTATCTGGTATCCATACAGTCTATAATCTTTCATCTGTATATAAATAGTTGGCATGACCAGAAGAACATAAAACCATTTGCTGAATTCATGGCAGATTCTGTGTTCTGATGTACTTTCTCAAACAAAAGTTGCTGAAAGTTATACCTACTAATACACATGTGGACAAAAAATTACTTGATGAAAGATCACTGATCTTTAAAGGGAATATTCAGCATCTCAAAAGGTTTCTTGATTTTTTAAAAAGGAAGAATCACTGTTATATGTTACAAAAGGATGGGCATTTGTTTACATTCAAGATTTTAAATTAGAGACCAATCTGAAGGTAGTATGAATTTATAACACATGTTGAACTGAGGCTAGTATCTATTATATTAATGAAAACCCTAGATACCAATCTTGCCAACAATTAATACACCTATATACCCTTAATAGACAGTTCAAAAATCTCCTTTCTAGGTCTACACCCTACACTTCAATTCAGCATGTCTTCTGCAATAGTGAGTTGATGGGAGAAAAGGGGACTGAATTATAGTTACTGCAGTGAGAACTGGACATAACCCAATACCTCTCTTATGTAAGTGAGCCCAAAGTAATCAGCCATTATGGATTTGAGTAGGTCACTCACGTAAACATAATTCATCATTTTAGTTAGACTAACGAAAGGACTTGAGGTACCTTTATCTCAGAGTCAAGTCCACAGCAATGGGAAAATAATCAAGCTCCAAACCAAAACAAACTCCAATTGTGTAATTGTTTCTTTCTGCCAGGACAATATCCAGACCTACTAATGTTGGCAATTTAATGGGAGGGAAGGGCTCAAATGATTTCACTGTGAGTGACATCACTGTTATCAAAAGAGTTCAAAGTCTGCAAAAATATGGTAAACAGCTCATTGTTTGAGACCAAAGACTTCATTAGATAGCAACCCTCTAGACATATTACGTGGAGAGAATGGCTATGAGGACAAAATAAAAACTGATAATTGGTGTGTAGAATGCCATACTAAGTATTTTATAAGACTTTGTAGCCTCATCTAGTGAAAACAGTGCCTGATATCAGATCATAATCATGTTCTCAGGCAAAAATATGGGAGGGGGTAGAGAAAACCCAAGGCAAACTCAAGGTAACTATGAGAGGTCAGAATGAAGCCATGCTTCTAGCCTCATTAGTAACTAGCTTGGAAGGTGTGGGCAGACTGGTTAGAGTGTCAGGCTTTAGAGCCAGACAGACACGAGTTTAATAACAGATTTCTCACTTTGAGTTTAATAACCTTAACTATTTATCTTAATTTATTTGAACTTCAGTTTATTAATTTTAAAATGAATTTAATAACATCTATCACATTCAATTGTTGTCAAGATCAAATTAGAAACTGTAGGTAAATTGCCTAGTAATATTGACTGGCTCATAGCAGGTCCCTCATAAATGGTAGCTATTAGCATTTTTGTTTTTTGCCAGAAGAATCTCCGTGGACTCCCCGGGAAGCCCTCTAGGACCCTATGCTTACATATTTTCCTTAAAGTGAGAGGTCCATGGAAAGGTCCGTCCTTCCATCTGTATCACCCAGAACTCTTGTTTTCCAGATATTTATGGGCTGGAACCACTTTGGAGATTAGAGAAATGAAGCAGAGACGTTGGGATGGTCATTCTATGGCACACATGTATATCATCGTGATGGAGGTGAGTGAAGGTGGTAAGTTTGGAGTCTTCCATACTGTGCAAGTTGAAATTTGCACAATAAAAACTTGAAGAACTCAGAGAGCTGGGCTAATTCAGAAAGTATAGGAAAACAGTGAATCTTAAATCAGCAAAAGCAGTCTTTAACAAACTTTGATTAAAAATATTGATCCAAAAGTGATATACACCAAGAGAAAGGATCAGATAGCTGATTCAAGAAATCCAGAGAAGTCCCATTTTGTCAAGCAGCAGCATTTAGCATTGTTCAAGGGACACTGTTCAAGACATAAGATTTAGAAGGCTTCATGAGTTTCAATTCTCCATGTAAATTAGAAATAATTTCTTGCAAAATATTACATTTAAACCATTCTTAGATGCTCTTTAATGCCACGACAGTAGCTTTCTATTGGGTGATTTAGTTTCCTATATAGCTGACTACTAGGAGAGAACAGTTTGCTCTTGACAGTGTTTTAAACTTTGTAATCACTGGAAAGAACTATTATTCATAAGTTAGTATTTATGGTTTATGTACCACACTTTTGCAAGTTTAATAAATATGAGTTAATCACTGAATGTATTGACAACACGCTGTTTCTGGTTCCACAAAGTTGCGGGACATAATTCCAAATGGTGGTGACTCTCCTGAGAAAGGTCCTGCCTAGCCTGTCTCCTGCAGTGAAGCATCCCTTCACTGTAACATCCAAAAGAGAAAAGACAGCCCAGGTATAGGTTTGTCTCTGAGCCAGCCTGCGTGGGCGCTGCTGCTGCTGCTGCTGGCGCCATTGATGCTTCTGTCTGTGCTCAGGCTCAGGCCAGTATTATTGCCTGGGAAATTCCATGAACAGGGGGACTCTGACTCTTTGCAACTCCATGGACTGTAGCCCGCCAGGTTCCTCTGTCTATGGGATTCTCCAGGCAAGAATACTGGAGTGGGTTTCCATTTCCTCCTCCAGGAGGTCTTTCCAATGCAGGGATTACACCTGTCCCTTATGTCTCCTGCATCGGCAGGCAAATTCTTTACAACCTGAGCCATCTGAGAAGCCCTAGAACATGCAAACACCATGCACATTTGGTCTTTTAATACCACTAGAGATATAGTATGGGAATGCTCAGTTGCCCTTCAATCTATCACACTAAGAATATTAGAAGACGGATCCTAAAACGTATCACTCCCTATAATCACCTGTGTGGCTGTTCTAACTATTAGCATGATAGTTTTCTTATGTTTTCCCCACTGAGTAAAATGATTTATTCTTTTATTACCTTTAACTAACTTTTCAAGATGTAACAGGCATACTGCCAGTTCTAACATGTTTTTCTTTGTGAGTGACTGACATAATCAGTGTCAATAATCCAGAGTTGCTTCCTGTCTCTGGACATGGCTTTATAATAATGCTCAATAACATATTTTATTTCCTACTAGCCTCCTAGAGCAGAAAATGACATATTTTATTCCTGAATCTACACTTGTACATATTTATTATAAAGAATGTGAAATGTTAGAACATCATTACAAAGAAAATTACACAGATGTACTAAAATTTCATCTTAGTCGCTGAGTAGGTTGCATTTATATAAAGGTTACTTTGCCCTTCAGGAATTCAAAAATAGCTAGCCTTTCAAAGCTATGCTTGCTTCCCCTAGCATCACAATAAACCAAACCTTCCATGGAGTTTGGGATTATGCCATACATTAACTTGATATATTCTCCATTTAACTTTTATTATTACTTCAACTTGTGTCAGTTTCTATTGACAATAATTCTATATGATGCTATGACTTTTTCTTTATTTTTACTGCTCTTATAGCTTATGGTTAATCAATCACAGCAGAGTATTTAAATAAAATGAGACCAAGATATAGAATCTTGTACTCCAAGCAGAAGGCTTCACAAGGTAGGACTGCAGATGTAAAATGCCTGACCACAAGCCAAGACAGAGTCAACAGTATCCTGAATGTAAAGCACAAAACCATACCTGTGAATGCTGACTCTAAGAACAATAATTCATTATTCTCAAACATAAAGATGAGAAAACTGATTTCCATGAGAAGGCAAAGAAATACCCCGTAAATTCAGTCCAGATGATACTTTTTAAAAAACACACTATATAATCCATACACCTTATAATTCAGACTCAAGAGTTGTTCCAAATCTTTCATGAGAATTCATTGCCTCTTTCCATAATCATTATTTTGACACAAAATTTAAGTCAATACAATTTAAAAACCTCACTCTGCACATTGCTCACTGGTCTCATTTCTCTAAAAAAAAAAAAAAAAAAGATGAATTTGGCAAATTCTCTGCATATAACGTGTGTGTATACACACACGCACTGATATTTCTGTGTATTTTTTTCTGTTTGGTTTATATGTTTCAACTGAGGAATGATTTAAAGAGTAGATAGTATTGGATAAATAATACCAAAGTTTTGGGAGATGTACTCATTCTAATTCACTGCAAGAAGGAGGGCAGTTGCTCTTCTTTAAATTTGTTAAGACATGATTGCATGTGAAAATTAAAGTCAAACAACATAACATTTCAGAGAATAGTGATAAACTACCTGTCAGAAGACAAGTGGGCTGTGTAGGGTGAGGCTATTCTCTTTTTCCTAATCTGAAGGATTAAGGTGGGTTGCTTGTTAGCCTGTCATTCAGGTACCTCAGTTACAATATTTGTGGATTAATGCCAAAATTTAATCCTTCATACTCTCAAATATACTGCTGTTTACATAACAATGGGGTTTGTCATTTCCCTCTTTCATACTTTAGCAACTATAAATATTCCCCAAGGCTGACTGAAATTCCTACTTTAGATAAGATCACCATGTCTTTTGAGATTTAAAGAAAATTGTCTCCATCCCACCAGCCAAAGCCCTGCAGGAAGATCAATACTTTCCCTAACAATTTCACAAATGTGCACTTCTACAGTTACTCTGTCCTTTATTGTACTCATCTTTGCATGAAATATTCCCTTGATATCTCTAATTTTCTGGAAGAGATCTCTAGTCTTTGCCATTCTATTGTTTTCCTCTATTTCTTTGCATTGGTCTCTGAGGAAGGCTTTCTTATCTCTCCTTGCTATTCTTTGGAAATCTGCGTTCAAATGGGTATATCTTTCCTTTTCTCCTTTGCATTTAACTTCATGCAAAGATGAGCACAATAAAGGACAGAAATGGTACGGACCTAACAGAAACAGAAGATATTAAGAAGAGGTGGCAAGAATACACAGAAGAAATATACAAAAAAGATCTTCATGACCCAGATAACTATGATGGTGAGATCACTCACCTAGAGCCAGACATCCTAGAATGCAAAGTTAAGTGGGCCTTAGGAACCATCACTACGAACAAAGGTAGTGGAGTGATGGAATTCTAGTTGAGCTATTTCAAATCCTAAAACATGATGCTGTGAAAGTGCTGGACTCAATATGCCAGCAAATCTGGAAAACTCAGCAGTGGTCACAACTGGAAAAGGTCAGTTTTCATTCCAGTCCCAAAGAAAGGCAATGCCAAAGAATGTTCAAACTCCTGCATAATTGCACTTATCTCACATGCTAGTAAAGTAATGCTCAAAATTCTCCAAGCCAGGCTTCAAGTGAACTTCCAGCTGTTCAAACTGGTTTTAGAAAAGGCAGAGGAACCAGAGATCAAATTGCCAACATCTGTTGGATCATCAAAAAAGCAAGAGAGTTCCAGAAAAACATCTACTTCTGTTTTATTGAACATGCTAAAATCTTTGAATGTGTGGATCACAATAAACTGTAAAAAATTCTGAAAGAGATGGGAATACCAGACTACCTCACATGCCTCCTGAGGAATCTGTAAGCAGGTCAAGAAGCAACAGTTAGAACTGGACATGGAACAACAGACTGGTTACAAATCAGGAAAAGAGTACGTCAAGGCTGTATACTGTCACACTGCTTATTTAACTTACATGCAGAGTACATAATGCAAAATGCCGAGCTGGATGAAGCTCAAGCTGAAATCAAGTTTGCCGGGGGAAATATCAATAACCTCAGATACACAGATGACATCACCCTTATAGTAGAAAGCGAAGAAAACTAAAGTGATGAAAGTGAAAGAAGAATGTGAAAAAGTTGCTTAAAAGTCAACATTCAAAAAAGTAAGATATGGCATCTGGTCCCATCACTTCATGGCAAATAGATGGGGAAACAATGAAAACAGTGACAGACTTTATTTTATTGGGCTCCAAAATCACTGCAGATGGTGACTTCAGCCATGAAATTAAAAAGACGCTTGCTCCTTGGAAGAAATGCTATGGGCAACCTAGATATCATATTAAAAAGCAGAGACGTTACTTTACCAACAAAGGTCCCTCTAGTCAAAGCTATGGTTTGTCCAGTAGCCATGTATGGATGTGAGAGTTGGACTATAAAGAAAGCTCAGTGCCAAAAAATTGATGCTTTTGAGCTGTGGTGTTGGAGAAGACTCTTGAGAGTCCCTTGGACTGCAAGGAGATCCAATTAGTCAATCCTAAAGGAAATCAGTCCTGAATATTCATTGAAAGACTGATGTTGACGCTGAAGTTCCAATACTTTGGCTACCTGATCTGAAGAACTGACTCTTTGGAAAAGGCCCTGATGCTGGGAAAGATTGAAGGCAGGAAGAGAAGGGGACAACAGAGGATGAGATGGTTGGATGGCATCACCGACTCGATGGACTTGAGTTTGAGTAGGCTCTGGGAGTTTGTAATGGACAAGGAAGCCTGGCGTGCTGCGGTCTATGTGGTCTCAAAGAGTCGGACATGAATGAGCAACTGAACTGAACTGGATAGTTACTCTGACGTCCTGCTTTCTGGTGAAATTTCTACTTCACTGACGTCCTTGCTTCCTTGGTTGTTTCCTTCTTTCTAGTTTTGTCCACTCAATGAGTCCCTTCTGTATAACCTCAAAAAAATAAACAAACATACCACTGGCACATTCATACATTTTATAAGTAGGAGGTGTGTGTGCACACATGCTAAGTCACTTCAGTCATGTTCGACTCTTTGCAAACCTATGGACTGTAGCCTGCCAGTCTCCTCTGTCCATGGAATTGTCCAGGCAGGAATACTGGAGTACATTGCCATGCCCTCCTCCAGGGGATCTTCCCCATCCAGGGATTGAACCTGCATCGCCTGTGCCAAGGGCAGATTCTTTATCACTGAAGCACCGTGGAAGCCCAAGTAGGAGACAGGAGTTATCAATACATTTCCCCTAGTCATGGTAGTCACTGTTACTATATTCTCTTTTTAATATTAATCTGATGGAGAAAGCAAAGAATGGGTTCTTTCTTGGCTTATTGGTCCATTTTAAAGGCTCTACTAATATGGGTTGTATTTAAAAATCATGGATCAGTATAAAAGAGGACTACTTTAACAGCTTTCCCATAGTGTACTGATGAACACCTGTGGATATAACTGGTATACTGTTATATATAAACTGTTATATATATATATATACTGTTACATAAAAACAGTTATAAAGGGTATACTGTTATAGTGCTTTTTTAATAGGACAGGGCAGGGAGTTTAATAGGCTTAGAGATTACCTCTGCCAGGGTCATGTGGACAGAAGGACGAGACTAGCTACCAGACTGTCAGCTTCTGAGTCCTAATTAGATTACTCTAAGAACCTCTACTGATTCTACTCTGCTTCACTGTGCTTACCATCAATAGAATCAAGAAAAGGAGATGCTGCTAAATCTACCACCCACTACCTTGCTTGCCAGAGCTCTCTGAAGGCTCAAGCCTACTTATCAGACCCCACTCAACCCTCCCTGATGCAAAATTGAACTTGTAAGGCCAGTTAGACCATGTTAAATGTTAGATTTTAGTAAAACTTCATTTTCCAAAAATGAAAATGTTTACATCATTTCATTTTTCTATTCTAAAATTTACAATGGGCCTGTCTCCCATTACCTTCAAAGGCAGATTCATCTTTAGCTGATTTCTGATAAGTTTCTAAATTATATCTCTGCATTTATCCATTTCCATACAGACACAGCCATTCAGTTCTCAAGCCTTTCCAACCTCTAACAATTCACCAACCCCATATTATATCCAGTGTCTTCTGGTCTATAGTCTTTAACTCCTTTATTTATTTGTATTAAAGCCCAATCTACATACATAATTATGCCTGATTTGTTGTGCAGTGGAAACCAAAACAATATTGTAAGACAATTTTTCTTCAATTAAAAATAAATTTTTAAAAAAGGACATAAAAAATATAGTCCAGTTGTCTAAGGCTAACTGAACCATGCACACTTACCTAGCCCTTGATTTTTTCCTTTTAATTTTAATTAAACTGGCTTCCCTGGTGGCTCAGCTGGTAAAGAATCCGCTTGCAATGTGGGAGATCTGAGTTCGATCCCTGGGTTGAGAAGAACCCCTGGAGAAGGCTACCCACTCCAGTATTCTGGCCTGGAGAATTCCATGTACTGTATAGTCCATGGGATTGCAGAGTTGGATACCACTGAGTGGTTTGGCAGATTTGTATTCTGAATGGTTGGTTCCCTTTCTGATTCATCAGAGCCCATGACTTACCCATTGTAAAAATCATTCTTAGCTAAATATCATAAGGAAGCTGTCAAATGTGTAGGTGCCTTGAGTACCACTTTAAAATTATCACTGTAACATAAGACAATATTGTAATAAAAATAATGGCAATGGACTCATGGAAATCAAGAGTCAATGAATACTGTCAACTACATACACTTTATAAGTTAATCAGTTTCTTATACCAATACTAAATAGTATAAATAACTCAAATGTTTGGTTAAATGGGTATGTATACAATAGTTCTTCTTTACAGTTGTATATCTACTTGATAACCAGAAAATACTTTTTCCATAGTATGTCTAAAATTTGCATTTACAAAGATTACTTTTAAACAAATGAGCAGACAATTATGTCAAATATATTTACTTAGGACAAAAGAAAATATTTGGACTAAACAGATTATCTGAGCAAAAATGTATGGATTGTCCAAATCATTCCTCCAAAAGTCCTTTCATGTTGTAAGAAAGCAAGCAAAAGCAGTTCATATTTAATTAATGTGTGGCATATGTAGCATATTTATTTTAGAATTCAACTTTAAACTGCTATCATAACAAGTGCTTGGGCCTGGTGCACTGGGAAGACCCAGAGGGATCGGGTGGAGAGGGAGGTGGGAGCGGGGACTGGGATGGAGAATACATGTAAATCCATGGCTAATTCATTTCAATGTATGATAAAAACCACTGCAATGTTGTGAAGTAATTAGCCTCCAACTAATAAAAATAAATGGAAAAAAAAATAAACTGCTATCATAGAGTTATATCATTGCCCCTGGTAAAATAATGGAGTGTAGTATACTTATTTTCATTTTACCAGACATTTATAGTATGATATGATGGAAAGTGAACAGGATTTATTAGACATCAGGAGGCGTAAATTTTGCCTCAACTTTACCTTAAGTAGTAAATAAGCTAACTTTTTTTAAGCTTCAGTTTCTACAGCTGGGGAAAAAAAGGAATGCTTTTTATTTTATCTTCTAACTTCAGCTTCCTGTGCCTTGGAAATTCTACATTTATATAGTTTTAGAAATATCTCATAGGTTTTCAGGAAGCGATCCTCTTTATGGCAGCACAACAATTAAGGGTATAACTTCTGGAGACAGACTGCCTGAGTTTGACTCAATAGCTATATTATACTCTCTCTAGCTGAGCACCAAAGAAGTGATGCTTTTGAACTGTGGTGTTAGAGAAAACTCTTGAGAGTCCCTTGGGCTGCAAGGAGATCCAACAAGTCAATCCTAAAGGAAATCAATCCTGAATATTCATTGGAAGAACTGATGCTGAAGTTGAAGCTCTAATTCTTTGCCACATGATGCAAAGAACTGACTCCTTGGAAAAGACCCTGATGCTGGGAAAGATTAAAGGCAGGAGGAGAAGGAGATGACAGAAGATGAGATGGTGTGATGGCATCACTGACTTGATGGACATGAGTTTGAGCAAGCTCCAGGAGTTGGTGATGGACAGGGAAGCCTGGAGTGAAGCAGTCCATTGGACCGCAAAGAGTTGGACATGACTGAGGGACTGAACTGAACTGAACTGAGTCAGTAAAACATAGATAATAATAGCATCTAATCTGTAAGATGTTGAAAGGAGTAAATGAGTTAATACTTGCAAGCACATCTTGTATGTTGAAATATAGCAAGAATTCAATGACCATTAGCTATTATTATCATTAGACATGTGAAAGTGAAAGTGAAGTGGCTCAGTCGTGTCCGACTCTTTGCGACCCCATGGACTGCAGCCTACCAGGCTCCTCTGTCCATGGGACTTTCCAGGCAAGAATACTGGAGTGGGTTGCCATTTCCTTCTCCAGGGGATCTTCCCGACCCAGGGATCGAACCCAGGTCTCCCGCATTGTAGGCAGACGCTTTACCATCTGAGCCACCAGGGAAGTCCATATTAGACATGCATCGCTATGTAAAAATGCTATCATGTAATGGTAATCCAACTAACTAAGTTGCTATTAGGAGAAAGGGTGGAATAGGCTATGAACCCTTACTGTCAGGTGCTGAAGATAATCTGGGGACCATATGATGTGAATCCTTGGAGTAGGCACTGGCAAGCCACTCCAGTATTCTGTCCTGGAGAATCCCATGGATTGACGAGCCTGGAGGGCTACAGTCCATGGGGTCACAAAGAGTCAGATACGACTGAAGTGACTTAGCATGCATGCATGCATATGATGTGAATAATGAGAGAGGTGCCTCCCAGTTTTAACAAGTAGGTAGTAACCACAATGCCCAGTGACAGCAGTCAAAGCTTAGAGAAGCAATTTAATATTGGCTGTACAAATAGGTATCAAATAGGAAACACTGTTTTGGTTTCTAGCAGTTGGTGAAAAAGATACCCAGACTGACACTTATTCTGAAGACAACCTAAAATGTTAGATAAAATATTAAAACACAAAATTAGATGTTTTTAAATGCATTAATGATCCAGCAAGAAATTGCAAAAATATTTATTCTAAAGCAAGTGGGTTAAAATTTAATGACTATTTCACATAGGCTCCATGTGTCTAATTGATTACAAAGGAAAACAAACAGGATTTCAAGGGCATCTTATTAAAGACAAAAAAGATGGTAATTATATGATAGAGAAACCAACAGTCACCAACTTAAGCAAATGATTAAATTTAATGCCATCAGTGAAGAAAAGTTGACAGCGTGGGCCTCCTTGTATGGTGCAATGAAAATATTACCTTTGAAATACTCCTACCAAAATGCAGAGCTGAATCCAATCACAAGGAAACATCAGACATTCAAACTGAGAGACAATACACAGAACTGGCTGTATTCTGAAATGCCAATACTGTTAAAGACAAAGACAGATTAAAGAACACAAAAAAGACCAGTGATCACATACTTTCTACTGCTATGAAAGGACATAGTTGAGACAATGAGCAAAACTTGAATACTCTTCTGTGGTACTTTTAAGATATATTCACAAATCTTTGATGCTCCTCCTAGTCTAATTATTTTCTCCTTGCTATACTTAGTGACTCACTTCTAATAAACAAAATCTGGCAGAAATAAAAGGACATCACTTCTAAGATTTAAAAAAGGCACCATGGCTTCCTCCTTGCACTCTCTCTTAGGTCATTCACTACGAGGAGTGGTATTAGCTACTATATTATGAAGACACCAAGCAACACTATGGATAGGTCCACATAGTGAGGAACCAAGGCCTCCAGCCAACAGTTTTGTGAGCGAGTCTTCATGCAAAGGAATCCTCAAGACCCTTTAAATGACTGCAATTGACAACAATTACATACACACTCATCCAAAACCACCCAACTCAGTCACTTCTGATTCCTGACGCACAGACACTGTGAGATAGTAAGTACTGTGGACTCGTGTTTTGTTCATGTTCAATTGTGGTTATATAAATAGAACACAAAGTTTATAATTTAAGCCATTTTAAATGTAGAGTTTACAGTACATTCTTGTGCTGCCACGACCACCATCCACAGAACTGTTTTCCTCTTTACTTGTGCAACTGAAACTCTATATCCATTAAATAATAACTCCTCATTTCCCCTACTACAAAGTCCTGGCATTCTTCATTCTATTTATCTCTATCTATAATTCTCACTATTCTAGGGATCTCACTTCAGTGGATTTATAGTATTTGCCCTTTTGTGACTGGCTTACTTCACTTAGCATGAAGTCTTTAAGGTTCATTTATGTTGAGCCTGTCAGAATTTCCTTCTTTTATAAAACTGAATAATCCATTGTATTACATACTACATTTATGTACCCCTTCATCCATCAACGGGCATTTAGGAATGCTACTATGAACATGGGTGTGCAAAGATCTCTTTGAGCCAATTCTGTTAATAGGGTCCTTTGATACACAACAGATTGCAATTTTTATGTGGTCAATTGGTCTATTTTTGTTGGCTATGCTTTGATATCCTGTCCAATAAATTATTGCCAAATCCAATGTTGTGAAGCTTCTGTTCTATATATTTGTCTAAGAGTTACATAGTTTTAGCTCTTACATTTAGGTCTTTGGTTCATTCAGATTAACATTTGCATATGGTATAGAATAAGAGCTCTAGTATATTCTTTTGCACATGGATATCCAGTTTTCTCAAGACAATTAGTTGAAAAGACTGTCTTTTCTCCATTGAATGGTCTTGGCACTCTTGTCCAAAAGCATTTAATCATATATTTGAAGGTTTGTTTTTGGACCTTCTATTTTAAATTATTGGTCCACTTTTCTGTTTATAAGCCACTATCAGGGTTTTGACTGCTGTGGCTCTGTCAGGAAGAATGTCTTCCACCTTTGTTCTCCTTTTTTCAAGATCATTTTGACTATCTAGAGTCCCTTGAGACACTACATGCATTTTAGGATAGATCTTTCTATTTCTACAAAAAAAAAAATATTGCATAGAAAATGTAGATTTCATTGGCTAGTACTGGTATAAATAGCATGAAGTCTTCTAGTCAATGAACACAGAATGACTTTCTGTTTAATTTTTGAATTCTTTAATTTCTTTCAGCAACATTTTATAGTTTTCTGTGTAAAAGTTCCTTAACTCCTTGTTAAGATTCATTCGTAAGCATTTTTTTAATATTATAAATGAAGTTATTTCCCAATTTCCTTTTCTGATTTTCATTGTCTGTGTATACACATGCAACTGATTCATGTGTTGCTTATATTCTACAGCTTCACTTAAAATTCATTGATTAGTTCTACTAGTTGTGTATATGTATGTGTGTGTGCATGCATAAAAATAAGGATTGTTTTTTATTTATTTGTGAACAGATAATTTTACTCCTTTCTTTCCAGTTTGGATGCTTTCTATTTATTTCTCTTGCCTCATTGTTCTAGTTAAGACTTTCAGTACTATGTTGAACAGAAGTGGTAAAAACTGGCCATTCTTGTCTTCTTCCTGATTTCAGGGAAAAGCTTTCAGTCTTTCACCACTGAGTATGATGTTAGCTATTGGCTTTTCATATATGGCCTTTATTATGTTGAGGTAGTTTCCTTTTATGTATGGTTTGTTAAAATTTTTATCATGGAAGAGTATGTAATTTTGTCAAAGGATTTATCTGTATCAGTTGAGATGATCAATTTTTTTTTCCCTTCCTTTTGTTAATGTAGCATGATTTATTTTCTTATGTTGAACCATCTTTGCATCCTTGCATTACAGGAGTAAATTCCACTTGGTCGTGGTATATAATCCTGATGTATGTTTTTGAATTGAGTTTGATGATATTTTCTTGAGGACTTTTGTTTCAATATCCATTAGACATATGGATCTATAGTTTTCTTTCTTGCTTGGTTTTTTTTTCTGGTAATGTCTTTGTCTGACTTTGAGATTAGGGTAATGCTGGATTTATAAAATTAATTTGAAAGTATTTTCTCCACTTTAATTTCTTGGAAGAATTTGAGAAGAATTGGTGTTAACTCTTCCTTAAATGCTTGAAAGAATTCACCAGTGAATCCATATAATCTTGGGATTTTCTTTGTTGTTGCTGCTGCCAAGTCGCTTCAGTCATGTCTGACTCTGTGCGACCCCATAGACGGCAGCCCACCAGGCTCCCCCGTCCCTGGGATTCTCCAGGCAAGAACACTGGAGTGGGTTGCCATTTCCTTCTCCAAAGCATGAAAGTGAAAAGTGAGAGTGAAGTTGCTCAGTCATGTCTGACTCCTAGCAACCCCATGGACTGCAGCCCACCAGGCTCCTCGATCCATGGGATTTTCCAGGCAAGAGTACTGGAGTGGGTTGCCATTGCCTTCTCCATTTCTTCGTTGAGAAGTTTTTGATTACTGATTCAATCTTTTATATCGATTTAGATTTTCTCTCTTTCATGATTCAGTCTTGATAGGTTATGTGTTTCTTAGAATTTGTCCATTTTATCAAGATTACCCAATTTGCTGTCATATAATTGCTCACAGAACTCTTTATATAAAATCTTTTAAATTCCTTTAAAATCAGCAATAATTCCCATCTTTTATTTCTGATTTTAGTTATTTAATTATTTTCTTTTTTCTTAGTCTGGCAAAAACTCTGTCAATTTTCTTAATCTTTTTGAAGAACCAACTTTGATTTTGTTGATTTTATCTGCTATTTTTCTATTCTTTGTTTTGTTTATCTCTGTTCTAATCTTTATTATTTCCTTACTTCTGCTAGCTTTGGGTTTACTTCATTATTTTTCTAGTTCTTTAAGGTGTACGGTTAGGTTATTGATTTGAGATATTCCTTCTCTCTTAATGCCAATATTAAAGCTATGTTCCTTCTTCACACTGCTTTCATGGCATTCCATATTTTGGTCTTTTTTTTTTTTTTTGTCTCAAGATAGTTCCTAATTTTTCTTTGACCTATGAGCTATTTAAAAGTATTTTGTTTAGTTTCCACATACTTGTGGGCTTTTAAGTTTTCCTTTTGATACTGATGTCCAGTTTCATTCCACTGTTGTTGAAAAAGATACTTTGTAGGATTCTAATCTTCTAAAACATATTAATGTTTGTTTTTTGACCTAACATATGGCCTATCCTGGAGAAAGATCTATATGAATATTGCATATTCTTCCATTTTTAAGTGGAGTGTTCTGTACATTTCTGTTAGATGAAACCAGAATATAGCATTGTTCAGGCCCTCTGTTTCATTATTCATTTTATGTGTACTTTTCTTCCATTATTGAAAATGGGAATTGAAATCTCCTACTATTCTTCTAGTGCTTCCTATTTCTCCCTTCAATTCTGTCCATGTTTGCTTCATATATTGGGCTCTGATATTTGGTGCACATATCTGTAAAATTACTGTATCTTCTTGGTGAATTGACTTGTTTTTCATTATAGATAGTCTTCTTTATGTCTCTTTCAAAAACTTTTATTTAAAATCTATTTTGTCTGATATTAGCACAGCCATCCTTGCCCTCTTTGGTTATGATCTGGAATATTTCACTTTCAATTCATGTATGTCCTTAGATCTAAAAAGGATCTTCTGGAGAAAACATATAGTTGGATATTGTTTTTTACTCTTTCTTTTTTAAAAATTTAGTTTGTCAGTGTATGTCATTTGATCAGGGAGGTTACATGTATTTGTTACTTTAAGCCACTACTTTGGAGTAATCACAGCAATAGATAACTATAATATCTGTAGATTAATTAGTAGTATCATATTAATATTAATTTCCTGATTTTTATAATTATACTATGCTTATGAAAAAGATGTTTTGTTTTCATAATAGGAAAATTATATAGAAGCATTTTATGATTCAGTGGTATTTTACTTCAAATTATCCTTGAATGTTTCAGAAAGAGAGAGAGAGATTACACTGCAAATTTGGTAACACATTAACAGTTGAAAAACTTAGATAATAGCACAGAAAATTCCTGTCTGATATTATGTCACAATATAAATAAGATTAAAAATGAAATTCAGAGACCAAAAATTAAGGATATATTAGAAGCCCAAATGTGAATAAAGCATAAAGCTAATTTTTACCTTTCTGTATTTCCTTAATGAAAGGAGAGAGAAAATGATGAGAGGGAGTATACAGATAAATAATAACTGGCAATTTTTCAGAATTAATGAAAGACGCAAATACGAAGATTAAGTAATCTAAGACAAACAAAAAAAAGTCAAAACCTGGACATGTCATGATAAAACTGCAAGGCACTAAACGCACAGGGAAAAAATATTAAAAGTAGTGGAAAGGAAAGATTGATCATCTTCACAAAAGCAATTAGCTTGACAACTGACTTCTAAATAATAACATTGTATACCAGAAACCAAGATAGTAATAGATTAAATGTTCTAAAGCAAAATAACTATCAACTTAGACTAAGATATCTTTCAATGATGAGAAAAATATGCATACATTTATAAACAAAACATGAGCATTTGTTATCAATAGATAATTACTAAATGACACTCTGAATGTAGTTCTTCAAACAGAATAAAGTGATCTCAGAAGGAGATCTCAGACGCAAGAAGGAACAGATGCAAACAAAGTGAGCAACATTCTTATTATGTGAAATAAAAATAAAACTGTCATTTGGACTAAAAATTGCAATATAACTAAAATCCATGAAAATTACATACAAAATGAAAGGAGATTGATTGTAGTTATGTTATTCCAAGCTGTTATTTTGTTGAGACATAAAGATCAAACTTCACACTAACATTTCTAAATCATTGAAGACTAGAAAAGAGAATGCAATTATTGTACTAACTAATAAAGGGAAAGATAAATGAGAATAACAAATCGATTTAAAATAATTAAGAAACAGACAAAAAGCATGAAAGTAGAAAAAGCTCAAAATAATGTTGAAAATATAAAAAAAATTAACATTTGTGTTAGTATAAATAGATTAAATACTTGAGCTATTATAAAATTCAAAATTCAAAACAGTGGCATACTGTGGCAATGAGGCAGTATGATTACATTTCTGTATAATCAAAATGTATGTGTCCCACAACAAATATACACTGAAAAAATTTATCCTAAAACCATACTAAAAAGCAAAAGAATGATAAAAAAAATTCAGAGCAGAGGTGATCTCTGAGGAAGCATGGAAAGACACTGGATTCGGGAAAATAGAGGCCTTATTTTAGACTATTGTTAACATTTTTCTTACACAAAATGGTGAACATAGCATTGTACATTTTATAGTTTTCTTTACACCTCATATATATTATTAACATTTTTCGTATTTCTAGATATTTAATAAAAATAAAGGGGCAACATTAGAAATAAAAGATTCTGGGTGGATATAGAATGTTTTGTTATTACTCTTCTGATGCTAGATTGAACTATCAGATTGATAAGAAATATCTTTGACTGGGGAACCGGTCTGATTAGAAACAGTGCAAGCAAACAAACAAAAAACCTAGGTCAGGTCTAGATAACCATTAAAGCTCTGCTAGATAGCCAAGCTATGGCAGATTGCAAAAATGTCTCAATTTTTCACTCCTCCCTGTATCCACACTCTGCATTGTTATTTTACAGCTACTGTCATCAAGAGGTGGAATCCTTTTGTCCACCCCTTGTATCTGGTCTGACCTAATGACTTGCTTTGGCCAAGAGTAAAACCATATTGGGCCAGTTTTAAGCGCTGGCCTTGAGAAGCCTTGACTGCTTCTTTCTCTTAAAACCCTGCCATCCACTGTGTGAATTTATCCAAGCTAATCAATTGTGTGATGAGAGACAAGTGGCCCAGTCAATCTAGCACCTCGGCCAGAAAATTGTGAAAGTCAGTGAGGGAAGCCATCCTAGACTAGTCAGCGCTGGTCTACCCACCGCCGCCCTCCTCTGTATGAGCAAGTTCATTTGAAATAAGTTGAGCCCAGGATCACCAAAACTACCCACTGACCAAAAGTCTTGTGAGAAATAATCAAATGATCATCAAGTTAATAAGCAAGTGAGTTTGGGGGTAGTTTGTTACTCAGCAAAAAAAAAAAATAAATAAATAAACTCAATCATGCAATCAGGAAAGCAAATATTAGTCATAAAGAAACTAATTTACAATTCTACAAGCATTTTTTATTTCTTTCCTATGTTTCTTTTTTTCTGAAAGTACTTGTAAAATGTATTTACTGGGTTATAATTTTATGAATTCATGAAACAGATACTTCTATTATGTATAAGATGTCCCCATTTTGGAATATTTGAGATGAAAAAGTCCTAAAAAATGATCAAATCTGCGAAAATGGATTTTAAATTACTTTAAAAAAATATATCAAATAGGAGAAAGTTTCTTAAGAAAATGGAAAAATTAAAGGGAAAATGCACAGGTTTGAAGTTGAGGTAGGCTGATCTCCCCTCTCTTAATTTATAGCACTGTGAAAACCTGATGTACCGCAGAGCCACCATATTCATGAGACCAAGAGCACGGAGTGGCAGAAGGTATTTTTAACAAAGTCATCAAGGCACTCATGAGGATGGCGCATTTTCCATGAACAAGCAGCATAACTGAGTGCCTTTCTCTAACACCACACAGCATAATGGAAATGGCACTTTCTGAATACTGATTCTCCCACAGGGAACTTGACAGTAAACTAGGAAAAAAGATCACAGGTTCTGACAGCTGATTGGTGAATTAATTAGGTCTTACACTTTTTTTTCATGCTATTGTAAATTACATGTAGAGCATGCACTCAGAGTCATAAAAAGATTCCAAGGATGCTAAATGTCACACAATAGTAGGGCAAAATGTAATGAGAATCTGAAGGGAGGCTCAGTGTAAACAGGTTTACTAGAGACTTGCTGAGATTAAGCTTATTTCTTCTTAGGGGGAAATTTAGATTTGAGTGACAAAATTATTTAGTCTCCAAGCAAAAGGAATTAATGTATTTTTTAAAAGTACTTTCTCTAAAGTTTTCTTCATATAGACTTCTTATTGTAAACTTTTTCTTATCAATCTTTAAAGTCATTTGTCCTCATGTATCTTATCAAGTGATGGGAAAATTTGAGGAGAGACCACCAAGGGAACCAGTTTTCATTCTGCAATGATTACATTATTATTACTGTGAACTATAATCTCTCAAGAAATAGTTTTTTGTTGTAGGCCTCTATTGATAAGTGCATCTTGTTAGGTAACATATTGTATTTTATTTATCAGCTGTGAGTTTGTGAGCAAGTTAATCTCTTGAGTCCTCAGTTTTTCCATCTGCAGAATGAGGCTCATGATAATATTCTTTTCATAAGACTGTTACGGGGATTAATAAAGTAAACACAAAGTACTTGAAATAATGTCTGGCACAGTGTTATAGAAGCTGTTGCATAAACACTGATACAAGAATGATGTTCTCTTATTTCCACTGACATCCATTTTCATTTAAACATTGGTTTACTTGGTGGACAACGATTTTGAGTTCCAATTCTGAATGAAAATGGATTTTTCCTCGGAAGAGAGTTTTCATGGAGTTTAAGTATAAAAATACTAACAGAACTTCACATATTGAGGGTAGGTGTATAAGGGTTCCCAGTACACTTACTATTTTCACTGTTATCTTCTGTAGCTGGGAAGATAAGGAGATAAACATAGGGGAGATGTGATATCTGTCAGTCAGAAAATACAAGTACTTAAATTCATTTCAAGGCTCTTTTCTGGTGTGGAGAAGGGAATGGCAACACATTCCAGTATTCTTGCATGGAGAATCCCCATGGACAGAGGAGCCTAGTGGGTTAAAGTCCGTGGGGTCGTAAAGAGTCGGACACTACTGAGTGACTAAGCATTTCAGCTGATAAACTGATGATGATCTAAGTGTGCAGAGGTGCAGTTGTGCTTTGATTAACTATTTGCCATGCCCTGTGGGAAAGGCATGCAGTACATGCAAAACTGATTCAATGCACCTCAACTCTGAGCAAAAGATTGGGAAGGGCCGTGAAGAGGATGCAAATCAATTGCTGAAATAAGCTTCTTGCCTTCATATCTCCAACACAGCTATTAATATTGGGTTGGCCAAAAAGTCCATCCAGGTTTTTCTGTACAATGAAAAATCCACATGAACTTTTGGGCCAAACCCAATACTTTCACTTTTTTGCAATAAAACACTGATCGTTGACAAAACATTGGTACAGAAAGAAAATGTAAAGCATTTAAAAGGTCATTCTTAAATTTAGTTCCTTTCTCTTCCCTTGTCTGCTGTTCACTGAAGGTAACTACTGAGTCATGAAGGAATCAACCATTGCAGCCACAGGATGCCTGAAGACCAGTATGAGGTTGAGATAAGTACAAAAGTGAACCAGTATTTTTGAAAGGATCCATTTGAGATTATACCTGAACTGGTAAACATTAAAATATCTGAGGTTTGAAAGTATCTTATTGAAATAAATGGGACCCTGATATTCATAAGAAGCAAAAAATGCTACCATAACTAGGTAATATGAGATATTTGGAAAACAGAAGTAAGAAATTAAATACTTACATTGAGAGAGTATGCTGCATTCTGCTTATTCCTAAGAGGATTTGAGATGGCTAACTAAGTTGTTTTGGGTGTAAGATAAAAATATCCTTTTTTAACATGGATGGGTTCAATAATGTTAGGGATAAAGTTAGTTCCTGCTTGAAAACAAGTAGCTAATGTCTAGAGGAATCCAGGACTACTGGACTTCTTTCTCAGACCACAGGGCCACATTCTATGTCATTTCTAAAGAAACTGTCTACAAGGAATACTGGCAATTGGGCAAAGCTCCACTTTCTTATTACCAGTGTTTAAGACCTAAATGCTAAGATGGAGAACGGTGATAAGCTGTGTTGGAACCAGGATTTGGGTTAGAAGTCTGACAGATTTCTGCTACTCTACTTCAAATTCAAGACCGAACTGTGTAGTGGACACTGATCAGATCAGATGCCTTCAAGGAAAATACAGATGAGAGGGACCTGCCTAGGGATTATGTCCTTGGTCAGTTTACCATGTGGAGAGATAGAAAGGAGAAGTGAAGTGAAAGTCACTCACTCGTGTCTGACTCTTTGCCACCCCATGGACTGTAGCCTGTCAGCGCCTCTGCCCACGGAATTCTCGAGGCCAGAATACTGGAGTGGATAGCCATTCCCTTCCCCAGGAGATCTTCCCAACCCAGGGATTGAACCCAGGTTTCCCACATTGCAGGTGGATTCTTTACCATCTGAGCCACGAGGGAGAAGAGTGCCTTAATAAGATGACTGAGCTTCTCCATCTAGGAAGACCTCAGCCTTTAGAGTGAAATAAAGATAAGGCAGACTCATGCCTACACACCTATGTGTTCATCAGTGACTATCCCACAGTACATTAGAATCTCAGTTTAGATTATTGTCTCTTCTTCTTGGGACTTACTTACATCTTCTTTCTCCTTGAAAGCTCTTCCAACAGATATTGCATAGGTAATTCCTTTTCATTCAGCACCCAGCTTAAAATATCACCTCTACAATTAGGTCTTTTCTGACAACACAGTTCAAAGCAGCTCCTCAGGCTCTCAACCTGTTTTATTTCCAATTTAGCATGCATTATTACTGAATATTTTCTTTTGCCTATTTTTATTGTTAATGAACTCCACACCTTACAACACCCATTGAGAACATTAACTCTGTGAGGACAAGTATTGTATCTATATTGCTTACTCACAGACATATGAATTGTAAGTGAACATGATAGGCACTCAATATATGTTAACTGAATGTATACATTCATGAATGTGTGTGTGTGTGTGTTGGTAAGCCAAGAAAAGTATCAGAAAAAGAGCTGCTTCTTGGGAACTTCTTATATCAATATTAGCCAGAGCTAACATTTACCAACAATATGTATTAATATATTAAGTGATTATCTGGTTAACATTCACAACACCACAATAATATAAACACTGAAAGAAGACAAGATGGCATCCTGACCAAACCTACCCTAGAACCAAATAAAACACATGGTATTCATGCTTAGACTGATCAAAGGCAGTTGTACTGCATACCATATATGCCATTCAACCCTATTTACTCACTGACACATGAAACAGAATTAATTATAAGCTTCCTAGCATCCTACAAAGACCTTCAAGTAAATCGATTACATGATCTATTGGAATGATAAGCTAAAAATAAACAAGTTACCAGGAAAAACCTACTCCCAGTTTGGAGTGCTGAAACTGGAGGAAGTGTGTTGCATTGCTCCTTATTGGAGACACTCTACACAGAATGAAGAAGAACCATACCATGAATAACATTACTACAATAAATGTAAGCATAGGTTTTTGATATCTGTTAACACAATTCAGCATAAGTTGATTGTACTGATTCAATTTAGTGAACCTCTATAGAGTAAATACAAAGATTTTAATAGTCTTATTTAATCCACTGATAAAATTAAAGTTATATTTACAAATGAAAAATATTCATATCATTCAGGCAATCCTCCCTCAATATTATTTCTTTCTACTACTTTGCTGATTAATACTGGCTGGGAAAAATTATGGTGTATATATTCTATGATAAGTAACAGATTGTACTCATTTGGTGTTACTAATTAAAACATATCCTTAGGTTTTAAAACATGCATAATTTTGGCATCTTCTTAGATGCCTAAAGCAGAATACTTATGTGGACAGGCTGCCATTGTACCTATGCAGAGAAGTACAAAAGGGAATATTTGTAGCCAACATCTAGACTTTCTTCAGGAAAAACTCTGCTCTTACCCAATACGTGAACTTTCTTATTGAAAGGTCAACACCTTATCCTAATCATAATCATAAATTATTAAAAAAATTAATAAACAAGGTACCCATAAAATATTCAACTTTAATCCATGCTGCAAAATGTACTCCTAGGTAACTAATTGTTGGGCTCTAACTCAAGAACAGTGAAATGGCAAAGCATATAGTTAGCAATGGTTGATGTTAAGTCATTCTTTTACCATCATTAATACATGAACCTCAATAACAATATCACACCATAAGCAGTAGTTTCATCATCCTATTTTCATAGACTATTAAGGCCTCAGAAACCTCCCCTAAATTTCCAAAGTGGCAGATGCAGTAAGTGGAAACCAGAATGCTGCACTGGGTTTGAGACTGCAACCACTAAAACATTCTGTTTCACTATTGGAAACATGTCAGATAGGTGAAATTCATAGATTTGGGGAGCTAAAAAGAATCTTGAGATTCACTTTCTTGGCCTTCTAATACAGATGAACTAAAACTGAGTAAACAGTTGACTTAAAGTTGATATCCTAGCTGATATCCTATTCTATTAAAATAGAATCATTACAAGAAGATTAAACCTCAACATTCTCAGAAAGGAAATGAGGGCTTAAATATTTCGACCCACATACTCCTGAATTTCTCTCTCAACTTCAGCTCTGAAGACAGCCTACTTATTTCACTTTCTTCAAGGTAATAAAGCCAACACTTCCACCCTCTGCCTCATTGGAAAAATTCATCATTAAAGTATTCCCAGATCAAGACTACATCCTCCAAGCTGAACTACTACCACTGGGAGACAAGCCTAAACCAAAAATCCCTGAAGAAATTCTACATTTTTTCTAAACAAAATTTCTCTATAAAATCATCTTAAATTAAGAAAACATTAGCAAACCTAATCCAGCAATACATAAAATGGATCATACAACATGATCAAGTTGGATTTATCCCAGGGTTACATGAAAGGCTCAACACATAGACCTAGAGATTGTCATCCTGAGTGAAGTAAGTCAGACAGAGAAGGAGAGATACCATATGACATCCTTTATATGTGGAATATAAAAAGAGATCAAACAAGAGAACTCAGTTACAAACAAAAAGACACTCACAGACTTAGAGAACGAACTTATGGTTGTTGGAGGTGGATGGGAAGAGCGGACAGTTGGGGAGTCTGGGATGGACACATACATACTACTATGTTTAAAATGGATAGCTGACAGGACATCCTGCATAGCACATGAAACTCTGCTCAATGTTGCGTGGTGGCCTGGATGGGAGGGGAGCTTGGGGAGAATGGATTCATGTGTATGTATAGCTTCACTGTTCATGGGAAATTGTCACAACACTGTTAACTGGCTATATATCAATACAAAATAAAAAGTTTAAAGAAAATCAATAAATGTGATACACAACATCAACAAAATGAAAGATAAAAACCACATGATCATCTCAACAGATACAGAATAAACATTTGACAAATTCAACATTCATTCATGACAAAAAACTCCCATCAAAGTGGCTATAGAGGGAACATATCTCAACATAATAAAGACCCTTTATGACAAACCTATAGCCAACATAACACTCAACGGGGAAAAGCTGAAAGCTTCCCAATAAATTCAAAAACAAGACAAGGATGCCTCTCTCACTACCTCTCTTTTACATAGTATTGGAAGTCCTAGACACAGTAATCAGACAAGAAAAAGAAACAAAATGTATCCAAATTAGAAGGGAATAGGTAAAATTATTAATATTTGAAAATGATATATAGAGTAACATAGAGAATCTTAAAGTCTCCACACAAAAACTGGTAGAACTAATAAATAAAGCAAGGTTGTAGGACACAAGATTAATACACAGAAATCCGTTGTGTTCCTGTATACTAATAATGAAATATCAGAATGAGAAAGTAAAAAAAAAAAATCCTGCTTAAAATCACATATCAAAAAAGATCCAGTATTAAAATTAATGAAGTAGGGCAAAGGCCTATATGCTGAAAATTATAAAACACTGATGAGGGAAACTGAAGATGATTCAAAAGAATGAAAAGATATACTATGTTCTTGTATTATAATAATCAATATTTTAATATAGCCATATTACTCAAAGAAATCTACAGATTTAATGCAATCCCTATCAAAATACTCAGGATATTTTAAGAGAGATAGAAAAAAAAAAAGTCCAAAATTTATAAGAAACCACTAAAGATCAGAATTGAAAAGGAATCATGAGATAAAAGAACAAAGCTGGAGGTATAACTCTCCAAGATGTCAGACAATACTGAAAAGCTATACTCAAAATAGTGTGGTATTGGGGGGCCGTGAATGGATATATATTAATAGATCAATGTAAGAGAATAGAGAGTCCAGAAATAAATCCACATACCTATGGTCAATTAATCTATGATGAGGAAGGCAAGAATAGGCAGTAAAGGAAAAACAGTCTCTTCAACACTAGAAAGCTGGATAGTCACATGTAAAATAATGAAATTAGAACATTCCCTCAAATCATATATAAAAATGTAATTAAAATGGTTTAAAGACTTAAATGTAAGAACAGCACCATAAAACTCCTAGAAGAGGACATAGGCAAAACCCTCCACTCTTTGACAGAAGTTGTAGCAATATTTTCTTGGCTCAGTCTCTGGAACCTAATTAAAAGGTTTGTACAACAAAGAAAAACTAATACGATGAAAACAAAAACAACAGCTTTGAGAACTGGAGAAAGTAAAGAGGATATATGGATGCCGCTGCTGTTGCTGTTTAGTCACTAACTCATGTCTGACTTCGTGACCCCATGAACTGCTGAACGGCCAGGCTCCTGTGTCCTCGGGAATTTCCAGAAAGGAATACTAGTGTAGGTTGCCATTTCCTCCTGCAGAGGAGCTTTATGACCCAGGGATCAAACCCGCGGCTTCTGTCGTGTCTCCTGCACTGGAGGCTGATTCTTCACCGCTGGACCACCCGGAAAGCCCAAATATATGTATGTACGTGTGTGTGCTAAGCCACTTCAGTTGTGTCCAACTCTGTGCGATTCTATGGACTGTAGCCCGCTAGGTTCCTCTGGCTCTGGGATTCTCCAGGCAAGAATACTGCAGTGGATTGCCATGCCCTCCTCCAGGTGATCTCTCAACCCGCATATCTTAAGTCTCCTGCATTGGCAACCAGGTTCTTTACCACTAGCACCACCTGGGAAGCCCCCAGATACATGTCTGTGTATAACTAATTCACTTTACTCTACACCTGAAACTAACACAGCTGTAAATGAAACAATACTCCCATTTCTTCTTAAAAAAGTCATATATAATTCTTTCAAATCTTCAGTTTCCCTCATTATCACATTTGCTCAGGGCAGTTATCTTTGAGTTTATCACTAACCTTTAACTTGTGCATTCAGTTCTCAGTTGGGAGTCTTCTGCTCCTATTCTGAGCTAACCTATTTTACAGACTCTGTTCAATGTACCTATTAATTTCATTCACATTCTAACTGCATGCTGGCTATCACACTGGATACATTTACTTTCTAAACTTGAATATATGCTTCTTTGTACAACATAAAATATCCCAGCTATAGTCATAATTTATTTCACTCTTAACCAATATTGATATACATACACATACATATTCTGCTATTTAAAATGAGGAAAATAATTTTTAAAAACTCACGTAAAGTTTTCAGGAAATAAACATTAGCATTAACAAATAGGTGCATAGTTCATTACCTGTGGGGGTGAGGGGGGCAAAGTTAAAATTTCCATCTGTCACTTTAGATGAAGATTGTGGACAAAGGAAAAGCAGTCAGTGTTTGCGAGGAAGGGGCTGAAAGTGAAGGTGAAAGTGAGCTTCTTTGTTAGAAGTTTCTAGAATATATGGGCTCTTTCCTTTCATTCTGCTTATGATACCTGTTTTAAACTCCTGTTAAAATGAAAGTTCTCAGTGCAAATTTCCATATGGTTTGGATATTTTTAAAAACCGCACCAACATTAAATGAAATATTAATAACAAATGAATTATATGTATTTCTCCTTCTTTTGCTGAAAAAATAAAACCACCTTCTATTTACTATCAAAGTATATCTGAAGACAGCCAGTGTCCTTTAGGGTTCACAAGAAGGGATAGATGGTAGACTTTCACATAAATTCAACCAGAAAACAAGATATTAACTTACCAGGATTACTGGAACTGACTAAAGGAACTATGCAAGGCTATACTATAAAAATATTCAAAGAAGAAATCATATTTCACAGTGTCTTCAAATCTGTCAAATTTACCATATTATAAGTGCCATTAAATGTTCTCTTTGATTGGAAGGGCCCTGTGAATGATGGACAGTTTTGTGCTACACAGATGAGCAATTTCCCCTAATTCTCTTCACATGACTGCTCATTCCTTGCCTCTTAGCTCATCCAAGTTAACATAATAGAGCCCCTTGCAAAACATGAGCCACATGCTTCAGCGTGCAGTTTATGATTTAAGTTTTATCAAAATGTCTTGATTTTTAAAATGTGAACAATTTAGTCTATTTTATGTATATTTAAGTTCCTTTCTATATGCCTTGAAATGTATTTCTATTTCTCATTTAATGTCTATTTGAATGTATAGAAAATGCATTTCATTTAGAAACCAAAACACCATCCTAGACTTGTGTGTTCATGTTTATGTCTGTTTCCATCATTTGTAGTTGGATAAACCATTTACATACAAGTCATTCCGTCTTCACTATTATTGTTTGTCTGACACACATGTGAAACAGTGCTAGAAGCAGGCAAATTCTCCCTGTTAGAAACTCATTTTTCAGAAGAAAATGTTCTTTTCTTCATTTATTGGCCCTCATGAGGACACGAGTAGCCCCATATATCTCCCTTTAGTTGTATTAAATGAGGTTTTCTTAGTAGTTACTAGCCAAGCCTTGTCATCCTGGGCACCCCTGGAATTCTAGTTCCTTTCTCTGTAATCTCAGGTGGTGAAAAGAAAGAAGTGATTGCAAATGTTTTAATTTACTGTCTTACAACTGAAAATAAAAATAAAACAAATAATAAAAATAAAACAAATAATAAAAATAAAATTCTTGTTGTGATGCTTGATGAAGGACCACTAGTAGAGAAAGACAAAGTAGAAAAACTAATAATATCTTCGAAGGAAAAGAAAGTAATCCACATTATAAATATCAAACCACTGAAGTAGTTTCTACTTCTGTAGCTGTAATTTTGTAAACTATAGGATGAGCAAATGTGAATTTAGGTATACCCTCCAGAATTAATGAAAAAAATAAAAAAGCCCAGATGTAACTCAACTACCACTTTAAATTAATAATAATCTACTTACAACACAACTACCTAAGTCATAAATACTAATAAAGAAAATATTTTTAGCCATTAAATTTTATGTATAACATGTGAACATGTTAACATAGTATTTAAAGAGACAAGATGACTTTACGCAAACAAAAACAGAGAACAGATTGTCTGAAACACATAATACATATGATAGTTTTACAGAGGAAAATGCAAAAGCCTAGAAGTGGTTGTCAATATGTCAGTAACTTCCCCAGTCACTTTAGAGCTAACAAGCCAGAGGAACTACTTAATTAAATGTGTGACCAAATAAAAGAAAATTTACTTTCTTCTTGGTATAAAGAAAATGAATCTTAATACAAAAAATAGTATTTCATTACATCCTGAAAATACAAATAAAATAAATTTTGCATTTACCTTATGTGATTAAATATCCAATGGACACTTTAGAAGCCCAGGTAGCTCATGATGCAGCTTCCCAGTGGCAGTCTTCAATTACTATAAATAAAAGGTGAAAGATAATGTTTAGAACAATATATATATCTGTAGAGTGATACTGATTAGCTGTGAAATGTTTATTACCACTCCCCATTGCCATTTAAATACTAACTCCCTCTTTATTGCTGTTATCATAGATTTTGCTAAATGCACAAAATAGAAATGCAAGTTATGCATTTCTGGGGCTTCCAAGGCACCAAATAGGCTCCAGATTACAAAACTACAAAAAATAAAAACTATTCAATCCCATCTCATTTTACTGGGAGAGGCAGTTGAAGTATGCAAACTAAAGCATTTATCATAGAAATATTTTATTATGTACACATTACCAATATAAATATTTTTCTAGTCATAACACTGAGTTATAAGTATTATGGGCTGTTGGCTCCTTGTCTCTTTTTACTATTGACTTCCTTGCAAGATTTAAGCAAGTATTCTTACTTTGTTTCATAATTTTCCTGGAGAAGATTCATAAAATATGGAAAATAATAGTTATAAGTTTGATATGCCAATATATAACATGTAGGCAAGTAGGTGGCTTCTACTTCTAGACAATATATACTATCTCTCTCTCTAGTCGCTAAGTCATGTCCGACTCTTGTGACCCCATGGACTGTAGCCTGCCAGGTTCCTCTGTCCATGGGATTCTCAAGGCAAGAATACTGGAGTGGGCTGCCATTTCCTTCTCCAGGGGATCTTCCTGATCCAGGAATCAAACCAGGGTCTCCTGCATTATAGGCAGATTCTTTACCAAATGAGCTATGAGGGAAGCTCTATACTATAGAGTTCAAAATTTAATAATACTATTTGTATAGAATGGGACTGTATTCCATCCCTCTCCTACATCTCCCTCAATCCAAACCTAATGCATAGACCTCAGGCACGGATCCAATTCTAAGGCATGGACATCAATAAAGCAGCATCATGGACATCTGTGTTCCACCTCCCACCCCTTTCTGAAACTCTAATCCATTAAGTGGCAAAGAAGATGACAGTAGGAACAGAGACAATGGGGGAAATGGTGTTCCTAACTTGGAAGTATAACTTTGGCAAGGGATGTGCGGCACATTAGAGCAGAAATAAATGAGCATCTTCTTATCCCATTGTAAGAGGGTCATATAAGTTCATGTTTTAAGGGTTGGATTCATATCAATTACATTACTAATTCAGTGTTTCTAAAAGCTGCTATCAGAAGCTGTGTGTGTACGTCTATGTGTATTAGTCACTCAGTTTATCTATTTAGTATATATAGATGCTCAGTATCTATAGATACTCTTTGCAATCCTATGGACCGTATAGCTTGCCAGGCTCCTCCATTCATGGGATTCTCCAGGCAAGGATACTGGAGTGGGTCGTCATGCCCTCCTCCAAGGGATCTTCAAGACCCAGGGGTCAAACCCATGTCTCTTACATCTCCTGCATTGGCAAGAGGGTTCTTTTCTGCTAGTGCCACCTGGGAAGCCCCAATATAGATAGCAAATATCTATATATACTAAATACTTATATGTTTACACAAATATATAGGTACTTACATATAATCTATAGCATATATATACATATACAATTTTCACTAGTTTCCTCAACTATGTGCTCTTTCATTTCTTTTGTTGGTTCTTGAGTATTAGAACTCACTTTGAAGAAAAATGCTTTCCAGACAAATAAATTTTGTATAGTGAATAACACATTGGGTTAGATTCCAGAAAGACATCAGAAGCTACCTTTACATTAGAGAGAAACAAACTTTGAAAGAAAATGTTAAACACTTTTAGCAAGAAAGGGAACACTCTAAACTTCATAATAATGGGACACTAGATGAAAATTACTGAAATGCCAAGAATGACTGTACAGCATTTTATAAGTTTCTGTATGTAATGTAGAATAACCCTGTTTTCCTAAAAACACATCAACTAGTCCAATGCCTCATCATATTCTAACTGTTAACAACTGATTGCCTTGATCTCATTTTGCTATTCATAGTTCTAAACAATACTGAACTTTTATTGAATGGTCACTGTGACAAGTGCTGTAATAGGTATTTTCATATGGTGATCTCATTTAATCAATAAAGATATACACAGTGCCATACTTTGCAGACAGCTGCCACTGTCCTATATTATATGTCTCAGCATAAAATCCTTAAATTGGAATTTGCACATTCCATAAAATAAAGTGCTACCTGCAACTAATTATAAGTTTTGTTTTATATCATTAAGTCACTCAGAATATTTTTTAATGTCTAAGGTGTTTATTGAATAATTACAAATATATATGGAATGTGAGAGCTATCAAATAAAATCTACTGTTTAGTTAATTGAAACATATTTTAATATTTTAGTGGAGTAGGGAGGTGATCCTGGAATATCACAAGTAACTTTCTTATGATCGTATCTAAAGATATGACATCTTTAATGAGGTAAGAATGCGTATTATATCAGGATTTCCTAACGTTGGAGAAGACAATTTAATTAAGACCAAATACTGTTTAAGAAAGACATAAAATAAGCTCTAATGGCAAAGTAAATAGCATATATGCAAAAGAAGTAGCCAGCTATAAAGAACAAAAGAGATTATTTTGTTAAATGAAAAAGAAATAAAGAAAGAAGGAAAGAAAACAATGTTTGGGACAGATAAGATAGTGGATAAAGAAGGTGGGGGAAATGTGTTGATAAAATCCATAAAAGTATGTTTATCTGTGTGTATTTCTTTTGATGGATGTTGAAGGAGTACAGCTATCTAAAGAGAAATTCCTTCTGAGTTTCCTGGGTTATTCACAGAATACTTAAGAAAAAAATAAAGCTATAATTCCTAAAAATGAAATCAATGGTTACAATAATGGGGTCAATAATCTGATCTTTGATACAGATCACCTTCTGGATAAAATGTAATGAATAAAGTAAGAAGTCAGGTCCAGATGTACTCCTAAATCATGTGACATATTCCTCTGAAATTTAGGAGATCCTTTTTTTTCCAGTAGTCATGTATGGTTGTGAGAGTTGACTATAAAGAAAGCTTAGTGTCGAAGAATTGATGCTTTCAAACTGTGGTGTTGGAGAAGCCTCTTGAGAGTCTCTTGGATGGCAAGAAGATCCAATCAGTCCATTCTAAAGGAAATAAGTCCTGAATATTCATTTGAAAGACTGATGCTAAAGCTGAAACTCCAATACTTTGGCCACCTAATGCGAAGAACCAACTCATTGGAAAAGACCCTGATGCTGGGAAAGATTGAGATCAGGAGAAGGGGATGACAGAGGATGAGATGACTGGATGGCATCACAATGTGATGGACATGAGTTTGAGTAGGCTCCAGGAGTTAGTGATGGACAGGGAAGTCTAACATGCTGCAGTCCATGGGGTCACCAAGAGTCAGACACGACTGAGCGACTGAACTGAACTTTACAACAAAGGGATCTAGGAAAGTAGCAGGAAAATAGTAGTAACAGAGTGAATACTACTCACAGGAAGGAGAGGCAAAGAATGAAAAGTCAGTTTCATAAAAATTGATCAGTGTAGCTTGGCTGAGCTAGAATGGCTCAGAACAAAGAATTTGAGGAAATATACCCTCAACATTTTGAGTGGGGCACACAATTTAAAATAAGTGATAATGCCTAGCACACAAGAAATGGGGACTTGATGAATGCGTACCTTCAAGTATTTAGTAAACATAAGGTAGGCCAAGCCAAGAAAAAAATAAAGAAGAATCTGTTTACATGCTTAGATTGTTCAATAAAATCACACTTATAGCTGGCAATGTACCTAGTAGAATCCTGAGTACCAACTTGGAAAAGGTACATAAAATGTACACATAATTTTTTACCATAGGTGTACAAAAATTATGTGTCTCTCCCCAAGATGACATGAGTAGTTATGACATAAATATAAGGCAATATTTTAAGTCTTCTGGCTTCCAAGTCAGTTCCCTTTTCATTATGTGATATTGTTTGCCTTATTTACCATTTCCTATGATGAGATGTGTGCATGTTAAGTCACTTCAGTCCTGTCTGAGCCTCTGCGACCCTATGGACCATAGCCTGCCAGGCTCCTCTGTCCATGGGATTCTCCAGGCAAGAACACTGGAGTGGGTTGCCATTTCCTCCTCCAGGGGATCCTCCCAAGGACCAAACCCATGTCTCTTACGTCTCTTGCATTGGCAGGTGAGTTCTTTACCACTAGTGCCACAAAGGAGTCTCTATTACAATTGAATCCCAAATGCGTATGATGCTAAGCATGTGATGACTGTAAGTACAGCATTGGGTTGATGAGAGGATGAACATATAGTGAATTTACCACAGTCCCCAGCACTTGGTGTGTGATCTAAATGGTAGCTTTTATTATTATCTACAAAATGAGAGAAAATATTAATAAGAGGAGGATACAGTGGTAAAGAGAAAAAAAAATATTAAAGGGATCAATGAACATGCTATAACACCAATTTTAGGTGGATTAATATTTTTAAAATACAACCAGGGCTGACTTAACCCCTATACAAACAAAAGTGACTTTAACTTCAAGGTTAGAGATGTATCAATATAAATTATAAAAGAATTACTCTTGTATTTACTTCTTTAAACAAATATAATAATATTTTAAATTGATTCAAACAGAGGTAAGAATATACTTTATGTTTAAGGAGTATTTGAAAACAAGGGGGAAAAAATAGCCATCTTCCTGAACCTTCAATGCTATTTTAGAGGGAAAACATTCCTGCACAGTGAATATTTATAGATACGAATACCATTTTGTTAGGAATTTATATCTCTACTTTCACAAGTGTTTAAGAGGAAAAGTTAGAAAAACCTCTGCTTTAAATGAAAGGGTAGACAATTTTACCATTCTTCTGTCTTTTCCCACAACATTTTCTAGTGATTCTTATACTTTATTTCAAAGTGAGGGAAAACAGAGATCTAACCCCCAAGGAAATATGTAGTATGTATATGGCATCTTCTCCTAAAAGTAAAGTAATTCTCTCACAGAATTTTTTAACCACTATTATTAACACTTAGTATACAATAGTCTGTGGGCTCTATGCAACCTAATTCTCAATTGATGTATTTGAGAACCTTCATGTAAACATATGGGGCTTCCCTGGTGGCTCAGAGAAAGAAGCCACATGCCAATGTAGCAGACACAAGAGATTCAGGTTTGATCCCTGGGTCAGGAAGATCCCCTGGAGAAGGAAATGCCAACTCACTCCAGTATTTTTGCCTGGGAAATTCCATGGACAGAGGAGCCTGGAAGGTTGCAGTCCATGGGACCTCAAACAGTTGGACATGGCTGAGCGACTAAGGACAACAAACACAATATAGACTAGAAGGAAAGTGAAATAACATGCCTCGCTTGTGCCTAGATATGGATGCTTTAAAGAGATTATTTAATTTAATCATCATAGAGTAAATCATGTGAGATAGACACTACTGTCTCTTTAAAAATGCATAACCGTGATGACCTAGAGGTGTGGGATGGGAGGGGTGGAAGCCAGGTGTAAGAGGGAGGGGATATATGTATACATATATATACACATACATACATAGAGGTGATTCACTGTCGTACATCAGAAACCAACACATTGTAAAGTAATTATCTTCCAATTAAAAATACAGAACTGAGGCTTAGAAAGTGACACAATAATTTTTTCACGATCACAGACCTTTCCATTATGTAACACTCCCTTCAAAGCACTAGCTATGGATACCTTTGGTCATGAGACTGGTTAGAACAAATGCTAAACTGAATGCAATGGTGCTTAACAAAACTCGAAACCTGTAACGAGTGTAGAGACCAGAACTGGATGAGTTAAGTGTTTTATCACCAACATTTCAGGATTGTTACATAAAAGAGTAAGTCGGAATAAAGGCTTTTCCTTCTTTTGTGTATTTTTGGCCACTGTTTCAAAAGATGGATATTAAACTATAATAAATCTGTTTTATAATTAATTTCAAATTTTGGACTTACTCGAAATTTTTATTAAGATTTATAAAAGTACAATACCAAATACCTTAAAAAGGTGTTTTTGCATGAAAATAAAAACTAACTTGCTTAAGTAATAATACAATATTCTTAACAAATTAGATAATATAAATAACATTTCCTGGGAACATAAATGCATTCAACATTACTTTTCCATTAGAATTGAAAAAATATAATATACCATCCAGTTAATCTTAATTTGAATATAACAAAGTAGCTGTATAAGTCTTAATTTTAATATCACAAAATGGCTCTGCTAAAACTGAGTGAGGCTATATAATCCATAATTCTATAATATAGTAAATAGGCTATACTATTTACTAGAGCACCAGAGGGTTTTAAGAAGGGAAAAGGAGAAATGCATTCACTGAGTAATTCATTCACTGAATCTTGTATTCACTAGAAATTTCTAATACTAAATTTAACATTATTTTTTGAGTTAAAAAAATATAATGACAGTATTACTTGATTGAATCGCTCCACAGAGATTCCACTTATAACACGTTTCCCTAGAGCATGTCCAAAGAGAATTCTGCCCTTAGAGTACAGTAAATTTATTTGAACATGAAATGCACATTGCCTGTTCTTTATATAGAAAAATAATAATAAAATGAGGAATTTTGATTCTTTTTTAAGTTGACTCATTTACATCTGCTTTGTTTGGTGGCTCCCAGTAGAACGACAAGGACTTCAATCTGGATTGCTTTGGTGGCTTATATCTCCTTTTATTCTTGACTTTCTTAGAGATGTACATGGCAGAGATACTGGCATTTTTATTTGCTTTAATCTTTCAAAACCCAAGAGTGAAAGAAATACGCTGTTATCTTTTTATTAGGTCAATCGAGTCAAAAGTTTTCATTGTGCTTCAACTTTAAAAAGTTGAAATTCTACTGCACCTACAAATTCTGCAAGTGAACTATATATTTCATTGGCTATTAAAACATATTTGTTAAAAATCTATTTCTTTAAAATATACACACATACATATAAGACAATTTTGTGCTTTGTACACATTAATATAATAATAATAATTGATATACACATAAAGCTTATCATATGTAAGGCACTAGGTACTTTACATCTATTTGCTCACTTAATTCTCACAAGAATAAAATAATACTATTTTTCTCAATTGAAAGATGGAAAATTGAAGCACTGAGAGATTAAGTAACCAAGTGACAGAACTGGAATTTAAACCAAGGCAGAATGACCCCAGAGGTGAGCTGTTAACAATAATATACCTCTGATTAGAAGATATTAGTAATGGCATTTTGATAACAGCATATACAAAAAAAGTGTTAACATCTGAATCCACACGTAATCATAAATATCAAACCACAGAAGTAAATATAAGGTGGCAGAAACAGTTCTGTGAAAAATAATAGAGCTAGGGATCACATTGAATCTGTAGATTGCATTTGGTAGTATAGTCATTTTCAAAATATTGATTCTTCCTACCCAGGAACACGGAATATCTGTTCATCTACTTATGCCATCTTTGATTTCTTTCATTAGTGTCTTATAATTTTATGTGTACAGTTCTTTTGTCTCCTTAGGTAAGTTTATTTCTAGATGTGTAATTCTTTTTGTTACAATGGTGAAGGGGATTGATTCCTTAATTACTCTTGCTGATTTTTCATTGTTAGCATATACAAGTGCAAGTGATTTCTGTGTATTGATTTTGTATCCTGCAACTTTGCTAAATTCACTGATTACCTCTAGTAATTTTCCGACACTAGGGTTTTCAATGTACAGTATCATGTCATTTGCAAAGAGTGATAGCTTTACTTCTTTCTTGATCAGGATTCCTTTTATTTATTTCTTTTTCTTCTCTGATTGCTGCAGCTAGGACTTCCAGAACTATGTTGAATAATAGTGGTGAAAGTAAACACCCTTGTCTTGTTCCTTATCTTAGGGGGAAGGCTTTCAGTTTTTCACCATTGAAAATAATGTTTGCTGTAGGCTTATCATATATGGGCTTTAATATTTGAGGTAGGTTCCTTCTATGCCCATTTTTTGAAGAGTTTTAATCATAAATAGGTGATGTTGTCAAAGGCTTTTTCTGCATCTATTGAGAATATCACAAGGTTTTTATCTTTCAATTTGTTAATATGGTGTATCACATTGATTGATTTGCATATATTGAAGAATACTTGCATCCCTGGAATAAACCCAACTTGATCATGGTATATGAGTGTCATGATATTTGCTGAATTCTGTTTTCTAAAATTTTATTGAAGATTTTTGCATTTATGTTCTTCAGTGATATTGGCCTGTAGTTTTCTTTTTTTGTGTCATCTTTGTCTGGTTTTGGTATCAGGGTGATGGTGGCCTCATAGAATGAGTTTGGAAGTGTTCCTTCCTCTGCAATTTTTTGAAAGAGCTTTAGAAGGATGGGCATTAACTCTTCTCTAAATGTTTGATAAAATTCTCCTGTGAAGCCATCTGGTCCTGGGCTTCTGTTTTTGGGGATATTTTATATCACAGCATCAATTTCAATGCTTGTGATTGGGTAGTTCATAATTTCGATTTCTTCCTGGTTCAGTCTTAGAAGATTCAACTTTTCTAAGAATCCATCCACTTTTTCCAGGTTATCTCCTTTATTGCCATATAGTTGTTCATAATAGTCTCTTATAATCCTTTGCATTTCTGTATTGTCTGTTGTAACCTCTCCTTTTTCATTTCTAATTTTGCTGATTTGATTCTTCTCTCTCTCTTTTTTTTTGATGAGTCTGGCTAAAGGCTTGTCAATTTTGTTTATCTTCTCAAAGAACCAGCTTTTAGTTTTCTTAGTCTATACTACTGTTTCTTTCATTTCTTTTTCATTTATTTCTGCTTAGATCTTTATAATTTCTTTCCTTCTATTAATTTTTTTTTGTTGTTGTTGTTGTTCTTCTTCTTTTTCCAGTTGTTGTAGGTGTAAAGTTAGGTTGTCTAGTCCATGTTTTTCTTGTTTCTTGAGGTAGGATTTTATTGCTATAAACTTCCCTCTTAGGACTGCTTTTGCTACATCCAATAAGTTTTGAGTTGTCATGATCCCTATCAAATTACCAATGGCATTTTCCACAGAACTAGAACAAAAAAATTTCACAATTCATATGGAAACACAAAAGACCCCAAATAGCCAAAGCAGTCTTGAGAAAGAAGAACGGAGCTGGAGGAACCAACGGACTGACTTCAGGTTATACTAAAAAGCTATAGTCATCAAGACAGTATGGTACTGGCACAAAAACAGAAATGTAGAACAATGAAATGAGATAGAAAGCCCAGAAATAAACCCATGCACCTATAGGTATCTTATTTTTGACAGAGGAGGCAAGAATATACAATGGGGCAAAGACAGCCTCTTCAATAAATGGTGCTGGGAAAACTGGACAGCTACATGTAAAAGAATGAAATTAGAATACTTCCTAACACCATACACAAAGATAAACTCAAATGGATTAAAGACCTACATGTGAGACACAAAACTATAAAATTCTTAGAGGAAAACATAGGCAGAACACCCGATGACATAAATCAAAGCAAGATCCTCTATGACCCACCTCCTAGAGTAAAAGAAATAAAAATATAAGTAAACAAGTGGGACCTGATTAAACTTGAAAGCTTTTGCACAGCAAAGGAAACTATAAGCAAGGTTAAAAGACAACCCTCTGAATGAGAGAAAATAATAGTAAATGAAGCAACTGACAACGGATTAATTTCCACAATATACAAGCAGCTCATACAACTCAATGCCAGAAAAACAAACAACCCAATCAAAAAGTGGGAAAAAGACCTAAATAGACATTTCTCTAAAGAAGACATAAGATGGCTAACAAACACATGAAAAGATGCTCAACATCACTCATTATTAGAGAAATACAAATCAAAAGTACAATGAGAAAAGTACAATCACCTCACACCAGTCAGAATGGCCATCATTCTACAAAGTCTACAAACAATAAATGCTGGAGAGAGTGTGGAGAAAAGGGAACACTCTTGCACTGTTGGTGGGAATGTAAATTGATACAGCTACTATGGAAGACAGTATGGAGATTCCTTAAGAAACTAGGAATACAATCACCATATGACCCAGCAATCCCACTCCTAGGCATATACCCTGAGGAAACCAAACTTGAAAAAGACACACGTATCCATTGTTCACTGCAGCAGTATTTACAAGCTAGAACATGGAAGCAACCTAGCTGTCCATCGACAGATATGGATAAAGAAGGTGTGGTACATATTCACAATGGAATATTATTCAGCCATAAAAAGGAACACATTTGTGTCAGTTCTGAGGAAGTGGATGAACCTAGAATCTATCATACAGAGTGAAGTAAGTAAGAAAGCGAAAGATAAATATCATATTCTAATGCATATATACGGAATCTAGAAAAATAGTACTGAAGAATTTATTTACAGGGCAACAGTGGAGAAACAGACATATAGAATAGACTTATGGACATGGGGAGAGGATAGGAGAGGGTGAGATGGATGGAAAGAGCAACATGGAAATCTACATTACCATATGTAAAATAGATAGTCAACGGGAATTTGCTGTATGGCTCGGGAAACTCAAGCAGGCGCTCTGTATCAACCTAGAGGGGTGGGATGGGGAGGGAGATGGGAGGGAGGTTCAAAAGGGACGGGATATATGTATACCTAAGGCTGATTCATGTTGAGGTTTGACAGAGAACAACAAAATTCTGTAAAGCAATTATCCTTCAATAAAGAAATAAAATAATTTTAAAAATAATGACAGAGATAAATGTCTCTGAAAGGATGATTCATTCCTACTTAGTTCACCAGACACTCACATGGTAGATTATCAAATACATAGTAAACCAGTATCCAACAAATATTTGAGTGTATTAACAAGTAAATCAAGATGCTCATGTGAGCACTGGCATTTGTGCAATCCTGAAATAGGAGTGTCAGTTCCAAACATAATAAACGTGTAGACTAGCCTGGATTCAGCACACATCTTCATTGGGTTCACAGTTCTCATTCCTCACCCTCAACTCCACCATGCAACACTTCCACATCTTCTCTTTAGTCCTAGTCACTTATGTTCCAATTACAACTGCCTCAATTCCTATTTATTAAATTCTTGTTCTATACTGCATTCATTTAACAAATGAATGAAAAAAGTCCAGTGTGATTCCAGTTACTATTTGTACACTTTAACTGAGGCTATTGAAAGAAGATATCATAATTCAGGATAGTGTCCTAATGTTGAGAACATCAGGCAATAATACCACAGGTCAAAAATCCAAACCCAGAAAATTATATGCCATTGTTATATTATATTGGGTTCTTCCTCTCTTGCCTGCTCAGGTGCATCCTAAATTCATTGACTTGCTGTCACCTTTATTTCCTATCTCCTGGATTACTCTCATGGCTTCCTAATCAGTTTTCCTACTTATCCTCTTGCCCTCCCAATGTAATGTCTACATCACAACCAGAATTATCTTAAAAGATCAACTGGATCACATCTTTCCATAAATGACTTCCCTTTGCACTGTGGAGATTTTATATTTTTCGTTTTCTTCCAGTCTCTCTCTTTGCCTCCTGCCCTCTGTCTTTTTATCTTTCTAGCCACAGCTGAGCTCTCCAGTCTAACCCCATCACTCACCAGGCTATATCTGCGCTGGAAGTTTGGCCCCTTGCAGTGGCGAAGCTGTACATGGCCTGTTCCTCTGTTAGAGCCATCCTCTCCCCACTCTATCTAGCCATTTGCTTTTTAGGTTGGCTTAAATGTCATTTCCAAATGTACGCCTTATGCTAAATGGGAAAACTTTCATACTCTATTATGGCTTCCTCACGTTCTCTTCCCTGTCATGTCTCAGAATAAGTAGTGGGTTTGAGTACAAGCTCTATACCCAGACTCTTTGACTAGCAACTGAATGCATAGTTACTAGTCTGCATGACATTGGAGAAGCTGCTTATTTTTTCTATGCTCCACTTTCCTTATTTATAAAATGAGATACAATATTATCTACCTAAAGTGATAGTTGTGAGAACTAAGTTAATACATGCAAACACTCAGAATAGTGCCTGATAATTATTATAACATTGCCCACATTAAGTACCCAATAAATGTGAGCTATTATTGTTCAGTGAAATTGTAATTATCTGTATACTTATTTGATTATTTTCTCATAAACACACAAACCCAAGGAAATCAGCAACCATGGTAATATTCTTACCACCATAAACTTGGTGCTTCTAACAGTGCTTAACTTAAAAAGAGCTTGATATAAATACATATCAAATGAATCAGTTGAATAAACACATGAATCTATAAATGCATAAAATAAAGAATTTTTAAAAAGGAAAGAATATGGATCAAGCATCTTTGGACAGGTGGGACTTTGCTGTCCATGAAATTATAAAATATAGACTTGGGATAACATGTGACAGTTGGTTTCACTTGTTTGGAAAGCTGACTGGATCTAAAGAAACCTTATTTATATCCATACAACTCTTTCACAATTCAAATGTATTGAAGAATGATTAAAACACCTGAAAAAAAGATGGGAGGTTTTTTTTCCTCCTTTCATTTCTGTCATGATTGCTTTTTAGCAGATACAGGAAATTTGATGACTCTTAAGAATAAAGTTCTTATACAGTATTTCTGAGTTAAAAACGAACGAACAAACAAACAACAACAAAAAAACCCCTCTACTATTATCAAAGTTCCAATAAATTCTTTAGGACTAGAGTACATCAAAAAAACTTAAAGCCCACTTTCCCACATAATTCATCTTCCACATTTGGTTCTGATTTCCTTGAGTTGTTTTAAACCTGCCAATAATATAACCAACAAAATGTAGATGCTTTTCAGAAAATTATTGCTACCCTCCTCCTCAGAAAAGAAAATATGACTAGATATCTTAAAAAAGAAAAAAAAAAAAAAAAAAACCTAGTGCTTACAATCCTGGTAACCTCTATTTCGATATAGATTTGCAGATAAAATTGCATGCATGCAACGTCCTGTTGATCTGCTTTTTTTTTCTTAGACACACTCATTTGGTCTGTTAATGTCTTAGAGATATTGACTCATCTTGGCAAACACTGTTGACAATGTTTGTGTTGAACCTTCGGTTTCCCTCTCTAATACCAGAACTGAGGTATTATTGTGTATAACTTAATAACTAAGCCCCTGAAGACAATGTGAATCATGGATCAATTCTAGCTTCTTCTGCAACAAATTTTGTTCCTTTTATAAGATATTGAAAAAGTATTGAACAATGTTGTTCAACAATTCACTTATTGGCTCTACATTTATTAAACAAATACCTTGGGAAGGGACTGAGACTGAAGGAAAAAAAATAGGGCAAGCTGCTCCCCTGGAAAAACTCACAGATCACCAACTCTGCTGTTTCAGATACATTAGAAAGTCTCCTTTATTATTAGAAAGTCTCCTTAAGTTGCATGTAGGAGAATTTCAATCTTGTTCTAATGTGTAGCTGTGTACTGGATACTCTATACCTCGCCTATTAATGAAATTATTAAGTGGATATCATGATACTAAAAGTTACCAAAAAGGAGACACCTGGGCTCAGAATTCAAAGTAAACCTCCCTACATTATTTAGATAATAAGGAGCAAACCCAGGATTTGAACATTGTGCTTTCTGCTCTAAACCTAAGCTTGCTGAGCTCAGTCTCCCTTTCTCTGTAAGCACTGCCTTTCCTAACAAAGAGGATGAAAAGCTGGTAACCATACAGTTGTAAGGGACGGTTCATTTCAATGACTTCTTCTGCAAAAGGGGCAACATAGCAGAATTCAACCCCCGCCAGTGGTAACAGGCATTTCAGCCAGATGTGCAAAGCCTCTGTATCTTATCACCACCATCTCAGCCCTTATACAGGGACAGATGGAGAAGAGAGAAAAGTGGGAAATGGAGGGGAAAAATGGAAAACAGGAAGAAGAGAGGGATATGGGCATGGGTGGGATGTTTTTGCCTAGAGAAAAGCATGTCTAGGAGATGGAGCTGACCACGCACACCAAGAGGGTCCAGCCTGCAGTGGATGCATCAACTCCTAAGCCATAGTCATATGCTTGCTGAAAGGCCGCATCACATTCAAACACCTTTACAAAACGAAGTCCTTTAAATTATATCAGTTTAGCCTAAGCACCATCTGAAGAATTTTGAAAGAAAAATCTAGTAGAGATTAGGAAGTAGAGTGCAGACTAGAGAGAATTAGGCTCTTCTCAGAGAAAGTTTATGATTTACTCACCCATAAGGTAATTTTTGGAGAAGGAAATGGCAACCCACTGCAGTGTTCTTGCCTGGAGAATCCCAGGGACGGGGGAGCCTGGTGGGCTACAGTCCACAGGGTCGCAAAGAGTCAGACATGATTGAGTGACTTCACTTTCATTTACTTACTTAAAGTAATTTTAGTCTAGAAGGACCCATAAAATAATCTAAATTCAAGTCATATCTGAACAAAGCAGGAAGTAGAGATGAAGAAGGACTGACTGACTTGCAAGCAGAGCTGGGAGCAGATGGTAGGTACCCAGACCCTATAGTGTATGTTCTCTGACCTATTTCACTCTCTCAGGACCCTGTTGCCAATGCTTGGGCATGGTGGCTCAGTTTTTCTGTCCTTTTCTAGAACGGCCGATCCCTGAACATACGTGCTGCTCAGGAAAGGAGCGGCGCAGTCCCTTATAAGGAACGAGCCGGGGACTCGTGACAGCCTCTCTCAGAAATGCTGCCCAGCTCCCAGGACACTGGGACATCACTAAAGCCTCGGAAACGATGCAAAGGTAGGTGGAAAGGGACTCATGAAACCCAAGTACCTGGCCTTTCCTGAACTTCTTCCACATTCCCTGGATTGTGTCTTCTTTGCACATCCGTGGTCCTGTCAAATCTTCCCTAAAAACTTCCACTTCTTAAAAGTAATCTATTAATGATATAGTCATAACCTAAGTCTAGATTCAATTTTTATAAGTCATTCTTTAGGCTTTTTACATAGTTCTTATTAAAAGAGGATATTGCTTAGGGATCTTGAGGTTGTTTTAATTTATTTTCCTGAAACTTTTCTTTACATCATTATTCATTTTGCCAGATACCTTTATGAGACAATTTTACTGTTACTGACATAATTCTACAGTCATGAGTCTATATTCTGTGTTCTTAGCAATAAGATTTGAAGTTAATAAAATTTTAATGATTTATGAAACTATTAATATATCAATTATAAATATCCATAAGTTTCTATAACTTGAATACATTTAATAATGGGAATCATAGAGTTAAATAATAGAAAGATGCTTATATCATAGAAAACTGATTCTATTTATTTAGCAGATCAGTGTTTATTATTTTAAAAACACAGGAACTAAAAAAATAGTTAAATTTTAATTAAAGCTGTTACAGTGAGATGCCTTTGAAATAAGGGTGGAAAAACACATGTTCTCTGATGTAAAATATGCAGTTATGTGGCCAAGTGACTAAAAACTGGAGAATAGCTAGAAAGAGTGATTTTGAGTATCAAATGATTTTGAGTACCTCCCTCTGGCCTGAGATACTAACAGAAAGAATTTATGCCAATAGTTAAACACACTATACTCTATTCCTGACATTTTTCTTTTGTAAACTATGATTACACTTTGTTTTTTTTTAATCATGAAATTGAAAATGACCTTAGTATAGTAGTTATTCAAATCAAAAGATATAGGGAGGATTGAATTCAAAGGTTCCAAATCTCTACTTTGGTTTTGAAACAGGTCTTCTGAAAAAAATCCCTTCGACTTTCCCAGTATTTACAGTAATTACTTATATATTTCCTAGCATTCATCTATTTGCCCACAAAGGTCTGTATAGTCAAAGCTATGGTTTTTCCAGTAGCCATGTACGCATGTGAAAGTTGGGACATAAAGAAGGCTGAGTACCAAAGAACTGATGCTTTTGAATTGTGGGACTGGAGAAGACTCTTGTGAGTCCCGTGGATAGCAAGGAGATCAAACCAGTTAATCCTAAGGAAAATCAATCCTGAATATTCATTGAGTGGACAACTACTGAAGCTCCAATATTTTGGCTACCTGATATGAAGAGCCAAGCCTGATGCTGGAAAGATTGAGGGCAGGAGGAGAAGAAGGTGACAGAGGATGAGATGGTTGGATGGCATCACCAACTCAATAGACATGAGTTTGGGAGACAGTGAAGGATTGGAAAGCCTGACGTGCTGCAGTCTATGGGGTTGCAAAGTATCAGACACGACTTAGTGAATGAACAACCATGTTATAGCCAATACGTTGTTGTTATATTCAACACTTTGCCCACTGTCTTATCAATACTTCATTTTAAACCAGTGCACTGGTACCTTGTCTTATTGAGATTAATTTAATCTCAGGACTGACTGAAAGGCATTTCTGGCCTTATAAGCCCTCTCCAGGTTCCAGGTAATCACCACTAGCAAGGCAAGTGAGCCTCCTAAATTTTTAGTCAGGTTTTGTGGCCATCATGTCCCTGTGAACTACATACCAAAAGCTAGATGGGCACATGTTTCACATCTGTCTGGTTTTGTACTATGCATCTTCCATGACCTTTTGCTCCTTTTTCATGGAAAGGTCATTGTTGTTGTTATTCAATCACTAAGTCGTGTCCAACTATTTGAGACCCCAAGAACTGTAGCGCACCAGGTTCCTCTGTGTATGAGATTTTCCAGGCAAGAATACTGGAGTGGGTCGCCATTTCCTCCTCCAGGGAATATTCCTGATCCAGAGATTGAACCTGCATCTCCTGCATTGGCAGGTGAATTCTTTACCACTGAGCAACCAGGGAAGCCCAAGCGTTTTTTTAAAACTGCCTTAACTGTTGGACTGTGAAGAAAGCTGAGAGCCGAAAAATTGATGCTTTTGAACTATGGTGTTGGACAAGACTCTTGAGAGTCCCTTGGGCTGCAAGGAGATCCAACCAGTCCATCCTAAAGGAGATCAGTCCTGGGTGTTCATTGGAAGGACTGATGCTGAGGCTGAAACTCCAGTACTTTGGCCATCTCATGCGAAGAGTTGACTCCTTGGAAAAGACCCTGATGCTGGGAGGGATTGGGGGCAGGAGGAGAAGGGGACAACAGAGGATGAGATGGCTGGATGGCATCACTGACTTGATGGGCATGGGTTTGGGTGGACTCCAGGAGTTGGTGATGGACAGGGAGGCCTGGCGTGCTGTGATTCATGGGGTCGCAAAGAGTCGGACACGACTGAGCGACTGAACTGAACTGAACTGAACTGACTGAAATATTATCCTTAAGTCAAACTTCTAAGTCTCTTACCTCAAGCAATAAAAATATTGACCATTCCCTCCTCTATGCCTCAAGCAATTTGGTGCAAGCCTCTATTATTACATTCATCCCATCACATTGTAATTGTTTATATACTACTGAACTGTTGATCACAAGCTATAACTTACCATGCTCCTGTCCCAGGGCTTAGCATATAAGCAGGACTCAACAGTTGTTTGTTAATGAAATAATCCTATTTATAATATACTTATACAACCATAAGGAAAAGTGTGAGGTAGGATGAAACTAAGCTTTGTAAGGGAAGATTTTTGTTTTTTTGTTTTTAATAAGGGAAGTTTTATTCATTCATTCAGCATCTGCTTTGTGGCAATCTTGTCTAACTCCTCTGTTTTCTGTAAAGACAGCCTGGGAGAATCAAGTGCTTAGAACATAGTAGATGGTCATTAAATATTAATATATTTCCTTTTCCTTTTCCTTTTCCCTCTCTAAAGCCAATTCTCACATAAGGCTGAATAGCACATTTGTCATTATGTACTCCTATTCAACTTGTCCTCTTACTCACAAGGATTTATTAAACTTTTGCTTCTCCTCTTTTCATTTTTTGGCCATTACAATTTTAAACCAATTTTATACCTATTCCTTAAGATACTGTATCCCTCTTTTATGTATAGAAGAAATTTAAAAATACCTAGTTTCAGATTTCAGTATTATACCAGGTTTTAAAGTTTATCTTTTTCATTCTTTTTTTTTTCATTTTTGAATCATTATTTTTTAATTGGATTATTCTCTTCAAATATTATATTTCCCCCTCTGGTTCCTTCAAATCCTCTCATCTAGACAGGTAGCAGTTACTGTCCTCAGAGTAGTGAGGAGAAGAACTGCTAGAGTCAGACTTCAGTTGGAGTCTCTCCCACTTTCAGGCTGTGCAATTTTGGCAAGATATTTAACCTCGGTGAGTCATGAAGTCTTCATCTTCAAGTGAGGAATTATGCTATAAAATAGGAGTTAATTTATGCAAAGTGAAAGCACCGTGGTTGGTAAATAGCAAGTGCTCAGTTGACAGCTTTATTTATTACTTACTATTACAATAACACAAAAAATGGAAGTCCTTCCCAGGAGAACCTTCAGTTGTCATTAAATAAATTTTCTGCTTTTATAAGAAATACACAGAAAATTACTCAGGAGAAAAATCTGAGGTTTTTAACTTTCCATTTAAGGCTTTTATTTCAAATCTATTAGAGTTCTCTATTTTTTGGAATTATATCATAACTCTCTCATAATTGATCTTTCATTATTTCTAAATTTAGTCATTTTGGAGAATGGTGCTCTCATCCTTGAGGTACTCCCTAGCACTCCTTAAAGTGAATTTTGTGTTTTTAAACTTTCCTTATATTCTTTTTCTTTTAATTGGGGTATAGTTGCTTTACAGTGTTGCACTAGTGAATCAGCTACATGTATACATATATCCCTTCCCTCGGGACTTCCCTCCAACCTCTCTCCCTCAATCCCACCCTCTAGGTCATCACAGAGCATTCGGCTGAGCTCCCCGTGCTATAGAGTGGCTTCCCACTAGCTATCTGTTTAGGTTCCAAAGATGCTTTACAGATCTGGTGACGAGTAATTTGCTATTTATTTTTATGTTACAATAGAGAGTGTGTGTGTCTTTGTACGTCTATGCATACTGATTTCCTTCTCATTTCTCATATTTTATTATGACCACTCACTTGCACCATTACCGGTAGAGTCAGTCCTAAAAGTCATGCCTGCATTCTAGAATACATCAACCCAGGTGTTGTGTGGCTGCGTAATGTTTTGTCTGCATATGCATGTATGTGATGTGTCTATGGGGAAGGGCATTGTGGAAAGAGAATCAATAATCATAAGTTCTAACAGTGTAAGTTGGACAGTTTGATAGCAGCTTACTTTTTTTCTTTCTGCTATTTTGTCTTACTGTATAGAAAAGAAATTGGGAAAATTAATTAGGTCTTAAGATCTGGTAATTGGATATCACACATAAAGATCCCCAAGCCTTACATCGTCTTGCTATAACTGATGAAGACATTCTAAGTACAACGTAAGTCTCTGTGCTAAGCATAATATAATGCAAATGCTTGATGAGATGATTTTGTAAGGCTAGCATCCATTTTTCAAAATTAAACAACTGACATTTTAAATGCCCTAAGGCTCTGCTACTGTACATATTATTGATTAAACCGCCATTTTAAAATTACCACAGTGCAAAAGAGCTCATTAAAATGGAAAACTGAATTTTTTTGGGCTTTTAATAGCTCAAAATGGCCTGCACACTGATAGCACAAATGTTTGGTTAAAGTACCAGGCAGAAAATTTGTATTGATATTCAAAGATCTCAGGTAAGGTTTCATTTGATAGAGTACAATCTTGGGACTGTTTTCAAACTATATGGATGTACAAACAGCAAGCAAAACACCTGTCCTTTGACCTTGGACTATGTTTCTATCTATTATAAATAGCCAACCTCTAGACCTAATCCTATCCTTCACTAGTTTCTAGGGACAGGATCAAACCACCAATTTCAGTTCCATACCCACTGAACATTTTTGTCTGATAAATTAATCTTTCTGGAATATTCAGTTCAGCTCAGATTATACTAGAACAGATTTTAATAATCATCTCCACTGATGCGAGTGTCTAGAACTCATAGTCCTTTGAGGATACAATCTAAAAACAGTAGAATTCATGTTGAATTCAAAACTATCTCTAAAAGATCTCTCTTTTCAAAATTTTTTGCAACACCTGTAATAAATATTCAATGTAACAGAGATAAACAATGACACTTCTTTTCAAGGTATTTATGTGTATGCATGTGTGCAAAGTTGCTTTAGTTGTGATCTACTCTGTGCGACCCTAGGGACTATAGCCTGCCAGGCTCCTCTATCCTTAGGATTCTCCAGGCAAGAATACTGGAGTGGGTTGCCATCCCCTTCCACAGTGGATCTTTCCAACCCAGAGGTGGAACCGATGTGCAGCTCCTGCATTGGCAGGCAGGTTCTTTAGCACTGGTGCCACCTGAGAAAGCCAAGGTATTTATATTACTGACCATATGCAGGAAAGGAAAAGTAAGGGAGATGACAAAAATATAAACCTGGGCCATGATGGAGAAAAAATTTGATTAAAAGGAAATATCATAACCCACAGACTGTGGAAAGTAGGTAAATATATAGGTGAGGAAACACTGATTTATTCATACCCTAGATAATTTGTCAACTCATATTTGAGGCTAAGCACAGCATTTACACAGGGAAGAAATACAAATGATGGTGTATTAGAGAGGGAGGCATTTTTTATATTCCTGAATATGCTGTCTCCTTTTATAAGAACAGAGTTTCATTTTCATGATAACTAAGGTTGACCTCAAGTTAATTTTCAGTGTTATGTTTTGAATTTTCAAATAATATATTTAAATAGTCATGCTAAGTGAAATCCTTTAGTCATTTATGAAATGCCAAGGGTAGAAATTATAAGAAACAGAGGCTATAATGAATATTATGCCAGAGGCTCTTCTATAGTATGTCTTCTGAAATAGAAAGAGAGAGGGTGCGGAGGTAAGGAGGGGGAGAATTGTTTATTAGAGTCAGCCCTCCTCATTACTCATTTGAGTGAACATATACAGGTCATTCATCCTCTCTCTTCCTTTCTCTCTCTCTCTTTCTCCATCTTAGACCTGTCTTATTTCACAATGTGTTTGCTGCTCACTCTATCACATTTATCTCTACGTGCTCTTTCCACATGCTGGTGTGCATGCTAAGTTGTTTCAGTCGTGTCTGACTCTTTACACATGGGTGCTCAATAAATCAATGCAGGCAACTAAACTACTATGTATGCAAATGAACTAATAATTATGTTTGTTTGCTTTGGTTTGCTTGTTTTAGTGGAAATGCACAAGGTCTGACTATGATTCAATATTCTGAAGCCAACTTTATTTTTTTATTCCCTGAAAACAGGGTTATACAATAACATATTTTTATTGTCATATGATATAATGATGCTGCCCAAAATCCAGAAATTGAAAAGCTGTCAACTTACAGTTATCAGGAAGGACTTGGTGAACAGAAAAAAGGAGAAAGAAGTGTCAGCTGCATAAAGCATGGAGAAAAAGTAAATGGTTTGAAACCCTGCAAAAAATTCAGTTATCTTTGAACACACTCCTGAAGTTCTGAACTAAACCCTTATCTCTTAAAACAGTTGAATGCTCATTCCTACAATTACACATATGGTAAAACCAGAACCTTCACATCCACAGCTGCTGCAGGCGACAGTGAACACCATGAGGCAGAAATGCATTACCACTGGAAGCGTGTGTCACAATGACCCTATTAGACTGCCTTAAGAATTCACTTTATGATCTCAGCTCCTTGGTCCCGTAAATAGCATTTGTCGTGACAAAAAGGAGCACTTAGAAGAAAAGACGTCTCAAACAAACATGCACTGAGCCAAGAACAAGCCCAGAAGTTATCAAAACAAAGCTTCACAAGTTCGGCATACATTAGTTTGCTTGGGCACAAACTGAATAATGTACCTGTGGTTTTTTTTTTTTTTTTTTCCAATGCCTATACATAATCTATTCGCCTCAGGCTTTTCTAGACCTAAAATCTCCTGCTGTCAACATTATCTGTAACCACACTGCTTTAAATGGAGAAGCATCACTGCTTCAGGTGACATGGTTTCCCTAAGGGAAATTGCCCGAGGAAGGATGCAGGTGTATCTGCCATTCAAAAGCCCACAAGGTATGTTCCTCATTTAAAAATAAAGTCATTTAAACAATGAGAACTAATTACCACATTAATTTATTGTCAACACAGCTAAGTACAGGCAAGCATATATAATCACGTGTAAACTTCCAAGTGAGCAGAATAAAAGGGAAATGGTACTGTGATTCACCTCCATGATATTGTGCAGGTAACTCACTAAAGCTGTAATTTACGTTCTGTTTTGTAGCTTAATTAATACCATTATACAAAAATAGGTGCCCATACATTTCCTCTAATACTTTATCTGCATCTCTTTATCCTATTAGTTGATGTTGATTTCTCCATGTGTATAAGGGACCAACTCCAGGGTGTCCACCCGTGATCTTCATTAGCTAGTGTTTATGTCCTTGCAAACTCCCCTTGTGTTGATTGTGAATAAGACTTATGATTTGAGTCAAATTGAGAGAATATGTCATGTCTCTTCCACAATTATATAAGACTGGAACTTGTAGCAGACTTGTAGCAGACTCTAATCTGTACTAGTCCTTACTGCTTGACAAGTAAGCAGTTCTATTAGGGAAGCCCACATAAGAAACTGCGGATAGTGTTTAGGAAATAAGAAACAGACTTCAGGAGCTGCAGGCAGTTGACAGAGGCTTAGGATGGTCTCCGGTTACAGCCAGCAAAAAGCCAGGGCCCTCAGTCCAACAACTACAAGAAGATGACTCTCTCAGCCAACTGAGCGAGCATGGACATAAATCTATCCCAACTGAGCCTCCAGATTAAGAACTCAGGCCAGCCAACACTTTTGCTGCAGTCTTTGGGGCTTCCCAGGTGGCACAGTGGTGAAAATATTCTCCTGCCAATGCAGAAGACTCAGGGAACAAAGGTTTGACCTCTGGGTCAGGAAGATCCCCTGGAGGAGGAAATGGCAACCTGCTCCAGTATTCTTGCCTGGAAAATCCCATGGACAGAAGAGCCTGGCAGCCTACAGTCAATGGGATCACAAAGAGTTGGACATGATTGAGCGTACACACACACACACACACACACACACACACACACACGCGCGCGCGCGCGCGCGCGCGCGCGCGCACACACACACACAGGTGACCCTGAGAAGACCCACCTAAATTGAACCGAGACTCCTGATTCACAGAAACTGTGAGATTAAAAATGTGTTTTATTGCTTAAAACTGCTAACTTTACTTTCCTGTGTAGCAACAGAAAACTAATACAACATATATCAAGATAAGATAGGATCATTCATGGCTAGTGCCATCCACTCACTGTTCAAGACAGACTTTTTTTCCAGCCCTCCTCCTTCAGTCAACTAGTCATCAAACCCAATTCTCTGACATGTCATTTGTTTATTTTTATCCTTCCATCTCTACCTACTGCCATTGTCATTGCCCTGGTACAGGTCATCATCATTTCCCACTTTATCAAAACTATAAAAAAGGAAGACAGATATGTCTTGTCTTTGGAATTTCCATCCCTTCCTCTTGCTCTCCCCATTGCATCCAATTCGGTTGCCACTTGCCCTGGCAAATTCCTTAGTCTTCTGATCTAGCTTTCCTTCTTTGCTCCTTCTGACAATCAACTTCTAGATATTTCACAACCTTTGCATGGGGTAAACAAAAGTATACATTGAATGCAGGTTTTTTCATTCTTTCCCACATCACAGGAAATTCACTTGAGGCCACCATTGACCTTTACTGCATGAGATTAAAAACTGACTTTTTTTCCTTCTTATAACCTCTTTCCTACATGTGCAAGCAAAACCTTATGTCTTAATCACTGATGGAATGTACTGCTTAACTTCTTTACTATACCCTTAAGGAAATGAAGGAAAAAATGCTGATTAAAATGAAGCAGTACCACTATATAATAAAAAATTTAAAAGAATATCTATCTTTAATCTTAGTAATCTTGGGAATCTTGGCTAAATTGTATCTGACACTTATATAATGAATGTGCAAATTATTTCATGAAAGTGATTCACATTACCAGCTGGAGATTTAGCCAGAAGAATTTTAAAAGCTTGCATAACAATATGGATGTATCAGATTTCCATTACCTCTAATAGATTATTGTTAAATAATGACACTAGTAGCAACAACAGCTAAAATTTGTGAAATTCTTACTATATACCAGAGAATAGCTAAAGACTATAGATAACGCAATTTATCAAGAAAATATACAAGTAATTTGTTGTCAATATGTCTAAAAAATTAGGAAATTGAGTCTAAAATGGGTGAGGAAACTTCAAAACAGAAGCATCTAATAAGTCCTAGAGATGAAGTCTGATCTCAGCTCTCCTTATCTTCAAAGCCTCTCTTCTGTCACTGCCTTAATTCTGGGATGAAATGGAATAAAGTGTTAAAATTGCTAAATGAATGATGATTATAATAACTGATATTTGCACTATGATATTCTCATATCAGTTCCTAGGTACCAGCATCTATATTCTTAATAACACTATTAATGTTAACAGGAAAACATTTCTAAATTATTATATAGCTCTCTCTTGTAACTAAGATCATCCCAAACTTAACTATATCTCAAGGACATAAAATGTTTAAAGCCAATATGTTTGGACATCCAAAATTTGGGACCATTTCTCACTTTTATCTGTATAACTGAAAGTTCCTTCATTTAATAATTTATTCATTAAATATTTACTGCATTCCTATCATTGATCAAGCACTTTACTATGTACTTGAGATAGAGGGATTTTAAAAGAACATTTATAGTAGTGACCCAGATTTAGCAATAAGTGAGTGAAGTAAAGTTGCTCAGTCATGTCCGATTCTGTGACCCCATGGACTGTAGCCTACCAGGCTCCTCCGTCCATGGGATTTTCCAGGCAAGAGTACTGGAGTGGGTTGCTATTTCCTTCTCTGGGGAATCTTCCTGACCCAGGGATCGAACCTGGGTCTCCCTCAATGTAGGCAGATGCTTTACCATCTGAGCCACCAGGGAAGTCACCATAGGCTGTGAAAATATAATAATTATTCTACTAGAGACATTTAAAGCCTATGTGGAAGCACAAAGGGAAGGCATCCTTAAGTCTGCTTGGTAAGATCTATTCTCATTCCAGGGTTAACCTCAGAAAAAAAGCTGAGATGTTTCTCATCAAGCTTACTATGAATTCCATCTTGGAGTTAAGTAATATCTTTTTTAAAACATGTCAGGCCAGTCTATAAGAATACCCTTTTGAGAACTTGGGAAAATAAATACTATGGCTTGAAAAGGCTGATGGGATTATGGATACTTCTATCCATAAATAAAGATGTATTTAAATACATCTTTACACACTGATTTCTTAAACATACATTTTGGTTTGTTTGTTTCTCTGGATCAATGTTTTGATAAGCCTTTTTCTCATTATATTAGTGATAGCACTTCTATCTGGAAAAATATGATATTAGAAGATACACAGTTTCATTTTACCAAAAGTATTATATAGTAACCACATAACTATATCCATGTGTCTATAGATATTTTAAGTATAAGATGGTAATTAGGAAAAATATTAGAATATTAGGATTTCCAGCTCTAACTTCTGTGGCCTAGGTGAAAACTCTTCAGTTCAGTTCAGTTCAGTTCAGTTGCTCAGTCGTGTCTGACTCTTTGCAACCCCATGAATCGCAGCACGCCAGGCCTCCCTGTCCATCACAAACTCCTGGAGTTTACTCAAACTCATGCCCATTGAGTCAGTGATGCCATCCAGCCATCTCATCCTCTGTCATCCCCTTCTCCTCCTGCCCCCAATCCCTCCCAGCATCAGGGTCTTTTCCAATGACTCAACTCTTCATATGAGGTGGCCAAAGTATTGGAGTTTCAGCTTCAGCATCAGTCCTTCCAATGAACACCCGGGCCTTATCTCCTTCAGGATGGACTGGTTGGATCTCCTTGCAGTCCAAGGGACTCTCAAGAGTCTTCTCCAACACCACAGTTCAAAAGCATCAATTCTTTGATGCTCAGCTTTCTTCAAAGTACATCTCTCACATCAATACATGACCATTGGAAAAACCATACCCTTGACCAGATGGACCTTTGTTGGCAAAGTAATGTCTCTGCTTTTTAATATGCTATCTAGGTTGGTCATAACTTTCCTTCCAAGGAGTAAGCGTCTTTTAATTTCATGGCTGCAGTCACCATCTGCAGTGATTTTGGAGCCCAAAAAAATAAAGACACAAAGTGATTTTTAATTGAACATGTGGTTTTCCAAAAGACCTTTGCAAATCAGTTGTTTGAATATGGAACCCATTTATTTTTTTCATTGAAGACTGCAAACAAGAATTATAACCCCAGGCCAGCCTTCTCATCTATTAACCCTAATACAGTAGGTGAGTATTAACAATGTAAGTCTGCATTCTGTTTCCTACATCCTATATGATTCAGGAGGAGGAAGGTAGGGAAGAATATTCTTTTAAATTCTGTGTACATGGTTTTATAGTAAGTTTTTAAATAAGATGTATTCTTTTATCATCTCATATTTCATTTGTTCCTATATATATTTTCAGTAAGTAAGTTAATTGCTGTAACCAAAGTGGCCTTTCCTCTCTTCCAAATGACTGCTTGATTAAAATAAAGCCTATAACAACCGCAGGAGGCTTATTTACACTACCACCACAACTCTTTACATGAGCACTAACTCTGGTAGTCCTCACAGCAACCCTATCAGGTGCATACTATTTTCCCATTTTTGCTTTTCTTCAAATTAGGAATCCAAAGCCCAAGAAGTGAAATAATTTGCCCGTAATGACAAAGCAGATGAGGGAAGACAGAACTAGAATTCAGACCTAGGCATTTCCACTCTAGAGACCATGTTCTTGACCATCTTTTCCTTACATAGATGGATTTGGTGACTCCAGAGATGAGAGATAGAGGAAAGGTAAGTAGCCAAAGCCTCACATGAGTCTTATATGAGCTGGATCCTCATCTGCACAGACTAAGTAAATGAGTCACTTTTGTAGACACTTTGAAAACTACAATTTCCTATTAAATGAGAGAACACTGTCTCCTTTAAATGTGTTTTCATAATTTTATCCTGCCTCTTCTTTATGAAGCTTATTAAATTTACTCTATGTGAACTGTACCCATCGAACTGTCAGTACACTTTATATGCTCTAAATCCTGATGCCAAAAATCAAGCATTCACAAAAAGGATAGAACAAGAAGACATTTCATAGTCATCATAAAAGCATTGATAGTGAACAGACAGAGCTATTTATAATTGGCAGCTTAACCTAGGACAAATCCTATCGAAAGAGATGTCCCTCAGTCCTCAGAAATAATTATTACATTCATTTCAATGCTGCTTCATTAAGTGATACATACATGAAAAAATGTTCAACTTTACGAAATATCAAATAAATAGAACTTTTAATTAATGTACATCATACGGGCATAATGCTTTTGGTTTTGTTTTCATGTTTTATTACTGTGGTAAAGGTCACATAATATAAGACATACCATTTTAACCGTATTTAACTGTGCAGTTCAGTGGAACTAAGTACATTCACATTGCTGTGCAACTCTCACCGTCATCCATCTCCTGAGTTTTTCAACTTCCTAAGCTGAAACTCTGTCCCCAGTAAACACTAAAGTCCCCATCCCCGCTTCCTACCCCACCCCACCCTCAGGTCACTGGCATCTAGCAACGTAATTTCCGACTATGAATTTGACTATTCTAGGAACTTCACATAAGTGGAAACAAACAGTATTTGCCTGCACTTAATGTTTACTGGAGAGACTTTCTGATGGCTTAGCTGGTAAGAAATCTCCTGCACTGCAGGAGATGCAGGAAATGTGGGTTCAATCCCTGGATCGGGAAGATCCCCCAGAGGAGGAAATGGCAACCCACTCCAGTATTCTTGCCTGAAATATCCCATAGACAGAGGAGCCTTGTGGGCTACAGTCCATGTGGTCACAAAGAGGAGGACAGGACTGAATGATTGACTACAATGTATACTGGAATGCATTTTTAAGGTTAACTTAGGTACTACAAACTGACTATACCTTCTTCCACCCCAGCCCCATGCTACAGATTACATTTTCATTTTTTATTTTCTTTATATATCGTAGTGTATATATTGGAGAAGGCAATGGCACCCCACTCCAGTACTCTTGCCTGGAAAATCCCATGGATGGAGGAGACTGGTGGGCTGCAGTCCATGGGGTCGCTAAGAGTTGGACACAACTGAGTGACTTCCCTTTCACTTTTCACTTTCATGCATTGGAGAAGGAAACGGCAACCCACTCCAGTGTTCTTGCTTGGAGAAACCCAGGGATGGGGAGCCTGGTGGGCTGCCGTCTATGGGGTCACACAGAGTTGGACACGACTGAAGCGACTTCGCAGCAGCAGCAGCAGCAGCAATGTATATATATATGTCAATTTCAATCTCCCAATTTATCCTACCCCCTCTTCCCCACTTGGTGTCCATACATTTGTTCTCTAAGTCTGGTCTGTCTCTGTTTCTGCTTTGTAAATAAGTTCATCTGTAACATTTTTTCTAAGTTTCACATATATATGTTAATATATGATATTTGTTTTTCTCTTTATGATTTACTTCACTCTGTATGAGTCTCAAATCAGTAAAATAAGAAATGAAAAATGAGAAATTACAACTGACATCACAGAAATATAAAGGATCATAACAGACTACCACAAGCAAATTTATGGCAATGAAATGGATAACCTATAATAAATGGGTATAATGATAATATCTAGTTTTTGCAAAGACTTGGGAAAAATAGGTAGTCACATACACTCTTAATAAAGTGTCACATACACTCTTGATCTATATATCCCTATATAGATCCACACAGCAGTTTTATAAAAATCTATATTCATAACTACATCCATATAGGTAAAAATCTATATCTTTATTACAGGATACTTTGTCAATATCTATTAACTTTTTTTTTATTCCCTTTTTATTAGTTGGAGGCCAATTACTTTACTATATTGTAGTGGTTTTTGTCATACATTGACATGAATCAGCCATGGATTTACATGTATTCCCCATCCCGATCCCCTCTCCCACCTCCCTCTCCACCCCATTCCTCTGGGTCTTCCCAGTGCACCAGCCCCGAGCACTTGTCTCACGCATCCAACTTGGGCTGGTGATCTGTTTCACCCTAGATAATATACATGTTTCGACGCTGTTCTCTTGAAACATCCCACACTCAATATCTATTAACTTTTTTAAACGTTATATCAAGTCATTCCACTTCAGGGAAAACATGAACATAAATGCATCAACAAATAGCTAGATGGACAGATAGCAGGCAAACAGTCAAATGATGGGCATGTTTTTTCAATGGTTTATAATAGTGATTTTGGGGAAATAGCTTACGTGTCTGTCAATAAACAGGCAGTTAAATATACTGTAATACTACCATAAAATAAACAATTATAAAGTATTCAATAATGCTGAACAAACACAGCAAATTGCAGAATAATATGTACAGCATTAAAAATAAAGTCTGTTAAAAAGAGTATTATTGAAGCAATTCTAGGATCTATTTTCTTTCCACTATTTTTTTCTTTATGCTATACATGTTGTGATTTCCTAAAAACTACTTGATAAAAACCATAATAGAGAGAAACTTTTTCTTATTTTTCTTCCTTAATTGTAAACCTATCAATCTTATTTCTTTGCATAACAGAAATCATCCATTTCCTTCAGATGCTAGCTTCTTTATTTGTTAGTTCTTTTCAAAGCTATTCTCAGCTACTAAAACCTTTATCTATTGTGCTCTCAATTAGCTATTATTAAAACAGTACTTAGCCACCAAATCCTTTTTAACAAACACACAAAACAAGATTCTCTGTTACTCATTCGCCAGGTTTGAGTTCACAGTTTATAGAAAGCTTTCTTTACATAGTTTGCAGGAAATGGAAGCATGGGAACAACAGGTAATTGAGCTGTAATTTCCATCATGCCGAAACAGACTTATTAAAAGCAAAAAGAAAATAAATCAAATTAATAAAGACTTATAATACTAGGATAGGAGGAGTAAGAGTTCATTTATGGGCAGAGATGAAGTATTACTGGAAATTCAGACTAGAGAATGATTATTGCATGCAAGTGGGATTCAAATATGCTAGATAGGTAGCAGGAAGCTAGACATCATCAATGCTAAACCAAAAACCTTTTAATTAATTAAATGTCTAGCTTCATTGAAAAGAAACTTAGATGAGCTAAGGAGGTTGGATTTCATCCTGTCAGAAACAATATAAACTTTGCATTATAAAAGTGTCATGATCTAAAATGCATCCCTTGTCATGGTGAGTTTAATTCTATTACTGTCAGCTGGAGTATCCCTGAGTTTATTATTATTATTTCTACTTTACTCTCATGGAAATATAAAAAATGGTTCACATAATTTCATCTTCTGGGAATCAGAAGTAGGGTGTCATATTCTTTCAAAATTTTATAAATATATATGTGTGTGTGTATATATATATATTTTTTTTTTTCCATCTATTCAAGTCACTTTTTATTCCTTTACTGATTAGAACTCCACATGAATTTACAAGGCAAGTAGAGTGGAAATTCAATTTAAAACCAGAGACATTGATATAAGATAATGATGCCCAGTTCTCCCCTCATTTCTTCTTCTTCCTGGTGTTCTATTTAGACCTGCCTTCTCTATATTCACTTGTCACAGTACCCAAGCATTTCTGGTCAGTCTATCTTCTTGGAATAGGTTATGTATTTTTCACAATCAGGGCACTGAGTACAACTTTTGAAAATGGGATTTTACTTCACACAATAAGACCTATCTTGAAAAAAGATCATTTAACCTACTGCATAGATTTTTTTATCCAAAATGTGTTACGAAGAATTCTAGATTTTAAGTTATTAAAAATTGAATACCTGTTTCCAAATCATAGTCCATTTTTTGGTTATATTTGTTAAAAATTTACTTATTTTTAATTGGAGGATAATTGCTTTACAATATTGTGTTGGCTTCTCCATACGTCAAAATGAATCGGCCATAGGTATATGTATATCACCTTCCTCCTGAACCTCCTCCCCACTCCATCCCACCCCTCTACATTTTATTGCCAAAAGTAACAGGTCTTGTTTACAGAAGAAAACAAATCAAAGTTTCTATCTTGGAAAAAGTGCCATGAAACACATTTGTCCATATTTAACTGAAGTAGAAAGGCCATCAAGGAAAATCAAAGTAGCACATCTAATACATGAGTCACATTTCATCCTCATTGTAACTCTCATGATATGCTTCGTGCTAAGTGGAATCTACATCATCAAGTGAACCATAAAACCTAATCATTTCAAAAAAACCAGGGTACTCCTTACTGATTTAATACTTTGTAAGATTTCCTTGCCTTCAGAAAAAATACAGTATAATTTCTCACAAAGAAGCATAAAACTTTTTCTCTAGACCATTTCATAGCTTGGCTTTAGCAGTTTATGCATAAATAACACACATGAAGCTTGAATGAAAAATTCTATCAAATCTGTTTTTAGTGATTGAATCACTACTGAAAATTATGTAAGAAAGTGACCCTATTTACAGATAACTCTGACTCAGAAAGGCACCTCATAACTAATGGACCTGTACTGCTGAAATATAATATACACATGACCAATGTATACACACTTGTGACAGTTCAACTTTATGGAAATCTAGTATGTTGATGACATGAGTTCTGGCTTTTCATGTTTTTCCCTACATGGATTAAAATTTGTCCAATGATATCTGCATTTTGGCTATTTTATTTTCATTATAAAATACATTTACAGTGAGCCACATGTATAATAACAAGCCACTAACACATCTGTACATCTCTTAATTAGGAATCTATTATTCAAAAAATGATCATACCTTTTGTTTGGAACTGGAGATCCCAAATACTATTGTAGTATTCAGTGTTCAATGTTATCCAGTCTATTCTTAATTAACATCTTCTACAAACCTCTGTGATTTCAAGTCCTTTGAAGTTGTGTTTTTTTAAGTTTTTTTAAGTTTTAGGTCTGAGTGCTTAGTAAAAAATTGAGATCCTCTAGACCAAGTTCTTTGGCCACCTCCATGAGGCACGATAGCTTTTCTTTTAAAAGACTTAATGTATTAGAGAAAATTTAGGTCCACAAAAAATTGAGCAGAAAATACAGTTTCCATAAAGTTCTTGCCTCATGCCACACACATTCTCCCTCATCATCAAGGTACTGCAACAGCATGGGACAATCATTACAATCAATGGACCTACGTACCTACACCATGCTCACCTACATTCCAAAATTCACACTGAGCTTTTTCTTGATGTTTTGACAAATGTATAGTGATACAGATTTATCATTCTGGTATTGTACAGTTTAGTTTCACAGCCCTAAAAATATTCTGTATTCTACCTATTCATCCCTCTTCCTCTTTTAACACTGACAACCACTGATCTTTTTATCATCTCCATAGCTTTGTCCTTTCCAGAATGTCATATATTATTAATAATATAGTATTTTTTCAGATTAGTTTATTTTACTTATTAAAATGTATTAAAGTTTCCTCCATGTCTCTTTGTGGCTTGTTACCACATTTATTTTTAAAGCCGAATAATATTCCACTGTCTTAATGTACCATAGTTTGTTTATCCGTTCACCTACTGAAGGACATCTTGGTTGCTTCCAAGTTTTGGTAATTATGAATAAAGTTGCTGTAAACATCTGTTTGCAGGTTTCTATGGACATATGTTTTCAATTCAAATAAGTAAATACCAAGGAACACAACTGCTGGATTGAATGGCAAGAGTATGCTTTTGTTTTAAAGAAGCTAAATGGTCTTTCAATGTCTTCTCCTTCTCTTGACAGTATTTTTACAGAGCAGAAGTTTTTAAGTCTAGTGAAGTTTACCTTATCATTTCTTTTTTTTCACAGCTCATACCTTTGATGTGTATCTAACAAAAATCATCTCCATATCTAGGGCATCTAGATTTTCTATGTTTTCTTCCAAGAGTTTTATAGTTTAAAAGACTTTTTACATTTAGATCTTTGATCTATTTTGAGATCATCTTTGTGAAAAATATAAAATCTATCTTGATTCTTTTTTCTTTTTTTGGCATTTGGATGTACAGTCACTCTGGCATCTGGCACCATGTATTAAAGTGAAACAAGGAAGTCACTCAGTTGTGTCTGACTCTTTGCAAACCCGTGGACTGTAGCCTGCCAGGCTCTTCTGTCCATGGAGTTCTCCAGGCCAGAATACTGGAGTGGGTAGCTGTTTCCTTCTCTAGGGGAACTTCCCAATTCAGGGATTGAACCCAGGTACAAACTATCTTTTTTCCACAGCATGTCTTTGCACCTTCATCAAAGATAAGTTGACTATGTTTATATGGGTCTCTTTCTAGGTTCTCTATTCTGTTCCATTGATCTATTTGCATATTCTTTCACCAGTATCACCCTGACTTAACTATTGTAGTTCAATGGTAATTCTTGAAATAAGTTAGTGTCAGTCCTCCAACTTTGTTCTCTTTCAATATTATCTTTGGTTATTCTGAATCTTTTAGCTTTGCATATAAACTTTAGAATCAGCTTGTCAATATGCACAAAATAACTTGTTGGTATTTTGATTGGGATTGTATTGAGTCTATAGATCAAGTGGGAAAGAACTGACAATACTGAGTCTTCCTGCTCATAAGCATGGAACACCTCTCCATTTATTTAGTGATTTTATTTCATTCAACAATTTTGTAGCTTTTCCTCATGTAGATCCTGTACATATTTTGTTAAATATATACCTAAGTGCTTCCTTTGTGGCTCAGCTGGTAAAGAATCCGCCTGAAATGTGGGAGACCTGGGTTTGATCCCTGGGTTGGGAAGATCCCCTGGAGAAGGGAAATGCTACCCACTCCAGTATCCTGGCCCAGAGAATTCCATGGACTGTATAGTCCATGGGGTCACAAAGAGTCAGACATGACTGGGCGACTTCCACTTTTACACCTAAGTACTTGTTTTTTTTTTTTTTTTGCTAGTGTAAATGGCAGTAAGTATTTAATTTCAAATTCTACTTACTCTTTGCTGTATATAGGAAAGTAATTTATTTTTGTACAATATCAACTGTAAATAAAGACAGTCTTATTTTTTCATTTCATTTTTTTCCTTCCTAGCCTGTTTACCTTTTATTTTCTTTTCATATATTGTTGCATTAACTAGCACTTCAGTATGATGTTGAAAGGAGTGATAGGATTGTTTTGGTTATTCAGAGTCTTCTATGTTTCCATACAAACTTTTAAAATTTGTTTTCTCGTTCTGTGAAAAATGCCATTGGTATTTGGATATGCATTTAAATTGTAGATTGCCTTGGGTAGTACATTTTGGCAATATTGATACTTCCAACCCAAGAACACACTATATCTTTCTGTCTGTCTGTGTCATCTTCCATTATTTTATCAGATCTTACAGTTTTCAGTACAGGTGTTTTGGTTTGTTCCCCTCATTAAGTATAATTCTTTTCATACATTGTATTCAATTTACTGTGATTTTGTTAAGCATTTTGTATCTATGCTCATGAGAGATATTGTTCTATAATTTTCTTTCCTAATAAACCTTTAAACGAGTTTTGGTATTAGGGTAATGCTGAAATCACAGAAAGAGTTGGTTAGTATTCCTTCTGCTTCTATCTTCTTGATAAGATTATAGAAAATTGGTATAATTCCTTCCTTAAATGTTTAGTAGAACTTATCAAATTTACCAACTCATTTAGGACTTTCCATTTCTTTTGGAAGGTTATTAACTATCGACTTTATTTCTTTAATAAATACAAGCTTATACAGATTGCTTATTTATTCTTGTATGACTTTCGGTAGATTGAGCCTTCTAAATAATAGGTCCATTTCATCTAGATGATCAAATCCATGGGCACAGGGTTGTTTGAAATATTCCTTTATTAGCCTTTAAACATCCATAGGATCTGTAATGATGCCCTTACTTTCATTTCTAATATTAGTAATTTCTATCCTCTCTTTTTTTGTTGTTGTTTTTGCTGTTTTTGTTTTGTATTGTTAAGTTTTGTCTTTGTAAACATGGTTAAAAGCTTATCAATTTTATTGATCTTTTCATGGAAAGAGCTTTTGGTTTTGTTCATGGTCTCTGTTGATTTCCAGTTTTTAATGTCACTGGTTTATGCTCTAATTTTTATTATTTATTTTTGTATGCTTACTTTAGATTTAATTTGCTTTTTTTTATTTCCAGTTTTCCAAAGTGGTAGCGTAGATCATTGACTTTAAATCCTTCTTCTTTTGTAACATATGCATTCAATGCTATAAATATCCCTAAATGCACTGTTTCTGCTGCATTTTGTAATTTTTATAAGTTCTATTATCATTTAGTTCTTGAGATTTCTTTTTGATCCATATAATATCTAGATTTATACTGTCTATGTTCAATGAATATTGAAAGTTCCCAGGTGTCTTCTGTTATTTATTTCTAGTTTAATTCCACTGTGGTCTGAGAGGATACATTGTATGATTCCTATTTTTTTTAATATGTTAAGTTATGTATTATGACCCAGACTGTGACATCCCTTGGTGATGTTCTACATGAGATTGAGAAAAATGTTTATTCTACTGTTGCTAAATGAAGCAGCCTATAAATGTCAATTATATCCAGTTGAATGATGATGCTTTTGAGTTCAACTATGTCCTTACTATTTTCTGCCTGATGGATCTATCCATTTCTGATTGAAGTGTAATGACCATTTTATATGATTTGATTTTCTTTCCTTTCTTAGTACATCAATTTATACTTTTTTTAAAAATCCCCAGTGGTTGTTATAGAATTTAAAATATGCATTTACAAATAACTTATGTCTACTTTCAAGTAAAAAATATGATACTTCACAGGTAGTATAAGTACCTAATAATAATAAAAAATATATATTCCTAATGCTTCCTTTCTATGATTTCTTTTATTCAGTTCACTTATATACAAACTATAGTCATAAAATATAATTTATTACATTTGTTTTGAATAAACTCTGTCACCTGTTAGGTCAATTAAGAAGAAAAAAAAATTGTTATTTTATCTTCACTTTTTCTCTCTTTGTTTATTTTACCCATCTACTCCTGTATGTTATCTATGTTGTCCATTAAATCCCTTAGCATATTAATCATAGATTTAAAAAAAAATTCACAGTTTGATAATTCCAACATTCTTGCCATATCTGATTCTGGTTCTGATGCTTTCTAAGTTTCTTCAAACTGTGTATTTTGCTTTTCAGTATGACTTGTAGATTTTTTTTTCTTTTTTTCCTTTGATAGATATGATGTGCATAGTAAAAAAGAACTACAATAAATAGACCTAATATAATGTGGTTGGCAAGGTGTAGAGGAAAGGGAAGCATTTTATAGTACCTCGGCTAGTTTCAGTGTTTCAATGAACTTGTGTCCTTGGGCAAACAACTTCACTGTGCTTTTCAGCCCCACCCACTGTCTTTTAGATGGGACGGAATAGCTGGAGTGGAATGGAGTTGATTATTTCCTTCCCCTGGGTCAGCTGGGTCCTAATAAAACCCCAACAGATTAGGCTCTGGTGAAATAGTTTCTCTTGAGGGCAGGTCTATTTCAAAATGACTACTTTTCCCTTCTTCCTGTCTGAAGAAGCACAAAAGGATTTTTCTCCAGTCTTTCCTGTGAGAAACTGGTAGAGCCCCTAGAAGTAACGCATAAAAGTTTGGGGTCTCATCTCTGATTGGGTCCTCCTACATTTTTTAACTCTCACACTTTTCCCCACTGAGACTCCAGCAATTCATTGATTATAGTTCCTGGGGTTTTTCTATCCTAATATTGGTCCCCACAGAGTTCACTTCTAATGGGTTTTTGCTTTAGTAGGTTGTGAGTCTGTATCCAGCTGTCCATCTCTCCAGTTTCAGAGGCAGTGATCTGCCTTGTGATCTTACTTTTCTGCCATATCTAAGCAGAGCTATTGATTTTTCAGTTTTCTCAGATTTTTACCTGTTGTTAGGACAGAACTGAAACTAGTAAACTTACATGCCGCACTAGAAATCCAAATTCTACTTTTTTCAATAAATGAAACTCATTTACAAGCTGAGGGCATAAATACTCCCTAGATAAGTAATGTTTGTATTTATAATTCTGTATTAGGAAGCTTTCATATATTTTTAACTTTGATGATATAATTATTCTTTTTTATTGTTTCAGTGTCATCTATTGCTTTTTTTTTTTTTTTCCGATTATCTTATCTGCCTTTCTCAAGGTTGGTTTCAAACAGTGCTTCTGAAACTATTAAATGGTTTATGAGTTGAAAAACAGAGGGGATTTAAGAACCCTGTAAGCAACAAAGACATTGAAATGATAATTCAAAAAAGACAGGTACCCAGGGACATTATCAAGCTCTTTAGTTTTAAAGGCAGCTTATTCTGATGGTAATAGTTTTCATACTCAGGACTAAAGGCATGGAAAACAACAAACAAAAGTAATTAATGGTACTAAAAATTAACCTTTAAAAGATTATCTTCTTAAAGAACCTATAACCAGCCTGGAACACTAGAGGATTTATTTTAAAATTTTGAGCTCATTTTCATTAGGTAAAAGTTAAAGTAAAAGCTAAGTAAAAGTCAGACTTTTGGACCTTTAAATAGGGATAACTCTTGTCTTCATGATATACACATTATTCCATGTTTTCCCCCAGGTAGACCAATTTCTTTCACACTGAAAACAGATGAAGTGGGCAACCCCCTTCCTTGATGTTCCACAGTGTAATTTAGGAGACACTTAGCTACTAAGTTTGCCCCCTGGAAGCTCTGTACTTCTATATCTCACATGTATCATATTTTGACTTGGACCCACAATACACATAAACAGTACTTTCACCTTGCTTAATCTTCAGGCTGTCAAACTATCAGCCCTGACCCTGGGCCAGCCATCGTGTGCTATCTACCTCTCACATGAGTCTTTGTCTCTAAAGATTCTTCTGTCTGAAATGCTTTCCCAGTCCCCCACCTTCAAACACACACACCTATGTCATTCCACTCATCCTTTGATTTTGGGAAAGAAAGCCTTGTTATCACTCCTTCCCATTCAAGGCGAGAGTACTCAATCACATGTTCTCATAGAAACACGGCCCCTTTTCTCATACTACTTATCTTGATTCGCAATTATGAATTCTTACAGTGTTGTGAACTGCTATGAAAATTCACAAGTATGGTGACTGCTTTTGCCCACTTTGTGTTCCTATATCCTCAGTGCTTGGCAAACTATGAGCGATAAATCAGTATTTGTTGAATGAACAAAATAAACATTGGTATGTTTCATAAAAATCATTACACCTGCCAGCCAATTAATCTAGTGGGGCCACAATGAAGTGGTACATATTGATGGGAATAGAGACAGGCAGAGCAGGAGTATGAAAAGCAACTAAAGTCAGACATCGTAATTTTTCCAAGGTTAGTGTTTCCCCATGACCATTAGGTAAGTGCACAGATTCCCATAACAGTCCACAGTTTGTTCCATATTCTCCACCAAACCTTCTGAAATGCACATAATCCTGAGATTCTTTCAAATTGATTTACATATTCTATTTCCATTTCACTTTTTCCTTTGGAAAATTAAAAAAAAAAAAATGAAATAAACCATAAGGAGCACTAAACTAGAAATCTGACTGGTCTATTTTTGTCTTGCATTGTCTGTTTCAAATTCCCAAGGGTGGTGACTTGGTCTGCTCCCGTGTCTTGTAACAATCCTATCCCCTCACTGTCACTCTTCCCAGTCATGAGATGCTGCCCAGTCTGTTTGGAGGCCTGAGAGATGAATGAATACCTCAGGGAAATATAGCAGTATTTATTGTCAGAATGGTGGCAAAGGGTGGGAGGAAGAAGTAGTTTAGTAAAAACCATCTGTGCTGAGAATTATAGCTAGAAAGGGACTAGCAGGGAGTCCCACTTCTGTCACCACATGGAAACCCAATTAAAACACATGCATTCAGAAAACTGGGATTTTGGGCAGAATATGCCTCAATAGGAAAATGCTGCAACTGAAAACATACTGAACTTATTCACTATTAAGTAGAATAGAATAAATGGAAATAAGAAGGCAGGAATAAAGACCTAAAGAAACGTTCTCAATATATTTTTTTAACTTCCTCTTTTGCAAGAAAACAAAATTCACATTTCCAAGTCAACTAAAGGAAACCTCGAGTGAAACAAAGATTGGCAGAAGTTATGAAATATGACTTTAAGAATAGCTACTTTCCTTAACAAGTATGAAAGGGAGCATATTATTTGAAGGCTAATGACACAGGCATAAATATCTAGAAATACAAAAATGTATATTTTAATACACCAAATAGCACAGGAAGTGGTTAAAATATAAATATTTAGAAAATAAAAATTAGCATTCCTGTTAGATATGCATCATGTATAGTTGAGGGAGCAAGGAAAGCTCCTTTATCCATCTTCTGATGAACTTTGTATCATGGGGTTGACCCTTGCAGACGCCTCATCACTGTAACCATTTTTACCTGTCTGCTTTAGTGCTTCTCTTTCTCTGTATACCTGGATGGAGCTTTGAGACAGATAAGGAACTAACTTCCTTGATGTCAAATTCAGAATGCTAGTTTATCTATGATTGTATCTCAGTGTTAAATACACATGCTTCCTCAGTTATCTATATGCAAGGTTTGCTGACTTTTGAACTTTACAAAGATGAATATTCTTCTGTATGTTTAGTTCCTATGTATTGGAGGAAAAAGTCTATAATATCTAAGGTCATATGCCTAGGTTTCCTTACCTAACTTTTCAGAATTTTACTCCAAATCAAATGCAATACCACACTGATTGAATATTAGTCTTATGTAAAGTATTTTTCATATCAAGAAATATTAAAAATATAAAGAGAAGTACTCTTACCTCGAATAAAACTACAAACCAATTCTGCACATAACAAACCTTTATTTTAAAGTACTAATTAATAAACAGTATGGATACATTTATAATATGTTTAACATAATTTATCTAGCTCCTCATACAAATATACTTAAATAGTCAGTGGTTCAGGACTACTAAGTAAATGTCAATTATTCTACTAGAAATCAACATGCTAATGTCTGTTAAAATATAGAAGGCTATATATCCCTAAGTATTTAATGATTAATATATGGATGTACTTTTAAGTTCCAGAAACTATATTTGATATTTTTATTTTTGTTGACCTCTTTATGGATGATATAAATTCTACTGATTTTTTTCTAACTGGAAAGTATATTCCAGATAATTGATGCCATTGGATACACAGATTCTGGATAAGAAATATCATGCATCTATTAGATGCTTATATAGTCTTCGATATTCATGTAATTAAGCCAGGATATTTTTTCAAGAAACCTTATTTAGAAATAGAGCTTCATCAGCCACTGGAAAAAAAAATTGTTCAGGAGCTGATAGAAAAATGTTCTCTGGAATACTTGGCACAGTCTTTTTTCACCTTCTACTGGTCATTTATAGAAAACTTCTATTCACCTTTCACATCCCAGTTAAAATGATGTTCCCTGAGGTATAGATTCCATGAACATCTCTACTTAATTTTTTTAAACTTATTTTATGTGTTTATATTTTTGGCTGCATTAGATCTCCGGTGTTTTGTATGGGCTTCTCTAGTTGCGGGGAGTGGGCCCTACTCTTCACTGGGGTGTGCGGGTTTCTCATTGTGGTGGTTTCTCTTGTAGAGCACAGACTCTAGGGCACAGGCTTAATAGTTCTGTTGCATGGGCTTAGTTACCCTGAGGCATGTGGAGTCTTCCCGGACCAGCAGTCAAACCTATGTCCCCTGCATTGGCAGGCATGAATCCCTATTTTAAACAAGATTAATCCTTTATTACAATTTCTAATATATATTTGTATGAGTTGGTTAATATCTCTCTCCTTCATTAGACCAAACGCTCCAGGTACAGGAACTGCTTTGCTCATTACTGTGTATAGCATGCAGGGCAGGCAGTGTCTAGAAAAGATGGATACACAATGGACATTCCTTGAACAAATGATGAATGAATGAATATGGTAATGGTGGCTCTGGGAGACGGCCTGGAGGAAACATGGTAGGAATAAAATTGAGATCTGCAAACAAAAAGATCTGGGTTTTGATACCAGCCCCAGCATTTATCTGTTGTTGTTCAGTCGCTAAGTTGTGTCCAACTCTTTGGGACCCCATGAACTGCAGCATGCCAGGTTTCCCTGTCCTTCACTGTCTCCTGGAATTAGCTCAGATTCATGTCCATTGAGCCAGTGATGCTATCTAACCATTGTATACCCTGATGCCCCCTTCTCCTTTTTCCTTCAATCTTTCATCAGGGTCTTTTCCATTGAGTTGACTCTTCACATCAGGTGGCCAAAGTATTGGAGCTTCAGCATTAGACCTTCCAATGAATATTCAGGGATTGATTTCCTTTAGAATTGACTGGTTTGATCTGCTTGCTGACCAAGGGACTCTCAAGAGTTGTCTTCAACACCATAATTCAAAAACATCAGTTCTTCATTGCTCAGCCTTCTTAATGGTTTAACTATCACATCCATACATGACTGTTGGAAAAAAACACAGCTTCGACTATATAAAGCTTTGTTGGCAAAGTGATGTCTATTTATTACTGGTATGTTTATTTTTTTTTTTTTCATTTATTTTTATTAGTTGGAGGCTAATTACTTTACAACATTGCAGTGGTTTTTGTCACACATTGAAATGAATTAGCCATGGATTTACATGTATTCCCCATCCCAGTCCCCCCTTCCACCTCCCTCTCCACCCGATCCCTCTGGGTCTTCCCAGTGCACCAGGCCCAAGCACTTGTCTCATGCATCCAACCTGGGCTGGTGATCAGTTTAACCCTAGATAATATACATGTTTCGATGCTGTTCTCTTGGAACATCCCACCCTCGCCTTCTCCCACAGAGTCCACAAGTCTGTTCTATACATCTGAGTCTCTTTTTCTGTTTTGCATATAGGGTTATCATTACCATCTTTCTAAATTCCATATATATGTGTTAGTATACTGTAATGGTCTTTATCTTTCTGGCTTACTTCGCTCTGTATAATGAGCTCCAGTTTCATCCATCTCATTAGAACTGATTCAAATAAATTCTTTTTAATGGCTGAGTAATATTCCATGGTGTATATGTACCACAGCTTCCTCATCCATTCGTCTGCTGATGGGCATCTAGGTTGCTTCCATGTCCTCTCTATTATAAACAGTGCTGCGAATGAACATTGGGGTGCACGTGTCTCTTTCAGATCTGGTTTCCTTGGTGTGTATGCCCAGAAGTGGGATTGCTGGGTCATATGGCAGTTCTATTTCCAGCTTTTTAAGAAATCTCCACACTGTTCTCCATAGTGGCTGTACTAGTTTGCATTCCCACCAACAGTGTAAGAGGGTTCCCTTTTCTCCACACCCTCTCCAGCAATTATTGCTTGTAGACTTTTGGATAGCAGCCATCCTGACTGGCGTGTAATGGTACCTCATTGTGGTTTTGATTTGCATTTCTCTGATAATGAGTGATGTTGAGCATCTTTTCATGTGTTTTTTTTTGCCATCTGTATGTCTTCCTTGGAGAAATGTCTGTTTAGTTCTTTGGCCCATTTTTTGATTGGGTCATTTATTTTTCTGGAGTTGAGCTGGAGGAGTTGCTTGTATATTTTTGAGATTAATCCTTTGTCTGTTGCTTCGTTTGCTATTATTTTCTCCCAATCTGAGGGCTGTCTTTTCACCTTGCTTATAGTTTCCTTTGTTGTACAAAAGCTTTTAAGTTTCATTAGGTCCCATTTGTTTATTTTTGCTTTTGTTTCTAAAAGTCTGGGATGTGGGTCATAGAGGATCCTGCTGTGATTTATGTTGGAGAGTGTTTTGCCTATGTTCTCCTCTAGGAGTTTTATAGTTTCTGGTCTTACATTTAGATCTTTAATCCATTTTGAGTTTATTTTTGTGTATGGTGTTAGAAAGTATTCTAGTTTCATTCTTTTACAGGTGGTTGACCAGTTTTCCCAGCACCACTTGTTAAAGAGGTTGTCTTTTTTCCATTGTATATCCTTGCCTCCTTTGTCAAAGATAAGGTGACCATAGGTTCGTGGATTTATCTCTGGGCTTTCTATTCTGTTCCATTGATCTATATTTCTGTCTTTGTGCCAGTACCATACTGTCTTGATGACTGTGGCTTTGTAGTATAGTCTGAAGTCAGGCAGGTTGATTCCTCCAGTTCCATTCTTCTTTCTCAAGGTTACTTTGGCTATTCGAGGTTTTTTGTATTTCCATACAAATTGTGAAATTTTTTGTTCTAGTTCTGTGAAAAATACCATTGGTAGTTTGATAGGGATAGTATGTTTATTTAAATTCCCCTTATCTTTGCCCTAATATAGCCTACTACCTTAAGCATCAGTGATAATATAATTAAATAATTTTTGTGAAAGAATCCAGTATCTAGTAAGTACTGAGGAAAGATTCTTAATGTCTAAAAATCTCTGCTTTAGGGTCAAACCTGAGTTTGAATCACAACTCTGCACTTAAAGAGATGAGTGAGCTAGGAGAAATTATTAATTATCCTTGATATTCAGTTTCTGCATCTGTAAAGTGATGATAATGCTATCAACTCAATAATTTGGAGGATTTAGGTACTATATTTTAAATAAAGTGCTTAGTCCAGAGCTTGGCACATGATAAATTCCAGTACTTCCTCTGATAAGCCACATCATTATTCTCTTAACCACCTAAATCCTAACACATTCACTGGACAGTAAAGACAGCGATGGTTTTAAAGAGTCTGCCTGCCTACTCCATTGCTCAGTCATGTCCAACTCTGAGACTCTATGGACTGTGGCCTGTCAGGCCTTTCTGTTCATGAGATTTTCTGGGCAAGAATACTGGAGTGGGTTGCCAGTTTCTCCTCCAGGGGATCTTCCCGACCCAGGGATCAAACCTGCATTTCCTGAGCTTCCTACATTGCAGGCAGATTCTTTATTGCTGAGCCACTGGGAAGCCTTTCAAAGAGTACTATTATGCATTAAAATATGCACCCTAGAGGAATTAATATAAAAAAGTGAAATGACTGGGAGACAGCACATGATTTAAGTGTTCAGGAACAGGTGGGAATTACAGAACAGTTAAAGATTGTTTGTGGGATCAAAATTTCTAGGTTCAAACCCAAGCTCTTTCACTAACTGATCGTGTTTTTAAACTATTCTAAGCCTGAATTTCCTCTCCTGGAGATAAAAACAGTATGAATACATGGAGATTTTATAAAGACTAAATGAGCCAATGAATCAAAAGTACTTAGTACAGTGTGTAGTCTGGTATAACAACTAACAAAAACTGCCTCATACATACAGAAGGGGGTGAATCCATTCAAGACCACCTGTATTCACAGTGGCTCTGGGCTAGAGACTATGTTCTCTTCTTTACTGGGGAAGAAAGATGCTAAGAACAATACTGCCTTTTCATTGAATTATAGCTGCATAGCATCTATTAAGTCAAGCAATTATAACAAAAAGATTTATGAATTGCTCTATGTCAAAATCCATGGAAAAAGCCAATTAAGTATCTGGGAGCTAAGGAAGTGAGGGAGAATGAAATTGGTGTGAAAGTTTGGAAACAGAAATGAGGAAAGGTGGTGACATAATAATTTAAAAGCTAATCTAGTAAAATATTAGTTATAAATGTATATCCTTAGGATAATTTTAAGTAGGAAATAATGGCTTTGATATTTTGAAGACTTCATCTGAAATTCAGTATCAACACCCATTTGGCATATAAAAGTAAGTTTGAAAATACATTATGTGTGTAAATACAAAAAGCACACAACAACCTGAATTGAACGTTCACAAAATCCTAAAGCTAGACATTCTACTAACTCAAATGTAGTCTGGGAGCCAACTCTAAGGTTCTTTGGATTTTGTTTGCTTCCTCATAACTGAAGACAAGCTCAGAATCTGAATCTGGAATATCTGAGATTGAATCTCAAATCCAACATCTTACTAGGCAAGTATCTTAAATTCTCTGAGCTTCATTTATCTCAGTTATAAAATACATAAACAGTACCTATTTCATATGACTGCTATAAGGATAAGTTGAGCTATATATTTAAAGTATTTGGAATAGGGCCTGAAACACAGTAAGAGCTGAATTAACGTTGCGTCATTATTAATTCTTAATTTTTATTCTTGCTTAAGTACAATGAAAAATTCGAAAAGAAGCAAAAAATCTAAATATTTCAAATAGCAGCAGAAAAAATTTTTATTTCACGTGTTTTGCTTAAACGTGACTAAAGAAATTTCGACCCCGTGGGCTGCAGCCTCCCAGGCTCCTCCGTCCGTGGGATTTTCCAGGCAACAATACTGGAGTGGGTTACCATTTCCTTCTCTAGGGGATCTTCCTGACTCAGGGATTGAACCCTGATCTCCCACATTGCAGGTGGACGCTTTACCCTCTAAGCCACCAGGGAAGCCTAAAGAAGCATTACAGAATTCAAAGAGAAATAGTATTACAACCACAACCCCCAATCTTAATACTCCAATAATTATTTTTAGGCTTAATTTTATTTTTAATTTTGTTTATTTGATTCAAAATTACTTACTTATGGAATTTCTGTATACTGACACATACTTGTACACAAATAAAATAACTAAAAGTTATAAATAAAATTTTGCCACCTATTGACTTTCTCTTGATAGCTTGTGTGGCAGAGATCGCTAACTAAGCACCAAAGTGTCTGCCCAGTCCTCACTGTCACACAACTAGATCTCTATCTCTCAGCCTCATGTGCAGTTTGTTGTGATCATGTGACTATTCTAGCCAATGGGGTATAAGCAGAAGTGACAGGTTCCTCTGGGAAACCTGGACCTTAAAATCTTCCATGCTCTTTCTCCCTGACTGACAAGTCATTATTTCTGGGTGCATTTTCTATTATTTGCGACAGGGTTATTTCCTACATTCTTCTGCATTATAAGTGGTACTTTCCTTTAGCAGGTATGGATTTTGAAAAGGTTAGTAGTGATATGTAAGAGGGTTTTTTTTTGTGGGGGTGGAGGGGTTAGGAAAACCAAAGGGGGCACTCCTCAGAAGACAGTGAGAACAATAACCAAGGTGGTAAAGAAAGCTTGACCACATTCAACTTGGCTTTGAGTGTGGTCACTGAGTCACAAAGGCGTTGCACAAATTTATATACTATGCTATGGCAACATAGTCAGATCTACAACAGTAAAAAAATTATATCTTCAGTGATAGTCACTCACACTTACTTTTTACCATTGTCCCATGCACTTGATATACTCTTTGCCAATGATGGCATTCATCCCAGCAGTATCCCAATCATCGCCAGCAGTACCCCAAGCACATGCCAGTTTCAGGTTGGAGCTAGAGACTTTTCACTGGCTCTCCAAGGCGCTCTGTAAGATGCAGCGTATTCACATGCCCTCAGATAGCCAGAGAGGCACAGTGTTTTCACAAACCCCAGACCCTCGTAGTTACGCACTGAAGATCGAAGAGCCTCTTTAGAATGGCTAAATACAATGCATGGCTAAATGCTAATGCTAGCCTCACAAGGCTGAATGGAGCAAAATCCCTTCTACAAGCCACCAGGAACAGCTGTTTTGGTCTTTTTTTTTTTTTTTTTGAGCAAGATATAGTTTAACATTGTATTAAGCCATGAGTTTTGGGTTCTTCTCTATTACAACAGCTAGCATTATCTAACTAATACAATGAGCTTTTCTTGATGTTTATGGTTTCAATAAGTTAAAATCACCAGAAAAAAAAAAAAAACTATTAATTCTAAAACAAAACCTACTATTATATTGCTTAAATGTTCCACAGTAATTACATATGAATTTATGGTAGAAATTCAAATCTTAATCTTATAGTTTTATACTATCATTCATCCAGAAGATGTTTTTACAAAAATGATATATACAAATGAAAAGTATGAATTTAATAAATTCTCCAGTTTGTTTTGTTGTTGTTCGGTTTAATTAAACTATGGGTCTATCTACATCTTTTGTATTTTTATAACTTAAACTGCTTCAAATGTGAGTCTCAATCAATAATTCTAGACTCCTCTATACTTAGCAAACAAAGAATTCAAAAGGATCACCAGACTCCAACCCAAGACTGCAAGAACATTTGGACTGGTGATGTATTTTTCCAATTACTGCTTTCAGTGTTCGCTGTCTATGAACACATTGAAGCCATTTAGGATATATTATTCTGGTAAATGAGCAGACTGTTCACACACATTAAATTCCTGTTCCTGTGTAGATTGTAAAATGCAATACCTTTATCTATTTCATGCTGGAATTAAAAATCCACATCACAAATGCTTAGAAAATAAAGCATTATCCTTTCCTGGAAAATGCAAATGAGAATGAGCAAATGTAATATTAGAAAAGTATTGATTATATCCACTATTTTTCTGAGTAGTATATCTAAGATTAATATATTCTGAAATATATGCCTGTAATCTACGTCCCTTAACACTTAAGCTAAAGGAGTTAGAGAAAGCAAAGGAACCAGGCCCTAGAGGAAGAATGAGGAAAGTATTGGTCTATGAGCTAAGAGTCAAGAAAAAAATATTGGTGGTGGAGTTCTCAGAGTGAATATACAGGTTTTAATTAAACTTAGAAGGTCATTCTTCTAAGTTTCCTGTTTCATATGTTTGTCATCATGTTGTGACAAGATGTTATGTTGTTAATTTTTTTTAATTTAAGATTTCCACTATGATGATTAATATTAGCATTAAACAGACATGCCAGCTCTCTGAAAAGCATTCTTTCAGATTAGTTTGGCAGCAATTGAAGAATAAGTCAAATGACAGAAAGGAAAGAACTACAGACAACTCTGGCCTTAATTCATAGAATAGATACCTGCCTATATTAGGTTTGTGCCAGTGAGAAGGAAAAGGGAATAAGTAAATCCAGAAGATATTTCCAATTAACAATCAAATGTTTGGGCCAAACTGAATTTGAGATGTTCATGTAGGGAACCTAACAGCAAAAATAACAGTGACAATAAAATGTGTTTATACTGGCATTGTGTAAAATGAAGTTTGTGCTCTATTCTAGACTACCCTATGAGTCTGGGGGCCAGAAATAACTTACCTGAAGTGGATATACCATCCTCCCACTGTTGAAAATTTAGTCTGCCTTCAGAGTCTTTTCAGTATTAAAAAAAAAAAAATTACAAGTCCTTTCAACAATACTTATGGCTTCTTCTATGTTAGATTACTATTAGAATCAATTCTTAAAATATTCTTCTTTTTGTAAAGAGAAACAAGAAAAATGGAGCTGGGAAATTTGAAGGGAAGAGATAGGGGTATGTATTAAAAAGTAATAGCACTATGGAATTAGATGGTAAAGAGTCCTGAATCTTCAAAGTGAGCAAACTTTATGACAGGAAGACAGAGAAAGTAATGTTAGGGAAGGTCTATCCTGACACACAAACGCAGCTCAGATCCAGATCTGTGTGTGGTAACTTGGACCCTGAGAGACGCATTGAAAAGAAGCTAATATGGGACCAGACATCTGTCACAAACAGAGTTTCCATTAAAACAAAGTTAATGTGGAAACAAAAGGAAAACAGATTTTATAGTATGTTTTGTATACTCTAATTTGGTTCTAAATAGTATGTTATTTGAGGACAGAAACTGTTCTGTTTATCGCTATTCAAAGCACTTAGAACAAAGGCATTATCTGGTAAATAGCTTTATATATATGTATAATCTATCTATATATACCTTTATAAATAATATATATATGTTTATATACACACATACACATATATATTCATACACATACACATAATATGTATAAATATAAAGTTGTAATAGTTATTTTCAGGAGAACCTATCAAACTAAAATTGTTAAATCTCTAAGTATTTGCCATTAAATTATGTCAAAGGAATGGGTCTACTCATGTTATTAAACACAGGGCATAATGCTAGGTTAGTTATTATAAATGAACTATCCATTTACTTAGTCAAAAAATACATCTCAAAATTCCTAATGGATTTTAAAACAATAAAGCTTATCTAAATGAGGGATCATAATGTAAACATATCTCATAGAATAAAATCTGATACAAAATTACATACAATAATACTGAAAATTAAATGCGGTGAAAAATGACCAGAGTTACCATGAGACAGAAAAGACTGCTCCTTTTTTTCTTTTAAATTTCTCATATGCGACCCCCAAGCAGCTGAAGGCTTTGTGAAGTTCACAAAATTATTTGAAGAATTAAATTCCAGACAGAGGTTCTCCAAGGACTGTAGACTAATGGCTGCTTTCACCCTGGTGTCCGGCGTCAAAGGAGCCATTCACTTTGGAGGAGTGTGCTCATCAGCTGCCTAAAGAGGCCGGGGGCACTTAACTGAGCTCAAACTAGGGAGAATTACAGGATTTATTTCCCATGAACACAACTCGATTAAAGTGACTCTCATCTGAAATGTGCAAAAAGATAGGGGGAGCTTCTAAATAAGTGTTATTAAGGTTCAGGGACAGGCTTAAGATCAATGGCTTCAATTAGGTAGGGTTGTGGTGGATGGAGAGACAAAGAGAAAGTTACAATGACACATGAGAAACAATGAAGACAAAAGCCTTAGGGAGATTCAACTTCCTGTCTTCCTCTCACATACAAATGTACACAGAGTCTTAATTCTTCCTTCTAAACCAGTCTAATGAATTCATAGGTACATGTAGAAAATTGATTGCAGACAGAATTGTTTTTGCACTGAAAACTGTGAAGTTGGCAAACATCTTGGAAATCTATCCATCCCACCTCTTTCACTTATCCCACTTACACAGTGCTCAGTGCTTTTATACTACTTCCAGCTTCTTACAATCCATAAAAGCTCTTTTATTGTTGGTTTTTTCCCATGTGCTGGACCATTCATTCACAATTTCTGTCATGAATACCTACTACTCAGTTATTATTAGACTTTACTATATGAGAGTCAACACATGTGAAAAGTGAAAGCGTTAGGCATTCAGTTGTGTCCAACTCTGAGACCCCATGGACTGTAGCTTACCAGGCTCCTTTGTCCATGGAACTCTACATGCAAGAATCATAGAGTGGGTAGCCATTCCCTTCTCCAGGGGATCTTCCTGACCCAGGAATAGAATCCGGGTCTCCTGTATTGCAGGAAGATTCTTTACCATCTGAGCAGCCAATATCATGAACTAAGTCAAAACGAGAGGATAATGACCATATCAATGCAAAAAGCATTTATTGAGTACCTAGTTCTCACAAGACAACACACCAAGGCTGTTGGAATTAAAAAGTGAAATCTCATCCTTGAAAATATGTAATCTTGATAAATAAAGAGAATAAAAGGAAGAATGTGGCCAATACTATAAGAGAGATATAGAAGACAGAAACTAGACAGATTTTGACAAAGAACATCATGGAAAGTTTCATGGAGGAGGTGAAAGTTAAGAGGATGCTTATATTACTTAAGCACAAAAAAAAGGAATAATGTGAGGCTTTAAAGTGATAGTTGAATCCTAGTTAGGGTCAAAAATAGCCTGAACAATATGCCTGGTGTTTTCTCCATTTGTTTGTAAACAGAGAGCTCAGATACCAGATGATTCAGCTGAAGTCTGGACACCTCACAGTCCCAAGACAATGGGAAAACTAACCTGAGTCTCCTAGCAGCTCTCTGTCATTCGTATATATATATATGATTATATATATATATATATATTTATTTATATATACATACATATATATATATATATATATATATATATATATATATATAAAACATATGCTGCATATACTTCTTGCTTTTTTGTCTTCAGCCTAACCCTGCTATCACAAAAGACAGCTTACATTACATCCATGGAATAAACTTAGTCTAAATACTCACTTCATAATTTATTAATTTCATCTCTTCTCTACTTTATCACGTCATGACTTAGCCATCTTTCTGAAACCCCATCTCTGATTATCACCTTTTGCAACTCTCCCATCCACTAACTTCCATGAAATGTCCCTACTTTTCTCAGAATGTCCACTTTTCCCTAGGCTAAAAGCTTCTTAGCTTTCTTTTTCTATGCAGGCTACTCAACTATCTGACCGACACTATTACCAGCATATTCGACTCACTTGTTTTTGTTCTTTGCTTTAGATTTGCTGACAATCTGGAGATAAATCAGTCTACTTTCTTGCTCAACTCTCCCTCATGAACTGTCTGGTGCTGCTGAAAAGAATTCTCTGTTAATTGGTATCATTATAAATTTATGATCTCCACCCTCTGCTGAGTCTTCAATACTGTGTTGTATCCAAGCCCTCATCACTCTCTTTATTCAGACTCTTGAGGCTTCCACCCTCAGCAGACAAACTTATCATCTGCTTTGCAGAAAACTACTGACCAAGGGGTGATAACTCCTAAATTTTCAGTCCTCCCATTTTTAAATCTATCATTAATTATCATGCTGTCATGGAAAAATAGGAGTCTCTAGAATCTCAAGGTTAATTTTACTCTTTCTCTGCTTAATCAGCACACAGCTTGATTCCCAAGCATTTTATCTTCAAGCTCTTCTCTCTAGATCCTTTTGTTCCACAACCAACAAGTGCACCACTCCCTAAACCTTCCCTAAATTAATCTACTTACCTGAAGCAACCAAATAATGTCTTCTCCTCCCTGTGGGACCTGCTTTGAACATTTGTTACCAACAGAAACCGCAATTTACATTCTGTCCTGATAACTAACCTACTGTGGTTGCTCTTAACAAACTCATCAACATTCAAGGCTGCTGAGCATTTTCAGTCTTTCTTCTATTTGACTTGTCTATGGCATCTGTCCCTCTTTGTTCAGGCATTCCTGCCAATTTCACTCCCACCTTCTCATTCTACCCTACCTTAGTGAAATTTTCTTTTTCTTCCTGCTTTGTTTTTCCCTTGTTGATCATTCCCCTTCTAAATTTTCACTTCCTGGAAAATCTCCTCTGCTTTAAGAACTCTTTGTGAAAATTCAAATTTCTAAATCTCACAGAGACCACACCTCCAAGATGCAAGTCCATAGCGTCTACCACTTATTAAACATTGAGAATCAGCCCTATGAATATAAACATGCCCTACTCTGAACTGTCATTTACTCTCATTCACCTCTTTGTCCAGCCCAACAAAATAATTTGGTCAACTGCATGAACTCAAAGCAATTTTCAAAGCCTCCTACATACGCATCCTTCCAAACCTCATCAGTAACAAGTCTTAGTGAGTCTACTTCATCAGGAGAGAGAATCTTTTGTGTGAAGTACTGCAGTATCTAAATCGGCTTTGTTTTTCCCATTCTAAACCATTTTCCACATTGTCCTTGAAGTTATTTTCTTCAAAAACCCAAATTACATTAGGTCACTCTCTTATTACAATATTATTAATAACAAACAAATGACTGCATAATTAAGGCCAAACTTAATTGACAAATGTAAGGCAAGGTTTCATCAATCCAAGCATGTCACTGTTTTCCATAGTTATCCTCACTCTTTGTCACAGACACAACTATGCTCAGTCACAATGTCTTATCTTGTGGTGCACACAGACATTCAAAGCTGTTTCTGGAATTCATGCCTTTGGGCACTTTACGTATGATGCTCTTCTTCTCTATCATCACTGTAGAAGGGAATAGCAACCCACTCCAGTATTCTTGCCTTGATAATTCCATGGACAGAGGAGCCTGGTGAGCTATAGTCCATGGGGTTGCAAAGAGTTGGACACAACTGAATGACTAACACTCTCTACTATCAAGGCACCTCATATATATATTCAAGTCGCTCAGTCATGTCCGACTCTCTGCGAATCCATGGACTATACAGACCATGGAATTCTCCAGGCCAGAATACTGGAGTATTTCCCTTCTCCAGGGGATCTTCCCAACCCAGGGATCGAACCCAGGTCTCCCACATTGTGGGCAGATGCTTTACCAGCTGAGCCAGCAGGGAAGCCCAAGCATACTGGAGTGGGCAGCCTATCCCTTCTTGAGGGGATCTTACCGACCCAGGAATCGAACCAGGGTCTCCTGTACTGCAGGCGGATTCTTTACCAACTGAGCTATCAGAGAAACCCAAGGCTCATTGTGGCAAACATTTTTTGTTTAAAATCTTCCTAAATTCCTTAACATTTTAGAATGATCAATTTATCAGGCTGTGCCACCAGTCTATGAATTTCTTGAGTGATGTTCAGTTCACTTCAGTTCAGTTGCTCAGTCGCATCTGACTCTTTGCCACCCATGGACTGCAGCAGGCCAGGCCTCCCTGTCCATCACCAACTCCCAGGGTTTATGCAAACTCATGTCCATTGAATACTGAGTGATGTTAATATTCATATATTTTCCCCAGACTTGCCTGTGAGTGTCCAGGAGTCTCCAGCAGAGGTGTGGGTCAGTGGTGGCCTGCTGCAGGGTTGGGAGAACTGAGTGTAGCAGTGCCTGCATGGAACATTTTGAAGGAGGTCACCATTGTCTTCATTACCTCCACCATAGTTTGGCCTCAGGTAAATAACAGGGAGGGAACACAGCCCCAGCCATCAACAGAAAATTGGATTAAAAGATTTACTGAGCATGATTCTGCCCATCAGAACAAGACCCAGTTTCTCCCTCAGTCTCTCCCATCAGGAAGCTTCCATAAGCCTCTTACCCTTCTTCATCAGAGGGCAGACAGACTGAAAACCACAACCACGGAAAACTAACCAATCTGATCACATGGACCACAGCCTTGTCTAACTCAGTGAAACTATGAGCCATGCTGTGTAGGGCCACCCAAGACAGATGGGTCATGGTGGAGAGTTCTGACAAAATGTGGTCTGCTGGAAAAGGGTGGAAAACCACTTCAGTATTCTTGCCTTGAGAACCCCATGAATAGTATGAAAAGGCAAAAAGACAGGACACTGAAAGATGAACTCCCCAGGTTGGTAGGTGCCCCATATGCTACTGGAGATCAGTGGAGAAATAACTCCAGAAAGAATGAAGAGATGGAGCCAAAGCAAAAACAACACCCAGCTGTGGATGTGACTGGTGATGGAAGTAAAGTCTGATGCTATAAAGAGCAATATTGCATAGGAACCTGGAATGTTAGGTCCATGATTCAAGGCAAATTGGAAGTGGTCAAACAGGAGATGGCAAGAGTGAACGCTGACATTTTAGGAATCAGTGAACTAAAATGGACTGAATGGGTAAATTTAACTCAGATGACCATTATATCTACTACTGTGGGCAAGAATTCCTTAGAAGAAATGGAGTAGCTACCATAGTCAACAAAGAGTCCAAAATGCAGTACTTGGATGCAATCTCAAAAATAAGAGAATGATCTCTGTTCGTTTCCCAAGGCAAACCATTCAATATCACAGTAATCCAAGTCTATGCCCTGACCAGTAATGCTGAAGAAGCTAAATGTGAACAGTTCTCTAAAGACCTACAAGACCTTTTAGAACTAACACCCAAAAAAGATGTCCTTTTCATTATAGGGACTAGAATGCAAAAGCAGGAAGTCAAGAGATACCTGGAGTAACAGGCAAATTTGACCTTGGAGTACAGAATGACACAGGGCAAATGCTCACAGAGGTTACCCAAGAGAACACACTGGTCATAGCAAACACCCTCTTCCAACAACACAGGAGAAGATTCTACACATGGAAATCACCAGATGGTCAATACCAAATTCAGATTGATTATATTCTTTGCAGCCAAAGATGGAGAAGCTCTATATAGTCAATGAAAACAAGACCAGGACCTGACTGTGGCTCAGGTCATGAACTTCTTATTGCCAAATTCAGACTTAAATTGAAGAAAGTAGGGGAAACCACTAGACCATTCAGGTATTATCTAAATTAAATCCCTTACGATTATACAGTGGAAGTGACAAATAGATTCAAGGGATTAGATATGATAGACAGAGTACCTGAAGAACTATGGACAGACATTCATGACATTGTATAGAAGGCAGGGATCAAGACCATCCTCAAGAAAAAGAAGTGCCAAAAGGAAAAATGGTTGCCTGAGGAGGCCTTACAAATAGCTGAGAAAAGAAGAGAAGCAAAAAGCAAAGGAGAAAAGGAAAGATATACCCATTTGAATTCAGAGTTCCAAAGAATAGCAAGGAGAGATGAGAAAGCCTTCCTCAGTGATCAATGCAAAGAAATAGAGGAAAACAACAGAATGGGAAAGACTAGAGATCTCTTCAAGAAAATTAGAGATACCAAGGGAACATTTCATGCAAAGATGGGCTCAATAAAGGAGAGAAATGGTGTGGACCTAACAGAAGCAGAAGATATTAAAAAGAGGTGACAAGAATACACAGAACTATACAAAAAAGATCTTCATGATCCAGATAATCATGATGGTGTGATCACTCACCTAGAGCCAAACATCCTGGAATGCAAAGTCAAGTGGGCCTTATGAAGCATCACTATGAACAAAGCTAGTGGAGGTGATGGAATTCCCCTTGAGCTATTATTTCAAATCCTAAAAGATGATGCTGTGAAAGTGCTGCACTCGATATGCCAGGAAGTTTGGAAAACTCAGCAATGGCCACAGGACAATCCCAAAGAAAGGCAATGCCAAAGAATCCTCAAACTACTGCACAATTACACTCATCTCACATGGTAGCAAAGTAATGCTCAAAATACTCCAAGCCAGGCTTTAACAGTACGTGAACCGTGAACTTCCAAATATTCAAGCCAGATTTATAAAAGGCAGAGGAACCAGAGATCAAATTGCCAACACTTGTTGGATTATCAAAAAAGCAAGAGAGTTCCCGAAAAACATCTATTTCTGTTTTATTGACTATGCCAAAGCCTTTGACTGTGTGGATCAGAGCAAACTGTGGAAAATTTTTCAAGAAATGGAAATATCAGGCCACCTGACCTGCCTCTTGAGAAAGCTGTATGCAGGTAAGGAAGCAACAGTTAGAACTGGAAATGGAACAACAGACTGGTTCCAAATAGGAAAAGGAATACATCAAGGCTGTATATTATCACCCTGCTTATTTAACTTATATGCAGAGTACATCATGAGAAACACTGGGGTGGATGAAGCACACACTGGAAGCAAGATTGCCAGGAGAAATGCCAATAACCTCAGATATGCAGATAACACCACCCTTACGGCAGAATTCGAAGAAGAATTAAAAAGCCTCTTGATGAAGGTGAAAGAGGAGAGTGAAACAATTGGTGTAAAACTCAACATTCAGAAAACTAAGATTATGGCATCTGGTCCCATCATTTCATGTCAAATTGATGGGAAACATTGGAAACAGTGACAGACTTTAGTTTTGGTGCTCCAAAATCACTCCAGATGGTGACTTCAGCCATGAAATTAAAAGACGCTTACTCCTTGAAAGAAAAGCTATGACCAAGTTAGACAGCATATTAAGAAGCAGAGACATTACTTTGCCAACAAAGGTCCATCTAGTCAAGGCTATGGTTTTTCCAGTGGTCATGTATGGATGTGAGAGTTGGGCTGTGAAGAAAGCCAAGCGCTGAAGAATTGATGCTTTAGAACTATGGTGTTGGAGGAGACTCTTAAGAGTCCCTTGGACTGCAAGGAGATCCAACCATTCAATCCTAAAGGAAATCAGTCCTGAGTGTTCATTGGAAGGACTGATGTTGAAGCTGAAACTCCATACTTTGGCCACCTGATGTGAAGAACTGACTCATTTGAAAAGACCCTGATGCTGGGAAAGATTGAAGGCGGGAAGAGAAGAGGACAACAGAGGATGAAATGGTTGGATGGCATCACTGACTTGATGGACATGAGTTTGAGTAAACTCCGGGAGTTGGTGATGGACAGGGCAGCCTGATGTTCTGCAGTCCATGGGATCGCAGAGTCAGACACAACTGAGTGACTAAACTCAACTGAACTGATCTTATCATATCTTGTTTTCCCAGTTCTCCTACTGATAACTTCTTGGAACTCCAGCTTTAAAAACTTTCTGTCCCTTGAGTAATAAATACATGTAGTCACATAAGTACAATTCAAGAAAAAATGGAGGAGGAACATTCTTTGGCCTTATTGAGAATATATTCTCAACAAGAGAGAGTATATTCTAGACAAATCTAACCCTTCTTAAGTAAATTCCTTTTTTCTATCACTCTAAATGGAATGGCTTCGATGTTATAAGAAAGATTGTAATCTGTGTGGTTTGTTCTATGGAAGGTGGTATGCCTTATCCTGTGTGAGTTTTCATGCAAAGATTCATTGATAAGCAGAGGCTTTCACATCACAGTCAGACCTCATGGAATGGAACTTGATATATCTGTCCAGAGGGACCCACTGCAGCAATAGCTCTTAGAATGAGGGCCTGCCTGCTGCTATAAACAAGCCTCTGTCCTGAGGAGGCAGACTATTGTCTGTTAAGATGGACAGATAAATATATTTTTTCAGCAATGCCTAACTTTGAGAGCTATTTAAAAAGCCAGAGTTTGTTCATTATATGTGAAACTTTTTAATACTACCCAATTGACAGGTTAAAAATGGCATTACACTATAGATACATGGTTAATAAAGAGAGAAGTAAATTGGAAAAACTTCCAGGAGCAAAACCAAAATAAGCCAAATGGCTCAAATATGATAAGTATTACATTCTGATGAGTTGAAAAACAAAAACAAAAACAAACAAAAAAAGACTTTCTGTTCAATAAGGAGGTACCAGTAAACATGAGCGACAGGGTTGCAAGAAAACAGGCCGGGGGAACTGACATTAAAAAAAGAGAAAAATGCCTGCAAAAGTGATGCAAAGCCCCCGAACTGAGGCCAAGAGGGGTCACGTGACACAGATGGAGTCATGTGATATAAAGGGGGGGTGGGTCACAATATTTTTTGCCTTCACTGAATTTATGAAGGAAGAAAAGCCATAAAGTTGTGAAATGTGAAATAACAGCACAACTTAAACATAGTTCAAAAGACTGACAAAAGAAATACGGCAAATCAGTTCATTATTAATGATGAAATAAATGTATGCAAACAGTAACTGCAACAGGAATTCATAAAAGGACAAAGATACTTCCTTTGGGATATTGAAAGAAGGTCTTTTAGATTATGTATTTTGAAAGAGAAAGGTATTTTTCTTTGACCTCAAGAAAGATTCGGAGTTGTACGTATCTGGGACTGAAGTCTTGTATAATTACAAACAGCTCGGTTTATACTGCTTTATTATGAATTTCAAAACTGTATTTGCTCTTTGGGTAATCATTCTCACCACGAATTTGAAGTAAAGCAGTTAAAAATTTCAGTCAGTGTTGAGTGAGTGAGTGAAGTCGCTCAGTCGTGTCTGACTCTTTGCGACCCCATGGACTGTAGCCGACCAGGCTCCTCCCACCATGGGATTCTCCAGGCAAGAATACTGGAGTGGGTTGCCATTTCCTTCTCCAGGGGACCTTCCCGACTCAAGGATCGAACCCGGGTCTCCTGCACCGCAGGCAGACGCTTTACCCTCTGAGCCACCAGGGAAGCCCAAGTCAGTGTTAGGGAAATTAAATAAATAGTCTTGTTTAGACTTCAGAGACCAAGCAGAGCAGGCCTCTGACCTTGCTTCTGACCTACCTGGACACGGCCCTGGCTACTGCTGTGGGTCCAGTCACACCTGCTGTATGTGAGAGAAAAATGAAAGTGAGCTACTCAGCCGTGTCCAACTCTTTGGGACCCCATGGACTGTAGCCTACCGGACTCCCATCCATGGGATCTTCCAGGCAAGAGTACCGGAGAGGGTTGCCATTTCCTTCTCCAGGGGATCTTCCTGACCCAGGGATCAAACCCAGGTCTCCTGCAGTGCAGACGGAAGCTTTACCATCTGAGCCACCAGCGAAACCACCAGGGAGTGTGGGAAGAGGAACACAATGGACAGATAGGCAGCAGATCTTGGAATTTGTTAAGACCCTGGAGGAGGTCTGACCAACCAACCACTCCAGGGACTTAAGTCTTAGCAACATTCCAAGATTTGCAGAACGAAGCAAACAGCATTGTAAAAAATTAACATAATATTAGAGCTGCAGTTTTGCTCACAGGTAGATGATATCAGTTTGCTTCCTGGGATGATAAAGAGGAACCCCTAACTATAATCTTTTAAGTCTCACCCACTGAGTTGACAGGCTGCCTGGGACCTTTTTCCATTTGGGACTCCAGATGTGCTGTGAAAGGGGACTTACTTGCCAGCACTGTTTAAGTCTGGGTGTTGGTCAAAACCCAATTTGGTGATGTATTCGCTACTCTTTCTATTTCTCCCTTTTTGGGCTTCCTTGGTGGCTCACAGTGTTAAAGCATCTGCCTGCAATGCGGGAGACCAGGGTTCTATCCCTGGGTTGGAAAAATCCCCTGGAGAAGGAAATGGCAACCCACTCCAGTATTCTTGTCTGGGAAATCCCATGGACGAAGAAGCCTGGTGGGCTACATACAGTCAATGGGGTCACAGAGTCGGACATGACTGAGCGACTTCACTTTTTTTTAATGTTAGTATACTGAAAGTAAGCTAGATAATTCTGTAATAAATATTTACATTATTTATTTGTATATAACATGTGGCTTATTTTGTTAACAAGTCCTTTGAACCTGAGATGAAAGTGCAAACTTTTGGCAAAAATAGTGATTTTTTTTTTCCCTTATGTGAATGAAGATAGACTTGAAGAGAGAGAGTAGGATTTTCTGGCAGTGTCATTATTGAAGAAAAAAAGTGACATATCAAAGTTAAAATGCAGAATTACAAATGATTCTGAAATAAGGAATGCTAAGAATGGGACAATCTCCATTTCCCTGCCATTTGAAGGGCACTAGACATCCACCCTCAGGAGAGCACTGTGGATGGGGTAGAAACTCTACTGCTGACTGCTATCTTCTCGAGCCAAGAATAATCCTATCGCTGTGGGGCCCACTAGTACTCTGCTGGTTGCCAGCTTTGAGATAAGCATTTCATCCTATTCTCTGCTCTGGAGGCAGAGGCAATGCTCTTAAGGCTTTGTGCTGAAACCAACACAACCAGGGATCTCTGAAGTCATCCGCTGGCTGCTTATCACATGATTAAGCCTGTAGTTCTTCACCATGGGTAGGTATTAGAATCAGTTGAAGAGCTTTTTAAAAAGACTGATGTCTCGGCCCCACTTCAAAAAAGTAAAGCATAATCTCTGGTGATGGGCTTAGGTACTGCTCTACGTAGGTGATTCTAGCATGCACTAGGCTTATTAAATACTATATTAGACTGGTGCTTCTCAAACTTTAATGCAATATGAATGACCTGGAAATTTTGTTAAAATTCAAATTCTGACTCAGTAAGTCTAGGGTAAAACCTGAGATTTTGCATTTCAAATAAGCTCCCAAGTGATGCTGATGCTACTGGTCTGAGATCATTTTGATCTTCAAATCTTTTGTACTTCCTTTTAGAAACATCAGCAAAATTATACCAGAATTATTTTTAAAAATCCTGAACCCCACCTTAAGACATTCTGATTTTCTTCCTGAGGTGTGTTCTATATATATGCAGAATTTTTAAAAAAATCATATGATACTGACACTATTGTGCAAGCTTAGTTTATATATTAGAAGCCCTGCCCCAAGGTATCCAAGGGAAATAGCACCTACCACAAAAACAAGCTTGGTAAGAGCACTCTCTCTCAGGGGAAGCAATGCTGTTTGCAATGCATCATAAATGACTGATGGCAAGCTGGGCCAGTGTAACAGCAGAATTACTGAACTCGGTCAGGGCTACTTTTACCTGGAGTATTTCAAATATCATCCTTATCATCAAAGCAGTCCTACTGGTTCAGTGGATTAGATGGAAAGTGTTGCTCCTCATAGGAGACCCCCACAGCTCATCTCCCAGAGATAAGTCACTCTTAACATGCTTCTATTTCTTCCATAATAGAAGATATTATGATAAGTAGTTGAATTTCCACCAAAAAAAGAATACTCTTAAAAGGTAGTTTTTAGGCTGATGAATAATTTTATACCCCACTTAAGAGAAGTTATCAAATAAGACAAAGGATTTAGTTAAAAGAGAACTTTTAGTTTAGTTAAAAGAGAAAAAGGAAGAAAAATGTCAAAAGCCATCCTAAAGCAAGAATAACAAGGAAGCTCATGCTAAAAAAAAAAAGCTGATGAGCTTTTTTTTCCCTTTGACAGTGGCAATAAAATACAAATCGCTGTTTCGTACCTAAGTCACGTCTGCCTCTCTTGCCACCCTATGAACTGTAGACCGCCAGGCTCCTCTTCCTATGGGGTTTCTAAGGCAAGAATACCGGAGTGGGTTGCCATTTCCTCCTCCAGGGAACCTTCCCAATCCAGTCTCCTGCACTCCAGGAGCCAGGAGGCAAACTCTAAAACATTAATAGGATGCTCTATCTGTACTTTAGGTGTGTATTATGTGCATATATGTGAATATACACAGAAACAAATACTCCACAACAAGAAGATGAAGCAAATTTCACTCCTTCAAGTAAGCACTGACCTTGGTATCAGAGATAAGACCTAATTCTAGTTCTGTGATCCTGGGCCTCAGTTTTCCATCTGTGAAATGAAAGAACTGGGCTGCATAATAATATGAGAAACTGCTTCTGGAATACTTCTTATGTCAACTACCGGGTTAACCCTTAACACATCATTAACCCTCTTTACACTTCTGTGAGATACAGTATGTGGCATGTGCTTTTCAGATGAGGAAAGAGAAGGCACAGAGAAATGATGTTTATTGTTCAAGGGTAAAAATCATAAATTAGATTTATAGTCCCTGCCCTAGAGAGGCTTTCCATAGGTCGCTCCTTCAGCAAACTTTATGGAATCTGTGTTGACACAGTTGAAATCAGGACTGCAAGACAAGGCTGTAGATTCCAGTGCTGGCGCACTTAACACAGACCTCTCACTGCCCTGGGGTAAACCAAAACTGACCTGGATGCAAGTTTTTGATCATTTCATTAGAGGAGAGAACCCATCAAGACAGAAAATGGAACATAAGAGATATAGAAACCAATGGATTTGGGAAAATGTACCTGTCTTCAGGCCAATATTAGCAAGTATAGATAATATGCATTGCGAGGATTAAGGATAGGAGGTATTTAGGAAGGAAAAGCTTACAAACAGAAATCCTGCTTTTAAATATCCTTTAACCTAAGGCAATCAGATCATCTTAAGTTGGGGAGGGGGGCATCACCTAGATTCTGAAAGATAAACTTTTAACAAACAAAAAGCTTTTCCAGCATAGGGCTCAAAAACTACATGAAAGAGACAGACTAGCTCAAAGGTGAAAGTTTAAAGAGTTACCAAGTTGAAAGAAAGTCTCCCAAAGAGCACACACCTAGCAGTACAGTGGGGGCAATTTGGAGGATCTATCATCACTTCAGGATAAATAGAAAGGATGGAAGAAAACTGATATAAAATCAAGAGAAGAAAATATACATCTAAAAACAAGTCAAGAGCATATATTTTTAGATAAATGCTCTAAGAAGCAGAATATTTTTGACAACTGGCTGATTTGCTCTAAATAATAAAAGATAGCATGGACTCAACAAACACAAAACAAAAAAACATACATAACTACATGTATTTATTTTTGTTCCATCCATATATGATAAGAAAAATATAGATGAGAAAAAAGGTTGCTAAAGAAAACAAGTAAACAACATACTTTCATAATTAAAACTAATTAGAAGGTTCACCTCTTGGGTTGGGAAGATCCCCTGGAAAAGGAAATGGCAACTCACTCCAGTATTCTTGCCTGGAGAATTCCACGGACAAAGGAGCCTGGTGGGCTATAGTTCATGGGGTCGTAAAGAGTCGGACATGACTGAGTGACTAACACACAGAAATAATAAAATATGTAGTCAACCTTGAAAAATAAAAATACAGTGAGGGAACTGATTGAGCAAACCATGTACAAACACAAAGGAAAAATTCACAAAGATTACAAACAGATAGGAGAGAAGGTAGTTAACGTCATAAAAAGGCAATGAATACATAATATATTGGCATTTTTATTTCTAAATGAAAGAGAACTATCTATATATAACAAGAAAAAATTCACAAAGATGGCAGGTTATCTTAAACCAGAAGACAATTACAATCCATGGAATAAAAAAGTTTACTATGAATCAGAAAAAAAGATTGCTTGGTATAGCATGGGTGTAATAAACATTAAATGCCAAAGATAAGGAAAGGAAAGAAAACAGAAACAAGAGAAAACATAAACATTAAATACTTCGGTTATATAAAAGTGATAAACAGCTCTTAAAAAGATATAACCTCTCAGATTCAAGCAAATAAGCATACATTTAAATAAAGAAAAATTGAAAATTAAAAAGATAAAAATAATATTAAACAATTAAAAATGTTCTCTCTGTGTGGAATATTTCATCAAGACAAAAATCCAAGCTTATAAAGACTGAAAGAACAGAGTTGGATTTTCAACTGTGTGTCTGTTTTGCAAAGGTAATCCAATTTCATAGTGTCAGAAACTTTTTACATCTAATAATACAACATGCGCCAAAATACTGATATACAGAAATGAGCATTTCTTGGTTCTTATTTCATGTGCTCCATGGGGCATTAGCTTTTCTTAAGCTGAATACTGACTTTAATTTATCAGATGATGAACAATTATTTTGCCCCCAACATGAGGTGGTGTTGATTTTCAGGCAAAATGCTCTGTGCTCACAGTGTCCATGTTTTTTATATCATCGTAGTGTTGGTGAATTAATTTGCATATTTCATTATTTTGCCCTTACTATTTATGAAAGTGAGTAGAAAATATGAAAAAGAAAATGTTAATGTTAGTTTTACTATAATCAAGTTCAAGATGGCTTACTGAAGTGGGGCTACAGAAAAAAATAATAAATTACAAAATGTAAAAAGAGTGCAATTCACATTTTCTGACCACAATAGGATAAATCTACATTTAATAAGCAGAGAGCCCCTTGCATTTTAAGCACATCAACTGTGTACACAAATGTGGAGGAAATAAGTATGCTCCGTGGTGGCATAAATGGGAAGGAAATCTAATAAAGAGAGGATACAGGGATATGTACAGCTGATTCATTTTGGTGTACGGCAGGAACTAACACAACTTCGTAAAGCAGTTAAACTCCAGTAAAAATTAATTTAAAGAGAAAAACAGTCATGAAATGTTGGAAACAGAATACTGGATAATCTCCATAAAAGGCAATATGTAGTATGGAATATCTCCAAGCATCTTAATTTGTAGGTAGAGATTTTAAGTGACCTTCTTAAAAAGACCATTGACAGGTCCAGAGCAGAGAAGCGGATAGCTCACTACAAATAAGAGGGTTTTGTTGTTGTTCATCTGGATTTTTGATGCAGTAAACATATATTTTAGGTATAGTTGATATTCATATGTTGAAAAACATTCAATTGAATTTTAAAATGTGCTTCATAAAAAATAACAGGCTAATTTAGGAAAGCCCTGACATACTCTAAGGAGATGTGGAGTGAGTTCTTCCACTATTGTTCCCTAACCAAACCCTGAGTCCTCTGGGTCTCTGTTTCCGGCCAAGCTAATCCTTCATGATGATAATACAAGAAGACAGGTGGAAGTAAACTGAATATGGAAATTCTCTCAATGGTACAAAGTGTTTTTATTATATTGTTATTATTATTATTTGTCAGAGACTAACCAAGGAGCTCATTTAATAGTGGGGATTTGAATATAAAGGGTGCATGAACCTTGAAGGCTTGTTTTCCCCGCAACCGTTCTTTGAACTTCTCAACAAATTTTGTACATTTCAATTCTAGGCTAAGAGTCTGCTTCTGAGGAAACCCACATTAAGTGGCAGGTCTTGCTGAGTTTCTGATGCAGAAGCATTGTTACTTGTGTATCCAGAGGCTCTTACACTGCAACCACTATTGCTCTCCTTATCCTTAATACTGCTGGTTCCACTCCCACACAGATTAACAATTAACCATCAGTCTCCTGATGCCACAGAATGAAAGAGTCCACCCACTCAACTTTCTAGAGGATCCTGGCCTGATGGGTGCAGTTGCTGTCTGGGAGAGACTATATCCAGAGCCTCAGTTCAGTTCAGTCACTCAGTTGTGTCCGACTCTGCGACCCCATGAATTGCAGCACGCCAGGCCTCCTTGTCCATCACAAACTCCCGGAGTTTACTCAAACTCATGCCCATCGAGTCAGTGATGCCATCCAGCCATCTCATCCTCTGTCATCCCCTTCTCCTCCTGCCCCCAATCCCTCCCAGCATCAGGGTCTTTTCCAATCAGTCAACTCTTCACATGAGGTGGCCAAAGTACTGGAGTTTCAGCTTCATCGTCAATCCTTCCAATGAACACCCAGGACTGATCTCCTTTAGGATGGACTTGTTGGATCTCCTTGCAGTCCAAGGGACTCTCAAGAGTCTTCTCCAACACTACAGTTCAAAAGCATCAATTTTTCGCAGCTCAGCTTTCTTCACAGTCCAACTCTCACATCCATACACGACCACTGGAAAAACCATAGCCTTGACTAGATGGACCTTTGTTGGCAAAGTACTAGCTTGAGACTTTTCCAATATAGGTCTGCCAGACCCATGTTGTTCGATGAATGTGCAACCCTAAAATGACTTCAGGTCTGCCTCCAGATAAAGAATATTATGACACTATTAATACTACACTGAATATTAGTTGGCTTAAAATGGGATGTGATATGTTTATTATTTACATAGTATCTCCACTTGTGGGGCTTCCCAGGTGGCTCAGTGGTGAAGAATCTGCCTGCCACTGCAGGAGATGCAAGAGACACAGGTACCATCCCTGGGTTTGGAATATCCCCCAGAGAAGGGAATGGCCAAACACTCCAGTATTCTTGCCTGGAGAATTCCATGGACAGTGAAGCCTGGTGGGCCACAGTCCATGGGGTCGCAAAGAGTCAGACACAAGTGTATGTGTAATGTATCCAGAAGGTGTACCCAGAATTAGGATAAACATACTCTTTCCATTGTTCACCCTCTGCGTACATCAATGTCTGGAGAAAAAAAGAGTTTAAGAAATCAGTTTTGTATCCTCATTATTTTCTCCCCTTTATATTCCAGTAGATCTGGGAAAAATGGGTCATAGGGAAAGACACACAAGCCATCTTTGCTTCTAAGAAGATAACACTGCACCAGCTCTCTCTGTATTTTCAGCAGAAGAAAGCTTGTATCACTTACTGGACAATCCCACATCAAAAAATGTTTTAGAAAGTTGATGGTGACATTAAGTGCACTTATGGACATTTGACAAGTGTTTCCTGACCAGCCCCTCGTTGTCCTTCTGTAATTTTCATGTTAGAGACAAACACTAGCCTGTGTCCATGTTCTCTACCCCTTCTCCCTAGCACATGATCACAGGTCACCTCGTGAGCCTGACTCCTCTTTCCCTTCCTTGAAAACTGTGCCATCGGGGTTTCAGTAACTAGCCTACCTTCTCCTCTAGCACTTCTGTGATATCTACCATCACTCAAGTTAAAGTCACGTTTGCACAGTGCACAGCCTTGGAGCAGATGGCATTTTGCTGCATTGTGGTGGGCACGCCAGTATTTTACCATCTGCATGTTGAAGATACCCATTCACACCCCTTATTTTCCACTGACAATGGAAGGAGAGGCAGTGACAGGAGTGTCTTAAACACTGTTGCTAAGTAAAGTAGTAGGAATTTTACACACATCATCTGTCTTCACTACCCATCAAAGTTAAGTCCCCAGGTTGGGAAGATCCCCTGAAGAAGGTAATGGCAACCCACTCCAGTATTCTTGCCTAGGAAATCCCAGGGACAGAGCCTGGCAGGCTATAGACCATAGGGTTGCAAAGAGTTGGACACAACTGAGGTGACTTAGCACAGAACAAGTTTAAAAAGTAAGTATGCCATCCCTGTTTTTCAGAGGAGAGAACTGAAGCACAGAGTGTTATGTACATAATTTTCTCAGGGTCATGTAACTGCTAAGTGGTAGAATCAGAACTTAAATATTTAAGTCTGAAGCCTATATACTTTTCTTTTTAAATCTAAATGGTTCTTTACTCTTCACATATAATTTACAATGAAATCAATAAATATTAAATCTCTTGGTTAAATTTTTGATAACAAATTGTGACAAAAATTATACACATGTGGAATCCAAACAACTATCAAGACACATAAAATCATCATCATTTGAAAATAATTTCTTCTTGCTTTTTTTCAGTAAACCCCACTTGCCACCCCCACAAGTGGCCTCTGCTCTGCTACTTTTGTGACCCAGATTCATTTTTTTTTAACTTGTTGTAGACTTTCATACGAACTGAATGCTACAGTATGAGCAATTTTACATAAGGCTTCTTTCACCTAGTCTAATTATTGATGTTTTCCACTCAGTTTCATGATTCAGAATAACATACCATTTTATCAAATATCAGCTTGTCCATTCTCTCATCAATGGGCTTCTGAGCTGGTTGTAGTTTGGTCTTTCTGATTGTTTTGCCTTCTTCTTGAAATCTCTATGGTACCCCCTGCTAGGCAGTATACTCTTTCTAGTCATATTTTCTGTACTATTTTTACCAGAACTTGAATGGGGTAAAAGGGATGGAGGAGAAGGGAGAGAAGAGTGAGAAGCTGGACAGGAAGAAGGAATTGCCCCATCTCTGCCCTATAGGGTACTCGGCTGTGAACAAAGCTCAGAGTCAAATCTTTAATCGCACCTAGTAAGTTATTTAATCACTTATATGTATATTTATAATTATAGTAATATTTCTGAATCAGTACTTACTATGTTTTATATCTTTATTACCATATACATAATGTAAAAATATTTTTATACTGGGTGATGTTTTATCAATTAGAAAATACCTACTAAGTGTACCTAGAATATATTTCAAACTATGATTATGCCACTAGGTGGTATCATACAGGTTTCTATTATGTCTTAAAGTTATAATTAATATAAATCATTCTAAAATCACATGACAATTAAGAAACTTCCATTTTCCTTTCTGATGATCAGCAACAATATTCTAATAATAAAATCCCTATATTTAAATATCTTGAAAATTCTTTAAAAAGAATAATAATTTTAACACATTGTTTGAAAAGCTATGATCTGTAAAAACATTCTTTTAATTATCACAGCTTCTTTCTTACCACAGATGAAAAAAATCTCATTACTTGAAAAAGAAAAACTTGTCAAAAAACTCTAGATAATATTTAAAGGAGCAATCACATATTTTATGGAGAAATAAAATCAAGTACCCATCACAATGGCACAGAGCTGCAGATGATAATTAAGGAGTGTAAGACTTTGTGCCTATAGTCACAAAAAGGTATGATAATTTGCTATCCTCATTGAGCTATATAGAACAGAACACCAGGTGAAAAATTAAAATCTCATTAAAAAGACATAATGGACATAAGAGTGGGATCACGAGTTCATGATTGTAAGAAACGCAGATACAGAGAGCGCTGGGCTCATCACAGGGTAAGGAAATAATTCTAGCCAAAGCAATCACACAGCACTCAACAGAATCTTGGTTCTGTCAAAATCTGCTTCACAAAATACACCGTGCAAATATGTATCACAACTTAAAGTGGAAGAAAAGAGGAGGAGAAGGTAAATAGAGTCATTTTGCCTGAGATGAAGCTCATGTTGTGAGTTATACCAGAGCTGTCCTAGTCTCTAGCCTGTAGCAGGCTGTCAGAGTGAATACAGAGGACACTCCAATGGAGGGTAATAGCATGTGCTTAGTAGTCAGAGCAAGGTTGTCATCAGAATTTTATTTTGAAGTAGCCAGGCAGTCTAAACACATTCTATCACTTCTCGGAGCCTCAGTTTCCTCATTTGTAAACACTTTCTTTAAAGAGGTCACATGATGATGAAAATCTATAAGCTATTGTCTTAGTGGATGCTTAGAGACTGTTGTTAATGTCATGTATTCTGTGTTTATGATGTGGGTATGAAGTTTTACTCTAGGTGCCTGTAGTAAGATGCTACAAAATGATTCCCAAGGAATCATGCCTCCCTACATTCAGACCTTGCGTAGTCCCCATGCATACTGAATCTGGACTGGTCTTAAAATCTGGCCAATAGAATATAATGAAAGTGAGAGTGAGAAAGTTGTGGGTTTAGGCCTCACAAGACTTAACAGCTTCTGCTTTGGGATTTCTTGCTTTCTTGAGTCATGCAATGAAGCTTGGGCTAGTATCCTCAGGGAAGAAAGGCCATTTTTATAGAGAGGGAAACACTAGGTTGACTGACAGAGGAAGAAGGCCCAGGCAACCCCAGTCACTCCAATCATCCAGCTGTAGTACCAGACACGTGAGCCTCTGGCCACGGTCAGGTGGGTAGCTGGCAGAAAACACGTGGACATGTCCAGTCAATGCTACAGGACAAGCCGAGCCCAGCCCAGACTGCAGAAACATGACCTAAGCAGAGCTGTTGTTTGAAGCTACTAACTGTGTGGCTTGTTACATACCAATAGTTCACTGGCATAGACGGTTCACTTTACATTTATACTTTTATGACACCCATTATACAGGTGAGGAAATGGAGGTAGAGATAACGCGAATACATTTTCAGACATCACACCGCTAATGCGTGGCAGAGCAGGGATTCTACCAAGGCAGCTTGGCTTCACAGACACCCACGCAATCAGCCCAATAACTAGTCTCTCTGGTTTTATGTCACCCTTTTTTTTTCCCCTAAAATAACCTGAGGTTTCAAGCCTTGGGAGGTTACACAGTCTTTTCATGAATCTTCACAGACTTTGATCCAAATCCTTTCTTCTCTTGGGCTTAAAGTGAAGTGAAGTGGCTCAGTCGTGTCCGAATCTGCGACCCCATGGACTATAGCCTACCGGGCTCCCCTGTCCATGGGATTTTCCAGGCAAGAGTACTGGAGTGGGGTGCCATTTCCTTATCCACTCTTGGGCTTAGAGAAGGTCTAATCATGCAAAGGGCTGGAGAGAAGACTTTTATAAATAAAGAGAGAGAGATACAGATAAACTATAAATTTGAAACTAGGTAATGAAAAAGAAAAGGCATACCCTAAATTGGAGGCTTACGTGAGTAGACATTTAAGGGCTAGTTGCTAGATTTTGACTACCTAGCATTCACTTCACTCTCTTTTTCCAATATGACTTCAATTTCCTTTTTGGGATTTCTTGTCAGCAACTGGAAAATGCACAGAACTGATAACCAGCTCTCCTGCCTTCTCTATCAGACAAAGAGACATTGCTCAGGCTAATCTAAAAATGTAAACTTCTTCCTAAAATTTGAGTTGCAGGGCAGAATGAGGACAAGAATATAAGCATTAACTAACTAACTGCATGAGTGAAACTGTGAAGGAATCCCTGCCATCAAGATATCTGGTTTAATGTCAATTGTATCAGCTTCCTCTGCAATCCTGAGATCTATATCAGCCCCATGTGGGTATCTCAAATTAACCTTCTCTTTCCTCTCTCTCTCATATTCATTCTGATTCTCTCTCTCCCTCTCTCTCTAAGCTAGCAATCAAAGAAATGAAATTAATAAATCCATTAGAATATTCTTTTAAAAAACCTCTGATAATCCTAGACAGCAGCAACTTGAATCTAAATCTGCACATCCAATAGGTTAACAATTTACTGTACAGAAACCTTCCACAGAACATGCTATTCATGAAACCCTATGATGCTCTGAAGTATCCAGAACTTTTTGATAACAAATGAAGTGTTCATGCTGTTGCTTCAGTTGTGTCTGACTCTGTGTGACCCCATGAATTGTAGCCTGCCAGGCTCCTCTGTCAAGGGAGTCTCCAGGCAAGAATACTGTTGTCATAGCCTCCTCCAGGGGAACCTCCTGACCCACGGACTGAACCTGCGTTTCTTACCTCTCCTGTGTTGGCAGGTAGGTTCTTTACCACTGGGGCCATCTGGGAAGCCCGGCTACAAGTGAAACTGAAACTGTATCACAAATCACAAGAGTAGCATGATCCTAACAAAATTTGGTAAGAGAACATCACTACAACAAAAGCAAGACCTACTGCATGCTAATCTCACTTATAAACACAGAACAAAATATCCTTAATAAAATATCATAAAAACATTATAAACTTTGGTTTATTCAAAGAATGCAGGGAAGACTTAAAATTAGGAAATCCATTACTACAATGTCACACTGAAAGATCAAATAAAAGATAAACACCTGATATTTTCAATAATGTTCAATAGAAAAAGAAATATTTTCAGTAAAGTAGTTATCTTTTATAATAAAACACGGCATATATTTTTTAACAATTCAGTTAACTTAAGTACAATTTAATTTCTTAACATGAGAAGCAATAAGTATCTAAAATCAAAAGGCAACATTACACTCAAGGACATCATTTTCCAAACTGACTCTACCAATTTTAACATATCCTGGCCATTAAAAGTTTCTATGTTTCAAGAGATATGGAAATATTGGTTTTAACAAATGACATTTTATAGCAGTTCTTTTTATATTATTTAACATCAAATGTGTTTGTTCATTTCCCAAAAGGCATACAGAATTAAATAGGTCTGAAATTTATTGTTTCTTTCTTAATGACAGTATCCTTTCTTCACTGAGCCAGTTTGGGCAGTAGTTTTTCCCCAAATATTATTGAAACAAATTTCATAATAAAGTTATCTCTATTAAACTCAGGAAAAGAAAACAATGCCCAATTTATGCAATTATTACAATTTTAGCTGATTTAATAGGAATAAAAAATTGGGAAATAATATTGTAAAAAATAGATAATGTGTATGACAATATTTTCATGAAACAATTGTCTAATAGAAATATAAAAACATCAATCAACAAGCTATTTGGAATAAAATAAAAGTTTTGTAACAAACAGGTGTTATAAATGGGAAGGCTGGATGTTATTAAAACCTATCCATTTAATACAACATCAAAAAAGGAAACTCTGAGAGAAATAGACAAAAACTCATCAGCAAAAATAAAGGGGATAAATATTCCCAGATAATTTTTTAAAATTATGAGAAACCTATTATGGATATTTGTTAACTATTATGAAAATATAAAAATACACAGCTTTGTTAACACAGTATAAAATGTCAAAAGACAGAATAGAAAAAAGACAGGTTCAGAATGTTAAATAATTAAATGTTTGATAAAAATGACACTTCAAATAAAAAACAAAAGGGTAACTTATTCAATAAATTGGATTCAAACAATTTAAGAAAGAGCTCTACATTATACCTAGACATAGATAAATTTCAAAAGAATTCAAGATGAAAAAGACAGAGTGAATAAAAGACCTAGAGAAATATGCAGTTAAATATTAATTCTTGGAGTTGAGTTTGTCTTTCTAAGCATAGATGCAAAAAAATTTTTAAATCAAAAGAATACTGCTTCAGAATCCATAAAAGTGAAAATTCCCTGTATGATAAGAACAAACTATAAGAAAGCTTGAATGTATTTATCATAAAACAGCTTCATAAGCCAAGAAGGAAAAGGTAAACTCCAAATTTTAGGAATCAGTGAACTAAAATGGACTGGAATGGGTGAATTTAACTCAGATGACCATTATGTCTACTACTATGGGCAAGAATCCCTGAGAAGAAATGGAATAGCCATCATAGTCAACAAAAGAGTCCGAAATGAAGTACTTGGATGCAATCTCAAAAATGACAGAATGATATCTGTTCATTTACAAGGCAAATCATTCAAAATCACAGTAATCCAAGTCTATGCCCCAATAATGCTGAAGAAGCTGAAGTTGAATGGTTCTATAAAGACCTAAAAGAACTTTTAGAATTAAAACCCCCAAAAGATGTCCTTTTTATTATAGGAGAAGGGAATGCAAAAGTAGGAAGTCAAGAAACACCTGGAGTAACAGGCAAATTTGACCTTGGAATACAGAATGAAGTAGGGCAAAGGCTAGCAGAGCTTTGACAAGAGAACGTACTGGTCATAGCAAACACCCTCTTCCAACGACACAAGAGAAGACCCTACACACAGTCATCACCAGATGGTCAACAGCGAAATCAGACAGATTATATTCTTTGCAGTCAAAGATGGAGAAGCTCTATATAGTCAGCAAACACAAGACCAACAGCTGGCTGTGGCTCAGATCATGAACACCTTACTGACAAACACAGACTTAAATTGAAGAAAGCAGGGAAAACCACTAGACCATTCAGGTATGACCTAAATCAAATCCCTTATGATTATACAGTGGCAGTGAGAAACAGATTTAAGGGACTAGATCTGATAGACAGAGTGCCTGAGGAACTGTGGATGGAGGATCGTGACATTGTACAGGAGACAGGAATCAAGACCATCCCCAAGAAAAAGAAATGCAAAAACACAAAACGGCTGTCTGAGGAGGCCTTACAAATAGCTGTGGAAGAAGAGAAGCAAGAAGCAAGGGAGAAAAGGAAAGACATACCCACTTGAATGCTGAGTTCCAAAGAATAGCAAGAATAGATAAGAAAGCCTTCCTCAGTGATCAATGCAAAGAAATTGAAGAAAACAACAGAATGGGAAAGACTACAGATCTCTTCAAGAAAATTAGAGATACCAAGAGAAAATTTCATGCAAAGATGGGCACAATAAAGGACAGAAATCGTATGGACCTAACAGAAGCAGAAGATATTAAGAAGAGGTGGCAGATCACACAGAAGAACTGTACAAAGAAGATCTTCATGACCCAGACAATCACAGTGTGATCACTTACCTAGAGCCAGACATCCTGGAATATGAAGTCAAGTGGGCCTTAGGAAGCATCACTATGAATAAAGCTAGTGGAGGTGATGGAATTCCAGTTGAGCTACTTCAAATCCTAAAAAAATGATGCTGTGACAGTGCTGCACTCAATATGCCAGCAAGTTTGGAAAACTCAGCAATGGCCACAGGACTGGAAAAGGTCTGTTTTCATTCCAATCCCAAAGAAAGGCAATGCCAAAGAATGCTCAAACTACTGCACAATTGCACTCATCTCACAAGCTAGTGAAGTAATACTCAAAATTCTCCAAGCCAGGCTTCAATAGAACATGGACCATGAACTTCCAGATGTTCAAGCTGGATTTAGAAAAGGTAGAGGAATCAAAAATCAATTTGCCAACATCCACTGGATCATCAGAGAGAGTTCCAGAAAAGTATCTGTTTCTGTTTTATTGACTATGCTAAAGCCTTTGATGTGTGGATCACAATAAACTGGAAAATTCTTCAAGAGATGGGCATACCAGACCACTGACATGCCAATGAGAAATCTGAATGCAGGTCAGGAAGCAACAGTTAGAACTGGACATGGAAAAACAGACTGGTTCCAAATAGGAAAAGCAGAATGTCAAGGCTGTATATTGTCACCCTGCTTATTTAACTTATATGCAGAGTACATCATGAAAAATGCTGGGCTGGATGAAGCACAGGTGGAATCAAGATTTCGGGGAGAAATATCAATAATCTCATATATGCAAATGACATCACCCTTATGGCAGAAAGTGAAGAAGAACTAAAGAGTCTCTTGATGAAAGTGAAAGAAGAGAGTGAAAAGTTGGATTAATGCTCAACATTCAGAAAACTAAGATCATGGCATCTAGTCCCATCAATTCATGGCAAGTAGATGGGAAAACAGTGGAAACAGTGGCTGACTTTATTGTTTTGGGCTCCAAAATCACTGCAGATGGTGATTGCAGCCATGAAATTAAAAGATGCTTACTCCTTGGAAGGAAAGTTTTGACCAACCTAGACAGCATATTAAAAAGCAGAGACATTACTTTGCCAACAAAGGTCCATCTAGTCAAGGCTATGGCTTTTCCAGTAGTCATGTATGGATGTGAGAGTTGGATTATAAAGAAAGCTTAGCACCGAAGAATTGATGTTTTTGAACTGTGTAGTTGGAGAAGACTCTTGAGAGTCCCTTGGACTGCAAGGGGATTCAACCAGTTCATCCTAAAGGAGATCAGCCCTGACTGTTCTCTGGAAGGACTGATGTTGAAGCTGAAACTCCAATACTTTGGCCACCTGATGCAAAGAGCTGACTCATTTGCAAAGAATTTGATGCTGGGAAATATTGAAGGCAGGAGGAGAAGGGGACAACAGAAGATCAGATGGTTGGATGGCATCACCGACTCAATGGACATGAGTTTGGGTAAAGTCTGGGAGTTGGTGATGGACAGGGAGGCCTGGCGTGCTGCAGTCCATGGGGTCACAAAGAGTTGGACACGACTGAGCAACTGAACTTATCTGAACTGAACTGAAACTCTAACAGAAGTATAAGCAAAGAATAGAGACACTCTATCTACACCCATGTGTGCCTAAACACAACACACATGTACAAATGCATACATTAAAATTACCAATAAAATATTTTAGAAGACTTGACCTCAGCAGAATACCGAGAAGGTGAAAATGAACTCTATTCTCTCATCAAGCTCAGAATATAGAAATAATGATGATATTCAATATTGCTTAAAGTATAGATATACTTTTGAAAATGCAATGATTTCTAGCAGAAAATAAATTGGCATAATTCCCAGGAGGCAAATTTGTCAATTTGCAACAAAGACTCTAAAGTACACAAATTATTTGATCCTTTAACTCCTATTTTCAGGCATGTATCTTAAGGCTGGTATCAATATAAATACAAAGAAACATATGTAAGAATAGTTTGTAAGAAATATCTTTAATAATTAATATACCATATAATTAATATACCATATAATTAATATACCATATAATTCACAATTAAAGTGTAAAATTATCTTAGAATATTTATATATAGAAGTTTGTAGCCATCAGCACAATCTGGTTTTAGAACATACTTGTTCACCCTATAAGAAACCCCTTGCCTGTTAATAGTCAATCTCCATTTGGTCCCTCCTCCCCACCTCTTCATTCAATCTCAAGAGACCACTAATCTTCATTCTTTGTCAATAAATTTGCCTAAAATGGAATTTGATATAAATGGATCAAACAATATGTGTTTTTGTGTATGTGCAAATGACTTCTTTCATTTCAGTATAATTTTATGAGACTCACTGATATTGGAGCTTATATCATTATTTTATCTCTTTTTATTGTCAAATCACATTTCAGTGTATGCATGTATTTTTTTATCCATTCAGTTAATACATATTTGGATTATCTTTGCTTTTTGTCTATTATGAACCATTTGCTATAAATATTCATGTGCACATTTTTGTATGGATGTACATTTTCACTTCTCCTGGCTATATGGAGGAAAGCATTTGCCTAGTCATGGTAATTCGATGTTTAAGGTAGTGAGGAGCGGTCAAATTGTTTTCCAGAGCGGTAACACCATGAGACATTCCCATCAGCAATGTATGATAGTTCCAATCTGTTCACATCCCTGCCAAATACTTGGTATTGTTCTTCTCATTACAGACTGTCTAGTCTGTAAGACGAGACAGAACTGGAACCAGACATGGAACCAGACATGAAACAACAGACTGGTTCCAAATTGGGAAAGGAGTACATCAAGGCTATATATTGTCACCCTACTTATTTAACTTCTATGCAGGTACATCATGAGAAATGCTGGGCTGGAAGAAGCACAAGCTGGAATCAAGAGTGCCAGGAGAAATATCAATAACCTCAGATATGCAGATGACACCACCCTTATGGCAGAAAATGAAGAGGAACTAAAAAGTCTCTTAATGAAAATGAAAGAGGAGAGAGTTGGCTTAAAACTCAATAATCAAAAAACTAAGATTACAGCATCCAGTCCCATCACTTCAGGGCAAATTGATAAGGAAACAATGAAAACAGTGACAGACTTTATTTTCTTGGGCTCCAAAATCACTGTAGATGGTGACTGCAGCCATGAAATAAAAAGATGCTTGTTCCTTGGAAGAAAAGCAATGACCAACCTAGACAGCATATTAAAAAGTGGAGACATTACTTTGCCAACAAAGGTCCGTCTAGTCAAAGCTATGGTTTTTCCAGTAGTTTTGTATGGATGTGAGAGTTGGGCTATAAAGAAAGCTGAGTGCCAAAGAATCTGTGCTTTTAAATTGTGGTGTTAGAGAAGACTCTTGGGAGTCACTTGGACTGCAAGGAGATCAAACCACTCAATCCTGAAGGAAATCAGTCCTGAATATTCATTGGAAGGACTGATGCTGAAGCTGAAACTCCAATACTTTGGCCACCTGATAGGAAGAACTGATCCATTGGAAAAACCCCTGATGCTGGGAAAGATTGAAGAAAGAAGGGGACAACAGAGGATGAGATGGTTGGATAGCATCACCAACTCAATAGCCATGAGTTTGAACAAGCTCCAGGAGTTGGTGAAGGACAGGGAAGCCTGGTATGCTACAGTCCACAGGGTCGCAAAGAGTCAGACATGACTGAGCAACTGAACTGAACTGTACTGAACAGTCTGTAAGAAGTGATACCACATGGTTATGGTTTTCATTTATATTTCCGCAGTAGCTAATCACACAGAGTCTTTACATGTGCTTATTCGCCATAATATATCTTCTTCAGAGAAAAATTTTTATTCAAATCATTTGCCCATATTTTAGTTGAGTTACTATTATTAAATTCTAAGATAATTGTATATTCTGAACAGAAATACCTTATCAGATATAGAGTCACAATATTTTCTCCCATATGTAAGTTCTTTTTTTCACTTTCTTAACAGTACCATGAGTTGTAAAAGTTTTTAATTTTGATGGAATCCAATTTTTTTTCTTACATTATTCATGATTTGGTGCTGGATTTAAAATTCCTTCCCCAAGGTCACACATATATTTGAAAATATTTTTGGGTGTGGTATTAGGTGGAGGTCCAGTTTCATTCTTTTGCCTGTGGATATCTAGTTGTTCAGGCATTATTTGTTAAAAAGACTATAACTTCCCTCTATTGAATTTTCTTGGACATTTTAACAGTACCAAACTATGCTAATCACTATAACTTTGTATAAAGTTTTGAAATCAGTAAATGCACGTTCTCAACCTTTGATCTTTTTCAAGATTGTTTTGGCCACTTATCATTCAAAATCCAGAATATAAGGGTCAATTTAAAAAGACCATCTTAGAAGGTAAGAAAACCCAAAGAATTATAAGATATTGCCAAGTAAGCACTAACTAGGTTACTAGGAAAGAAGATGTGGCAGGCGATACAAAAATGGCAGAGTAGCTATGAAAGCAGGAATTTGGAGCAGACCCTTCTGGATTCACACCCCAGTTCTATCACTCCTTAGTTATTTGATATTGAACCTCATATTTCTGTTCAACACAATGGAGACAGTAATACATACATTATACATAATGTTAGTCATGTCTGACTCTTTTTTGACCCCATGGGCTATAGCCCGCCAGGCTTCTCTATCCATGGAATTCTCTCTAGGCAAGAATACTAGAGCAGGTTGCCAAGACTTCCTCCAAGGGCTCTTCTTGACCCAGGGACTGACCTCTGGTCTCCTGCATTGAAGGCAGATTCTTTATCATCTGAGCCACAAGGGAAGCCTAATACATACAGTAGAAGGTTGTTGTAAGAATTCAGAGATGAAAAGTGTTAAATATTCAGACCCAATAGAGGATTCAGTAAATGTTAGTTGGTAACAAATGATCATACAAATTAGTTAATAAGATGTATTTCATATTTGAGATCTTCCATGGATGTAATGAATGCACTGTCTCTCCCTGAGGGTGTGTTCAACAATGAAGTTACTATTTCTGGCTCCCTATGAAGAGACATTGTTTCATCCCTTCTAAATTTTCTTTTGGTTTTCTGTCTTGAAAATTTGTGCTGCTAAAATAACTTTTGCTGACCATTCTGATCTTAGATTTTATTTGACATAAGTATTCTGCGGCTATCGCTGATTAACAAAGATTTTTTTTATTTTCTAAATTTTTTCTATACTGATCCCTAGATGTTTCTTTTATAAACTTCATTTGAAATATTTCTGTTTGGTTTTTAACAGACAACATTATCCAATCAGCATTTTAATTTGTTTTCATAAAATTAACCAATCAAACACAAAATTTGAGATGTAGTCTGCAAGTTTTAATTTTTTTTTTCCTGGAAACCATTTAATTATAGTGCTCAAGAATTGCCTCTGCAATCGGGCTAGCTATTTCTCATTGCAAATATTTTAATGACACAGCACTCTAGAGCTTTTAAGAAATGATAATTTTCAGGAAAACATGGATATATTTCTATCAAAATTTCTAGTATATAAGTAAAAATATATCAAAAATTTTATTCGCTCAACTGACACAGTACTTTACACCTATTTTTATCCCATTCTCTCCTCACCACACCACAGAGTAAATGATGATGATGATACACACGAAGATATGATGAAATTAAGAATTATAATCAACATAGGTGCAGTACTGACTATATTACATGATACAAAAACAAAGGACAGGAATCAGAAACACGAGCACCAGTTGGACAGTTTATTGCCTTGCCCAAACTTCTTCATGGCTCACTGTCCTCAATGGATTTGGATTAAACAACTTCTAAAGTTCCTTTAGGCCTTAAAAAAAAAAAATCAAAATTGCCTCATTTTCTCTGTTAAACATAAGGTCAAGAAGTTACAAACTATGAAAGAAACCAAACCAGAATGCCATTTAGGACAACATTATTGATTAGCAATAGTAGAATCTCACTCTAAGATTTAACTGAGAGTGACTTTATAGGTGGACATATTAAGTGTAGCTAATTGATGACTATTTTAAAGAGGAACTTGACAATAAATAGATAAATTTTCCTACTATTTCATAAGCAGGTTAAATAAAATAAGCAATACATTTTAGGACTTTTCATTTTCATTTCATAGCTCTCTCTTAGGTAAAATCATTCTGTAAAAGATAAAATCTATTTGCTAATCTACTTAGTTTCAAATAATCTCTTGACTTGACATGCTATATAATGTTTGAGAAATGTTATCCCTGGAAGGTACAATAAGCAAGTTCCTCTGGAGTTCATTTAGATTCAGGGAAGACAACCTTGCTTTTCAGATCAGTTTGAGAATTTATATTGAATTGGTAAAGATGATCTGAAAGTGTTTGACTTTTTTTTTAAAGAGTAAAGAATGCATATGATATGATAATAATATAGTTGTTAGGAATTCAGCCTTTGGAGAAAGAAAACCTCAATTCAGATCTCACATTATGTATGTGACCCAAGGCCAGTTTTCGAACCTCTATGAGCCTCAGGTTTAATGTCTATAAAATTAGGACAATGATATTACATACCCCACTTCTTTGATGCAAGATCAATGAAATGGCATAAATACTCTGCACAGACTCTGACATATTTTAAGCACAGATAAATGCTTGCAATAATGAGATCATTATGAAAGTGGGCTCTGAAGTCCACCAACCTATGTTTGACTCTTGGTCAAAACACTAATTAGCTCTATTACGTGGGAAACTTTTCTTGTGCCTCACTTGTCCCCTTTGTAAAATGAAAAAAATCATATCTACCTTAGGGTTGTGGTAAGGATTAAGCAGAGCTTCCATATGTCAAGCACATAGCAAAGTGCCTGACATATAGTAACGTCCCAAAATATCTCTTATTGGACAAAGTTTGATTCTGGGCCTTAATAAAACATTTGCAGAAAACTTTATAAGAAGAACAATTAACCAGAGGATGTAAACATGAAAGAAATCCCTGTATCAGTGATGTAGCTCCTTTTATTTTAAAACATAGGAAGTTATAAATATCCATACCTCATGTTTAATAGTCACAGGCAAGTTGTTTTATCACAGAAGGAAATAAAAATCATTCTCTGTAATTTTAACAGAGTAATTAAATATTTGGTTTGTCTCAATGGTAATGCCAGTGTTCTTGTTGAGGTCTAGGGTTGTATCTCTTACAACTGGAATTCTCTCCACTAATTTCTGACACAATTCTAAACATCTTGATAATATCTCCAATGCTACTCCAAAAGAAAAATAGAATATAGATGTTTACAAACACAAATAAATGATACTCTTTGGTTCAATTCCAGTTTTCCAGCAGATGGCACTTGTATGTGGATTTATTATGCCCCACATTTGATTTGCACTGTGCCTATTATGGAAAGTGAATACATTACAGTGATAAAAATGATTATCCACAGAGACTCATTTTATTAAGATAATTTCTGAAAATTAGAATTTTTCAACCAACAGCCTCTTCTTACTAAGAAAGAATCCATGTGGTTAAATAAGATACTGCCAGAGAAAAAAAGACATATATCAAGACAAGAAACTATTGTTATAAAATGATTCATTACTAGAATACTGTTTTTGTTGAGGGGGGATGAAGCGCATCCAAATGTTTTCCACTAGTTCACTAGATTTCTATCCTGAATACATGGTTGGTTAATAACTTGGGATTTTCACAGGCTAATCAGGTTCTCTTTTCTATGAATAGTATCAAATTTGCTTAAGAGGTTCCTAAAGGATTTGTTGTTGTTGTTCTTAGACTGAATCTTGAAGAAAATTGAGTGATTTTATGGACTCATTAGGACAACATATGTCTAATTATATCCTTCCAAAAGAGCCTCCTCCAAAAATTTCACAGAAGTATACACAAAACTGGCCAAAAATAAAGATGCAAAATACTAGAAGATTAACAATAAATCAAAACAGAGATAGAGAACTAGGGGTAATTCTCAAGCATACGGTTATTGTAATTTTTTAAAGAAAATTCAAGTGTTTTGATATGCCATCATTCTTACACATATTTTATTATAATTATGAAATGTCTCACCTTTGTCTATTTCTATCTAATGTACTAAAACTCATACTCAAAAAATAACATAAGTGTAATGACTAATTTATGGCCTTTAGATCACAAATCCATTTTGACTTTGAAGCCTTGCATCATATTCTCTTGCTTACTTCATTCTAAGCACTTCCCTGGTATCTCAGTGATAAAGAATCTGCCTGCAATGCAGGAGACGGGGGTTTGATCCCTGGGTTGGGAATATCCTCTGGAGGAGGGCATGGCAACCCACTCCAGTATTCTTGCCTGGAGAATCCCATGGACAGGGGAGCCTGGCCGGTTACAATCCACAGGGTCGCAAAGAGCGGGACATGACTGAGCACACCTCATACTGAGTCCTTCATCTCTTACTCCTTAATATCATCTGCAGCTGTGGACAGGTGTCTAATCTCAATGCTTCCTACATGCGAGAAACACCACAATTAATATCTGCTATTGAAATCTTCCCCTTTTGGAAAATGTTCCTTTTATCCTCTCATAACAGAATCTTTATATTCTTTCTATAAAACCATCATCAGTATTCTAGTCCCATATGCCTTCCCATGAGCTTATTTTATGAATGTTTATTTTGACTTGGAAATCTATATTGGAACTCTATATAAAGTAATGAGTTTGGGATCACAGGGATTTTATTTTAGAAACCTCAGTTTATAGGCCTACAATTTTTTAAGGTTGCAAGATTAGTTTATTGAACATCTGTATATTCAAAGTTTTATATATTCAAGTTTCTGTATATTCAACAATTTTCATCATTTTGCCATATTTACTATGTCCTTTCCCCTGTCCCTTTATGTCTTTGGTATTTTTAACCACTGGCTGAACCATTTTAATTTTTTTTATTTTATATTTTATTTTGTATTGGAGTGTAGCCACTTAACAATGTTGTGATAGTTCCAAGTGCACTGCAAAGTGACTCAGCCATACATATAAATGCATCCATTTCCCTCTAAACCACCTCCCATCTATGCAGCCACATCTAAGCACAGTTCTTTGTGCTATAGCATAGGTCCTACTTCTATAGATGCCCGTAGAAAACTATACTTCTTCATTTATGGCTTAAATTGTCTCAATGAGCTCCATTTCTTTGTCAAGTTATGATTGGTTTACTTTACCAGGTTTTAACCAAAGAGTTTAATAAAATTTTATTTTAAAAATATTTAATGAATATTAATATCTACACTTTCCTTCTTGGAAACATAGACATGTTTCATTTTTGAGTTTGTAAAAGATACAAAAAATAAAATATGGCAGGAAAAACGAAGATAGCGTAGGGAATCTCAAGATAATGACTGCTGCAAGGCAGACATTTTAAGGAGCCTATGTCATAGTAGAGATGTTTATCTTAAAAATAAAGAAACCACTTCAGAAGAGGTAACTTATTAGTTCAAGGCCATTGATTATGCAGAAAGGACCCTATGAAAAGTACCACAGCAGTTTAAAACTTGTGAGCATATGCGAGCATATTTTAATGAGCAACAGACTCTGAAGGATTAATATGTGAAGTTTAGCGGTGTAATCAAATAAAACTCACAACCAAAGTAATCTGATGCATATTTAATGATATGCATAATCATTATTGTGTTGCACAGTGATTAGTCATAATTGCTAAAGGGTTCACATAAATTACTATAATTAGTATTGTCCTCACACAATCAAACTAAATATTTCCAGGATTATGTGAGAAGAAAGGAAAGGAAAAGCAGCTAGGAGAAATGGGAAGCTGTTCTAACGGGAAACAAAAACTAGAAGAAGCAGACTTCCTTAAGCTTAATGAAGATTGGAGAACAGAGTTATCTATTTGGGCTATATGACTTCAAAACACAATTTTTTTTTTCCCCTGATATTGACTCTTTGGATTTGAAATCTGTAGAACGCAAACTTTCTTGTCTTGCCAAGAAAGGGACTGGCAGTTGTGTGAGCTGAGAGTAATACTCCCCTTTGTCATCTGTTATCTAAGAACACTCCCATCTTCTATAGATAAGATAAGAGTAAGCCAAGATTCTACTTCCCTCTCATCTGTTCTAAACCAAACTGCCTGGGGAAGGGAAACTCACAACCTAGAAGACTGGGAGAGGAACGTGCTAGGGATGCCTGTCTCCCTGTTCTGGCTTCCCATGACGTGGGCCGTGATATCCCGGCTAAGTGTGGGTCTGAAGATCATCAAAAGTGCTTCACCACTTGCCAACCTGGTCACTTTCCCCTGAGTTACTTTCCAAGTTGGAAAATCAGTGATTCATACGAGAAAAACAACAGATTTGGAGTTGGACATATTGGTGTCTCACTGGCTACATAATGCTAGTATTAAAAAAAAAAAAAAGAGATTATCTAAACTGAAGATTTTTTTCTTTTAGAAAAGATCCCATTGTATGTGCATATTCCATCTGGCCTCCATATCACTTTGTAAGGTTGGGGCTTGGGGAATCAGTAAACCTAGGATAATACTCTTGGCATGGTTTTGTCATGAGTAATAAAGTCCTTTGTTTCTGACTCAGGAGTCTGTTATCTTTTGTCAGTATCCATGGATCTTCTTAGCTCTCCTCCACACAATGAGACTTAAATGTAAAACACATGTTATAATTTACATTCAAGAAAGAATAATCCTTAGATAGTATTGTGTTTATTCATCTGGGCCAATTAACACACGTTGGAACACTTAATAAATTGGCCAGACATATTTCATAAAATTCCACAATAGGTCATACAATAGATACTGTTAAATTATTTAAAAAAATAATAATATTGAGACTCAGGTTTGAACAGTCTGAAATACTATGTAAGTATTAGGCTCTTGGAGGCATCAAGGCAAGAGAGTGATTAGAGTAACAAAGGCAGGTAGAATGGCCCTGTACACAGCTTTTTTTGGTAATTTTGCCAAAACCAGCTGTGACCCTTCTCCCAGAGATCACACACAATGAATTTTCTATCAAGTTTTATCCCTAACTCTGCATAGGTTCCCAACCCTCCTCATCAAAGATGAGGTATCAGGACTTTGTGGACTTTATCATGAAGAGAGTGATGATTTAGGAGTATAAGAGCCTCATTTTGCATCATGTCTCTCCCATTGTCTGCCTCTGTGTTGAGGCAAGTTATATAACCTCTACTGAGCCTGTTTTACTTAGTACAAAATGGAGATGGTAACTCTCCCTGGGAAGGGTCACTGTGTCTGGACTTGGTAGGTCCCCAGTGAATGGGACACATCATTAACACTTCCAGGTATTAGAGCTCATCAGAGGGAAAGAGAGGCTCTGATGTGGAGACTCCTGATATTTCACAGTCTAATCAGCTGGAAACCTTTCTTGTCCTGTGGCTCAAAAAGAGATGATTCACACAAAATCCCACATGAAGAGTTGGGAAGGGACTGGGGGGAAGTCCTTCCCGGCTGACACTTGCGCTGGAAGTGTCGCCCCTGAAGAAGTCATTCCGGGAGCAAGGTGTCCTTGATCTGCGGCTAAAGTGTTGTTTAGTGCGTCAGGCCTTCACCAAAATCTTCCTTTGACTTAAAATAGGACAGTATCCTTTTATTTAATCTTCAAAGAAAGGTATTCCATTCATTGAGCTCCTACCTCCTCACTGAGAAAAGCACAGTGATAAGACCAGGGTGCAAAATGTGAACGCATAATCAAGGAGGCAAATGAGCTGCTCTCTCAGAGCCGGTCCTCAAAGAAAGATCACGCTGTAAACCAGAGCAGTTAATAGCCAACATGTCAGTTAAGCCTGAGGTGCTTAGAACTCCAGGAATATGATACAAATATACTTCAGGACTGAGGGCTTGTGGGGGGAAGCTTCCAGTTTCTGTATTGTTCTCTGTATTTAATTAATGCTAAATAAGAGAGTGAATTTATGGTCAGGAATGGAAAAGGGGATGAGGAACACTGGAAAAAGAGCATCACACAGGTTAGGCGTACTAGCTTTAGAATGAATGAGAGCAAGGTCCAAATCCTGGCTGTTTCAGGAGCAAGGAAACTTAGCAAGTCTCTTTGCCTTACTTGACCCCTAGGCAAGTAAGGAAGAGAGTTATCTCCTGGGAGTATCATCTAAGTTAAAAATATAATGTGTATAACACCTAGCAGTTAATAAACATTCAGTACAAGGGAAATTAGTACTATTTGAGAGTAAAGTTCAAAAGCAAAGCATTTATGCACTCTAATAATTTCTTTGCACAAGTAAATGTATTTTGTACTATTTTGATCTTTCCCACTTTAACTTTTATTAAACAAGAACATAGGTAGCTCAGACGGTAACGAATTTGCCTGAAATGAGGGAGAGCTGGGTTTGATCCCTGGGTTGGGAAGATCCCCTGGAGAAGGGAACAGCTACCCACTCTAGTATTCTGGCCTGGAGAATTCCATGGACAGAGGACCCTGACAAACTACAGTCCATGAGGTTGGAAAGAGCTGGACACAACTGAGCAACTCGCTTTCACTATAACACACAAACACACACACAAGTGCACATGTGCGTGCTATATTTTAATAAAATGCTCTCTAGTGAAGTTAGGTGCCTCTGTTTCTTTTCAGAATATATCTCCATAATTCTAACACACTACCAGGACGGAAAAGAAATAAGTATTGACTAAGTGCTCAGTTGCTCAATTGTCTCTGACTCTTTGCGACTTGATGGACTGTAGTCCACCTGTCCATGGAATTATCTAGGAAGGAACAGTGGAGTGGGTTGCCATTTCCCACTCCAGGTGAACTACCTGTTATGTATTATTACCTCACTGAACATTTTACTAGGTGCATTTTCCGTTTAATTCTCACATTCTTCCAAAAGAGTGTTATTATACACATTATACAAATGAAAAGATTGTTCATCGATATAAATATCTTACAAAAGTCATTCATCTGGTGTTAGAGCTTGAGTTGGAACACAGATGTGTCTAATGTTAAAACTGTAGCTTGTCTTTGAATAGAAATCATTCTAAAGTTGATATAGTATCAGTTCAATTCAGTGGCTCAGCTGGGTCTGACTTTTTTCTGTGACCCCATGGAAGCACGCCAGGCTTCCCTGTCCATCACCAACTCCCAGAGCTTGCTCAAACTCATGTCCATTGAGTTGGTGATGCCATCCAACCTTCTATCTTCTATCGTCCCCTTTTCCCCCTGCCTTCAATCCTTCCAAGCATCAGGGTCTTTACCAAAGAATCAGTTCATTGCATCAGGTGGCCAAAGTATTGGAGTTTCAGCTTCAGCATCAGTCCTTCCAATTAATATTCAGGACTAATTTACTTTAGGATGGATGGGTTGGATCTCCTTGCAGTCCAAGGGATTCTCAAGACTCTTCTCCAACAACACAGTTCAAAAGTATCAATTCTTCAGAGCTCAGCTTTCTTTATAGTCCAACTGTCATATCCATACATGACTACTGGAAAAACCATAGTTTTGACTAGATGGACCTTTGTTGGCAAAGTAATGTCTCTGCTTTTTAATATGCAGTCTAGGTTGGTCATAGATTTTCTTCCAAGGAGCAAGCATCTTTTAATCTCAAGGCTGAAGTCACCATCTGCAGCAATTTTGGAGACCAAAATGATAAAGTCTCTTGCTGTTTCCATTGTTTCCCTATTTGCAATGAAGTGATGGGACCAGATGCCATGACCTTAGTTTTCCAAATTTGGAGTTTTAAGCCAACTTTTTCACTCTCCTCTTTCACTTTCATCAAGAGACTATTTAATTCTTCTTGACTTGCTGCCGTAAGGGTGGTGTCATCAGCGTATCTGAGGTTATTGATATTTCCCCCAGCAATCTTGATTCCAGCTTGTGCTTCATCCAGCCTGGCATTTTGCATGATGTACTCTGCATATAAGTTAAATAAGTAGGGTGACAATATACAGCCTTGACATACTCCTTTCCCAATTTGGAACCACTCTGTTCTTCCATGTAGAGTTCTAACTGTTGCTTCTTGACTTGCATACAGATTTCTCAGGAGGCAGGTCAGGTGGTCTGGTATTCCCATCTCTTTCAGAATTTTCTTCAGGTTGTTGTGATCCACACAGTCAAAGGCTTTGGTATAGTCAATAGAGCAGAAATAGATGTTTTCTTGTAACTCTCTTGCTTTTTAGATGATCCAGTGGATGTTGGCAATTTGATCTCTGGTTCCTCTGCATTTTCTAAAACCAGCTTGAACATCTGGAACTTCATTGTTCATGTATTATTGAAGCCTGGCTTGAAGAATTTTGAGCATTACTCTTCTAGCGTGTGAGATGTCTGCAATTGTGCAGTAGTTTGAGCATTCTTTGGCATTGCCTTTCTTTGGGATTGGAATGAAAACTGATCTTTTCCAGCCCTGTGGCCACTGCTGAGTTTTCCAAACTTGCTGGCATATTGAGTGCAGCACTTTCACAGCATCATCTTTCAGGATTTGAAGTAGCTCAACTGGAATTCCATCACCTCCACAAGCTTTCTTCATAGTGATGCTTCCTACGTTAAGGCCTTCTTGACTTTGCATTCCATGATGTCTGGCTGTACGTGAGTGATCACACCGTCATGGTTATCTGAGACATGAAGATCTTTTTTGTATAATTCTGTGTATTCTTGCCACCTCTTCTTAATATCTTCTGCTTCTGTTAAGATCATACCATTTCTGTCCTTTATTGTGCCCATCTTTGCATGAAGTTTTCCCTTGGTATCTCTAATTTTCTTGAAGAGATCTCTAATCTTTCCCAGTCTATTGTTTACCTCCATTTCTTTGCCTTAATCATTAAGGAAGACTTTCTTATCTCTGCTTGCTGTTCTTTGGAACTCTGCATTCAAATGGTATATTTTTCCTTTTTTCCTTTTCCTTTAGCTTTTCTTCTTTTCTCAGGTATTTGTAAGGCCTCCTCAGACAGCCATTTGCCTTTTTCCATTTCTTTTTCTTGGGGATGGTCTTGATCACTGCTGCCTGTAAAATGTTACAAACCTCCATCCACAGTTCTTCTGGCACTCTCTATCAGATCTAATCCCTTGAATCTATTTTTCACTTCCACTGTATAATCGTAAGGGATTTGATTTAGGTCAAACCTGAATGGTCCACTGGTTTTCCCTACTTTCTTCAATTTAAGTCTGAATTTGGCAATAAGGAGTTCATGATCAGAGCCATAGTCAGCTCCCAGTCTTGTTTCTGCTGACTATATAGAGCTTCTCCATCTTTGGCTGCAAAGAAAATAATCAATCTGATTTCAGTGTTGACCATCTGGTGATATCCATGTATAGAGTCTTCTCCTGTGTTGTTGGAAGAAGGTACTTGCTATAACCAGTGCATTCTCTTGGATAACCTCTGTGAGCCTTTGCTGTGTGCTGTGCTAAATCACTTTAGCCATGTCTGACTCTTTATGACCCCCCATGGACTGTAGCCCACCAGGCTTCTTTGATCATGGGGTTTTCCAGGCAAGAATACTAGAATGGGTTGCCATTTCCTCCTCCAGGGGATCTTCCCAACCCAGGGATCAAACGAGCATCTCTTAGTTCTCCTGCCTTGGCAGGCAGGGTCTTTACTACCAGTGCCACCACGGCCCTGCTTCATTCTGTACTCCAAGGCCAAATTTGCCTGTCACTCCAGGGATCCCTTGACTTCCTCTTTTCTCATTACAGTCCCCTATCATGAAAAGGACATCTTTTTTGGGTGTTAGTTCTAGAAGGTCTTGTAGGTCTTCACAGAACTGTTCAACTTCATCTTCTTCAGCATTACTGGTTGGGGCATAGACTTGGATTACTGTTATGTTGTATAGTATAGTGATGGTATAGTGTGATATTGATATGGTTTAGTGTTTCCCAAAATTCCATGATGAGAAGAATCCCTCAAGATACTTGGTAGAAACATATATTCTGTAGTCCCACTCAAATCCAAATCTATAAGACAGGGCACTAGGGAAGCTCTATGTTTCATGAGCACTCCAGGTGATTGCTATCATTTGCAAAGTTTGGGAAGATCATTACAAAACACAGAGATTAGTGTTCTAAGCCTGTCATCTGTTTTAACAGGCAGTTGTTTTAGTACAAAGAGAATTGTTTTGATCTATAACATTAAATTTATATTAGTGGCAAGTATAAAGATTAATCCTGAGTCTTTAAGAAGAGCAGAGATATGTCATTAGAAACATCCCTAAAATTTCAACAACTAAACAAATACTCCAAAATATTTAAGGCAAGTCATAAAGTCATATCAAATTGACTTCCATACTCTTCCGTACAATAAATCACACAGTGTTAAACTGTATGCTGATATTTTAAGTATGTTAAGGTTTTTTCAGTACAAATAAATTATGAACTATGAAACAGAACAGTATAAAAACAAGGCCTGTAGAATCAGAAGACACAAGCTGATCCCAAGTTGTGTCATTTACTAGCTCTGTGGCCTTGAGCAAATCACTTAATATCTCTGAGTCTTGGTTGTCTCTTCTAAATGATACATAGGGCCACATTTTCCTTGCAGGCTTAATGTATGGATTAAAAGAAACAAAATATGACAAATGGCTTATAAATGACCTCTTATACCAAGTTATAAAAATGAATGGCTTTTACAATCATGATATACTAGTTACTGATCATTCTCTGGTAGGTCTAAATCATGAATGTTTTCTGATTCTCTGCCAAGCCTGAGAGAGGAGCATTTTATAGGAAGGCAGAAATGGTGCTGTTTCACTAAGGATGCATCCATGGTCTGTGGGTGATGCCAAACTAAAATTCCTCCCTTCGGATCATTAGCTACTTAGAAAGAGTTGAAGATACACAAATCCTTTTCAACACAAGGAAATGAGAAGGACATCATCTTAATACTCCTACGTATCTCTCCTATATGTCTGCAATAAAGGTCTTTTGCTCAGAGTTATTTCTGATCATTTACATTGATGGATATAATAGCAACCTCATAGACCTTGACAATCATCTAAGTCAGTACTTTAACAATGGCTTTGAGAAGTCTTTATTATCAGGAGCATAAAAGGCAAATTTAATTCTGATATAGTCTTAATAAGAATGGGACTAGGAACCATAATGACAATAATTATAATATAGTGTATAATCTGTATACATTTTAAAGAATGTAACTCATTTGGACATATGTGACCCTGAAACTACTTTGCCCATTATATACTTGGAATATATATATATATATAAAGCTGCTTTGCCAAAAAAATATCTAAAATGTCCTAGGATAACATGTCCTAGGATATATGAAACAACATTGCCAATATTGTTTGAGATTTCTGAAAATGAGCTATTCATGTGGGGACAAACTCTCTTGGTTTAAATTCTAGTTCTTAATTTATTGGACAAATCACCTAAATGCTCTAAACTTTAATTTCTTCATCCTTTAGGAAAAAACCAAACAGGTAAGTATACCTATCCCAGAGATGAGATAAGGCATGTACAAACCATAAAGCAATTTAACAATTGTAGTTATTATATTATTAACAGACTGTTAAGTCCAATGATGGTGATAATGATTCCTTACCATCTGATCCAACAGATAAGTCCAGTGATTCCTAAGGTGACTTTATTTAGCTTTGACCAGTGTATTTAAGATCTCTATAAACACTCTACCCTATGAGTGTTGATCATGTAATTGTGAAAGTTTGGGAAGCTTACAGCCAACAGACATACACACAAATTATATTTCCATTTTCCCCCTAATTTATACAAAACTCAGTATAATAAATATGGCTCAGTTCTCCATTCTGATAACATGTTTTTGATTCCTCTGAGTCTTTTTCTTTCTCATTTTTACAACTGTTCCTGAATTCTGCTAAGAGCTCCATCTCCCTGAACTCACAACTTCACAAATATGGAAAGAGACTTTTATATCAGAAAGCTCACTAGTTTGGGAGCCAGGATTATACAACACAGAACACATTAGTTTTGCATTCAAATTGTGGTTGTGCCACTTAGCCTCTCTAAAACATCTGTTTCCCCATCTGTAAAATGCACTCTTTTAAAAACGAAATGAAGGAATATAAAGCTCAGCATGTAGTTAGTATTCTTCAAATATCTGTTAATTTGTTAATTGAGATCCTCTGTTCTGCATGAGGGGCTTCCCAGGTAGTGCTATTGGTAAAGAACCCACCTCCCAATGCAGGAGACCTAAGAAGGGTTCGATCCCTGGGTCAGGAGGATCCCCTGGAGGAGGGCATGGCAACCCACTCCAGTATTCTCCCCTGGAGCATCCCATGGACAGAGCCTGGAGGGCTACAGTCCACAGGGTCTCACAGGGTCAAACACAACTGAAGTGACAGCGCACACACTTCTGCATGAGGCTGCTCTCCCGTTAGCCTATGTGAATGTTGTTGACCAGATAGATAATTCTGGTAGCATCCTAATTTGCCCAGACAAAGAGCTAGCTAGGACCTCCCACTTCCTGTCTAATTTAGGGGGTGTTGCAACTGAACTCAGCTTCTCATACAACAACGGTAACCTTCCCAATGCAGAAGAGGCTACAATCTCCTGACAATGCCAAACTCTCTAGGTTTATGGACTTTCCCAGGCAACTCCTATACAATCTGACACCCAAAACCAAGCTTTCTGGTACCCAGATCGTCTTTTGCCCTGGGCTCCAGATTACAATGTTCACACACATGCCCTTTAAAACAAATGGGCCACAAAAGTTGAGGTGCTTCCTCCAGAAAATAAACCAACTGCAGCGGTAGTCACTTCACTTCAGTCCCAGTAGTTCTGCATAAAATAAGAAGATGTGAGTATGCTGTCTTTTTTCACTGGATCTGGTTTGTAAATATCCCTCACAAAGAATATTGCTTAACCAATACAATGTGGTGTTGAGGGGTTTGCCCTTACCCCCCTTGGTCCACAACTGTTGTCCATGCTGAGCATTATGTGAGCAACATAATGGGAAATGTTTTAAGCAATGCTTAAGCAAAGCATACTTTCTTGTTAATATCCTGGCTCCCTGCATTTCTCCTCTTGCTATTCACTTCTCATCATCTCAATGGTTTCAGGAAATCACAGAGTGTATCTTAAAATGGTAAATCACCCTTTCCTAAGCCTCTATTTTCCTACAATCTAACGCTGTATTTATGTGTCACCCAGAAATTATGACCACTGAGGATAGATGTCTTCATTAACTTCTATTTATGCAATAATGCTTCCTTACTAGATTGATTTACTGTTAATATAGTGAGGTTCCAAGGAAATCCCAAGTGACTACTGGATGTCATTGATCACTCAAAATCAAGAACACCCCCAAATCTAAGAAATATTTTACTCTTTACCCCATAGTTGCTACATTTACATAGCATTGCATAACTTTTATGAGTATCATCAAACAATTTTGCACTTATTTTTCAGAATGCTACGGCTTTATTGGCTTTAGTAATTTTTAGAGTGTTGTTTCACAAAGACTCTTTTATTTCATTTCCTGTTAGTGACCCAGTAATTGTTTTCATGGCTTACCAGTGAAGTGTGAAGTGCTCTGATAGCATGTCAGCAAAATGTCAAATATTAGGGGAGCGACTCTATGAGTATTATTGTGATTGATTGCTTACTTGAGTCTTTCTGCTCCCAGATCCTCCTTGGATCTTGTTTCAAGGAAGAGAGAAACTGTAGAGGAGACATTGTGAATATAGTAAAATTGTCCTCTCTAACTTTACAGAGAGCATAGAAGAACAGAAGGTGGAGGACAAGCAGGGCTCCTGGGGAGGTCACTGAAGGGAACATTGTCTACGAATAAGCCAATGCTGGCTTGTAGGACAGCCAGGCCTACAGGTGAACAAAAGAGAATAGCTCAAAGCTCTGAGGCTCAAGCGCCACTGAGCTACGAGTCCTGATTATTTTCTGGTGGCCTTGCCCGGACTCCACAGAGAAGAACAATGTTACTTCTAATAATCTACCTTATCCAAAGACATAGCAGAAAAACTGGAATGGGGAAAACATGGAGTAAGATTCCACTTTAAGAACTGCTATTTCATCAGATAAACATCATCATCTGCCATGCAGATTGATAAATTCAAGACATTTTAGAGTTTGGTGCTAGGTTATACAAATGGGTCAGATAGCACTAGCTGCCCTAAGGAGCTTGCTGTATAGATAATTCTAGTAACAATGGTATAAGTGTTCTGGATCAGTAATAAAATACCAATAGGAATACTTTGTTTCTGGAGGAGAGAATCCAACTTCCGATACAGATTCTGAGCATAAGTAAAATCAAAATAGACTCCTTTTAGCAAGCCAAATATTTAGATAATAATTATGTAAAATAATCACCTTAAAAAGTAATCAGTAATAAGTATAATACTAGTCCCACGGGTGAGGCAAGCAGAGTCTCCCATATAGCTACTCTGTCCTGAATCTGTTCAACAAATTATTGAAATGTTTGGTCTAACCAAGCCATGCCAGCCATCAACTATCACTGAGAGCTGTTCACAGGTATCTTTTCTCAGTCTGAAGACACAGACACAAGATTTTTAATTAAAAGACATAAAAAAATAAAAAACCCTTTAGGTGATTTGTCTTTGCCCTAAAAGCCTTATTACATTGTCTATTAACATAGCAAAACTTCATACAGAAACATTCTTTGAAAAAAAGATAAATAAGTACTAGGATGTATTTGGTTTAAAAAGAGGAAAAAGAAAATGACAGGGGAAATAGGTTTTCCCAAATTAACAGAAGAGGTTTGCCATTTCTCAAGCAAAAGTGTCTCTATTTATAGCAACAGCCAGGAACCCAATATAGATAACAACCATTTCACCAGGTGGCCAAATAACTGCTGTTGAGTGTCCACAGGGCATAAAAAGGATACATTAGATTCCCTAAGGAGATACAGAAGGAGTCCACAAGATCCCTGCCCTTGAGGAGTTTAACGTTTAAAAGGGAAAAGGGCAGGCTTATGTGGGGGAAAAATACGTGTGTGTGTGTGTGTGTGTGTGTGTGTGTGTATTACGTGTGTGTGTGTTAACGTGTGTGTGTATTAACGTGTGTGTGTGTATTACGTGTGTGTGCTGTGAGGTTCGTCACTCAGTCATGTCCTTTGGACTGTAGCCCGCCAGGCTCCTCTGTCCTTGGGATTTTCTAGGCAAGAATACTAGAGCGGGTTGCCAGTTTCTTACTCCAAGGGATCTTCCCGACTCAGGGATCGAACCCCAGTCTCCTTTGTCTCCTGCATCACAGGTGGATTCTTCACCTACTGAGCTGTCAGAAGCCTCTCTCTCTCTATATATATATATATGTATGTATATGTATATATGTATGTATACACACACACATACATACATATATATTAAAGGTATGTAAGAAAATAACCATATCTTCAGAATTTATATAAATTCTACTTCTGATGGTTTGAAGAAGACATTATCATAATATTAGGGGGTTAACCTGGCCAAAGGAAAATAAGAAAAATGACTCATTTTTGTGATATCCTTAGAAAATAACCTCTTACAGTGATACTCACATGAAAAAGAACAAATACAAATGAAAACTAAGAGGCTTAATTCTTCCCATTGAAAATAAGGGAAGCGCTTTCCCTTCCCTTTTTGGCTTTGAGCATTTATTTAGAAAGCATTCTAATTATAAGTACTTATATACAAATTGTTGTAAAAACCAGATAGGCCTCTTGGCAGCTTTATAAGCCAGGGACGCTTTCCTCAAAGACCAGAGAGGCATTGGTTTGAAATGTAGATGCCAAGGGAGACCAGCGCCCCTGTCTCCCAGCTTCTGGGGGATGGAAGGGCCTAACTCCAGTTGGTGCTGGCTCTAAGCTGTCAAATTATCTCCTGTCAAACAGGAATGAGACACATCCCTCCTTCCAGATAATTCCAATTAAGCTAACATAGATGGTCACTGCAATCACCAGGTACAGTTTGGATTACACATGGTGCTGTCAAGCCCTCTTACTTAAGGACTAGTTATTGTTTAACTTGAGAACATGCAGACAGTGTATTATCTGTTTGGCTGTCTAACAGGGTGAGATCTCTTTGTCATCGCAGTCTCTTGGAGGACTGCCTGCGATACGCATCATACTCCGGTTACACGCCTATTCAGTAATAAAATGGTTTTCTTTCTCTGCTCCCTAACTCTGTGGAGAGAATTCCTGAGTTGGGAGATTGTTTCAAGTCTATTTTCCCAACATGTCACTAAATGGATTTCCTGGTTTCTAAAGTCTGCCTGAGAACTTAGAACACCAAAGGAAGTTTACTGCCTTAAACTGGGGTAGACCAAAGCATAATCTTTGAATAGCCTTTCATATGTATTTGTGTTTTAACTGTACTACTTTTAACTATACCCCAACAGAGGAAGGTATTATGATTTTAGTGTCATGGGATGCCTTTGTAAAGACGGTTGAACCACCACAAAGAGAAAGAAGGAAGAAAGGGAAGGGAGGGAGAGAGGGACGGCGGGGGAGGGGGGGAGGGGGAGAACATTTGGTTTTGGGAAATTCTGTAAAGGGTTAAATGCTAAATTCCAATTTCACCTGGTTTGTAACTGCCATCAGATCACAGTGTCTCCATCTTTAAAGAAAGGATAATGCTATCTATTTCACAGTTTATTTTGTTATAAAGGTCAGTCTCTCCTGTAGCCTCTTCTGGATACCTCACTCCAATCACAGCCTTCTCTTTCAAAAATAACCACTATGTTAATTTTTGGGCTTCCCTGGTGGATCAGATGGTAAAAAATATGCATGCAGTGCTGGAGACTGGGGTTCGATTCTTGGGTTGAGTTCGATCCTTGGGTCAGGAAGATACTCAGAGAAGGGAATGTCAACCCACCCCAGTATTCTTGCCTGGAGAATCCCATGGACACAGTCCACAGGGTCACAAAGAGTCGGACATTACTGAGCAACTAACATTAACATGCTAACTTTTATAATACTTACTTCCTTGATTTCCTTTCTGTTTTTTACCACCCAAGCATGCATCTTTAGACACTATAGTTTCAACTTGCCTGTTAAACAAATAAAAGTACATATCTTTCAGGTTTCTTTTAATCTACAGTTTCTCCTCCATCTCTTTTTTACACGTTTCTGTTAAAAACAAAAATAAAAAACAAAGGCCATTTAACCTGCAGATTTTCCCACAGTCTGGATTTTTTCTAATATTATAAACTCTTTAACATGCTCTATGTCCACTGTATTTCCTGCTTGATCAGACTCAAGTTTAATTTCTTTGACAAGACTGTAGATGGGGTCATCTCTTTAATCAGGAAGCAGATAATGCCGAGTTTTCTCTCCCTTTGTGATGTTAACAGCCATTGATGTTCATTGCAGATTCATTTATTCACTGGTAGTCCAAAACAGTGGTATTTGCATTCTGTCATTTTGTTTTAATTTACTAACTGAAATGATTTTATAAGGAGACATTTTTCTTATAAAGAGAAACTGTCTTTTCTTGACTATCCAGTTATAAAAATATTGGAAGAGGAAAATAAGTGTTTGACATATCTTGTTATTTGCTAGTTTACAAGATAATAAACTGGTCCGCTCTCATCCTCAAAAGGTAATTGATCAGCTTTTTAAAATTCTGAACTTACAAATGTCAACATATTGTATAGGTTTCAATACGTTCAAATTGGTACCCTAATTGAAGCTCAAGTTGTTCCATCTTTAAGTTGGTTCCTGGGTCCATTTGACATTATCTTTCAAGTGTTGATAGAACACTTACTGTCTGACATGGCAGGATGTTCCAGACTTATTATCTGTCCCAGACCCAGGATCAACTGCTCCCTAGGAAGCACTGGTTTCTTTTAGTGGGAAATGTCACTTCAAGACTACAAAACCGAGCACAAAGGATGCCCACTATTAGGGGTTGTCATTGTATCTAGACCTGCTTAGTAGATAGACTGAGAAATACACACTATATATATAGCACGTGTGTGTGTGTGTATTCATGTGTGTGTGTGCTCAGTCCCCCAGTTACGTCTGACTCTTTGCGACCCTATGGACTGTAGCTTGTCAGGCTCCTCTGTCCGTGGGATGTTCCAGGCAGGAACACGGGAGTGAGTAGGTTGCTATTTCCTCCTCCAGGGAACACAAATTTAATTTTTAAATGTAAGACATCTCATGAGTTTATTCTGGTATTTCCAATTCAAATACATGGTGATGCTGAATTTTTTTCTATATTACATCTGTATCTTTTTCCTACCCTGAGTATCTTGATTCCCATAAGCATATTCTATTGAAACAAGAGTGAAGGGGGCAGGGCTCAATCTGTAAAAGAATGACATAGGACATACAAAAACTGGTTAGAACTGACTAGGTCCAAAGTGGCAGAAGAGTCAAGTTCCAGTAGACCTTGAACCTCATTATATGCTCACTATAATACATTAGCATATGCTAAATGACACACGCCCCAGCACCATGACAGATATCAGACTAACCATTCATTAGCTCATGAAATTATTGAGCCAATAAAAAACTACCATGCTATATTTCAGGGCTTTCTCTTGCCTTCTGAGATGGCCTACAGTCTGTCTTTGGAGTGTATTTCTCCCTAAATAAATCCACTTCTTACCTATCACATCATCTCCAAATATTTTTTACAACAAAGCAAGAACTTTGTTCACCAGCAACAATATGACAGAACTGGAATATCCCATAATTCCTCATTCATTTTACATAACTCTATACATAGAATACATACATGGTAGACTCAGAATAACAGTTCACATAAAGCTAATTTTTTTGACAATGAGAATGCTTTCAAAGACATGGATAGAACTAGAGTATTCTACAGTTTGTCATTTATTTTATCCTATAGTAGACAGTTACTAGTGTGAATGTCAATACTATCATTATCACTTAGAATCTTGAACAGATTTATTATTTTTGGTATTCAGAAAGAAAGTGAAAGTCACTCAGTCGTGCCTGATTCTTGAACAGATTTATTATTTTTGGTATTCAGAAAGAAAGTGAAAGTTGCTCAGTCATGCCAGATTCTTTGTGACCTGCCAGGCTCCTCTGTCCATGGAATTCTCCAGGCAAGAATACTGAAGTGGGTAGCCCTTCCCTTCTGTAGGGCATCTTCCAAACCCAGGAATCGAACCCAGGTCTCCTGCATTGCAGACGGATTCTTTACCATCTGAGCTACCAGTTTTATAATCTCTATTCTCGCTCCCATTACTTAAAAATTTAATTGTTGTTCTATTTTTACATTGTCAAAATATGTATATAACCATAGATATATATCACTCTATTTTAGCTATAATTTGATCTTAGTTTTATAGGTAAGTATATGCTACGTGTGCATGCTAAATTGCTTCAGGCATGTCCGACTCTGTAGCCTCCAGGCAATAACACTGGAGTGGGTTGCCATGCCCTCTTCCAGGAATTTTCCAAACTGAGGAATTGAACCCATGTCTCTTATGTCTCCTGCACTGGCAGGTGGGGTTCTTTACGACTAGCACCCGCTAGGGAGTCCCAAGAACATACTTTATGTGTGCGAAGTCGCTTCAGTAGTGTCAGACTCTGCGACCCTATGGAGTGTAGCTCACCAGTCTCCTTTTGTCCATGGGATTCTCCAGGCTAGAACACTGGAGTGGGTGGCCATGCCCTCCTCCAGGGGATCTTCCCAACCTAGGGTTCAAACTTCAGTCTTCTGCTCCTGCACTGAAGGCGGATTCTTTACCACTGAGCCGTTAGGGAAGTCCTAAGTATATACTGTGGGTAAGTATAATTAATGTTCACTGCCCTTTACACTTCTTGGTGTTTCTCTGGGCATTTTGCTTCTATGAAACACCTCTAGCAGATTCTTCAGGAAGACCTCAGTAAGAGAATATGCTCTAAGTTTTTATATTTTGACAAATATCTTTATGACCTTTCTACTTGAGCATAGGTGTTGCTAGATAAAATATACATTTTCATTTTCCTGAATATTTAAAATGTTACTATAATTTTCTTTTTGCTAATAAACCCTTGCTGTTAAAATTTTTATTACAATCTAACTCAGTTTTCCCTTTAAGTCACATGCCTTTTCCCCTTGAATACCCAAAGAAATGTTCACTTTTAAACTTCATAATTTTATAATAAAATTTTGATTTTTGGATATATAACCCCATAATTTTCAGGAAGAAGTGTGTTAAGTATATATCATAAAGGTTTTTAAAAACAATTTTTGTGAATTATAATGCTTATTATTTATTATCTTCCCTTATTAATTGTCTGTTGCTTGTTTTTATGCTGTTGTTCTTGTTGCCACTAAGCCATGTCAAACTCCTTGCACCATATGAACTGCAGCATGCCAGTTTTCACTGTCCTTCACTATCTTCCAGAGTTTGCTCAAACACATGTCCATTCAGTCGAAGATGCCATCCAACCATCTCATCCTCTGTTGCCCCCCTCTCCTCCTGTCCTCAATCCTTCCCAACACCAAGGTCTTTGCCAAACAGTCTACTCTTCACATCAGGTGGCCAAAGGATTGGAGCTTCAGCTTCAGCATCAGTCCTTCCCATGAATATTCAGGATTGATTTCCTTGAGGACTGACTGGTTTGATCTCCTTGCTGTTTAAGTGACTCTCAAGAGTCTTTTCCAGCACCACAGTTCAAAAGCATCACTTCTTTGGCATTCAGCCTTCTTGATGGTCCAACTCTCACATTCATACATGACTACAGGAAAAACTAGCTTTGAATATATGAACCTGTGGCAGCAAAGTGATGTCTCTGCTTTGTAATACTCTGTCTAGGTTTGTCAAAGCTTACCTTCCAAGGAGCAAGCAACTTTTACTTTCATGGCTGCAGCCACCATCTGCAGTGATTTTGGAGCCCAAGAAAATAAAGTCGGTCACTGTTTCCACTTTTTTCCCATCTATTTTCCATGAAGTAATGGGACCGGAAGCCATGATCTTCATTTTTTGGATGTTGAGTTTTAAACTAGATTTTTCACTCTCTTCTTTCACTTTCATCAAATGGCTCTTTAGTTTCTCTTCGCTTTCTGCCATTAGAGTGGTATCATCTGCATATCTGAGGCTGCTGATATTTCTCCTGGCAATCTTAATTCCAATTTGTGATTTATCCAGGCTGGCATGTTGCATGATGTACTCTGCATCATGTATAAGTTAAATAAACAGGGTGACAATATACAGTCTTGACGTATTAGGCTTTGCCCTCATTATTTGTCTATTGTTCATTTTTAATATTAGTTTTCTAAAACTTTTAGTAGAATGTTTATTCCAGAATGATTTCCTAACTTCACTGAGCTCCCTCTTCTTTTGTTTTTGGGTGGTGTGACACATATGGTGGCTTGCTTTCTTAAGTTCTTAATTCTATCTCCAGATTTTCATCTAGACTTTTTTCCCTTTGAACTCCATTTTCTATCCAGTTCTTTGTTGATTTCATTCCCCAAAGTTTCTTTTCATTGTGAGATATTTCTGGAGAAGAGTGTTCTGGCTATTCAATTTTAAGAATTCACTAAATCTAGATCATTCCAGTCCCTTCAGATCATCTTACTGAATGTCACTTGTACTCATTTGTGATTGGAGTGGGTGAAATCCCATCTCTTTCTAGTAGCTATTCTCACTATCGAGTAGCTATTGATCCACTGTCCTTTTGAGGTACTGCTTCTGCCTCTGGGGGTGTTCTCCTATTGTAGGTCCTCAGTCTTCCCATTGGTTCTCTGTACTTCCTGTTGCACAGATTCTTGCGGCTATTGCTGTCTTATCTATATCTGCATGTACTCCATTATAAATGCTACCCATAGATGTTTGCTTTTCCTATCAGTCACTCTGTCATTAAACATGGGGATTTGAAAAGATACAAAAGTATGCTTCCACCAGTATCCTGTTTTGCTAGAATTCTACACTGTAGGCTTTCATTGTGTGTTGAGTTAGATTTAATTGAATAACAAAATGAATAAGTTAGGAAAATTCTCTGTAAACCATAAATTTTTATCAGTATATACTGACATAAATTATACATCATTTATGCAAATATATGCAAGTCAATAAATTATATGGCATAAGAGAAAACAGGACATATGGGGAAGAGACAGAAATATGATTGTCATTTCTTTGTGTGAATTTTACAAGAAAAATTGGCAGATGCTCTTGGAACTTATTGTTGATCAGATCAAAGGATATCATCTCTGCCATTAGCATCACTCCCCTTTACTCTGCTTCTGTATTTTCAAAATCATCCTAGTTTAATGGAATAACTAAAGACATTGACTGAATCACAGACAAGGATCAACTATCTCTAAGTGTTACCAAGTGTTCAAAGTCATTTGCTATCATGTTGGTCTTATTATCAAGTCTTACAAATTTCCCAACTAGCCACTGGAAACAGGATATACTCTGAGACTTACTTCAACGATTTGCACATTGAAAATTCTCCCTTTTTTCCTGGGGTAGCTTATATAGATCTGTAGAAATATTCCACAGATAAGCATCAGCTTACTAAAGAATCAACCTCATGAATTAAAATCAATGCAAATAAATTTGAAAAGAAAATAAAAGAAACACATTTTGGTAGCAATAATATGCATTAAAAAAATGATGCTAAAAACTCTACCAGCATGGTTCCATTACCTTCTAGCACTTAATATTAGACCCAGGATATCTGACTCTGGTTCAACTCTTTCTGGACTGAGGCCTCCTCATTTCTCTTCATGTTTTTCTTTTTTTGTGATGGCAGGTAAAACATACATTAAAAGTATGAGGTGTGGAATCAACCAGACATTATTTAGTCTCCCACTAAGTAAAAAGTCACTTAGAATTTGTGGGAAGCATCCTGTCCCTCACTTCATGGCAAATAGATGGGGAAACAATAGAAACAGTGACAGACTATTTTCTTGGGCTCCAAAATCACTGCAGATTGTGATTGTAGCCATGAAATTAAAAGACACTTACTCATTGGAAGAAAAGCTATGACAAACCTAGACAGCATATTAAAAAGCAGATACATTACTTTGCTGAGAAAGGTCCATCTAGTCAAAGCTATGGTTTTTCCAGTAGTCAGGTATGGTTCTGAGAGTTGGACCATAAAGAAAGCTGAGTGCCAAAAATTGATGCTTTTGAACTATGGTGTTGGAGAAGACCCTTGAGAATCTCTTGGACTGCAAGGAGATCCAGCCATTCAATCCTAAAGGAAATCAATCCTGAATATTCATTGGAAGGACTGATGCTGAAGCTGAAACTCCAATCCTTTGGCTACCTGATTCGAAGAACTGACTCACTGGAAAAGACCCTGATGCTGGGAAAGATGGAAGGCACGAAGAGAAGAGGAAGACAGAGGATGAAATGGTTGGAAAGCATCACCGAATCAATGGATATGAGTTTGAGCAAGTTTCGTGAGTTGGTGATGGACAGGGAAGCATGGCATGCTGCAGTCCAAAGAATTGCAAAGAGCTGGGCACGACTGAATGACTGAACTGAACTGAAGGGAACTTAGTTAATCCTCTAAATTTCCTCATCAGTAAAATGGGAATAACAATGATAACTAACATTTGGAAAGTTGTGACATTCAGTGCTCTGATGTGTTTAAAGTGGTACTAGCAAGAATTTTAAAAAGATCACCTATTAGGATACTTTATTATTATCATTACCATTAAGTTTGATAATCTTGAAATTTCTCTAGGATATAGCTAGGTAAAAAAAAAAAACCTTTGCAGTAACTATGAACAGTTTGGTAAAACATTACATTTATACACATCAGAGTATTTATCACATTTTATTGGCATAATATTTTTATTTATCTATAGTTATAAAAAACTGAATGTTCAAAGAAGACAGGGGTTTTCATCTGCCTTGTTTGTTGTTGTTGTTTAGTAACTAAGTCATGTCTGATTCTTTGTGACCTCATGGATTACAGCATGCCATGTTCCACTGCCCTTCACCATCCCTCAGTTTGCTCAAATTCATGTCCATTGAGTCGGTGATGGTATCTAACCAACTCATCCTGTGCCCCTTCCTTCTCCTTTTACTTTCAATCTTTCCCAGCAACAGGATTTTTTTCCCCCCAATGAGTCGGCTCTTTGCATCAGGTGGCCAAAGTACTAGAGCTTCAGCTTCAGTCCTTCCAATGAAAATTCAGGGCTGATTTCCTTTAGGATTGCTGGTTTGATCTCCTTGCTGTTCAAGGGTCTCTCAACAGTCTTCTCCAGCACCACAGTTCAATAGCAACACTTCTTTGGTGCTCAGCCTTCTTGATGGTCCAAATTTCACATCCATACGTGACTACTGTAAAAACTGTTCTGCCTATATGGACCTTTGTCAGCAAAGTGGTGTCTCTGTTTTTTAATGTGCTGCCTAATTTGTCACAGCTTTCCTTTCAAGGTGCAAGCATCTTTTAATGTCACAGCTACAGTCACTCTCTGCAGTGATTCTGGAGCCCAAGAAACTAACATGTCACTGCTTCCACTTTTCCCCCTTCTGATTGCCATGAGGGCTACCCTGGTGGTCAGATGGTAAAGAATCCATCTGCAATTTGGGAGACCTAAGTTCAATCCCTGGGTTGACAAGACATCTGGGAAAGGGAATGGCTACCCACTCCAGGATTCTTGCCTGGAGAATCCCATTGACAGAGAAGCCTGGCGGGCTACAGTCCACAGGGTGGCAAAGAGTCAGACACGACTGAGCGACTTTCACTGATGGGACTAGATGATATCTTAGATTTTTTTAATGTTGAGTTAACTGTAACTACCTTGACACTTCCCTCATAGCTCAGTCAGTAAAGAATGTGCCTGCAGTGCAGGAGACCTGGGTTTGATTTCTGGATTGGGGGGATCCCCTGGAGAAGGACATGGCAACCCACTCCAGTATTCTTGCCTGGAGAATCCCAAGAACAGAGGAGCCTGGCGGGCTGCAGTTGGTGGGGATGCAAGAGTCAGACATGACTTAGCAATTAAACCAAACCAAACAACCTTGTTAACTATTACAATTTATGGCTAGCACCATACTCTGCAAACACTTATTGAGTATGTGTTGAATAAATGGGAAATGAATTAATAATTTATTTTCTTAAATATCTATATATGGGAAGGAACACCTTGAATAATAAATAGGGAATTGCTATAGTTTGTCTCTAAATTGGTAAACCACAAAATTCAATGGAGTACTTTTGAAGATCTAATTGCCTATATTTCAGAGATTCATAACTGGGTAGCCAGCCTCCAAAATAGTGAATCAGAAGGGGTGCCAAGAAAATGTACAAAATAGATGACTTTGGTAGGCAAAAGGAGGTGGGTGAGGAAGTTATCCTAGAAAAGAGTTAAATGTTTCAGGTAAGGTCGCCTTAGAGAAGGTCAGAATAGATCAGGCAGATTATCTCACTAGTGCTGACTCAGTAATTCCAGGCTGACTAGTTAAAGGTTACGTTCCTGGCAGAGACTGAAATCATAATTACATTAGGTATTTGGTAAGGGCTTCCAGTGTGGTGCCAGTGGTAAAGAATCTGATTGAAGATGCAGGGAACACAAAAGACGTGGGTTCAGTCTTTGGGTGGGGAAGATCCCCTGGAGGAGGGCATGAGAACCCACTCCAGTGCTCTTGCCTAGGAAACCATGTGGACAGAGGAACCTAGCAGGCTCCAGGTTACAGGGTTGCAAAGAGTAGGGCACAACAGAAATGACTTAGCATGCATGCACCTGGTTCACTAACATGGGGCTTAGCACAAGTCACTCCGTTCAGTTTAGCTTAGTTCCGTTGCTCAGTCGTGTCCAATTCTCTGCATCCCCATGGACTGCAGCACGCCAGGGCTCCCAGTCCAAAACCAACTCCCGGAGCTTGCTCAAACTCATGTCCATCAAGTCAGTGATGTCATCCAATCATCTCATCCTTTGTTGTCCCCTTTTTAGCCTGCCTTCAATTTTTCTGAGCATCAGGGTTTTACCAATGTGTCAGTTCTTCACATCAGGTGGCCAAAGTATTGGAGTTTCAGCTTCAGCATCAGTCCTTCCAATGAATATTCAGGACTGATATCCTTTAGGATTGACTGGTTTGATCTCCTCGCAGTTCAAAGGACTCTCAAGAGTCTTCTCCAACACCACAGTTCAAAAGCATCAATTCTTCGGTCTCTCATTTATTTTTCAGGGCCTCTATTTATTATTTTTTTAACAATAATAATAAATCAGCAGCTGGTTTATACTTCTCACCTTGTAAGGTCAATTAAGCTCAGTTCAGTTCAGTCACTCAGTTGTGTCTAACTCTGCTACCCCATGGACTGCAGCATGTCAGGCCTCCCTGTAAATCACCAACTCCCGGAGTTTACTCAGGCTCATGTCCATCCAGCCAGTGATGCCATCCAACCATCTTGTCCTCTATCATCCCCTTCTCCTCTTGTCTTCAATCTTTCCCAGCATCAGGGTCTTTTCAAATGAGTCAGTTCTTCCCATCAGGTGGCCAAAGTATTGGAGTTTCAGCCTCATCATCAGTCCTTCCAATGAATATTTAGGACTGATCTCCTTTAGGATGGACTGGTTGGATCTCCTTGCAGTCCAAGGAACTCTCAAGAGTCTTCTCTAATACCACAGCTCAAAAGCATCAATTCTTTGGTGCTCAGCTTTCTCTAAAGTCCAACTCTCAGATCCATACATGACTACTGGAAAAACCATAGCATTGACTAGATGGACCTTTGTTGGCAAAGTAATGTCTCTCTTTTTTAATATGCTGTCCAGGTAGGTCAACTTTTCTTCTGAGGAGCAAATCTATTTTAATTTCATGGCTGTAGTCACTATCTGCAGTGATTTTAGAGCCCCCCAAAATAAAGTCTCTCTTTTTCCACTGTTTGTCCATCTACTTGCCATGAAGTGATGGGACCAGATACCATGATCTTAGTTTTCTGAATGTTGAGTTTTAAGCCAACTTTTTCACTCTCCTCTTTCACTTTCATCAAGAGGCTCTTTAGTTCTTCTTCACTTTCTGCCATAAGTGTGGTACCATCTGCATATCTGATGTTATTTATATTTCTCCCGGCAATCTTAATTCCACCTTGTGCTTCATCTAGCCCAGCGTTTCTCATGATGCTTTCTGAATATAACTTAAATAAGCAGGGTGACAATATACAGCCTTGACATATTCCTTTCCCAATTTGGAACCAGTCTGTTGTTCTATGTCCAGTTCTAACTGTTACTTCCTGACCTGCATACAGGGTTCTCAAAAGGCAGGTCAGGTGGTCTGGTATTCCCATCTCTTGAAGAATTTTCCTTACTTTACTGTGACCCACAGAGTCAAAGACTTTGGCATAGTCAATAAAGCAGAAGTAGATGTTTTTCTGGAACTCTCTCGTCTTTTCAATGATCCAACAGATGTTGGCAATTTGATTTCTGGTTCCTCTGTGTTTTCTAAATCCAGCTTGAACATCTGGAAGTTCACAGTTCACGTACTGTTGAAGCCTGGCTTGGAGAATTTTGAGCATTACTTTGCTAGCATGCGAGATGAGTGCAATTGTGCGGTAGTTGGAACATTCTTTGGCATTGCCTTTCTTTGGGACTGGAATGAAAACAGACCTTTTCCAGTCCTGTGGCCACTGCTGAGATTTCCAAACTTGCTGGCATGTTGAGTGCAGCACTTTCACAGCATCATCTTTCAGGATTTGACGTAGCTCAACTGGAATTCCATCACCTGCACCAGCTTTCTTCGTAGTGATGCTTCCTAAGGGCCACTTGACTTCACACTCCAGGATGTCTGGTTCTAGGTGAGTGATCACACCATTGTGATCATCTGGGTCGTGAAGATCTTTTTTGTATAGTTCTTCTGTGTATTCTTGCCACATCTTCTTAATCTTCTGCTTCCATTAGGTCTATGCCATTTCTGTCCTTTATTGTGCCCGTCTTTGCATGAAATGTTCCCTTGGTATCCCTAATTTTCTTGAAGAGATCTCTAGTCTTTCCCATTCTGTTGTTTTCCTCTATTTCTTTGCATTGATCACTGAGGAAGGCTTTCTTATCTCTCCTTGCTATTCTTTGGAACTCTGCATTCAGATGGGTATATCTTTCTTTTTCTCATTTGCCTTTTGCTTGTCTTCTATTCACAGCTATTTTTTAGGCCTCCCAGAAAATCTTTTTTGCATTTCCTTTCCTTGGATCAATTACTATAAGCAAAACTTGCTTTGGTCTCCTTTAAGTAATTGGTAAAATCCTGCTCCTCATCTTGTAAAATCCAGTCAGATCCCAGTCTTAACCAACGCATTCATAAAAACATGTCTCTGGAGGCATTGCCTGAGCAGCTCTCTGGCTTTCTTCCCTCTGACATCTTTACTATTAGTTGCTCCCCTTTTGAAAATCAGCCCTCTCAGGCAAGAAACTAGCTCTCTACTGAGGACCAGTTGCACGTATGTAACATCAGCATCACTTTGGGCTACTTATGAGCACACATGAATGAGCAGTAAAATGAGACCCAGGCTTAGCAATTCTTCAGGAAATGAATGGGAAACCATGCTCCAGGCAGTTATTGATATTACTAAATGGCCCTTGAAAATTGCCCATTGGAGCCGAAAGCATACCCCATTTCTTCTAGGCCTTGCATTTTCCTTAACTCTTGTTTTTCTTTCTTCCTTTCTTTTTTTTAGAGAGTAATATATTCTTTCTTTCTTATGAATGACAGGCTTTGTAAGCAAGGCAGAAGTATATGGGCTACACCTTGTCACGTGATACTTTAAAGAAAGTTAACTTCAAAACTGCATGATATGTGGATTAATACAAATAGTCAAAGAGGAGTTCCAAGGCTTAAATAGTTAAGTAATATGCTTAAGATGGCAGTGTTATTTATTAATCTATGAGGTGATTCTGGGCCTGTTTAATCTAATTCACCCACAAGGTAATGTCACTGAAATGGAGCTGGGATTCAAACCTCTTGTTTCTTAACTCCTTCCACAATAGTTGCCTTCAGGAGGAGTGAATAAATGCTATCCAAATAATAATAACAATAAATGTAATGTTCAGTTATGTTAGACAAGAGCATCAATCAACAAAACCAACCTACATACAAAGATGTACTATTTGACGGATGGCTATTTTTACAAGGTAAGGGGATACCGTGCGTTGTTTATATAGGAAAAGAAAGATCAATGTGATGATGGTGATGATTTTTGCAATTAATTTGGTGAAATTTCAATATTTTCCTATTTAATGGGAGGATGCACACCAAATAATTTCTTCCAAATCCCACCACCAGGAGCCTGCATCTCTAAGCTTCTAGGTTTATTCATTATTCATGTGGCATGTTTGCACAATATTATTGATTATTCACTGTTTGGCCAAACAGTCAGATGATATTTTGTTCTCAATGAAAACAAATGCTTGAAGTACCAAAATTGGATTCTGAAGGGGCACACAGAGAGGGCAATTTGACTAGGGAGAGGGTCAAAAATGAAGAAATGAAAAGACTTTATGTTAAATGTAGAATTTTTTCAGTCACTGAAAATTTCATGGAACTCAGACTATATCTGGGTGCAAATCTATGGATAGTTACTTTAATTTGCTTTAAAATTACGAAATGATATGGTACCCATGCAATAGATACAGTTATGGATATAATTAAGCTTAAACTTTTCAACAGGTTAAAATAAATTTTATATATGTGAACCAAATGTCACTTAATTTAATGTATATTTTCTTACTTTTTATAAAACCAAAACATAAAACATTTTAAGTAGTTGTGAGCTTGATCTATTTTTATTTTGACAATAGAATATAAACTGTATAGCAAGGACAACTTCCTTTTCTCATAAAGGTTTTCTATACAACATAAATATCTAAATGATGCTGGAATAAGTTTAGATAACTCTTCCTAAACAATTTCCTGAATAGAAAAAACTGTGGATTCCTCTTGAAATGAAATACATAATTACATTTTTTATTAGTTGAATTTGGCAAAATGACAAGATGTACTCCACAGAAATATTATGCTTGTTTCCAGACAAAAAAATGAGGATTTCTTCCTTACACATACATATACATACACATGCATTTTACACACACACACACACATTTATATCACAGAAAATGAGATTGGCATATTCCTTGATTTATAAGTGATATCAGTGACATGTATGTTTAAAAAGACAATCTGTTCCAAGCTCAGTAACTCTGAACCTAACTCTGAACTAAACTAAAACAGAACAATTAAACTTTTCTGGCACTAGAGGTCACTAAAACCAGATTACAGACTGAATGCCTGCATGTCTGCTAAATGTGCAGAGGGACCATAATTAATCTGCAATCTAATATGCAGTGATAAAGAGCTGAAATAAACTCTATTTTCAGGAATATCCAAATTACAAGAGAAAGCACTGCAAAATTCAAACTTAAAATCAGGAGAGAATAAAAAAACTGTAGGGTTTTCAAATCAAATGAATAAAAAAGAAAAGTAATGTTTTCCCTATGTATAACAGCTGTATATATTCATTCAAAATGAAGCCACTGGATTTTAACTTTCACTGTTACGTGTTTTTCATGTGAAGACCACATAGGAGCAAAGTGTTAAAGAAGAAAATGATTTGTGAACCCTTTTTCTGTACACTTGGGAACAAACATGTTAATTGGGTTGTTGCCCTCTAGCGTGACACAGCAGTACCATTACTTGATTTTGAGGAAATGGTGGCTTAGTCTCTTCAAATAGGAAGAATTTCTACTTATGAATACCACTACTCTGTGGACAGAGTTCACAACGCTAATAGTGGGAACACCTGTACTTAGTTCCTGGCTCTTTAGAATTCATGACCTGCCTCATAGTTTCCTAAATGGCACACTAGCTTCTTTAAACACTAAGTGGACATCAGAGATAAAGGTCTTTGTCACTTATGTTCTAGGTGCCTCGGGGAAGGCCATGGACCGCTTTCAGCATCAGATACCCTAAGCCTTAAATAAGACAATTGGACTATGTAGTCTCAAATATCATAAATCTAATGTTCTCCCAAGAAGAACTGCATGATTGAGTTCTTCTAAGAAATAATTTTCAGACTGATAACAATTGGTACCTCCCAGCTTATTCTCCATGTAAAGATATTGGCTTATCTGAAATTTTATGACATTTTCTAATATTTCATATATTTGGGAAAGAATTTTTTAAAAATCTTATTGGTTATGTCATTTAGGGATTCCCTTGTGGCTCAGATAGTAAAGCATCTGCCCTCAATGCTGGAGACCCGGGTTCGATCCCCCAGTCTGGGTGGGGAAGATCCCCTGGAGAAGGAAATGGCAACCCACTCCAGTACTCTTGCCTAGAAAATTCCATGGATGGAGGAGCCTGGTGGGCTACAGTCCATGGGGTTGCAAAGAGTCGGACTCGACTGAGTGACTTTTCACACACAGGGAGTGATTTCCTTAAAGAGAAAAAAGGAAAAAGAATTGAAACATCATATATATCAAATTTCTCTTCAAAATCCAGAATAATATTTGAGATGCTTGAGAAAGGGAATCAGCAATCACTTTGTTACCAGTACCCAGCTCATGGGAAGCGCTCAGAGAGTAGATGTCTGATGGATTCACCAAATAAAGAGTTATCTTGTTTATTAAAGACCCGATGGGGTCCATAGTTCAGGGATTCTGAAGAAGTCAGTTCATGAAATTGTTTTGTTCTGAGTAAAAATCTACCCATAAATGAGACCCCAGCTTTTGCGTGGAAGAAATGAGCTTTGGTCATCCTTGCGGTAGGAAAATGTCCACCACATGGAGAAAAGTAGGAGAAGGTAGTGAAAAGGAGGCTGTCGTGATTTCTTCTCTCTCCTTTTCTTTCTGCCTCTTACATTTTATGTGCTAGTGCACAAATCAAATTTAAAAAACATTTTTAATGCAAATTTTGAATTAAAGTAACTGACCCCAAATTCTAACATTGAGAAAAAGTTGTTTAATAGCCTTGCCTTTCCTACAGCAGTATGGAGAAAACTAAATAATGGGTGGAAATGTCAAGAAAGATTAAAAAGACAGTGATTCAAATTCAAATGTTACTAAATTGACTGGTAACTATAATCTTTCCATAGATTATTTACATCTTCTCAAAAGGAAAAATGCATAAGGAGATATTACAAGCAGGTAAGTCAGCTGAACCTCTTTCTTCCCCTATGCTCCCCTTTCTCGAGACATTCCCCAAAACTATTAACGGCCCAACATGTGCCAGGCACCATGGTGGGCTCAGGGAATGCAATGGTGAGATAAACAGACACTGTCCTGCACTCACAGAGGTTCCCGGAAATGAGCATGAGAAGACTGTCAGTCAAGTAAACACGCAATAATGATGAAAGGAGATTCATGCCAGAATGAGAAAGTATAGACTCCAGACCATGGATGTCTCTTCCCTTTTCTGTCAATCTGTCACACAGAAGTTACTCAATAAATATGCATTGAATTATACATGTTGAGCAACTGAGACTGAATGAAACAGTCATCCGTGATAAAGAAAGGAAAGCAGACAGTTTAAATACTTTCTAAAATGTTGATATCTTCACAGATGGCTAAGGACCTTGATAACACTGAAGAAGAATAATAGGTGGGGCCCTATTACAAGATACTCAACCACCAGTCTCTACTCACAGGACCTAACGTCTCTACAACTCTTTGTGTATTGCGGAAAGACAGAGCAAGTGCTCGAGAGAGATGAGAAGATCAGGCACAGGAAAGGAAAACAAAATTTGCCGCAGCCCAAACTGTGCCGTGGTGAGGTAGCTTTGCCCATAGAAAGTGGAAGTGTTATTTGCTCAGTCGTGTTTGACTCTTTGTGACTTCACGGATTGTTAGCCCACCAGGCTCCTCTGTATGGGATTCACCAGGCAAGAATACTGGAGTAGGTTGCCATTTCCTCCTCCAGGGGATCTGCCCCACCTTGAGATCGAACCCACGTCTCCTGTGTTGCAGGCAGATTACTGACTGAGCCACCAGGAAAGCCCAGTTTTGCCCATAAGTTCTCCAAAAATATACATTTTTGATTTCATTATTTTCATGTGAGAAAGTCACAGGCAAAGGGTACCCTACTTTGGGAAAATAGGTGTATAGGTACATGCAGAGGATATCTTGAATAAAGGCATTTTTTCTTTTTTCGGTCTAGGACAGAAAATAGGACAGGGAGAATCTCATGAAATGGTATGTAGATTTGTTGGAAATTTGTGACTAATTCTGAGTTGCTTTCATTCAGTCTTGGCCGTTAACACTGCTTGTTCTGATAAGCTGGCAAAACAAGTACCTTTCACGTGTAGGATAGTTCATAAATTCAAGGTACTGGATGCATGATTATTTTATTTTAAAATCCTGATTTATCTCTTGCTGACAACTTGCCCCACAGTTCCTTCTGGCTTCTTGCAACATTAGAGAGCAATCATGAATCTCAAATTTTGATGGGCATCCAGAGGACCCTTCTCCACAGTCCACAGTCCACGAGGGTCTTTCTGGCATGACTGACTGTGGCACGAAGCCATTCTCCACATAAAGGTTAATTGCTTCAGCAATTATCTATCACTGAATGGTTGACTGTGACTCCTACTTAAGCAAACAGTTCCTGTGTTAGGTTAATTTATTCCCTCCCCCTCTTTATATATTATCTTTTACGTTTAAGGAAAATGTTTCTTCTTGCCAATCTAAGTGAGATTCGAGCAAGGAAGGCCTTCATAAATCATAAAGAACAGGCTAGATGGACGAAAGAATTTATGTGATATTTTTCCTTCATCAGTAACTCAGAGAAAATATTCTTATGGCAAGGCTAAGAATCACTGTGGTCAAGGAAACAAGGAGGGAAATGTTGTATAGCTTACTGTCAGATCTCTCCATTAATGCAGACACCACTCTGAGTGAGTCAATACTATGAGGTTATTTTCTCAACTTAATTCTCTTAAAAGTGTCATTGAGTTGGACTAGATCCTCACGAAATGCAAGAAGTCAAGAGAAACTAGTGAACTGCATACAAATTATTTTTTAGCTCATTTAGAAAGGCCAGAGCATAAACACGGGGACAATCTTACTTTTGAAAGAAAAGAGATCTTTTACTCAAGATCGCTCTTGACGAAATACCCAAGGGCCAAGGTTAGCATTTTTCAACTTGTTTTTGCAGAAACAAAACAAAACAAAATGTCTCTGTCTTCTCTTGAAGTAACTCTTTGGTAGCTAGAAAAGGAATTTTTAATTTACTGTTTTCATATGAAGTGGCTCTGAGCTAGAAGAGGCATCTGATGAGAACACAAGAATATTACATTTATAAAGAGTGAATACATACACCATGGAATATTACTCAGCCATTAAAAAAAATTCATTTGAATCAGTTCTAATGAGATGGATGAAACTGGAGCCCATTATACAGAGTGAAGTAAGCCAGAAAGATAAAGACCATTACAGTATACTAACACATATATATGGAATTTAGAAAGATGGTAATGATAACCCTATATGCAAAACAGAAAAAGAGACTCAGATGTATAGAACAGACTTGTGGACTCTGGGAGAAGGCGAGGGTGGGATGTTTCAGGAGAACAGCATCGAAACATGTATATTATCTAGGGTGAAACAGATCACCAGCCCAGGTTGGGTGCATGAGACAAGTGCTCGGGCCTGGTGCACTGGGAAGACCCAGAGGGATCGGGTGGAGAGAGAGGTGGGAGGGGGGACCAGGATGGGGAATACATGTAAATCCATGGCTAATTCATTTCAATGTATGACAAAAACCACTGCAATGATGTAAAGTAATTAGCCTCCAACTAATAAAAATAAATGGAAAAAAAAAAGAGTGAATACAATAAAGCTTTAGATTCAGACAGTGTTAAGTATTTTGCATGCGGGCAATCTATACCTGCACATGGAAGAGGAAATAAAAGTTAATTCCACTCATATTCACGCAAGAGGAAAGATAAAACAGGAACAACAGAATCCCATTCTGCCATCATTAAATATATGATCTACTATCTTTGAAATACACTGTGCTTTATAACTTAAAAATGGCAGGCAGTGAATCTGTTATGTAACATCAGTTAGTTTACAAAGCTAAATAAATCAATCAGTTTTATCAGTATTCAGGACAAGCAACATCTGGAACATCTAGCTACCTTTCAGCAAATTAGAAAAAAAATCTGTTTTTTCTTCCTTTTAATATGTAGTTATCACTGGAAAAGTACATCACATGGCATTATTAACTATAGCATATTTTCATAATTCATATAGTTGGTATCTCAGTTCAATTCAGCTCAGTCGCTCAGTCATGTCCGACTCTTTGCGACCCCATGGACTGCAGCACGTCAGGCCTCCCTGTCCATCACCAACTCCCGGAGTTTATTCACTCATGCCCATAGAGTTAGTGATGCCATATAACCATCTTATCCTTTGTCGTCCCCTTCTTCTCCTGCTCTCAATCTTTCCCAGCATCAGGGTCTTTTCAAATGAGTCAGCTCTACACATCAGATGGCCAAAGTATTAGAGTTTCAGCTTCAGCATCAGTACCTCCAAAAAATATTCAGGACTGATTTCCTGTAGGATGGACTACTTGGGTCTCCTTGCAGTCCAGGGACTCTCAAGAGTCTCTCCAACACCATAGTTCAAAAGCATCAGTTCTTCGACACTCAGCTTTCTTTATAGTCCAACTTTCACATCCATACATGATTACTGGGAAAACTATAGCCTTGACTAGGTGGACCTTTGTTGGCAAAGTAATGTCTCTGCTTTTTAATATGCTGTCTAGGTTGGTTAGAACTTTCCTTCCAAGGAGTAAGCATCTTTTAATTTCATGGCTGAAGTCACCATCTGCCATGACTTTGGAGCCCAAAATAATAAAGTCTGGCACTGTTTCCACTCTTTCTCCATCTATTTGCCATGAAGTGATGGGACTGGATGCCATGATCTTAGTTGGGATCTGGTTCCTCCCAAATTCCTTCTACCACTTGGTTTCCTGTGGCAGGTCAACAATCAAACTTTGCTCATAGCTTTGCTATTTTTACATAGTTAAGAATGCAGGGACCTGCCTGGTTGTAGATGATACGGGTTTGATCCCTGGCTGGGGAGCTAAGATCTCCCATGCTTCCTGGCCATAAAACCAAAACATAAAACAGAAGCAATATTGTAACAAATTCAATAAAGGCTTTAAAAAATGGTCCACATTTTTAAAAAAATGACTTTAAAAAGAAAGAAAGAAAGCAAAACATCTTGGGCTATTGATGAGTTCATATATTACAGAGCAATGGGTCTTTCCCTGAGGAGGTTTTCTTCATTATTTAAAAAAATATGCATCACTTTCTTTGAAAGGATAGAGCACTAGTTAGTTTCAAGATACTAACTGACTATATAAACCAGAGCATCTTCCATTGTGCTACCATACACATGGTTAAAGTGAAAAATGAAAGTGAGTCAGTCACTCAATCGTGTCCAACTCTTTGCAAGGCCTGCCAGGCTCCTCTGTCCCTGGGATTCTCCAGGCAAGAATACTGAGGAGGGTAGCCATTCCCTTCTCTAGGGAATCTTCCTGACCCTGGGATCAAACCTGGGTCTCCCACATTGTAGCAGATTCTTTAGCATCTGAGCCACCAGTGAAGACCAAGGAGTACACAGTATCACCAGTTAAAATCAACCACATGGATCTTAGGATACCTTTTAGAACTGCTGAATGGAGGCCACAGCTTTTCCTCACTGCTCCTTCTTAAATTTCATAGGAAGATGTTTCTAACGTACATATTGTTTTCACCCCACAACATGCTTTCAACACTGCAAATCTAACTGGCAGCAGGATGAAGTGAAACTTTAACTTAATGCTGATTCACAGCGTGGAAACACTGTATTATTTTACTTTTACCCATCTCCCTCTCTCTCATGCATTAGTTGCATGGGAAATTCAAGCAAAATATGTCTTTACTGCTCTTGTTCTTTTCTCTAAAACCATGAAAACAAAACTTTTTACGTCAGCTAACCTCATACTCATAACTTCCAACTCTTTGTTTGTTCCATAGGCATAGCTTAATTCTGATGGAATATTATGGAAAGTGGTCCTAAATAATTCATAGGTTTTGTGAAAGAAAGCAAACTTGGGTGTTTTGATAAATGTGATCAATATAAATTCAAAGGAAACATGTGTTAAAAAGAAAAAGTGAGTGCTGCCACTGAAGTCAAGGGATTCAGTAGCCCTGCTGTCCTCTGCATGGTTCAAATCCAGAATATGAGGCAATGTCAGTTTGGGCATCAGGTGCTAAGTTCAACATTGTATGCATTGTAACTGACACTTAAATAGAAAGTCGTTTGGTGAGTGACTGTCTTTGTACTGCTGCAATGAAGAGTTTATAGGCCAAGAAGCAAAGTTTGTAAGAAGGTGGATTTTTATTTATTTCTATACTAGAAATAAATATCTAGAAACTGGAATTGTTTAGCATTATGTGCCTACTCCCTACAAAGCAAAGTGATGAAAAGAAAGCTAAAAGATATCAACAATGTGAAAGACGGAGACAGGAGAATCTCCTAAAGTCCTGTCCAGCTCTTGAGTATGAATGAGTGAAAGTTGTTCAGTCATGTCTGACTGTTTGTGACCCCATGAACTATACAGTCCATGGAATTCTCTAGGCCAGAATACTGAAGTGGGTAGCCTTTCCCTTCTCCAGGGAATCTTCCCAACCCAGGGATCAAACCCAGGTCTCCCGCATTGCAGGCGGATTCTTAACCAGCAGAGCCACAAGGGAAGCCCTTTCCAGCTCTTCAGTATAAATATTTTTCATAGCATGTTGAGCTCAGTTTTCCTTCTCTTCTCTTGGTGTCTTCAGCTCTTTCTTTCTGCCAGCTCTGTCACAGGCCATCTGCTCTCTTGTGTTGCTCTTATTACTAGTTACAGGTGACTACTTTTTTTTATTTTGATCATTGTGTATAATTTACAAACCGTCTCTATTTCTTCCCAGTGCTACTCTTCCTTATGCTGCATACTGAGCCATTTAACCAATAATGAGGCATATGAACAGAGTTAAGGGCTCCAAGTAGTTGTTGGAATTTTCAAATACAATCTTATTATCATTATATGTGGGCTTCACTGGTGGCTCAGTGGCAAAGAATCTGCCTACCAATGCAGGATATGTGGGTTCCATCCCTCGGTTGGGAAGATCCCCTGGAAAAGGAAATGGCAACCCATTCCTATGTTCTTACCTGGGAACTCCCAGGGACAGAAGAGTCTGGTGTGCTGTAGTCCATGGGGTCACAGACACAACTTAGCAACTAAACCAACAATATAATGCTAAACAGTCATTATATGTATATATGTGAGGGGATGTTTAGTGGTAGATTACTTACTGCTTCTTTGAAAGTGAAGAAAATCAGCAGGGAATTAACAGTAACAAATATATTTTCAAAAATCTAATTTTAAGATAATAACAATTAGATTTCAATATGTGTATTTGTCTATATAGTAACAGTCATAAAATGGCTAATCTAGAAATGACCTTAGAAGGTTTTTATTTCAGCTCTATCATTTTATACACAAGGATACTAAGACCCTTGTAGGGATGTGACCTTACTCTATGTATTGGTAGAGTTAGAAACAAAGCTGACTCTAGAGCCCATTTATTTCTCTTAATCCCTGTCCCGTTATGGTCTTCGTTGGAAAAACATAAATTGAAAATGCTCCGAGAGAAGCTGGACAACCAGATACCAGGTTCTTATAGGACTATAGAAGGAATTTCGGCACAAGTTGGAAGGTTAGCTCTTAAAGAATCTCCAAGGTGTGATTTCCAATATCAAGATTTTATTTGTTTGCATTTGGAAATAAATTGTGACAGAGAGGATGAAAGAGATGAAGAAGTTCCATAAAGGTAGCATGTTGAAATTTTTGAAGCTCTCTCTTTGTCCAATATAAGAGCAAAATAAAATAATTAATTTTCCAAGTCTACATTTGGCAATATGTCCTGTTTAGAAAAATGAACTATCAACCCTTTCTCTACTCAATTATCTCTTAAAATTTTACATGTTATTAAACAATTGGTAAGGTAAGAGGCACGAAGTGGACTCTATATTTCATTGGCATCATATTATGGCTGCAAGAATATAGGTTGCCAAATACCACTGCCATTCAATTGATGAAGCAAAGAAAGAGAGGTTTGCATACAAAAATAGCACCTGGTAGGCATTCAGAGAAATTACCACAAAAGGAAAAAAAAAAATCTCCTGCTTTAAAAAAAGATTAAAACTATTTACACTACAAATGAAAACCTCAATAGCACTTCTTATTTGGCAACATTAGGAACATTTTCAATTAAATTTAAATTCAAATGTGATTGCCAAACATTTTTAAATACCAAGGCTGAAATACCTCAAAGGGAATTTGAGTATTTTTGCAGTAATATTTAGGCATGCTATAGATTCTTGAATGTTGAAATGGGGGAGAATTGAACATTTCCTCCTTGACTCCCTTATTTCTCTAGTTACCTCATATATCACTAATTCCTAAACCTCCAGTTTGCAAGCCAGATTCTACAACCTTCATTCAATGACATTAATGAATGAAATATTTCACTTGTGAATCATGCAGTGACTTTTCAATGGGGGGTTAGAAGGACCACAGAATCCAGGTGACTCTGATTCAACTGTGAAAACAGATGAAGCAACTGCTTATAATTTATACCAAGAAATGTAACAAATAATTAGAGGCAAAGAAGCAGCAAGCACTTTGAATTCTGGTACACAAAAATAAAATGTGTGATGGGAAACTCTCTTCATCTTTCCCACCATGAAAAATTTGTTCCTTATATGAAAGCGATCCTAGCAGCATGGGAGTGAACTAAGATCAGTGAACGGCAAGAGTCCATTCTTCTCCCTGCCTCAAGAAGGATAATGTAAGAACAATTCAACTTGAGATGTTCAACTTAAGATCTGTTGGCAGGAAATGTTAGTACATACAGAAATAAACATATATGTTGTTTAAGTGCCAAGTAATAAACACATATTTAAATATTTTGCCTTTAATTGGACAGTTGCTAAAATGTGGTATACATAAAGGATGAGATGGTTGGACGGCATCACTGACTCAGTGGACATGAGTTTGAGCAAGCTCTGGGAGATGGTGAAGGACAAGGAAGCCTGGCGTGCTGCAGACCATGGGGTCACAAAGAGTCGAACATGACTCAGCAAAGGCACAACAACAACAACATAAAGTACAATGGGAACACAAATCCCAGGGCAAATACTCTCCCTAGATGGCAAAGTGAAATCTGCACAGAGAAAGTAACACTTGAGCTGGGTGTGGATAAATGGGATTTCATAAGGCAGAAAAGACAGCAAAGGGCATTCCAGATAGAGAGAACCATAGGTACAGAATCAGCGTGAAGGAAGTATTGTTTAAAAAATGCATTCTCTTTCACTTCTCAGAGACAGTTCATGTTTCCAGTTTCTTGTAGGGGGAGACTGGTGTTTCTTCCTATTTTTGCTTAATTTATCAAGTACAAATTTGTACAAGTTTATCAAGGATCTATTGTGTGTGTGTGCATGCTAAGTTGCTTCAGTCATGTCTGACTCTGTGAGACCCCATAGATTACAGCCAGCCAGCCTCCTCTGACAGTGGGATTCTCCAGGCAAGGATACTGGAGTGGGTTGCCGTGCACTCCTAGAGGGGATCTTCCCAACCCAGGGATGTTAGATTTTGAAGAACACAAGAGAAAAGTTGGGCTTCATTTCTCATCAAGTAGCAAGCCATTTAAACAAAGAGAGAAGGTGTGGTGTAACAGACAGGCTATAGACTTTGGAGTTAGACTTCAAATTGAGTTCTAGTTCAGCTTCTTCCTGGTGGTGTGACGTGTGTTGCTAATTTACACTAGAAGACTCAAGACTCAACTTCCTCAGCAACACAACAGGTATCCCGAAACTTAACATTTCAGGGTCATTGTAGAGATAAGAGTAAAATGGTTTTATGTTTGGCACAGAGTTGATACTCAAAGATTAACAAAAACAAAACAACACCAAAAGCTGCCCCCAGTTTTAATTGTTCTCAGGAAAGAAGTGAACTGTAGCATAAGGTAAGGTACCATTTAGAGCCAAAATGATTGGTAGCTAGACAAAAGCCTCACTCCTATAGACTGGGACAATCATTGAAGAGTTTGCCAAAGGGGCATAATATGGATTATGCCTTACATAAGTGGTATTTTGGAGAGGTATGATTAAAAAAAAAAGAAAGAAAATCCCTTTTAGAATAAAATGTATGTTTTACAGTTCCTTTTAAAAGGATAGTCCAAAGTGTCTAGAATTGGTTTATGGACCGTGGCTCAGAGAGCCAGAGGAAAATAGTTTGGTGTTAATGGGTAATGATATACACTGGATAAAATGCATCATATTATGAAGAACCTTGAAAACTAGTGTAAAGATCCTGGATATTAATTCAAGGACAGGAGGGCATTACTGAAGGTTTCGAGACAATACCTATCCTGAAGGCAAGATGAGGACCACATAAGAGAGTAGAATGCATGACTAGATGGTTCTTTTCCCAAGATCCCCCGTCAACTCAGAATGACCACCCCTCACCTCTCCATCTGAAATAGCCTCTCCCTTTCTATAACACCATACAGTGTAGAAATTACCTTGCATGTTGACTTATTCATTTTAAACTGTTTCCCATTCATACTAGGCTTTAAGCTTCATGAGAAGAGAGACACTGGTATTTTGAGTTAATGCAATATTTCTAGTCCCTGGAAATATCGGAACAGGATCTGACATATAGCAAGCTCTCATTCCCTCTTTTCTCTCCCCTCATTTTCTCTTACTGTTCCTTGCTCTCCCCTCCCCAACCCCAAACACAGAGGCACATGGGGTAAAATTTACATATTTGCCTGGTAGGAGAAAAGTCAGAATCTCTTTCAATAGTACAATTATGAGCTGGTGATGGGTATGATAAGGAAGGAACAGATAAGACACTTTCAAACTATCTCTGTAGACCCGGAATTTGTTAGAAATAATTCTTCATGACAGAGAGACATGAAATTCATATAATTCAATGCATATCTAAATTTGTCAAATCATGACCTGTGTCACAAGTTCATTTATCTGCACTGAAATAGGCTACCTTCTATCTTTCACAAGAGTTCACAAATGCCAGCTCTCTGGTCACTCAGATGCCATGCTTCTGCAAGATATCTTCCTCCAGATAATCACACCTTTCAAGGCCTGCTGTGAAAATAAATATACACTAGCTAATATTAAATGACAATCCATTTTTCTACTTGGCGTTATAGGGTGGAGTTGTCACATTATCTTTTCTATCAGGGAAGTTACAGTGTAACTGAGTCTTTTTTTTCCTGCTAAAACTATTAATAAAAATGCTTCTCCTGCAAGAAAAAAATAACTGCGCTTTAGTCTGTTTTAACTGTTATAAGACCTTCGGGGGCCGACAGAAGGGAAAGAACAAGGGGAAGGAATTCATCAAATAAAACTCCAAAGAACAGGGACCATTCTGTTCCTGGATTATTTATTGTTAAATCCCTGGAATCCTGCAGTTTTCCTAGGACATAAATACTACTTGAGTATATTTTTCATTGAACAGTTGCTATATTAATAAACTGAAGAACAAAGAAATCACTTGTCCAGGGTGTAGGTAATCTAATCTCTTAACTATACCAACAGGGAGCCTGAATTGGAGAGGGAAGACAAATTAACATACTCCTTGATCCTTTTCTTTTGGGGTCAACTCTTAGAATTCTCTTGAGAGTTCCTTGGACAACAAGAAGATCAAACCCGTCAATCCTAAAGGAAATCAACCCTGAATATTCATTGAAAGGGCTGATGCTGAAGCTCCCATACTGTGATCACCTGATGCAAAGAATTGACTCACTGGAAAAGACTCTAATGCTGGGAAAGATTGAGGGCAGGAGGAGAATGGCAGTGACAGAGGATGAGGTGGTTGAAGGGCATAACCAATTCAAAAGACACGAGTGAGCAAACTCTGGGCGAGAGTGAAGGACAGGAAACCTGGTGTGCTGAAAGCCATGGGGTTGCAAAGAATCACACAACTTAGATGCTGAACATGAGTAACTGCCTATAGAGGGCTTCCTAGGTGGCTCAGTCGTAAAGAAGCCGCCTGTCAATGCCCAAGACACAAGAGACACGGGTTCGATCCCTGGGTCAGGAAGACCCCCCTGGATTAGGAAATGGCAACCCACTCCAGTATTCTTGCCTGGACAATTCCATGGACAGAGGAGTCTGGCGGGCTACAGTCTATGGTGTCACAAGAGCTGGACATGACTGAATGACTGAGCATACACTCACGCTGCCTACGTATCCCTAAATCCACATTATTCACCATCTGTCTTCACTCTCCTATGCTGGAGCCTAAGATAATCCATGAGGTTTCAGCTAGGATCTCTGAAGAATCATAAATAAATGTGTAAGAACAGCTGAAGAAACACAGGAAAGTGTGGAAATACTTCTAAGTGTGATGGAAAAAGAAGAAAATAAGGCTGGTAAAGAAGAACACTAACAGGGTTGCCTGGAGCAATACTCAGGAAAAAAAAAATCTCCTCTTACACTTTAAGAAATTGGGACATTTTTTTACCTTTCTCCCTCATTTTACAGCCAGACTGCTAGGATTAGTAATGTATGTATGTATGACACTTATAAAAAGCAGTAAGCAATAACTTTCCAAAAAAGAGGAAGTTCTATGGGTAACATCTTTTGTATGTAATTAAAATTTACCCTTATTTCATCACCATACGGGAATGCTATCTCAAACAGCTGTGCAAATTAAGTGCTGGACCCAGGCAGATACAGAAGCTGACACTCACTTGTACAAGAAGGGGGAGGGGTCAGAAGTGGAGAGAAAAAATACAGCATCATTTTTTTTTTTTCCAGGAAAATGTCTGAGTTTAACACAGTAACTAGGAAGTGACCTGTTGTCGCTGAGTCACTAAGTACTGTCTGACTCTTCTGTGACCAGATGGACTGTAGTCCGCCAGTCTCCTCTGTCCATGGGATTCTCCAGGCAAGGATACTGAAGTCGGTAGCCATTTCCTTCTCCAGGGGATCTTCTGGATTCAGAGATCAAACCTGCATCTCCTGCATTGGCAAGCAGATTCTTTACCACTGAGCCACCCAGGAAGTCCTGAGAAGTGATTTAGCATAAGACAAAAATGCGCAACTTAACTTGCACTCGGGAAACTTCTATGGTGTTACATTAGAGGAGGTACTGGACTTCATTTACGGTTTATGCATACTGATATGCATACTTACACCAGATTCTATACACTTTTCGAAAGGTTCTGTATGGAAGAAATTCTATGGTCTCTTATGGAATAAAACTTTCATATATTTGCTAAATGAAGAGAAGAATTCAAAGGAAAATCTATTCTTTAAAGAGAAAAATTGTTCTTGACTGTCCTATCAAAAATATTTATGTCAACGAGATTTAGAGCAATAAATGACTCTGCAAAATGCTTGCATTCCAGCTGTGAGAAGAGGAAAAAAGTGCCTTTTATCTGCTAGTTCCTAAGTAACCTGCTCCACATTTAGGATATGTTCCTACAACTATTATTCTGAACACCCGTGGAAGGTATTCATTCCTTCCACGTGTAGAAGGCAACTACACATTTAAATAATGTTGATAACATTGCAACCTCTCTTAATTACTATGTAATCATTTCCATAAATACTTCTATCATTGCCAGCATAGATAGAACTCAAAAAGATACCAGTTTCAAAGCTGTCATACTTTGGACTTTACACTGTGGCAGCATAGTCATGCATGATTCTTTAAAATATTGCCCTTTTACCTCAACATAAAAGTCATGCTCTCCTTGGCTTGACAGATGTTTTAGACAATAAACACTAACCTAAATTCACTACCCATAGGTATGACCATTCAGATAAATTATATGAACTAAAACATATTTTGCAGTCCTGGACCTGATGGACTATATCTGAAGTCATCTAGTAGGGAATAAAAACCAGAAGGAAATTCATATAAAAACGAAAAGACATCAAAGCTACCAAAGACTGAGGTTTCTTTAAGACTGAATCTAGCTATACATGGACCTTTCAAGTGAATCTATCTCATAGTTCAATCTCATTAGAAGTGTGAAATTCGCTGTCATGTCTGACTCTTTGCAACCCCATACAGTTCAGGGAATTCTCCAGGCCAGAATACTGGAGTGTGTAGCCTTTCCCTTCTCCAGGGGATCTTCCCAACCCAGGGATCCAACACAGGTCTCCGGCGCTGCAGGAGGATTCTTTACTAACTGAGCTATCAGGGAAGCCAGGAATCTCATTACAAAGTCAGTAATTAAGCCTCCTCACATGAGGTTCAAAAGTGAAATCTATGACCATTCTACAGAGAACAGTGCCAGTGAGACTTTGGTTTATGCTCACAAGATTTACCATATTTTTTCAAGTAAATAATGTCTACTGGTCAGCACAGTGTTCTGATATTAGCAAGAACCTGGTGACCAGTTTGGTAAAAATATCCAAATCAATAGTTTGGGGACTTCTTACACTTTACAGACATGCAGAATTAGGAAAGCTAACAGGCACTGGGGCATTTGGTAGTGGAGAGTGAACCACAAGAATAAAATATTGTTTGGCGGTTTCCCAGGTGGCAATAGTGGTAAAGAACATGCCTGCCGATGCAGGATACATAAGAGATGCGAATCGATCCCTGGGTCAGGAAGATATCCTGAAGAAGGGCATGGCAACCTATCCAGTAACCATTCCTGGAAAATCTCATGGACAGAGGAGCCTGGCAGGCTATAGTCCATAGGGTCATAAAGAGTCAGATAAGACCAAAACAACTTAGCACACATGTATAATATGCAACATAGAATTGAACTCCTATCAAAAAGCTTTTTAAGGTGAAATAAAGTATTTTTCCTAATTTTCATCCTCTAATATGTAATGTTACAAACTCAGCAGCTCTTACTAACAGATAACAAAATAAAAATATAAATCTCAAAGCATATGTCTGTGAAAGTGAAAGTGTTAGTTACTCTGTGGTGTCTGACTCTTCGTGATCCCATGGACTCTAGCCCACCAGACTTCTCTGTACAGGTAGGTAATTCTCCAGGCAAGAATACTAGAGTGGGTAGCTATTCCCTTCTCCAGGGGATCTTCCCCACCCAGGGATCAAACTAGGTCTCCTGAATTGCAGGTGTTCTTTACAGTACGAGTGGCCAAGGAAGCCCTAGCATATGTCTCAGTTCAGGTCAGTTCAGTCGCTCATTGTGTCCGACTCTTTGCGACCCCATGAATCGCAGCACGCCAGGCCTCCCTGTCCATCACAAACTCCTGGAGTCCACTCAAACTCATAGCCATCGAGTTGGTGATGCCATCCAGCCATCTCATCCTCTGTCATCCCCTTCTCCTCCTGTCCCCAATCCCTCCCAGCATCAGGGTCTTTTCCAATGAGTCAGCTCTTCACATGAGGTGGCAAAAGTATTGGAGTTTCAGGTTCAGCATCAGTCCTTCCAATGAACACCCAGGACTGATCTCCTTTAGGATGGACTGGTTGGGCCTCCTTGCAGTCCAAGGGACTCTCAAGAGTCTTCTCCAACACCACAGTTCAAAAGCATCAATTTTTTGGTGCTCAGCTTTCTTCACAATCCAACTCTCACATCCATACCTGACCACTGGAAAAACCATAGATGGACCTTTGTTGGCAAAGTAATGTCTCTACTTTTTAATATGTTATCTAGGTTGGTCACAACTTTCCTTTCAAGGAATAAGCATCTTTTAATTTCATGGCTGCAATCACCATCTGCAGTGATTTTGGAGCACAAAAATAAATAAATAAATAAATAAAAGTCTGACTGTTTCCACTGTTTTCCCATCTATGTCTAACCCTACACAAATGTATTCATGATGGTTTTGAAACAGCATTGGCAATACATTTAATTTAGACTTTGGGCAAACTTAAACATTTCCAGCTTTTAAATAGCACCATCTTTTATGTTTTTAATGGTTTTCTTGGTGTTTGCAATATTATACTTGGTTAGGAAAGAAATGATACTCTATGGGTCTTTAACTGAAATTCTCTGATCAGAAGAATCACACTGTTTTGAGATATGGGAAGAAGGATAGTTTATATTTTGCTATTACCTTGATAAAAAGAAACTATTACCCAACAGTCTCTTATTGTCATAAGCCACAGATTCATATTGGATTTCCAGCTTCCCAGTGACAATTTTCAGCTGAACAATGTCATAAAAAGCAAGCCAAATAACTAAGGCTGTTTTGCCTGAAGTATACTAAACAATGTATCTTCTTACTTAAGAGGGCTCACTGTTTTGCCCAACTTAAAAACTCTCTTTTCATGGCTAGCATTATCTTCACTTCCAGGAAAGATATCCCCAAACTACCAAATATTCCACTCTTCCAGGACGGGGCTAATTAGAAAGAGATGGCTATCTGTTGCTAGTCACCCTGCATAAATTTGCTAAACCATCATGCAAAGTTGGGTCTAGAACTGATGTTATGGTAAATTCAGAAAGGATAAGGAAAAAAAAAGAAAGGATAAGGAAATTAAGGGAGGGAAAGAAAGTTGTCCATGAAAGAATGGAAAAACCAAACAGAAAACAAAGAAGAAAACTACAGTCCCTTAAAATGAAGAGAGGTAAGGAAGAAAATGAGTTCCTTGAAATATTTCAAAGAAAATAACTTAAATACCAGATATCATACAGATTAAATAAGGATTAAATAAATTTAAAACTATACACACACACAGAAAAAAAAATTAAAAACAAAAAACCAATCAAGCAATTAATAAACAAATATATTCCTTAATCCCAAACCACAGCATATACACAGATGCATTTAAGATATTGTTATTATGTTGTTAAATCACCAAGTCGTGTCTGACTCTTTGCAACCCCATGGAGTGCAGCATAGCAGACTTCCCTGTTCTTCACTGTCTCCCAGAGTTTGCTCAAACTCACGTCCATTGAGTCAGAAATGCCATCTAGCCATCTCATCCTCTGTTGTCCCCTTCTCCTCCTGCCCTTAATCTTTCCCGCATCTGGGTCTTTTCTAATAAGGCTACCTTTTGCATCGGGTGGCCAAAGTATTGGAACTTCAGCATTAATCTTTTCAATGAATATTCATGGTTGATCTCCTTGAGGATTGACTGGTTTGATCTCCTTGCTGTCCAAAGGACTCTCAAGAGTCTTCTCCAGCACCACAATTCAAAAGTATCAATTCGTTGGTGCTCAGCCTTCTTTATGGTTCAACTCTCACATCCATACATGACTACTGGAAAAACCATAGCTTTGACCACAGGGACCATTGTTGGCAAAGTAATGTCTCTACTTTTTAATATGTTGTCTAGGTTTGTCATAGCTTTCCTTTCAAGGAGCAAGCATTTTTAAATTTCATGGATGCAGTTGCCATCTCCAGTGATTTTGTAGCCTAAGAAAATCTCTCACTGTTTCCACTTTTTCCCCATCTATTCACCATAAAGTGATAACACCAGATGCCATGATCTTAGTTTTCTTAATGTGGAGTTTTAAGACAGGTTTACACTCTCCTCTTTCACCTTCATCAAGAGGCTCTTTAGTTCCTCTTTGCTTTCTGCCACTAGAGTGGTATCATCTGCATATCTGAGGTTGTTGATATTTCTCCCAGCAATCTTGATTCCAGCTTGTGATTCATCCAGCCCAGCATTTCACATGAAGTACTCTGCATAGAAGTTAAACAAGCATGGTGACAATACATAGCCTTGATGTACTTCTTTCCAAAATTTTGAACCAGTCCATTGTTCCATGTATGGTTCTGTTGCTTGACCTGAGGTTTCTTAGGAAGCAGGTAAGGCGGTCTGATATTATCATCTCCTTCTGAATTCTCCACAGTTTGTTGTGATCCACAACTTTAGCATAGTCAATGAAGCAGAAGTAGATGTTTTTCTGAAATTTTTTTGCTTTTGCCAACAGATATTGGCAATTTTATCTCTGGTTCCTTGGCCTTTTGCTAAATTCAATTTGTACATCTGGAAGTTCTTCGCTCAAGCTTAGCTTGAAGGGTTTTGAACATCACCTTGCTAGCATGTGAAATGAGTGCAATTGTACGGTAGTTTGAACATTCTTTGGCATTGCCTTGCTTTGAGATGGGAATGAAAACTGACCTTTTCCAGTCCTGTGGCTACTGCTGAGTTTAGCTTCATGCTACAATAAGCAGGGTTATGAGCCAGAATAAGTTGAAAGGAAGAAAAGAAAGCGCTTACTCACCTCATCTCTGTGAAGAAAAAGATAAGAAGTGCACATTTGTAATTTTATTTTTATTTGTATTTTTACCAAAAATCCCTGAGCACAAATAATTATAAGAGAAGCTAATCAGCAAAGGATTTAAAGATTGCACTAAACCAGCTGAAAGCTAATGATGAATCACTCTGAAATCTCCAAGCACAATGAAATACGATCATAAACATACTGTTTACTTTCAGCTACAGTCTCTAGTGATATACATGCAAAAAAGAATTAAGATGAATAAATAAAAGAATTGCATTGCTAGTCTTGTTTTAGGTAGTGATTATTCAAATGAGCTTTTTGTTAAAGTGTTGTTATTTATTGAATTCTACAGTTAATTGCCTTAGTGTGAAAACATTACATACACAGTGACTAATCCCTCAGCTGAATACTACCTTAATAAAAGAAACAACTACCCCTATCCAAAATGTTTTAAAGTGCCTCAAATGACTAAGAGGAACTATTTTCATGGTGGGTGCACATGTGAAGCTTATTAAGTTTCAGAGGTAGCAGGAAAAAGTTACATTTGGTTCTGTCATTGTCTTTATGCTGTGCACTCTTACAAAGCATAAGCTTCTGATAATAACTTCTTCCCCCAGTGAATGCTAGATTAATATCTACCTACTGCATATTGCAACTCTATGATTATCAATTATCTTCACAAAAGTACAAATCTAATATCTTTACTTCAATAGTAATACTGTCACCTTGGACAAAAAATAAAAAGGCAAAAATGAGAGAACTTGTAAGGACAAATAAAATGACAAATAAAAACAATCACTTTTGTTTAGTTTTTGAACCATTTGGGTTGTCTGTATTTTAGTCACTTATTTGAACACTGCTACAAACAGAAGCAGGATTGTTAAAATCTTCTAGCAGATGAAAGCGTATCATCCATTTAGAAAATCTTATCCTTTAACATAATATAAACTCTATCAGTGTTTTCTATGGTCTACCCAGGCTCTCTTTCACTCACTCTCCTCTCCCTTTGGTGAAGAGTTATTATCTCATTCCAAGAAAACTTGGGAATTTTCCTTAATCAGTCTAATTTTAAATTTTACTTTAATGCATTCTTATATTTCAACTCAATCACATAATTTAGTGATGTCTTATGTTTACAGATTCCCCTCCACACACATGTAAGTGGAAAGCCTCCAGAAGCATCCAACCCACAAAACAGAATCCTTCCAACCATCCATTAGCCAAAGTTAAAGACAAAAAAAAAATATATGACAAAGCAGAACAGCAGACATTACAGATCACCCGAAAAAATATTTTATATCTTTTCTACTCAAACTGTGTTTCTGAGATTAGTAGCATAGCACCCACCTGGGAGCTTGTTAGAAAAGCTGCATCTCAGCTCCTCGACCAGCTCATCATCAGAATCTGCATTTGAACAAGATCCCTAGGTGATTTATTTGCATATTAAAGTTCAAGATGAATTATTCTGTACAATTTAAGGATCTAGGCACTCTTAAATACTTGGCAGGCAATCAACCAGAAGAAAAACAATTTAAAATAGTCTCCACTCTCTGATTCCTCAGAACCCCTCCACTACCCTTCAGGAAAAATGAAAACAAACATCAGGATGAAACATCTTGCTCTAAGTGGGAGAGTCTGACTTATACTGGGGCTTCCCTGCTGGCTCAGACAGTCAAGAATCTGCCTTCAATGCTGGACACCTGGGTTCAATCCCTGTGTTGGGAAGATCCCCTGGAGGAGGAAATGGCAACCCACTGCAGTAGTCTTGCCTGGAGAATCCAATGGAAAGAGGAGCCTGGCAGGCTGTGGTCCATAGGCTTGCAAGGAGCCAGACACAACTGAAGCAACTTAGCAAATTTATGTTACAACTCAGGAGAAAGAGAGTTACCTATGGAAGGCTAGTTTGTTCATCTGAAGATGAATGGTAGCAGGAGCAAGCTCCCCTAAGTGGAACACACAGAGTAAATGACTTTATTTTTAATTGCTGTCTCACTAAAATGATTGCACTGGCTTTTTTCTAACATAGTCTGAACATTCTATTTTTTCTAGCATTATCAGAATCGTACTCCTTTTCCTTCTGTAAATGAGAGCTATGTGTCCAATGTCTCTTCTTTGACTTCCAATGATATTTACTTTGAGAATGCAACTAGAAAGAATTTATACTGTCTAAATGCATTTCAGAAAGATGGATTTTTTAATTGATATTTTATATGTATATTAATGGTATGATATTTAAGGTAAACTGTTAAAGTTTGATCAGTTAAATTCAGGAATGAATAAATTTCTAAAGGGAAATGACGCTAGCTTTACTCTTAGACAATAGGTTCATAAAGCCAAGGGCTATGGGATTATTTTGTTATCGCTATATTTCCACGTAGTCCTCTGGATCTTTATTCTATTATTTGTGAAGTTGCGATGTGAACTTAAAAGAAGGATGAGTCTGAGGTCAATGGAGTAAACCAAGAAACCATGATTTTAAAAATTCAGCCTTGGATTTAGGAGTATAAGACTCCTGAAAGCATCAATACAAAGTCAGAATAAAGTAAAATAATGACTGAATGCAAAGTCTTCATAAAACCGCTGAGGAAACTGATGCTAGGACATGTTAAATATTTGTCTGACAGTCTCACAGCAAATAGTCTCACTTTGAATCTTGTTCTTTAACACACCTAGCTAGGTGTTTTCTATCTTTTTAATATTAACCAAATAATATGTGCATTAGTCAAATGATAAGATTTTTTAATGAAAAATGATGGTCACTACCCCATCCCACTCCTTCCATCCATGAGTTCCATCCCTCATAGGTACCTCTACAAACTCTCTAAATGTTTTTACCTCCGCATTTCTAAATGTTATGCACGCATCCTTATTTCTCAATTTTATATCTGTATGGACCCTGCTATGGTAGATTAGGATTTAGATCAATGATCAACAGATACAAACAGTTGCCCTCCTCCACTTCCGTAATCAATGTTTACATTATTTTGACTATAAAAAAAATTCATGGATGAACCTCTCTTCCCTGGAGTTAATAATTGGCAATAGTAAACAAATATTTTATGTTTGCTTTCTCTGTAACTGTCACAATTTTCATATTAACAATTTCTACAGTTTTATCTGTAACTATAACAATTTATTCATAAATTCTCCACCACAAGTTTTAAACTTCCATTCAACATATTCAGACAAATCAGGAAATCTTTAAGTTTTAAACTTCCATTCAACATATTCAGACAAATCAGGAAATCTTTGTTTGCATCCCTTTTTTCTTGTACATAGCACCTTAGAGCACTCCCTTATCCTACCCTGATCTGTACTGACTTCCCCTACATCTGACAGTCAATGATTTGAGATTCTTCTTATCATCATTCAGGAAATTCTCTTTTTTTTAAAGTCTGTGTCTAGTCCTCTGAGTACTGGTTTCTAGGTCTTCCTCTTTTTAGTTTATTGTGTGATTTTACTGCATCATTCTCTTCAATATATATTTGAGAAAGAGAGGAAAGGAAGTAAGTCTTTTTAAGGTTTTCTGTGTCTGGAAAAAAAAAATTCTACCTTCATATTTGATTGATGGTTTGGATAACTATTTAAATTCTAAGATGATATCATTTTCTAGTAATTTGAAAGCATTAGCCTATTAACTTCAAGTATTTCTTGTTTTAGAGGGGCTTCCCTGGTGGCTTAGATGGTAAAGAGTCTGCCTCCAATGCAGGAGACCTGGATTCAATCCCTGGGCTGGGAAGACTGCTTTTAGAGCCCTAATGCTACTACTTTATTGAGATATAGCTCATATCCACAACATTCACTCCTTCAAAATGTTTAATTCAATGGTATTTATCATATTCAAAAGGTTGTGCAACTATCACTACTACCTAATTTCTGATTATTACCATCACTACCAAAAGAGAGTCTGAATTCAGGTGGATATGTTGGCCCTTGGTCATACCTGATCCTGGAGGACAAAGCATCTATATAAGTTGTCTCCAGGGTACACCTCCAGGTTATAGTAGGATATAATAAAGGTATTTACAGTCTATGTAAACTGGAAGACTATGATCATGCTTCAGAAAATATACTTAAGAAACAAAAACAAAACCTTCTCGGTTGATCTTGAATATCCATTTGTACCACCCCTAGCTTTTAGCAGTGTCTGATACATCTATTTCCTGCACTTCTCAGATGTTTCATAGCATAAATCAGCCTATTCCTGGGCACACCTTCCAGGATTCACAACTTAGACTTATTCTTTCTATACCATAAAGTCAATTACCAAGACTGCATCTCTTTTGCCACTTCCAAGTTATTTTTGCTATCGTCCGTTCTTGAGTACTTTTTTTTTTCTTAGTGATTGAAAATAAACAAACAAAAATTTACTAGAACAAACACTGTGTGGAAAAATGATTCAAATAAGGGATCAGGAAAACAAAAAGCATACAAAAATCTTTAAAACAACAGAACTAGTCATTATATTTGAGGGTAAAAGACTTCTTTCAAGTTAATGTATGAACAAGTTAAGCACCAGAGAAGCAACAGGACTTCCAACTGAAGTATCAGTTAGGGGTTAGTTATAAGATCCCAAGGACACAGTAACTGACAATTCTGATATCGGAACAGTATCACTTTGAAACCCATAATCGTTTGCAAATGATAAAAACTCGAGTTTAATTGATACACAAAATCTTCCAGAAACAGACTTAGTTGAAAAAGCTCTTAAAGTTACAGCCCACAATTTTTACATGGCAGAATCTGGTATTTATATTAAACCAATCTGAGTATGTAACATATGACAAGACCCTTATACACAAATGAGTGCTTAATGAAAATATTTTACGATGAAAAGAAGTGAGGCACTAAATCTATTGAAATGTTCTCATTTTTCATTGTTTATATGAAAATAGGAATATATCTTCAATTAGCCTATCTGTAATTAGCCTATCTCATTAAATAAGACAAGATACATATGATTTTTTATATAGATTGAAAATGGGGAGGAATTTCCTTAATCATAGCAGGTCTGTAAGGTTTACAAATGCATAAAGTATTCTATGTGAAGGATTGTTGGATCATTAAATGTATGGAATATTCCCATGCTATCTGACTCTGAGCCTCCAAATTTGTTGTTAAACACTGGGAAGTATCTGATACCATGTAGAAATTATATCTTGCTATGTATGAAACATTTCTTTTTTGAGGTGCTTAAGTTTCAGTATTGGAGGGTGGTCTATACTATTCTAAAATAGTGGTTGTGTGTATACACATGCATGTTTACACTATACATCTTTATATGTAAATTATTGCTTCTTAGAACTGAAGAATGCAAATTTTAAAGGTTTGATTTATAGAAAATATTTAAGTAAAATATTCAAGATATATATAACATGGTAGTTAAGGACATTGAGTCTAGGGAGAGAATTTTACATTTCTAGAGTCTGGGTGATTACTGGAGTGCTTTGAACTTCATGTCATTCACTCAACAAATACTGATTAAATTCCAACATTCCAGGTATAGCTGTGGACATTGATTAGCAGTTTTTAAGCAGAGAATATCCTTCTACCTCTCAATACATACATGCTGTAAGATTAAAGGCTGAAGAGGAAGAATTACTAAGAGGCCACTTAAATAACTCAGGTGAGAAATAATGATGTCTTAGATTAAGCTTTCAGCGATAGAACTGGTTTGTTCTCTTCTCTCTGTTCAATATTGGAAACATTCTTGACAAATAACTGGCATATTTTTCTGATATAATGGATATGTAATATTCTTGAGATAGAGAAAAATAAACAATGACTCAAAGATTTTGTTTTGAGCACCTAAAAAGAATTCTTACCATCTAATATGGGCAAGGTCGTGTGAGGAGAATGTTTAAATGTGAGGGGAGGAAATTAGGAGTTCAAATTTGGATATGTGTAGCTTGAGCTGCCTATTAGATGTACAGATAAACCCTTGAATACATGTGTTTGAAATTTAGGGGAGAGACCTCGGTTAGAAACACAAAGTTAGGCTCAGACAGCAGATGACATTTGAGAATGCAAGATGGGATGATATTGTCAAGAAGTAAGTGTAGTGAGAAAAGAGAAAATGTATGTGGACTGAAACCTGAGATACTCAAGATTTAGGATATAAAAAGAGACCAGGAAATTAAATTGAGAAGGAATGGCCAGTGAGGTAGGAAGATAACCAAGAGAATGTGTATCCTGTAATGAAGAAAGATGGAGTAACTTGGCTGATAATTCAAGGGCTGAAAAATGATCCCTGGATTTAGCAACAGTGATCTTGACAAGAGTAGTTTTGGTTAACACCTGATTTTAGCGGGTTCAAGAGAGAACAATTGGAGGCAGTAAGCACTGATCATTATTTCCCAGAAATATGTTGGTAAGGGAACACAAAATATAAACTGGTAGCTAACAGGACAATTTGGGTCATGAGAGAGAGGTTTTTTTTTTTTTTTTTTAATGGTAGAAATAATAGCATGTTGCAAGTCAGAATGATATAGTGGAATGGGAGAAACAGATGATGTATGATCAAGAGAATAGACCCAATAAAACAACAACCTTGAATAAGTGAAAGGGGTCAGTTTCAGTGACACAAATAGAGAAGGTGGTCTTAGCTCTTAATGTAGGGATTTCACCCACTGAAATAAGAGTATAGAGCACTGCTGCTCACTGGGATATAGACATGATGGTGGGAACTGATGATGTGCTTCTTGTGACTGTCTCTATTTTCTCACTAAAATTGTAATTAATGCCATCATTTGAAAAAAAGGAAGTATTGGTCTGAAGAGAGAGACAGGAAAAGAGTAGGAAATATTCATTTCAGAGAGTGTAAGAGCTAACTGATTCATTTGAAATTGAAGAATATAAAGCTATTCTAAAACAAGTTAAACAGTTCTGTGTTTTCTTCTAGCCTTCACCTGCAAAGTTGCAAACAATGAACAGATTGAAAGCTTTCTTTAATCACGACTCCTTTTTTTTTTTTTTTTCCCAAATTAAACAACCAAATGGAGGCAGGTAAGAGAATTAATTAAAATGACTGAATATTAAATTTAAGCTGGCTAAGAAGAAAAATAAAGACACAATTATGAGAAGTACAGGAAATATTGATATAATCAGTGGGTTGAAGTTAGATGTAAAGAGAAGAGTGGATAGTCCAAGAGAGGAACAGGTGAAACTAAGATCACAGAAAGGTTACACTTATTTGGTGATCACAAAGTTTACAGTATGACCATGTATAGTGAGCAGCTACAGTGTTAAGAAGGGCAAAGTCTTAAGTGGAAAGAAGGTCAAGGTGCTGAGAGACCAGGTTATTGGGAGGATATGCTTTGCTAAGTCACCTCTGTCATGTCTTACACTTGGATTCCATGGACTGGAGCCTTCCTGGCTCCTCTGTCTGTGGGATTCTCCAGGCAACATACTGGAGAGGGTTGCAATGCCCTCCTCCAGGAGATCTTCCTGACTGGGGGATGGAACCTGCATCTTTTATGCCTCCTGCATTGGTAGGTACATTTTTTACCACTAGCACCACCTGGGAAGCCCATTGGAAGGATACTCCACACATTTATGAAGTCACTAAGAACTGTGATCGAAACAGTGCTGGGTATCACAGTGAGCCAGGACTTAAATATTCAAGACATGAGAAGGAATGAGCAGCTTGGCAGTGATGAATGCAACGAGAGTCAATGGTTGGTATAGCCTAGTGTTGTAAAAGTCAGAGTTCAGTGTTTTTAGAAAAGAAGAGGAAATGGGATAACAACATCAATCAGAGGAAGGGAGTGTCTGCATTCCACTTAAGTGCAGTGTTCTGGGGAGGATGAGAGTGAAACAGTCACGTCTTAAGGAGGATGCATGGGAAGTTGTGTTATCAAGGTAGAGGGAGGTTGCAAATAAACCAAAAAAATCAAAGTGATCTAATAAAACATTTGGGGAAGAATAAGTTATTCAACATTTTTCTGGTGACCATGAAGAAAAAGCGGCAGGGTTTCAAGAGCTGAGAGAAAGAAGGGGAATCAGATAGAGAGAGGTGCAGAGATGTAGGGGGATTAGAATTCCAGAAATGGCAGTGTCTAGGAACCCTGCATTTCCTGTGGTGATTGATGAAGAACTTCACATCTCTGAATGGGAGGTATTCATACTCCCTATGTCACAAGTTTGCAGTGAGGGTAAATACAATAAGGGTAGGAACACTTAGCCTAGCACCTGGCACAACTTCAGGCCACCATAAATATTAGCTAATACCTTCATCATCCTCATCAATCAATCTGACAAAGGTACTAAGCCTATTATGTATAAACTACATAATTTTCAAGAAAACAAAAATTCCCTCCTAGAAATGGATCTCTGAAATTATGATGTAAACACATGAAGAAACAGGAATCTTAAAGGGAAAAAAAACCCTCAATTAACAAACAACTATTTTTTTTCAGAACAATGACAGTCATTTTCTTCCTTAACTTTAGAACTTAGGTTTATTGACTTTGTTTCACTGATTCTATGGTATTTGACATGTTGATGCTTCTGATGAAAAGATGAACAGAATTGAGATGACATTTTACATGTTAGCAGTGAGAAATACAAGAGAGACTTCAAATCCATTGCATTTTTCTAAATCAACATAGATTCCTAATTTATTTCCAGCTGATGTAACTCTTTCCATCCCAACTAAAATCCATTTTCTTTCACAACCCTGGAGAAATATCCGCATTGTCTGATATGGTCTACCAGGAAGCTTTTAAAGTTTAAATTTATATTTCCAATCTCTTTTCCCTGAGAGTGCTGTTTATTCCCCTTCCATCCTGCCCTTGGCTCCCCTCTCTAGAGACTCTCCTTTTGCAAAGAACTCAGCACTCTATTGCAAGTCTGTTCTGTGTTAATTAAAATGACATCCAATCATTTGGGGGTCTGGCTCCCATAGATGCATTGCTGTAGTCTATTTGTAATTAATTCTCCAGTCAGCACTAGCAGTGGCCATATCATTGGCCATGAAGGTACTTGGAAGATTAATGAAACTGGATAAAATAAATGGACTTGTAATTCGGGAGGACAAGCTCAACATTCCCACTAAGCAGACACTGCCAAAACTAGCAGAGTGTAGCTCATCTCTTATTGAGCCATGACAGTAAACATTTATCAAGTGAAAGAAAATAATATGCCAGCCTTAAAATGATATCTTACTCTATGCATAGAGACTAGGATACTCTGACTCATCTTTTCTAATTAACTGTAAATAACAATGGGGTCATATTACAACAGATATGCAGTTATTTTTCAGTGAATTCTAGTAGGCATGAAGTACTCGCTCAAACTGCTTGATGAGACAGAAACCCACATGTAAAAGCAGATGGACAGCTAATAAGCTGTGCTGTAAGGTTGAGCAATATGGCATGATTGGCTAGAGATGTTACAACCCCATTGGATCTCTCTCAGAAACAGGCAGTAAATCTGGATCCTAATTACAGTGGCCCAGCTCATTTTCTAATCAGACTGCCAGATAAGAAAAGGATCTCATTTTGAAGCATGAGCCCCCAAATGGAGTTAACAGCCATGTGAGGAACAGAGTCACTGATTCCTGCCACAGCACGCTCAGCTGTTGCCAATGGCAAGGCCTAGAGACTTCTCTGCCAACAGCAGCGCAAAGCTGCTCTGGATGGTGGGGGCAAGCTGGTAAGCCTCAGGGTGGCGCTTTTCACTGGAAATTGGAGGATCTCAGGAGAGTGGATATTGACAAAGAACTCATAAATACTAACACCACAGAACAATTTCAGTAGAGCTTGTGTGTGTATATGTGTGTGCTCCGTTGTGTCTTAACTCTTTGCAACCCCACAGAAGGTAGTCGTCCAGGATTCTCTGTCTGGGATTTCCCAGGAAAGAATATTGGAGTGGGTTGTCATTTCCTCCTCCAGTGGAGTTTAACCATGATCCAAATTGGTATATAATTTTCAAGACCACTCTGATTTTAAAGTTCTGTCTCCTTGTCTCTATTTGCTTCTTCCTACAATGTGTTCTGATTTAGGGATGCAGAAAAAGGGTCTCAAAACTAAGGGAGACTGCTGCTGCTGCTGCTGCTGCTGCTAAGTCGCTGCAGTCGTGTCCGACTCTTTGTGACCCCATAGACGGCAGCCCACCAGGCTCCCCCGTCCCTGGGATTCTCCAGGCAAGAACACTGGAATGGGTTGCCATTTCCTTCTCCAGTGCATGAAAGGGAAAAGTGAAAGTGAAGTCGCTCAGTTGTGTCCGACTCTTCGCGACCCCATGGACTGCAGCCTACCAGTCTGCAGGCAAGAGTACTAGAGACATATAAATACTATTTATGGCAATTTCATGCCAGGCATCTTTACTTAGAGTTACTCTGCAAGTCACATCTCAGTTATCTCTTTCATAAAAAAGTTTCCAACTTGCCAGAAGCAATGTTGTTGTTGTATGGTCACTAAGTCGTGTCCAACTCTTTCAAGACCCCATGGACTATGTACCCCGCCAGGCTCCTGTCTCCATGGGATCTCCTGGGCAAGAATACTGGAGTGGGTTGCCATTTCCTTCTCTGGAGGTCTTCCCAACTCAGGGATAGAACCCGGGTCTACCGATTCTCCTGCTTTGCAGGCAGATTCTTAACCACTGAGCCCCTGCCCACACACTAATTACAGTCCTCATTGCGTAATCTCTCTGGTTGTTAACAGAGCTCTTTCACCCTTAGTTGTAAACTCCTTCCAGGCAGAAGCTATGTTAATCATTTTTTCCAAATAATTTACTTAATCAAATAAACTGTGTTAGACTCTGGAGGAGCAAGTTATATATGAATAAAAAAAAAGGGGGGGGGCCCCAGATGTTAGTAAACTACATACCTAACGGAAAAGCCAGGAGTAGGCATATATAAAATGAACATACACATAATATGTATTTATTCTTACAATTAAATAGTAAATGTTCACTGTAAGAAATCTGGAAATACAGGCTACCAAAGAATAAAAATTATTTCTAATTCCACAATTCTGATTTGGGTCTCCCCAAGGGCTCAGCCGGTAAAGAATCTGCCTTCAATGGTCGAGTCACAGGAGATGAAGCCTTGATTCCTGGGTTGGGAAGATCCCCCGGAGGAGGAAATGGCAACCCACTCCAGTATTCTTGCCTGAAAATCCCATGGACAGAGGAGCCTGTTGGGCTACAGTTTAAAGTGTAGCAAAGAGTCAGACATGACTAAGGATGCATGCACTTTAAAATTCAGATTTAAATACTATCAAATTAAATTTTTACATATAATTTTTGACTTTTCTGTAAATATGTGACACACATATTTTAATAAAAGGTATCATATTTGAATATAACTTTTCTTATCTAGCAATAGGTTGTCTATAACTTTTCTGATTTCCCTGTAGAATATAAAATAAAAAATTTTGTCTCTTTCCATAGTATATTTCCAGCAACTGGAACAGTGCCTTGTATAGAGTAGTCTCTTAATCAGACCAAAAGAATTAGTCTGCTACAGTTAATTCATTTTTCTGTACTCATAAAGTACAGCTGTCTAAGAGAAAAGTCAGAGGCAGATTTTAGAGAGCAATAAATGCCTAGAAGAAAGGTCTGGATTCTATAAAGTGGAGGTTATCTTTTTAAAAAAATGGAAATGATTTGATTGGTCTTCCCTGGTGACTCAGAAGGTAAGGAATCCTGCCTTCTAAGCCTTCAGATTCAGATACCCTTTCCTTGGAATCATAATATGTTAGACTTGACAAGAGCCTTGAATACTAAGACTCTGTGAAAAATGAAAACCAGTGATGAATATCACCAGTTACCCAAGATCTGAATTGGTCACTAGAAAATATACTGAAAAAGTTCAATGCACTTAGCACTTTCATGGGGCTACACAGGCCATGTTCAGTTCAGTTCAGTTCAGTCGCTCAGTCGTGTCCAACTCCTTGTGACCCCATGAACCGCAGCACACCAGGCCTCCCTGTCCATCACCAACTCCCGGAGTTCACCCAAACACATGTCCATTGAGCCGATGATGCCATTTTTACCAACAATTTATCCCTCGGTAGTACAGTAGAAGGGCTTCCCTGGTAGCTCAGCTGGTAAAGAATCCATCCGCAATGCAGATGACCTGGGTTTGATCCCTGGGTTGGGAAGACCCCTGGAGGAGGGCATGGCAACCCACTCCAGTATTCTTGCCTGGAAAATCCCCAGGACAGAGCAGCCCATGGGGTTGCAGAGAGTCAGACACGAGGGAGCAACTAAGCACAGCATAGTGCAATATAAATGCTCTACGTCACTTAGCTTCCAAATCAGTGAAGTGGGCCAAAAAAGGCATTTTTTAAAAAGTGGAATAGATTATAATAAAAAAGTGTGCATCGTAAGTAGAAATAATATTTTTTTTAGAGTCTTGTTTGGCTATTCACATGCATGTATGTCTTTTAACTGCATGGGTGCCTTTTAACTGCAATATAATATGAATAAATAAATACTGCTTTGATTTATTGAGTCATGATAAACAATGTTTGAAAACCACCACTGTAGTATCATGAAAATATCTATATTTGAGTATCATAATTCTGAACAAGGTATAGAAATTAAAGTTTTAAAAATGATTAAACGTTTTTCAGTGCCTGCTGTTGCATGCTAAATTGCTTCAGTCATGTCTGACTCTTTGACTCTTTGCGATCCAATGGACTATAGCCCACCGGGCTTGCTGTGGTGGGATCCTCCAGGTGAGTGGGTTGCCACTGCCTTCTCCAGGGAATCTTCTTGGCCCAGGGATCTGGGTCTCCTCTGCCTTCTGCACCGCAGGCTGATTCTTTATCACTGAGCCTTCAGAGAAGTACAGCACATATCCATTTTAAATAAGAAAGGCATATTGCCAAGTCATTCCATGTACGACCACAATTATTTAATTTCTCTTCGTTTACAAAGGGTTGAGGGACTTCCCCAAAGTAAATAACACAGCTCGATGCTAGGCACAACAACAACTCACGTGTTCTGAAATCCTGTTTGCTACTTTCCTACTCGTTCACATATGATGTTTCCCTGATAATGGCCATGTCAAAGGTATAAATATTCTGTAACAGAGCACAAAAGGGAACTTCATATAATATATAATAAAAAATTCCTCCAGATAATGAATGTAATTTGTGTGACTATGACAGATATAATCGACATCATAAAATAGGAACTAAGTCTCACAATGCTCCTTTAAATGGGTAGAATAGCTTTGTAAAATAATTTCTGTTCTCCATTTTTCTTTTTCACGGAATTATAAAGGGGGTTTCAAACTCATGCCATCTCTCATCTCAGACTCTCATGGTGACTTATTTATCTCTGAAATAAACAGGCATTAGAGAATATCCATTATTAAAAGTGCCACCTAGTCTGAAGAACAGACCTCTTGTGTTAAAACCTGTCATTCATCTTATTTCCTTTCCTCCTCTATCCCTCCAGTCTTCCAGCCTTCCCTACCTTTGACACTAATTTATAAAGTGGGTATATCTGAGGAATGCAGAGTAATAATGACTTCAGACCTTTATAAGTGTTGCCATTATTGGGGCCAAATCTTTTCCCTCCCTCAAGTTCCTAAATGAATGCCCATAAGGGACCATCAGAAAGAAACACAGACGAATGACACCATAAGGAACCTAGAAATTCGGGCAAGTGACATTTACAAGTTAAATAGGTGCTGTTGAAAGAGAAGTTGAGAAATTCAAGGAAATGACCCTAAGCTCGAGTAAATTAGGCTACTGAGTATTGAGAGGCTCAAAAAAAGCTTGTGTAGGTGATGTCCAAATTCTTTAATCTGGTATATTCTTAGTCGGGTCCACAGAGGGAAAGCTGGAAAGAGGAACACAGTTCCTCGTATCATCTCAATATTTCAGATGACATTTCAATAGCTGTCAAGGGTATGCAAGAGTTCTCTGGGTTGAACTTCCCTGGAGGTCCAGTGGTTAAGAATCTGCCTCCCAATGCAGGGAACATGGGTTCGATCCCGTGCACCATACCCAGAAGTAGCCCCCGCTCACCAAGACTAGAGGAAGGCCGTGGCAGCAACAAAGACCCAGCACAGCCAGAATGAAATAAATTAAAAAAACCTCTCTGCGTCAAGGAAGGAAGTGAAGCAGCGCACTGCACAATATGACTGAATGCCTTAATCACAAAGAATTTCACTTATTTTTCCTCCTTCAAATAATGTATCTGTTTTAATTTAAGGCAAAATACAGTGCCCTAAAATCCAAGTCTTTTCAAAGATAACCAGGCTTAAAAGTAAACCATTAAGCAGGTCAGTGTCTGGGCAGTTAAACCAAATCACAGCACAGCTGGAACGTTTTCCAGCCAATCAGAGATCATCTGTCTAATTCTTATTGTAGGAGAGGCAGTAACATTATTCCTAGTGCTTCCTTCCAGATAAATGATGTACTTAATATTCTTGTCAGGCTCCAGTGCTAGATGGTCTTCAATTTTAAAATGATGACAACCAAATGTGTGAAAGCACTTTAGGAAAAGATTAGAATTTCATGGGGATTATATTAAACATCTGGGCCCTATACAGGGCATGTCTTAACATGCAGAGCTGTTTGTCCTTTAAATCCTGATCTGTCATCACTTGTCCCAAACCTGTAATTTGTTAATAATTGAGAGGTTTCTTCAGTACTTGAATAATCTGGAAGTGTGATACTCAGGTTCTGCTAATATGAATATAAACTTCAGAAATTCATCATTACCTTTTTCCCCTGCACATTAGATACTTTTATATTTCTAAGTATCATCAGCTGTTGCATTTTATTTTCTCCACAGGTATATAGTTCAGTATTATACAACTTGTGCCCTACTGGATACCACAGTAAACTGAATATCAAAGACCTGAGTTTAAGGTCTTCCTTTGTCCCTAAGAGGCTCTGTGACCTCAGAGATTCTACTTTACTCTTGGGCACAAGTTGACTGCTCAGTGTAATTTTAATGGGTTAACAAAAATATATGTGCTAAATGGCTTCTCTAGATACATGAATATAACAGTGAAATTTCTGACCCTAAGATTTCAGGACTCCAAATATGCAAACTGATGGGTCAATTTATAATATCCCTTGACATGAAAATTCACCCATCCTGAATTACTACTATGTCTTAAACTTTTAGTGGTCCCCAACCTTCTTGGCACCAGGGATTGATTTCGTGGATAACAATTTTTCCAGGGACCAGAATGGGGAGATGATTCAAGAGCATTACATTTATTATGCAATTAATTTTTATTATTATTACATTAACTTCACCTCAGACCATCAGGCATTACATTTGGTCAGTTGAAGACCCTTGCTTTAAAGGCATTATGATAAAAACACTGATTCAATCTTTAATGTATCTCCTAAACAGGATTAGCTTAATGTGGAGGGATATCTGAAGCTTGCTAGAAACTACCTATCTCAATGGTTCAGACTTGAAGGAATTGTTATCCCGAAGTAGCTTCTACACAGTGTGAATTTATATGGAATCCTCTGGGTAATGATTGGGGGAGTATAAGAACAGTAAAACTATGATCAAATCAGTATGCCTGGGTTTTGGGGGAAAAAAAAAAAAACTCCGAGATTTTTCTTGTAAAAACACACAGATTGTCCACAGAAAAACCTGTGCATGGATGTTTATAGCAGTTTTATCTATAATTGCCAAAACTTGAAAGAAACCAAGATGTCCTTCAGTAGGTGAATGAATAAACAAACTGTGGTACATCCAGACAATTGCATGTTATTCAGTGTTAAAAAGAAATAAGCTACTAGGCCATGAAAATAGATGGAGAAACTCTAAATGTATATTACCAAGTGAAAAAAAAGCACTCTGAAAAGGCTATGTGCTATATGAGTCCAACCATATAACATTATGGAAAAAGCAAAATTATAGAGACAGGAAAATGATCAGTCTTTGCCAGGGGTTGGGCAGTGGGGAGGAATGAATAGGGCACAAAGGACTTTTAGGATAGTGAAAATTCTCTGTGTGATATTATAACAATGGATACCTTCATGTACATGTGTCCAAACCCACCAAATATACAATACAGAGGGTGTCCTGTAATACAAACTATTGATTTTGAGTGGCTACGATGTATAATCCGTCTAGTCAAGGCTATGGTTTTTCCAGTGGTCATGTATGGATGTGAGAGTTGGATTGTGAAGAAAGCTGAGCACTGAAAAATTGATGCTTTAGAACTGTGGTGTTGGAGAAGACTCTTGAGAGTCCCTTGGACAGCAAGGAGATCCAACCAGTCCATCCTAAAGGAGATCAGTCCTGGATGTTCATTGGAAGGACTGATGCTGAAGCTGAAATTCCAATACTTTGGCCACCTCATGTGAAGAGTTGACTCACTGGAAAAGACCCTGATGCTGGGAGGGATTGGGGGCAGGAGGAGAAGGGGACGACAGAGGATGAGATGGCTGGATGGCATCACCGACTCGATGGACATGGGTTTGAGTAAAGTCCGGGAGTAGGTGATGGACAGGGAGGCTTGGCGTGCTGCAATTCATGGGGTCGCAAAGAGTCAGACATGACTGAGCGACTGAACTGAGCTGAACTGATGATGTATAAATTTTGGTTCACCAATTGTAACAAATGTACCACTCTGGTGAGGGATGTTGATAGTGAGGGAGACTATGCATGTGTAGGGCAGAGAATACATAGAAAATCTCTGTACTTTCCCCTCAATTTTCCTATGAATCTAAAATTGCTCTCAAAAACAGTCATAACACATAGAGATAATTACAATACAGATTTCATTTTTTTCCACCTCTATTTTTTCAAGTGTGTAGATACAAACAAACAGACAAGGTGCCCCTTAAATTACAACTAACAACATTTTTTATAGAATGAAATAGATAAAATTTATACAAAAACTGTATCTTTTTCAAGTTCTGTTGGAACAATGGAATTTTCAGAGTTCTTTCTTAGTCAAATTTGTATTTGGCTAAGGTGCAGGCAGAATGCAATAATTCAGTACTGAGTAGTACATACATATTCAGTACTGCATATTACAGTCTATCCTAATAAAGACTCAATATCCTACTACAATTGTGCTCATTTCACATGCTAGTAAAGTAATACTCAAAATCCTTCAAGCTAGGCTTCAGCAGTATGTGAACCAAGAAGTTCCAGATGCACAAGCTAGGTTTAGAAAAGGCAGAGGAAACAGAGATCAAATTGCCAACATTCACTGGATGATAGAAAAAGGAAGGGGATTCCAGAAAAACATGTACTTCTGCTTCCTTGACTATGCTAGTCTTTGTATGGATTGAACAAACTGTGGAAAATTCTTAAAAAGATGAGAATATCAGACCACTTTTCCTGCCTCCTGAGAAACCTGTATGCAGGTCAAGAAGCAATAGTTAGAACTGTAAATGGAACAACTGACTGGTTCCAATTTGGGAAAGGCATACAACAAGGCTGTATATTATCACCCTGCTTATTTAACTTCTATGCAGAGTATATCATGCAAAATGCTGTACTTGGATGAATCACAGGCTGGAATCAAGATTGCTGGGAGAAATAACAGCAACCTCAGATATGCAGATACCACTTCAATGGCAAAAATTGAAGAGGAAATAAAGAGCCTCTGGATAAGAGTGAAAGAAGAGAATTAAAAAAAAAAGTCTTGAAACTCAACATTCATAAAACTAAGATCATAGCATCCAGTTCCATCACATCATGGCAGACAGAGGGGAAAAAGTGGAAAGAGTAACAGGTTTTATTTTACTGGGATCCAAAATCATTGCAGATGGTAACTGCAGCCATGAAATTAAAAGATGTTTGCTCCTTAGAAGGAAAGTTATGACAAACCTAGACAGTGTATTAAACAGCAGAGACATTATTTTGCTGAAAAAAATCTGTATAGTCAAAGCTACGGCTTTTCCAATAGTCATGTTCAGATGTGAGAGTTGGATCATAAAGAGGGCTGAGTGCTGAAGAATTGATGCTTTTGAATTCTGTGCTGGAAAAAACTCTTGAGAGTCCCTTGGAGAACAAGGAGATCAAACCAGCCAATCCTAAAGGAAATCAACTCTGAATATTCATTGGAAGGACTGACGCTGAAGCTGAAGCTCCAATACTCTGGCCACCTGATGTGAAGAGCTGACTCAATGAAAAAGACCCTGATGCTGAATAAGACTGAAGGTAAAAGGAGAAGAGGGTGGCAGAGTATTAGATGGCTAGATAGCATGACCAACTCAATGCACATGAATTTGAGCAAACTCAGGGAGATAATGGAGGACACAGGAGTGCAATAGTCCATGGGGTCACAAAGTGTAGGACATGACTTAGTGACTGGACAATACCCTACTACAGACATCTTCTTTATTTATGACTGTATAAGTGATTTCCCAGAACTTTATGTCTGACTAGTAAAATGGCCTGTCAGCATTAAATTAGATATATTTATATATATAATTAATATATAAATATACTGTTATATATAAATATATTAATATTACATATATATGTATGTATGTATGTATATATATATATATATATATAATGCAAGTCAAAGAAGTATGGCCATATGTGGAAAGTTGATGACTCCAGAATTGCTTGCTGGTATTTCAGGTGCATGCTAAGTTGTGTCCAACTCTTTGAGACCCTATGGACTGTAGCCCACCAAGCTACTCTGTCCCTGGGATTCTTCAGGCAAGAATATTGGAGATACCCTCCTCCAGGAGATCTTCCTGACCCAGGGATTGAACCCATGTCTCTTACATCTCCTGAACTGCCAGACAGGTTCTTACCACTAGCACCACCTGGGAAGCCCAAATAATCATGCCCTCTGAGTGTTAGTGTTATAGCTAAGTGCAGCCTGAAGCAGTCTGATGGGTTACATGCCTCCGGTGGTTCAGCTGTATTAGACCCTCAGCAGTGTTCAAATCCCTGCAACCCCATGGGCTATAAGCCTGCCAGACTCTTCTGCCTGCGGAATTCTCCAGCCAAGAATATTGGAGTGGGTTATCATTCCTGTCTCCAGGGAATCTTCCGGATCCAAAGATCACACCTGGGTCTTTGCAAGCAGATTCTTTACCATCTGAGCCACGAGGGAAGCTCCCATTTTTTAATGTAAAAGTCCTCTGCACTTATGAAATTTCAAATATTCTATTAGTGACCGTACCATATTTGGATTAGAAAAGCGTAGTTCAATTATCAACTTCCAGACTAAACTTGGGGATGTTTCTAACCCAGTTCTTGTTTTTAAAACACAGGATACAGCTCCATATGCACTCAAACAGCTCCACATGATCTACAAAGTGGCCCTCTAATAGAATGAATGCTGACTTCACCATTTTCTTAACTTCAAAAGCAAATACACCTATGCTGACCCAGAATTGCAAGAACTATGGTAGTGTGGCTACCTCAGAAAACATTCCTGTGTCAGCTTCTCTATAAGTTTCATCATTAAGCCAAGTGGACAGAAAAGATCTTTACTAAAGTTAAGAGAAGGATTGTACTTTCTTCATATGTCTTAAAATAGGTTAACTTGTATACCTTCACTGGATCCACAGGACCCTGCGTTTCTCAACAACATTTGGCTAGCCGGTGATAAAATCATCTTCCGCAATGTACTTCCCTTCTGTCACTTCACTTGGAGGTTTTATAGAGAGCCATTTCAAGCAACTGCCATAATAAGATTGTTTCCACTGTGAGATGAGTCTCCAACTTCCTGTTTCCTCTATGCGGTCCCATGCAAGAAACTACTTTTAAAACTACTCAAAGAATAAGTCTGCTTTCTTCTTCTTGATAGGAATTTATGCGAGTCAACATGCTTCTCTTTATCCTTTACTTTCAGAATGCCAAAACTAAGCTCAAGCTCAGAAACTCTGTTAAACCTCAGGATGAGCATTTAGTCTTGGTTGACCACACTCATTTCTAGGTAGCATTTATTTGACCTATGTGTTCAGTATATACATTAAGCTTAAAAAGCATACACTTGAAATAAAAGCTGCAAGTAACCTAAGTAGATTTTTAAATAGTGAAAGTAAATATTTGAGAAGAGAATTTGCATTATCTAGGCTTTTAATGAGATGACTTAAATAAAAGCCATTTGGAAATATAAAGTATATAAGCTATGTTGATTTTATTATGATAACAATTGTATAACATTAGAGATTTTGTATAACTATAGTATTTGCAATTACTAATTTACATGTTTATTTCTCCCACGAGATTATAAACCTTTTGAAGGTAAACATAGTATATATCTTAGTAATCAGTTTTTAGACAGTGCCTAACACAGAGTAAGACTTCAGTAAATGCGAAATAAATAAAGGACAAGAGATGGCCAAATGTAGAATTGTAACAATGCAATGGTCTTACTGATCATATTATTTATAACAAGAACATGATACATTGTACAGATTTTAACATTATCAATTATCAGAATCATCATGATCTAAAAAACAGTCATAGTGAGAGCACCTCATTTTTCATCAAATTGTCATTTTAAATCATTCCAAGTTTTTTTTTTTTCCTCTCGGTGCAGTTTCAGCAATGCTTTAAACACTGCAGAAGGAAAAGCTTTTAGAGCTAAACGCATCAATTACACATAATCTTGTGATATGTTCCTGCCATGTATCCTTACTCATTCATCCTCAGCCCACATAATGCCATCTACTTATTTTGAGCACACCTTGCTACAAGGAGAAAGAAGGGAGAAAGAAGCCTTAAACTGATTTAATGTTCCGGAATGATGCTACTTTTAAAGTATACCCTCGTTTGGGAAAAAAATGTTCTTATGTTTTCAATGACATTACTGACTCTAAATGAGTTGAAAGTTCCCATAAAGATACGATCTAATCATTCTGACTTTTGGGGTAGATGATCTCTGCATGCATTCCTTTCTGTGGATCCAGAAAGTGAAACAAAGAATTACCTAATCAAAGTCCTAACTTTAAATATCCAGTGACAGCAGTCCTGATTTGATTCTTTACTGAAGTTACACTTTGGTGAAACCCTAGCAGTGTAAGGATAGGACTTGGACTGCTCATTTCACGTGGCAGGTTCTCTGGGATGAGCTGAAAGCTGTGCAATTTAATGGTGGACTGAGCAACCAAGAATGCATTTCAGTGTCTCAGCAAAGGCAATCTGACTTAAAGCCACACACAGAAGAAAGGGAATTACAATCTCATTTGGTTCTATTCATTGCAATAATATCATTCAAATGATATATTTATAATAAACATTTAAAGAAGGCTTATCAGTCTTTCAGTATTTCCACCATCATTTTTTTTTCCATTTATTTTTATTAGTTGGATGCTAATTACTTTACAATATTGTAGTGGTTTTTGCCATTCATTGACATGAATCAGCCATGGATTTACATGTGTTCCACCATCATTTTATTCTTTGATTTTGACAACATCTGTATGGAGTACAAATGTACCCAGAAGGTAAATTTTCTTAGGATTTTAAACTTTTAAAGTTTTTTGAACAACGGTTAAAAAAAAAAAAATGGCACTAAAACTCTGGATATCCAGTGTGTGAAGTAGAGTTGACTTCAAACCCACTTTCTGTTTTAGCAACATTTTATGCACTTACATACTTGCATTATTGTATTTTATACATTGCTGACATAGATATCGGAGGCCTAGGGTGTAAACAAGCTGGCAACTAGAAGTGTTTCTTTAATTAAAGCAGTTAATCATTTATAATATGAGATAAAGATTCTGATCCTTGGAACATCATATAAAATTTACTTAGAGAACATTAATTGCTGAAATGCAATAACTTTTATATACACCAAATTTCTTAATAGAAATTAAATTAATATTTATGCCACTGAGGAGATGGCTGGTCTGGTGTGAGGACTGATAAAATCATGGCACCTGCTTAACATTCTAGCTCTACTAACTGCTTCTCACACTGAGGTAACACCATATCCTTCTAGACTATGGTAACAGCTCTCCCCAAAACGTCCCTACATCCATGACTGTCCACTCTATTCATCAGAGTACCGCCACAGTGATCATTTGAAAATGCTCTATATGTTACCTGCCCATGAATTTCATGGCTTCCAACTGAATGAACCAAGGATCAAATCAAAGATTCTTAACATTGTTTATAAAGTCTCATTTTAATCACTGCTTTCCCACTCTCGGGGGCTAATCTTCTCTGTCGCTCTCCATACTCCTGATATTTTGGTCTTCTTTTGGTTCCCAAGTCCGTAAGCTCTTGTTCACTGGAGTTCTCAAGCCATTCTTTCCCCTTGGAAACATTTCTCTACCCTTCACCTGACACATACATGACTCCACTTCCTCTCATTCATCATCTGCCTAAAAATTCTTCTTTAACCCCCAATTCCAATGATGTAAATAGATCCTTCTGTTACAATACCACATCTACTCTTGTTTATTTTGGATTCCAGATTTTATCCATATTAAAGTTCACTATCATCTCCATGAAACAAAAGTTAGGAAAATGGAAAGTTAAGCCTCTCAAGTCACTCATATACTATATAGAACTATCCAGATATTTGGGCAATGGGTCAACTAATTGGAAATATGCTTTATTTACACAGTAAATCTACAAATTCCAGAGTGGTAAAATGTATTTGCAAAGTCAGACAGGAATTTGCAACATCATACCACAAAACACAAAACTATGGCTTGAGTTGATTTTTAAAATAATAACATATCAAATTTGTTTCATTCATAAAACAGAATTAAAATTGTAGATTATCCAAAGAAAACTTATAGCATGGATTATGCCATTTTATATAGTAAGTCTGAAAGACTGGCCAAAATGGCCATGGACTATGTTGAAACAGATTCTGGGAAGCAATCAGATTCATCAAGGAAGAGTGCTGTGCCATAAAAGAAAAAGAATGAAATAATGCCATTGGCAACAACATGGATAGACCTAGGGATTATCATGCTAAGTGAAGTAAGTCAGAAAGAGAGACAAATAAAATATATCCCTTATATGTGGAATCTAAAATATGATGCAAATGAACTTATTCGCAAAACAGAAATAGATTCATAAACATAGAGAACAGACTTGTTGTTTGTTGCCAAGGGGAAGAAGGATGGGAAAGGACAGAGTGGGACTTGCGATTAGCATATGCAAACTGTTGTATAGTAAAAGGATAACAACAAGGTCCTACTGTATAGAAGGGGGAGCCATATTCAATATCCTGTGATAAACCATAATGGAAAACAATATAAAAATCATGCATATACACACATCTCTATGTATATATACATATAGGCATAACTGAATCACTTTGTTGTATAGAAGACATTAACACATTATAAATCAACTATACTTTGATTTAAGGAATAAAAAAAAAGAGTGCCGCAATATCTATCCTGGGCAGATAAATGGTGATTCACTTTACATTTGAAGAGGAAAGGATCAAAGAGGTAAAGACAGTTCACCTCAGCACGGAGGAGAATAAGTGAAACACGGAGTTTAGGACTATTGACTATTTCTCTAGGGCATATACCACTATGTTACAAATATTCACTGATCTCTCAGTGGGATATAGAACAGTGAAACTCTTTTCTTTCCTTCTGCCTTCCACAGCATCCTGTTCTCTGGTATTCTTCCACTCTATTGGTCATTCTTGTCTCCTTTGGGTGTATTTCCACTGTGCTCAACCTCTTAATCTTGGATTCCTCAAGAAATGTCTTTGTTATTCATTTTCTTCCTAGGTGACTTCATTCCATCCCATGACTTTAAATATTTTAAAGCTGAGAACCACAGCCTCCTATTTCCAGCTGACTATTTCACGTCTCCAGATCTAAATATCAAAAATTTAATTTTAATATGAACAACACAGAATTCTTGATTTAATGCCCAAACCTACTTCTATACCATTCTTCTTCATTTTTGACAATATATAATTTTTGACAATATATAATTATGTCGACCCAATAACCCAGCAATTTTCCTTGGTGCTTCCTTTCCCTTCTTCCCCATATTCAATTAACCAACAAGTTCTGTTGACTCTAATGTCAAGTCATAGCTGGAACCTTCCACACTTTTCTATTCATGGCTACCACCCTAGTCTCAGTCACCATTATCTTCATCTAGATTATTTCAAGAGCCACCAAACTAGTCTCCTTCTGATTTTATGTTTATCCCTTGCTTCTGCCCCATTCTATATGGTAGTCAAAGTGACATTTTTCAAAACATGGAATCTTGTAGCAGGTCTTGCTTAAAATTTTCCAATGGCTTCTTATTAAACTAGGAAGTAAACTCACACCCCTAACCTTGGGTTGTAAAGCCTTACATAATAATGACCAGTTCCCACCCACTTATGAATTATCATTTTATAGCACTTATCCTCACCCATGGTGACTGCAGCCATGAAATTAAAATATGATTGCTCCTTGGAAGGATAGCTATAACAAATTTAGTATATTAAAAAGCAGAGATCTCACTTTGCTAACAAAGGTTCATATGGTCAAAGCTATAGTTTTTCCAGTAGTCATGCATGGATATGAGAGCTGAACCATAAGAAGGCTGAGGGCTGAAGAACTGATGTTTTTGAATTTTGGTGCTGGAGAAGACTCTTGAGAGTCCCATGGACTGAAAGGAAATCAAACCAGTCAATCTTAAAGGAAATCAACCTTGAATATTCATTGGAAGAACTGATGCTGAAGGAAAAGCTCCAAAATTTTGGCCACCTGATGCAAAGAGCTGACTCACTGGAAAAGATCCTGATGCTGGGAAAGATGGAGGGCAAGAGAATAGGCGTAAAAAGAGGATGAAATGGCTAGATATCATCACTGATTAAATGGCCAAGGAACTTGAGCAAACTCAAGGAGATAGTGAAACACACAGAAGCCTGGCATGCTGCAGTCCACGGAATGGCAAAGAGCTGGACACCATTCAGAGACTGACCAACAAGACCTCACCCACTACATTTCAGCCATACAAGCCTTCTTTGGTTCCTCAAATATGCTATCCTCATTTATATCTTAGTGTCTTAGCATTCCTTGGAATACTTTCCCCAGTGAATACCTTCTCTTAACATTTGGAGTTTGTCTTAAGTTTGACTAAATGATCTTTACTAATAATCAGTCTAGGCTTCCCTGGTGTCTCAGATGGTAAAGAATCTGCCTGCAGGAGACCCAGGTTCGATCCCTGGGTTGAGAAGATCCCCCAGAGAAGGGAATGGTAACCCACTCCAGTGTTCTTGCCTGGAGAACCCCAGGGACAGAGGAACCTGGGGGGCCACAGTCCTTGTAGTCGCAGAGTCGGAAATGACTGAACGACTTTCACCTCATGCTAATCATCCGTCTACAGCAAAGCACCATAACCTTTCCTTCACTTCCTTCAATACACTCTTACTTGGCCGTATAGTATTCACCATTTCCTGAGAATTCTGTTGCCTATTTATTAATTTGTCATTCATTCATCATTACCTATATCTCTTTACTTGAAGATAAAATCCGTAAGAGCAGGGAACTTGGCTCACTTACTACCCCTAAAACACATTGGGTACAGAGCAAGCATGTGATATGTATTCACTGAATAAATAGACAGATGTTCTAAATGATGTTCTACATTTGATGTAACACTGATCCCTTTTCAAGGTCGTGAAGCAGATCTGTAACCTGAGACTACATTCTTGTGGTAATTCAGTTTTTAGATCATTCTTCCTCCAATCAGTTGGCATATAATTAGAACTTGCAAACATTTATGTAAATATACCTTTATTAGAAAAGTAAAACTCAGGCAGGAACTAGAGAAAGAAGAGGAGCTACATGCCAAATTAAAATGCATGTTTATTATTTTGTATGAGTGATTACCTGCTAGTACTTACTTACAAATAAGAGCATAACAAATAAAAGTTTTCATCTGAAATTACATAAATGTTGCTTTTTTCCAATTAATAATGCATCTGAATTCAGAAAAATAAAATGTAAGTACATTTCTTTAAAACCTTCTTTTCATGATGTGCAATTATTTTCTATTGCTCTAGGTATGTAATAATAATCTACGCTTCACTCTCATGAGAAATTCAGGTTTCTACCTGGATGGGAGGGGATGTCTGTGCAAATTATCCTACATTGGCCTGGTTATATATCTAATAACAGCTCCTGCAAGCATGCTCAGTTGCTCAGTCATATCCGACTCTTTGCGACCCTACGGACTGTAGCCCACCAGGCTCCTCTGTCCATGGGATTTCCCAGGCAAGAATACTGGAGTGGGTTGCCATTTCCTCTTCCAGGGGGTCTTGCTGACTCAGGGATCAAATCCACATCTCCTGGATCTCTTGCACTGCCAGGTAGATTCTTTAAAACTGAGACACCTAGGGGGATAATAATAAGCCTTCTGTTCAGTTCAGTTCAGTTCAGTTCAGTCTCTCAGTCATGTCTGACTCTTTGCGACCCCATGGACTGCAGCACACCAGGCTACCTTGTCGATCACCAACACCTGGAGTTTACTCATACTCATGTCCATCGAGTCAGTGATGCCATCCCACCATCTCATCCTCTGTTGTTCCCTTCTCCTCCTGCCTTCAATCTTTCCCAGCATCAGGGTCTTTTCTAATGAGTCAGTTCTTTGCATCCGATGGCCAAAGTATTGGAGTTTCAGCTTTAGCATCAGTCCTTCCAATGAATATTTAGGACTGATTTCCTTTAGGATGGACTGGTTGGATCTCCTTACAGCCCAAGGGACTCTCAAGAGTCTTCTCCAACACCACAGTTCAAAAGCATCAATTCTTCGACACTCAGCTTTCTTTATAGTTCAGCTCTTACATCCATACATGACTACTGGAAAAACCATATGTTTGACCAGACAGACCTTTGTTGGCAAAGTAATGCCTCTGCTTTTTAATATGCTGTCTAGGCTGATCACAATAAACCCTGGTGGTGGTTTAGTCGCTAAGTCGTGTTCAACTCTTGTGATCCCATGGACTGTAGCCTGCCAGGCTCCTCTGTTCAAGGGATTCTCCAGACAAGAATACTGAAGTGGGTTGCCACTTCCTTCTCCAGGAGATCTTCCCAACCCAGGAATCAAACCCGGGTCTCCTGCATTGGTGCTACCAAATACCCCAGCCATAGGCACCAGGAGCAAATTAATACCTATATCTTTTGCTTAAAAAAATCTTAAGAATTAGTCTAACACACTAAATGGTAAATTCCATTGTGGGTGGTTGTGTTTCAGGAGAATGGCTTTTTAAGAGTTCAAACCTCAGGATCAAAATAACTGTGCTTTATTTTGTTGAGATAGAGGCAGTGAGGAGCAATAGGCTGTTGCAAGCTGAGATCTCAAGTATGTCAAGCTTGGAGAGAGGAAAAAAAATTCCTAAATGACACAGAAAGGAGGCAGCCTACTCTTGGGTAGGAAGGATCTGCAGCACACAAGTGTCACTGACAATCTTGGCTCCCGTTACTAAGCACACGCTCCTTCCAGTTCCACCAGAACTGAAGTTTATACAGGATATTTCCAACACCTCTAGGTATTAGAGAATGTGGCAAAGCAAACTGGCGTCAAAGAGTCATGGATAATTATTCAGAGGCAAGATTATTCTAATCTTGTAACCAGCTACCTTAAAAAATAACTATAGTGGGCATCATTGCTTACCAGACTATCTAAAAGAGTGTTTCAGATATAGAAGCGCTTCCTCACATGGAGCAGTGAGCACTGCAATGGGAGAGGGAAATGGGATACAAGCCTCAATGAATTCACCCCCATTTCCTCTCTTCCTTCCTCCCTTCCTCCCCCTTCCTTCCTTCTTTCCCTGCGTGTGTGCATATGTGCCTGCTCAGTCGCCTTAGTCATGTCTGACTCTTTGCGGCCCAGTGGACTGTAGCCTGCCAGGCTCCTCTGGCCATGGGAATCCCCAGGCAGGAGTGCTGGAGTGGGTTACGATGCCCTCCCGCAGGGACTCCCCTACCCGGGGATCGAACCCGCCTCTCCTGTGCTGCAGGTGGGTTATTTACCACTGAGCCTCCAGGAAAGCCCTCCTTCCCTCTCCTACCTAAGAAATCGTTAACAAGCAAGAGCATCTACCGTGTTGTCAGGCACAAGAGATAAAGAACTGAACAAGACCAACAAAAGTTCCTCTTTCATGGTGATTCTGGAGACAGAGAATGAACAAACTGCACTAATTAATAAAATAATTATACTGTATAGTAAATGCCACAAATACAAGAATCAGGCTGATGATATGAGATAATAATTGCAAGAGTCCATTTTAGATGATATAATCAACAAGGGCCTTAAGCTGGGGCATAAAAAAGCATCTAGTCATGCAAAAGATTAGTAGGAAAAATCCCAGCCAAATGGGATAAAAAGGTTTAGGAGCAGAAAAAAAATTTATTGTGTATAAGAATTTGAAAAGTCAACATGATTGTAGCAGTGTCATCATGGGAAGCCTGGGATTATGTGAAGATGTAACAGGAGGCAGGGGCCAGACTTAGAGGTGAGGAAGTACATACACAACACTACAGACAGCAAATTGAGCACTATTCTAGAGAATATTTAGGCCTAAAAGCTGTGCCTGCGCACCCACATGAGACACAACTGCACTTGACTAGATACAAATCGCACACATAAGTCTGAAAGCCAGGACTGCAGTACATTTTCTTGCTGTTTCTAGCGAGCAAGATACACTGACACAGCTGTCTGGAAATTCTTTGTAACAAAAGTCCAACAAAAGCATGGAGGGAAAACATGAACTCATATGAAAATCAGTTAGGTATTCACATGAGGGTATTCAGTTTGGGTTGATGGATACATCAAAAAGACTGTTGTACAAAGGGAAACAGAAGCCTGCCAGGTCAGGAATTTGTAGTTGTTTCTAAGCCAAAGCACAAGTTTAGGAAAGGTGTTTAAACATACAGAGCAATAGTTTTATAACCTATATCATAGAATGTTGGACTTAATTACTGAGTTTCAACTTTTTTAAAATTTTCATAAGGCACCAGAACACTCTGCATTTACTTTAAATAAATTAGATAAAAAACAGAGCAAAACAGAGCAGACAAAAATAGGTACTAGGGGAGATAAAGGGTCACGGACCCCCGAGGTCAAGTCTTGAACCTGCTGTCAGAAACCCTAAGGCAGTTATGATCAAAGTCTTGGATGATACCAAAAGTTCTTTCGGCTGTAAGATTATAAGATTCTATCTTTGCATTCCTTGGAGGCCAAATATAGATTTCCAAGGAGGCAGAAAGGTCCACACAGCAAACAAAGCATTTTAAAAATAAATCTATATTGGTTTAATCAGGTCCCACTTGCTTACTTGTCTTTTTATTTCCATTACTCTAGGAGGTGGGTTATAGAGGATCTTGCTTTGATTAACCCTTTGTTATTGAGGGTTCTGCCTATGCTTCCTTTAAGAGTTTTATACTTTCTGGTCTTACATTTAGGTCTTTAATCCATTTTGAGTTTATCTTTGTGTATGGTGTTAGAAAGTGTTCTAATTTCATTCTTTTACATGTAACTGTCCAGTTTCCCCAGCACCATTTATTGAAGAGGCTGTCTTTGCCCCATTGTATATTCTTGCCTCCTTTGTCAAAAATAAGGTACCCATAGGTGCATGGGTTTATTTCTGGGCTTTCTATCTTGTTCCATTGGTCTATATTTCTGTTTTTGTGCCAGTACTATACTGTCTTGATGACTGTAGCTTTGTAGTATAATCTGAAGTCAGGAAGGTTGATTTCTCCAGCTCCATTCTACTTTCTCAAGACTATTTTGGCTATTTTGGGGGTCTTTTGTGTTTCCATATGAATTGTAAAATTTTTTGTTCTAGTTCTGTGAAAAATGCCATTGGTAATCTGATAGAGATAGCTTTGAATCTGTAGGGTGCATTTGGTAGTAGAGTAATTTTCACATTATTGATTCTTCCTACCCAGGAACATGGAATATTTCTCCATCTGTTTATGTCATCTTTGATTTCTTTCATTAGTGTCTTATAATTTTCTGTGTACAGTTCTTTTGTCTCCTTAGGTAAGTTTATTCCTTGATAAGTAAACAAGTGGGGCCTGATTAAACTTAAAAGGTTTTGCACAGCAAAGGAAACTATAAGCAAGATGAAAAGACAACCCTCAAAATAGGAGAAAATAACAGCAAATGAAACAACTGACAAAGGATTAATTTCCAAAATGTACAAGCAGCTCATACAACTCAATGCCAGAAAAACAAACAACCCAATCAAAAACTGGGAAAAAGACCCAAACAGACATTTCTCCACAGAAGACATACAGATGGCTAACAAACATGAAGAGATGCTCAACATTGCTTATTATTAGAGAAATGCAAATCAAACTTGCAGTGAGATTTCACCTCACACTGGTCAGAATGGCCATCATCAAAAAGTCTACAAACAATAAATGCTGGACAGGGTATGGAGAAAAGAGAATGCTCTTGCACTGTTGGTGGGAATGTAAATTGATACAGCCACTATGGAAGATGATATGGAGATTCCTTAAAAAAAAACTAGGAATAAAGCCACCATATGTACTAAGTCACTTCAGTTGTGTCTGACTCTTTGCGACACTGTGGAGCATAGCCTGCCAGGCTCCTCTGTCCATGGGATTTTCCAGGCAAGAATACTGGAGTGGGTCACCATTTCCTTCTCCAAAACCACCATATGACCCTGCAATCCCACTCCTAGGCATATACCCTGAGGAAACCAAACTTGAAAAAGACACATGTATCTCATTATTCATTTCAGCTCTATTTACAATAGCTAGAACATGGAAGCAACCTAGATATCCATCGACAGATAAATGGATAAAGAAGGTGTGGTATGTATACACAATGGAATATTACTCAGCCATAAAAAGGAACCCATTTGAGTCAGTTCTGATGAGGTGGATGAACCTAGAAACTATTATACAGAGTGAAGTGAGTCAGAAAGAGCAAGATAAATATCGTATTCTAACACATATATTCAGGATCTAGAAGAATGGTACTGAAGAATTTATTTACAGGAGAAACAGATATAGAGAATATATATACAGATATAGATATATCTGTATAAACAGATATAAAGAATATATATATATAGAGAGAGAATATATATATAGTGGAGAAACAGACATAGAGAATAGACCTTCAGACATGGGGAGAGGGGAGGAGAAGGTGAGATGTATAGAAACAGTGACATGGAAACTTACATTACCATATGTAAAATAGAAAGCCAATAGGAATTTGCTGTGTGGCTCAGGAAACTCAAACAGGGACTCTGTGTCAACCTAGAGGGGTGGGATGGGGAGGGAGGTGGGAGGGAGTTTCAAAAGGGAGGGGATATATGTAAACCTATGCACATTCATGTTGAGGTTTGACAGAAAACAACAAAATTCTGTATAGCAATTATCCTTCAATAAAAAAATAAATTAAAATAAAAACCTATATTGGGAGACTAGTAAAACATTGGAGAAGGCAATGGCACCCCACTCCAGTCCTCTTGCCTGGAAAATCCCATGGACGGAGGAGCCTGGTGGGCTGCAGTCCATGGGTTCGTGAAGAGTCAGACACGACTGAGCAACTTCACTTTCACTTTTCACTTTCATGCACAGGAGAAGGAAATGGCAGCCCACTCCAGTGTTCTTGCCTGGAGAATCCCAGGGACGGGGGAGCCTGGTGGGCTGCCGTCTATGGGGTCGCACAGAGTCGGACACGACTGAAGCGACTTAGCAGCAGCAGCAGCAGTAAAACATTACAAGAGGAAAGCAGCTTGTCTGCTAAAACATGCAATAGTCCTTAGTATCGAACTTGGTGCACATCAAATACTAGAAGTGAGCAACAGGAATTAAATCAGGAAGCCAGGGTGAAATACTGGAACAGAAATCACAAATCAAAATTAGAGATTTTTATCAGAATTAGAGACAAAGGGAAGGAAAAACACAAACTTAATAGTAGCAGATAATGCTTTAGGCAAATCATGAGAAGAAAACAAAAATCAGAGTTTGGGCCAAAGGGTTTGTCACTGTAGCTCAAGAAGTTGGGCATCATAAGAAGAGCTGATACCAACTCATGAACTGGCGGCTGTTAAGTCACAGGAAATCAGCGGTAGTTCTGGGTTCCTGGATGAAGCCGAGGTGCATCAGTAGGTAACTCTCATTAGTAAGGTGTGGTTCCTATCTGCCAACTGTGTGCAACCACGCTTGGACCAGTGGGTCCAGGGGGTCTCTTCGGCTTATACTGCCTTTCTTCTTAACTGTCTACCTAATTTGCTTTGGAAATCTATCTGCTCACAGTGAGACTATAACAAAGAAAACAACCCAAACCAACTGGGCAACATCACAGTTACTTTTTATGGCATATACCCAGCAGTCAAGCCATGTTGTGCTAGAAGAAACATGTGACTGGGCTTCTGCAGAAAGACCCGGTTCTTTATTCATTAATTCTTAATTAATTAATTAATTAATTCTTAATTCATTAATATGTGATTTCAGTCTAGTTATTTAAATCACAGTCTGCTCATGTGAGACAACAGGAATAAAAATATTTGTAACCAATATGTATTATATAAATGAAAGAATCTCTGGCATTTCCTCCATTTCTGCAATGCTTTAGTTTGAACAATTTTTTTTTCTATTGATATATAGTTGTTTATAATACTGAATTGGTTTCAAGTGTACAACATACTAATTTGGTACTTTTATAGATTGGACTTCATTTAAAATTATTACAAAATAGTGGCTATATTTCCCTGTGCTGTACAACATATTCTGTTGCTTATTTATTGATACATTGGTAGTCTATGTCTCTTAATCCCATACCCCATCTGCCCTTCCTCCCTTCCTTTCTTCACTGGTAACCACTGGTTTATTTTCTATACCTGCAAGTCTGTGTCTGTTTCGTTGTATTCATTCGTTTCATTTCTTTTTTTTTTAGAGTCCACATATTAGTGATAATATAGAATATTTATCTTTCTTTGTCTATTTGTTCCATTAAGCATGATACACTCTAGGTCCATATAAAACAACAAAAAAAAAGAATTTTACTACTGTTTTTAACATATTAGAGAACACTAAATGAGAAATTTTCTGAAGTTCTGAGCCCTTTTATTCTGGGAGACTAACGAAAAATATCATCCTGTGTACACAGCATGGAAACAGAACTAGAAAGGGACAATGGGCATATCTTTCCCTCCTTTTTTGTTTTTAATGCCTGTCCCATGCCCTCCCTCCCCCGCCCCTATTTCAAGTTCTAAACGGACATTACTTCACTCATAAACAGGCTTCCCTGGTGGCTTAGTTGCTAAAGAATCCACTTGCAATGTGGGAGACCTGGGTTCGATCCCTGGATTGGGAAGGTCCCCTGGAGAAGGGAAAAGCTACCCACTCCAGTATTCTGGCCTGAGAATTCCATGAACTGTATAGTTCATGGGGTCACAAAGAGTTTGACATGACTGAGTGACTTTCATTCACTCACTCATATACAAAAGACAAAGCAAATTGATTATGAATTTGGGCCCTGCCTTCAGGAAATGATAGTTTTCTGGATCTGTTCAAGGCATATCTATTATTTCATGAGGATATTACATGTTTCAAGGGAAATTTCTCACATTTGAGATACAGCAGGAGTGAGATTTTCTACATAATGCAGAATCTTACGTATCTTACACTCTAGTTCTCAAAGGGGTAAATTCTTGGTGTGGATATACAGGATCTGTATATTTATACATAGATGTTGCTTCAGCAAGTTAGCCATTATAGATAAAAGTAAAAGACTTTAACTCTCACTTACAATAATGAAAAGTTTATTGTCTTTAGAAGGTACTTTTTGTGTAAGAAAATACTTTTATTTTTAAATGATAAAAGCACCCAGCCCTCTGTTTCCACTCAAGCTACTTCTCTCTTTTTCTCTCTCATTTCTATTTTTTAATTTTTTACTTGTAGGTTTCTTAAAAGAGTTTTCTCGTACTGTCTACCTACTCTGTGCTCTATTAACTTCTCAATCTACTGCATTTTGTTTGTCCCCTAGTTCATCATTAACAATGTTCCTAAAGAGTTAGCATCTACACTGAATAAACCTCTGACCCAGTCAAGAATCTTTTTCTTCTTCTTTTTTAGTATATCGAGAGGAAATATAAAGCAGGCCATTATATCTGGTATATTAACATTGTTTTTTCCCCTGGTATTGACCTGCCCTTTCTTTAAGTCCCATTTCTCATGACAGTAATTGTCTATGTGCACACACAGACATTTAGAGAAGGGAATAACAACCCACTCCAGCATTCTTGCATGGATAATCCCATGGAGAGAGGAGACTGGTGGGCTATAGTCCAGGGGGTCACAAAGAGTCAGACACGACTGAGTAACTGACACTTTCACTTCACCTCTGTACACACACATGCTGCTAATATAGAAATCACTACTACAGCATGCTTAATCAATAAGCTAAAAATCCTAATGAGCAGAGTTTGCACCAATGAGTTGCAGGATTTTCTATGAAATGTTTTGAAATAACCAGAAAAATTTGCATAACTCTCTGAATAATGATGATGTTAGGGCTTCCCTGGTGGTCCAGTAGTCAAGATCCCCCCCTGCAATGTGGAGTTCCATTTCTAGTCTGGGAAGACCTCAGTTCAGTTCATTTCAGTCGAGTCGCTCAGTCGGGTCTGACTCTTTGCGACCCCATGAATCACAGCACCCCAGGCCTCCCTGACCTCACATGCCACAAAGCAACTAAGCCTGTGAGCTATGAGCCACAACTCCTGAGCCTGTGCCCTAGAGCTCACCTGCGGCAACTACCGAGCCCGTGGGCAGCAGGTACCAAGCCCACTTGCTCTAGGGCCCATGCTCCACAACGAGAGAAGTCACTGCAAAGAGAAGCCAGTGTTCTATAACTAGAAAGTACTTGGTCCCCACTCTCCTCAACGACAGAAAGTTGGTGCACAGCAACGGACACCCAGCACAGCCAAATTAAATAAAAATAGATAAAAACATAAAAATAACGTTAAATATAATGCTACATGCACCTATAACTATTATAGATTTTGTGATGGGAGAAGGTGGGGTTGAATGCTGTGGCTTTTGTCTTCTAAGCCAGGTACCAAGAATCTCAAGCATCATTCATAATTAGTTCTGGCAGGAGAAAGAAATGCAGAACCATTCAAGGAGGCAACAGATGGAAGTTCGTTCCACTTCTGTAAACTAGAACAGTTAGATGATCACATTTAAAAGTCAGGCCTTGCTTTAGGAGGATTTTTAAATTCCTTGGATTTGGTGAATATATGAACCATAACTAAGTTCAGAAGATCCAGATGGATAAGAAACATTCCCTCACTCCCCATTACTGAAAAAAATGTTTTATTAATATTCCTGCTCAGATACATTCACTTGCTGATATATTACTAGGAAAACCACATATATTCATTCTCAAACCCCCATCAATGTTTATTTGTTTTTACATAATATGACTTCTAAAATTATCTAACTGCTATTAGGAAAAGTGAAAAAATGCTCAACTTTCTCTTAATCTTACTTTGCCCTTATTCAAATAAATGTAAGGAGGAAAGGTCATGACAGCATAAGGTTGGCCTTTGGAGGAATATGTGATTAATTGATCAAGAAAGACTATGCATGTGTTATGTCTGAGACAATAGAGCTGGAGAGAAGAGATTTTACAAAACATTCACAAGGCAGAGACTCTATTTGTCATTTTAGGGTTGGAATGTGAGAGAGGAATCAAATATAAAGTCAGAACTTTGGTTTAGGAAATTTATGTGAGCAGCCGCAGTATTCTGTGAAAGGGAATTAAGGAGAATGTGAAAATGTGTTAGGGGAATGAGTTCATTGGGATCATGTTAAACTTTAAGTGTTTTCAGGTCATATGCACTGAAAATTTCAAAGGAGTGTGACTGAGTAGCTCTGGAGCTAATGAAAGAAATGTGAGGTGAAGACTTCCTCTCTCTTTTGTAACACACATACACTCAGGAAGAACAGATAGAGTGAGGTGGATAGGGAATGGAGATCATATGCCCTGAACAATGCTGATATTTAAAACAATAACTTGATCAGAAAGCTTCCATAAAAATCATTCAAAGTAGCTGGAGCGAAGGCAGGATCAAATGACGAAGATGAAAACTAAAGAGGGACTTTGAAAAGGACCTCGTTGTCAACAGTTTAACACTTTGTAGAGAGGCCAGATCAGCATCTTCAGTTCCTAACAGGGTCCTTTGTGAAGCGGGTGGAGAAATTCATTGAGGAGTCAGTGAAGGCTGATCACACGGCAAAAATTTTAGTCATTAAAGGAAAGTGAGCCATGGGGACATCTTTGTTAAGGGACAAATAATTTGAAAACAGCTGTGTTTTTATACTTGGGTATTTTTTTTTTTAACATAGAATCAACTTGGGTAGCTTTACACACTCAAGGAAAATTTTTAGCTAACAGAGACAGTTATTACTTAGGAAAATGAAAGAGACTGAGCATGGTTGAAATTAAGGAAGCGAAAATGGGGTTTAAAGCAGAAATACAGAAGCTACCATTACTAATAAAGAACATCATTTTCCTAATCCATCTGGCTTCCAAATGAGGATGTGCATTAACTCATAAATATGACTTTTCTCCTTGTCATAAATATGACAATGTGAATTGTCATCCACATTCATGTTTTCATTGGCTAAACCTAATTATCAAAGGTAGAATAAGATATGGAAGATAGTCACGCTAAGAAAGATCTCATACTGGATTCCTTCTGAACTTCAAAGTAGCAGTGACTGTCAGCATCAGCACCAATGCATCAACAACCTAAACCTGGACTATAGTGTCAAAAGCACTGCCACACACCTTATCATTTGGCCTTCTCACTAATATTTGCAGTAATCTTCTACAAGACTTGTTGCAAAGGATCCAATAGCCTATTAATATATTATTAGCAGAATGTATCTCTCATGGAGTTGTTCTAAAAGAAACCAGAGGGAACTGAATCCCCATCTTGGTCTTTCTGATTCTTTCTCAGCAGAAAATCTGAAATGAAAAGATTGCTTTTGCCTAAGCCATTTTGCCAGGGGCAGCAGTCTGAATCAGAAAGAATATGCTTGGGCAAGTTCATTTATCATCACTCACCTTTTTCAACTCAATAAAAGAGTCATTATTATTTTTTATCAACCTCATTTTCTTTTCAAATCAGAGATTAAGCTATTCTTTGCAATTTAGGCAAACTGTAGGTGGAAGACCCAGGTTACAATTGGACAGAGAGTCACATTTAGTATAACATTAAATAATAATCTTCATTCATAGTGGCTAATTTTATATCTGAACAACTGTAATATCTATCGTTAGAAGGGGTCTATGCCTTCACTAATTTTATTCTAAAAAAAAGTCCTCTCAGAATATTTTTGCCAAGTATCATATGAGTTGCCTGGCAACTGCTAAGAACAAATGCAAAGAAAGAGAGGTGATTTAATAAAGAACTTAGACACAATCAAAACCCTGTAAAAATGAATTTGATACCTGCTTTACTCAGAAAAAATAAATACTACCCCTTCAGCTGATTTTAAATACAAAAATTAATAACATTGTGATTCAGTTATTAATACAATATAATTAATGAAAGAGTAATACATGGAAAGTGGTGAAAAGTAACCAATGAAGCATTTAAGATTTTTTTTTTTCCTATTCTACAATGCAGTTTGTTCAGCTATTAGATCCTAGGTCTTATGAATGTATTGTATTCACAGTCAACAATCTATAGAAATTTTGCCTGAGAATGTGAGGAAGCAAGAAAGAAAATCATACCTTATCTTGCATAGGAATTCTACAGGTCTGGGAATTTAACAGGTTGGCAGGTTTTGCAGAAGCATGAAAGAACACAAAATATTAAAAAAATGAAAAGTTATCATCAGTAAATGGTATTTAAAGAAAAAAACTTCAATACAGAGCCCAGTAATTTCTGAGTCATGTAAGGATTTGATTTAGGATTTAAACAACAACAAAAAAGTGAGGTCAGGTATACTCATTCTTGTGTATCAATAAAGAATGTTTTGGTTGCAAGTAATAAAAAGATAAATAATTCAAGAAGAAATAAAAAATGATTCCGTGGATCCTGGGCTATTTCATGTGATCTTGGCAGTCACAGAGATTTAGCCTGCAGGGACAATCACACAGACATCTGAATGTCCTCAGAACTTTCTCTTTTCATTTTTCATCTTCTTGCTATATAGCACTTCCTTCTGCAACTTTATCCAAGGGAAGAAACAGGACTACTAGTTGAGCCCAAGTCTCATTTTTCTAAGTATCAATGCAGAGAGCAACAGTTACCTTTGTCTTCTTATATTTTGCTTGAAACATTTCAAGGAAAGACTTGCATTGGTTATGCTTGGCTCAGGAGTCCATTACAGAATCATTAACTGTGGTCAAGTAGTTAGACCCTAGTGCTCATTGTCCCCACTAGGACATAAAATCTGAAAAAGAGGAAGAAGAATTTTCCCAAAGGAGGAAAGTATATTAGGAAGAAGTGGGGAAGGCTTCTGGCCAGACATAATGAGTAAGGAAATAAACATGTTCATACTGAATTTCTGTTTCTTTGGTTTGCCATTTGAATGTATCATACTCAAAAGTTGACTCGCAAACACTATATTTAGATGCCTGTCTCTGCTTCTCTTTTAATGTGTTTCATACTTCTAATCATCCTGTTCTTACAAGGACTGGAAAAAGAGTAGGATGGAGAAATAGGGTTATGTGCCATAACCCAAGGCGAGCTGTAAGACCCTTGAGACCACAGAAGAAAGACTATCTAGGAGGTAATCCTCATGCTTTCAAGACTTCCAGATTGAGAGTGAGCCCTGGTGTGTATGTGAATCACATTTTCTCATGCCGCCATTCAAACATGCAGTTTCTCAGTAGGGTCCGAGTCGATGCTCAGAACGTTAGGTGGCTGGTTGGGAAGCTGTGACATGCTCTGGAGCAGACATTTCTAAAGCACAGATGCTGGAGGGCAAGAGATGGCTAAGTAAAATGCTTTCTTTGGAGCAAAGGGAATTTAATTCACCTAACGTATTAACTTTCCCTTCTTAGAGGAATCAACTCATTCTCAAATCAGTTTACACGAAGTTAACTGCCGCCCCTGGGAATCTGTACCTGTCAGTTATCAAGCTCAAGCTATAAGGAGATGAACTTCCTAATTTGCACTTTGAGTGGCAAAGAGTAAAGGATGCAGCCCCTGCATTATTCACAGGGTGTAAACTATTAACAAAGTAAAAAGAATGTTAAAGCTGGAAAACATTCTCATCAATTTCAAAGTGTTTTAGTTTAATTTCCTCAAAAATGAGCCATATTCAATCTTTTTGTTGTCTTTGTTGACTGTATAGAACAGGCAAATCTACTCAATATTCTGGATAACCTATATGAGAAAAGAACCTGAAAAAGGATGAATATATATTCAATTGTTGAGCAGTCAAATGAGAAAACTACAACAGATATTGTCTAAACAACGACATAAATGCTCATTTTTTGATAGCTGATGAAGGTTTTCAGTATGAGAGTTCTTCATTTTGACTTATCTCTACAGAATGGACAGTCTCATCATTCTTTGAAGAGCCCCAAATCCCTCAGCATAGCAACATTTAAGATCCTTAGCAACCTGTCCTCAACCTGAACCAAGAGGGTTTCCCTCTTATAACCAGGTGTGACCACAGCAGACTCTTCACTGTCCCGAGGAGACGTGATGCACTTCCCAATGTCTTCTCTCTTGCTCCTGCAGACCCTCTCTTGGGATATGCTTTCATCTAATTCTCTGGAATCTTGAAGGTCAGCTCCATTCCCACTGTTTTTGTAAAGGCTTCCCCAATGCCCATCTACCCCTCTATTGCTTCCCTCTCAAATTGGCAGCCATGTGTCTTCTTTTATGCATCCACAACATTTACAACAAGTGTTTCATTATATAACATTCAAGATGGCACATTTGTATATTCTACCATCATTGCAGGTTCCAAATTCTAAATTCTGCTACATTTATTTCTGTGAGTTTCCTCTCTCCTGGTTGTCAGAAATTTCTGTGAGATCATGTCTGCTTTATTGTGTATCTGAGAGAGTACAGTGCTCACATACTTATTGTACTACAATGTGTCTTCTTCCCTATTTTGTAAGTTTCTTTAGAGAAGGACACTTTCTTAAACTTAATTTAGAACTCTGTTACTTAGTTACACACCTGTGACAAAACAGGTCATGAGAAAGCATTTTCTGAAGGAGAATCAGTATGAGCATGGAATTGTTTACTTACATCACTGGGCCACCAATTTAGATCCTAAAAGCTATTTTTCTGGGTAAAAACTCAGCAGTGGCCACAGGACTGGAAAAGGTGTTTTCATTCCAATCCCAAAGAAAGGCAATGGCAAAGAATTTTCAAACTACTGCACAATTGCACTCATCTCACACACTAGTAAAGTAATGCTCAAAATTCTCCAAGCCAAGCTTCAACAATATGTGAACCGTGAACTTCCAGATGTTCAAGCTGGTTTTAGAAAAGGCAGAGGAACCAGAGATCAAATTGCTAACATCCATTGGATCATAGAAAAGGCAAGAGAGTTCCAGAAAAACATCTGCTTTATTGACTCTACCAAAGCCTTTGACTGTATTGATCACAATAAACTGTGGAAAATTCTTCAAGATATGGAAATACCAGACTACCTGACCTGCCTCTTGAGAAATCTGTATGCAGGTCAGGAAACAACAGTTAGAACTGGACATGGAACAACAGACTGTTTCCAAATAGGAAAAGGAGCACATCAAGGTTGTATACTGTCACCCTGCTTATTTAACTTATATGCAGAGTACATCATAAGAAATACTGGGTTGGATGAAGCTGGAATCAAGATTGCCAGGAGAAATATCAATAATCTCAGATATACAGTTGACACCACCCTTATGGAAGAAAGTGAAGAAGAACTAAAGAGCCTCTTGATGAAAGTGAAAGAGAACAGTGAAAAAGTTGACTTAAAGCTCAACATTCAGAAAACTAAGATCATGGTAACTGCCCATCACTTCATGGCAAATAGATGGGGAAACAGTTGAAACAGTGGCAGGCTTTATTTTTGGGGCCTCCAAAATCACTGTAGATGGTGACTGTAGTCATGAAATTAAAAGATGCTTGCTCCTTGGAAGAAAAGTTATGACCACTTGCTAGAGAGCATATTAAAAAGCAGAGACATTACTTTGCCAACAAAGGTCCGTCTAGTCAAGGCTATGGTTTTTCCAGTGGTCACGTATGGATGTGAGTTGGACTATAAAGAAAGCTGAGTGCCAAAGAATTGATGCTTTTGAACTGTGTTGTTGGAGAAGACTCTTGAGAGTCCCTTGGACTGCAAGGAGATCCAACCAGTCAATCCTAAGGGAAATCAGTCCTGAATATTCATTGGAAGGACTGATGTTGAAGTTGAAACTCCAATACTTTGGCCACCTGATGCAAAGAGCTGACTCATTAGGAAAAAGCCTAATGCTGGGAAAGACTGAAGGCAGGAAGCGAAGGGGATGACACAGGATGAGATGGTTGGATGGCATCACTGACTCAAAGGACAGGAGTCTGAGTATACTTCAGGAGTTGGTGATGGACAGGGAGGCCTGGCGTGCTGCAGTCCATGGGGTCGCAAAGACTCGGACACGACTGAGAGACTGAACTGAACTGAACTGGGAAGGTTAGTAATTTGATACTCCTTCAAAGTCATATTCTTTCTATATTTTTTAACTTTTCATTTTATATTGCAGTATAGCTGGTTGACAATGTTGTGATAGTTTCACTTAGACAGCAAAGGGATTCAGTCATATATACATATGTGTCCATTCTCCCTCAAACTCCCCTCCCATCCAAACTGCCACATAACATTGAGCCGATTTCCCTGCCCTATATAATAGGATTAAAAGCCATATTCTTTAAATATTTGTTCAAGATTCATTTAGTGGGCACAGCGCTTGTATGGGTGACATTTTTTCTTTCTCTTGACGCTATTAATCCTATCACCTTCTATAGGAGTGGGTACTAACTGGCCGTAATGTGAGGATTCATATGTGAAGGCCTGAATAAACTGGTGTCAAATTTGAGGGTTCAGATGTTAATTCTACTACTTATAGATCAGTATTCTAGACTTCCCTTCTAGACTTCCTTTAATTTAGTTCAGATTACAAGGTTCACCCATTACTTCAGCTATGATTTCTAAATGACTAAATCCAATTATTAATGAATTGTAAAGACCTGCACAACATCTAGCTTCTTACAGTCCTTAACTCCTTTATGCCTCCTCTTTCTCTTCTGCAGAATGGAGATACTGACTCCCACCTTGTCAGGATATTGACAAAATAATACAATAAGCATATAATACTCAACTCAGGGCCTGACACATGATATGTGCTCAGTAAAAGACAACAGGTTAACAGGAATTTTTTTTTGTCCATCAGAGTCTACCAGGACTGTCCAATAAGCCTTTCTGTGATGATGGAAATGTTCTATTGCTATGTTGTCTTTTACAGCAGATATAAACCACATGTGGCCACTGAGCAATTAAAATATGACTCATGTGATTGAGAGATTCAATTTATTTTAATTACTTTTCATTGAAATAGCTACATGTGGCTACTGGCTCCCTGTGCACTAGCATTGAGAATGGTGCTATGTCTCACTGCCTCATCACCAAAGACAAGAAAATTTCTTGCATATAAATAAGGGTTTTGACATGTTTGAGGAAAGAATCAAGTGAGTAAACTTTAAATGAAGTGGGAAGGTAGGATGGAGAAAACAAAAGCCATGATTCCTGGCACCCCAGTGGTGGAGAAAGGAGAAACTAAGTAAATGGAGTTGATATATTTTATGGTGGCCAGAGTCTGCTATGGGCCAGTCAAGTTCCAACCAGAATGAAAACCCTCAAGCCAAAGACAAACTCATACAATATTCCGACTGGAATTAAACTAGCACTTTCTCCTTTCAATGAAATCACTGTCCCAATATGAAGATAAAAACAAATATCATAGAGGAGGAATTTAGGAAATAACGCAGGCAAGAAGAGTAGGCAGGAGCAAGAGAAATCCATTGCCCTGGTGCTGACCTTAAAATTGGGAGCCCAATTCCACAGCTTCCTCGGAAGTGTTTGGAGTCCCATCGTAGTCTCCAAGCTTGAAAAAACCATATATCCTGCATATTGCCTACTGCTCTTAGTAAACTAATACCACACAGGAGGAGGGCATATATATAAAATTTGCTTCTCTCCACGTCTACCAGTGTTCCTCAATATCCCTCACCATCTGAGTCAAATGGTCATTTTCTGCATTCAATAAGTTAATTTTTGTTTCCTTCTCAGGCTATTCATGTAAGGATATCAGGTTAACACTAACTTGTCATTCATTCTAGCTCGGAATATAAGTTTGAGGAAAGACTGAATATCATGAATCACTCAAAAAGATCAAACCAGCAAGCAATATAGAACTAAAATTCATCTTTCCTGGGCATTCTAGGGTACTAGAATAAGATAATTCTAGCTGGGAAAGAAACATGTCACTTAGAATAGATGGGAAAAAAAATCTAATGGCAAGATCATGGAAGGTCTCGTGTGCCACACTCAGCAAGGCGATTAGGGACATTCAACAGGAAAGAAAAGAGGATGAAAATGACATTGAGAAGCCCTGGGTCATCTGAATACAACATTCCAAATTCCACTATAGGTATGAAGAAGATGCAACCAACAAAATGGATTAAAAGGCACATATCATCCAATGCTACACATTGACCTCTACCATGCACCAGTCAAGGTCAGAAGGATGGGAAAAAGATTTCAGTTCCACTGGAATGATGGGGTCCATTTACATAAGTCCACAGCACTGATGATTTAAAAATCGAGGCTGGACCACTTTAAAAATGATTTGCAAAAAAATGGCAAATATAACTGGCAAATATAAACAGGAGAATATAATTGATCTCTCATTTCAGATTCAGTTGAAAATAGCAGTCCTGGGGCCATTGTTAAGTCACACAGTGGGTGCAGAAAGTTGGAAGTCTACCCAGTTTTTATTCTCTGAGACACAGTGGGGGTCTTGGCTAATAGAGCTGTGAATGTTCAGTGAAAGCCAATCATCAGTTTACCACAAAAATAGCAGCCATCACAGCTCCGGCCGCTTATAGGCTTGCCAAGAAGGGCACCCCGTACCCACGCACATACTTGGTAAGAGATGGAGGAAACACCATCCTCTAAGCGAGGCTTCAAGGTTTGCTTTTTGATGATTCTGTCACAGGAAGGATTAACAATGCAGGACTTCCTTCACTGCTGTTTTCACAGTTCGTTTTTAATACGCCCAGAATCTCTAAGGAAGCTGTTAGCATCTAACTAAAATAGAAGAAGGCAATGATTTACATGCATTGTTGGGAAAAATAAATAAATCCCCCCAAACAGCACGTTGGTTACATGCAGACAGCCCTGCTGCTCAGAGTGAGCATCACATGGGTGCAGTGACTAGGGGCCCACCTTGGAGAGGCCATCAATCATATTCAAATCTTGTTATGCTCAGACAAAATGCTATGACTCCTAAGAAAGTCTGCTGAAACTGTGCTTCTAATTTCCTGGGACTTTCTGCCCTTGAGGATCAGGGAATAAAGGAAAGAACAAAGGCTGAACTGAAAGATTCTTAAGACAAATAAACAGGGGGGATTTAAGAACAGTCTTCCTGATGGAATGTTCACCCCAATAAGGGCCACTGATGCAGAACAGTCATAGGGATTCACTGTGCTCATGCTCAGGCCTGTTACCCGCCAGGCTCCTCTCTCCATGGGCTTTTTCAAGCAAGACTCTGGGAGTGGGTTGCCGTTTCCTCCTCCAGGGATCCCAACTTGGATCAAATCTCCATCCCCTGCATCTCTTTCAGTGGCAGGTAGATTCTCTACCACTGCACCACTCGGGAATCCTGCACACAAAAGCAGGGCAGTTTCCAAAAAGGAAAAAAAAAATATAAATAGAGCAGTTGAAAATCTGAATCTTGGGGTTGGAGGCCTCCAGCTGTGGCTGCTACAGGCCTTCCTCAATACTGCCATCAAAGCAGGCCATTGTGAAAGAGCGTTAGGGAAAGCCTACTGTGTTTGCCCTGGAGTTAGGGAACGATGGGCCGGCACCGGCTTCTTAACCACGCATTACTGAAGTGGCTGCACTTGCTATGGTACATTATGCAACAGAGCAAAGGGAGGCATGGGATAAGACATGGCATAAAGACAGACTAGAATGAGGCGCTTCGGAAACAGAGGGTGGAAGGGCATGTCCATTCTGTACCATGATCCCCTTAGTGGTTCTTTGGGCTACCTTGATAGCTCACTTTGGTAAAGAATCTGCCTGCAATGCAGGAGACCCCAGTTCGATTCCTGGGTCAGGAAGATCCCCCAGAGAAGGGATAGGCACTACCCACTCCAGTATTCTTGCACTTTCCTGCGGCTCAGCTGGTAAAGCATCTGCCTGCAATGAGGGAGACCTGGGTTCAATCCCTGGGTTGGGAAAATCCCCTGGAGAAGGGAAAGGCTACCCACTCCAGTATTCTGGCCATGGAAAATTCCATGGACTATATAGTCCATGGGGTTGCAAAGTGTCGGACACAACTGAGCAAATTCCATTAGTGGTTCTTCTGGCTCTACATGAAGAAGCACACATGATAAAGAGAGAAGCAATAGTTTGGGACTATCCCTACTTGTTTAGATGGTTAAGAATCTGCCTGCAATGCCGGAGACCTGGGTTTGATCCTTGGGTTGGGAAGATCCCCTGGAGAAGGGAATGGCAACCCACTCTCGTATTCTTGCCTGAAGAATTCCATGGACAGAGGGGCCTGGTGGGCTACAGTCCATGGTGGTCTCAAAGAATTAGACAGGATTGAGTGACTCACTTTCTTCCAAGTGACTAATAGTCAGACAAGGCAGCAGCCAGTAGAGTGCCAGGCACAGACTGAGGGGGCTGGAGGCAACGCTGCTCATCAGGAAGAAACCCCTGATGAGGAGCCTGGGTGAAGCTGGACACTGTCTCCTCCACAACTAAGCTCATCATCAACAGAGACCACAAGCATCAGACAAAACCAGCCTGGCCACAGCAAGGCCAGAGATGCTTCCAGATGACTCACAGACAGGCAGACTCCCTCCTCTTCTTATCGCCCATGTCATTATGCCCTCTGATCCATGAAGCCAGACCCAGAAAAGAGGGAGGGAGAAAAATCTCACAGTCAAACCACACTCAGCCAAGCTCAGCTCCCTCTCCCTTTCCTCCACGGTGATGGATGGAAGGCACAATCAGAGAGCAGACAGAACAGACTGTCTCGTCACTCAGGATAAAAAGCTGACCTACACTGTAGGGAGGAGAAGATGTTAACTTGGGCACAAGATGGTAGTTTCAGCTGTAATGAAACTGCAATCATTTAAAGTAACCAGAAATAAAAGGAATGGAAAAATAAAGGCCAGAGATGTCAATCAGTACAGGAAAGAACAGATAAAAAGAGAGTATGTTTAAACATAAAAAATAAGCTTTAAAATTAATACCCCACAGCTTGTAGATTACTCAATAGACTCCTTACTGTGGTAGGATATTTAATTAACAGTTACATAGTTAAGTCTCACGACAATTATGAGACAAAAATTGTATTATACTCACTTGACAGAAAAGTAAATTGAACAAAAGAGGGGTAAGTTTCTCAGATTTCAGTGATTAAGATGGGATTTAAAACCAGGTCCATTTAGCTCTAAAATATATGCTTTTTTTCTTCCAATCATCTTACTTTCCCAGACTTTCGTGTTGATGGGAGAGCTGGTCTTTCAAGTTTAGAAAACCCTTTTGGCTGTGTGCTAAGTGTTAGTAGTAGAATAAATGATATCTAAAAGGATACATTACAGTAGCAACATTATAAACAGTAACAGTGGGCCATTAAATGGAGAACTAGAAATAAGGTGACTAGGAGATCTGACAGCATGCAGGAGATCTCAAAATGTGGGCAAAATACTACGGCAGTGCCTAAATGGGTAAAGGTGATAGAGTGTGGCAAACTGCATTTTCCAAAGATTAACAGAGCAGTATCCTCAGATAGGGGCTGCCCAGGTGGTCGAGTGGTAAAGGACCCACCTGCCAATGTAGGAGACACAGGGGACCCGGGTTCGATCTTCGGGTTGGGAAGATCCCTGGAGGAGGAAGAGGCAACCCATTCCAGTATTCTTTATTCTTCAATGAGAGGTGGAGACTACGTCCCATCTCCTGAACCTGTGTGGGCCTTTGTGACTGCTTTGACCAACAGATTATGGCTCAAGTAGTTCTGAGATTGTGTCATGTTCTCTTGGCACATTTGGTTTTGGAAGCCTCCCACCATGCTGTGAGTAAGCCTAATCAGCCTTGGAGAGAGTCAGGTAGAGAAAAACTAAAGACCCCAGTCCATCACCCTGGATTAGCTCCCAAAGCCAGCATTAGGTCAGCAATGTACATGACCCAACTTGATAGTGAATCCTCATTGTACAAAATGAAGCTTAATTTGGTAAAATAGAGAAAATAATTGTTCCTCTACTCTTTTAAGTTCTAGGCTGAGAACCCTAAGAATATAAATATTAATAGAAGAAAAACAAACAGGTTTAAAAACATATATACCTCCTATATGGGCTTCCCTGGTGGTTCAGTGGTAAAGAATCCACCTGTCAAGCAGGAGATGTAGGTTTGATCTCTGGGTTGGGAAGATCCCCTGGAGGGGGAAATAACAACCTACTCCATTATTCTTGCCTGGGAAATCCCATGGACAGAGGAGCCTGGCGGGCGATAGTCCAGGGGTCACAGAGAGTCAGACACGGCTTAGTGGCTAAACGGCCACCACCACCACAACTCCTACATGCACGAAAGATTCCCAGGAAAACTGAGTAACTCCCTAAGTGGCCGAAGCCACCACCTTAAAAACCATCTCCAGCTAAAGATAGCTGAAATAATTTGAGGGTGGGAGAGCCCAGTTATGGGAGGTTACTAGGAAAAGCACAGTGAAGAATCAAGCTATAATGTAGATCCAAATCATAATTTTCTACATTGATAAGAGTGTCTAGATGCCAAGAGTCCTCCTTCTCTTCCTGGTACATATAGGGAGACACCCTTACAGAGATTTCCCTAATAACTGTAAACGTTTCCCACAAAACAGTGACTTCTCAGCTTTCAGAGCTTCTTCCAGGTTGCTATTTCTAAAAATAATCAGCCTAAAACAATCCTTATGACAAACAGGCATATTTGGGGCGGCAAATTTCACTCCCTTCAACTCCTATAAATATTTCTTTGTTATTTTTTAAAGGCCTTCTAACATGGCTTATAATAAATGGAAACAGTGACAGATTTTATTTTCTTGGGCTCCAAAATCACTCCAGATGATGACTGCAGCCATGAAAGAAAGAAGAAAAGTTTCTTGAAAAAAAAAAGCTATGACAAATCTAGACAGTGTACTTAAAAGAAAAGACATCACTTTGCTGACAAAGGTCTGTCTAGTCAAAGCTATGGTTTTTCTTTTTTTTTTTCCATTTATTTTTATTAGTTGGAGGCTAATTACTTCACAACATTGCAGTGGGTTTTGTCATACATTGACATGAATCAGCCATGGATTTACATGTATTCCGCATCCCGGTCCCCCCCTCCCACCTCCCTCTCCACCCGATTCCTCTGGGTCTTCCCAGTGCACCAGGCCCAAGCACTTGTCTCATGCATCCCACCTGGGCTGGTGATCTGTTTCACTATAGATAATATACATGCTGGGTTTTTCTAGTAGTAATGTATGGATGTGAGAGCTGGACCATAGAGAAGGCTGAGTGTCAAAGAACTGATGTTTTTGAATTGTGGTGCTGGAGAAGATTCTTGAGAGTCCCTTGGACTGCAAGGAGATCAAACTAGTCAATCTTCAAGGAAATCAGCCCTGAATATTCATTGGAAGGACTCATGCCTAAGCTGAAGCTCCAATACTTTGACCACCTGTTGCGAAGAGTCAACTCATTAGAAAATATCCTGATGCTGGGAAAGATTGAAGATGGGACAAGAAGGGGGTGAAAAAGGATGAGATGGCCAGATAGCGTTGTCAACTCAACAGACATGAGTTTGAGCAAACTCCAGGAGATAGTGAAAGACAGGGAAGCCTGGCATGGTGCAGTCCATGGGGTCACAACTTAGTCAGACACAACTTAGCGACTAAACATCAACAGTAAGTATTGGTTAAGCCATACCATGCAAATATTCTCAGCTATGTGCAAGGACAAGCTGAGACTAAATGACAGGCATATGTGTTAACCTCAGTGTATGACCATTCATCGTCAAGCTATGAAATTAAAACTCTGTATTTAACTGGCAATCAAGAAAAAACAAAAACAATTTTGTTTTTTGAGGAGCCATTCCTGCAAAACCTTACCAGAACTCTAGATTTATACAGCATGTTAATACTTCTCATTTTGTCAAGACTAGAAAGTTTGAGAATGGTTTGTTTCATAGTAATAAATAAGTGATACAGAAATCCCATCACAGAAAGTGGACAAGAGGAACTGGACTCTTGTCTCTCACTGTAGGGGTGAACTCATGACAGGACCCTAGCCTGGAAGAAGTGGCTTATGAAGCAGAACTTCAGAAGTGAGGAGCAAGATAGATCATCTGTTTTTAGACTATGGGTAAAAAATGGGGACTTAGACCCAGGAATCAAGGTATTATATAAGCTAATTAGTAGGTACTCAGTTAGGGCAGGTTTAACAAATCTGACTTGATGTTCAAACAGGTAACTGGCCTCAGATGCAGAAATAAGCAGGGGTTATTCTGAGGGACTGGAAACTAAGGCACACATTTATAAAGTTTTGTACCAGACCACAGGTGTCATTTCAAGATTTTAGTACCAGCATGGCAAATGAGTTCCAACTTCCAGACATCTCTGATTTATTAGTAGTGGTTGCCTAGAGTAATATATTGAGAAAGACTGTGAGATAGCGTCTGGGCTCAGCAGGAATGACTAGGAAGACTGATTAATGATGTCTTTCACCAGCGCAATAAAAGCTACGTGACATGCATGCCACGTGTTTCCTAACCCTGTGTTAAATGTGACTAATTGCTACATTGTCAGTAGGGCCCCCTTCACAGGACCCAGCATAAAAACAAATGCAAAATATCTTTGTTGTCTTGTACAGTAGCAGATGTGTTTCCCACAAATTGAGGAACAGGTCTGCAGTCAAGATGAGTGTTAAATTGGTATTCTGAACTAATTTGTAGTATGACCTTGAGCAAGGCACTTGATTTCTTTTCCTCTTTTTTTTTTTTGTAGGACAAGAATATATTATAAGATCCTCCTAACAAGGTTGCTATGAGGGTGAATAAGAGAACACGATGTTTTGTAGAATATGAAGCCTACAAGCCTGTGTTTAGTTATTAAGACCTATTTTATTATGGCACATCCTTTTCCTACTTTGACCAAACCTGGAAGTCATATTTGTTCCAACCCTTTCACTCTCTGTATCTAATCCATCACAAGTACTTTTTGATCCTTCCAAATAAAGCAAAAGTCCTTTCCTTTCTGTTCCCACCAAGGTCTCCCCCTTTCCTTTCTTACTTGGCTGTTGCTATTAGTCTCTAAGTCGTGTCCAGCTCTTTTGTGACCCTATGGACTAAAGCCCACCAGGCTCCTCTGTCCATGGGATTTCCCAGACAAAAACACTTGAGTGGGGTGCCATTTCCTTCTCCAGGGGATCTTCCCAACCCAGGGATCAAACCCTCATCTCCTTCATTGGCAGGCCAATTCTTTACCACTGAGCCACCATGGAAGACTCCTTTCTTATTACCTATTACATATATTATAACACTGTTCTTAGAATTGGTGTGTTTTCTTTGCTAACGTGGTTATCTACCATTGGATGAGGCTAGAGGTATGAAAAAGTCAAGTCAGAACAAACGATGGAGGAGAACTGGGTAGAGAGACCTAGGAATAGGTAAACAGACCTACAGACCAGGAACTGAACAGAACAGATCATAACCAGGGGTCCAAGTGCTAAAAGTCCAGAAATAAAAATCTATTAATATTAATAGAAATCTAGAAATAGAGTGGGAATCAGAAGTCTATGGTCTGGAATCCAGATTAGAGTTTGGCCAGCAGGAGTCAAAACGCGGGGACAGCTAGAGACACAGGGCATTTTAATAAATCCACATTGTTATCAAGAATTTCTGATATCTGCTTCCCCCAAAGTTGCCTTTCTGAGTTTCTCTGTTCTACTCAGAGCAATTTATTTTTATGTTTTTTTTAATATTGATTTCCATATACAAATTATCTTAAGAAAGGGTGATTTGAAGTTAAAAACCTGGAAAGCCACCATCCTACATGAGTCTTCCTGTATAATTAAATAGGTCTGCTTGCTACTTCTCAAACATTCAGTACACTTTTCCATCTCTACTTATAAGGTGCTCTCTGACCCAGCTTCAGACCCATGTCCTAACTCCCTTCTAGCCTGCCCTACTGAAATCTCCATTGTTTAAGACCTAGCTCGTAGGGCTCCTATTCTGAATTAACACCTGGAGGGACTTCTCTCTCTCTTTCCTTACAATGTTTTTAATATTACCTATTTAGCAATCATCACACATCATCCCCAGGTGTCTTGTACAAATGTATATACCTGATTTCTTCACACTAGATCACAAGCTAACTCTCAAAGGATATCAAGAATGATATGCATGCTTTTTATATTTCTTACTGCAGTTTACCTATCATATTGGGCCTTTTAATAGTTTTAAATAAATATAAAATTGATTGAAAACATTTTTTGCTGTAAATGGATTCCACTGATTCTAGAATTAACAGCTGGAAAAAATGAAGAGCACATTAATTTTCATCATGTACAAAAAACACTCAGATGGATCATTTCTTTAATCACAAAACAAGCACCAGGCCTCAAAGGGTATTTCTGTAATCCTGTGTGTTAGGTTTAGAATTTTTTTCACTACTTGGATGATTTCAAGCCATAATTTTTAAAAGCAGCAATTTTCCCATGCACAGAAAATTTCTATCACCTATTCCATCTCTTAGATAAAATTAATCGTTTTTATTTCACAATGCCAAAGAATTTTCAAAGACATCCTATCCTTTTCTAACTTCAACTGCAGAGATAGTGTTTCATCTAACTTGTGTGAAAGTTAGTTAATTTAATATGAAAAATCAAATTAATAAGAGATAATACACAGAAATCAGCTCTGCATGATTATTTTATTTGAATACATATTGTGGAAGTCTAAGTTCCTTAGTAAGTAAAAGAGAATAGAAACCATATTGATCTCTGAGGAAGTAGAAAGAGAAAGAAAACTCTTTAGTGGTGAAAAATTTGTATGACTTCAGTGGAACTGAGGGAATATTCTTGCCTCCCAATTTATATATCACAGTCTAGAATCATAACTGGTCTCAAATTAATTTACCATTCTCTTTGTAACCTGTATTTCTTGGTTGACTAGGTGATAATCTCTTGACTTCATGTTTGCTAAGGAAGTGTATCCACTCTACACAACCTTCCAATCTACTGGTAATGAACATGAAGGAGAGATACAAGTACCAAGATATGTCTCATATAAAGTGTATAGATCAATATTTAAGAAATAGTGAAGATAACAGAACATCAGGACAACTCAGGAAGAAGGTAGAAGAAAGATCAAACATAAGTGAAAAGACATAGTCCCATAGTGCTCTTTTGAAACTTTTCATTTGAAAAGGGCAAGACCTAAAATGAACTTGGAAAAGTTCTTTTGGTGTAAACAGATTTACAGCAAACGTTTCTTTCTTTGAGTACAACTTGAAACATGGCATTGAGGACTTTTATGTCATGGGTAACCCAGACATTAATGGCATGTGCCTCATGATTCCTCTAGCCCAAGAATCTCAATGATAAATTTTTTTAACTTTCTGTTTTATATTGGTGTGTAGCCAGTTAAAATTGTTGTGCTAGTTCCAGATGAGCAGCAAAGGAACTCAGGCATACATACACATCTATCTGTTCTCCCCCAGACTTCCCTCCTATCCAGGCTGCCACGTGACGTTGAGCAGAGTTCCCTCTTCACGCAGTAGGATCTTGTTGGTTATCCATTTTAAACACAGCAGTGTAGATCCCAAACTCTGTATCACTTGCCCCATTCTTCCCCACTGGCAATCCTAAGTTCATTCTTTAAGTCTGTGAGTCTGTTTCTGTTTTGTAAATAAGTTCATTTCTATCATTTCTTTTTAGATCCCACATATAAGTGATGTCACATTTCCCCTTCTCTGTCTGACAATCTCTAGGTCCATTCATGTTGCTGCAAACGGCATGATTTCATTCTGTTTAATGGCTGAGAAACATTCCATGGTATTGTGTATATGTACTACATCTTCTTTATTTCTCTGTCGATAGACATTCAGGTTGCTTCCATGCCTTCATTATTGTAACAGAGCTTTAATGAACACTGGGGTGCATGTATCCTTTCGGATCAGGTTTTTCTCCATATATATGCCCAGGGGTGGAATTGCAGGGTTATTTCACAGCTCTATTTTTAGTTTTTAAGGAACCTCCATACTGTTCTCCAGAGTGGCTGTACCAATTTACATTCCCACCAACAGTTTAGGACAGTTCCCTTCTCTCTACACCCTCTCCAGCATTTATCGTGTGTGGATTTTTTTTGATGATAGCCACTTTGACTGGTGTGAAGCGGCATCTCATCGTAGTTTTGATTTGCATTTCAATGCTATTTTGCTTCGTACCAAACATTAAGGCTGAACAGGGATCTGGTCACCTTAACAGAAACTAACTTTAGGGAGATAATAGTGGTATCTAGAAGGTTAAAGGTAAAAAGGATACTTAACTATCAGAATAATTTGCTAATCAGAACAAATTCTGGGTATGAATAACTTGGCCAAACTAGTGTATAACAGCTTCGCCTGCTGACCACACAGGAGTGATTTTTTTCCCCATCACCTCCAGTGCCATTAACATCACCATCATATTAGCTGTCACAAAGAGATCTTTGTATAATAAACAAAAGCCTTTTGAAAATTAGAAGACTATTGTATTTGCTTGCTCTACAGAGAAGAAAGATCTAGTTAGAATTGAAAAACTATGGGCTATATCCTCTTCCACAATCAAGACCTCTGCTCCACCAAGTTAGGATTTTCCTGTGACCTTGCAGGAGTTCTGTAGGTGTGGGGATCTGTAAAACTTAGGATGAACTCTATAAAAAGCACCACAGACCTTCCCAAAGCCTTTGTTCTGTTGATTATCCTCCAGCACAAATAAAATCTGGTTTGGATTATTGCTGGCTATTTCAGTGATAATAAAATTGGCCAGATGACCAATTCATTACTGGTAATAAACATTGGCCTTCATGTCTAGGGGCCCCAGGAAAAAAAATGTGGCAGGACAAATGAGTATTAGGAAGTCAGTCTGAAAGTAAGGCAACAAAGCCTGTTACTTTCAATGATGCTCTTTTCCTTTCATTTCCTTTTCTTTGTTTTCTTTTCTTTCCTTTTCATTAGTATTAAAATGATCAAGGGAAAGACCAAAGACAAGGTCATAAGCAGATGTCTAATACATAATCAACACAGCTGCAAGACTGGAGGGTGCAATACAGTAAAAAAATTTTAAAAAATAGGACAATCACAGAAGGATAATCATTAGGAGGGTGATGCAAATTTGACTCCTCCAAAAGGTTTTCTTCACTGAAGTATTTTTGAAATCCAATTCTAAAGAGGTATGGATGCCATGATTACTTCTGTGAGGAAATTCACTTAAAACAAATGTCCTAATATCTATCTGTGATTAAAACAGGCCTAAAGCATGCTTTGGTGAATAGCTGATTCTAGTGACAGAATTTAACACTTTTTAATAACAACTCACTAAAACAGTAAGAATTAGGGACACAGTATATAGAAAGAGTGCTGAAAGAAAGATGACAAGATATCTATGTGAGTCAATTCCACAGAACTCTGGAGTAGAAAGAGATTCATCTTTTCAATCTGTCTGCTAACACAGAAATCTCTTCAAAATATTCATGACAGGCAGTTATCTGGGGTCTTAACTGTATCTGGGGTCATTAACTGTAACTGGATAATGAGCTCATTCATTTTTGATACAGTTCTATCTAATTGTTCCTTCATAAACTGACTTTAAGCCAGTTTCCTTGACCCCCCCATTCATGGTCTCCAGTTGTACCCAATAATTTAATCTACTCTTTGGCCTGAGGTATGTTTATTTATGTTCAGAGCTAAGTACTTACTATTGTAAACCTTGGGCCAGTTACCTAACTTCTCTGTCCCTTAGCCTGCTCATCCTTTAAATGGAGATAATAATAAGGTTGTTGGAAGTACTAAATGAATGAATACATGTAAAGTACTTAGAATACTACCTGACAAACGACAGGCATTCAATAGATGTTTGTTGAAATGATTTAAGGACATTTGACAACTACACAAAGATGACAGTGATATCTAACATGTTGGGAAGCATATTTACAATTCTAAAAGATTTGATTAGGCTATGGCAGCCAAACAAAACTCAATATTAAACTTAGCAGTAATAAATTTTAAAAAATATTCTATACCAGAAGAATGTTTCTTTTAAAACACTGCTTTAACATATAACGAAAGTAAACAGCCTTTAATAGTAATAGACATGAAAAGACCTGGAAAGTTTCTTGATCACAAAACCAGTGTGACCCAAGAGTATGACTTGGCTATCTAAAAGTGCAGAGCAGAAAGAGCATATTTAAGAAGATATAAAATTGTATGTGACAGTATGCTGTTGTTTAGTTGTGAAGTCCTGCTTAACTCTCTGCGAAGCCATGGACTCTAGCCTGCCAGGCTCCTCTATCCATGGGATTTTTCCAAGCAAGGATGCTGGAGTGTATTGCCAATTCCTTTTCCAGGGGATCTTCCCAACACCGGAATTGAACCCACATCTTCTGCATTGGAAGGTGGATTCTTTATTATTGAGCCACCAGGAAAGCCCAAGTGACAGTGTACTAACATATATATTAGTGAACACACATATATTTACACATATGTAATAAATGTAACATTTATATATACATATAATGAAGGGGAGCAGAATATACTACCTTAAAATGTATCACTTTAACACATGGATTATTTTGAGCTGAGGGCACTCTACATGCAGCAAACTCAGAAAACACATTTATCTCTCTAATTTACTCTCAATTCAACTTCCATAAATTCTTAAGAATTTAGATAAGAGGCTTGGCACAGAAAAAGAACTATTAACAGAAATAACTTCCCTGCCTACCAGGGAAAACATCTGATTATCAAACATACACTCTTCTTATCATCCCATTAACTGCTCTCCTTCCCTATGAAGTCTCAGGCCCAATCTAGTCCTTAATACAAAAGGACATATAAATTTCAATTGCCTTTCTGCCTTCGAGTTTCATATTTCTATGGGACTCCTATACCTACAAATTAAATTTGGTTATATCTTATTAACCTTTCCTATGTCAATTTAATTATTAGACCAGCCAAACAACCTAGAAAGAAAGAATAAAAATCAAACCTTATAATAATTTTATATATTTAGGTATAGATAAATATATAGACATAAAGGTAGAGATATGTTTTTAGAGTATACGAGTACATATAACCAATATATGGAAAAATACTCACAATCAATCAGAGTGGTTAGTTTTGGAGAGTGAGTAGGGTTGACAGACTCAAACACTGCATTGTAAATTCTTCAACCATCTGAAGCTATGAATATATATCAACATAAATTTTATAAGGATTAAAAACATAACTGAAATGCAGTCTTCAGTTCAGTTCAGTTTAGTTGCTCGGTTGTGTCCAACTCTTTGCGACCCCAAGGATGACAGCACGCTAGGTCTCCCTGCCCATCACCAACTCCTGGAGTTTATTCAAACTCATGTCCACTGAGTCAGTGATGCCATCCAATCATCTCATCTCTTGTTGTCCCCCTCTCCTCCTGCCTTCAGTCTTTCCCAGCATTAAGGGTCTTTTCAAATGAGTCAGTTCTTCACATCAGGTGGCCAACATACTGGAGTTTTAGCTTCAGCAGCAGTCCTTCCAATGAATATTCAGGACTGATCTCCTTTAGGATGGACTGGCTGGATCTCCTTGCAATCCAAGGGATTCTCAAGAGTCTCCTCCAACACCACAGTTCAAAAGCATCAATTCTTTGGTGCTCAGCTTTCTCTACAGTCCAACTCTTACATCCCTATGTGACTACTGGAAAAACCATAGCTTTGTCTAGATGGACCTTTGTTGGCAAAGTAATGTCTCTGCTTTTTAATATGCTGTCTAAGTTGGTCATAACTTTTCTTTCAAGGAGTAAGTGTCTTTTAATTTCATGGCTACAGTCACCAGCTGCAGTGATTTTGGAACCCCCCCCCAAAAATAAAGTCTGTCACTGTTTCGACTATTTCCCCATCTATTTGCCATGAAGTGATGGGACCAGATGCCATGATCTTAGTTTTCTGAATGTTGAGTTTTAAGCCAACTTTTTCACTCTCCTCTTTCACTTTCATCAAGAGACTCTTGTTCTTCTTCACTTTCTGGCATAAGGTTGGTGTCATCTGTATATCTGAGGTTATTGATATTTCTCCCGGCAACCTTGATTCCAGCTTGTGCTTCATCCAGCCCAGCATTTCTCATGATGTACTCTGCATATAAGTTAAATAAGCAGGGTGACAATATGCAGCCTTGATGTACTCCTTTCCCTATTTGGAACCAGTCTGTTGTTCCATGTCCAGTTCTAACTGTTGCTTCCTGACCTGCATACAGATTTCTCAAGAGGCAGGTGAGGTGGTCTGGTATTTCTATATCTTGAAGAATTTCCCACAGTTTATTGTTATCCACACAGTCAAAGGCTTTGGCATAGTCAATAAAGCAGAAATAGATGTTTTACTGGAACTCTCTTGCTTTTTCAATGATCCAACAGATGTTGGCAATTTGATCTCTGGTTCCTCTGCCTTTTCTAAATCTAGCTTGAACATCTGTAAGTTCACAGTTCACATCTTTGGCTTGGCTTGGAGAATTTTGAGCATTACTTTACTAGTGTGTGAGATGAGTGCAATTGTGTGGCAGCTTGAATATTCTTTTGGCACTGCCTTTCTTTTGGATTGGAATGAAATGCAGTCTAAGTCTGTATTAATGGAAGTAAATACTATATTTTTATCTATATGCTATATATTGTAGTAGGCCATGTGTTCTTACTCTTTTTCATGCCATTCAGCACTCTGGTTAAGTGTACTTTTTCTCAGAATGATGATTTTAAGTGCAGAAAATAAAATACAGAGGATTACAAAGGGAATTATATTAAATTCATTATCAGAATGTTAACAATAACATTGTGTTTAATTCATATATAATCTAGTAGTGGATACAATAACACCAAAATTTAATTTTAAAATAGAGATTAGTTAAATTTCAAATACCTCTAATAATAATAATGATACAAAATTCTATGTGGTTTCTATTAGTTACAGAGTCACAAGTATTGCTAATCCCACTGCAGTTTCTTACCTACATTTGTAACTGAAGGAAGTGCTAATTTTTAGTTAGAAATTAGCTTTTGATGGAGGAAGGAGAAATGGTTTATCAATACTGATTCATTTTGTACACTGCCTTTTTTACAGAAAAGACAAGACTAAGGACATAGAAAATCAGGTTTATATATACTTTTTTTTCCCTCACCTAAGTTCTCACCAGACTCTGGATTGATGATACACATATACCAAAAAGATGTGGCTTAATGAGGTTATCTTATTCTTGTGAGAACATTAAAGGGTAGAAATACTCTAGAGGGAGACATAAAGCAGAGCAAAGGGTCTGGAAATCATGTCAAGTGAGGATGCTTAGCCTACAGAAGAACACAGACTAATAACTGCCTTCAAACAATAACAAAGAACATTTTCATGGGCCCAGTGCTGTTCTCAGCACTAGTGCATTTACTCGCATTCTGCAGGCCAGGACTTCTCCCTAATCCTTTATGTAATCATCCAGTTTCTTCTCAGAAGAATGGACCTCAGGGACATTACCACTGGAGTAGTTAACCAACTTAGCTTTTTCTCTTATTTGATCAATTCATTTCAGTGCAACACCTAGTTATTAAGTTCATACTCTGCATGTGAAAGAGACTAGGGTCTGTCAAGGACAATAAGAGAGAGGAGAAAGAAAGGGAGAGACAGAGAGAGAGAGAGAGAAAGAGAATATGAAAGACAGATATTTGGTCTTTGCTTATCTTTCAGGAGATTACATTTGGGGCATGAGAAGAGAAAGGCAGAATATTTGGTTTATCAATAAAGATTCATGTGTACAAAGCTTTTTTCCAGAAAGGTAAAACTAAGCACATAGAAAACCAGGTTTATATATACTTTCAGATACATCAGGCATATTATAAATTCCATAATCATCAAGAGCATACATTCATAATGAAATCTAATGAAATACAGTCTAACAACAGGATAGATTATTGAGAATCAGAACTCTTCCATAAAATCCCCATTGCTGTAATAGAGATAAAAACAGACTGATGCAAACCCTGAGATGAGGGGATGACAAATTTGGCCTGGAACAGATGAGAGAAGGGGACATTTCACTCGGCCTTGAGGGATGAGTAACATTTCAGCTAATGAACATGAAGGGAAATATTCGCCTTCTGGGCTGATGAAAGACTAGGCAGGGAGTCATGGACATTCTTCCTGGGAATGGCAGTCTGATTCAGCAGCAGCACTAGCTGAGTGGGCTGGGGCAAAGCGCAGAGAATAATATAGGATACAGCTCTAAAACTTGAGTGGCAGCACCCTGTGGCTGACTTGTAACCACCTCCTAAGAAGTGCGGGTTTTATCTTAGCAGAAATGGGAGTCACAGAAGACTATTAAGATGAGAATTCAAATGAACAGGTTGGTTTTATGAAGAGAACTCTGGCAGTTAGATGAAATACAACATATGCCAGATTATAAAGAATAAATGTAGGAAAATCTGTTAAGAAGTTAATACGAGAGTCCAGGTAAAAGGACTCGACTAAAAAGATGAGATGAATTAATGATAGTTTAATAGCAGCTCTGGTTGGATTTATAATTCTAAATGATCTGGAGGTTTTAAATCTTTCTTATTCCCCATCAAAGCCTGCACTATCACAGAGATGTCATGTTGCCCCTATGTAAAGGCACATGCATGCACACACACACACGCATGCTCACACATGCAGACACATTGGTATAATATAAAGAAAAAGACCATCCCCCAAAGCACTTGGATAACTTGATTAAATTTGACTTAATTTTCTTATTTTTAGTGAAGGTCTTAAGCAGTACAGGAAGTGGAGGAAGCAGAGGGAAAGGGTTGAATTTCTTTCAGAAATAAGTTAATTGGCTTCCCTGGTGGTTCAGCAGTAAAGAATCTGCCTGCCAATGTAGGAGATGCGGGTTCGATCCCTGGGCTGGGAAGATCCCTTAGAGAAGGAAATGGCAAACCGATCCAGTATTCTTGCCTGGGAAATCCCATGGACAGAGGAGCCTGGAGGGTTATAGTCCATGGGTATGTAATGCCTGGGTAGTAAGTAGCAGAGATCAGACTTAAGAAAACGACAGTCAGAAATGTTCATCAAAACCTAAATCAAAACTTAAAAGGAAGAGATAAATATGGATTGGTGTAAGGGAGATGGGATTAGATCAAGAATGAAAAAGGAAACAGCAGAAACCAATAAAGCCATAATGGATGACAGATACAGATGAATGAAAGAGGATGCATGGATGACTAGAAGAGAAGGAAAAAGAAAACTACAGTAAATGAAGTCATGCTCATCTTTCACCCAGTGACTCCTCATGACAGAACCAGGACACATTCCCAGGGACATTTCTGTTTCTTCTACAATTTAACGAATCAGTGAGAACAACTTCAGCCTCAATGTAGACTTTAACTTTACATTTATTATTTCACTATTCTCTTCCACATAAATAGGTTTAAAAAAAAAAAAAAGGTTTAAATGAATTTTGGAGCACCCAACTTGAAAGGAGTCTATAAAAGGAAAGGGAGGTCTCATGACATTTTCTTTCTAATTTAGCTTACTCTATGTTATGCTTTTGGTTTTTTTTCTCAAGTTTAATTTCGAAACTCTTTGACTTGCTCATGTTAACTGAAAAGCTTTTAGTTAATTTAAATTTGATTTTTTGGAAATTATTTTCAATTTAGCAGTAAATTAATATCAATAAAGAAAAGCAGTTGGAGTTGTCAAGGTGTTAAAAGGAAACCGTTCTTATTAGCATTTCCTTTCATATTTATCTGAATAATGAAAACAAATGCATTGTTTCCCTGCACTTAGTACTTCACTGCTAATGACATTTTTCTTTACCTATTCAGCTTTTTTAAAATAAATATCTCATAGACCTTGTTGAAATTATTTCTTACTGTAACAAAGACAAAAGAAATGTTACTCAGAATTTAGACCAATGGTCCAACTCAGTTCAATAATTCCTGAGCAGATAGAGTATATTACTTTAGGAAGCATGCATGCGAGGGTATACTCAGTTGTTTCAATCATGTTGGACTCGTTGTGACCTCATGAACTGTCGCCCACCAGGCTCCTCTGTCTGTGGGTTTCTGCAGGCAAGAATACTGGAGTGGGTTGCCATGCCCTCCTCCGGGGGATCTTCCCAACCCAGGGATCGAACCTGCGTCTCTGCACTACGGGCAGATTCTTTACTGCTGAGCCACTGGGGAAGTCCCTTTATGAAGCATATATTTTATTTTATTATCTCGACAGAACCACAGAACTTTACCTATCTTCCCTAGCAAGGTGTCTTGGGATGGTATGAACTTTCCTCCACTCCCACCACCCACACAGGAATTTTCCAGAAAATAAGCCACTGGCTCACATGCTTAACAAAAAAATGTTAGCTAGATTCCACATAATAATAAAAAAGACAAATGTATCCATGTTGGAATACTGACCCAGCCATGCCCTACCAGTAAGTCTCCACATCTTTCTCCCCTTTCTACCCCAAGAACTCTAGTCCACACGGCATTGCCCAAGTCAGGATTTCACCATAGCCTACTCACAGAGGAATGATTCTTCCCATTAGCACTGACACATTCTGATTAAACGACCTCTTATGTTTTATTCTAATTATCTGTTTATGGGGCTGTCCAATCTCTCTCTTAAACATCTGGACACTGAAAAAGGTCATCTTCTGATGCCAGAAAGAATGCGCCAGCTCTGCATGAGCTGCTGGCCTTTAAGTTTAAACAGTTTCTGTACTTCCACAAGCACACACAACTTCTTATTTTTCATAGCTGTAAATAAATCTGCTGGAAATTCAAACCTCTGCTCCCAAAGCATAGATGGGCTGCTACAGTACAGCTCTGCTCTGAACTGTAACACGTGGCCTTTCCACTCAATCTGATATGCTGAAGCAGGCATACACCTTCAGTTCAGTTCAGTCGCTCAGTTGTGTCCAACTCTTTGAGACCCCGTGAATCGCAGCATGCCAGGCTTCCCTGTGCATCACCAACTCCCGGAGTCTACCCAAACCCATGCCCATTAAGTCAGTGATACCATCCAACCATCTCATCCTCAGTCGTCCCCTTCTCCTCCTGCCCCAAATCCCTCCCAGCATCAGGGTCTTTCCCAATGAGTCAACTCTTTGCATGAGGTGGCCAAAGTATTGGAGTTTCAGCTTCAGCATCAGTCCTTCCAAGGAACACTCAGGACTGATCTCCTTTAGGATGGACTGGTTGGATCTCCTTACAGTCCAACGGACTCTCAAGAGTCTTCTCCAACACCATAGTTCAAAAGCATCAATTTTTTTGGCACTCAGCTTTCTTCACAGTCCAACTCTCACATCCATACATGACCACTGGAAAAACCATAGCCTTAACCAGATGGACCTTTGTTGGCAAAGTAATGTCTCTGCTTTTTAATATGCTATCTAGGTTGGTCATAACTTTCCTTTCAAGGAGTAAGCGTCTTTTAATTTCATGGCTGCAGTCACCAGCGGCAGTGATTTTGGAGCCCAAAAAAATAAAGTCTGACACTGTTTCCACTGTCTCCCCATCTATTTCCCATGAGGTGATGGGACCAGATGCCATGATCTTAGTTTTCTGAATGTTAAGCTTTAAGTCAACTTTTTCACTCTCCTCTTTCACTTTCATCAAGAGGCTTTTTAGTTCCTCTTCACTTTCTGCCATAAGGGTGGTGTCATCTGCATATCTGAGGTTATTGATATTTCTCCCAGCAATCTTGATTCCAGCTAGTGCTTCATCCAGCCCAGCGTTTCTCATGATGTACTCTGCATATAAGTTAAATAAGCAGGGTGACAATATATAGCCTTGACGTATTCCTTTTCCTAATCGGCAATCCCCTTTAACATGCAGGAAAAAGCAACTTACTGACTAGCACTTTTTAACACTGGGGAACTTTGTGCAATCCTATAATTTAGTCCCAGAAGACAAGATCTCCATTAAAGGCCAAAATTATCCTTTAAAAGAAAAGTGTGCTTTCTGCAGTTGTATGTGTTAGTAGATGTTTTTGAACTATAAGATCAAGTTTCATAAATATATCTCCCTGTTCTTTCCTATGCTGTGTTTATTCTGTTTGTTCAAGCCAAGAGCTATAACATAAAAGGATGCTTTCTCAAGAGACTGAATGTTAGAAAGTCATGCATCTAAGCATACAGAATATTCAGTCTGCCAAGAACAGAATCAAAAATCTGAAAATGGTGTTTGATTTCCTGGTTAATAACATTTCAGAGTTTTCAGCCTACCCTTCCAGAGCAGAGCTAGATTCATAAACAGAGCAAAGTAACTCTAAGAAATGTGGTTGGGATAAAGGGGGATGTTGGGCAGAGTGTCAAACTGGCCTCCGTGCTGAGAATCAAGGTTGGAGATAGACAGTAGAAACTGCCTCCTTCCGTCCTATAAAACATTTTCCTTCAGTCATAAAATAACAGAGAAGAATGAATTAGGAAAACCAATTGAAGGTTATGAATATCTACAAGCCCAGTGACAGGTCGTTAGGGAAGTGAGAATTAGGGGATAGGATTTCCAGAAGAGCTATCTAGATTTAGATTTAAATGTACTAGAATTTACTATAAAGGCAGCTCAAGGTTGAGAGAAGAACAAAGAAACAATGTTCTATAAAACTACTGATATTCAGAAGAACAGAAGTAAAGTGAGCATGGCAGAAAAGAAGTTTGAAAGCCATCATTTGCCTTAAGTCAGAGGCATGTGTGGTCCAGAGACCCTAGGGACTCACAAGGTCAAAACTAGCTTCATAATTATACCAAGACACAATTTCCCTTTTTACAACCATTCTCTCATAAATATACAGTGGTGGTCTCCAAAAGCTATATGATATGTAATATCACAACAGACTGGGGCAGAAATAGATATGTGTATCCAACTGTCTTCCATTAGGTCAGACAATAAAAAGATCATCAAAATGCTATTCTTTTCATGTTTTTTACTTGCTTTAGAAAATAAGTAGAGCTGTTTTTTTATAATATATATGATTTCAAATGTGATTATTTACTAGTTATATTTTAAATTAATCAATAGATATTTCTAAAACCCCACAGTTTTGAACATGGTAAATATCAATATGGGGGTTCCCAGATCATGCAGTGGTAAAGAATCCACCTGCCAATGTAGGAGATGCAAGAGACTGGGTTTGATCCCTAGGTTGGGAAGATCCCCTGGAAGAGAAAATAGCAACCCACTTCAGTATTCTTGCTTGGAAAATTCCATGGACTGAGGAGTCTGGAGGGCTATAGTCCACGGGTTGCACAGACTCAGACACAACTGAGCATATCACAGCAGCAGCAAATATTGATATACATTATCCACACAGGCAAAAGCCCTGGGGTATCCTCAACAATTTTTAACATTCAAAAAGGTATGAAGACAAAAGGTTTAGGGACTATTGGTTTATATAATCTTTCCTATCTTAGTAAATGACTTTATTATTCTCCCAGTTGCTCAAGCTAAGAATCTTATAGGAATGTTTTATTCATTTCTTTTACTTATTTCCTTATATGCCAGTTCTCACCAAAGACTGTATGTTCAACCACCAAAATGTATCTCTAACCTGCTTTCATCTTTCTAGCTGCACTCCATCACCATAACCTGAGGCACAGGCTTCTCTGGAGTGGTAAGCGCACCTTTGCTGACATCCTTGCCTCTTGTCACTCTCTGATCCACTGTTTTACTCAACAAGGCAGTTTTATCCAACAGATGCTACAGTCACGGTGTCCAGGTCCTGAGAAACTTTCAAGAATGTGACACAATGGTGAAGACTTAAGAAAAATAATTACTGACTCAAAAATTTTTTAATACAGAAGATAAAAATTCATGTTTATTTTAAAGTCTAAAGATTGCTATGTCAACTAGAAACACAACACAATTAGTTATGGAAACTGCAAGTCACTCAGTCATGTCCAACTCTTTGCAATCCCATGGATATACAGTCCATGGAATTCTATAGGCCAGATTACTAGAGACGGTAGCCATTCCCTTCTCCAGGGGATCTTCCCAACCCAGGGGCGGAACCCAGGTCTCCTGCATTGTAGGTGAATTCTTTACCAGCTGAGCCACAAGGGAAGCCCAATTATAGAAAAGTTATATTTGATCAGGGATACAGGTGCAGTAAATATACATGATAAGAGGTGGGTAGCATCTCTAGGGGAAGCGTTTGGTTCATGCCTGTCTCCTCATCTTCATCTCATCTATCAGCAGTTTCATACTTACTGGGATCGAGCACCACAGATGAGGTTCTTGAACCTAGATCATGGCTAGTTCCTTCCCACCTCTGAACTTGGACACAGGCAGTTAGTTCCTTGAGTCCTTAATATTCTCTAAACTCCTTTCAGAATGCATGAATTTATCATCTTTCAGGTCTCAGAAGCTGCTTTTGTTTTTCAGAAAGCCTGTTCTTAGCCATTCTATTAAAAAAATGGCTTCCCTAAATTATCACTCTCAAATGTTTACTCTTTTACAGAACTTCTTACTACAGTCCTTTAATTATCTTATTTGCCTATAGTTTGCTTGATTATTGTCTATATCTTCCAACCAAATTTATCTTATTATAGGGCTGAAATTAGGAATGAAAGATATGTAAGTGTAGTGTGTAGCGGAGGGATAGAAAGTGGTACCATTAGTTGGGAAATATCATCTTTGAGCTGAAATAAACATACTTCTGGAATCCTGACCCTCTTCTGGAACACAAATTCCATCTCTCTGAGATATTTATGTCTATAAAGTTACTCTGGGATGAAATAAGAAATAATTATAGAAGAGAGACTCTTATTGACACTTGGTTGTTTTGGGAGTTATTTTTCTAAGAAATGTGATAATTAGATAGAAATTAATATTTTACTATGCTCCTAGTGAGATATAATGGTTGACTTATTTTTAAAGGAACATGGTAAATGCTAGTATGAAACTGAACTAAGACCACTAATGATAGCAGGGAGACAAATTCTGATTGTTTATTGTACTGTAGCTCCTCCAAATCCTATGAATATCTTTAGAAATTAAAATATATGCTGCACTTTAACATAAGGAGGCAGTCAGGGAATTCTCTCCAGACATTCAAAGTTCAAGAAATAATACTAGATTAAACAATGATAATAAATATTTGATCTTTATGATCTATAAAACTATCATTCATACAGTTCAACCTGAAAACAAAGCTTGTGTTCATAAATCATATTATTTGCAATTATTCTGACCTCAGAAGCATGGGTTTCTATGTATTTAAAAAAATCATTCAATAGTCTGTTCTGTACTTGTATTGTCCAGAAACTTTAATGATCATATAATCTAGGTCACAGTGGGTTTTGTCTTTGTTTTGTTGTTTTGTTTTGTTTTTTAAGCATCAATCAGGCTTGATTGATAGATCAAGATAGATCTCTTTTTCTAACGGCAAAGAGATAGAAAAGGGAAAATAAAAAGAGAGAAGAGAAGAAAGTGAGACAGGAGACACACTTTAAAAATCTGCATGAGAGAGAGAACAAAGAACAATAATTTAGAGAGGGTTAAGAGAATGAAGAGATAGAAAGATGGAGAGAGGAGGAGGGGAATGAGTAGGGAAAAAGAAGAGGGGGAAATGTAGAGGAGAGAATGAATTTATCTTTGCTCAGGAAATTATCTCTTTCTGAGAATATGCTGAACTGTAAGCAACTGTAAGCTCTCAATAAGCTTTGTTATCAGCATTGTTAGTGATGTCATCAGTTGTTCTTGCTGTTATATTCAACCTATTAAGAAAAAATGTATTTTTGCTTATGTTCTGTTTCCAAGCTTAGATCTATTGTTTCACTAATCTTAGACAAAAAGGGAAGGGTAGGAGGATGGAATTAGAAAGATCTGGGTTTAAGCTGCCAACTCTCCTTCTTACTGGCTACATTTGTTACAGCAAATAGGGCAGCAAACAGGGCAGCTATGCTTTTTTAAATTGCTGTATAATATTTACAATATTATACTAGTTTCAGGTGAACAACATAGTGACATCCTCCATTAAAAGTTATCATAAGATAATGATTATAATTCTCTACGCTACACAATGTATCTTTACTACTTACCTATTTCATACAGAGTAGTTTGTATCTTCCGGGACTTCCCTAGTGGCTAGATGGTAAAGCATCTGCCTTCAATGCGGGAGACCTGGGTTCAATGCTGGGTCGGGAAGATCCCCTGGAGAAGGCAATGGCACCCCTCTCCAGTACTCTTGCCTGGAAAATCCCATGGACGGAGGAGGCTGGGAGGCTACAGTCCACAGGGTTGCAAAGAGTCAGACATGACTTAGCGACTTCACTTTCACTTACTTTTGCATCCTGTAAGAAGGAAATGGCCAGTATTCTTGCCTGGAAAATCCCATGGACAGAGGAGCCTGGAAAGCTCATGGGGTTGGACAGAGTTGGACAAGACTTAGCGACTGAATAATAGCAACAAGTTTGCATCTTAGTCTCTTCTTCTCTAAGATAAATTTAATTATACAATCTACCTTAGTGATAAAATATCAGTGAATACTATGTACACATAGCAATATTAATATAAGCACCTTAGATTTAAAATAAATTTTTCTCCCTAAAGAAAACAACAGAAGAAAATAACCCAACATGAGAACAGTTGCAGTGTTACTGACTTGAAAGAATTTTTCAAGTTTTGGGTGAGAAGTTTTTACTGCTAGTACAATGGGAATGCACGCATTTATAAAATGTGTCATCTAAATATTCAGTACCGCATGTTATTTGTTATATTTAAAAGGCAAAATTACAGAACACTGTTCAGGTTACATCATGAACTGATCTTTTATAAGCACTGTCCATCCCTACTATCTGATGGAAATACTGCATTACATTCCAGGAGTATAAGCTCCTACCTACGCTTTACAGTCCCAAAAGGGCTTCCCTTGTGGCTCAGCTGGTAAAGAATCTGCCTGCAATGTGGGAGACCTGGGTTGGATCCCTGGGTTGGAAAGATACTCTGGAGGAGGGAAAGGCTACCCACCCCAGTATTCTTACCTAGAGAATTCCATGACTATACATGGGTCTATATTCCATGGGACTATACATGGACTATCCATGGGCCGCAAACAGTCGGACACAACTGAGTGACTTTCACTGCAGTTTCCAGTGCCAGAATTTCTTTCTGGACACAAAATGTCTCCCAGGTGGTTATATACATTTTTAGAAAGAAAGAAAGTAGACTTTTAGTATTATAGATTTCACATTCATAGCTTACATTTCAGGAGTGACCCCTAAATTCCAGGATATGGAGTCAGCTTGTCATTTTGCTGGGACATGGATTATTATTACAAGTACTTCAAGGCTGGAGGCACATTCAACATGGCTTTATTGTTCTCTCTTCATTATCATTTATTCATTTTATAGAGGAAGTCATAAGCTAAATAGGTATTCAAGAATCAGGATTGACACGTTCCCCCAGAGGGATTATTCACAAATGGTGAGGGAACACTGCGCATTAAAAAGTCAAGAATATTTGAAATCATTTGCCTCAAACAGGTCAGACCAACACATTTCCCTTCTTTAATGTACTCTTTACAGAGTGTTATCATTTTTGGTAGCAAAATAAGCCTCAAGAAAAAGGATGGAAATGATGTCCAGATGTTCTCTGAATTTCTCTAAACCAGGGGTCCAGGGGTAGTCATTGTAATAACACTACTGAACATTTTTTGGCATGAAAGTTTCATTATTTTTCCCTAATAAAAAGCTCTGACTCCTCTGTGAAAGCAAGGAACGAGTAAGTTCCTAACATCCAGATTTCCTTTGGGGTTAAAGTGGGAATAAAATAAGAATTGCCTTTCATTAAATTTTCTTATTATGTCTTATGAAAATTAATTACCCCTTGAACAAACCTGATGTAAAACAGTTATACATTCTATGTTTCCTATTTTCCACATAGCATCTTTTCAAAAAATTAATTATAGCCAATAGTTTCTATTCAAAGGGGAATAATTAAAAGCAGTGTGAGGAAATGAAGAGATAATGATGCCATCTTAAAATTAATTGAAGCATTTAAAAATTAACCGGCCTTTCTTAGAGTTTAATTTCTGATAAAATTTAATAGTTATATATATATATATATATCTATATATATGTGTATATATATATATATATATATATATATATATATATACACATAAGTATTCAATATTTATATTAAATCTGATTTAGGGTTTTATATTCTGAGAAATAATAATTAATAGATAATTTCTCTTATTTAAAAAAATCTTTCAATTTGTGTGAGACAAAATCAAATATTTCAGATCAAGAATTTCTTTAAATGGAAAACAATAAGCTTGAATGTGACTGTATGCTGTTTTGTCTATGTCTTATTTAATTCATATAGAGAGTATATCATGAGAAAAGCTGGGCTGGAAGAAGCACAGGCTGGAATCAAGATTGCTGGGAGAAATATCAATAACCTCAGATATGCAGATGACACCACACTTATGGCAGAAAGTCAAGAGGAACTAAAAAGCCTCTTGATGAAAGTGAAAGAGGAGAGTGAAAAAGTTGGCTTAAAGCTCAACATTCAGAAAACTAAGATCATGGCATCTGGTCCCATCACCTCATGGGAATAGATGGGGAGACAGTGGAAGCAGTGTCAGACTTTATTTTTTTGGGCTCCAAAATCACTGCAGATGGTGACTGCAGCCATGAAATTAAAAGATGCTTACTCCTTGAAAGGAAAGTTATGACCAACCTAGATAGCATATTAAACAGCAGAGACATTACTTTGCCAACAAAGGTCCGTCTAGTCAAGGCTATGATTTTTCCCGTGGTCATTTATGGATGTGAGAGTTGGACTGTGAAGAAAGCTGAGCACCAAAAAATTGATGCTTTAGAACTATGGTGTTGGAGAAGACTCTTGAGAGTCTCTTGGACTGCAAGGAGATCCAACCAGTCCATCCTAAAGGAGATCAGTCCTGGGTGTTCATTGGAAGGAATGATGCTGAAGTTGAAACTCCAGGACTTTGGCCACCTCATGTGAAGAGTTGAGTCATTGGAAAAGACCCTGATGCTGGGAAGGATTGGGGGCAGGAGGAGAAGGGGACCACAAAAGATGAGATGGCTGGATGTCATCACCGACTCAATGGACATAAGTTTGCGTAAACTCCGGGAGTTTGTGATGGACAGGGAGGCCTGGCATGCTGCGATTCATGGGGTCGCAAAGAGTTGGACATGACTGAGCAACTGAACTGAATTGAAGATCTTATTAAAGTCAGAGACAAAGTCCTTTGATATTCTCTAATTAAATTAGCCCACTAGTGGTATAGCATCCCCCTGATGACTTTTAGGGTTATAATGACAAGATTCCAGAAAATAATGTTACAGCTCCACACACACACACACACACACACACACACACACACACACACACGCCACCCATCAGAAATAATGACAAACTGTGGGCATAATCCTAGTTCTACACATGACAGTTCATAGGCAGAAGGCTCAATGTGCATTTCCTCTTCTCATCCCACGGCTGGATGTCTATAGGGAATGAGTGGTACTTCCACGCTAGTGGAAGTGAATTTAAGGATACAGCACTCGTCCCCCTCATCCTTCCCCTGTAGTCAATATTCCTGATTCTTGTCCACTCAAGAACCTCTTAATATAAGCTGCGATGATCTATTCTTACTCTGTTTGAGTCAGTCACTCCCAAAATGGGTTAGAAGGATGCCAAGTAGAGATTAATTGATTTAGAATTGTTTAGTTATAAATCTAAACCTGCTCTGAAGTAACTTCTCCTGAGAGTATTGAATTTATTGCAGGTTCTGGGAACTTCTCTTTTCTGAAAGAATGTAAAGTAATAGGTGGAAATGCAGTTAACTTGAAAATGACCAAGTCACCTACCAGATAACACTGTAGCTAAAGACATAAACAAACATGACAAATAAGTAAGCCTGGGTAATTTCATCTATGATCACAGAATATTGAGGGATCCCTGGCTTTGCTTCCACCTTTATTCTTATTCCATGTTCTTTTCCAGTTTGCCCAGCCCCTGACCCAATGGTTTGGGTGACTGTCTCTGAACCCAATATATTCCTCATACTACGTTTGACTTCCCTGTTTCTATATTAAATGTGACATGCATAAGTCAGTTTTTGTTAGGTTAGGCTGCAGTAACAATGACTTACAAACACAAGGAAGTTTTTCATTCATATTACATGCTGGCTATTGGTTAGCAGTGTTTGGCTTCTCAAATGGTCTGAAGTCTAGGACAAAGAAAAAACAAAGACAAAAAAATGATCCATCTTATACACAGCTGTTTCCATGACAGAAAGGAAAAAAACATTGTCAAAACCATGCCAAGGCTCTCACAGCCTCTTCCTGGAATGCAGTCCCACAGCCACATGGTATTAACTACTTGGCCAAGCCAATGTTAGTGGGATGAGGAGGGGTGGAAGAGTAGTGAACAATGATGCCATCCACACCAGAAAGAGCCACTACGCTCAACTACTGACCATCTGCTGGCCCCTAGGGACTCCAAGACCAGACTTACAGGCCTTGGTGACCTGATAAGGAAACAGGTCTCATTACTGCCGATATGAAAGTAGCAATGTTTCATATCGAAGCTGAAGGCAGCCCTGACTCCCATAGATAAATGCCTTGACTTGAACCTTTTTTTTTTTTCCAGTTCAGTCAACGTTACATGGCAGATTTTTAATAGGAATCACAGGGTTTAATTTATGGCATGTCATTTCAGCTGAGCTACATGTGAGACTCATGGGCCGTGATGTCAGTTCCCGTTTATCTGTTATGATCATGTCTCTTCTTCCTTCCTGTGTTTCTCATCCCTGTGGAGCCTAGCCAAGCCCACAGCTCTGGTTGAAGTGATTTTCTATGCTGGAAGAAATCTCAAGAGTCACATGTCAAGACCAGAAAAAAACTAAATAATTAAGTTATATGATTCTCTTGTGCATTATTGCTCATCCGTTCAACTTCAAAACCTAATAAATGAACATTTACATATCCCTATATATTTGCCTAAACCTAGGTATTGTTTCCAGTATTCTTACCCTAGATAATCCCGTGGACAGAGGAGGCTGGTGGGCTGCTGTCCTTAGGGTTGCAGAGAGTCAGATGCGACTGAAGCGACTTAGCATGCATGCATGCATGTATTGTTTTGTTCTATGTAGACTGTAAGGATAGTTCAGACACTATAATCATCATTGTGAAATACGTATCATACGATTGAAATGGACAGTCATACTTCTCATAATACATTTCAACTTTTTTGTTTGGTCTGCTTCTAAAGAAAACAGTTTACCTCAACAAGACCCTTCACTTTCTGGTAGTCTGTAAAGTCCAAAGTTACATGAAGCATAGGATTGCAAAGCTTTTCTTTAATCCTTACATGCCAAGATGATACCATGAGAGTAAAAGGCCACAGAAAGACAGACTATTTGTACAATGTAAAATGAGATGGACATGTAGAAAAATATTCATACTAATATCTACAATAGTTGTGGTGATGGCTGTACAAGTCTGTGAAAAAACCAAAAAACATTTAATTATACAATTTACATAAGTGAATTATATGAAATATGAACCAACCTAGACAGCATATTAAAAAGCAGACCAGGACATGAAAGCAACCTAGATGCCCATCAGCAGATGAATGGATGAGGAAGCTGTGGTACATATACACCATGGAATATTACTCAGCCATTAAAAAGAATTCATTGGAATCAGTTCTAATGAGATGGATGAAACTGGAGCCCATTATACAGAGCGAAGTAAGCCAGAAAGATAAAGACCATTACAGTATACTAACACATATATATGGACTTTAGAAAGATGGTAACGATAACCCTATATGCAAAACAGAAAAAGAGACTCAGATGTATAGAACAGACTTGTGGACTCTGGGAGAAGGCGAGGGTGGGATGTTTCAATAGAAAAGCATCGAAACATGTATATTATCTAGGGTGAAACAGATCACCAGCCCAGGCTGGGTGCATGAGACAAGTGCTCGGGCCTGGTGCACTGGGAAGACCCAGAGGGATCGGGTGGAGAGGGAGGTGGGAGGGGGGACTGGGATGGGGAATACATGTAAATCCATGGCTAATTCATTTCAATGTATGACAAAAACCACTGCAATGACGTAAAGTAATTAGCCTCCAACTAATAAAAATAAATGGAAAAAAAAATAAAAATAAAAAGCAGAGACATTACTTTGCCAACAAAGGTCTGTCAAGTCAAGGCTATGGTTTTTCCAGTGGTCATGCATGGATGTGAGAGTTGGACTGTAAAGAAAGCTGAGCACAGAAGAATTGATGCTTTTGAACTGTGGTGTTGGAGAAGACACTTGAGAGTCTCTTGGACTGCAAGGAGATCCAACCAATCCATCCTAAAGGAGACCAGTCCTGGGTGTTCACTGGAAGGACTGATGCTGAAGCTGAAACTCCAATATTTTGGCCACCTGATGTGAAGAGCTGACTCATTGGAAAAGACCCTGATGCTAGGAAAGATTGAAGGCAGACGGAGAAGGGGATGACAGAGGATGAGATGGCTGGATGGCATCACCGACTCAATGGACATGAGTTTGAGTAAACGCTGGGAGTTGGTGATGGACAGGGAGGCCTGGTGTGCTGTGGTTCATGGGGTCACAAAGAATTGGACACGACTGAGTGACTGAACTGAACTGAACTGATGAATTATATTGCAATAAAGTTGTTAAAAATAAACCTATATGTTTTTACTCTGAATGCAGGTGCCTCCAACTAAGATTGTTTATACCTATCATAGATAAATATCATGTTATTAAAACCTCTCTCGTAACAATAGTCACCACTACTGGTGCCCAGTTTTATTTAAAGATGGCTTTTGAAACTTCCATTTCTTCCACTACCCCCTTGCGGGTGAATTTTTACCAGCAGATCCACCAGGGAAGCCCAACATGGGTAGGCCTCATCCCAGTCTAATGAGGGCCATAATAGAATAAAAAGGTAGATAAGGCTGTATGTGGGGACTTCTTAGTCTCCATAAATGTGTGAGGTAATTCCTGTAATTCTGTATATCTATATATCTACATCTGTATTTACTGATTCTATTTCTCTAATACAGTTCTTTACTTGCCAAAGCCAACATCTTCAATCTTTCCTTTTTATTGGAGTATAACTGCTTTACGATATGTGTTAGTGTTTGCTGTCTAATGAAGTGAATCAGCTCTGTGTACACATAGAGCCCCTGCCCTCGGACCTCCCCGCCCCTGCCTCCCATCCCGCCCCTCTAGGTCATCCCAGAGCACTGGGCTGTGCTCCCACGTGCTACACAGAGGCTTCCCACCAGCTGCCTATCTTACACATGGGAGTGTGTGTGCGTGCCGTGGGTTCAGTTGTTGCAGCCGCATCCGACTCTTTGTGACCCCATGGACTGTAGTCCACCAGGCTACTCCATCCACAGGATTCTCCAGGCAAGAATACCGGAGAGGGTTTCCATGCCCGCCTCCAGGGGATCTTCCTGACCCAGAGATCGAACACACATCTCCTGCATCTTCCGCATCATAGGCATATTCTTTACTGCTGAGCCACTGGGGGAGCCTCACATACGGAGGTGTACATATAGCAAGTCTTTTTTCGGCTAAACTTCAGGTTGTGTGAGGTTCTGTGCACTCAGAAGAGTTCAGAAATAAGGCAGAGGGGACAAGGGAAAGAGCAAGGGAAGAAACTCCTACCCCACAGTGCTGTCTCCCTTCTCTGAATTCTACCTGCCCCTACAACTCTCATCTCCCAGCTCCACACTCTATAGACATTCCCGGCCTTTTGTTCATCTTCAAAGACCATGATTGTTCTGATCACCAAACAGTGACGTAGTTCTAATTATACACAGATTTCTGAAAATGAAGTTAGAAATTCCAGAGCTATTCCCAGTTCCCCTTATGTGCTGTGGGAATCTGTCCATAGGGCGTCTCAATTCTCTGGGCTTGAAGAGCAGTTTAACAATGTCTCCATTTCAGTTACGTTCACCTTATATTGTTATTGTTCCTCCGTCTTTGGAAAATGAAGTCCTTCATGGCAGAAGCCATGCTGTATTCCTGTCTCCCCAGTGTCTCATAGAGTGCCTAACTCATAGAAGATGCATTGTATAAACTTGCTGAATATACTTCCAACTACCACATGACTGGTTTCAAAATCCCACCTTGTGTCATCCCCCTTTTCTTTAATCCTTCACCCGCCCCCTTCCCAGGCATCTGAATACCATTTTCCTTTCAATCATTTTTCCCAGTGATACTTCCAAGTTTAGACCTTAGCCCATGAACAAATTACTGTATTCTTACACCTCCCCAAGTTCTGCATACTGCAAATAAATAATGAACAGAACAAAACCTTAAATTTGCATAGCCTTCATTTTTTGTTAAATTGATATAAATTGACTCTACTTGTCTTCATTGCAATCATTTTTTAAAAAAATTTTATTGCATAGTTGATTTACAATGTTGTGTTAATTTCTGCTGTATAGCAAAAGTGACTCTTTTTTACATACATACATATATATATATATATATATATATATATACTTGTTTTCATATTCTTTTCCATTGTGATTTATCCTAAGACATCGTATATAGTTGCCTGTGTTGTACAGTATGATCTTATTGTTTATTCATCCTATATACAATAGTGTGTATATGCTAATCCCAAATTCCCCAACCTTCCCTCCCCCATCTCCCTTCCCCCTTGGCAATCACAAGTGTGCACTCTATGTCTGTGAGTATGTTTCTGTTTTGTAAGTTTATTTGTGTCATATTTTAGATTCCACATATAAGTGATATCATATGGTATTTGTCTTTCTCTTTCCGACATTTCACTGATAATGATTTCACTGATGATTCACTGATAATTTCCGTGATAATCTCTAAGTCCATCCATGTTACTGTAAATGGCATAACTTCATTTATAATCCTTTCAAAATAGCATCGAGAGATCAGGAAACTGATGCAATAAGAGAAACATGATTTACGGGGAATTTCTACAGTACTTTTTTGCAAAGTTGAGATCTAAATAGTCATATGCAGGTCACACTAGTTGTTCTTTACATAACATTGTTTTGCTTGATTCTTCCCCCCATTCTAAGCATAAGGCAGAAAATATATTTAGGGAATAATGAAGGGAAAAAAAAAAAAAGAACAACTCAAAATCCACACCAGGGTTTTTATGTTTAAATTTTCACCACCACCAATGGGTAAATTTGGTCAAAAATATCTTTTAGCCCCTACTTTAAATTAAAAAAAAAAAAATTTTAATTTTATTCATTTGGCCATGGTGCATGGCATGGCCAGGGGTTCTTCCACCAGGGGTTGAACCCCTACCCCCTGCAGGGGAAGTACGGAGTCTTAACCACTAAGCCACCAAGAAGTTCCAATGTAGCGCTTCCAATTTTAAAACTGTACTTTTTAAAAACACACCGAGCAAAACACTTCTGCTCGATGGTTTAGCAATTTTCACTTTAAAACTGCATAAATTGGGCTTAATAAAAAAAAAAAAACAACTTTGCATAGCAAATTGCAAACACTTAAGGCAGCTCTTTTCCTCCCTGTTGTAAGTAAATCAGTCCCTGGTGCAATACAGAATCTGGCATGTGAAAAGCCAGCCTGTGGCTCTGTGTGTATACCACACAACCCAGAAGAACACCACCTGTGTTAACTAAAATGCAGCCATTCCAAGTTACCACTGCAATTCAAAATAGGATCTGCATTGGATGAAGAAATCTTTCTAACTGTAGAGTGAATCAGACAATGAAAACTGATCTAATAGTATCACATGGCCTTTACATCTAAGCCCACATACCGCACGGTGCATAAGTAACAGAGAAAGCTGGGATGTCTACACTGCTGAGCTGCCTCATTATTTCTCTGAGAGGGTAGATAGATAATAGCCAAGTCGCAGGATCTGGCCTCTAGGCCTTCACACTCACACGAGTTCCGCAGCTTTGGAGTACTCATCCCCTTCTCCTTCTCACCCTCCCCTCCTCTTTACTTTAACTTCTAACTGTCCCTTAGCCCTCAGCTTCGATCACAATCTCCCTAACCTATTACCATGTCTGGGTTAGGCCAGTTTCTTATCCATGCCCAGAGCACTCTGTACTCTTTCTTGTTTCACTGTTGATCACAGTGTTCTGTAATTTGCTGGTCTATTTTTTTTTTTCTTTTCAATCTTCTCCTAGGTTATAACAGTGAAGCCTTTGTTATTTTGCCTGTGCTAATACACACCACCTAGCACATTTCTGGGTACCCAGTAAGAGTTTAGTAAATGCTCACCGAATGCATGAACCAGTGCTTGTAAGTGGTCCTACAGTTCGCTTTCCAAACTGTTCCTTCCTTAAAGGAATACTGACACTTGATTCAGCAGAAATTTGACTTTCTACATCTGGTTTCTTCTTACAATTATGATACACATTACATGAGCCATTTTTTCAGCAGTTTCAAAACAGTAGTAAGCCAGGTATAGAAAAAGATAATGTCAGCAATTTAAAAACTGTGGTCTAATAGATATAACCTAGACATCCTGTTGGGTAATAATAAATTGACTACTACTAATAGTCAGGTGAAGGCATTTAGCTGAGTGGAGAGCAAAAATGCATATCCTGGTTCAATACAAGGGTTGATCCCTGCGACAGTGCTGCTCTTGTATTGGGTACATGTGTGCATGCTAAGTCACTTTGGTCATGTCCAACTCTTTGTGTGACTGCATGGACAATAGCTCGCCAGTTTCTCTGTACAAGAGATTTCCAAGACAAAATTACTGGCGTGGGTTGCCATGCCCTCCCCCATCTTTTGGGTACACACATTCCTTAATACAATTAACTCCTGCCTGACACCCTCTCATCCAGTCACCTGCTGTCTGCAATTGGACTGGACCATGTAACTATTTCTGGCCAATGAACTATAGATAAATATGACATGCGTTGACTCCAGTTCACGCCTGAAGCAGTTCATTGCCAGTCTGAGAATCTCCAGCTCCATCTTTGTCCTGCCACTTCCACCAATGACCTTCCAGAGGATGGAGTGCATATGAACCAGAGTATTAGAACAAGGTCAATAGAGAACGAACTTCCTGCCAGTGTCCATGAACAAGAAGCACAGTATCAGTTAGAAATAACCTGTTGTTACAGGTCTGTTGCTAGTTACTATGCCTTAACCTAGCCTACACTGACTTACTGAATTCCTCTTTGTGCCCTTGTCTGAATACGTTCACCCAGTGTAACTGGTTCTGGGAAGAGAGGAAACCCAACTGTCCATTTTGCATATATGTCAGAGATGGATTTGATTATGTCTTTAAGGACAGTCACAGGGTGCACATCTCTGCAAGCACTTACAGTCATAAATGACATGTTTGTGTTTACTGACTTGTCTTTTGCCCCCAGCTAAAGCATGAGCTTCCTGAGGCAGGACAGAAGTCTCTTTGAATGTCTCCCAAAGGAGTTCCATTAAGGATATTCCCCACCAAAAAACCTCAAAATCCACAAACTCAGAAGTCCCAGAAGTAATGATGTATCTCCTGAGGGAGTCATACTAATAGAGATCTTAAACAATTAGCAAAATGCTAACCCAATTCTCACTTGGTATATCAGGTTCTCACTGCTTCTGTAACAAATTACCATAAATTTAGTGACTTAAACAATACACATTTATTAACTTAGCGTCAGAAATTTGAAATGGATATCACTGGGCTAAAAGCAAGCTGTTAAGTGTGATGTTCCTCCTGGAAGTTCTAGGAAAGAGTCTTCTTCTATATTTCCGTTCCAGCTTCTAGAGACCTCTACATTCCCTGAATCACGACCCCTCTCACCATCTTCAAAGCCAGCAAACTGCGATGGAGTTCTTCTCACGCTCCCGCCTCTCTGCTTCTATCTCTTCTGCCCCCTTCTTCTACTATAACCATCCTTGTGATTATACTGAGCCTACCCAGATAATCCCCCTATTTTATAGGGGGATTTATAATAGCAGGACAATCCCCCTATTTTAAAGTCAGCTGATTAGCAATCTTAAAGCCACCCACAACATTAATTCCTCTATGCCATGGAACATGGAGAAGGAAATGGCAACCCACTCCAGTATTCTTTCCAGGGAGAACCTCATGGACGGAGGAGCCTGGCAGGCTGCAGTCCATGGGGTCACAAGACGTTGGACATGACTTAGCGACTCAACAACAACAGATGGAACTAAGAAATTCATAAATTTCAGTGATTAGGATGTGGACATCTCTGGAGGGGGTCATTATTCTACTTACCATCTTGAATTTAACCTGCAGACTCACTGGAGGGCATTTGTGGTCTCTCAGTCTTATATCTGAAGTAACACAATAGCCATTGCCTTATTTACTATTTATTATTTATATATTAAACTATATCTTCTATAGTCTATAAATACCCTCTATGAGATAGATAATTCTGATTCTCATTTATAGGGTGAGAAACACATTGAAAGAAAGCCAAACCATTTCTAGTTTTTGAGGCTTCTATAACAGCAAACCATGAAAAATTATAGGGCTTTAATTATTTACATTGAATCAATTAATCATTTTTAACAATAAAAATGTGTGAAGGTATATCTAATCACATTTGAAGATAATAGCAAAGGTTTATAAACTTTAGAAAAGACAATTAAATTTTCCTACACCATGAGTCTGAGCAAGCTCCAGGAGTTGGTGATGGACAGGGAGGCCTGGTGTGCTGCAGTCCACTGGGTTGAAAAGAGTTGGACATGACTAAGCAACTTAACTGAACACCAGGTACAGCATAAAAGCTATATAACTTAACAAATCATGAAGGTTTCTCCTGCAAGCTTGGCTTCTAATTGCTGAGAAAAGATTCAAGAAACTGAGGAAAGATTGATAAAAGTACCCACACAACACCAATACTCCTCAAGAGCACAGAAAGAGATAAAGAGCAGATGCTGGAGTTACTAATACATTATTTTATTTTATCATTCATGGACAGGGGAAGATTTTGGAAATGAATAAGCATATCTAAATGCTAAGATCAGTTCTTCACTATGGATCACAAGCTGTAGGATCAGGGCGATATAAATGCATATATTAAGTAATGATGGGTCATCCAAGGGCCTCCTTTCCAGTCAATATTCATAAAGCCTTGACAATTCAGAAGGGAAGCTTTGAGCATGCATTTTCCCTCAAAGTATATATTAATATTTAACAAGTACTAATGAGTATTGAACTAGAAGTTTTGAAATGGCACCAGAACATATCTTCCAAAAGGCAAGAAGTGTCATAGTTCAGGGATTAGGAGATATTAATTACACACATACACACTTAAAAATATAAACCCTCAGTTATTGAGCTTCTGTCCTGGGGAAGGAACTACAGTATAAATAAATCATTGGTACTACCATGATATTATTTTTTTAATATAAGTTACATATTAAGATCCAAAAGAAATGTACTGATATTCCTAATGTGAGGTTGTCTTGAATAATAAGACATGTCCACAAGGAGCAGAAGAGATTGTTTCCACATATCACTCTCCTACCAGTTGGTTGTCCAACTTTTCCAAGCAGATACAGTCCCTTTCAGCCTAACGAACAAAATGTCTGTATGCCTGCAAAACAATAGTACTGGTCCTCATTTATCTAGTACTGTCTTCTTAAGGAAAGATGTGAATAATTATGTGTGTGGTGACCAGGGCTGTAATTACTGTTTCCATTTCTCAGAGAAGGAAGTTGGGTCTCTGAGGGGATGCAGGCTGCTGAGCAGGTGTGTCGCAGACCTGGGACCATATGGTTCCCACCTCTTGTTCTGTGCTCATTCTAAAACTATCTTGTGTCCAAGACGGCAACTTGTTTACAAATGCTGTTCAAATTAAACTATCATTATTGTGACATCCACATCTTTGTGCATGGAAGATACAGGAGAGGTTCCTCTGGGGAATGAGAGGTGGGGCTGGAGGCTAATAAAGACTCTCGGAAACTCCAGGTGTGTGTTAGTCAGGCTTATGTGCACAATCATATCTTATCTTCACTCAAACTTGAAAAAAATTCACCACTCTTCAAATCTTGACATGAATTAAGATTTCTGTCAATAGCATGACATGAAGAAATGAGACTAGGTGTCAGATATTAAAGTATTCAACAGTTATGGATTAGAATACAATGCAGCTTAGTGATTAAGAACACATGCTCCAGAGACATCTGGGGTTTAAACCAAGCTCTTAATATCCCCTACTAGTATCACCTAAGCCACAATTTCCTCTCTTGAAAAAGAGAAAAAATAATATGCATGGCTGCCTCATGAGGTGAAGTTTAATAGTCAGTTTTTCTCAGCTGGGGACAATCCTTCCCATCAAGGGCCATGTGGCAATGATGGAAGACATTTCATCCATTGCCACTTGGGAGAAGGTGTTACTGGCATCTACTGGAGAAGGAACAAGAATGATGCTAAAAGTACTACAGCGCCCTAGAGGACAGCACGTATGTGTGCTCGGTCACTCAGCCTGTCTGATTCTGCGACCCCATGAACTGTAGCTCGCCAGGCTCCTCTATCTGCGAGATGTCCCAGGAAAGAAAAGTGGAGCGGGTCGCCATTGTCTCTTCCAGGGGATCTTCCCTACGCAGGGATCAAACCGAAGTCTCCTGCATTGGCAGATGGGTTTTCTACTGCTGAGCCAGCAGGGAAGCCCAGTAGTGCCGAAATCAAGACACTTCAATCTAAACTCATGTTTCACAAGTGCTCAAAATTGTTATCTATCATTCCAATTACTAAACAGCCTAGTACCAGTTATCAGGCTATGAGTCAATGATCCAAAGTTGGCTAAGGTATAGCTCTGCCCTTGAGGGGCCCATTACTTGAAACTTTTAAGTGTAAATAATTACTATGAAATACCTTGCACTCATAGTGTCATCATTTGCAAAGCAATAGCAAGGGTGAATATATGAGTTCTATTTTGAGGAACTGGGGAAAGCTCCACAGAGAATAAAATATTTCTCCTGGGCCTTTAAATATGATAGGAATTTGACAGTTAGAAAATGGATAGAAAGGTTGTTGGTGGGAAGGTTATATGTCTGTGTAGGGGAAAGATGTTGGAGCATCAAAAATGTTATAGAAATAAAAGGTATAACATTTCAAATTCTAATAAAAATGACTTCGGAGTTTGTCATGTTCAAGATATGATGACTACATTAGAATGAGCAAAGAATATATTAGGATATGGGTATGATTCTACAGCATATTATGGGCTGCAAAGAGAGACTGGAAAAAGAACAGGAGAGAATCCAAGCATAATCCTAAAGCAACATAGTGGTTGGGGGTGGGAGGGGGATAATGAAACAGAGGGAGGATTAAGAGAATGTTCAGAGGTACAATCAGCAGAATTTAGCTAAAAACCGAAAGTTAGGACCACAGCTGCCTTAAACACTGGGCCATGGGACCCCTGTACTAGACAGCCCAGTAACAGACATCATTAGAAAACTATGAGATAGTATGAAAGAATAAAAAAAAAGCAAAACTGGTATTTTGAGAGAAATTATACCTGTATCACAGAATAATAGACTGGTCCATATAGGAAAAGGAGTACATCAAGGCTGTATATTGTCACCCTGCTTATTTAACTTATATACAGAGTACATCATGTGAAATGCTGGGTTGGATGCCGGAATCAAGATTGCCAGGAGAAATATTAATAATAGCTATACGCAGATGACACCACCCTTACGGCAGAATGTGAAGAAGAACTAAAGAGCCTCTTGATGAAAATGAAAGAGGAGAGTGAAAAAGTTGGTTTAAAGCTCAACATTCAGAAAAATAAGATCATGGCATCTGGTCCCATCACTTCATGGCAAATAGATGGGGAAACAAATGGAGATAGTGAGAGATTTTATTTTTTTGGCTCCAAAATCACTGTAGATGGTGACTGCAGCCATGAAATTAAAGATGCTTGCTCCTTGGAAGAAAAGCTATGACCAACCTAGACAAAATATTAAAAAGCAGAGACATTACTGACCAAGGTCTTTCTAGTCAAAGCTGTGGGTTTTCCAGTAGTCATGTATAGATGTGACAGTTGGACTATAAAGAGAGCTGAGCGCCAAAGAATTGATGCTTTTGAACTGTGATGTTGGAAAAGACTCTTGAGAGTCCCTTGGACTGCAAGGAGATCAAACTAGTCAATCCTAAAGGAAATCAGTCCAGAGAGTTCATTGGAAGGACTGATGCTGAAGCTGAAACTCCAATACTTTGGCCACCTGATGCGAAGAACTGACTCACTGGAAAAAACCCTATTGCTTGGAAAGATTGAAGGTGGAAGGAGAAGGGGACAACAGAGGATGAGATGGTTGGATGGCATCACCAACTCAATGGACATGAGTTTGAGCAAGCTCCAGGAGTTGGTGATAGACAGGGAAGCCTGGCATACGGCAGTTCATGGGGTCACAAAGATTTGGACATGACTGAGAGACTGAACTGAACTGAATGCCTGTATCAGTGTCTTTGTACTAAGATTATTGGCAAATGAGTTTATAGGTTGAAAATAGAACATCGGTAATTGATAAAAGCAATGTTATATGGGTTGCAATATAAACTCTTGACCTTGGATGGAAATAAGTATGCAGTACTGGGCTTTCCTGGTGGGTCCAATGGTAAACAATATGCCTGCAAAGCAGGAGATCTGAGTCTGTTCCCTGAGTCAGGCAGATCCCCTGGAGAAGGGAATGGCAATCCACTTCAGTATTCTTGGCTGGAGAATCCCATGGACAGGGGAGTCTGGTGGGCTACAGCCCATGAGGTCACAGAGCGTCAGACACAGCTGAGTGACTAAGCACTCACACCATTCACTGGCCATGGTCTTAATGCATGTTTTATTGTTGTTCACCAGCTAAGTCATGTCTGCCTCTTTGCAGCCCATAAACTGCAGCACGCCAGGCTCTCTGTCCTCCATCATCTTCTGGAGTTCGGTCAAATTCATGACCATTGAGTCTCATTTTATGCAGATAAATAAGAATAAAGCTGTGTCTGCAAGTCCTTCACTAGGAATTTAAGTTATCTATTTTTTGTATATCAAATGATGCTTGAGGTTTTAGGCAAAATCCAGTTGATGACTGTTCTCAATTAAATCAAGAATAAATAGTGATATATCCAATCCTATAACTTCAATGTTATCAGATACTAAAAAGAATTGTTTGTTGCTAATACTTGCAAATTCAACCTTAAGATTCTTTGGCACAAAGAATTAACAAAGCCACATATTGGAGTCAGTAACAGAAAACTGTTTCTGGAACTTATTAAATATTTTTTAATTACTAAATTGCAAAATATACATATATATACATATATGTATATGTGTATATATATATATATATATATATATAAATTACTTCTAAATGAATAGAGGACCAAAATCAGTATATGATAAGTAACTCTATTTTAAAGTATAACTACTAATGGAATTGTGAATGATATTAAAATATAAATCCACCCATGCTACTGACCAGGTTTTGGGACTGACTGTATAGTCTTGAATTTCCTTCCAAGATTAATAAACAGCAGCTATTTAGTTGGTGCACTTCACTATCACTACGTTTTCCAAGGTGATTTTTAAAAATCGCCTGATTGATCTGATGCAGCCTATTTGAAATCCTCCAAGGAAGTGAATAGGAAGCAGAAAACTGTCGCAATGCAAAAGGACAGTAGAACGCACTCTTCACTACAGGATTAAAAGACAGGCGAATGGGTTTTGAAAAACAGCTATCCTTAATACTGTGTTGGAAAGCTGTTGTAATGAAAAATGGCAGCAGAGAAATGCAGCCTTAAATAGAAACCATGTGTTTATGTACATTTTGCTTTTATCACAAATATACCTGGGTCTTATATTCATAAAACGAAGATATCGTAAATTTACCTTATATGAACACTTAATGATCGTGTTCATATAAGGTAAATTTACGATATTTTCATTTAAATATGTATATTCATTTAAATATATATATATATTTAAAAATACAGCCTGCATGCTGTTCATTTTCAAGTATTTTAGTTATTTAAATATTTCCTCTCACTGCTGGAAAGTTTATGATTCATATTATATATGCCACAGAAAACATAACAAGATCGGTGTCCCAGACACGCACATACAAGCAATCCCTTTAACTTTTTATTTTTTCATGAGAAGAAACCATTCAGTGGTTGACTTTACCCTGGGTCCCTGCGTCGGTCACCCCCTGTCCCACACACCACTGGGACAGGGTGACTGGATCCCGAGTCCCAGACTGGTTAAGGCAATCCTGCTTTGCTCTCGCACCTTAGGGATCAACCACTTTCGTTCCTTCCTCCAATCTCTGACTATTTTGCCTAGGGCAATATTCTAGCTTTCTCGCTGGACTGCACAGAAGAATCCTAGGCAGAAGCAGAGTTAAAGTACCTCCTTCTAACATTCAAAATACATAAAGAACTTATGAAATTCAATATCTAGAAAAAAAAATAAAATTGGGTAGAAGACCTGCATAGCATTTTTTTTCCCCAAAGAAGACATACAGATGGCTAACAGGTACATGAGAAGATCAAAACCACAATGGGATATCACCTTATGCCTGTCAGAATGGATATCGTAAAACAAACAAACAAACAAGAAATAACAAGTTTTGGAAAGGATGTAGGCAAAAGGGAACCATCCTGCACTGTTGGTGGAAATGTAAACTTGTACAGCCACTGTGGAAAACAGTACAAGAGTCTCTCAAAAAATTAAAAAGAGAACTGTTATATTATCCAGAAATTCAACACCTAGGTATGGATCAGAAGAAAACAAAAACACCAATTCAAAAAGGTATATGCATCTCAATGTTCACTGAAACTATTTATACTAACCAAGATAAGAAAGCAACCTCAATGCCCAAAGACAGATGCAAGGATAAATAGAGGCAGTGTATATATATGTATGTGTGTCTGTGTATATATATATATATATATATGCACAAAAGAATATTATTCAGCCATAAAAAAGAAATCTCACCATTTGAGACAATAATAATGGAACTAAATGGCATTATACTTAGTGAAACAAGTCAGAGAAAGACAAATATGTATATTTTCACTTACATGTGAAATCTAAACAGCAAAATAAACAACAAATAAAACAGAAACAGATTCACAGAACAGAGAACAAACCAGTGATTTCCAGGGGGTATTCATGAACTAGATGGAGGGGATTGAGAGTTACAAACTACCAGTTATTAAATAAAAGGTCACAAAAATCTAACACACAGCACAGGGAATGTAGTCATAACTTTGTATGGTATGTGATGTATAAAAATATCAAATCACTATGTTGTACAACTGAAACTAATAATATTGTAAGTGAACTTTACTTCAGTTCAATATAAATAAACAAAGCATTCTCTTTTGGGTTTTGATCAGGATTGAAACAAGGGAACTGGGGGGAGCAAATATATAATATGGTTACTTGGAGACAGACCAAGAGCTATGAAGCAGCCTAGCAATCTTCTGCTAGGTTTGGGGGATGGAACCGATTTTAACCGTTTCAATGAATGGGAGGCATAACAGCAATAGCAACAGTCCAGCACTCTTGAGGGGAAAAGCATTTTGTTGTAATAAGAAAAGTGGTTTGATTTCTATGAAGATTTTGTGCTTTACCTCTAACATTTTCTGCTTTCTGATCTCCTTTACAGATTATACATGAGCACCCTCTTTGTGGCAGGAACTATATTTCTCATTGCAAATGATATAATTAAATAATGAGCCCTTCCATCATGAAACTTACAGTCAAGTAGGGGAAGCTAATATTAAACAATAACTTGATAAATAAAGACATTACAAACTATGATGGTGCTGTGTATGTTGTGAGACTAGATATCAGAGAGGGCTTACCTATACTGTTCCCAAAGAAATGATATTTGACCTGATGAGTAAAGGATGAGCAGGAATTAACTAGGAGAGCAGGTGAGAGTAGAGAATTCTGAATAGATGGATTCACTTCTGCAAACGTCCTGAGACTGAGACAAGAAGCATAAAGAACTGAAAATAAATCACTGTGACTAGCACCCAGGGAAAGCCTGGAGGCAGGCAGTGGTAAATTTTAGGTCACATAAAAGATCTTGGTCATTAACTCTGGGACACATGGGGAATTACTGGAGCTTTTTAAGGAGGGGAATAAAATAATCAGATTGACACCTTAAGTAAAACAGATAAAGTTAGAGCACTTGGGAGGCTATTGCAATAATCCACAGGATGATGTTACCCTGGGTAAACTGGTGATGGTAAAAATACAGTGAAGATGAAGATGGATTTAAGAAACTTACAGGAGATTATTTGATAATAGGTTTTTGGTGATGGGAGAAGAGAGAGAGTGGATCAAAGGTTATCTCTAAATTTCAGCTTACACATCTGTACAGTTATTAGTTTTCAGAAAGAAAAAATTTCTCTTTTGGTTTTTTTTTTTTTTTTTTTTTTTTTTTGGATGAAGGGCAGAATTCAGGGGAGGTGCTTCTGCACTCTAGTATCAATATGTTGATTTAGAGATAATTTTAAGGGCTTCCCTTGTAGCTAAGCTGGTGAAGAATCTGCCTGCAATGCAGGAGACCCCGGTTTGATTCCTGGGTCAGGTAGATCCCCTGGAGAAGGAATAAGCTACCCACTCCAGTATTCTTGGGCTTTCCTGGTGGCTCAGCTGGTAAAGAATCTGCTCGTAATGCAGGAGACGTGGGTTCGATCCCTGGCTTGGGAAGATCCCTTGGAGAAGGGGACAGCTACCCACTCTAATATTCTGGCCTGGAGAATTCCATGGACTATATCCACGAGGTCACAAAGAGCTGGACACGACAGAGTGACTTTCACTTTAAGTCATCTAAGGAGATCTGTCCAGGATTTTATTAGCTACTTGGATTTGCAAAAGAGAAGTCTAAGCCTAAGATTAAAATCTGTGTATTACTGTCATGGAAGTAGGAACTGGAGCCCTTGTAACAGAAAGAATTTCCCAGAGAAACTTGAAAAAAATCAGTGGAGCCTAGAACTGAATCTTGATTAATTCTGATATTCAAAAACCAGGTTACAACAACCAAAAGAATCAGGATCAGTAATTTTTGAGCTCTTATTATGTGCTACTGAAGCCCTTGCTGTAGCCTATGTAATGTTCATAAAAACCTTATGAGGAAATTGTTATTCTTCTATTTTGCAGGTGAGAAAACTGCAATACACTGAGGATGTGTGACCAGATGAAGGACACACACACAGCTACAGAACGGTAGGAACAGGCGTCAAATCCAGGCAGTTTGATTTGAGAACACATCTTTCTAACTACTATAATCTGCCAGGTTCTTTTTTTTCTCCACTGCTGTTTTAATTTTTGTTGTCATTTTTAAATTGTGTATATGCAGACTTCTTTTTTCATTGCAGAAAAAATTGCTTTACAATGTGTTCATTTCTGCTCTACAACAATGTGAATCAACTATATGTATACGTACACCTCCTTCCTCGTGAGCCCCCCTCCCTCCTCACCCCCATCCTGCCCATCTAGGTCATCCCAGAGCGCTGAGCTGAGCTCCCTGCGCCGTACTTAGGAAAACTGACAAAACAGACTTAGCTGGGCATGTGAGAAGTTCAACTCACATTCATATTTGTCCTCTCCATCTGAACTATGCAATGCCGCAATTACTAGCTACATGGTGACTTTCTGAGCACTTGAAATATGGATTCCCTGGTGTCTCAGACTGTAAAGAATCTGCCTTCAATCCCTGTGTTGGGAAGCTCCCCTGGAGAAGGAAATGGCAACTCACTCCAGCATTCTTGCCTGGAGAATCCCATGGCCAGAGGAGCCTGGCATACTATAGTAAATAGGGTTGCCGAGGTGGACATGACTGGGTGACTAAGTGACTATCACTTTCATTTTCTTTCAAACTGAGATGTGCTGTAAGTGTGAATTATATCTCAAATTCTAAAGACTTAATACCACAAGAATGTAAAATATCTCATTAATTATTCTTACATGGTTACTTGTTGAAATTAGAGTATTCTGTAAATAGTGGGTTAAATAAAACATATTATTAAATGTATTATATTAAATATATTATTAAATTTGATTCATGGGATTCTATTTTTTAATGTTTCAAATTAATTTTAACTTATTTGAAAACTAGAAAACTTCCCTATGCAGCTTACATTATATTTCTATTGGACAGCATTGTTCTAGATATTTCACTTATTTGCCCTCTGAATTCCTAGCTCTAGGTAGGCACTATCAAATAGTTAATATGCTCTCTTTAACACAGTTTCTATTCAGACCTGAGCTCCAAGCTTGTGCCCCAGGCTCTCAGGCCCTGGTGTTTCCATGGTAACCTTGCCTTAGGAAGAGAAGATGCTTTTGATTCTGAGTCCTAAAGATTTCCCTCCTCCAGCTTTATGTTACTTCATACTGATTTTACGGTTATCTTCTCTATTCTTCTCCAAGAGTTTGTATGATTTCTGACCTTAGGAAATTTTAGGTCAGCGGTTCTCAGGCAGATGAACATGTAAAAATCATCTGAGAAGTTTTCTTAAGTTACATCAGGCTATCACCCTGCAGTTTCTATTTGTTCTCCCCACCCTCAAGGAAGGACTGTAGCTCTAATCTCTCCATTGTCTGATAAAGGAGTTTGCTACATTATAACTGCTATATTCTCATGCATTCTCTGTCTTTTCCGGTCTATGCAGTCAGCTCTTCATATCTGGTATGTTCACTGGCTGGCAACCAAAGGGTTCCATGCAGCCCTCCATCACAGACTCTGAAATGCTGAATTTGGGTCATCTGTTCATATGGAAAGCTGACATTGGTTCTGATCAGGATAAAGATTACCTTGAGTTCACACATTTAATTCACATGAAAATATCCACCTGCTTATCAAGGAGACCTCTGGTAGACAAAAAGTATCTTCTTAGAGAAGACTTTTCCAAAATCAGTATATGAATATTTTGTAACATACCAAAGTATCACAACAAAGAAGAGAATATCCTCACAGACAAAAATGAATAAAAGCAGGAATCTGATGAAATTATTATAATTCAAGTACTAGGGAAAATAAAAGAAATATTTTCCAAATGTACCTTTTGTGAGCTTTTTCCTTATTATTCTGAAATTTCTCCTCATAAGTTACAAGGCCTCAAGGATGTAAAATTTGCACATAGGTAGTGCGTCATATGATAGAAAGGACAGAGATTTATAAGTTAGGGCACTCTCATTCCTTCATCTGTAAAACAGGGCAATAATGTCAATTTACTGATTAAATGAGATTCCTATAAATCTTAGTTGCTTCTCTAAGAAGAGCTATTTTTAAGAGTCTAAGCTTGTTTACTTTTCCCAATTCTTCTCTCAGCATATAGTTCACCACCTTATTTTCTAAAGCAGAATTGAAGAGATTTAGTTTACTCCTCTAATTATTATTTGGGGAACAGGCTATAAAAGTACAGTCTCTCAAGGAGACAAAATTAGGACACTGATTACAGTGGTGCTCAGTTACACCACTTAAGTATACCCACATGAAAATAAAAGGTTGATATTCTACTAACTGCTAATTAGTACATAGCTAATATCTTCAGAATTTGAGTAATTCAGCTGAAGTACTTTCCAAAGTATGCATTCAAATGAACTAGAACTTTTTAAAACTCAAGATTCCTAACAGGCTAAATCCTTCTTTTACTCTATGCATTTCACTCACATTTAATATGATACCCATTTACCCAATAGTGGTTTCTTCTTGTTTTCTTTGACTCATGAATGAATGTGAGAGTTGGACCACAAAGAAGGCTGAGCACTGAAGAATTGATGTTTTACAATTCTGGTGCTGAAGAAAACTTTTGAGAGTCCCCTGGATAGCAAAGAGATCAAACCACTCAATTCTAAAGGAAATCAACACTGAATATTCATTGGAAGGACTGATGCTGAAGCTGGAGCTGACTCACTGGAAAAGACCCTGATGCTGGGAAAAATTGAAGGCAAAAGGAGAACAGGGCAGTAGACAATGAAATGGTTAGAGAGCATCACCAACTCAATGGACATGAATTTGAGCAAACTCCAGGAAGTAGCAGAAGACACAGGAGTCTGGCATGCTGCAGTTCATGGGGTCACAAAGAGTCAGACACAACTTATCAACTAAAAAAAAAATGGTTTTCACCATTTCATTAATTTTGAGATGAAATGATCACTTACTTCTGTTGAAATTTTGCCATGAGTTTGGAAGATGCATTAAGAGATAAAAGCTAGGATCAAAGATGAAGCTAATAACCATAAACATTTTTTTTCACCATTGTTCAAATTCATTTTAAAAGATTATAATACTCAAACTTCATTCACTGATTCTGCAAATATTTATTTAGTAGCCATAGTACATCTGGTCCTGTAAGTTCACAAAAGAATACATAGAATAAGAATTTTATAAAAATGAAAAAGATAAAAAAAAAAGTTTTTAAAATTTGTGTTTTGATAGTAATCATAAATTTTTTAAACTAATGTTTAAATTTAAGTTTTTAAAGCTTATGAATTTATTTTAAAAGTCTGACTTCCATAAAATGAAAGTAAACATTTAATGAAACATGTCTAGGTTGTAATTATTTCTGCTATTCTTTCAGATGAAGAATATTTTTTTCTGGAAATTTAACCAAAGGAATATCTACAACTAACTAAACTTCCACTAAATGAAATGAAATATAAATATATGAAAGTCCACATATACAGAGCTGTATGTACTAAATAATTAAGAAAATATTAGAAATAACATCAAATCATTACCTCACAAATAAAATTTTAATTCACTGAAAAAAAATACTAATGTTCTCACTGTGCTGATTCATTTTATGTGTCAAGTTGGCTGTACCTGGGTGACTTGCTATTTGGTCAAACATTATTCTGGATGTTTCTGTGAAGGTGTTTTGTTTTGTTTTGAAGGTGTTTTTGGATCAGAATAACACTTAGATCAGTGGGCTAAGAATAAAGCAGACTGCACTACATAATGTAGGCGGGTCTCATCCAATCAGTTGAAGGAAAGCCTTAATAGAACAAAGCCTGACCACCCCAGAACAAGAATCAAATTCTGGCAGCAGAATTTGAGTTGAGCCCTAGACTCAAACTCCAACTCTCTCCTGAGTCTCCTGCCTACTCATCTACCCTGTCATATTTTAGACTTGTCACACCTTCACAATCATGTGAGCCAATTCTTAAAGATAAGTATCTCTACCTCTATACACACACACCCCCCTTATTGGCTCTGTTTCTCTGAAGAACTCTAACACACTCACTTTCTAATATGTGTTCTCATATAGGTTTCACAAAAGTTAGAAGGGCTTAATGCTTCCTTTGGCCCTAGAAAGAACGTGTAAATCCATTTTGAACGTGTGTTCTACTGAAAATTGTACCCCAAATTAATATGTTGTTTGTAAACCTTTGTGCATCTATCTTAAAAATGAAAAGAGTTAGCAATGCTAGGCTGAAATATAGAATGATGATACAAGATAAAAGTGCATAATTATAAGACGTGAGAATACACTTCATTTTATCTCTGATAAATTAAAAATGCTCTCAAGAAAAAATGTTGCGAATTTCTTCTGAATTTATAAATTAGCAGTTGTAAGTATTTTCATTAAAAATGGCATCTTTAGCTCAAAGAAAAATTTTCAAGTAGACCTCTTAAATAAAATAGGAAAATCAGAGGGTTCTAGGTCAATGGTATCTCAAAAATCTATCTTTTCAGTTGCTTTTCAAACCCATCCACAAACACCAGCAGTGGAGTTCATAATGAAAACACAGGGAGTTCTAGAGCACTGAGGAGCTTACTTATAAACACAGAGGCTTAAGAGAAACAATATATATTTTTCAGGGACGGCATGATAATTAAAACTACTGATAAATTAAAGACATCAATTAGGATAATATATTTGTATCATATTTTAAAATTAATTTAAAGTAGCAAGGTGTTTTTGTGTGAAGAATCTCTAATCATGTCTGTATAAGATATATTTCAATGCCAAAATCATCACATGCCACATATATGACATTCATCATTTTGATTACATATCAATTTAAAATAATATATTGATTTTTTTTATCTTTCAGCAAAAAAAGGACTTAATGACTTAGTGCAATAATTTGTCACCCAACTTTATGAGACACAGTCAAAACCCACTTCTAAAGAATCAAACATAAGACAAAAATGAAGCCATAATGAATACAAAAGATATACTGAATGAAGATTCACCAGTAATTTCAGAAACCTATATCACTGCCATTTTGGTGCACAAACATGCCACTTAAGAAGTAAAAGACCAAAAGTATTCAGTTATGAAAGACTTGTGGTCATACCAGTGAGCTAAGTCTTAAGTTCTAGCCCTGTAAATAGAAAGGATGTGGTAAGGTCGACAGAACTATTTGGGATCTGAATCAATTAGTAAAACAGTTAACCATCCAATGTTTGATTAATGGTTCATGAATCAATCAGCCTAAGTAATTCTAATGACTGAAATGACCACAACGTTCCTTGTTTTAACAATACATGTCAGCAAGAAAATAGGCTTTTGTGACCTTGGGAAGGTAACTCAATCTTTTGAATCATAAAATGGGCACAAAGAAAACTGGTCCCACAAAAGGTAAATGGAAATGAGTGTCCAAAATATGCCTAATTTAACATGCTCCTTCATAATATACAACTTGACACATTAAGGTTGTTTCTTTGCCTACACCAACAATGTTTTCCTGGTGTGAATGAAATGAAATCTTGGTTACTTACAGAAGTATCACATAGCAAGGATTCTTATAAGCCCTTGACCATTTAGCAGTTAAAATATTTAATTAATTCATTAATTTGACATAGACTTTATGTAGAGTAATTCTATATGAGTATGTATAATAATGAAAATTAAAATCTTCAAATTTCAAATGGCATGTTTATTATTTGGGTGGAAATATTCATTTAATGAATTTCTTTCTGGTGTATTATGTTTCTTAACCAAGAAGTATTATAAAATTACTTTTCAGAAAAGTAACAGAAGAGATAAGATATACCAACTACATAAAATATGTATATTTAGGTAAAGAAATCAAATTTCTGGTGCATTTGACACAACTTTGATAATAATTAACTCTAAGTAGCAAATGGAAGGATTCTAAGGTATATTTACCAGGGATCTCTTGACCTTGTAAGTCTTGTAATACAAAGTAGCTTGTTCTCAATGGCTCAGTAAAGGGATTCTAGGCTTCGAGATGTAGATCAACTGCAGAAGCACCTGTGAAGCACTATGAATTACTTTGTAAACCACCACCACATTAGCTTAGATATGGTGATTCACAAAGAAATCCACAGCACTTCACAGTTTGGGTAAAGCTTGGTACCTATGAACCAATAAAAACAGTACCTGTATACCACCAACAATTGAGGGAGCAGTTTCAACTACTTTAAGAAGACATTAAAATAGAAGTATAGCAGATGAACTATATAGAATAATATTCACAATCAGTTGAAGAGTATGCCCAGTTTTGCATCATCATTTTTAATTTAGAGAAATATAAGAAACATCAATCATTTAAATAAACAGCTTAAAAACAAAATGTATACCTTCTGTATCATATAACAACTAATTTTCATTTAAAAGAATTTCTAATGCAACAACTAGAATGGCACTATGCAGAAAGATAAACAGATCTACTCATAGAAATAAAATGCATGGTTATTAATATACTTGCAGAAATAGGGAGTAAAATAAATAATAAAAGTATATATGATTCTCACATATTACAGTATTTAAGTGTTGCTGTTGGGATAACTTGCTCTAAAAATATCCTTAGTTACCTGGCTTCACAGTTTATAATCACACAATCTTATATTTTATAAAAGTCATTAAGTGAATTTAGCTGTGTACTTCTAAGTATAATAATAATACACATATTAAAAATGTTCAGATGAACATATTTTCATGAGACTTGTTGAAAATCAGGAACGTTTAGAAAACCAAATGTTACATTATACACATTAGATCCAACTCTAGAATAAAACTACACCAATAAAAAATAGAGAAACTATTCAATAAAATTACTATTTTTAGTAAAATCACTGAAATCAACTACCCTTTATGATTGACCCAATGATAATACGTATTTTTTTAAAAACAGGAAGAAACAAAGATTTTAATTATAACTAATGAAAATAAAAGTATCTATAAACTGGCCCAGCAAAGCCCCTCAAATCTTTAGACCGAATTTTCTTTTTGTTCTTCAGTCTTACCGGTTGGGTTGAGGAGATATACTCAGAGATTGATATGGGTTTGGAAACAAGCCACTAACTGAAGAAGAGGTCTAAATGACTGTCAATAACCACCCCACTCCTAATGTGAAATCGAGCTGATCAAATAATGTTAGAGAAATAATTTAGGATGGATTTAACAATATGCCATCCCTTTTGTTGCCTTTCTTTCTCTAAATAAGACAAGTATGTACACCTTACCTGGTAGTATGTGCTAACTGGACACTTTGCTTTGCTTTACTTCCGAATTTGAATGCAAGAAAACTTTAAGCATGCCCCTCTTTAAATTGCATTCAGCTACTTAAAAAAAAAATTCTCCTGCATTTTCCTGTCAAATATGCTCTCAATTTTATATAAGAGGATAACTGATAGGTTCTGAGAATGAAATGTTCTGGATGAAGTAATTTTCTGGCGCACTCATTAATTAGAAAACACCATTTTTCCCAACTACTGCACTATTCGACTTCAAAAATACCACACAGTGTTTTACTGTTTTTTGTAAGGTTATTCAGAACCCCTGTGACACTTTCAACATTTTCTTCAATACTCACACTACATCAGTTATTCATCCAATGCTTAAATGTTGAGGAGAAATAAAGGTCCCTAAGCCAAGGGATTCCAGGTACCATGGAGTAAGTATACAAAGGGACTTTACATTTGCAGTTAGGAACTACATCATAAAACATTTGGAAAAATGTTATGAAAGGAACATCTCCAAGGTACGAAGTTTTCAGAGAGGACTGCGCAAATATTCAAGTCATCCCAGGCAGAGGGGGAAGAGTGGTATGGATTTGGCTGGAGAAGGGGATGACAGAGGATGAGACAGTTGGATGGCGTCACCAACTCGATGGACATGAGTTTGAGTAAACTCCGGGGGCTGGTGATGGACAGAGAGGCCTGGCGTGCTGCAGTCCATGGGGTTGCAAGGAGTCGGACACGACTGAGAGACTGAACTGAACTGAACTTACACAATATAGCACATTTCATGCAATGAAGTCGACTGATATTACTGTGTACTGAAAATAAACAAATCCTAACTGTTTGTGAGACAAGTCACTAATATTACTATGAATTCATATAACTAACTTCATACTCTTTACTCATAACACCTGGAGGAAATTTTGAGGTAACTGAGCATTCCTTTTAATTGGACTTCTACTGGCTGATGGATTTATCAGAGGGCAAATGCCAGCTAGGTGTCTTAAAGCGAGTCCCCTAGTTCCAAGTCAAAAGTCTACACAGAAATTAGTCTTTACGATAGTTTACTTCCTAGATTCATCCTGATTTTCAGTCTTATAATTCACAGTTTTCAATCCACACAAGCAAGAAATGGAAAGAAAAGAAACCGAAGGAAAGGTAGGGCTAACCTCACTATTCAGACCATAATATCAACTCTATTTAAAGTAACTACTGCTGCTGATAGGAAGTGAAAGAGCTGCAGAACTGACAGAAGCATCTGCAGCTAAGGACCATATCATACCACGAATATGACACTTCCCGCTGGTAAACAGAGTGGGAAGCATAGCTCGAAAGGAAACTTGCATCCTTTCCTGGTGATGAAAGCTAAAAAGAATGGAAATAATATAGCGAGCAAAATAATACACAACAAAAATAGAACAGCAAATGAAAAATGCAGGCACAGTAAATATAATCCTCCTGCTGGTTGGAGGATTTATCTCCTTTCTCTCAAAAACTCTTTCTCTTGCCCCTAAATATTTAAAATAACAGTGCAAATCAGGGATTTTTAAAAAGTGACTGCTGTAGAAAATAATAACGTATCCACAGAAAAGTCACTGAGGAATAACACTGCATACAGATGGGGGCAATGAAAGAACACACATTTTAGTGATACCTCAAGGCATTAAAGTTATGTTATTAATTTATAGAATCAATGAATGTTAACAGTACCTAAGCTAAATATCTGGCATAATCTATGTCTTTCAATTTAGAAAGACACAAACCTACAAAAACTTATCCTTATGTATCAATGTAAGGCTGTAAACTGTAAGGACTTATAAAATAATTGGAATTTACATTATTAAAAAAAACAGTGAGTACTTTCATTTAACAAGCTCTCACAAAGCACTTAACATTAATTCATTCATCTCTGATAATAACAGAGCAGATGGAATCCTCATCTTAAAGGTGGGAAAACTGAGGCTCAGAAAGACTAATTTGTCCAAAGTAAAGAAGACTCTTGAGAGTCCCTTGGACCTCAAGGAGATCCAACCAGTCAATCCTAAAGGAAATCAGTCCTGGGTGTTCATTGGAAGGACTGATGCTGAAGCTGAAACTCCAATACTTTGGCCACCTGATGCGAAGAACTGATTCATTTGAAAATACCCTGATGCTGGAAAAGATTGAAGTGGGGAGCAGAAGGGGATGACAGAGGATGAGATGGTTGGATGGCATCATTGACTCAATGCACATGAGTTCGAGTAAACTCTGGGAGTTGGTGATGGACAGGGAGGCCTGGAGTGCTGCAGTCCATGGGGATGCAAAGAGTCGGACACAACTGAGCGACTGAACTGAACTGAAGAAGTATTTAAATAGTCGGGCCAGATCTGTCTAAAACATTTTGCTTTGTCCTTGCCCTGCAGTTCTGTAGCATGCAATTTTATCTACAGCATTTGAGAAATCCAATGAGAAAAGAAAATTAAGTGAAAGTATAAAGTGTAAGTTAAAAATCATACTAAATACTCTGCAGAATCAAATAAATATATGCACGAAGCCTACAGTGAAACAATTTGACTAAAAATAATAAAAGTTAATGTGCAATATTCAAATTAAAATTTTGCAAGGGGAATATCTAGTTTCATCAAGATAAAGCTTTCAGTATTTTATACAAAATATCCATTTACATATGAATAGATAATACTCCATTTATCAAGCATTTTCTTTGATTCATTATAGATGATCCCTATAAAACAGAATATTTTTTAAAACTAGCTTGTGCTATTAGATTTGCTTATACTTAGTAAATTTACTTATCTTTAGAACATACTTTGACTTACATGGCTTGAGTGGTGGAATTTTGTGTATGTAAATAAGCTCATATTAATGACATACTCTAGGATCTCTTTTCAATACTCAGTGGGTTCAGTTCACTGGCAAAGATCATTTGCTTAAGGAATAATATCTAGAATCCAGTTTATGAAGGGTGCATCTACATTTACTCATGAACACCCTAAAATATGTATATGTGTATATAAAAATGTTTTTTCCATTTTTTTCCCCACTACTTCAAGACTGATACCCTTAGAAAGTGGCATTGTGGATAATAATGTCAATCTGCCACCCTGGGGATAACTCATTCTACTTAAAAATTGTCCCCCTACTTGATTTTTTTGGAAGATCAATTCAATTATTCATTTATTTGAAGAACAGTAAATAACTCTTTGGTAAGTATACAAGAGGATAGAAAACAAATAAGCACTTAAAAACATGTAAATTTTCAGTGCTTATTAATCCCTCGTTAAAAGAAGTCTCATATTTGGAAGAGCAGTCCAAGTGAATAACTGCAAATATATTTTGATTCCTTTGGGTTGATTTTTTCCAAACCTTGAAGATTATATTTTAGCAATTGGACATTAATTGTGGCACTCTGATTTTGCAGAAGATGACAGGGAAAAAGTGGAATGTATCATTTAAGCCCTCAACTCACAGTCTTTACAATGTTTGAGTGACTATGGGCTGTGCTTAGTCGCTCAGTCGTGTCCGACTCTTTGCCATCCCCTGGACTGTAGCCCGCCAGGCTCCTCTGTCCATGGGATTCTCCAGGCAAGAATACTGGAGTGGGTTGCCATGTCCTCCTCCACGGGATCTTCCCAACTCAGGGACAGAACCCAGGTATCCTGCATTGCAGGTGGATCCTTTACCAGCTGAGCTACCAGAGAAGTCCATAATATTGAGTGACTATATTATATAATAATATTTTACACTATTTTAATGGAATTTGACCCCAGCTATTTTGATGATATAACCATGAGTATATTTAACTCAGGATAATTGCTGAATATGAGATAAGTATCAATACAAATGATGCACTTCTTAAAATACATGTTTATAACTATCAAGGATTAGGCAAAGTTAAAAGTATGGATTCAAACATATTTTAGATTTGACAAACATTTAATTATCTGTCCATTAAAGGTATTTTGAGCCTCTGCTGTGTGGGAGAAAGCATGCAAGACACTAAAGGATTGAAAAGAAAGCAAGTCCCAGCTTTCAAAGAGCTCAGAGCCAAGGGGCAGACTGACAAACCTGAGAACACGTCTACGACAGTGACAACTGTCATGATAGACAAGCTCAGAATCTCAGAGGAGGAGAGGCACCTAAGCAGAGCTAAATAATCAGGAAGGGCTTTTTCTGAAGAGATGAAGCCCAAGTTCTGTCAAATTGGGTGAAAAGTCGCTGATCCTGTGACTGAGGAGGATGGGTGGGAAGGAGAAGAATAACCCAGGGATCGAACTCGCGTCTTTTATCTCCTGCACTGCAGGCAGATCCTTTACCCACTGAGCAATGAGGGAAGCCCTTTCCACATGAAGGAAATTACATCTGCAGCATCCAGGAAGCAAAGTGTCTATGGGGTATTTAAGAAAATACACATTAATTCTGTAAGACAGAGAAGCAGCAGGCAGCAAGAAAGAACTCTTAAAATTAGGCAGATCTCCAATGATTTGAATGGTGTGCTTGGCAGAACTTGATGCAAGTGATCAAACTCTGGCCAGCCTCTGTCCTCAAGGAGCCATAGACTGATGACTGGTGATTCTGGGTAAACTGGAAACAAATATTCATCAGTAAAAGTGATTAAATTAATCATGATTTTAATACGGTATAAATACTAAAATAAGAGAGATGCTAATGAGGGAAATCTTTGCTGCTCTATTAGCGCAAGCATGTTGCTTCAGTCACGTCTGACTGTTTGCGATTCTATGGACTGTAGCCTGTCAGGCTCCTCTGTCCATGGGGACTGTCTAGGCAAGAATAATGGAGTGGTTGTCATGTCCTTCTCCAGGGAATCTTCTTGACCCAGCAACTGAACCTGTCTCATGTCTCCTGCACTGGCAGGCGGGTTCTTTACCACTAGCGCCACCTAGGAAGTCCACTGTCAGTACATACTCTAAAATAAAGCATATAAAAATATGACCATAATGACCAACACATTTAAAACAAAATTAAATTCTAGAAAAATATGTATAATATAAAGTTATTGCAAATACATATGCTTATAGAAAACTCTGGAAGACACATGCCAACTTGTTTAAAATATTTGTATCTGGGCAACAGAAATGAGAAGTGAGAAGGGAAATCAGAGGTGGAAGAAAACTTAGCAGTTTACTTCATATACTTGCTATTATTTGAGGCACATAGTAATCCATTCAGCATTAAAAATACCAAAAAAAGCAAATATTTTGTAATATTTCGTAACTCCAGGGGATCTTTCCAACTCAGGGAATAAACTTGCATCTCTTGCATCTCCTGCATTAGCAGGCAGATTCTTTACCACTTGTGCCACCTGGAAAGCCCATTTTGTAATAATAATTACATTACACATATTTGTTATATTATATATTATAATAATATGATACTTTATATAATACATATTATAATAATATAAAATATTATATTATTTTTATATTATAACAACAATACATTAATCTCAGGAACATTGTCAACTAAATACTCAATGTAACCAAATGATGCCCATATTTACATCTACAAACTCCTAAGGCTTTTATCTTTGCAGCACATCAGATGTTGAAGTAAGATACATTCTTTAAAATCCTACATGGAGAGTGAAATGAGCATGAGAGACTATAGGATCTAAGTTCAAATTCCAATTCTGACTGCTAAACTGGGTGGAGGTTATTTCTATAAGCCTTACTTTATTGCACATAAAACATTTATAATAGCACTTATTTCCTAAGACTTTTTAAATGCTTGGTTTGCAGTAGGTGCTTAATAATTTCTAGTTTCTTTGTCTTTTTCTACTCTAAGAAACCTTGTCCTATTTGGAGATGAATGATTACATTTGCACCAAGATGTCTTACTGAACGGGAGTCTCACACCATAGTCAACAATGTGGTGATTTTTTTCTCAATTTATAATGTAATATTGCCTTTACCCTCTAACTTAAAAATCATCATAATTTTATGCTTTTACTCATAAAATCATAGAGGCATACAGCTGGAAAAGCAAAGTTAAAAACTCACTCAGCTCAAGTTTCATACTTGCAGGCAAAATGATGGATATCATAAAATACGTACCATGTTTTAATCATTTTCCCCAAAAAGAGATTCTAACATTAGTTTGAATGACTGATGCATTAAATGCTTAATAAGTCTTTTCTTTAAATAACATATTAAAGGAAATAGATGTGTAGAGGAGAAGCAAATTTCTTTTCTTTGGAATTAAACCATCTGCCCTTGCTTATTATATCAAAAATAGTGGAAGAAATGACATTTAATGTCAGGAAAGAAAAGATATACAATAGGAAACAATGAAACTGTGATAGGAGGGCAAAATTAAATGATGCTATCTTTTGAGAAACAAGTGAAAATAGGCTACAATTCTAGATATGATGGCAAATTCATGACAATGTTTACCCTGTTACAATTTCTGAATCAGCTATTTGACTAGGTATTTAAGGCAAAAAGATTTCATCACAGTTGGATATACAGTTACAAGGGGCTGTCCCACAGTAAATAAACAACAAATGTATTCTGGCAGGTGGCCATGACTGTATTGTTTTGAGGAAACAAATACTTTATTCTAGATACTATAAAAATAAATGAAGATAAATGAAGAAGAGTTTAATGATTGTTACTACATAGCATAAAGATGGGTATTTACAACTTTACTACCAGGGTGGGGCACACCTAAGTTTTCTACTTGATAAAACCTATGCAAAATCAGGCAGGTATTTACCAAGATGTAGAAATAGGGCAATTAGATGAACAGGAAATAATGATGAGTAATAACAACATTTCAATTGAAAATTAAGTGATATCCTTCCACTTGAGGCTTAGGATTCTATTGGCAATAATAAAAAATTAATTATGTATAATCCATATTTAACATCTTGCTAAATCCCATGATCAAATTAATATTTTTTTGAATTGTAACAATAGCAGATAAACATTTTCTCCTTTAAGTAAACTTTTTCCAAATTCATTTCAGTCATAAAGCGAGTGTCAAACTTTTGACTAAACACTAGCCCTGCTGGAGAAGAAAACGGCAACTCACTCCAGTGTTCTCATCGGGAAATCCCAGGGACAGAGGAGCCTGGAGGGCTATAGTTGTCTGAGTCACAAAGAGTCGGACATGGCTGAGCAACTAAACAATAACAACAACCTATACTACAGGTAACTAAGGTCTATAATCCACAAATGAGGCAGAATTGGAGTTGGTCAGACTCTGCATAAATTCTACCTTCAGGTCACTTTGACTACATTTTACTGAGGAAAGAACCATCTTCCTTGTCTTTCAATGTTCTATTGATACAAGAATACTTGCTTTCATTCACTAATTATCAAATTTGTTAATTAGTGCACTTCAATACAGAGAAGACAGGTACTCTTCATAGAATACAAGGGATATATATGCTTCATTAAAATTCCGTGATGAAAACTAAACAACAAAAAAAGACGAGTAAAAATGAGTATCTTTGCACAACAGATAATAACTGATACTAATTAAAAACAATAACATTTTCAGTTCAGTTCAGTTCATTTCAGTTGCTCAGTCGTGTCCGACTCTTTGCAACCCCATGAATCACAGCACGCCAGGCCTCCCTGTCCATCACAAACTCCCGGAGTTTACTCAAACTCATGCCGATCAAGTCGGTGATGCCATCCAGCCATCTCATCCTCTGTTGTCCCCTTCTCCTCCTGCCCCCAATCCCTCTCGGCATCAGGGTCTTTTCCAATGAGTCAACTCTTCACATGAGGTGGCCAAAGTATTGGAGTTTCAGCTTCAACATCAGTCCTTCCAATGAACACCCAGGACTGATCTCCTTTAGGATGGACTGGTTGGCTCTTTAGAAATCTATAAATAATTAACATGAACCAAATAACTAAATCTAATGTGATGGCTGAGAATGAGAACTGAGACAAAAATGCTTGATTTAGACAATTAAAAACATTAATTTTTTCACCGGATGAACCTATACCATGAAGATGTAGGGAATATTTTGGGGGAAGTACTTAAAATTATGAATATCTAGCCATTATTGAATTTTTACTTTTGTCAGCAAATCAAGGAACTATCACTATTTAATTTTAAAAGTCAACATTTGAACCAGCTCATGGAAAATCAATACTGGCAGGTAAGACAGTCTGAGAAACTCTGGTCCCTGTAGTCATAAGGTCTACTTGACTGATCTATTTCTTACTGGGTAACTTATTATTAGGTTAAAAGAAAAAAGAATTAAAAGTTAAAAATAGCAATAAGAGAAAACTATTTTTCATATGTAAAATTAAAATTACTGACATTTATAAGGCATTGTTCTAAATGTTTTATATGGACCATTTTATTATTTCACAAAGTGATAGCATAAGGTACTGCAGGAGACCCCAGTTTGATTCCTGCGTTGGGAAGGGATAGGGATACCCACTCCAGTATTCCTGGACTTGCCTGGTGGCTCAGTTGATAAAGAATCTGCCTGCAATGCAGGTTACCCTTGGGTTGGGAACATCCCCTGGAGGAAGGCATGGCAACCCACTCCAATATTCTTGCCTGAAGAATCCCCATGGACAGAGCACAGCAAAGCATAACGTACATGTTATTAATAGTATTTGAGTTATTATTGAGTTATTAAGAGTATTAAGAGTAATTATTTGTATTTGTCAAACAAAATCTTACACATTTTATTTTATACACTGTAAAATTGAGGCACAGTGAGATTAGTTTGCTACCCCAAAATCCTTAAAATCCAGTGGTGGAATCAGGCTTTGGATATAGAATTTGGCTCAGAAGCAGTGGTCACCGACCTTTTTCGCACCAGGGACTCGTTTTGCACAACCTAGATCTCCCGCAAGCACAGTTCACTGTAGTGTTCACGCTCCAAGGAGATCTAATGCTGCCACTGATCTGACAGGGGGCAGAGCTTAGCCAATAATGCCAGTGATGGGGAGTGGTTGTAAATATACATGAAGTTTCACTCATTCACCCTCCATTCACCTCCTGCTTTACAGCCCAGGTCCTACAAGGCCATGGACCAGTACTGGTCTGTCGCCTGGGGATTGGGGGACCCCTGTTTGGGAGTCCATGCTTTCAAATACATGAAACTGCTTCCTACTCTGTGGACTTGGCATGTTAGATAATCTCATCATTCCTTCCTGACTTTTAAGGTTTTATTTTCATAAAGACTGATGAAAGTGAAAGTTGCTCGGTTGTGTCCGACTCTTTGTGACCCCATGGATTATACAGTCCATGGAGTTTTCCAGGCCAGAATAATGGAGTGGGTAGCTGGTCCCTTCTCCAGGGGATCTTCAAAACTCTCCCTTCAAAACCCAGGAATCAACCAGGATCTCCTGCATTGCAGGTGGATTCGTTACCAACTGATCTATAAGGGAAGCCCTGAAACAGACCCTGATGCTGGGAAAGATTGAGGGCAGGCAGAGAAGGGGACAAAAGAAGATGAGATGGATGGATGATATCACTGACCCAATGGATATGGATTTGGGTGGACTCCGGGAGTTGGTGATGGACAGGGTGGCCTGGCGTGTTGTGGTTCATGGGGTCGCAAAGAGTTGGACACGACTAAGTGACTGAACTGAGCTGAAAGACTTTATTACCAATTCCCAAATCTAGAGTTTGGAAATTAAATGACAGCTTTATGTGATATTTGTTCACTCATCATTTATTCAGTTAATTATGTAACAAGATAACAAGCCTGGTCAATATCACCATAGAAATATTTTCTATGTTCTCATCTCTCAGAAAGAGAATCTTGGGCTGAACTACTGATTTGACACAGTTAAAGCCCAAAACTGTAAATGGCGATCATAATTTTACTTTCCTTTGACAGCCAGAACCTCAAAAGTAGACTCTGGTTTGTCTCAGTTAAATTTTTTCCAATATTTGTATTTTCAGAAACTTTAAACCTGCACAGAAGGGGAAACAATTGCACAGCAGACATCTATCTCTCTGTTTACCTATTTTCAACACTAACATTTTAACACATGCACTTGATCTTTTTTCTTTTTCTAAATACTTGATGCAAGTCTGTGTATAAAACATATGTGTATATATACTGTTCTAGAACCATTTGAAAGCAAGATATAGAGAGCATGACACATCTTCCCAAACATTTTGCCATTGCTCTCCAAAGAAAAAAGGACACTCTCTTAGATTTTTAAAATACCACTACCTCAAGAAATAAAACAATTCCAGTATCCCAAGAAAAATAACACTGTCATAATAATATATCTAATATATAGTATACATTGAAAGTTACCAATTGTCTCATTGATGTTCATTATAGCTGTTTTTCTTTTCTTTTGTTGATCCTTTACCAACGGAGCTATGAGGAAGATTCAAAAAGAGCCATGCATTGCATTCACTCAGCATGATCTTGAGTGTCTATGTTCCGTTGAATGGTTGCCCCACACCCAGCCTTCTGCTACTTTTGACTTTAATGGCATTGAGGCTTTTAAAGAGTTGAGGCCAGTAGTTTCTTAAATGTCCAATAATATAGATTTGCCTGACTGATACCTCACTATTAGATTCAGGTTTACTTGTTTAAAATATTTATTAGTTTGGCTCTATTGCGTCTTGAATGGAGCATATGGGCTCAGTAGTTGTGGCCTGCAGGCTTAACTGCCTCACAGCACATGGGATCTTAGTTCCCTGACCAGGGACTGAACCCACGTCCCCTGCATTGGCAGATTCTTAACCACTGGTCCACCACAGAAATTTCCTCAGGTTCAATATTTTGACAACAACAAAAAAAAATCCTAGCAAAGTATTGACTTAATTGTAATATTAAGATTTTCTTGCATGAACATGTATGTTTTAAAATGCCCCCTGGCCTTTCTAATCAATCTTCATACTTTCTGGCCTTGATGCTCTCTCTATATTTATGGTCTTAATTTTATTTCACATATTCTTAGAAAAGGTGTACAGATTTCATATAACAGAGAGGGTATTAATCAATCAACTAACTTAATCAATTAATAACTCCCTAGCTAACTTTCATAATTCATAGCCCCCCAGTCCCCCTCAAAATATCAATTAAAAAGAAAGTCTGCCAAGTATATACAACCAATTTACCCTTATTATTTTGTGCATAATTAATATAACTCTGAGTCTATGGACTAATACAGCAGTGGTTTGTAACACAGCCACTTTTCTCACTCAACAGTATCTGCAAAGTGATTCAATGTTTTCAAAATGTTTTCATATAAATTATGTCATTTGTCCTTTAAGATAGATGCAAGAGTTAAGAACGAAATACAGTATTCTTCTTGTATAGGAGATTAAACCATGTCTGTGTTCTAAAATGACTTGTCCAATTTTACTTTTGATTCTCTAACCTCAGTTTCCACATCAGTAACAGAGGAAAACTGGGCTTTGCTAACAGTACAGAGGAAATTTACCTGCGTGACACCACCGGGCCCTATTCAGTTGCTTACTCAAGTGAGACCCACCCACCCACTGCCATTGATACCTCTCCTCAAACTACCAACTGTCTCAGTCTCCCTGAGGACTGGAAGTGGGTTTTCACTTGGCCTCAATCAAGCCTGCTCTGGCAGGAACCACAAAAGCTCCATCATCTAAGTTCTACCTGATCAGACTCACCATGGCTTAAGCTTCCCCAAAGGCTGCCCTCGCGGGGGAGCTAACACAATCTAGAAGTCAGAGAAATTCAAAAGAACAAAAAGGCTGAATTTTGGCCAGTAAGAAGTGAGAAATAAGAAACCACAGATCATTTCCTCTTCTCTCTTTCCCTAATAGTCTGTTCTTCAGCATAGCAGATTTATGCTGCCTCTCAGACATCCTACGAGATGAGCAAGTAGCCATATCTCTTTGTGAAGCAGTGGCCAGGTTGATCATACACCAGCTTATATTTGCTTACTCTCATTCTCTGCTTCACTGCCCTTCTTCCCAAACCCTTGTTACTCTGGGACTCCACTCAAATAAAAGCAGCATTATACATAAATAAATAAATAGGAAAAAAATCACTTGTCCAAAGCCATTTGAATAATAAGTAGTAACATCAAACTTAACCAAAAATACTAGGACTGATCTCACAATGCTAGCTTTGTTGTTATTCTTCCACCACACCACATTATCCATGAAGAATATTAGTTAGAACTTTTCCCAAACAACACAACATAAAGTCAGGTGTATTAAAAAAAGATCTTTCCTGGAGAATCTCAAACATAGCTGCTTTGCTGCTAAGTCGCTTCAGTCGTGTCCGACTCTGTGCGACCCCATAGACGGCAGCCCGCCAGGCTCCCCCATCCCTGGGATTCTCCAGGCAAGAACACTGGAGTGGGTTGCCATTTCCTTCTCCAATGCATGAAAGTGAAAAGTGAAAATGAAGTCGCTCAGTCGTGTCCGACTCTTAGCAACCCCATGGACTGTAGCCTACCAGGCTCCTCCATCCGTGGGATTTTCCAGGCAAGAGGACTGGAGTGGGATGTCATTGCCTGCTCCACAAACATAGCTAGTAACCTCCAAAGATATTTCTTCCAATTATGACAGCAATTTGTGCCTTTCTGTCTGATCATTTTCACCTCATCTGTGAGTGCCAATTGACTGAAGGCATTTCTGCCTCATTAGTTTTTAAGTGGCTCACACTTTTGTAAATGACCACCCTGACCCCAGTCCTCTCTTCAAAGCTCCACATCCCCTGGCGCTAACAGGGTAAGCATGTGCAGAGATGGCTACCTTCAGTCTCACCATTGCGGACAGATCTGGGCAAGACTTCCTGAAGAAAAACCAGCTGTTGAATTGCTGCATGGCAACTGACTAGGGATTCCAGAAAAGAGAAGAGTAGCAGGAAGAAATGGCCCGAGAATCAGAAAACCTAACTATGTGTAACCGATACCTCCTTTAACTTCTTTGAGCTCCAGTTTCTTAATGTTCCTAATAACTTATTTATCCAAATAAAATAATGCCATTGAACTTAATTGGCTCTAAGATTTCTGCAAGCCACAAACCTCAATGATTTCATTGGTTAAGCACGAGAGATAATGTAAAGAACTTCAAATGAAATTAAACTTTACTCTTGGAGGAATATTCTATTTTAAATTTGTCAGTGGTCCACAAAAGGGCATCAATACTTTCCTAAGAAAGCATTTTACTTTTCAGAAATATATAGAACAACACATACTTAACAGTCATTTTAATGAGATTTTTTTTATTTACTAACTGGACGGCATTTTAAGTATAAAATGCTAAAAGTACCGAAAACCTCTTTTTTTTTTTTCCTCACATTAACTACATTTTTTCATTTCCAATGGGTTTTGAGACTTTAATATTACCAATTGTACTTTGGGTTAATCTATCTGTATAGCACTTACTATCTGAAGAAGTATACCACTATATTAATAACTTTCACATGAATGATCAAGATAATAGCAATATTGAAAGCCTGCAACCACTTTACACACCATACATTCAATTCCCCAAACTGCCTGTTGCTTCTAATTTTCCTCCCTCACAGATGAAATTAATTTTTTTATATTCTTGGAAAAAGTTGCGCAAGGGAAGAAGGAAACTTAAATTCACTTAGCTACTAGAATAGGTGTATTTGTCTATCAGTGTATTTACAGTGAATGAAGAGATGTGGAGTAACATGCCCTAGTATACAACTGGGGTCACACAGTCCTGGCCTTGGACCCAATTCTGCCATTTGCTTATCTGCAAAGCAGGGATAAAAGAAATATCAGGTTTAGGACAGTTCAGTTCAGTTCAGTTGCCAGTCGGGGTTTAGGACAAGTTTGAAAGTAATAATGTGAAGTATCTGGTTAAAACAGTTAGATCACTATAAGCATTGAGTAAATTTTAATTTTAAACCCCAGTAATATTTTAACATTAAAATTCTATCAGCTTAGGGGGTAATAAAACTTCTCTAGAACCAGGATAGCAGATTTCAATATCAATACTCTAGAGAATTCTCAGAAAATATTTCTGCTCCTCTAATCAATTAGTTTTCAACCTTTCCATCTTCTTTCATTGTCCTTCATCTCATGAAACACACCCAAGACATATTCAGTAGCTCATGCCAGAAAGCTAGTTGTTTCATTGACATCCCAGCCTCTCTGTCCTTTACCTCTGATATTCATCATCACGAAATAAATTCATTTTTATTTGCAAAATATCTCTCTAATGAATCCATTATTTTTGATATCTCTGCTGCCATGACCCTCTTTTAAACTCTTACAATAGTCCTTAAAACTGATCTCCTATGACCACACACAGCTCCCACTGATTTGTTACATATACAACAGCGATCTTTTTAATTAATAAAACACAAATATGTTCAACATCTTCCTCTTATATTTAAAAATATCAAAAGCACTCTGACTGTTAGAATAATAACACAGCCCATAAGATTCTACATCAACCAGAACCATTATCTACCTGTTAAATTCAGCCTAACTTATGTTATCCTTTACTTTCCAGGTTTTAATTCATATTGGTCATTCTCAGGCACATCCAACTCTTTTGCAACTCCACGAACTGAAGCCCACCAGGCTCCTCTGTTCATGGAATTTCCCAGGCAAGAATACTGGAGTGGGTTGCCATTTCCTACTCCAGAGGATCTTCTTTCCCCGGGACCAAACCCTAGTCTCCTGCATCTCCAGCACTGGCAGGCAGATTCTTTATCACTGTACCACCTGGGAAGCTTCATACTATTCTTTAATTGCTGTTAACTGTCCTTATTGTTTTTACTCTCAGGGCATTTTCATATACCATTCCTTCTGTCTAGAACACTCTTCTTCTAACTTTCTTTTGTTAATCTTTACTTGCCTATCAGATTCAGATAAAATATATGTTTCAACAGGAAGCCCTTATGTCCCCTCTCAACTCAGTACAGGTTAGTCCTTCCTCTTCTGAGCTCTCATGACACTTTCTTTTTTACCTCCAGCATAAATTTTGGTAATATGTCAGGGTAATTCATATATGTTTCAGTGTGCGTTAACTGCATTAACAAATTTAAAAGTTATTAATTGTAAAATGTAAATTCTGTGAAGACAAACATAATGCCGATTTTCCTCAACTGTATATTCTTAGTGAATATCACAACCAATACCTATCCAAGGCTGACACAATAAAAATTAGTTGAACAAATACAAAAAGGAATCAAGGATTATTCTGTTATCATTATTTTTGCCTATGGCTTTTGTTTTGAACCTGTTTTTTTAAAATCCTACAAACTCTCAGCATGCTTTATTTTTCTTCCAAAGATGGATTGTGTTCTCTATCTATAATTCAAGCACTATGCTCACATATTGTGGATCCTTGATAACTGTGTCTGATTAACCAACTATATCAAAGCTATTCCTACAATTTAAGAGGCAACCTGTCTTTCTGATAAGCATAAAAAGTCAATATCAGAGTAAATGGATATAATTTTGGGTTTTGTTAATACATAGAGCTTTATTATATAATTTCTCCTAGGATTCTTGAAATGTTAAAAATAGTTATCCAAATAGAGCAAATAGTTAGTGTATTTCAAAAGAACAAAATAGATGTTCAATTATCTGCATTTCTCTCTGTGTGGATAATTTTTGAATTATAAGTCAAGAGAGTTAAGAAGTTCAGAGATATGTAAATCCGTGGTTCAGAACTCAGAATACGTTTTCCTAGGGAAAATGTATAAAGCAACACACATATTACCATTTAGGCCCATGTGGCACTATTTAATTATACAGCTGAATTTTATTGTTATCAGTCACAAATAAAAATCCATCTGTGAGAAAATATATTTTAAGTTGCAACTGCATTAGGGGAGATTGTTATAAGACCTGCAGTGTTATGAAGCTGATTACAATACATATTTAAATGGGACTTTCTGGTTGTTATAAGATCTTGTTCCTTCTAAGGAGTAGAGGAGAACCCTAACTACCTAGCAAGTGGAGCTTCTAAATAGGATGCATGCAGGTTAGGTAACTGGGGTGCAATGAGAGCTCTTGAATCACTATTTTTGACCAGTACAGACAACTGAATTCCCCAAAGAATTCCCAATTCTTCATACACTAGATCTTATTTCACTGAGATTCCTAGAAGCACCGTTCAACCTGCTTATTGGCAGGTTGGTAATTCATATTGCAGCAACAAGTAAGAGTGACCTATACAGTGATTAGATCTGGACTCTTTTTTTTTTTTTCTTTTTGATTTATGGGTGGTAAAAATAGAAAGCTAAAAGTTTATTTTTTATATTTATTCAAATCAAAAGAATATCCTAGAGTTCATTTAGGGCTTCCCTGGTGGCTCAGCTGGTAAGGAGTTTGCCTGCACTGCAGGAGACCTGGGTTCAATTCCTGGGTCGGGAAGATCCCCTGGAGAAGGGAATGGCCACCCACTCCAGTATTCTTACCTGGAGAGTTCCATGGATAGAGGAACCTCGAGGGCTTCAGTCTGAGGGGTCACTGAGAGTTGGACACAACTGAGTGACTAACACACACACAGAGAATTCCTTTAAATTTGCTAAATTTTTCATAGATCTACCAACTCAATGAGCTATGTTTCAGTTGCAAATAAACCTAAAACTGGATTTTTCTGCTAGAGTAACATGCTTTCAATTTACTAACATAGCCTTTAGCCAAACTCAGAAGTAAAATATACAGTGGGAAAAGTGAACCACTTACAGAGAATAACAACTACTGATATAAACAAAGGCATTTCTAGAATTTTTGAAAGAGTTGATTGGTTAATATTTATGATTAGGATGAAAATTTGAGACTGAAAGAAGTGAATCAAGTTAAAATTACATATGAGAAAAACATAAGTTTTTGTGGGAGTTTTAAAACAGTGCAGTCCTCCTAGAAAGAACAATTGGAAGAGACAATTAATTTATAGTAGGCAGGAGTGCCTGAGTTACTGGAGTTTAATTAAAAAGACAGGGCTTCTTCAGATTTGAAGACAATGACAAATGAAACCTTAATTAGATTCTAAGCTTCCAGGAACAAGTATGTGCCACGGGGTTCTTGCACAGAATATATCATATTTAGTCACACAATTCCTTGTATTGGCTATTTCTTTTTTAACCAAATTGAAGGAAGATATATACTGCTTGATTTTGGTTTTAACTAGTTGTACAGGAGAAGGTCTTTGATTTTCTCTCTACATAATGTCTCAAATTTACTCTGAGGTTAAAATCACCTTTATTTTTTTTTTTATTTTATTGAAATACAGTTGATTTATAATGTTGCGTTAATTTCTGCTGCATAGCAAAATGATTCAGTAATATATATGTGTGTGTGTGTGTGTGCGTGTGTGTGTGTGCGTGTGTGTGTGTGTGTGCGTGTGTGTGTGTGTACACACACACATATATATAACTGAAGGGCTTCCCAGGTAGTGCAGTGGGTAAACAATGCACCTGCCCATGCAGGACACGGGAGAGATGCGGTTTGATCCCTGGGTCAGGGAGATTCTCTGGAGCAGGGAATGGCAACCTGGAAAACTCCATGGACTGAGAAGTCCACAGAGCCACAAACAGTTGGACACAAGTGAGGAACTGAGCGCACACAAATATAACTGAAATATATATATATATATCTTTGTTTGTATCATTTTCCATTATGGTTTATTACAGGACATTGAATATAGTTCCCTGTGTTAATACATTAGGAACCTGTTGTTTATCCATCTTATATATAAGCTCATCTTTAAAGTTCCTTGCAGCCAAAGATGGACAAACTCTATACAGTCAGCAAAAACAAGACTGGGAGCTGACTGTGGCTCAGACCATGAACTCCTTAGTGCCAAATTCAGACTTAAACTGAAGAAAGTAGGGATAACCACTAGACCATTCAGGTATGGCCTAAATAAAATCCCTTATGACTATAAACTGGAAGTAAGAAATACATTTAAGGGACTAGATCTGATAGACAGAGAGCTTGATGAAATATGGATGGAGGCTCGTGACATTATATAGGAGATAGGGATCAACCACCCCCATGGAAAAGAAATGCAAAAAGGCAAAATGGTTGTCTGAGGAGGCTTTACAAATAGCTGTGAAATGAAGAGAAGCAAAAAGCAAAGGAGAAAAGGAAAGATATTCCCATTTGAATGCAGAGTTCCAAAGAATAGCCAGGAGAGATAAGAAAGCCTTCCTCAGTGATCAGTGCAAAGAAATAGAGGAAAACAACAGAATGGGAAAGACTAGAGATCTCTTCAAGAAAATTAGAGATACCAAGGGAACATTTCATGCAAAAATGGGCTCAATAAAGGACAAAAATGGTATGGACCTAACAGAAGCAGAAGATATTAAGATGTGGCAAGAATACACGGAAGAACTGTACAAAAAATATCTTCATGACCCAGATAATCATGATGGTGTGATCACTCACCTAGAGCCAGACATCCTGGAATGTGAAGTCAAGTGGGCCTTAGAAAGCATCACTATGAGCAAAGCTAGTGGATGTGATGGAATTCCAGTTGAGCTATTTCAAATCCTGAAAGATGATGCTGTGAAAGTGCTGCACTCAATATGCCAGCAAATTTGGAAAACAGAGCAGTGGCTACAGGACTGGAAAAGGTCAGTTTTCACTCCAATCCCTAAGAAAGGCAATCCCAAAGAATGCTCAAACTACCGCACAACTACACTCATCTCACATGCTAGTAAAGTAATGCTCAAATTTCTCCAAGCCAGACTTCAGTAATACCTGAACCAAGACTTCCAGATGTTCAAGCTGGTTTCAGAAAAGGCAGAGGAACCAGAGATCAAATTGCCAATATTTGCTGGATCATTGAAAAAGCAAGAGAGTTCCAGTAAAACATCTATTTCTGCTTTATTGACTATGCCAAAGCCTTTAACTGTGTGGATCACAATAAACTGTGGAAAATTATTCAAGAGATGGAAATACCAGACCACCTGACCTGCCTCTTGAGAAACCTGTGTGCAGGTCAGGAAGCAACAGTTAGAACTGGACATGGAACAACAGACTGGTTCCAAATAGGAAAAGGAGTACATCAAGGCTGTATATTGTCACCCTGCTTATTTAACTTATATGCAGAGTACATCATGAGAAACACTAGGCTGGAAGAAGCACAAGCTGGAATCAAGATTGTCGGGAGAAATATCAATAACCTCAGATATGCAGATGACACCACCCTTATGCCAGAAAGTGAAGAGGAACTAAAAAGCCTCTTGATGAAAGTGAAAAAGGAGAGTGAAAAAGTTGGCTTAAAGCTTAACATTCAGAAAACTAAGATCATGGCATCTGGTCCCATCACCTCATGGGAAATAGATGGGGAGACAGTGGAAACAGTGTCAGACTTTATTTTTGGGGCTCCAAAATCACTGCAGATGGTGACTGCAGCCATGAAATTAAAAGATGCTTAGTCCTTGGAAGGAAAGTGATGACAAACCTAGATAGCATATTAAAAAACAGAGATATTACTTTGCCAACAAAGGTCCATCTGGTCAAGGCTATGGTTTTTCCAGTGGTCATGTATGGATGTGAGAGTTGGACTGTGAAGAGAGCTGAGCGCTAAAAAATTGATGCTTTTGAACTATGGTGTTGGAGAAGACTCTTGAGAATCCCTTGGACTGCAAGGCAATTCAACCAGTCCATCCTGAAGGAGATCAGTCCTGGGTATTCATTGAAGGACTGATGCTGAAGCTGAAACTCCAATACTCTGGCCACCTCATGTGAAGAGTTGACTCGCTGGAAAAGACCCTGATGCTGGGAGGGATTGGGGGCAGGAGGAGAAGGGGACCCCAGAGAATGAGATGGCTGGATGGCATCACCGACTCGATGGGCATGAGTTTGAGTAAACTCCGGGAGTTGGTGATGGACAGGGAGGCCTGGTGTGCTGCGATTCATGGGGTCGCGAAGAGACGGACACGATTGAGCGACTGTATTGAACTGAACTGAAAGTTCAGAAGTGGTTCATTTGAGAAGATCTGGGTTTCTAAAGTTTTACTCTGGTCCCTCTTTTTAATGTAAATGCTTTGATTTTCTCAGCTATGCCTGGTCATGCTGAAAGTTTTCACAAATAGTTTGTATTTCCAGGAAGAGATTTTTCTCTCAGGGCTAATGTCAACTTTGGCAACTGAAATCTTACAGGAACGGAATCCGCTCTGCTGTTCCCAATATCCTTATACCAGATAATTTTCTTACCTAAATGAAAATTATTTCCATTATGCCCTTCCAAAGCTTTTCGTTATGAGAATTATTTTTGAAATTTTTGATTAAAGGTAGGTAAAGTGAAGTAGGTCTGAATGGAAAAGTGATGAGGAATCACAGTATCCATATCAGTAGTGCACTGTGACCTACTTGTTGAGATGGTAGTAATGCCTGTAACTACTGGGCTTTCAAAATAGATTATTTGAAATATCTTACTTAGTGCGTGTGAGATTGCTATGTTGCTTCACTAATTCTTTGTGTGTTAAGTTGCTTAACTGACTCTTGGCAACCCCATGGACTATGGTATTTCCCAGGCAAGAATACTGGAGTGTGCTGCCTTGCCCTTCTCCAGGGGATCTTCTCGACACAGGGATCGAACTCGTGTCTCTGACGTCTCCTGCATTGGCAGATGGGTTCTTCATCATTACTGCCAACTGGGAAGCCCATAATTAAATGGCACAGTCAATAAAAACAATATCAGGGTTAAGAAGAGCTCTCCTGAAGCTTCTGGGGGTGGGAGGCAGGGTAGAGGTTCTGATTCGGAGGTGAAAGACAGGCAAAGAGCACACATTTAAATAGTATCATGAAAAAAAAGATAACAGAACAACTTGCTTTGTTTCCTGTGAAGTAACATGTAAGCTACATTAGGAGTTACTACTTGGGTAATGTGAAATAAACTCAACATAATACTTTTAAATGGAATATTAAAAGAGGAAAAATGGAGGAGAAAAATAGAAGTCAGAGCTCCTTCATATTAAGGATGGAGATAATAGAATATGCAGACTCTTAAAACGAAGAGGATCTCTAGTATTTCAGACATTTAAGATTTGTTCACCAATGGGTTAGTCACATTGCATTATAATGGAGAGTTAGTCCCATTGCATTAAGGTGATGGAGGGCAGGGTAGGGACAAGAGGTAAGCCTTCTGTATGATCTTCGGTGAGTGAGATCGACATACCATATAGTATTACAATAATAGTGCACACTGATTTACAGACACTCTCCTTGTCAATTTTTATCCCCAAATTTGGCAAAACAGCTGAAAATAGATGCCCAATTGATGTCTGTTGACTTGAAGTTAACTGACCTACAAGTTTCATGGTATTGATCTGTGTTTGGAAAAAGACAGTGAAAATTTGCTATCTCTAGTTATTAGGGGCAAGGGTTAGATGTGCTCCCTGGATGAAGGCAATCATCTGTCATAACTTGTCACTGGCCTAAGAAAACTGTTGGCATCAGGACAAACTCTATATCCAGTAAAGTGGTTCTCAACTACTATGTCCTGACTGTATCTGATATTAACCTAGAGTGACCAGTAATTTATTACTAATATTAAAGAGTAGTGTTAGTGGATGACTTGTTTAAGTGCATGTTCCAAGTCCGTGAGTCTGTTTCTGTTTTGTGAATAAGTTTATTTGTACATTTCTTTTTAGAATCTGCATATAAGCAATATCATATGATATTTCCCTCTGACTTCCATCACTCAGTATGACAATATCTAGGTCCATCCGGTTACCAGGAAAGAAGGTTGGGGGGAAGGGATGGTTAAAGAGTTTGAGACTGACATGTACACGCTACTATATTTTAAATGGATGACCAACAAGGACCTATTGTATAGCATATGGGACTCTGCTCAATGTCATGCGGCAGTCTGGATGGAAGGGGAATTTGGAGAAAAACGGACACACATGTATGTATGGTTGAGTACCTGTGCTATTCACTTGAAATCATCACAACATTATTAATCAGCTGTACTCCAATATAAAATAAAAAGTTTTTAAAACATGAATGTTCAAGATGATATTTCTGCCACCTTGCTGCTTTCTGATATAATAAGCTTTTCAGAGTACATGTTATAGCACCCTACAAGCATGATGGCCCACCAATTATTTTATCTAAGTCACAGTCAGCAGTATTGTCTCACAAGGGCAATCAGTTTTAGGAACACATATATGGGCGGAAAAGCCTGAGCACTGTAATACCCAATCATGATGGTATGAAAAGGAGACCTACTGACCAGTGATTGACAGTACTTTTGTCTGAAAAATGTGCTTTCAAAAGATTAAATATTTGACCATATTTATGCCAAGATAATAAAATCAACTGAAGTAATCCTAGGTGAAGGAAGCTCCAAATCTGAACTTTTTAACTGGAAAAATAAATAAAAGCCACATGCTATTTTAGAAAGAAAACAGGAACCAAAAAATAATCTGAGCTTCCTTGTAAGGAATTTAGTTGACTCTTAAGAAAATAAAATTTTGAGGAATAAAGAAAATCATTGGGATAAACTTTACAACTGAAATGCAACCTACAACCTTAGGTATCTATCTTTTACAATTGAATTTGAAAGTCTTTAGACATAGTCATATTAGTTACAGTCTCTACTGCTCCCTAATGCTGCATACATATGGTCAACTTTGTTTACACTGCCTTTCAAAACATTTAAGTCTGTCACCCTTCTTTAAAATATACCATAAGTAAAATTATGTATACTTATGGAGAATGGAATGGCAACCCACTTCAGTATTTTTACCTGGAGAATCCCATGGACAGAAAATCCTGGTGGGTTACACTCCATAGGATCACAAAGAGTCAGACATGACTGAAGTGCTTTAGCAAAACACACACTCAAACCATAATAAAAGGATCACCTCTGTGTAGTTCCATGAAAGTCCACTTCAACAAGTTTAAAAACAGATTCATGCTGTAAATATTAATGCCAAACAGCCCACTAAACAATAGTGAAAATATAAATAAGTAATTACATAATTTGATACTACAAATGAATACAAACAGAAGAAATACTTTCTCAGGAAAAAAAACTGAAAACACTGCCAACATTTATAGATTTTAAAAAGTCCAATTGAATACAACCCAGAAAAGAGTTTAGGGAAATACTAATATTATACATAAGTATGCAATTTTTCATTTTTTTCTTTTCCTACAAGGTCTATAAATTCTCACTCATATAAGTACTGGCACTGGTTTCATTGAATACCTGAAGACTTATAAAACCAGAAGGACATCACTTAAAATGGCTCTTATAAACCATCTGCTCAATTTACAAAGATATTATCAAGACTTACTCTAGAAGAGACCTTCTGTCCACCAGACATCTCACCTGAGGAGCTGACCAGGAAACCCACCTGTGTCCATGATGAGCTGATGAAATAACACTTGCCTCCATGAACTACTTTACATTTCCAAGATTAAATTTTTTTGTGTAGAACTTAAATTTTTACTCAACTTGTGGAGGCGCTGAGGAGAGCAGGAAGCGCCAGTCAGAGCATACTGTCCATGGCAAAGCAGGAGAAATGAGTAGGGAGATTTGTGGGTGTTCCCGGGAACTCATCAGCCTCCTGTTCATGTTCAATAGGAGACTCACAAGTTCCTGCAAATGCACACAAACTTACTGTAAGCAGGTACCCTTGGCAGATAGGCAGATGCTGACATTTCCTCCAGTCAAGTGAATACAGTATCTTTCCCCCTGGAGTGTCCTCAACAGCCTGGGATTTCGTCCAAGCAGTGTGGTGGGCATCATGGTCCACTGGTCACTTTTACTCAACTATTCAAACAAATATTAATTGAGCATCTCCTATGCTAAGCACTGCTCTAGTCTCCAGGTACATAGTAGTGATTTTTTTTTTTTTTGCTATTATGGAAATTCTATTGAACACAGTCTAGTTCATTTTCAATCTGTTTGACTCAAGCTTTGGTCTCCAATGCCAAATGGCAAGTGGCGGTGTTTAAAATTTCCTTTGTCATAAATGTTGAATTTAGAGCTCATGGTACAATGGGAAGAAGCTATGAATGGAGACTAAGAGATCTGAATGCTAGTTCACATGCAGCTAAAATGTAACAACTTCCATGGAAAAAACCACAACCTTTCTTGACTTCAGTTTTCTTACTTGTCAAATGATTATTTGGACTATTTCACTTTTACTTCCAATCTAGATATAAATGTCTAATTATAAGGTAACTAGAAACAGAATAAGAGCATTTATACAGAAAATGCAATGCTATTGAAGCTGTGTTTTTCCAGGAAAGAGAAAAAAAATGGCTTCAGCAATCACTGTAAAGTTCAAATATATAATTGATTATTGGTGTCTTTTTCTACCAACTAACACAGAAATTATTTTTCTCATATGGAAATAAATTGTTGATTTGTTGTTTTCACTGGCTTCTAACATTGAAACTTCTTCCCCCTGGGCTTTAATTTTCCCACAAGATCTTAGATACTAGCTCAAATCTTACAAGACAGGCTCAGTTCTGGACCAGAAAGATGAAGCAGATTACCCAGGTAAACATTTGCTCAAAACCAGATTCTAATCTTTGGAGTTTTTCTGAACTTTAAGCTGAAGAAAATTTAGCCCCGGGTGGTTGATTTGAAATGGATAAATAAATATTCTAGTACCCTTCTCCCTATAAAAAAGCAAATGTATACACAAATATGCCCACACACACATACACAAGAGTCTCCAATGATCCTTCAAACTAAAAGTGCATTGCTGGTGAAAACTCAAGCTGGGTATAGCACAGAAATCAGATTTTCTTTATTTTGCTATCTGTATGCCTTTAAAGAGCCAGTCTGTTAAATGCTTTATGGGGAGGTTTAATTAAAGGCTCCAATTAAAATTCCAAATTAAAATTCAAGAATACTTGAAATGGCTTATGCAAATAAGGGTAGATTACCTTCTTTATCTAAGGAATAGGCATCTACTAGGCAAAGGCACCATCTCATGTTTTCCTTTAGTTTTCATGCCCACAAACTCTTCAGCAGCTAACAAAGTCAACCGCAATGTTGATATTATATGACATTTTTATTTTAAACAAACAATAAATCATTAAAATCAGAGAACATTTATTGAATTGTTTCAAAGTTTTAGATTAGGTCACCAAACAAATATGGTATTATTCCTCCTTTTATAATGTTTGCATTAAAGCTTTAATTAATGACAATGTATAGGTTCATTGTATCAAATGTACATCACAGATTTATATATGCAGAGATGAACAAGGAGCAAAATTGTGATGATTAAAGCCATGTTTAATTTTACCCTATTAAACATGGGTAAATAGCATGAGTAAATAACAAATAGAAGGGAATGTTATGGTAGTAGTGTATCAGTATGTCTTACTATGTAAGGGTATAGTGGTCTACAGTTAGAGACCTATATCTGAGTCCTTGAACCATCATGTACTTCATGTCTGTGTGGGAATGATATTTAATATCTCTGAGCCTCAACTTATTCACCTCAGATGGAGATACTAATATTACCTATCTAATAGTGTGTTTTTCATTCTTATTATCATTATCATGATTGAAGGTAAGAAGTAGAAGGGAGAACAAATTGGATTCTATAGTTCTGCTATTGACTTAGAGAGTAATGTGAAAATCTTGAAGCTAGAAAGGAACTGATAGAGAAGAAAAACCTCAAGAGTATCAGTCAAATTAACACCTGACTCATTATACTTATAAAACTCTACTAATACCATTATTGTTACAATGAACTCTTGTACCTTTGGGTTGAATATGGTTTTTATTCCCGAATAAAATTGTTTCCCAATTACTTGAAAAGTTATTTAAGATGATGAAAAATTATACACACTCCATGTATGTCCTATTAAAAGAAATCATCCATTGACATTATTACAGTTCTTTAACAATTAAACTTTCTGCTACTCATCAGTAGTGAAAGAAGTTATGTAGGGAATACCCATGCACTTAATGAGGTCACAATGAGGAAAATGATCAAAAAACAAAAGAGATCTAAATGTTTCTTAAGCAGAGAGCAACATATTCTAGAATGGGAGTTTAGGCTCAATGAAAGCTATAGTTAGTCACTCAGTCATGTCTGACTCTTTGTGACCCCATAGATTGTAGCCCACTGGACTTCACTGTCCATAGAATTCTCCAGGCAAGAACACTGGAGTGGGTTGCCATTCTCCTCTCCAGGGGATCTTCCCCACCCAGGGATGGAACCCATATCTCCCACATTGCACACAGATTCTTCACCATCTAAGCCGCCAGAGAAGCACATTTCATATTTCCTTTAGTCATGTGTGTTTTCTCTATAAATAAGTTATTCATACTTTTTGACAACTCTGCTATTATTCTATTTGGTTGCTCTTATGTTGATTTTCATGAGCTATTTATATGTTTATTATGGTTAATAACAATCTGTCACATGTTACAAATATTTGCTTCCAGTTTAATGCTTAAATTTATCTCTATTTGTGGTGCCTTTCACTATAGACATTTTAAATGTTTATATAATTAAACCTATCAATCAATCAGTGTTTTTTATGAATTTGAGGTTCATTTCTTTGCTTAGTAGGAACTTTCTCACTCTAATATCAAAATAGACTGCTGTACTTTCTTCTGCTATTTTTTCACATTTAGATAATTTAAACTTTTTATAGTGAGAAGTCATGGTATATTTTTTCTTTTTGGCCAACCAACAGCTAGCCATGTCAGCCTTTCATAGCATTTTATTTAAAAGTACATAATTTACTTATTGATGTGATAGTACAGCTTATAGTATAATTTTAATATGTCTGTGTATATATATATATGTATATATATATATATGAATCTCTTCCTTGATCTTCTATTTTGCTAAATTCATCTACTTTGATATTGCTGTGTCTTTGCCAAAGTCTTTCCCTCTCATAACTATATACAATTATTTAGTTTTATAGGACAAATATCAGTAAGGAGGCAATTACAGTAATTTGAGAAAAATCCTGATAGTTCAAAATGGTCTGAAAGAGAGGTGGAAATTTGACAGACATTATAAGGTAGTCAGAGCTGACAAATTTGAGCATTATTTGATGTGATAGGAGGGGGAGCCAAGGGTGACATCAGATCTCTTACATTATAATGGGGTGAATTTTGATACTACTTATATCTGAGACAAAGAATGTTGAACAGTTTTAAGAATAAAAATATTGACTTCAGTTGGCATGAAGGATTTGAGATAACTAATGACCATCTACATTTAAATACAAGTTACTCAAGTATACTTATACCCATTTTAGGAAAGATCTAAACTAGAGATAAAGATTTGGAAATTATTATCACAAAGTATTAATGAAATGTTTAGTAATTATGACATTAAGTGTTTACGACAGAAAAAAGAAGACAGCCCAGGAATGAATATTAACAGGCACCAATATTTAAGAAACCAAAGTGGCAAGGAGGAGAGGTAGAGGAAATGCAGAAGAGTATCATCTGAAAGTCAAAGGAAGCAAGCATTTCATGTAACTCTTGATATTTATGCTAGCTGCTTATCAAATCAGTACAATTAATAGTTTTTTTTTCTTAAATTCAGTTCCAAAGATGAAATTAAATTTGAATTACTTGGAAATTGGCAGCTTTGTATTACATATGACTTTATTTTAGTTCATGTTTTACTGTTACTGTATTAAATGAGAATATTTTTCAAGAGCTGTTACAAATTTTATCATATGTATCATTATTTTGGAGCCAAGACAGATGTGACTATTTATGCATGAGATGTCAGCTAGAATATGAGCAAGAAATAACCATAATGAGAATGTTGGCATACAATCATGTAACAAGTTATTTATAAACCTGTATCGTTACTTCTGTGTACTAGTGAAAATTTAGGTCTCTGTACTCAAGTGTTATAAAAAAATAAGAATGAGGCACAAAGTGAACCATAGAAATTTTAGCCAAAAAGTCATGTGGTTTAGTAAAAAATACACAGGTGTGGTAATCAGAAAGACTTAGATCTGAATCCCAGCTAAATTTTTCTGAGGTTGAATTTACTCATATTTAAGATAATATCCATATATTATTAATATGATAATTATATAAAATATTAGGGATTTAGGCAGCACCATTACTTCTCCCTATCTCATAACTCCTTAAAAATATAAGTACATATTATAAAATCTACAAAAATGAATCTTGTTCTCTTTTCTGTGACTTACTTAAAATAAAATATAAAAGGATTTCAGAAAGCAAAGATGGCTTTATAAATAAGAAGCGCCTGAAAAATTCAAATCACTCATGTAAATGTCCCTGACAAGGCTTTTGAATTCATTAGCAGCTTACAATTCAATTAACTTTTGAAGGTATTAGTGGGTGGTGAGGAGGTTCCAAAATAAAATGTTTCCATGGGCAAGAGGAAGACATAGGGAGAAAAGGGTGTTTCATCTTTTTATCTCAAAGATTAATGCATTAATATACAATTTGGTCTATAACTAGTACTAAAGTGAAGTCACCCAGTCGTGTCTGACTCTTTGCGACCCCATGGACTGTAGCCCACCAGGCTCCTCCATCCATGGGATTTTCCAGGCAAGAGTACTGGAGTGGGTTGCCATTTCCTTCTCCAGAGGATCTTCCTGACCCAGCGATCAAACCCAGGTCTCCCGCAATGTAGACAGATGCTTTACCGTCTCAGCCACCAGGGAAGTCTAACTAGTACTAAAGCCTCAAGCATACTTATGCAACATGCAATGAAACTCATATCCATTAATAACTGGCCAGAATCTACATTAGAACATAGAAGCTAAAGGGGACTGGAGAGAACAGATATAAAGGTGGTTTTGGTACTGGAGGAATGTTCCACAAAGACTATGACAGAGACAATGCTTGGCATACACCATATTTTGTTTTTGATATTTTTCCTTCCAATTCACAAAGAAATCTACACTTTTGGGTCTCTGCTGGGACCACATCATTTGTTCTGGCCATTGAAAGTTGGGTGGAAATGATATGCCCTATTTCTAGATGAGAAGTTCCTTTCTAATTCTCAGGGCTCACTCTCTACCTACTTAGCTGTATTTTTTTTTAAACTGATTATTATTATGTTTTTTCACAAAGACTTGACAATATTAAGATCAATGTATTTGTCACAGTTTCTGCACAAGTGTTCAGCATAGAAAATAGAATAAAGGCAAATTGGCCCCAGTGTCCGGCTGCTACATGAAGTTCCAGAGAAGACACATGAAGGCAATGCTTAAATGGGGCAGGGTTGGGATGGACCAGTGACAGTGAAGGTTTCAGGACCCTTCTCAAGACCTGCCATGCTCTGTTCCCTAAGAAAAAGCACCCCATGATGGCCATGGCAAGCTCTTCCAACTTAAACATAGTCAGAGATGTTAAACAACCACAGGAAATAACAGAAAATACTGTATTTTCCTACCCTTTAAAGAGCTGGATAAGAGTGAATGTTCTGGAGCCAGGCTACATGGCTTTGAATTCTGGCTTTAGCACTTCCTGCTACTGTTTAGTTGCTAAGTCATGTCTGATTTTTGTGACCCCCATGGACTGTACCAGCCAGGCTTCTCTGTCCATGGGATTTCCTAGGCAAGAATACTGGAGTGGGTTGACATCTCTTTCTCCAGGGGATTTTCCCAACCCAGGGTTCAAACTCATGTCTCTGGCATTGGCAGCTGGGTTCTTTACCTCTGAGTCACCAGGGAAGCCCTAGAACTTTCTACTGGCTATAATAACCTTCTATACCTTACTTCTTTTTCTGTAAAATAGGAGTAATAATTCTTTCTCACTACAGGGGTTATGAGGATTAATTTAGATATTAGGTATAAAGTTCTCAGAATAATGCCAGAAAATTATAAACACTCAAAATGTTAACTATTTTCATAAGTATTTCCCATGCAAGCATTTTTCTATACTTTCTCCAATGATTCTCACCTCTATCTATCTATCTATCTTTATCTATAGCTGCCATTCCCATAAATGATGGAAATTTTATGGAATTGGATTTTGTTTAACTAAAAAATAAAATTTTCTAATAATTAAATTCAATGTTAGTACTTTCTTTCCAAGAAATTAGGTCCTCAACATTAGAAACATTTGGAAGAGAAAAAAGTGTATGTCCCTAATAGTAAAGGAAAAATGTTTCCATAGGTGGGAGGGTAAAAAATAACCTCTAAAAATCCTTTGAAATCTACATTCCTAATGTATGTATTTTTGTATTTTTGCATGGCCCTAAAGTTGTATGACTTTTTAAATTACCTTTCATGGGAACAGAGTTATCTTGAAATGACTGAGAAATTGCTTTGAACAATTTTTAAATAACTCATTAAACTTGATTGATGAAACAATAGGCCAAATCACTATATATGAAGAGGATGGCCTGTAAAACTTTCCGTAGCAGTTATCTTCTAAAATAATTGGGACAAAATGTGGTTTACAGATAAGATACACAATAACATGAACAAGCACATGGGAAAGTCAATACAATGAGGAAGAATACAAGGTGTTACACTAAGTCACTGACAGAATTTCAATGTGACAGTTCATGTTAATATTAAAAAATGACGAAACCCATAAAATATCACTGTACTATGTTCCCATGGTAGAGGTTCATGGTTAATATTGAGGCTATCTTTCAGCCAGGCTTTATTTTCTCTAGCTACTGGTTCGAAATACAAATATTGACTAAATCACAACTAATAGACTCCTTTCTTTTTTACTTATATGTCAAAAAAGGCTCAGCTTGATATAGACAACATTTACAGGCACAGAGTTGATTTTTCCAAATATTTACCTTTATTTTTTGACTTCCTGAAACACTACCAAATCCCAAAATTAATATGCAAATTTTGACTTTTAAATTTCATCACTGAAGACTTTTGTTAATGTAAATATAGCAGAAATTCTCACTTCCCAACTTTTCTCAGAACTAGTTAAACTGGTGAAGATTATTAAGTGAAACAGGCTTAGGCACAAATTAAGTTTGCAACAAATGTTTACTGCGTTCTACATGGTCAAATATCGGCAAATACGGAAAGAGGGTTCAATCAGTACAATCCACATACAAAAGCAACCAACATAATATGGTATCTGGCCGAGCATTTAGAAAAATCATTGACAATGAAATCCTGTAACTCTATTATGGTGAGTCTATTAATTTTATTCCACTAAAAAGTGAGCATTATAAATGTGAAGGATGCAAAAGAGGTATAAAACAGATTCCCACTGGGAACAAGATATACATGAAAGATAAAACAATATAAGACATTCTCTGAAATAAAATTCTTTGATTTTCAGCTTCATGCCAGTTCTGTGGGCCTCATCAGTAGAAAAACTAAAGTTTTGTTTGTTTATTTTTACTTTAACCAGCCATTGGTAACTAATATATGCCTGAGCAATACTCATCTGAAGCGAATCTTCTGAGTGAAGACACAGAATGTGAACAGGCTAAGAAAGTTTGATGAGTAACTATTGTAATCCGCAGATTATCTTTTTTCATGACTTCTGCTTCTGGTAGAATTTCTAGTCCTAATGGAGCTCTTGAGTTTCTGTTATCTCTGGATAATGGTAACCAGATCTAGAAATATATTATGGGTGAGTAGACAAAGCTATTTAGACAGAAGAAAGTAGGGTAGAGTAGAAAGGGGAAGAGAATAGAAAAGTCTTTTTTTCCCCACAGTGGGGTAAGAAACATCATGTAGGTTTGATCCCTGGGTGGAGAAGATCCCCTGGAGTAAGAAACGGCAACCCACTCCAGTATTTTTGCCTGAGAAATCCCATGGACAGTGGTGCTGGTGGGCTATAGTCCAGGGGGTTACAAAGAGTCAGACACGACTGAACACGCATGCACACATGCAGAAGGAAAGATCAAGAGAGTAGCAAGATGCTCGTGAGCAACAGACGAAAGTAAGGTAAGCCTGGATAAAATGCTGCTGTCATGAATGGCCTGGTAGGCAATGGGGAGAAAATAAAGACCTGAATGTTGGTATGCAATGATAAGAACAGATTTTAATAAGATCACTCTGGAAAAAGTATAGAGGTGTTGTGTGTCACTCTGACATTTCAAATCAACTAATGTATGTATAACTTCAGTGAAGTTGTTTTAATCCACATTTATGGCAAAGACCAAAAAAGGTGTTTTTAAAGTTGTTTTGATATGAGAGTGAAGTGGAATATGGACGCCATTATCTCAACTCCTGTCACTGATAAAGTCAGCTGCTCAGAGGTCTCACTGGGGGTTTATGGAAAAGAACAGGCAAAGAAGCAATTATGTCATGAGGACATTTTGACTATAAAAGCTGAAGATTTGTGAGGAATATCTGAGAATCGGGTTTGGGAAAAACCTACCCTTTGAGGATCTAGCTCTCAGAGGATCTTGTGACATAAGCTCTTGCCCTAGTAAAGGGGTTCCTCTCTCTGCAGTGAGGTTACAAGCAGTGCATCAGCCACAAATGAGCTCGTCTTGCTGGTCAACATGACACTTTGTTCCCTAGTAACATGCTCCAGCAACAAGGAGCTTTTATTTTGGAGCTGGCAGCTGGACATCAGCTCTTGGTTGGCAAAGCTTTCTCTCTGAAGAATCAACCTTATAGAAAAGGTACACTTCAATGCAATTTGGACCTTATTCTGTAATCTTCCCTTGCCTGGAACAATAATGCAATTAACCTATCATCTTTTGGAGTATGTTATTTCTTTACTGACTTATTAAAGAAATTAAAAAAAAAAGACGGACATGACTTAGTGAATGAACAACAAAGAGATACTACTCTATATGTTATTGGCTTGTGAAATCCCCACAGTGAACTTGTATTAAGTAAACTACTGTCAAAGACAACTTAAGTGTCCAAGCATAATCTGCTGTAACCCCCGAATAAAACAATAGAATATATGAAAGCAGGAACACAGGAAGAAAAGAGGTCAGTTCAGAAGCTACAGTCACTGTGTTGGCACAAGGTAATATTAGCCCAGCCGAGGATGGTGGCAATGATCACATGACAGGTGTTCTGAAATCTCAAGTGTCTAGACTTAGTGACAAATTGTATACACATGCAGAGAATGAAGAAGCAAAGATGCATGAGAATTTTCCTATCAGTGTAACCAAGAAAATGAGGATGTGGTTGATAGGGACTAATGAAAATGGAACTACTTCTGGAAGAAACTGCAATTGAGATGCCTAGAACTTCTAAATTAAACTGGACTTAGATATCTGGGAATAAATTTTAGTACTTTGGGAGGCATCTCCACATAGGAAATAAATGAGTACATAATCTAGGATGGTTTTTATTCATGGGACAAAAGAAAGAAGCTGTAAGAGGACTGAGGGAAATAGGTCTCCTTAGCATTACAATCCCATGGACAGAGGAGCCTGATGTGCCACAGTCCATGGGGTTGCAAAAGAGTCATATACGACTTAGCAACTGAAAACCAAAAACTACAACAAGCATTACTTTGCACCAAAATGCATTTATGTATAGTTCTGGCTTAAATGCTGCTTCCAATTTATTAATCTATACATTATTGGCATTTTATAAAAACCATTAAATTTCAGTCATGGGAGACTACACACACATGGGCGCACACACACATGCACACACACTGAAGACTTTTTAAGCTGATGAGACTGCTGTATTATTATTCAAGGTGCGGTAACTTGTGTGGTGCACAATGGCCTACAACGAAGGTCTGAGGATAATGTGGAGCAGATATCTGGTGACCTCGTGCACATTCTCCTGAAAGTCAATTTCACTTTATTGCAGCAGAAATAAGCTGCTGTGAAAAGAACATTAAATTTTATATGACTGATTATTTACTCAATTTTGTTCTCTCAAGTAAAATGTGGTGTGGGAGACTGGTGTGTTAGAAGACAAACACAAATGCCACGTTTGTTGCCCTTCTACTCTCTTTCCAGCCTCATGGTGAAAATTCAGGAAGACACTTACAGTCAAAAGAGTCAAACTAAAGAATTCATCCAAAGAAAACTTTGCTGGGAAAAGTTAGGAAAAAAATTACTATGAATACACACTCATATAGGGATATATGGACATTTGAAACATGGAGAAATCTAAAAGGAAAATGATTTAAAATGGTGAGGGAATATTTAGAATTTATAGAATCAGGAACCACAAAAGAACTTATCTTCAATAAAGTTTGTTATGTTAAAAACTGATATGTTAACTATATATATATATATATATATTATTGAATTTATAGTCACGGAAAGAATAATTTCATTTGTCAAGGTTCCTTTTTAGCCTTGGCAGCAAAGAATTCAACACCAAATTTCTTGCTAAATCATAGCCATTATTGGTCTATGTTTCTGAATACTTCTTCTTTCCTCATTTTTTATATTTTCTTCTTTAACTGTCTTTTGGTCTATAGATATTTTAGGTAATAATCTAACTTAAGTCTTTAGGAAAAGCAATTGGACAAGAATAACAAATAAACAGAAATGAAAAACAAGTAGATTTATACACATCTTCCCAGGTAATTCTGCTTCTCAAATCATATATATATGTATGATTTTATTCTATCTTTGCAAAAACAATATACCTGATTATACCACTCTATTCTGTCTGATGTGTGGTATGTAGCATTCTTTTCACAGAAAGACATGCAAATATGTCACTTCTTTTAATGAAGACAAATGTTGCTTGCATAGATCATTTATATCACAGCACACCCAGGGTTTATCTAGCATTTTACATACTAATGCTTATTGTAGCTTAAGCAAATTAACACAGTTGTCTCTAAAGTTACTATTCTATCATTACAATGATGAAATGAATGCAAAGCAATTCTATAATGCAGATAATCAGTTTTTTCTAATTTCTACTTAGTACATTGGTAATATGTTTCTTTTTTCTAAGTAAGATACAGTGATTACTGAGTGTTAAGTGTGTGATTGCCTATTGCCTACATTTGCAGAGAACAAATGGAGTACTTAAACTCCCATGCTCCACTGACTCTTGATTTCAGAACAAAATTAAGGATAACTATAAATGTATGTCAGTGTCTTGGCCTTCAATATCAAAGTTCACGCATATACTGGCATCTGCTGATTTAGTCTCATAAAGTTAATTTACTCTCATTTCCTGTCAACTTTTTCTTCCAAGTATGAGTAGCTGCATCACCTGAGGAGATCATAATCAATGGCAAGGAATTGAAAATTGCTAAAGAATTACAACTCCAACTGAACTTGAAACTCTGAATAAGAAAAATGAAACACATACTATTCAAGAGTGAAAAATGTATGTAGATGCTTTGTTTTAAAACTCAGAAAGCTACATGCATGCCAAATTATTTGTGAAAGCAGTAGCAAAGAGAAAGCAACTGAATAATGTGGAAACACTTTAAAAAAGAAAAACAAAAAAACCCAAAAAACAGAAGAAGCAATTCAATTCTAGATAGTACAAATATTCTTGACCAAAGCTAAACAAAGCCATGCCATTAACTGAGCTATCTCCTCTGTAACACTAAGTTAATTAAAAGGAAAAATGATATTCCTTCTCTCCCTAGAACTACACTGGTATTCTGTACCTTTATTGCGAGAAGTTGCAACCAATGTTTACATGGTATCATAAACACTGTAAATTATATCTGCAAAACAAAGTAAATACTATATGTTAATCTGTTTATCAAATAGTCATCTCTTGGGGACCAAACTAGATTTGATTGTCCTAATATTATACACCACACTTAGCACAGTATCAATAGCTCTCATGTATAAATGCTCAGAAAATATTTTCTGAATTTATCAATAAACATATGTTAAAACAGCATTTAACTATGTTAAATTATATTTAACATAACTATATTTAAACTAGTATATTAATGAATAAATGCATATGGATCATGTGACTTATGGTTATATTTCCTCAGACAAAGAAATCAGCAAAAAGAAACAGTATTTGAGAAAAGGAATATCATTTGCACACTAAAGTTATCAGTAGGCAATTGGGAAATGAATGTAAAAAAATGATACAAATGAGAAGAAGAACTGAAGTAAAATATAAAGCAAAAAGAACTGGTGTCTCTAACATCCAATCACATGAAAGAAGATATCTTAATTTTTCCTGCTCATACTCACTTAGGCAGAGGGAACTGAAAATTCTACTGGGAGGAGAGATTTAAAAGAATAAAAGAGGAAAAACAGAGATTGTGTAGATCATGTAAATAAGGAAATATCATGTAAATAGAGGAAGAGAAAACAAAGGAAGTGAAAATAGCTGAGATATAGAATATAAAGAGGTAAAGCATATGTGGTAAAAATTCAAATGATCACATATTTCAAATTTTATTGGGTTACTTATACAAATTTTAACTTATAAACATTTACATATATGTATATACATAAATTTATTATCTAACTGCATTTTCGATGAATGAAAAAATATGAAATAAATGAAACCAAAGTGCCTCAACCTTATCTGACCCAGCTTGGTGAAAATACTGTCATTCTTTTCTTTTTTAAAAAGTATATTTGACATTCATTGATACATTGACACATTCATTGATACCTACATTTCACTGCAGGTACATACAGCAATTTTTCCATAATCAGAATCATATTCATATTTTCATCAATATTCATTTTCATACTAACAAGTAGAAAGAAAGGGATTATGAATACAACACAAGTATGGCTGCCCTGGTCTGAAAATAACAAAGAAATGTAACTATGAAAGTCTCCTTGATCCATTATTCATCATTTCTTACATCAAACAGCAATAATATAAAAGTGCTTCAACTTTCTCAGATTTAATATAGAGCAAGTATGTGACAAGTGATTTCAGAGAGTATTCCAAACTCCTAAAAAATATTCAATTTCATAGGATACTGTTCTTCTCAAGTTTATTAAAAAGTTAAAGCCATTCATAAGTTGAAAGGCATAGTATAAAAACAAATACTAGCTAAACTAATTAATACCAAATAGAGAGAGATGTGTGATATCAACCATATGATGCAACAGTATTTTCCTGACAGTAACCAAGTGATTTACTTGTGCTAACTGCTTCAAACATCATATTATATACACCAGACATGTATGGTTTCATCTTAGCTACAGACTTAACAAGTCAGGAGCTCTTGACTCAGCCTTGAACACCAGTGAGCGGGCATTGGCTCTAGGAATCACAAGACCCTGTAGCCAAAAACCTAGGAACTGGTTCCATCCATCAGTAAGCTAGCATGCTCCAAGACCATCCTCATTGACTGGTAGAGAGGCACCATCCCCAGGACCACCGGGGCTTTTATTTCTCCACCAATGAACCAATACAAGCTCAGGGAACCCAGGGCCCTGTAGCTAGAGATGCCAGGACACAGTTATACCCACTAGTGGGCCAAGACTAGACCCAGGATCCAACCTTGCCCACCAGTTGGCAGTCACAAGCCCCAGTACATCCTGGGACTCAACACCATTCATCGGTAGACAGACCCCAGCCTCAGGGCCATCGCGGCCCCACAGCTGGTTGTGGCAGGACCCACCCCACCCATCATCATGTAGACACCAGCCCCAAGACCCTTGGGCCTGGCCCCACCCCCAAGCAGGCCAACCTCAGCTCCAAAATACCTCGGAGCCCTCAGTCAGCTACTTCAGGATACAGCCCAACTAACCCGCCTACCAACACTGGATTTAGGTCACCCTAGACCTTGTAGCCAGCCAAGTCAGAAAGCAGCCTCAGCCATCAGAGGCCAGCGCCAGACATGAGACCTTCTGAAGATCTGAAGCCAGCTGCTTTATGACATGGCTTCACCTACCAGCAGTCTCTGCACAAAGCAGGACCTGGCAGCCAACTGGTGTGTGCATGTGTGTGTGTGTGTGTGTGTGTGTGTGTGTGTGTATCCTAGTTACTCAGTCATGTCCAACTCTTTGTGACCCCATGGACTGCAGTCCACCAGGCTCCTCTGTCCATAGAATTCCCCAGAAAATAACACTGGAGGGGGTAGCCATTCCCTTCTCCAGGGGAGCCTCCCAATGCAGGGGCTGAACCCAGGTTTTATGCACTCCAGGTGGATTCTTCACTGTCTGAACCACCAGGGAAGCCCAGGACCAAGGGCCAAGCACACCTAAAAAATCACCCATAGTAGTCACCAACCAAAACAGAAGGGCCTACACATCCCACACCTAGGGCATCACATAGCTCCTGTGGCCCGAAGGGAAGGCACTGCTGGGATGCATAGGAATTCTCCTAAAGAGACTGCCCCTCCAAGGTTAGGAAATGCAACCAACAGACCATACACATAGAAACAAAAACAGCAAATTGGGCAAATGAGGTGACAAGGAATATGTTCAAAATGAAGGAACAAAATAAAATCCCACAGTAAAAAATAATTAGAGTTAAGTAATCTGCCCAATAAAGAGTTCAAGGTAATAATTATAAATATGTTAGAAGAATTCAAGAGAAAAGCTGGATGGATAGAGAAGTGAAAAGTTTATAATAAAAAGACTTAGAATAAAAAGAACTACAGCCAATGAATACAATAACTGAAATTTAAAAACACTAGAAGGGATAACAGTAGATTCAATGACACAGAGGAATATATAAGAGAGCCGGAGGACAGGGTAGTGGAAATCACTGAAACTGAACATAAAATAGAATAAAGAAATAAAAAGAAATGAGGACACTTTAGCTATCTCAAGGACAACATCAAAAGTACTCACGTTCACCTCATAGGGTGAGGTGAACCCCAGAAAAAGAGAGAATAAGGGACAGAGAACATATTTGAAGACACAGAACTGAAAACTTCTCTAACCTAGGAAAGGAAACAGATTCAGGCCCAGGAAGCACAGAGAGTCCCAAAAAGGGTCAACCCCAAAAGGACCACACGAAGACACACAGTAATTAAAATAGCAAAAATGAAAGATGGCCAGAGAAAATTAAAAGCAACATGGGAAAATCAACAAGTTATGTACACAGGAACTCCCATAAGGCTCGCAAGAGACTTTTAAAGGAGAAACATTACAGGCTACAAACGAGTGTCATGATATAATTAAAGTGATAAAAAACAAAAACAAAACCCTACAACCAAGAATACATTACCTGACAAGGATTTCACTACAATTTGATGGTGAGACTAAAATTTTTGTAGAGGCAAAAGTTAAAAGAGTTCAGCATCACAAACCAGCTTTACAACAAACATTAAAAGGACTCCTCTAAGAGGAAAAGGAAACACCACAATTACAAAGATGAAAATTGCAAGAAGATAAAATCTCAATGGTAAAGGCAAATAGTAGAGGTGGTAGCTCAACTATATATTAAGATAGTAGGTTCAGCTTTAGAAAACTATAACATTATAAGATGGAAGTATTAAAATCATCTATGTCTAAAATTAGTTAAGGAATATAGGAAACAATGAGATGTAAAATATAATGCCAAAATTAGTAAACATAGGGAGTGAAATAAAAAAATGAAGGGTTGCAAAAATGAACTTGATCTTAAAAGATCAGCAACTCTAAAAAATCACGTTTATGCATATACAGAGACTGCTATACATAAACTTCATGGTAATGAGAAAAATCTAGATGCACACCAAGAAATGAAAAATAATCCAACACAACGCCAAAGATACTCATCAAATCAGAAAGGAAAAAGGCAAAAGAAGAAGAAAGAAAGAAAACAAATATAAAACACTTAGTCAAAACAATGAACAAAATAGCAATAAGTATGTACTTATCAATAATCATTTTGAAAGTAAACGGACTAAATGCTCCAATCAAAAGACACAGAATGTCTGAGTGGCAACAAAAATTAATAATAAGACCCATACATAATCCTGCCTACAATGGAGTCACTTCAGGTCTAAAGACACATAAATACTGAAAGTGAGGGAATGTAAAAAGTGTTCCATGAAAATGGAAACGGAAAAGAAAGTCAGGGTAGCAATATTTATATGAGACACAATAGACTTTAAAACAAAGATTGTAACAAGAGACAAACATAATTTATATAATTATCAAGAGATCAATCCAAGAAGAAACAACAATAGTAAATATACATGTACTAATATAGCAGTAGCAAAATATATACAGTGAATACCAAAAGGCATTAAGAAAGAAACTGACAGCAACAAAATAATGTGGGGGACTTTAACACCACTTTTACATCAATGGAAAAAATCATCCAGAAAGATTATCAGGGGGGAAACACTGACCTTGAAAGATACTCAGTCATTTCTGACTCCTTGTGACCCCATGAACTATAGCCCACCAGGCTCCTCTGTCCATGGGATTCTCCAGGCAAGAATACTGGAGTGGGTTGCTATTTCCTTCTCCAATATTAGAGTAGGTGGTTTAATAAATTTACATAGAAGATTTCATCCTAAAGCAGCAAAGAATACACATTTGTTTCAATTACACGTGGAATGTTCTCCAAAAGGGATCATATGCTAGGCCATTAAACAAGTTTCAGTAAATTTACAAAAACTAAAATCATATCAAGCATCTTTTCTGACCACAGCACTAGGAGACTGAAAATCAACTATTAATATAATGGAAAAAAAAAAAAAAACTTCAGAAAACACACACACAGAGGTTAAACAATATGCTAGTAATAATCAATGGATCACAAAAAACATTTTTATTTACCTGGAGACAAATAAGTTTGAAAAAAACAATAATCTTGAATCTACAGGACACCACAAAAGCAGTTCGAAGAGGGAAATTTATAGCAAGATAAGTCTACATTAAAAAATAAGAAAAAGCTCAAATACATAATCTAATCTTATATGAAAAGGAACTAGAAAAAGAGCAAACAATATCCAGTGTTAGTAGAAGTAACAAAATCATAAAGATCAGAGGAGAAATAAATACTAAATAAAGACTAAAATATAGTTTAAATGATCAGTGAAATGAATAGCAGGTTACTTGAAAATATAAACAAAATTAATTAACCTTTAGATAGATTCATCAAGGAAAGTGGATGTCCTAAATTAATAAAATCAGAAGAGAAAAAGGAACAATTACAACTGACATTACATAAATACAAAGAATCATGAGAGTTTACGATGAACAATTAGGTTAATAAAATGGACAACCTAGAAGAAATGGACAAATTCCTAGAAATGTACAATCTCCCAAGACTGAACCTAGAAGAAACAAAAATATAAACACATCAATTACTAGTAATGGAATTAAATCATTAATTTAAAAAACATCCAACAAACAATAGTCAGGACCAGGTGGTTTCACAGGTGAATTCTACCAAACATTTAAGAAGAGTTATGCAGGTCAGGAAGCAACAGTTAGAAGTGGGCATGGAACAACAGACTGGTTCCCAACAGGAAAAGGAGTACGTCAAGGCTGTATATTGTCACCCTGCTTATTTAACTTATATGCAGATTACATCATGAGAAACGCTGAGCTGGAGGAAGTACAAGCTGGAATCAAGATTGCTGGGAGAAATATCAATAACTTCAGATATGCAGATGACACCACCCTTATGGCAGAAAGTGAAGAAGAACTAAAGAGCCTCTTGATGAAATTGAAGGAGGAGAGTGAAAAAATTGGCTTAAAGTTCAACATTCAGAAAACGAAGATCATGGCATCCGGTCCCATCACTTCATGGCAAACAGATGGGAAAAGAGTGGAAACAGCGGCTGACTTTGTTTTTCTGGGCTCCAAAATCACTGCAGATGGTGACTGCAGCCATGAAGTTAAAAGATGCTTACTCCTTGGAAGGAAAGTTATGACCAACCTAGACAGCATATTAAAAAGCAGAGACATTACTTTGCCAACAAAAGTCCGTCTAGTCAAGACTATGGTTTTTCCAGTGGTCATGTATGGATATGAGAGTTGGACTATAAAGAAAGCTGAGTGCAGAAGAATTGCTGCTTTTGAACTGTGGTGTTGGAGAAGACTCTTGAGACTCCCTTGGACTGCAAGGAGATCTAACCAGTCCATCCTAAAGGAGATCAGTCCTGAGTGTTCATTGGAAGCACTGATGTTGAAGCTGAAACTCCAATATTTTGGCCACCTGATGCAAAGAGCTGACTTATTTCAAAAGACTCTGATGCTGGTAAAGATTGAGGGCATGAGGAGAAGGGGATGACAGAGGATGAGATGGTTGGATGGCATCACCGACTCAATGGACGTGGGTTTGGGTGGACTCCAGGAGTTGGTGATGGACAGGGAGGCCTGGCATGCTGTGGTTCATGGGGTTGCAAAGAGTCAAACACGACTGAGTGGTTGAACTGAACTGAACTGGACACCTACTTTCTCAATTGCAAAAAACTGTAGAGGAAGGAATGCTTTAAAACTCATTCTACAAAGCCAGCATCACCCTGATATCAAAACTAGACAAGGGTATCATAAAAAAGAGAAAACTACAGGTCAATATCACTGATGAATATATAGATGCAAAGATCTTCAACAAAATATTAAGAAACAGATTTCAACATCACATTACAAGGATCATACACCATGATCAAAGTGGAATTTCTTCCAGGGATGCAAGGATCATACAATATCAGCAATCAATCAGTTTGATAAGCCACATTAACAAATTGAAGAATAAAAACCATATGATCATTTCAATAGATGCAGAAAAAGCTTTTGAGAAAATTCAACACATAGTTTTGATAAAACTGTCAGCAAAGTGGGTACAGAGCAACTACACCTCACCATAATCAAGTCAATATACGATAAGTCCACAGGTAACATCATACCTCAAGATGTTTGGAATCAGGTGAGTGATCACTCAGAGTCAGACATCCTGGAATGTGAAGTCAAGTGGGCCTTAGGAAGCATCACTACAAACAAAGCTAGTGGAGGTGATAGAATTCCAGTTGAGCTATTTCATATCCTAAAAGATGATGCTGTGAAAGTGGTCCACTCAATAGGCCAGCAAATCTGGAAAACTCAGCAGTGCCCACAGGACTGAAAAAGGTCAGGGTTCATTCCAATCCCAAAGAAAGGCAATGCCAAAGAATGCTCAAACTACCACACAATTGCACTCATCTCACATGCTAGTAAAGAAATGCTCAAAATTTGCCAAGCCAGGCTTCAACAATATGTGAATCCTAAACTTCCAGATGTTCAAGCTGGTTTTACAAAAGGCAGAGGGGAGTTCATGGGGTCGCAAAGAGTCGGACACGACTGAGCGACTGAACTGAACTGAACATCATTCTCAACAGTAAAAAACTGAAAGCATCTCCTCTAAGATCAGGAACAAGACAAGAATTCCCAGTCTTGTCAATGTTATTCAACATAGTATACTGGAAGTCCTAGTCACAACAATTAGACAAGGAAAAGAAACAAGGAATCTAAATTGGAAAAGAATAAGTAACACTGTCACTGTCTGCAAATGGCATAATACTAACAAAGAGAAAATCCTAAAGACACCATTAGAAACAACTGGATCTCTTCAATGAAGTCAATGGATCTAAAATTAACATACAAAAATCTATGTCATTTCTATATATTATCTAGGAACTATCAGAAAGATAGATTATGAAAACAACCTCATTTACCATCACATTCCTAGTTATACATTCCTACATGTCTAAGTATACATAGGCATATATTCCTACACTCCTAGATATACATACAGTAAATACATTCATAGGTAGTTAACAAAATATTAAATCCCTAGGCACTTAATAATAAATTCACAGGTATTTAATATTTAATAAAATATTTCAATATTATAATATTTTATTAAATTATTTAAATATTTAATTTATTTTATTAAATATTAAATACCTAGGAATAAAAATAACTAAGTAGGTAAATGATCTGTACTTAAAAAACTATAGGACACTGATGAAGGAAACTGATGATGAAACAAACAGATGGAAAAATATAATGTGCTTACTGATTGGATGAATTAGCACTGTTAAAATGACCATACTCTCCAAAGCAATCTACAGATTCAGTGCCATCTTTATAAAATACCACTGCTATCTTTTGCAGAACTAAAACAAATAATTTTAAAATCTGTATGGAGACACAAGACCCAAATAGCCAAAACAAAGTTGAAAGATAATAAAGTGGGAGATATTATGCTCCCTGTTTTAAAATTAGACTACAAAGCTATAAAAATAGTATGATACTGGCACAAAACAAGCATACAGGTCAATGGAATAGAATAGAGACTTCAAATGATCTCACACTTATATGTGCAGTTAATCTATGGCAAAAGAAGCAAGAACACATAATGGCAAAAAGATAACCTCTGCAATACACGGTGCTGAAAAATTGGGCAGTAGAATTAAAAGAATCAAACCAGACCACTTTCTTATAGCATGGACAAAAATAAACTCAAAATTAAAGATTTAAATGTAAAACCTAAAATCACAAGTCTTCTAGAACAAAATATAGGCAGTATATTCCTTAACATCATCAATATTTCCAGTATTTTTTGGATATGCCTTCTTAGGCAAGGGAAACAAAAATGTAAAGAAAATAAGAGAACTAACATCAAACCTCAAAGGTGTTAATATTCAAAATATACAAAGAATTCATAAAACTGAATATCAAAAAAAAAAAAAAAAAAACCAACAGTCCAGTAAACTATGGGCAGAGACCTAAGTAGACATTTTTCAAATAAAGACAGGCATGGCCAAAGGTATATGAAAAGATGCTCAACATCACTAATTATCAGGGAAATGCAAATCAAAGAGATATCACCTTACACCTGAAAGGTTGGCTATTATCAAAAACAAAATAAATAAGAACTATTAGTGAGGATGTGGAGGGAAGGTTTCATTTTATTGGTGGGAATGTAAATTGGTACAGCTACTATGGAAATCAGTATGACAATTCCTCAAAAAAATAAATACAACTACCATACAATCCAGCAATTGTACTCCTGAATATTTATCTGAAGAAAACGTCAATCACTAAATAGAAAAGACACATGGACTCCTATGTTCAGTTTAGTTCAGTTCAGTCGCTCAGTCGTGTCCGACTCCTTTGCAACCCCATGAACTGCAGCACTCCAGGCCTCCCTGTCTATCATCAACTCCTGGAGTCTACCCAAACCCATGTCCATTGAGTCAGTGATGCCATCCAACCAGCTCATCCTCCATCATCCCCTTCTCCTCCTGCCTTCAATCTTTCCCAACATCAGGGTCTTTTGAAATAAGTCAGCTCTTCGCATCAGGTGGCCAAAATATTGGAGCTTCAGCTTCAACATCAGTCCCTCCAATGAATTCCTATGTTCACTGCAATATATATATATATATATATATATATATATATATATATATAAAATCATATATTCTTTATGCATTTATCTATTCATGGCTACTTAGATTGCTTCCATAGCTTAATCATTGTATACATACACATGCAAACACTGGCATGGTATTCAGCCATAGAAAGAATAAAATCCTATCATTTACTGCAACATGAATGGACTTAAAAGGTATTATGCTAAGCGAAATAGACAAAGAGTAATATGGCATGATTTCATCTTATGTGGAATCTGGAAAACAAAACAAAGGAACAAACAAAGCATCTTAAGAAATTTAACAAAGAGTAATAGATACAGAGAACAAACAGGTGGTTGCCAGATGAGAAGTGACTGGAGAAAGAAGAAACAGGTGAGGGACATTAAGAGATACAAAATCCTAACTGCTAAATAAGTGGATCACAGTTACGAAATGTTCAGTGTGGAGAATATGGGCAAGAACTACATAATATCTTTGCATGTTGACAGTAACTAGAATTTTCATGGTGATAATTTTTAAATGTACAGAAATACTGAAACACTATGTTGTGTAACAGGGATTAACATAGTGTTGTAGGTCAAATATACTTCAAAACCAAACAAAAAAAAATATATAAAAAAAGAAATCAGAATTCTGGTCACCAGAGGTGGGTTTTGGGTTGAGGGGGAATTGGATGAAAATCATAAAAAGGTACAAATTTCCAGTTATAAATAACTGAAGATGTAATCCACAAGATGACAAGATAATTAATACTGTTGCATGTTATATATGCAAATTTAAAGAGTAAAGCTTGAGGTCTCATGACAAGAAACTATTTTTTTCTATTTTTTTCATTTTGTATTTATTATGAGATGATGGATATTAAACCTTTTGTGATAATAGTTTCATGATGCATGTAATTCAAATCATTATGCTGTATATCTCATACAGTGCTGCATGTCAAGTATATCTCAGTAAAAGTGGAAGAAAGAGAATAAAGAACAAAGGGACAAATTCTTCTTGAATATATACCATGTGAAGACCATGTAGTATTTGTCTGATGTCAGATCAAAAAAAATATACTGTGATCACCATATAAATATTTCCCACTCCTTACCTTTTGGGTTCATGAAAAGACACCACCTTCTGACTTTCCCGGGGGTGGAGAGAATCTCTTGAACCATGAGAAGTGTTGTTTGTCACTTAACTGTTGATGCTAGGCCCTCCACATCTCTAGTTGCCTTCTGGCACCATGAATAACAACACTGTACATGGGGACAGTTGAGTAACTGCATTGAATAGGGGCCTTCAGTCAATCCACAGTGGGCATGGATACAATCAAGGAGTCAACTTTTGTTGTTTCAGACTCTATTGTTTCGAGGATGTCTATTATGAAAAATAGTCTATCTGAACCAATACATATATCTTCTATATTTGGTAAAAATTCACACTCAATTTCAGGTGACTTAAACAAGTATTTTTCTCTTTAAGATGCTTCCCCTGGATTATGTGTTCATAAAGTAACCCATATTTTAAGGCAGATAATGTCACACATGCTTTCCTAACTTGTCAGATATCACTCCATTATCCTTATAATAATGCAAATACTTTAATAATATATATGTCATAATAATCATTATAAATTGTTTTTTTTAATTTTTTCAATTATTTTTATTAGTTGGAGGCTAATTACTTCACAACATTGCAGTGGGTTTTGTCATACATTGACATGAATCTTTATTTATCCAGATGTCTATATGTACAAAAGCAAATGGAAGGAAACAACTTCTTATTCTAACCAAACATAGATTATCTAGTCTGTGAAGAGAGACTAAGGCAAAAATAAGGTTTCCAGGTTTACCAAAACATGGTAAAGTAGGTTTACTGAAATATTAACCTTCATTACTTCTATTTTGATTTAGTTCTCCAAATTTGACAACTTTCATTGTACTGGAGAATAGCGTAGCAGTTTGAAATATTCCTTGTGCATTCTAAAATGCATAACTATAGATTACTATGATGATAGATGGCAGAGTACAAACAACAAATAGATAAACGATAGATGTGTAAATAAATGAATATATAAAATATATTCAATAATTATTTATTGAGCACTAATTATATGCAGTGCACAAAGATGCTGGGAACAAAATGTGATATCCTGGGAATATAACAGCTAACATGTAAACTTTAGCTTTTCGCATCTAGTGAATATAAACATATAGATGGCAATAGCCAAAACCTAAAAAATTCAACTTAGAAAAAAATGAGATGATTATTTAGTCAACTAGCAGAGCAGGTAATCATCATAGATTATTATAAATAATCTTTCTATCTCTGTCAAGCTTAAGAAAGTTAATATTTAGCTAAAATACCAGGCATAGTATACATCCTTGTAGCAAAATTCTGAGCTAATACAAAACAGAGTCACTAATGGAACTGATATGAAATAGAACATATAACACATTTATGCTCAAAATGAACAGCTGACTTAGGCTGTGAACCTGAGCTTCACTTGCTTGAAAAGACTGAGACTATATTTCCCATTAAGTTGCATTTCTTAAAATTTTAATTTTAGGAAGCTTGATGATTACAATTAGGTTTAAGTTTATGATACCTTCCAGGTGCATATATCATTCCCACCCCATCCTCATTTTTTTTCTCCTTTAAACTATTTAGATAAGAAGTCAACATCTGAAAACTCAGGGTTGGTATAAATACAAACCAAAAAAACTCTCTTACAAACATCTTATTAGGCCAGAAATACATCTTTAATACAAATCAAGTCAAATAAACCACTTTCAGTCTGCATAGAAATTCTTCTTGATTCAGTACAACTTCTGTTAGAGACAGAGACACACACATACTCTTGGGGCCTGGGGCAGGCTGCCCCAAAATGTACCTCAATGGCATATTGATTATTTTGAATTAAAAAGGCCAATGAAAGAGGGACACTCTGACCCTCCTTTCTGTCTCCTTGAAAGCAGGAAATAAATCTCTCTTTTGAAAGGCACACTCCCTGCATTTGGAAACAGAAGGACACTCCTATCGCCAGAAACAGGGAATTTGAGCCTAGAACCCTGTATACACAAACCATGTTACTTCTTTAATTTATTATTCAAGTCCAAAGTCTATTTAGATTCTTCACGAATTCAGCGGCTGAATCCTAAGTTTCTTTGTCCTGTTAATTCTTTATCCTGTCTTTGTCCTGTCAATTCTTTTCGTAAAAAGTATAAAAGCTGCCTGCTTCAACCACTTCTTAGATCTCATTTCTGTGAGACCTCCATGCTTATGAACTAAAAGTTTTCCTGTTAAATGTATCATGTGTCAATTTTATTATTGGTTCAAGTCGTAACAACTCAAGAGAGGTTGAGGGGTAACTTCCCCTCCTTGAAATACACACATATACACATACAGGCACACACACACACACTTATGCACAACTACAAAATACAGAAGTGCTCCTTTGTGGACACTGAAATTAAAGAAATAACATGGTGCTCCACAGAGAAACAGGTCTGTCTAGGGTGCTTTATCAGACAATATTGTAAGGAGAAAGGGGCAGAAATAACTTAGGAATTTTGTCAACTGTACAGAGAAAAGACAAACTAATATCAAATTGTTCATTACATACTAATTGTAATTGTGCATTACATACATACATAACATACTAATGAACAATTTAATATTGTTCAAAGAAGGCTGCCACCTTCTTTGGGTTCACCTTGATAAAGAGTAAAGGAAGTAGGCAGTGTTTATCCCATTTAGACTAGGAGATGATAGTCTTAGGCAGCATTGAAGCAGGAAGCTCATCTCAAGGTGAGGACTTAAAATTCTTTCAAGTAAAAGAATGCTTCTCTGTGTGAGTGTATAAGTGGGCCTGCACATACAGTTTGGACTGGGACTCCTTAAACCATGAATCTTAAAAAAAAAGATTCAATTGCAGTACTTTGAAAGCTATGCATATTTGTAATTTCATTCACTTAAGACTTTGTATCCTGCCTTTATCCAGAGCATAATGACCTCTTTTTCTTCTCCATTGAGACAGATTTCTCACATATAGCTTGTAGGTAGAGATCCCAACAAGAAAACCAAAGGAAAGCTCTGAGTGACTGCTAAGGTATATAACACCATCTGAGTGGTTGTCTAGAGAGAAGATTCCATGAATTTTCACTCTTCCTTTATCAAACTCTCTTTCTTCCCTGCTCTTGACTGACAAAACATTTTCAGTCAGGTTACTTTTCCTAAATTCTTGCAGTCTAATATAAATGATTTCTCCTTTTTTTAAATAATAGAGGTGGATTTGAGCCCAGTAGAGTATCTTTAAGTGGGTGAGCATAATAATAGCATCAACAGAGTAATTTACATATTCTATGTCCATTCTCAAGCCACATTCAATGAAAGTAGTTTTGTTCCACAAATTATGATTTCTAGGATAAAGCACATTGGATCAGAAACATTTAGATTACTTTATATAGTATTATACAGTTATCTTTATTGAAGGATTCAGATCTTTAAATGTGCTGATGTGCGTTTTACATCTCCAGTGGCTAGAGAGTATAAAGACAACTTTAATCAGAAAGTTTATTGGGTGCCCCATATGATAGGTATAATATTCTGGGCTCTTCTATGCTGTGTTTCCTCCAATATTAAATTCATTCATTTCTAGTAAAAATCTGAAGTTACTTATTGTTTTAAAATGCTTGCTACATAGTCACTATTAAAGAAATAGGATGCATATAATTTTGCTATTTGCCTGACTTATTGATCTTGGACTCAAGGGAAGATCCAAACCTTAGTAATCTTCATGCAGCAAGTCTAGGTAAACAAGATACTCAGCACTGAGAAGCACATAGTAAATCACATTCAGGAATTCACAAGAAAAAGGTAGAAGGGGATTTGTAAGGACAAGCATTTCAACAAATGTTTTCCCCCATAATCTCCATGCAATATAAATCATTATGTTGCTGCAAATGATAAAAACTGGGAGCAAATCATTAAATATCACAATAAGGGAACATGACTTTCTAATGTATGCAATTATTCATAATGCATTTTATAAAGTTCAGCTGATAATATCTATACTTCAGATCTTATTGTACAACTTGGCAATGTAAGGATCATATAATCTATAATATTCCATCTAGATTTGTTTTTGCTATTCAAAAGATCACAGTACTAGACATATGTTCTGAAATAAGAGCAGATATAATTTGTAGTGTTTCCTTGAATTTTAATGTGGATTTTTTTTTCTTAATTTCATGGAATATCTATTGTTATGCTGAGGGATATAAATGACTCATGAAATGTTGTTTGGGAAGTTTTATTCTGAGTTATCCTCTAGCTAAACAATTATTAATAGGCAGAATTTCTTTGATGACTTTAGCAGCTAACTATGAGAGGCTTCAAAATGTACTAACACTGATTTTATCTGTTTATCTAGTAATTTCATCCCTGAATGTATGGCATAAGGCAGTAGGAAGACAGGGCTAATGCAAACATACTGTTTTCTCCATTTCTTCTGCCTTCTCTCATAACCACAAGAAATCAATGTTTTTTTCCTCTGAGACATCAAAGACGGTCATCATGTTGACCTCAGGCAAGCTGAGTATTTGGAAAAGCATATAGATGAGTGATTTAGCTAGATAGGAATAGAAGTCTACTCTAGTTCGCTATTGCTATTGCTTGAAATTTGATTGATCAACAAATATAATAACTGACAGTATCAGAGGGCAGAAAAAACTATTCAGTTAAACATGCTAAGAACATATATCCACTCTCAAATATTTTCAATCCAGTGAGAGTAGACAAGGTCAGAAGCAAGTCTTACAAGAATGAAGTAAAATAGAGAACTAAGTCATACTTAGTATTGATAGTTTGCAAAAGAAAACATAAGCAGGACAGGTATCATTACTTTCACAAAGTAAGATCGTAAGGACATGTAAATTTTTGATAACCAAATAAAATAACAGAGTGAGTAAATTTTCTTTGTAAAGAAGAGCCCCTCAAATAAAAGCAAATGCTTTGGACAAAATATGATTTCTTAAAAATTTACAATAGTACATAGACATATAATATCCACTGCCTTTGAACTGTAGTTTTAAATCTTGTTACATCAGTTTCATGAGTGAGTGAAATTGCTCAGTCATGTCTGACTCTGCGACCCCATGGACTGTAGTCGACCAGGCTCCTCCTTCCCTGGGATTTTCCAGGCAAGAATTCTGGAGTGGGTTGCCATTTCCTTCTCATCAGTTTCAGTTTCAATTTATTTTGAAAGAGAAAAAAAGTTAGAAGTCACAATTTATTCTGCTTTCACTTTCTAAGAGAAAGCTGACTTTCCTGTTCAATAGCCTGGAGCAAGAGAATAGCTCATTAAAACATGAATGGATAAAAAAGAAAACTTTTAAAAATAATCCAATGTTTCTAATTCTTAAAAAACTATTTTATGCTTTAAATAGATTTGTGTGTATAAACAAACAGTATTCATGTATAAGATAAAATAAAACAATTCTACCCAAGGGAGGTAGGTTAGATAATTCAGAAAGCACTGACTAGGTATTATAATATCTAGAGATAAGAAGGGGCTTCCCAGGGGGCTCAGCAATAGATAAAGAGTCTGCCTACAATGCAGAAGATGTGAGTTCCATCCGGCAGTTGAAAAGATCCCCTGGAGGAGGGCATGGCAACCCACTCTGGTATTCTTGCCTGGAGAATTCCATGGACAGAGGAGCCTGGTGGGCTACAATCCATAAAGTCGCAAAGAGTCAGACATGACTGAAGCAACTATCCACACACACACACAGAGATAAGAAGCTTTCTTGTAATAATCGAATGGAAGAACCACGGGAGAGACAGCAGAACACAGTTAGAATAAGTCTAAATACTTAGTGACATCAGAGTGTCTCTATGACATATTGACCCTGGGCTGCCTAATTTCAGTCTCCTGTGACTTGGGAGAAAAACACATTTATGTTGTTTTTTAAGTCACTGTTATTTTTTATACCTCATTCACAGAGGTTGAATGCAATTTCAAATTGAAATTCTTGCCCTATCAGCATATTATATTCTTTAAAAAGTATGACTACAATCTCTCTGAGTTAATGGTGTGATCTAGCTACAAAAAACAATGTATAAAATTTGGCTATAGTAAACAGGTATTGCACTCACAAAAAATAATCAAATAACAACTCCTTTATACTATGTACCTAAGAGATTGCTTCTAGAAAACTGTGTTCATGTCGACATGCAATATTTTAAGGAATATACAGACCAATAACAGTTAACTATTCATAGCATAGTCCCCAAGGAAAGAAAATCCATGTCATATGTTGGGGTGAGTTGGTACAAGAGGAATTTTTAACTCAAAAAAAACAGCATTTGGTCAAGCATAAGACCTGTCACAGTTTTTGAAAGAATGTTGTAAAAAATAACTTACTAGTTAACGGTGCTTTATAGAATAAAACAATAACCCATGTGTGTAAGAGATGATGTTACTCTGTCAGTAGAATATTCTACAATGCACTAGCCACTCCCTCATGTACTGAGTTTCTTGCTACCTAGAATATGGAAAGAAATGTTTTATCAAGCACCTTCCCAGAATATCACAGGAGGTATTTCTATAATTCATATAGACTTATCCTTATGATCTCTAGGAATCACACTAATAATGAAAGCCTTTAAAAATATTTCAATAATTAAAGAGACTGTATAGGAAGCAAGGGCTTCCCTCATAGCTCAGATCTTCCGGACCTCTTCCCTGGGTCCGGAAGATCCGCTGGAGAAGGGATAGGCTGCCCACTCCAGTATTCGTGGGCTTCCCTTGTGGCTCAGCTGGTGAAGAATCTGCCTGCAATACGGGGAGATCTGGGTTTGATCCCTGGGTTGGGAAGATCCCCTGGAGTAGGGAAAGGCTACCCACTCCGGTATTCTGGCCTGGAGAATTCCATGGACTATATATAGTCCATGGGGTTGTAAAAAGTCAGACATGACTAAGAGACTTTCACTTCAGGAAGCAAACAATGAACAGACAGTATTTTTGAGGATTTAAATGCTTCAATAACTTTATAAGGATGTAAATATAATTAAAAAATTATAGGGGAAATGTATATTTATATATATGTATGAATATATACACATAATGTCCATTTATGAATTTTAAAACTACATCTATTTTTCAGATACTGATGTGAAAGTTAGACTAAAATGCACATAAAACAGAGATATCAGAGGCAATATATCTGAAACAATATATTTCAACTCAAACAGAGTAACACTCCATCCCTCTTCTTCCCTTATCCCTGCACACTGTCTCCATTCCTCCACCTCCATGTATATTTGTTATCAGTAAGGAGAAAACAAAAACAAAACAAGAACATAAGCAACAGCAACAGAATTACAGCAAGATACTCTTTTAAGCACAAAGTAAAATCCAACCAGCTGCCTATATTCAAGAGAATCCACCGAGAGACTAAGCTAAGCAGAAGATATGCTCAAAGATTTAAGTAGAGTAAGCCCACGGATATATTGAATTCTAATATGTGCAACTATAAAAGCTCTCGGTCCGGTCTATGAAAAATAGTCCAGAACTACATAACTAATAGTTCAAGACAGACATTCCTCCAATGCTTACCTTACATTCCCCTCAGGCATCTGGAGGGTATGCATCTTCCTACAACTAAAAGTATATGAGCCACAGAAAATGGCCAGACATGCAATCGCACTGGTTGAACTACTTCCCATTACTAATGAAGTGAGGCTGACGTGCCTAATGAGTTTACTCCCATTTAACCTGTCCTATGGTTATGCTTGAAGGTTCAGCCATGAATCTGTGTGGTGATGATGATGACAATCATGGGACATATTTCTTATCATTTACTACATTTTCTGCCTCACTAGTCAGTAAGCCTACATGCCAATCCCAGACACCATCATTACAGAATCTCTTTTCACTGACACTTTTTCCCCAAGAAGCATGATATATAAGATGGCATGCAATCTACTGTGAATTACTGCAAATGAGTAACATCAGGACAAAGTCCTGGGACAGTAGCACACGAGTCAACAGTCAATATTAAGATAGTCAGGTCCATGTATCATTTATACAAACCTACCACATCCAGAAATCATTTCTAGACGTGGATTCAAAGTTAGAAGGGACATGGGGATTTTTTTTTTTTTTTTACTCAGGAGTATTCTGCAGAAGGTTAGTATATGATACACAAAGACAAAGAAGGTTATTTTTTGCTGTGTACTAGTTACCTATTTTTTTTTTAATAAAAGTGATATGCTACAGACAATTCTAAAAAAATGAGAAAGGGAAAAAATTCACAGCTCAGGATCCCAAAACAACCACAGCTAACATTGCATGTTATGTCCTTTTAGGATTCTTTTGCTAAACATATAGTTTATATAGTTATAATAGGACTGTAATGTAACTTTATTATGCTTTACTCATTTAATTTAAATAGAAGCATATTCTCATGTTTTACATGAGATCAGTAAAAAAATCTTCCCAACCCAGGGATTGAACCCAGATCTTCTCACATTGCAGGCAGATTCTTTACCAGCTCAGCTACCAGGGAAGCCCAAGAATACTGGAGTGGGTAGCCTCTCCCTTCTGCAGTGGATCTTCCTGACCCAGGAATCAAATCAGGGTCTCCTGCATTGCAGGAGGATTCCTTACCAACTGAGCTATCAGGGAAGCCCCAGTAAAAAAATATTATGACAACAAATTGTTGCAATGTAATATATAATCCATCCTCCTCTATTATGAAATTTTATTTCCAATTTTTCCTATTATAAAAAGCATTTTTACTAAAAATTTCATTGCAAGTGTGTGTGTATATATATTTTTTTCCACATTTAAGATGATTTTTAAAAAACAGATTCTCAGAAATAGAATTTCTCAAAGGCATGGGCATTTTAAAGCAGATCTACACAGGTTGAATGGCAGGAAACTGCTCTTACAGGTCAGAATACATTTTCTTAAAGCACCTGATAAAGCCTAGTATCAATAAAGAATTTAATTTCATAATATAGCTGCATATTTACAGAGGGCTAGTATAATCTATTATGGTTTTTAAATTCAGAAGTTCTGATTTACTATTAATTCAACTGAATTGACTTTTTTGAACAGGGAAATGTCTTTGTTCTCATTTCCTCTTGCATCTTTCTTTCATAAAATGTCTGTGTCTCTGTCACATTCTCTCAGTACTTCATTTTTTATTAGGAAACAATTAATTCAATAAATTGGTCAATAAAGCTATGATGGCTGGAAAATATCATTACCCTTTCTCAGTGAATGCTTTTTCATTTTACTCAAGTGTACAAATCCACAGAACATCTTCAAAGAAACTGCTATTAAAGAATGCTTTGGAAGTTTCATATATAGTAATGGGTCACTAGGGAAGATATTTTGCAAACAAGAATGCTAGTCCTTATGAAATCATAAAATGTTCAAGCTGCTAGTCTTTGCTATATCATCTACACACCCACACCCCACACCCCTACACACAAGAATCTATATACTCAAACTGAATTATTTCCACACATATGTCCAGGATCAGAAAAGTCTTAGTGTAAATTCCTGGCCAAGTTCTTCAAAGTTCTTATTAAGTCATTCAATCCCTTTTAACATAACATTTTCAAATCTGTAAAGTGTAAATAAACCTATATTTTCAGACAGTCATGAGATTGCAGGTGAACATTGTTAAAGAAAATGTAAAACTACACAAATTTTTGTACAGTAGTTAGCAATAATAGAAAATAGAATTATAATAATAATGCAAGCAAAACCACTTTTATTATGATGGGGCTCAGGTCAGGCTTTGAAAAACTATGCAAAAGTGCCATAGGGATTATTTTGAGTTAAAGTTACTGAAGAAACAGCAGGTGCAAGAAGAACACCTTGGCCATCTTCTTTGTCCCCTTGAAAGCCAGGAGATAAACCTTTCATGTGAAAGGTACCCTCCCTGTACCAGGAGGCAGACAGACACCCTTATCATCAGAGGTAGGGAATTCAGGGATCAGACAGCTGTATGAATAAACCTCACTCCTTTTTTACTAATTTACCACTCCCAAGCCAAACTTCTTTATCTTGTCAGTTCTTCACAAATTTATTATTTCTTTCTCTGAACGATATAAAAGCTGCCTGCTTTGGTCACTTAACTGTGGGGACTTCTTATCTTTGGGGCCCCTTATACATAGGAAATCAAATAGCTTTTTTTTTCTTCTGTTACTGTCTTATTTCAATTACTAGACCAGCCAGAAGGCAGGAGAAGAATAAAAGAAAAAATTTACTCCCCAACAAGGGCACAGGCAGAAAGAAAAAAAAAGGTAGACAAGTTTAACTTAAGGGTATACTTAAAACTGCCTTATCTTGTTCATAATGAGATTAAAACATTAACCCCTAATAAGCAGTTTTCAACATAAAAATGTCTAATCACTGATAAAAGCAAAACACATCCAGTGTTCACTTACATTTCCCCTATAAATGTGCAAGGGTCATTTGTGAGTCCTTCTAGGGCCTCCCAGGGCACACAGGCCCACGTAGCTGATTCCACTGCTGCCATGCAGAGGCTATCAGGAGTCTGGCAGGGCTGTTAAGGCTCTTCCCCTTAGCCATAGGGACAGACTGAAAAACAGCGAGACTTCCCATCACACCAATAAAATGATGGCAGATTTAGTTGAGACACTTGAAGACAGAGAGAGAGGGAGGTACTCTTTTCTAGGCATCTGAAATTTTGAGATGGGACCCACTGCAAATACCTTGGAAGGATGAGGAGGAGAATCTGTCTGACACTGGACAGAGAATCAGAATAAGCATGCAGAGCTGAGACACAGGAGGAGGGGAGAAGGAAGAGAAAGAAGCTAACTCTGAGATGGTAAAACCAGCCATGTCTTATGCAAACATGCCCAGAACTTCTAATCGCCCCTCTTATCCACTCTCGGGTCTCTTCCATCTTGCTCAGTGTACGGACAAGGGAATGCATCTCTCTGAGACCTGTAACAAGGAGCTTCCCTGCCTTGGGCTACAGGTCAGTTCCAGGAATTATACAAAGGAGCAGGACTTGGGAGACAAAGAGGAATAGAAGGCTATTTAATGACCCAGAGGTGTTGAAACAGGTTTGCTGTGTACCTTGAACTGAAGTCTCAGCTCTTGTTAGGTGATGCCCCCCACGTGGACCCGCATTCAATTCCCTTTAAGGGTTCTCTACCCTCTCTTTCCTAGGCCTAGGCTTAATAACAGCTCTCTGTTTATACTCCCCAGACTGATAACCTATTTGCCTTGTGTGGTTTCCTTCTATCCTGTCCACACTATTCTACATATTCTCTTGACTAATCATTTCTCAAATTACCCAATTTGAATAGTCCATTTCCTGCTTGGGTCCACAATGACTAACTGGTCCTACATTGGACATTTCAATTACCCGAACAGGAACATCCTTATTTTGTGTTGTTTAAACCACTGCAAACTATTTTCTGTCACTTGAAACAAAGAATAGTAAGAGATGAAAGCACTGCTGTTTGTACACTCACTGATAAATTCAGAAGTCTGGCTTCTCCACAAAGTGAAGTGAAGTGAAAGTTGCTCGGTCATTTCCAATTCTTTGCCACCCCATGGACTGTAGCCTGCCAGGCTCTTCTGTCCATGGAATTCTCCAGGCAAGAATACTGGAGTGGGAGTCATTCCCTTCTTCAGGGGATCTTCCCAACCCAGAGATCGAACCAAGGTCTCCCACGTTGCAGGCAAATTCTTTACCATGTGAGCCACCAGGTAAGCCCAGGAATACTGAAGTGGGTAGCCTAACCCTTCTCCAGAGGATCTTCCTGACCCCGGAATCAACCTGGGGTCCCCTGCATTGCAGATGGATTCTATAGCAGTTGAGCTACAAGGGAATCCCTTAAAGGGTTACATTTATTTTATGAATGAGGCAAAGCAACATTCAGACATTTAGATGGGAAGACTGAATATAAGGTTCTTTGAGAAAGCAAAAAACAGTTTCAGTTTCAATGGATGCCTATTGTAAGTAAGAGCAATTAACCATAAGACATAATTAAGCTGCTTAATAATCTTATTGTAAATCATGGCTAAATTAAAATCATCTCTGTGCTATTTATTTCCAAGGTAACTACAGAGGTTAAAACATCAAATGGGATCAAAATGAGCAAATAAATGAATGAATGACCAAACGAGTTTTTACTGGTATATGTATACAAAGTGTGTAAACTCCTTCTTACACTTTCTCTTAATTGCCACTATCCTATGAAACAGGTAAAATAAGGACTCTGGGCTATTTACAGGCGTGTTAGCTAAACAATGGCTCTCAAAGGTGCATAGGTCTTAATCCTTGGAATCTGTGAGTATGTTACCTGATATGGCAAAAAGAGACTTTGCAGATGTGCTTAAGGTTAAGGTTTTTGAGATGGGGAGATTACTTGGGACTATCCAGGCAAACCCTAGATGTAATTACAAAAGTCCTTGTAAGCAGAGGGGGACTAGACAATGGAAAAAGGCAAAGCAAAGCTGAAAGTACCTTAACTGCGAGGTGGCTTTGCAGAGACAGGAGGGGGCCAGAGCCAAGCAAGGCATGCAATGAGGCTCTAGAGAGTGAGAAAGGAAAATTTCCCATTGTCTCTGGAGATCACTCTCACCCTGTGTACTATGCTCTTGCTATCCTGGCTTTCTAAAGTTCCTTAAACACTTGATTCTGTTCTTTGCATAAACTAACTGCTCTGCTCAAATGATTATTGTGGCACTTTGGCTTTGGCCCAGTAAAACTGATTTTGGATTTCTGAGTTCTAAAACTCTAAGAGTATAAATGTGTGCTGCTTTAAGTAAAGAAGCTTGTGGCGATTTGCTAAATCAAGCACAGGAAACTAATACAGAGGAACATATCTAGTGGGCTATTTAAATCCAAAGGGATTAAATGTCTCTATCTACAATCACAGTTTCTAAGAAAATAGTCACTGGTGAGTGATCTAGGCTTCCCTGGTGGCTCAGTGGTAAAGAATCCACTGGCTAAAGCAGGAGACACGGGTTCAATCCCTGGGTCAGGAAGATACCCTGGAATAGGAGATGGCAACACACTCTAGTATTCTTGCTGGAAAATTTCATGGACAGAGGAGCCTGGCAGGCTACAGTCTATGGAGTCACAAAGAGTCAGACACAACTTGGAGAGACTAAAGGAGTGATTCAGTCCACATCTTTACCTATGGAAACAGTGGCATGTATTTATTCATTTTAGAACATTTGCATCTTAATTTAGTGACTGGGCACTTGCCAGTTTGTCGATCACTGTATCCTTTATCCTGTAAATTCTTGGATGGTGGTAATCACATTCTCATAACTAGTTTTGTGAAGTTATCAGCAGAGCTCCCTGGGGACCCCAGCTCTTAATGAGTGCTAGGTCAGCTCACTCACAGAAAGATCTACTGTCGCTGAGTCTCACTTGTGGCTTTTAAATCCAAGATTTTGATGGTTGGGTTGCCTTTGGAGTAGCATCAGTTTCTTGATTACTAGCCTGAATTCTCTCACAGAACAAATTTAGGTTTAGAAGCTTTAAAAATAAACAAGAGAGAAAATCTCTTAGCCCCTGTGGACCACTAAAAACTGATCAGCCAAAACTACTTCCCCTAGTATCTGAAAAAGAGACATCTGTTTGGGACTTGGTATGGTCTATATGTTATGAGAGTGAATCCTGGAAAGAAAAACTAAATGAATTGCTTGGCATACAACAGGACTGGAAAAGGCCACTTAGGGAACAGCATGAAAAAGAAGCTCCTCACTCAGGAGCCATCAACTCACAATTACCAATGAAGGAGGTGTCAGAGAAGACCTGGTCCAGCCACAAGAGCAAATAGACAACTTCTGGGCAGAACCAAAAAAAGGGCCTCAGAGTTAATTCTCTAAAATAAGCCGATTATTAACCGTTGCTATTGTTGTTCAATTACCAAGTCGTGTCAGACCTCTTGTGACCCATTGACTGTAGAATGCCAGGCCTTTCTGTCCATGGGATTTCCCAGGCAAGAATACTGGAGTGGGTTGCCATTTCCTTCTCCAGGGGATCTCCCTGACCCAGTGATTAAACCCACAGGATTCTTTACCAATGAGCTGGGAAGCCCACTTATTATTAATATCTAGGAAGCGGCCAGATAGTATTTGAAAGTAAAGAGGAACAAATAACTGTTAAACCTGGCAAGCTCAGTTCTAAACAGGACATAAAAAGTAAACATATGGGAGAAATGAGGCAGTCTGGGTCCAACTCCTTGCCTGTGGACTGTAGCGTGCCAGGCTTCTCTGTCCATGGGATTTTCTGAGCAAGAGTATTGGAGTGGGTTGCCATTTCCTCCTCCAGGGGACCTTCCTGACCCAGGGATCAAACCCACTTCCCTTAGTTCCCATGCATTGACAGGCAGGGTCTTTACCACTGGTGCCACCTGGGAAGCACCTTAGGACACACCAGTACAGACTCAAAGGACCACACTTGGCCTAAAAATGTGAAAGCTGCAGAAAGGAGCCAGAGTGTTATCTTCAGAGTAAATCAGATCACAGCACTCCTCAAAACCCTCCAAAGGAGTCACTGGGCTCTCTGAATATAATTTAAGCACCTTAGCACATCCTTTTATGATCTGACCCCTGACAACCCTATCCTACATACTATGCTCTTGCCATCTTGGCTTTCTTTAGTTCCTCAAACACACTCTTTTTCACATCTGTCCTTTGCACAAGAGAACTGATCTTCTCAGGTGATTATCTTCCTCAAAGAAAATAACAAAAAAAAGTGGTTCACCATGCAGTATAACGGGCAGTTCTATGAGATAGGAATGTCCTAACTGTACCTGCTTGGAAGAGAAGTGTTACACAATATCAACACATGTTATGCATCCCCCTTTTAATTCAAGATTACATAAAGAAAGTTTGCTACAGCTGTGCTGTATATAAATATCTGTAAGGTTCTGAAATACTGGAGCAGAACTGCACAATCAAGCGCTAGCGCTGTGAACAGTCACTCAGTCATGTCCAACTCTGCGATCCTGTGGGCTGCAGCCTGCCAGTCTCTTCTGTCCATGGGATTTTTCCAGGCAGGAATACTGGAGTGGGTTGTCATTTCTTTCTCCAAAGTCAAGCATTAACCTTATCCAAAAAGAGGTCTTGCTCAGCCCTTGGCTCCTGCGAGGTCTCTTGCATCCTCAGAGCATCCTTCCTGAGAAGAGTGTTCCTGGTTTACCTGGGGATCCTGAGACAGACTGACAGTTTAAAGCTGTGATTTATGGGGGAAACTTTGGGCCATTGGTATCAGCTCAACATCTGGAGGGGCTGGAGATTAATGATCCGACCCAAAGGAAGTCAAATATGTCTACGTGACTAAGCACCAATAAAATCTCCGGACACCAAGGCTCCAGTGAGCTTAGCTGGGTGGCATTGCCCCCTGTACACTGTCACACATCATCACCAAAAAAACCAGTGCTGTCCGGACTCCACTGGGAAAGGACAAATGGAAGCTTAACATGGGAACCCTCCTGGTCTATGCCCACCTCATGTGTCTCTGCCCATGGCTGATTTAACCTGCATCCTTGCTGTAAGAAACCATGTGAATAGATTTTCATGACTTCTGCTAGCTCCTTCCAGTGAACTAGCAAACCTAAAGGAGGACATCGGATCCTTGAACTTTGTAAGAATAATGTGTTTCTAATGTCAGCTTCCAAGGTGGCTCAGTGGTAAAGAATCCGCCTGCCAATACAGGAGATGTGGCTTCGATCCCTGGGTCAGGAAAATCCCCTGGAGAAGAAAATGGCAACCCACTCCAGTATTCTTGCCTGGGCAATCTCATGGACTGAGGAGCCTGGCAGGCTACACTCCATGGGGTTACAAAAGAGTCTGACATGACTTAGTGGTTAAACAAGAAGAACAACGTCAGCTTTAGAAAACAAAGAGATTAGGGTCATCCTTAGAAGCTTTGATGACTTCTCTCTTCAAGTACAGCTGAGCAACCGAAAGCTCCGTCACTTCAAACAGTACATTTATGCTAGATAGAGAGCTCTGAGTCCAGAGAAAGTACTTGTCCCTGACCAGAAATGGGGAGCCTAAGAGGACGATGAAGTGAGGAAGGTCTCGCCGTGCCCATCCTTCTATCTAGATGTCCCTAAAAGACAGTTAGAGTCACAGGTTAGAATGACCCTAGTGAGGATTTCACCACATCAGCATTTTTAGCCACTGTGCTAAGATGACCTTAAAAAGAGTGGAGCAAGCCCTGTGAACGAAAGGGAAAGGTTAGCATGTCTCACCTGGGCCACAGGGATACAAGGGCACATGCCTTTGTTTTAAAGGCATGATGGTTTAAATAATGAGACAACTGCACTTACATCTATTCTTAGTATGGGTAAGAATTACAGTGTATAACTATATACATGGTATTTTACTTCATGGGCTATTTAACCAATTTCTATGAGCAATGCAGACCACATGCAATTTCCACCTGCTCTAAGTTCAGATATAATATAACTCCAGCGAACTGATTTTCTCTGTTATTCTAATATCCCTGTAACAGAGACACCTCCTTCACTGCAAGCTCCCTGCGCCCTTTCCCGGGGCTGCCCTCTGCTCATTCATCTGGTTTCAATCTAAACGTCACCTCCACTGAGAAGCCTTCTTTTGCTGTCTATCCAGATTGTACCACCCTCCATCTGCATAGATTTTGTTTCTCCTCTTGTACCTGTTTTTCCTTTTTAACAGCAAATATCACAATTTGTACATCTATATTTATATTCTGTTTAGTTTTTTAAATGCCTTAAAGCTTATGTCTTCTTGGCTTACATTATATCTGCATCCTGGCACCATACCTGCACAAATTTTTTAATGATATAATTTGGCACTCTGAGCAGGTGGAGTTGCTCTAGATAGATCTGATTTGTCACTAATCTGCATTACCCTTTCTTTCCATGCCTTCTCTGTGGGCTTTCAGGCACTTGGGCATTGCATACCCAAATTGGAGAAGATCACAAGGCCAAATTATTTCCCAACCACCTCTAGCCCTCCTTGTGAAACAGTCTGAGAAAACACGGTAAAGTAAACCAATTAATCTACACAACATCTACTCTCTAGGAGGAGAACCAATCTAACAAGAGAAAAGTTGGGAGACAGACAGGTTTAAACAATCGAGACAGGTGCACTAGTGTACTGGAGAGAGTTTAGTTCTCTGAATTTGTTTTCTGGTCTGAAAAATAAAGAATCCTTACGCCTCAGGATTGCAGTGAGGATTATAAGAAATAATAACAACAGCAAGTTTACGACAACAATTCGTGAGCAATATACTTAGTAAGTACCAGTTCCCTTTACACCGAGCTCATCTATGGAATATCAAAAAGAACTGACACCTGTTGGGTACTTGCCTAGCACTAAAAACTGCCATTGGTGATTTATATGTATTTATTCATTTCAATTTAACAACTCTATCAGGCCAGTGCTCTTAATATTAGTATCCCCATTTTACAGATGAGAAAACTGAGGTACACTGATGTTAAATCATTTGTCTAAGGTAACACAGCTCATTAGTGGCTGAGCTGAGTTTCACAGCCAAAGCAGTCCAGCTCTAGAATCTGTGCTCTTCACCAACATACTCTGTTGTCTTTTCATGAAATTGTTAGTAATTACTTGTTAGATATCTGCTTTGTACTAGGAGTTAGTAAGTATCTCATCCAGTCTTTGCAATATAAAGTAAGGTATGCTCATTCCAATTTTGCAGGATCTTCAGGTTCACGAAAATTCAGTGACGTACCCAAGACTTCTCAGCTTATAAGTCACAGAACTGTAATTTGAATAAATGGGTATTAAATCTCTGACTTAGAAATGTATTTGCCATAAAATATCACTGAAGTCTTATTATATCAAAATCCTTACATATGACTAATTCTTACAAGACATCTCTAAGAGAACACACACCCAAAAATACTTTCATATATAAAAGAAAAGGTAATATATTCACTGAATAAATTGTTACAACTGTTCTGCTGATTTTAAATTCTTATTCATATTATTTGTCTAAATTAAAATATATCTATCTCTGTACCTATTAAGTTATTATAATTTCTAAATACAGTAATAATAATTACCATTGATAATAGCAATAGTGAGTGAAGTTGTTCAGTCGTGTCTGACTCTTTGTGACCCCATGGACTGTAGCCTACCAGGATCCTCAGTCCATGGGATTTTCCAGGCAAGAATACTGGAGTGGGTTGCCATTTCCTTCTCCAGGGTATCTTCCTGACCCAGGGATTGAACCCGGGTCTCCCTCATTGTAGGCAGAAGCTTTACCATCTGAGCTACCAGGGAAGCCCAATAATAGCAATAATAGTACTGAAATCCTAGTGCAACTGATATATTTGTTATAATCATCTACTTTTTTAGAACAGTGACAAAACTTTTAAAAAATACATAGCCTTAGTGACTTATTAGCTTATGTTTGTTTGTTGATTCACTAACTTACATTAGCAATGACAGAAACACATCATAACAAGGCTGAACATGTTTGTGATACTTCTCTATATGCAGTAATCAACAAACTGCTTCTAGTATACCCTAATTAGTGAAGTCACCAGTTATTTCTATATCTTGTGAATATCAGTTGTTCATAATATGTTCAATGTTTAATTCTAAATGTAATATTGAAATATTTAGAAAGTAGAGGGAAAACACTAATAATCTCATTCTTGTAAAGTAACTTAGGTTTTTCAAAGAAAATCCTTTGTCTTTTTTTAATTAAAATTTAACTGTTATCATATGAACACAACTTCAGACCTTGCATGATATCACTGTCTTCCAAAGTTTGCATGATATCACTGTCTTCCAAAGTATCATTTTTTATACTATTTCACTAAGTAAGGGACCATACTTTACCATTACCTTACTATTCTATTTGGGGAAATAACTAACTCAATAATAGACCTTTATCTGTTTTTTGGGGGTAAGCATACTGATAAATACAGTTTTTTCTGCATTGGGATTTCTTTTCTTAGGATTCATTTTTTTTTTTTAAATGAGATCACTAAATCAAAGAGTGAGAAAACTTTTCTGTGGATCTTACTATCTTGCTGTCAAAAGGTAATACTCCACTTAAAATTGTAAAGCAGATTGACTTACTGGACACTCTACTGAAAATGGAAAAGGAAGAAAATAAATTCAGTAACAGCAAAAATAATCTGCTTCTCTTTTCTGGCAGGAAACACAGGTAGGATGATCACTAAGTCTATAGAGCTGTTCTGAGAATCTTAAGTATAAGCTCTTCTGGACCTGAGTAAGAAATGTGTAGGGATTATTTAGAACACAGACTCATTTCTCCACTGACATACCATGTCATAGCTAAGTTTCAGGTCAGTTGCGAAGGCCTATTTGGTTTATCAAGTAGTTGAACTATAGCAGCAAAAATGTCATAGAACCTCCTACCAGGGAGCTTTAGCGGTTCCCACACAGGTCCTCAGAAAGGTCCTCAGAAACTGAGTACATCTCTCTGTCAAACAAAAGTGTGAAAGTGCAATCTTACACTCCCCAGACTTTTGCACTGGCCAGGGCAGGAAAAACAGAGTGGGTAAGGGGAAAGGGTTTCCACGGCAGTGGGGAAATTATTAATGAGACAGTCCTAGCATCCTAATATTTTTCAAACCAGAGAGTACTTTTGCTATGATACACTGCAATCCCCTCATTGAAGGACAAAGAACCGGAGACTCGTCTTGGTATGCAGTGAATTCCAGGCAGTGCAACCAGTCCTGGATGCCTGCTGTGATCAAGTGGGCTCACATGTAATACTGGGGAGGGGGGGTCCTAGGAGGTGACTTATCACAGGGGGAGAAGGTCAGAAAACTAAATCAGCAAATGAATAGATCACACAGAAGACTACACGAAGGAAACATTCATTAAATAAGATCACTGACAGCAAAGACTGTTGGCAAACAGAAATTTCAGAGAGGCAGTTTAGAAAGCAAGAGAGGAAACCGTGCACAAAGCAGGTGAAGCTACATGACTTTTGAGAGATCTGGTTTGCTTTGTCGTGTTTTTTGGCCTGTGTTTCCCTTACTTTCTGGTCAATTCAGGTGGGTTGCCTTGCCTGCACCTCACTGTCTCAGGGGTGTACATGTCACATGGGAGAATCCAAGTAGACTTCAGTTATTTCTGGCTTTTGTTTTTCAAAAGCTTGAACACTTAAGAGAATCAAAAGTGCTTGCTGAATATAAAAAGGATAAAAGAGGATCTGAAAAAGCAGAGTGGAAGTAACACAAAAGAAGAAAAAGTTACCCTCAGGCTTAAGTGTTTCAACTGGGCTGACTGAAGAGACAGGTATGGCGACGGGGCTTCAGTTGCTGAGCTGAGGTGTCCAGAGAGTCGTCAGGTGGGCAGCTGCCCAGAAGAGCCAAGCAACCGACGCGAGGCCCTCAACACAGGGTCCCTCGATCAGCCTCCGTCCCCAAGTCCGACTGATGAAAACTGCGGGAACTATGCAGGAGACACTATGGATATTTCTATCTCTGCACAGACAAATGGCTATTTTCCACATTTCTTTCCCCTGAGACAGCATGGTGCAGTGGAAATCTGGGGGTCGTGGTATTGAGGCAGGATGTAAATGCCCCCCCACCCCAGGGTAAAGCAATTGGAATTTCATTCCTTGTGGATGAAAACCCCAAGTCAAGAAAGCAGGACAATTAAGGGAGGAGGTGAAGCCCTGCCCAGACCACGTATCTGTTCTTCCCTTAGTCAGGAGTCCTCCTTGACCACACACATACAGAAAGGCTCCTTGGAGGTCAAAGAGGGAGTCATGTCAAGGGATGCTCTACCCATACACCTTTGCAGTAGAAACCACGAGATGGCTGCACATGCATGGCAGGATCCGGAGACATAGCAAGTATGGACTGTGAAGCAGGCAAATCAAAACGACTGGCCAAAGGAAAACCAAGAAATGTTCCATGCAAGTGATTTAAACTGCCACTAGGGTGCAACTTAGGGGCTCTCCCTGTTTGCCTGTTTGTCTGTCTGCACCTCCTGTACTCTGTTTCCTCTTAATAATTACTTTTCTTGCTTCACTACTGTCTTTGTGGAAATTCTTTCCTGCAAAGCTGAAGGGCCAGGGTCCTTGTCACTAACCACTGGTCTAGGGGCTAGGATTCAATGCTTTCATGGCTGGAACCCAGTCCCATCCTCTGGCTGGGAGCCCAAGCCCTGTTCCAAACCACTGCTGGCTGAGGCCACTTGAGATCAGCACAGACTGCAGAGCTGAGGAGGGATTCACATTCTACCCATGACTTAAGTTCATCTTTTTCCAGCCTGTGGAGATACAAATTCAGAATACAAATTACGTGAGCAACAAAAAGTAAATTTTAGCACTCCTGAGATTGAATTTAAGATCCATACCTTAAACAAAAGTTTATCTTGCTTAGAAGGGACTAACTGATAAATGTCTGATCCCTACCCCATTCCCTTATTGCCTTTCTCATAAGATATGTTTTAAAAATTAATATTATCCTCAATGCAAATCTGATTATACAAGATCTGTTTAAAATCCATCCACGTCCTCAAGATAAAGCTCAGACTTCTTTGAGAAGTTCCTCCTGGCTTCTCTACATCAACGTCAAGGTTTTCATTCCTGTTCTGCCTCTATTCATTCTGTGCTGCAGGCATGCTAGAAGAGCGGCAAGTGGACAAACACAATTTACACTCCCAATAGCTCTTCTCTGCTTTGAACATCCTTCACTTACTCACCTCTTGCGCACCAGAGTTACTCTTTCTCCTGCGTGTCAGCTCTTGAGTCTGCCTGACTCATATTCATCTTTCAGAAATTGACTTAGACCTCCACACTCCTGAGACCCTCGCTTGAATTCCTAGGAGAATGGGTGGTCCTCCTCTGAGCTCTTATCTCACTCAGGGCTTATTTCTGTGATATCCCAAAGCACAATGCTTGGCACATGGGAGTGCTCAGTAAATATGAAGTATTCTAATGCCTCTTGCAAACCAGCTCTGTGACCACATATTCAAGATTCATTTCTCCAAGTAATCAAATAAAAGAAGGACACTGACTGTGTGGTACAATTCTGAACAGGAGAAAATCATGGAATATCAGAATTGCAAGGGACCTGAATCATAGGATCTGACTGCCACCCAATCTTCTCCAATCCTCTTTCAAGGCAGACGTATCTTTTATCTTTGTACCTCAGGATCTAACATAATGTTAGTATATAATAGACACTCTGGAAATGGTTGAGAAGGAAGGAAGGGAAGGAAAGAGGGTAAAGGTGAGGAAAGGAGAAGAAAAGGAGATAAGGAGAACAGAGAGAGATTGGGATGGAGAGAGAGGTTTTAAGTCCTGTGGTTATTTAACGGCACACTTAGGACCAGGCTTCATTCTCTCTGACCTCTAGCCTAGCGCACCTTCAGAGAGTCTTTGGGGAATAGAAAATCACCTGTGAGAAGACGTTTCTTGGCAATATTACTCTACAGCTTTTCATTATTCGTTGTTTTAGATTCAGAACACTCCTGTCATATGAATGTAGGCAATTAAATATTTTCCACATGAGCCACTCCGTCTTCTGGCAGAACTCAGATTGTTTAATAACACTGAGGAGGAAGAAAACTCCTGGAATTTCATTTTTCACAATAAATTAGATATGTGGTGATTTACATTAAACTTGCAGTGTCAAGTAAACTGCCATCATGTCCCCAGACGTATACACTATGGTATGGATGTCAGATCCTTTTTAGTAAGTTTTTGAAATGACTCTCAAATATGTAAGGACATCATTCCAGATTAAATGACAGTTCTGAGCATGGGAAAACCCTAAATAGCATTTATAGGAGTTAGCGACACTAATATAAAACAGTGAATAACTGTGCCACGCTTAATTTGCAGTTCTTTCATTTCCCTGCAGACAGCTCGGTGTCTATTTGCTGTTTAGAAGCTTGTTTTACAACACCTCCATGAGCACTTCTGCCTCCACCTGGGCAGGTACATTCCATTTTGTCTGCTACTGACTTTCTCACCATCACCATCACACAAATTTGCAATGCAAGGACAGACCAGTTTGCCTGATTTCTTTCTAATAAAGGTGTATGGTTGGGATGTGGGATCGCACTTTATATGACTGTGCTTAACCACCCAGTATTTTGTCAGGGGCCACACAGTTCACAGGGGAAAGTGAAGAAAAATGACGACTCTTGTCAGAGGCATGGTTCAGTATAAAATCTCTTTTCTAACACTGGGCTTCCCAGGTGGCTCAGTGGTAAAGAATCCGCTTGCTAAGGCAAGAGCCTCAGGGGATGTGGGTTCGGTCCCCAGGTTGGGAAGATTCCCCGGAAAAGGAAATGGCACTTCACTCCAGTATTCTTGTCTGGAGAAGCCCATGCTCAGAGGAGTCTGGTGGGCTACAGTCATGGGGTCACAGAGTCGGAAACAACATAGCAACTGAACGAGAAGGTTAGGTTGAGGAAACACAGGGCAAGAATATTACTGATTAGCAAGTATATTATTGGTCGGTGATGTCAAATGCAAAAGGGTTTTAGGTTGAGACAACACTGACAAATAAAGCCAATACAAACCAAATAAGTGCTCAAGAAAATAAAAAGCCTGGAGGAGAACCTGTCAATATGATGGATTTTCATGAAGCAAGACTGTATCATAGTCAAGACATATTTTATGAACACCCATTTCTTTTTCTGGCAATCCTCAAATCATTTTTCCTTAATTTCTAAGGTAGCATAGTTCCCAGAACCCATCATTTTAACATCCTTTCCTGTAACCTAATCTCTTCCTCTCTATAGTTCTTGTTCATCTTATTCAATACTGGAGACAAACTTCCACTGTAGATCAATCACAATATTCAGATTCTTTATTCCATCACTAGGAATAAGAATCACCACTGACTGAGTGCTTAATGTATTTAAAACACTATGCTAAGCATGTTATAGACATCATCTCACTTCCTATTCAGAGAAATTCAATGACATAGGGACTTTCAAATCTTGACCTCTATTCAGAACTTCCTGAGTTCCACAATATTTTCTCTAGTTGTTTAAACCCCCCGCCCCAAAGAAACCTTTCTCTAACCAAGCCTTTTTTCCCCACAGCATCCTAAGCTAAGTCAAGAACCAGGGACCTACTCTATTCTCCCAGCTCATCCCCTGCCTAATATCCTGACAAAGTTTTATAAATGTAAAGATACTTCTCAACAGTATTATTTATTCTCCATTTTCACTGCAATAGCTTTAGTTAAAACCCTAATCACTTCTCTCATACCTAATTACAACGTTCTGAAATGTGGTTTAGTTGCTTTAGTTTACTTCTTTCCAAATTATTCCCCACATTACTGCCAGAGGGATTTTTCCTAAAAAATAATTCTCAACATGCCACTCCTCTGGTTCACAGGGTTCCTCCTAAGCTATCAGTTTAAGCCCAAACTCCTTTGCAAGATTTAAAAGCCTCTGAGTCTCTAGCCTCATCCACTGATTGCACAAGAATGCTTTATTAGCCCATCACTAGCCATCTCTAAACATATTTCTTGGTGTGAACAAATATGTTCCTTCTGCTTTCAGACATCAGCAAGATGGCAGCAGGAGAAGACAATACAGTGTAGGCTATATGGACAGAAATCTGACAGGGTATAGAGTAGGTCCACACACAGGCACCAGTGATTTTGTGAAGATGTAGACATATTTGGGGGGCAAAGAGAAGGGGAGGACTGACAGGGATATAATAGTTCTTCCTGGCCAATGTGAAGACTTGGGGAGAAAAATATATTTAGGTCTCTGAAGATGCCAGCTTTTTTAATAGGTTGCTGCAGCATGCCTTTTTTTGAATAATTTTTGGCCCACACACAACTTTCAACTCCTATTACATTACTTTCTGCTGATCAACATGGCTGCCTTTCAAGAGAACACTATCCTGCAGCAAAATGGAAACTACAGGCAGTATGCCCAGATAGCAGCAGTCATTTGCAGATAGACAAGCTAATGAGTCTCTTAGAAAGAGACTCTAAATGACTAATGCAAGCCAGAAGGGTCCATCAGATAAATGCCGACTTTTCCGTATCTTCTTTAATTGATTTTGACTGACACGGTGATTCAAAACTTTGATGTCAAGGGCTTATGTCTCTTCCGTTCTGTCACAAGCTATAAATAATTTCATGCTGAGGATGAAAAAAATGATATTTTCTTTACTAAAGGAGAAGGAAATAATTTCAATTGTTAAAAAATACAGATACCTTTCACTCCACATATTTGTATTTGGTATTCCAGTGTACAGTTTCACACACTAAAATAAGGAAAAAAAATCTTCTTGTAACTTTGCTCCTTATAACAAAGGTTTAAAAAGGTAAAACAATAAAGGTAAGACAAAGATTTCAATTTGTTTTGAATTCAATTTAAAGTTTACAGCATGATATTTATATGTTTTAATCTCAAATTGCTTCAATTTTCCCAATGTTCATTGGAGGGGTGATTCAATTTTAGATTAGTTCAGATTGCCTTGGTAATGGAGCTATTGTCTGCTGAATAAATTCATCAAGATAACAATGAGGTTCATTTAAAGGGGAATGTTCTCTGTTCTCTGCAATCTGAGATTTGATACTGGCTTTGATTTTGGTACAGAATTCTACCATTGCTTTAAAGTTATCTTTTTTTAAGAGAAATTGTGACAAAAATTCAAGAGAATGATACTACTCATCACTACTGGTATCGGGGCCCAGGACTGGCCACACCAAAATATGCCTCAGTAGCGCATTACTTATTTTGAATTCAAGCTAATTTAGAAACAGCTAGTGCAAGAAGAACACTCTGACCCTCCTCTTTGTCTCCCTGAAATCAGGAAATAAATTTCTCATATGAAAGGTACATTCCTTGCATCTGAGGTAGAAGGACACTCTTTCACCAGAGAAAGGAATTTGAGTCCAGAATTCTATATGAACAAACCTCAACACTTCTTTAATTTACTACCCCAAGGGCAAACTCTTTATATTCTTTACCAATTAAGCATCTGAACCCTAGGTTTCTTTGTCCTGTTGATTCCTCACAAATACATCATTTCTTTGTCTAAAAAGTATAAGAGCTGCCTGATTTGGCCACTTCTTTAGGTCCCATTTTTATGAGACATCTTTCAATGAATGAATTAATATCTGTTTGTCTTTTCCTGTTAGTGTGTCTTGTGTTAAGTCTTATTATTAGTCTAGCCATATGAATTCAAGAAGCTTTGAGGCAATGACCACCTCTCCAAATCTGGTTTTTATGGTTTATAGCTGTTCTTTTTTTTTTTTTTAGTACATTTTTTTTCAAGATTAAAAAAAAAAAAGTACAGAGAGGATATACTAAATATTATGACCTAAAATTTCCTAGGAGACATTTTCAGCGACTGACATTAAGAAAGGGATTAACATGTTAAACATGATGAAAGATTTAAATTTTTTGAATGTTCCAATAGCTTTACAATTATGAGAACATTCAAATGTGATAACAGCATACCCCACCTCTCACTTTTTTTTTTAATCCTTACTGGTAATCTCAAAAATGGAACTGTCAAAACAGACTGCTAAAATGGGCTCTTGGTGCTCCTGTTATATGACCTATTTTTTTATTCTATTTTGTGGCTCTCCTATAGTTAAGATTTAGAAAAAGATTTTGATTGGGACAGTAGGAAAGAAACAATATAAAAGTTAAATAATGCAATATGATAAACCATGATGAATACAAACACTTGAACTTCTTTTTTATATTTATATAATAACTGAGAACACTTAAATTTTAATATTTTCATATACTTAAGGATGGGAGTCAAAATATGCACAGTGAGAAGCTTATTCACATTTATTTCACAAAAATCAATCAGCAACTGTATCAAAATTAAGTTAGCTAAACAAAATTAAGTTCTGAAGGCAAACGGGGTTAATTATAATGTGTGTGTGATTTTTTTATTTTTTAATCTTCATTATTGTTTTAACATCTTTGAAAGTTATTTCTTATTGTTAAGCTTTCTGATTACATTACAAATCAGATGTTTGCCAGAAACTGAAATCTTGACTCTATAGTTAGGAAATCTGCTGAAATAAAGGTCAGCCTGAAGTATTTTTTTTTTTTTTTTAAATCTGTCATTACATGGGAAAAGAGGGACAGCCAGACTTTGTTAGAAAACAACAGAAAGCAAGAGGGAGAAAATGGTATTTACTCAATATGAATAAGATTACTACTAAGACTTACAAGTTTCTTTTATGGTTTAGTCCCTTTAGTCAATAAAAATCAGTTTTTGCAATATTTCCATTAATATCCTTCAGGAGTAAATTCAATGAAATCATTAGGAAATGAAACCTCTCCCACCATCTGAAAAGAACGTCATTTAAAAAGCCTTATGTTCAAATCCTTTTTTGAATGACAAGTCAGTAGTCAGAACAAAAACACACATAGGAAAATTCCAAAGGAAAAAATTGACAATGGTGCCGAGATGTCTTGTGAAAAGTCAGTGATTTGAGTGAGTATAGAAAAAAGTCACCAAATGATGCTGATATTCATGACCAGAGTACAAATAAGGGCTTTTCTTAAAGTCATTTTAGTTAAGTCTTGCAAACAACCCTCTGAGCAGCAGACATATCATCATCACTTAATGGACAGTGAAACTAAAGCTCAGAGGAGTTAAGCTCTTTGCAGATGGTCACATGGAACCAAACTACAGTGGAGTAACAATGAGTTCACTGTTTAGAGACAGTAAGTTTCCTGTTTGACCTGACTTTCTTAATCTAGTTTTATAAAGTTATAATAAAAACTATCACCAAGTGTATTTTAAGAAGGTATTAATGAGATTAATATGTTTGACATATTACCTGACATGATAAACTATTATTACTATCATTATCATCATGATATAACTAGTCTGTCACATATGAACACACTGTATTTGTCAACTAGGGCTCTCACAATAAAATACCACAGATTGGGTGGCTTAAACAACTACAACGTACTTTCTCACAGTTCTGGAGGCTAGAAGTCCAAGATCAAGGTTCTGACAGATTCTGTTTCTGATGAGGGCCTTCTCCCCAGCTTGCAGACCAGTATCTTCTCACTTTATCCTCATTCAGCCTTTCCTGACACCTCTGGTGTCTTTTCTTCTTTAGGAACACCAGTCCTATTGGATTAGGACCCTATGTTTATGACCCAAACCTTAATTAACTCTATAAAGAGTCTATCTGTAAATACAATCACATTGAGGGTTAGGGCTACCACATACAGATTTTGAGGGAGTGTTGTCAGTCTATAATAGCCTGTTCTCTGCCACCACCCACTTCAATTCATGTTCTTCTGGCACACAAAATATATTCACCCCATCCCAACTGCCCTGAAAGTTCTAGCCATCTGCCAGCATCAGCTTCAAATACAAAGGCTTATCTAAACATCATCTGAATTGGGTGAGACTCTAGGTATGATTCATCCAGGGACAAAAACTCTTCTCCAGATGTGAACCTATGAGATCAAACAAGCTATGTGCTTCTAAAATACATGGTGGAACAAACACAGGATAGATATTAGCACCCCAAAAGAGAGCCATGAGAAAGAAGAAAGGGGGAAGGGGCTCCAAGCAAGTCCAAAATCTAGGAAGGCAAATTTCATTAGTTCTTAAGGCTAGAGAACAGTCCTCTTCAGCTTTACGGTCTGCCCTCTGGTGCAGCTGGGTGGAGTCCCATCTTTCAGTCTCACTGGGACAGAGGCCTTACCTTTTCTGCCCTTCAGCCATGGTGGAGGCCCTACCCCTTTGGCTATGGGTGGTAGCTTGTCCTTGGGGTCTGGGCTGATCTCTGATTCACCCTTGGGGTTATCATTCTTCTCTTTTCTTTTTTTTTCCCATTTATTTTTATTAGTTGGAGGCTAATTACTTTACAATGTTGTAGTGGTTTTTGTCATACATTGACATGAATCAGCCATGGATTTACATGTATTCCCCATCCCGATCCCCCCGATCCCCCCTCCCACCTCCCTCCCCACCCTATCTCTCTGGGTATTATTCTTCTCTTTTCTTGAAGGATAAGATGTTCACAGCTAGATAGTGGAGAGCTCTATGGTCTGACCCTATAGAAGCCCAGAAGCCCAAAATCCTTTCTCTATTTCATAGGGTCATTATTCCCTTTGTCCAAACTGGAAGTCAGTGTCTACACTGATATAATCCCATCTATTCTTAACTTCTGCTGAGATACCTGTTGGACTCCATGGATAATCTCTTCATGAAGCGATTGTCCAGCCAAACCATTGGTGTTCTCACCAAAACACGATTTCTCATTTTTTATAATGTGGAGAGGCAGACAGTATTCCAAATCTTTAAGTTTTGATTCCTTTCACTTAATTATTCCTTCTTCAATTCATCTCTCTCCTCTCACAATTTACTATAACTAGTATAAATTATACACTATAACATATATTATACTAGTCATACCTCCATGACTGTGCCCATTCTGGAGTATGTAACATTAATCAACAAGACATGTTGGGCAGAAACTGAACCACCAAGTAGGGAATATTGAGCAGTAGGATCCTGTGATCCATCATATTTATGTAAAGACAGCTTATATTTAAATACAAAAAACTGTGCTTTTTTTTTCATTATCTTCCTACACTTTAGCAAATTCTATCTGTGTAACTGTATCCCTTTTATAATTCCTTGAGAACACATAGGGTGAAGAAACAGCAACCATGGGGGTGATTGAGGAGGGATGCCTTAGTTGGAAGGTGGCTAGAAGACCCTAAGAGGGCTGACAGTGAAGACTGTGACATACACGGAGATCATTCATTCTTTCCTTTGCTAAGACCTCACTCAAAAGACCTACTATTTATTCACCCTTGAGCCTGAAGCCATTTTTCACAATTGGCTTCCCCAGACTGCTACATCCTATTATAAAGCCCCTATTTTCCAGAAATGCAGAACTTCCTATTTCTGTCATGCCATGTTCTTTCATACCCCTGGGCTGCCATGCTTTTTCATATATTTAATTACGGGTTTAATGCTCCCTAAAAGTCTCTCTCCTGTCTGTAAAGACTCATACTACCAGCACCAGATTAAATGACTTATTCTCTGTGCGGTCTTCCCTAATACATCTAAGCAGTGGCAATCACTCCCCACAACGATGCCTTCATAGAAGTTTACCTGTGATAATATAATTGGCTATTCATCCATAGGCTTCCTTCTTCCACTCACATGTTAGGTCTTGAGAACAGAAGTTTATTTTACTAATTTCTCTATCTTCAAAGCTAAGTATAGTATCTGGTATATTGTTGTTTTTTAGTCACTAAGTTGTGTCCAACTTTTGCGACCCCATGGACTGTACCTCACCAGGCTCCTCTGTCCATGGGATCTTCCAGACAAGAATACCAGAATGAGTTGCCATTTTCTTCTTCAGGAGATCTTCTCGACACAGAGATTGAACCTGCATCTCCTGCTTGGCAGGCAGACTCTCTGCCACTGAGCTACCTGGGAAGCCCATCTGATATAGAGAAGGTACTTAAGAAATATGTGCAGGATAAATGAATGACCTCAGCGCCTTTCTGTCCCTACCCATTTAAATTTTTTTCTGAGACAAGAGTGTATGTTTACTTGTATTGACAAGGTGTTTACCTGTACCAACAAGAGTTAGTCTTAGGACCTGTAGTCCTCTATAAACCAGTCTAGAATAACTGAACCAACTTCTGTTTTGGCTTTATTAAGAATTAAATTATCTTCATTAATGTGACCCAGCATTGCTTGTGGCTGTGTTTAACTTGTCAATAGCTGCAAAACTAAACATTTTTCACTCTGCATGAGAAGATCAATATAATTAGAAAAATCATTTATGAAGTACTATGTTACATTTCATAATTCCATTGCCTTGTGTCTGCCTCTGCTGTGGGTCATCATCTTCCCCTTTAGACAATTACTGATGACTACAGTTTCAAAATCTTCCTTGTTGCTGGTTAGCTATTTGCCAAAAATGTATTTTCTTTCCTGGACAGTCAGGTAGGTTCTATAGCCCATCCTCCATTGCACTGGAGAGCTTTCTAGCCGAAGGAACTTGCTTCTGAGGCTGAACCACAAAATGCCTTATGTTTTCTTAGGTCTTTTTCACCTCTGCAGGCTGAATGAAATGAAACAGGATGGTTCTGGAAGCCACATTTTGAAACTAGACAGCCACGAGATGGAAGGAGCCCAGACCTTTGAATCTCTGCTCTAGTGAGAGCTGACCAGGTACCAGCCATTAAAGTTTTTGACTACAAATGACTAAAATAAAATTCTACTCTGTTCAAGCTATTAGACATCTTGGGGGTTGTTTGCTATTGAAGCTAGTATCATCTGCAGTAACACAGCTGATTTACTTCAGTTACATGTCAAGATATTCAACAAAATTGGAGCGGCTAATGAAATAAAATGGCCCCTAAAACTTTATATGTGTATATGTGTAAGAAATCAGAATGGGGAAGGAGGTTCTGTGGGGCTCTGGCTAGTGACTGCTATAACTATGAAGGATTGCTGACAGGCCTCCCATTACTGCAGACTGCTCCTCTTTAACAGGCAGCTCTCAGACAGCCTATGCTCCTGCTGTTTGCAAATCTTACTTTGAATATACAATGCCAATTATAGGGACTGAATATGTCAAGATTTTGACAGGTGTCTACAGAGTTATGCAATTAATTTTATTTATGTCCTTTCTGCTTTAAATACCCCTGAAAAGAAGAAAATTGTCTAACGCACCTTAAAAAGGGACACTCAAATTTACTTCTTCATCCCAAATTACCAACCCGCCCCCCACATGCACACACACAAACAAACAAAAAGAGAGAAAGAGAGAGTAAAGAAAATGGAAAGAAAGAAAGGAAAAAGTAAAGTTGAGGGAAAATAAGCCGATTTAGTAATGGAGTTTAGTATGGACATAAAATAGCTAAAGTCCTTGAAAGTTCTGAAGCTAGTCATTTGCTGCAAAAGCTATAACAAAGTTCAGAGATTGTGACCGGTGCCAGACAGGGCCTGACACTTCTTTTGAATTCTAGGGTAGTGGAGCATTTATTAGTTATTTAGATATATGTTATATATATATATTATTAGATATACAGATTTAATTATGCTGCAATCACAATTTTACTGTCACTCTTCAAAATTGAGACAAAACATGCTTTTCTCTTATTTTCAGTGGTCATGTGATATATCTTGGAGTAACAGATAATTACAACACCACAAGTGCCAAGGAGGCACTTACATGGTAAGGATGCTGTGCAATTAAAGTACCTAATACTGTGTGATAAACCCAAGCAGGATAAAGCAAGCTCCCCAAATCAGAAAATAAATTTTCAAAACTAGACAAACATGTATAAATATAATGGTGTAAATGCTCTCATATTCTCAAGAGATAGCTAAAACTCATCATTTTGCTTTCTACATAAGGATAAAATTTTTACTCATTTATTCATTCATTTAGTACATAAGTCCCCAAACCTATTATAAGCATTAAAAAAAATTAACTCAGATAAAATTAACAGTCTACATACTATCCATTAATTCTTCAATGAAAAAAATGGTAGTAAAATCAACTAGAGAATAACAGCATTGCAAAATACTTGGGTGATACTGATTTTCAAAGGTTGACCGCTAATGTCTGCATTATCCAAAAGGCAAATACCCAACACCTCAAGAACAAGCCTGAAAATGCTTGAAGGCAGGGGGTGTGGGAAATGATGGAGACTGGGAATAAGTTTCCTCTTATTCACTCTCAACAGCTTACCTGAGGAACAATACTTGGGAGGAGGTCTTCAAGTGTATTCATATTTTCCTTTGAAATATTTTTAAAACACGCATACATACATACACACACTACATACTCTCACACCTTATTAAAGTTGACATCAAACACACATTTGGAACATGTTTGTATACTTACAAAGCATATAATTTCCAGGTTATTATATAATTGATACATACTTTAAATATATGTTCCTTAAAACCTTGGATATATAGATACTTGAATCTTCCATCTTATAGAAAGGAACCTGAAAGAAGGTCAAATTCCATCTTATAGAAGAAATCTTAAAGAAGGTCAAGGTAGATGAATAGAACATGGGTCAAGTAGCAAAAAACAGGTAGATTAAGAACCTTGCCTTAAGCTTGTCATCTGAAAGAAATAAGGTGCTCCCCCTTCATTTCTTCTTTGAGCATCATTAGAAGTAAAGACATGAGTAAGAAGCATACCTTTGTGCTATAAAATGAAAGAGGAACAACTGTGAAAGGGGAGGTAGAAAAATTAGAATTGGCAGATCATAAGTGGAATCTCAACTGGACCACTTTTAAGAAAGAGCATATATGGAAACCGAAGATTCAGAAGTTATTTCCCTGAAAAATATCTGAATTTGTGTATCATCTTCACTATTAAATTATTGTATACTATAACTGAGAAGCAAGTAGAATCAGTGATGGGATTCAACAGCAAGAGGAACCAATTTATGAACAGCGTTCAACTATAGCAAATGGTTACGGACCAAAGAGTTCTGCAGCAAGAACTGCTGATTGCCTGGGCTCTGACATCAGAAGCACCTGGGTAGGAATCCTTGTCCAGTCTCTGCCATTAGCTAGCTGTAACATTATGGAAAAGCCATATAATCTGTCCAAGTCTGTCTCCTCACGTTTTTGCATTCAATTGAAGTAGAATCTCCAGCAGACGTTTGCTGGTCTTAGTCCTTCTCCCCCTCCAATAACACTGAACAGCTGCCTCCCCACTCTAAAACTTGTTTCATATTATTATACTTAAAAGTTAGAGTTTTTCAAGCTTATTTATCTTCTCTACTAGAGAATGAACAACTGGAAGGCTTATTGATACCTTCCTTCTGATTGCTTAAAACAACATCTGGCACAAGTAAATGATAAATCAGTGTGTGGTCATTATACTTATCTCAGTGGTTTGGCAGGGATTAAATGAGATACTCTATGTAGACCATTGAGTTGAAATTGCCAGCAAGTATGCTTAGAGGTACAAGAAGCCGTCAAGGGAGTAACAGAGAGAATGAAAAAAAAAAGAGAAAAAAACATTGCCTTGTAATAGACAATCAACCGTGAGGATATTTTAAGGCACATACCAAGCATGCACTCTGTTAGTCAGAAGGTGCACAAACTGCATTAAAAGGCAAGATAAAAAACCATGGGATCTCAGTCTAGTAAATGTGTGCAAATATAATCATCAAACCAGTTTTTTTGGTAGGGAGCATTCTGTGTACTAGAAAGTCTGTTAAAGACTCACTCAAGTCTAAATTATGAAGTTAGGAGAACACTGTGTCCATAAGACACCAAGGTTTTCTTTGGATACGATGAAAATAACTATAGATTTAAAATCTTCTCTAAAATAAAGATCCAAGCAGATGTACTAAATGTGAAAAAATTAAATTTAGTTTTGTCCTGAATGCAAAATGAGAATGGATCAGGTGAGGCAAGGCAAATGAAGAAAATCTTACAGACTGTAGATTTGGACATTGTTATCTAGGTATCAGAAGCTTAAGAAGTCTACTTAATGTAAGCTATAGAAAGTTTTATTTGGATAGTCTGGTGTGCTTATGTGTCTGTGTGTGTTTTAAAAACACTTTGAATGTCTTTAAAGCAGGGCTAGGATTCTAAAGTTCATCTCAGGGTTCATCATTCCTATTGTTTCCTATGTGCCTCCTTCATGCTGTAAATGCATAAATGATGAACGCAGTTGCAAAGAGACTTGAAGACAACAACAAATTCATTTATTTCCACAGAAGAGGATGGGCTGAAAAGAAGACAGATCTAGAGGAAAGTAGTCAGGAAAATAGTGTAAGGAGTATGAGGACTGTGAGATGCTACAAAGTCTAGATAAATAATATCTAGGCAACCACCACAGTGTTCTTTATTTGGAGGACCTGTGCTTTTTTTCAGGCTAAGATTGACTTCCCAAAGGAGTCAAAGTATTCCAGGTATGCATGGCTAACACATTTATCAAAGAATGCCTTAATTCATTCGGGTATCTCTTCCACCATGTGGAATAGCTTAAAGGCAATGGCTAAACAAGCCTATCTATCTTTTATACAAGGTTTAGCAGAGAAGCTGTCCTGGACTGTTTGCTCTATAAACTAAGCCAGGAATCCAGGTTCCCATGTTGTACCTTCAGACAACTGTCCTTGTCTGCACAATACAAGATGACTCACCAGGACAGCCCATCCTACGTTCATTTTCCAAGCTACTAGAGGAAGGAGGAGGAGACGCACGCACACGACCCTTTAAGGACTTGACCTGGACACAGCCCACAGTACTGCAGCTCACGTCCCATTGGAGAACGGAAGATACCTAGCCAAACCTAGATAAAAAGGAGACCGGCAGAACTGGTGAAACTCAACAAGTACGCTGGTGAGTAACAATAAAGATCTACAGAAAATCCTTGAGAAATTTCTATTCCAAAAAAATCTCTTTCTGAGTAGTTTTACAGAGCAGATGAAATAGGTCTGCTTTACTGATGCTTTTCACAAAGTCCAAATCAGCAGGTGATGGTGATCAGGTACTCAGGAACTTAAACAAAACAAATACAGGCTGATTGTCCCCATATGTGCTTATGCTGCTGGCTGCCATAAAACAAAAGTCTTTCATGACTGGAAAATTGAATTATCCTAGGATTGGGAAGCAGATGTAGCTAGCAGTTGTACACTGACCTGGTGCCAAGATTGAGTTCTGGCCCTGTCATCTCCTAACTTCACGACTCAATGAGCCAGTAACTTCCATAAATCTATTTTTATTAATCTGTAGAATGGGGATGCTAACTACTGAGAAGGACTAGAATAAAGATTTGATAAACTAACACATCTGAAAGCAACTGGTTATTAGAAAGTTTTCCATAAACATTAAACCACTCAGAAGTCCTGTTGTCATTAACTGCAACAGTATTTTCTAATCTATTTTTCTATCAACTTCTTACATGTTCTTGCAAACACTTTAAAACTTGAGAACTATTGGCCTAAAGATACAAATATGGAAAAGCTCAAGAAAAGGCATATTATCATACAACTAATATGCACAAACCTAATTTAACTATTTGTTTCCCATAGCTTAATAATTTGTGAATAAAATGCTTATTTTCCTGGCTAGGCATGCATGTCCAAGTTGATGCTTCCTCTTATGCCCCTGCCCCTTTCATGAATAAACTCAATCTTTTGAACGAATTTTGCTCTATTTTGGAAGATTCCAAGAAATTCTTGATGAATATTTGGGAGAGTCCCAAGTTGTCCAACTTAGAAGCAGATCCAGCTAGAAAGTTGCTATTTAAAATCATCAGCAACGTTTTAAGCAGTAGATGACGTACACATATTCTTTGTGAACCTGAAAACATATTCAATATAACTTTTATGATTCTCATATAATGATGAATAATACTGAGATTAACAGAGGTTAAGTAACTTGGTCACTATCTTAAAGTTAGCCAGACATAAAACAAATCTCTGATTATTACCAAGAAAAAGCAAAAAGAAATGAGGGCCTAAGTAAAGAACACCATCCCTAAGAAACAACTTTTTAGCTCAATCCAAAACTGGATTCAATGTGGGAATTTGGGATTATTTACTGAAGAGTCTCTGTTCAGATGCAGAACTCTTAAATTGAGAAGTAATACAGCAAAGGGGGTACATGCACCATTTTGCAGGTGTTTTCAGAAAGTAAACTAATTGTAAATAGCTTAGTAATGAATGGCCTAGATTCCCTTCCCATGGTGCTTTGGCAGGGAGTCTTTGTCTATTTATGTTGGAGAATCTAGACTAAGACCCTCATTGCAGTCATTAATTTTATAGGCCCTTACTCCACTATAAAAAAGGGAAAATACACACTGGACCTCAAGGATGACTGAAGACTTCTTCTCAAAATCTCACACTGAAAGCTGTTTGTTTTTATTCTTTCATTTCACGCCATAGAAAGCAAACATGTAATCTTTGACTGCAGGCGCAGTATCTGTTCCCACAGAAATGTTGCTGATCATTACCAACAAAGAGCGAGACTCTGAAAGCATGAAGCCCACAAGAGAACGTTTTCTAGATTGCCAACGTGTCACTGGTGAATAGCCCAAGCAAATCTGGCTCACAGGGGCACCGTGGGCATCCAGTTTGCAATTACTAGGGAAAATCTGTTTGGAAGTTTTCAGGTAAGAAAGCTAGATCACTAAATCGAAAGGTACTTCTGAATACCTAGAGCAAATGAATCTGTGTCTTGCCGTTTATAAATGAACGCACCTGAAGTTTCAGAATTCCAAAGGTTTCAATCAGCCATCTGCAATCGCCTCAATCAATTCTACATAAATAAAATACATCTGAGCCTATCTTCAAAGAATGTTGAATGAAGAGAATCTTTTGCACATTAAACATTTCTTTAACGATAAATCTTTCTGGATAGAACTACAACAAAATGATGAATTCTTTGATACCTTTTCCATCATAAGGTCTATTAGTCTGCCAGGCAGAATTACAGGTGCTTTCCATGTGTTATCTCTTATTTCAATGGAATATTGTGATAACCTCCAAGTAGAAGTAACAAAAAAGGGAAGAACATCAACTTTCTCGAGTTATATACCAATTACCCATAAAGGAAGAAACGATATTGGTTCGATTAACCAGTTATCAGCCATGACAGGGTATTTGTACAAAGGAAGCCTACAACAGATTTTCATTTTATAGCAAAGGTGAATAGGAAAATTACAGCACACATTTTCCAAGTCATTTTTTCTATAACTTTCAATTTCCTTGAAACACCATCATCTGGGTAACTAGTAATGACTTACAGAAATCTTTCTCTTTTTAAGTGTAGTAGAAATATAAAAGAAATTTCTTCAGTTTGGTTTTCTATCTGAGGGAAGGCAATTATGACTCTTTTCCAAATACCAGTGTAAAACTGGACAGTGTTGCCTTCACCATATTAATCCTTTGACTCCGTACCTACCACAAATGCAAGAGGCAGCAAGGCAGCAGAAAGAGCAGAACATAGAGACATAGCACTCTTGTGTCATTTATTAGCTGTGTCATCTTGGACAAGGTTTTAATTTCTCTGAACTTCCATTTTCCATAACTGCACCATGAGGATATTACCACCTACCTCCTATGGCTATTGTGTTGAATTATTAAGTAATATATATTATGTACATATACACAGTAGGAAATTAATAATAACACATTTGAGTTCCACACTCCTCTTAAAGAAACAAAAATTTCGTTGTTCAGTCACTAAGTTGTGTCTGACTCTTTGAAACTCCAGAGACTGCAGCATGCCAGGCTTCCCTGTCCTTCACTACCTCCCAGAGTTTGCTCAAATCCCTATCCATTGAATCGATGATGCTATCTATCCATCTCATCCTCTGCCCCCCCTTTTCCTTTTGCCTTCAATCCTTCCCAGCATCAGGGTCTTTTCCTATGAGTTGGCTCTTCAACAAACCAAAAATAATCATGACAAAATAATTTAAAAAGCTGTTTTCAAAACCCAAACTTATGCACTGGGTTACATACCACCATAACTTATTTTACACACACACACATCCACACACACACATTTCTCATCACATTCTCCAAAAACCAATCCAATATATTAAGAATCATTTCATCTTACCACAACATGAAACAATTTCAGTGCAAATGCTCCAACTTCATTTGGGATACTTCAAATTCAAGGGCTCTACATCTTGAAACATTCTCCGATGAATTCTCTAAATGAAATGAAACAAAAACACTTGGGAATATGGAAAAATAAAACTTAGCTCCTTCCAATAGTGTTCATCTCAAATTTCTCATGTCATTTTCCATCTGGCTGCTTTTGCTCCAGTTCTGAAAAAGATCACTATATATTTCTAGACTGCAGATTCACAATCTAATCTGATGTATCTATCCCAGATGACAATATTGCTTGCATTTTTGGATAATGAATTTCATTCTGTTTGTTTCTATAAGCCAACAGATATTCTTAAATAGATATTAGAAAATAATAATTGGGATATAAAACAATTTTCACATCAAACTGAGTATTTTTACTTAATCTGTTTCAAAATAAATGATCTAAATATCAGTAACAGCATATAAATGATACGAGAAAGCATGACAGCAATCAAGTTATAGGAACTGTCAGAGGAAAAAGATAATTTAAACATTATAGCTTTTTCTCTTTTTAAGATGCTTGTGCATGTCCTTCTAAAAGATAAATGCATAAAATAAAATCATCATATGAAAATGAAACATATTTATTCATGGCCATAATCACTTTTATTATTTGAAAACTATAAAACTTTATATATATGTATACTGTTGTTATTTAGTCACTAATTCATGTTTGATACTTTTGAGTCCTCATGAACTGTACCCCAACAGGTTACTCTGTCCATGGGATTTCCCAGGCAAGGATTCTGGAGTGGGTTGCGATTTCCTTCTCCAGGGTATCTTCTCGACCCAGGGATTGAACCTGGGTCTCTTGCATCTGGAATATATATATTCTGGACTCTGATGGCTCAGAGGAGCTACAGTCCATAGGATCGCAGAGAGTCAGACATGACTGAAGTGACTTAGCATGGATGCATGCAGTGGTAGAGAATTCACCTGCAATGAAGGACATGCTGGCTCAGGCCCTGGTTTAGGGAAGATCCCCTGGAGAAGGAAATAGCAGTCCACTACAGTATTCTTTCTTGGGAAATCCCATGGACAGAGGAGCCTAGGGGGCTACAGTCCAAGGAGTCGCAAGACTCAGACACAAATTAGCAACTAAACCACCACTGCCATATATACTCTAGACTTGACATTTTGCAAACTGAAACCTCATTCATAAATTTATGAGGTATTATGCTGGGTCAGAAGAATTTGGTAATTTTAATGGTTCCTATTCTTACGTATCTCTTTCTCTCTTATTCTCTCTCTTTCTCTCTCTCTCTCACAGACACACACACACACAAGCACACACATACTTTAGAAGTCAAATTTACTGTAAAAAATTATAATGAATCACATAAAATACAATGAAATCACATTTATTCATCAGCCCAGGTCTATCCTTTCAATAGCTATGTTGGTTTCATTACAATAGAACCGTCTACAAAAAATTAAATAAAATCTTGGTTATGCAAATCACACTAATGAAAATACTGAAAACCTGATTGTGTGAAACATCTCAAGCTTAAGGAGGCATGTCATAGTGATCAATTTTAAATTAGTCACTTTAGAACAAATTGTTTTGCTTCACTCTCCCGGTGGCTTCCCGAATTTCTATTTCTGCAAAGAACAGTAATTACAATTGTACTGGGTGGAACAAGTGAATCTCTTCTCTCAAAGTCTAGATATGAAAATGAATCTACTGGGCCCATCCAATAATATTGACACCTCAAGTCCTCTTGACAGGTTCACTTAACAGATTGTGAAGGAAGCAGAAGGCTGCTCTAATTTCCCTCTCAATAGAGTCTAGATAAGCATGTCGTCAGTTTCTAAGCTATTGTCTCATAGCCCACAGACCAGCTTCTGTAATGCACATTGAGATTTCAGGGCTGGGTCTCTGCATATCACATTGCCAGCTGACTTCCTGTGAGGCACTGGAGAGAGCTTGAGGGGGGCAAGAGAAAGGGCAAGACGGACTTATTCCATCCTGTTCATTTGCTCTCAGTATTACCTTAGCAATCATTCTCTACTCTCTGAACAGAAAGTTTCTGTCACAGATTTGTCAAGGTCATCTAGAATTGGCTCCCTCTGTCCTCTCAGAGATGTCAGCACTGAGCTATTGGCATCCCCTCTGAAAGGTCTTGAGTATATGAGTCCTAAAGCCTATACATTGGGTTCCTCATACACAGTCACTGGTTGCGCAGCACTGCCTCCAAGAAATATGGACCTCAAAACCACAGGGTCCGTCTTCACAGCTCCTAGTGACCTCAGTTTTTCCTTTAATTCCCCAAACTCTAAAGGTGGAGCTTCTCTCTATAGACACTGCCTCTATGTCTTTCTCTATGGCTTTCAATTCCCCAACCGGTGTTTAACATCGCCTTTATTTTACATTTTGTTAAAACAATAGGAGTGGCTTCTATCTTCCCTGACAGACTCTGTAATAGAACATATATTTTATTTTTAAGAGTTTCCCTGGTGGCTCGGATGGCAAAGAATCTGCCTGAAATGCAGGAGACCCAGGTTCAATACCTGGGTGGGGAAGATCCCCGGGAGAAGGGAATGGCTATCCATGTGTCATCTTGCCTGGAGAATTCCATGGACAGAGGATCCTGGCGGGCTACAGTCCATGGGGTCGCAAAGAGTCAGACACAACTGAGTGACTTTTTTAATTTTAGGTTGGAGGATGAAAGAATCTAACATCCCTTGAGATGTTTTCATTTATTTTATTATTTAATCTCCAAAAGTCTCTATGAAACAGGTATGGTTAGCGCAAGTATTTAGATTAATAAAGGGTGGTAACATTCATTGAGTTCTTATAGTGTGCTATTATCTTTCCATATTTTATTCTATTTAATATCCATAAACTTTCTGAAAAGGGAGCATATTAAATCCACTTTATGGATGGAGAACTGAACTGGAGGTTAGGTTACATGACACATTTTTGCCAAGTAGGTAGCCCTAGAATTGTGATATATGTGGGTGTGCACCCGTGTGTAGAGTACGGAAGGCTTCCCTTCCCTTCTGCCATGACCTGGAAGCCACACTGATTGTTGACAGAAGTAGAGATGCCCTACACTGAAAGAGGACAGATCATTGCATCTGCAGTATGGAGAAGAGGAGCCTGGCGCTTAAAATACATTGTCAGTGCTTTTACTTTGCCACTTATACACTCAAGTGGGTATGGCCTGGAGAAACTTAGCATATATAAAAGATACTTCAATATATAATTTCCCCCCTAACCATAACAATGCGTGGCTTCCTGTGTCTGAAGTGAGAAAGCATTAATTCTTCCTAAGCTGAGCCACCACTGATCTCTACCATTCTCTCACGTCCAGATTACTAAAAACACAGTAAAGATCCACTTGGCCTTTATATACAAAATCAGAACGAACTCTTTCCTAAGTCTTTACACTGTTATTGTGAAATATGAGGAGAGATGCAGTGCTAAATTCATGATAAGTGAATAATTCAAGCAGTGGTTAAAAGATGAAATGACTCACTATTAGTGTTCACAATGCATGAGATGATCAAGGGGGAGTGGTGAATATTTTGAGGTCTCAAATCAGTCCATAACAAGAACATGGTAGTTCTGAACTGCTGTTCTCCATTATGGAAACAAAAGGTGTCTTGGCATCTTGTATCTTCAGGGACACCCTGGACTGTATGAGACTGCATGTAACTCTGGGTAAAGATGGAAGAAAATGCACTGGGAGCAAGTAACGTCTATCAGTGTCAGCTGTTCTGATGTCAAACAATAAAGTGAGATTTCTAAAAAGTGTGTTCCTGCCTGTTCTGGTGAGTTTTTAATACTTTCTAACTGAGACCTGATTTTCCTTTTACTAAAATTATAGGCTTTTGTCTTGACATTCGCACTGTTTCTTTATCTATAAAGTCATGGGGTGAAAACAAAGTGTCAGTTGTTCAGTTGTTCAGTTGTATCCAAATCTTTGCGACCCTATGGACTGTAGCCGACCAGACTCTTCTCTCCATGGGATTCTTCTGGCAAGAATACTGGAGTGGATTGCCATTTCCTCCTCCAGGGGATCTTCCGACTCAGGGATGGAACCTGGGTCTCCTGCATCTCAGGAGATTCTTTACTGTCTGAGACACTAGGAGTCCTGAAACCACAGTGCTACTTCCCAACATATTCTTCATAAGGTGTGTGTACCAGAAGACTCTAAAACAACTCATATACTGAAATTTGGAAAATACTGTATAGTCTCTGAATCTTTTTTTGAGATTCAGAGTACCCTTATAATAATAAACATCATAAGGATCCAACAATGGAAACTATAAATAATGTATAACTTGTTTGAACACAGAGTCTTCTTTTCACACTGCCATTTCTTGGGATGACTGCACTGCTCTGAACACAGTTTGGGAAATGCTGAACTTGGTGCTCCCTGAAATCCCTTATGACATTGGTATTCTGTAATTCCAAGCAGAGGAGCTGTTTAAAACCATAGAACCAAATGGGATTTTGTCCTAAAATAGCTCTAGCTGATTCTGTACTTCAGGTGTTTAGAGTAAGCAGATTCAGGAGCCAGTGGCTGAAGGCCATGGAGAATGGCCCATGATTCATATTCTGGATGCAGTAAGCATCATATTAAAATACTGTGTGTGTGAAGCATTCCCTGGGAAGTACCCTTTACTTACCACCACTTAATTTCTAGGTCAACGAGCACAAGGGGAAATTTTCTTTTGCAAAGATCAAGGAACAAAAGGAGGATCACAGAAATGAACTACCCACCCGCCAAGCAGTGTAATGCCAAATTGCAGCATACACACATGGATGCAAGTGAAATCTGGCAGAATCAGAAAGCTTTACCTTGGAAGAAAACCAGAAAGAAAATGCTGTGCCTGGAGTAAACGTTAATGTTTTATCTTATGGCTATGTTCCTTCTTTAAGCTCAGCATCCCCTAGATTCTCCTAAAGTTTATGATTCTAGTTTGACTACTGTCTGCCTTTTACTAGTGAGGCTTCCCAATTCCAGGCAGTAATAGTTAAGTCCATGCTTATCCATCTTGCTATACCGTTAAGCTTTAGAGGATAAACTCTGAGTTTATACAAGTATAGCAGCTTCCATTTTCAGGGTACAAACTACTTTTTCACATTTTTTGTTGTTTTGATTGGTTGTATCACTTTATGTGAAAACACCCCAAGTCACACAACAGAGGTGAGTCTGGGAAAATAAGATTTACTTAAAGATTTTAACATTTAGGGAAGAATGCATTCATAAATCACTCTGCCCTAGAATTTCCACTTACCACCATAATCTAAATTTCACCAATTTGAATAGAAGTAAGGATGCTACTGATCATTTATTAAGTACCTGTTTTCTTCTAAGCAATGTACTAAGTTCTTTACTTATAGCATCTTAATACCTATAATAAGCCTATGAGGCTGGTGTGACTAGCATAGCCATTTTATCAGTGGAAAAACTCAAACTCAGAATATATAAGCTTTCTCAAAGACACACTCCTTTTTAAGTGGCAGATCTTGTAATCAAATCTAGGCCTGTCTGATTCCAAAGTCTAAATTCTTAACGATGCTGCTCCATTGCTAATTATTTTTGATACAATGTAATCAATGTATGCATGCTCAGTTGTTCAGTCATGTCCAACTCTTTATGGGCCCATAGACAGAGAAGCCTGGTGGGCTACCGTAGGATCTTCCCAGAAAGAATACTGCAGTGGGCTGGCATTTCCTCCTCCAAGAAACATGTTAGTTTAAAAAAAATAAAATAAAAGACCAAACATTAAGGCCCATGTCATGCAATCTGTCTGTACCCTCTGTATTTAATATGTGTTGGGTCCTGGGAACTACAGTTGAATCTAAACATTGTGATGGAATTGACCTTGGTGGTAGGATGCAGAGATAAGGAAAACCTTAAGATTCTGTTTAATGGTGACCCTGTAATAAAGAATTGAGCTGTCATTATGAGCAAAGCATCTACCCAAAAATCTAGGTAAGAAGACAACACATGAGATCTAACAATGGAAGGAAAGACAACATGAGTTCAGACAATGGGAGCCCCGGAAGTACAATACAGCAAAGTGTGAAAGACAGTAAGAGAAATCCAGAGAGATCTCTTGAGGCACTGGAGAGAGAGGTGCAGATGCCTTAGAGAAGTCCCCTATATATGAATGAGCTCCATTCTGAAAGGGCATTCGTAAGTCCAATTTGTTCATTAAGTCCCACAAAGTTAGCCTGGTACCCAACTATCACAATCGGCTATATAGTACTATAATGTAATAGGTTCATAACACTTTTCACACAGATAATACATAAAAACAAACACAAAAAATAGAGAAAAAAATTTAATCTTATGGTACAGTATCTTTAAAACTACAGTAGTACAATACAACAGCCGGTATATAGGGGCTGGCATTGAGTGGACAGGCAAGAAGAGGAGTTACTGACCAGAGGAGGGAGTGGGGGTGGGAGATGGTAGAGCTGAAGGATCATTAGCAATAGGAGATGGAGGGCAAGCTACAATAGCGCTCATGCCTGACATTGATGGAACACATGTTCATATCTCCGAAAGTTGGAAGCTTGAAGTTTTCTATGTAGGGGATTTGCTGTCAGAATGCATACAGCCTCTCCTGTGTGAGGAGAATGTTCTTTAAAATACCAGGTAGGTCTGACCAGATATATAGACCTTTCAGCATGCTCACTCACTCAGTTGTGTCCGACTCTGCGACCCCATGGACTGTAGCCCACCAGGCTCCTCTGTCCATGGATTCTCCAGGAAGAAGACTGGAGTGGGTTGCCATCCCCTTCTCCAGCGGATCTTGCTGGCCCAGGGATGGAAGCTGCGTCTCCTGCTTTGGCAAGGCAAATTCTTTACCAGTGAGCATCAAGAGACAAGGAACTAAATGTCCTCATTATTCATATTCATGTTCTCTCCATCCTCCCCCTTCCTCTCCTTTCTTCTTTGTCTCTCACACATACACTGAACAATGAATCCTGAGATTCAGTCTATTATATAAGTTGCTATTTCCTATGCTTTCACACACATGTATGTACACACATACACGTGTGAACAATTAGTTTCCTAATCTGCTTCTGCCAAATTTTGAAAAGCAACAGAGTTCTTTATTTCTTTACAAAGGTCTACCATTTAATGGCAATTTCCAAAACCTGAAAGAGCATAAATGTCATCTAGAGTAGTGAAAGATAGAAGACATTTTGAATGTTAGAGCTCAGATTTTTAACATATACCAAACTCTAAAAGCTGCAATTATGTGATGGCAATAACCATGTGGGTAAATATAACATATATTTCAAAGATAATAATAGACATGCTCTTCCAAGGATATTTTCAAAGCTTAATTTTATATTTGAAACAACTGAATTTTAAATCTTTAATGCTGGTATTAAGATATTCGGCATAAGTGAATTAGATTTTTCAAACTAATCAGACTTAAAAGTAAGAGATATATTCTTTGTAGAGGAAAAAAGTACATAGAAATTCTGCTTTAGTGAATATATTCTTTACATATGCAGAAATTTGACTAATCATATTTACTTTTAATTATAAAATACAGCAAAAAAGTAGAAGCAATTTAACTGTTCATCAGTAAGGGATTGGTTAAAATGAATCATAGCACATTCATTACTTAGAAAATTGTGCTATTAAAAATGTATATGTGTGTATAAAGTATAGAAGAAAGTACAGATATATTCCAAAATGTTAACTGTAGTCATTTGCAGGTATATGCAAAGCAGCAATTGTGATTTAAAAAATATTTAGTATGGTCTTTTGTTGGTAATAGGCATATATTACATTCATAATTGGAAAGCTGTTATTTCCAAAAATACATGGGTAAATCTAATTTATAAATGGATTACAAGAAGGCTCCTTTTTAAAATATTTTTTGAAATTTATATTTAATTGGAGAGTATTTGCTTTACAATATTGTGTTGGCTTCTGCTATACGACATGAATCAGCCACAAGTACACATATATCTCCTCTCTCCTGAAGCTCATCCTACCTCCCACCCCATCCCACCCCTCTAGGGAGTCATGAGCACTGACTGGGCTCCCTGTGCCATTTAAAGCAGCTCCCCACTGGTTATCCATTTTACATATGGTAGTGTATAAATGTCAATGCTACTGTCTCAATTCGTCCCATCCTATCCTTCCCCCACCGTGTTCAAAGTCTGTTCTCTATGTCTGCATCTCTATTCAAGAAGACCACTTTTAAGTTCAGTATTTCAAAAGAATTTGTATGTAAAAGAATGATGGCTGAATTATCAGAACACCCTATATTTCTAGAATATGTTGATGTAATAATTGAAACACTAAGCCTTTCATTCATTCATTTATTCTTTCACACAATACACCTTTATGTAATAGTTTTCACGTTACTCACTAACCTTCAAGTATACAGAAATGGAAGGAGCTGCATGTTTGTCTTTAAGGGAAGCCGTGAAATCAGAAAATGAGAAAGACCATACTCAATTCTATTGTCTAGGAAGTGTTGATACTGCTAATATCACAAACCCAACTATACACTGTCAAGTTAGGTATAACTGAGGCAGGCATAATTCTGTAGGTTCATTCTGCCAATCACACAAGCCCTAGCAGGAGTCTGGTCTGTGGCAAGAATGGACTGAGCACTACAGTGCATGCAGGTCTGTCTTCCCCTTCCTCATTTTCTCATCCTGGAAAACAGCCTTTGGTTTTCTGCTGCTGCTAAGTCTCTTCAGTCGTGTCCGACTCTGTGCGACCCCATAGACAGCAGCCCACCAGGCTCCTCCGTCCCTGGGATTCTCCAGGCAAGAGCACTGGAGTGGGTTGCCATTTCCTTCTCCAATGCATGAAAGTGAAAAGTGAAAGTGAAGTCGCTCAATTGTGTCCGACTCTTAGCCACCCCGTGGACTGCAGCTCACCAGGCTCCTCCGTCCATGGGATTTTCCAGGCAAGAGTACTGGAGTGGGGTGCCATTGCCTTCTCTATTCATTAGCTTTCTAGATCCCAACAACCAAATGAGGACTCCTCTGCCCCTGGCAGTGTCTGGCAATTTTTGCACTCGGGATAAATCTGGTTCAGGATTTCATGGCCAGGGAATCCATAAAAGGCACTCCATGATTATATGTTACATGTTTATGAAGAAGGAGGAAACGAGTCAAAGGGATCCTCCATATCCTTTACTTTGGGCACAGGAAAAGATAGGATACAGACTTAAATCCACAAATCTCCCCCAAACCCAGTGGAGCTGTTTATCATCTCATTGTAAACACGGCACAGAAAGAGACAATGAGCCTTCTCTAGTGGAAAGTCCGTACAGTGAAAATATAAACAACTGCATGGAGAGCTCTGTGCTGAATTTACACAGACCCCAGCCACTGCTCAAGGTGAAGAAATCCAGGACAGCACAAAAGCCTGTCCCTGAACCTCAAGAGATGCTTCATTTTCTGTGCTTTGCTTTATTGCAGGGTCTCATTTCTGATCAGGTTCTTTCCCCAGGGAGTGGTAATAGGCTAACAGCAAGGAATGTCTCTTTTGTTCTCTAAAACAGCAGGATCAAAGGGTGCTCAGTGGAAAACTTAAAGCTCCTTCTGACTTCCTCCAACGCTTGTTATCTCTCTACCATTACTTCGAAGGACTTCGAAGTCTCTTTCCCAAGCTCTTCAAAATATGTTAACAAGCTTAAGGAGAAAAAAAAAAAAAAAACATTTTAGGAAAAAATTCATTAAAAAAAAAAAAGAACATCTGGTTCCAAGGATTAAAGAATGTATCACCTACTTAACAACACTATATGCAGGGTGGAGGAGAGCTATCTGCATAGTAATTATTTCCTAAGATGTCAGTTTCTTAAAAATATTAACTAATATTTACCAATTGCTAAGTCTTATCTTGGGTCTTCCCTCATAGCTCAGTTGGTAAAGAATCTGCCTGCAATGCAGGGGACCTGGGTTCAATCCCTAGGTTGGGAAGATCCCCTGGAGAAAGAAATGGCAACCAACTCCAGTATTCTTGCCTGGAGAATCCCATGGGCAGAGAAGTCTGGCAGGCTACAGTCCATGGGGTTGCAAGAGTCGGACACGACTTAGCAACTAAACCACCAACCGTCACCAAGTCCTATCTTACGTACGCACTGTGCCTATAAAAACATTCAGTCCTCAAGGCAGCCTCAGGAAGTCACCAGTATTTTTATTCACAGTTTATTAAAGAGAAAATTGAGTTTTAGAGAAATTAAGACTAAATAATTTATCTAAATTCATGCAGGTAGTAAATGTCCAAGTTTTCACTTTCATATTTTGGTCAAGAATTTCTTATTTCTGAACTCAATACAGTAGAAACAAATTTGCCTTTACTTTGAAATGTTCTTAAATTATAAAAACCAAGAAAAATAAATGTCTAATATTTTAATTAACACAAATACCCATTCCAGTTTTTCTTTCTCATGTGCTTAACAGATAACTGCAATTATCATGTGCATGCAAATTTTCAAATATTTTACTCTGAAAGTTTTTAAGCACAGAGAAAAGTTAAGGAATTTTACAGTAAACACCCATATACCAAGAACTACATTTTACATCAATATTTATTATATTTTGTTCATCATTTATCCATCCATTATATACAATTCTGCATCCTTCTATTTATTGTGATATTTCATTATAAGAATTTTAGTTGTCGTGTCACATCATTTTAACTATCTGCCAAGTCTTCTAAATACTCCTTGGTGTAGCCCATTTTCCTTATCTTACTTTATATCTTATCTTACATTAATCCAAACATACTCTATTTACTTCCCTTAAAATGATTTACCCACCCATTTATGATATCATGCTCAAGCCTAATGCTGGAATTTTACTCACTTGAACTCCTGGCACTGTTCTATGCACATAAAAATGACTCTCAACACCTATGGATTGATCATGGCATTGATTAGATGCCAGGGATCCAGGGAGACTATAGTGGATTATTATTGCTATGATGGTATTATAACCTTTTCAATAATGAGTCAGGACGATACCAAATTCTACCTAAGTATCAGGAGATCCTAATTATCCCATTTGCTATAACAGGGAAAGATTTATTATTTATTTGTTATAATACCCCTAATTAACACTACAGATCATTAAAACAAGCCTGTGTGAGCAAAGACCAGAATTCTCACCCTTTACCTGCTTCTATACCTATAGTTTGGAGAAAAACCAAGGAATCTGCAAATCCAAAGTAAAGTGGGTGCTATTCATCCCATGTTCTAACCTACACAGAAACCCTTTCTGGAGCACATGTATGTCACTGATGAACAAATGTTTATCCAGACATATTTGAAGGTTTCCTAGGGACATTCACCTTATTATCTTCATTCAGTCAACAAATTTATTCAGTATCTACTTTGCTCAGATACTCTACCAGGTACTGGAAACCAAAATTAAACAAATCATTTCAAAGAGCTCACGCAGTGAAGGACAATTAGTGAGATATAACATTCAGTTTGGAAATTATATAGAAGTACACTGTGTCATTATTGGTGAACAGAAAAGGGCACCTAATCCAGTTGCCAGTATCTCTGAAGAGCAGAGGAAATTCGCCAGGGAACGCTTCCTACAGTTGTGTATGAGCCCCACCTTAAAATCTAAGCAGGAGCTGGCTAAGGATAAAGTTTTTGTTTAGTCTCTCACTCATGTCTGACACTTTTGCATCCTCACCAAACTGTAGCCTGCCAGGCTCCTTTGCCCATGGGATTCCCCAGGCAAGATTACTGGAGTGGGTTGCCATGTGCTCCTCCAGGAGACTTCCTGACCCAAGGGTCAAATCCTTGTCTCCGTGACTCCTGCACTGGTAGGTAGATTCTTTACCGCTGAGCCTCTAGGAAAGCCCAAAGGATGAAGGTATAGGATGATTTTCCCAGAGCAAGGATTTTAGCAAAAACATTGAAGCAAGATGCATCATGAGTCACACGAAGCTCCTAGGCGGTTCTGCTTTCCCTAGCTAGTCTGAGAGAAGAAAGATGTGAAAGACAGATAGGCAGGGCAAGAGGATAGAGAACTTGATGTATTCTATTAAGAAACTTGGACATTTTTCTCCAGAAATGAGAAACTGTGAGGAGGTTTAAGCAGGGAGCAACATGGTCAGATTCTTGCTTTAAATAGATCATTTCAGAGACATGCAAACTAGTTAGGAAAACCTGCAACAGATCAAAAGAGACATCTTGGGGCTCTGACCCATGATAGTATCTATAGGGTTGGATTGGAGGAAGCAGAGTAGAGAACCTGGTGAGTTTCATTTCTGGGTAAATCTTAGTTTTTTCTAATCCCTCATTTAGAGAGAAAGGTAAAAGGTTGAATTTCAGGTAAATTGAGTAGAGGTGAATGAACTATAAACAAGGAGTGATTTGGGATAGGAACAGGAGGCAACTGGGAAGAAGATATTTTCAGTACAGTTTTGGGACTTCTCTTTCTTGATAACACTGATGTCTCAACTGAGCTTTCCACCTACAATCAATAGCATGTTCTGAGTGTTTGTGTCCCCTTAAAATTCATGAGATAAAATCGAAACCCTGAAAATAATGGTATTAGCAGGTGGTACCTTTGGGAGGTGATTAGCTTATGAAAGTAGAACCTTCATGAATGGGATTCATGCCCTTATAAAACAGACCACACAGAGGTCCCTAGTCCCTTCCTTGAGGTAAGCTTCCAGTGAGAACATGGCCATCCATGAGCAAATGAGCTCTCACCACACACCAAACCTATTGGCACCATTATCGTGGACATCACAACCTTCAGAACAATGAGAAATACATTTCTATTTTTTGTAAGCCACTGAGTTTACAACATTTTTTATGGTAGCCTGAACAGACCAAGACTATAGAGAATGCAAATTTAAAACATAAGGTATAAGAAAGCGAAATCATCTCTCTTTTGGAGATAAATTGTCGCTTGGTGCATCAAAAAGGGTTAAAGAGTAAAAATGTCATATTTGCCAACTAATAAGAAAGTAATTTCTTATTCTATTTAAATTCAGATTATATTTAATTAAATTATTTCAGATTATATTTAATTAATTTCAGATTATATTTAATTAAATCATTATTTAACATACAAATTCAAGAGCTAACTTGAATTTCATATTATATTTAATTAAATCATTGTTTAACATACAAATTCAAGAGTTAACTTAGTATTTCTTTGCCTCTAAGTGAAAAGTCAATGATAAAATATTTACATAAAAATGTGACTGAATATTTTTATTCCAACCAGAATGTTCAAATCAGAATATCCAAATCAATCAACAGGAACATAAATCTATCTCGCCCTCTTCTTTTTCAAGGAAAAGCTAATATTGAGATTTTATTTAAAGAAAATATCAAAAGAAAATTTCAAAATATACTGAAGCTTAAGGAAATATTCATTCCAGCCTGCTGCATACTTAAATCAGTGGACAATGAGCATTTGTGTTCAGAATTATGATTCTGTGTCATTTCAAGTTTTGTAATGAGATGATTTAATGACAACTACTACTACACGATTCTTCTGATATAAAGAAAATTTATAAATGCACATTAAAAATACTTACTCAGTGAAGGTCAAAATAGCAGCTTTCCTGCTTAACCTAAAGTTAATCAAATTAATGAGAACAACCCAACCACTATTTCTTTTTTAATCACTGGGGCTCCCTTGTTTGATCTGTATTACCTAAAAACAACTTTAATCTTTATGCAATGTCCTTACCAACTGGAAGTAATGATCACCGTCCCCTGATCAAATAAGAAGTAACAATGTATGAGAACAAAAAACTTGTAAGTAAATATGAATAAAAATATTATCATTAAAAAAATTGTTATAAAAATAAAAATTGCTCCCATTTAGTGGAGCAATTCTCAGCCATGACTATCTTGATAAGGGTTATATGCAGGAAATTTAAGTATGAATTTCTCTAGATACTATGTGTGAAACAAAACTTGAAGCTTCCGAAGCCAGTCTGACTGACTCCCAGCTTTATCCCACTGTGTGTCTACAGGAGCTCAGCGCCACAGACATATTGATTTAGGTCATCTCTGCAGAGATGGAAACTCCCCTTTCAGCATCTTCTCCAGAGTCCAGCCAGAGAAGCTGATTAGTAAAGCCCTAAAGGCTTCTTGACATAAAAGTTAAGAATGAGAGGTTATTTACTCTCAAGCTTCTGCTGAATCTCTGGAAAATCAAGAGGTCAAATAAAATGATTAGAGCATGAAAAGTAGTTTAGTAAGAAAGTTCAACTACAATGGAAGTTGAGAAGCAGCATAAGAATTAAGGTCCCATTGCCTTTCAAAGACTATGAACAATGGTCAGAGGATCACATGCTGATATCATATAGTGCTGTTATTTCTTAGATGTAGACTCTTTTCCACATGTGTCCATGCATGTAATTAATATCATCTACATATCAACCTTGTCCAGTAGGCAGAGGAGATTTTTGTCCACATAAAGCAAGATAGGAATCAAAATAAACACTTGAATAAGTAGCCACCATGTGCTGCTGCTATCTTAATCCTCAAAATCCCTGCGCAAAGTGCACGGAATCATTCTTACTTTTTTACTTTAAAAAAAATTTTATTGGAGTGTAGTTTCTTTATAATGTTGTGTGAGTTTCTGGTGTACAGCAAAGTGAATCAGCCACATGTATACATGTATCGTCTCCCTTTCGGACATCCCTCCAACCTCCCCTCGCCCCCACCAACCCCACTCTTCTAGATCATCACAGAGCACCGAGGCGAGCTCTCTCTGCTTTAGAGCCTCTTCCCACCAGCTATCTATTTTACCCACAGTAGTGTATACCTGTCAGTGCCGCTCTCTCAACTGGATCATCTCTATTTAATAACTAAACTGATGCCTGGAGATGTCAAGTATGTACATAACAGAGGTAGGGTTAAAAAAAATCTAAGTATCATGACTTGCCGCACGAAGTATGTGCAGGGGTGTATCTGTTTTTCCAGGAGGGAGTTTAATGTATCTTGGAAAGGTAAAGCAGAATTCTTAGGATGAACAGCTTTCAATCATAAGAAGAACTCTTAAATGAGAATTTTTTAAGAATTCTTAAAGCAGAATTTATTTTTCTTCTCAAAAGCAGAACTATATGAGAAGAAAAATAAACTACACTGTCCTTCCCTTTCTCTCTCTAGATGTCTCTCTAGGGGAATGCTTTTAACTATCCCGGCTTACTGATTCATTCAGTGGGGTCCTCCCTTGACCTCAAGGAACACAGGAATTAACATATATTGGGAGTTGAGTATATATCCAGGGCTTGTTATGAGCATTGTTCTTCAAGATTTTACTCATTTTACAAAAGAAAAAAATGAGGCTCAGGGAGAACTTCCATGCCCACAGAGCCTTTTTGCTGTGGGGCTGGACCTTGTCTCCAATGCCTACCCACTCACAATGAAAATCTTCTATCACCTGAGCTCCTGGGGCCACGTCCCAGTCTCACTTGCCATGTGCAATTCCACGTGGAAAACACAGTGTCCTAATTTCACACTCCAAGTTGAGGCTTAGCCTTGTTCTCATACCTAACACGGTCCCCAAATAATTATTTTTTACTGACTTAAGAAAATGGCATGAATGAGAGCCTAAAGAAATTAACGGAAGGAATACTGAAAGGAAAACCGGTGTTGGAGGACAGAAATGATTCCCCCACTAGGCCAAGAGCCAGTTCCTGACGGACCGAGTGAAATGGGAACACTGCAGCAGGAGGAATGAGTTCTCGTTTCATTTCTGGATGTGCGTGTGAGGACGATAAAACCAGAGGTGACCTGGGGCATTCCTCTACGTCTCAGTCACCTTTTTCTTCAGAGACAGAAGCCATGGAACCGCATGGCTGGTCCTGTGATTACTATTGAATTCCTGACTCCTCACCACCTACACATCGAAGTGAGCTTTCTCACCTTCTATTCCCCTTGGCAACAAGATTGACTATTAGTCAGAGTTGGCTGTGGAGACCTAAGAGAAAAAGCTTATAACTAGAGTACACAGTCCTGTCACAGAGGGTTAGGATTTATTTCTGACGGACATGAAGGGAACCCGTGTTTCCATACCGCTCAAAATGTAAGATGTGTGGATACAACATTTCTTCTGTTTTAACTCTTTACCTCACACAGAGAGACAAGGAAACGGGGAGGGGGTGGGGAGGAGGAAAGGAATTAAAAAAGACAGGCAACTTGTGCAACATTTTCCAATAAGTTTTAGTAATAAAGCTCTACCAAAACCCTAAAATTATTTGAAATATACACTGCATTGCTTTATGCAAATAATATAAGTGTATTAGCGAGGTCACATTCACCAAACTGAAAGCTGGATTAAACTCCCAAGTTTGTACTACTTTGATACCGCAAATGGCATTGTCAGTCATACTTTTACCTAAATATTGCAATGGACTGATAAGATCAGTAAGAATATTATAAGATCAGACCACTTTGCAACATTTAACAGACATGCCATAAATCACAGAACAGCTGTCAATATGCAATTGATAAAAACTTAATTGAATTCAATAAATCCTTTAGACTTGGAGAAAACTGACATGACGAACTTTTGTTCTAGAAGCTGACTATGAAGATCAGTTCAGTTCAGTTCAGTCACTCAGTCGTGTCCGACTCTTTGCGACCCCATGAATTGCAGCACACCAGGCCTCCCTGTCCATCAAAAACTCCCGGAGTTTACTCAAACTCATGCATATCGAGTTGGTGATGCCATCCAGCCATCTCATCCTCTATCATCCCCTTCTCCTCCTGCCCCCAATCCCTCCCGGCATCAGGGTCTTTTCCAACGAGGGTCTTTTCCTCGCATGAGGTGGCCAAAGTATTGGAGTTTCAGCCTCAGCATCAGTCCTTCCAATGAACACTCAGGACCCATCACCTTCAGGATGGACCGGATGGATTTCCTCGTAGTCCAAGGGGCTCTCAAGAGCCTTCTCCAACACCATAGTTCAAAAGCATCAATTTTTCGGCACTCAGCTTTCTTCACAGTCCAAATCTCACATCCATACATGACTAGTAGAAAAACCACAGCCTTGACTAGACAGACCTTTGTTGGCAAAGTAATGTCTCTGCTTCTTAATATGCTATCTAGGTTGGTCATCACTTTCCTTCCAAGGAGTAAGCGTCTTTTAATTTCATGGCTGCAGTCACCATCTGCAGTGATTTTGGAGCCCCCCAAAATAAAGTCTGACACTGTTTCCACTGTCTCCCCATCTATTTCCCATGAGGTGATGAGACCAGATGCCATGATCTTAGTTTTCTGAATGTTAAGCTTTAAGCCAACTTTTTCACTCTCCTCTTTCACTTTCATCAAGAGGCTCTTTAGTTCTTCTTCCCTTTCTGCCATAAGGGTGGTGTCATCTGCATATCTGAGGTTATTGATATTTCTCCCAGCAATCTTGATTTCAGCTTGTGCTTCTTCCAGCCCAGCGTTTCTCATGATGTACTCTGCATATAAGTTAAATAAGCAGGGTGACAATATACAGCCTTGATGTACTCCTTTTCCTATTTGGAACGAGTCTGTTGTTCCATATCCAGTTCTAACTGTTGCTTCCTGACCTGCATGCAGGTTTCTCAAGAGGCAGGTCAGGTGGTCTGGTATTCCCATCTCTTTCAGAATTTTCCACAGTTTATTGTGATCCACACAGTTGAAGGCTTTGGCGTAGTCAATAAAGCAGAAATAGATGTTTTTCTGGAACTCTCTTGCTTTTTTGATGATCCAGAGGATATTGGCAATTTGATCTCTGGTTCCTCTGACTTTTCAAAAACCAGCCTGAACATCTGGAAGTTCTCAGTGCAAGTATTGCTGAAGCCTGGCTTGGAGAATTTTGAGCATTACTTTACTAGTGTGTGAGATGAGTGCAATTGTGCAGTAGCTTGAGCATTCTTTGGGATTGCCTTTCTTAGGGATTGAAATGAAAACTGACCTTTTCCAGCCCTGTGGCCACTGCTGAGTTTTCCAGATTTGCTGGCATATTGAGTGCAGCACTTTTACAGCATCATCTTTCAGGATTTGAAATAGCTCCACTGGAATTCCATCACATCCACTAGCTTTGCCCGTAGTGATGCTTTCTAAGAACCACTTGACTTCACATTCCAGGATGTCTGGCTCTAGGTGAGTGATCACACCATCGTGATTATCTGGGTCGTGAAGATCTTTTTTACACAGTTCTTCTGTGTATTCTTGCTACCTCTTCTTGATATCTTCTGCTTCTTTTAGGTCCATAGCATTTTTGTCCTTTATTGAGCCCATTTTTGCATGAAATGTTCCCTTGGTATCTCTAAATTTTCTTGAAGAGATCTCTAGTCTTTCCTTTCTGTTGTTTTCCTCTATTTCTTTGCATTGATCGCTGAGGAAGGCTTTCTTATCTCTCCTGGCTATTCTTTGGAACTCTGCATTCAAATGGGAATATCTTTCCTTTTCTCCTTTGCTTTTCACTTCTCTTTGTTTCACAGCTATTTGTAAGGCCTCCTCAGACAACCATTTTGCCTTTTTGCATTTCTTTTCCATGGGGATGGTCTTGATCCCTGTCTCCTGTACAATGTCACGAACCTCCGTCCATAGTTCATCAGGCTCTCTGTCTATCAGATCTAGTCCCTTAAATCTATTGCTCACTTCCACTGTATAGTCATAAGGGATTTGATTGAGGTCATACCCGAATGAGCTAGTGGTTATCCCTACTTTCTTCAAATAATCCCTTCCAAATCCTGGAGGGGGTGGGTTGCCTCTCCTTTTGCTCTGTTACACAGCCTGGTTCCTCTTTCATCCTGTTACAGTGAACTAGGAGATGGACAAGCACAGTTGGTCCCAAATGACTTTTCCGAGTCTAAATCTCAAGCAGGGCTTCCTCAAATGTTTCCCATTAAAGCAGAAATCACACTGCATGAGGAAATAGAGAAACTGTAAGACTAGAAGTTTTTGGAAGGTTAAAAAGTAATGTCACTCTCACTTTTCTATTTCCAAAGCCCATGACAGGTCCTAGCATGTAACAGACAAGTAAGACACAAACTTTGGATGAGTTGAACTTTCCTTAGTATAAATTCAGGGAGTGGATTAGATCTCAGGAATCCTTTTTAGGTATAAAACTTCATGTTTTTGTGATTCCATAACTAGTGTCACTTTCAAAATAGAGAATATAAACGTTATCCTTAGTTTGTTGGTATCTGCATTAATTCTGACTTGTAAAGCACAATTTTAGTAAAGCTGATGATACCTTGAAAAAAGAAGACACAGAAATCAGCTGTTTATTATTACCAAATCATAACACAGTGTAATTAAGGGGTACGCCTGTGGGTAATAACATTTTTCGGTAGACATGTTGTCCCAAGGGAACAAAAGTGATTCTTGTCAGAAGTCGGAAATGGGAGAGAACATGGCAGCACAAGGATATAACATATGCATTCTTTCATTGAAACAAGAGCTAATTATGGATTTTATTCATGTGTGAAAAAAGATAAAAAATATCTTCCTTTGGAAGGATCACATATTAGTGGAGGAATATAAATAAAGTACAACAAACGTATCAGGAAAGTATTTGCAGAACAAGATCAGCACTATGGCAAAAGTAAAAGAAGCAGACTGAGGCATATTGAAAGTCCTAAGAGAAGAGTCAGTTTTACAGAGTGTGGCTAACGTATGCCTCACTGAAAAGGTAATATTTGAGCCAAGTCTTCAAAGGGAGGAGAGATATTCTACCTGAGGAAAGGTTCCAAGCAAAAGTCACAGCAAATGCAGAGATAGGCAGCATGCCCAGCGCTGGCAACTGAGGATGCAGCATAGTCAGTACAAGGAAGAAGAGAGGATGAGAGGATGATAACATCTAAAAGGTAACAGAATCGTAGGGCTTTAGCTTTTGACCTGAGAGAAATGAAGGGTTATTACATGGTTTTGAGCTGACTGGTTTGAGATCTAACACAATTACTCTGGCTTTTCTTTTGAGAAAAGTATATAAAGAGAAGTTAGAAGCAGGGAGACCAGTCAGAGCCTGCTGTAATAACCCAGGGGAGGACTCAGGGTGGCAGCAGTAGGGATAATGAGATACGGCTGGCTTTGGGATATATTTTCAAAGATGCGTTGGAAGGATTTGCTAGTGAAGTGATGGAGGTAAGAAGGTGAAAGAAGATTCAAGAAGAATTCTGAGGATTTTGGTCTGCAACAACCATGGGTGGAGATGTCATTAAATGACATGAAGCAGATTGCATGTAAAGCAATTTTTCTTCTCTTTTTTCTTCTTTTTTTGTGTGTATATGGGTGTGTTTAGAAGCTTGACAGCTCACGTTTGTATACAATGAGTTTAGGATGTCTACTGGGCATTTTAAGTAGGCAGTCGAAATATAGAAATATGGAAATCAAGGGATATTTTGAGCCAGAGATACATATTTATGAGTCATTAGCCTATCCTTAGGATTTCTTAAAATGGCATGTAATGTGCTCACTGAGGAAATTAGTGCAGGTATAAAGGAAAGAGAGGAGAAAGGAAGGGAAGGGAAAGGGAGGGGAGATAAGGAAAAAGAAAAGGGAACAGAAGAAAATAGGCCTCAGCACTAAGCCTGAGGGCAAAACAGTGTTAGAAAGTCCAGGGAAAACAAAGAGTGAAAAAAGAGATAATAAAGACCAGGTTGATGTGACTGGTCAGCTGGAGAGTCGGGGGTACTGGAAGCCAAGTGAAGAAAATGCCTCTAGATCAGGAAGCCACTCCATTGGCCATTTTGAAACTTAACATTCACTTGAGAACTTGAAAGTATGCCAGGTGTTTCAAACCCACAAGGACTGCAGGATTTCACAGGAACACTAGGGCATTGCTAATGGCAATACCTACCTCATGAAGCACTTTGCTCAAAAAGCAAAATGAAAATGTTTATTTAGACATGCAGATGGAGTAGAATTTTCCCAGTCAAAGATGAAGTGCTTAGGTTCTATCATCTAAAACATAGTTTTCTCACAATGTACTAGAATTGCAATACTAATCATATTTACATAGTTTATCTGCTATATATAAATCTCCTATTTCAGAAACAATAATTATTTGTAGTCCCAGTTTTAGAAGGCAATAGCTTTTTGCTTCTAGAATTTTGTCAAATTGTTAAAAGAAATGCATTCAAAATCTTAGAAGTAATCAGGGGCAAAAATAACATATAATTTTTGGTCTGCAAAAACACAATATAACATGGTCATAATAACTCAAACAACTGTAACAAACAGAATTGCTCTCTATTGAGGATCTGTTATGTGTATTATTTCATATTCAGTCATTCCCCTGCAAAGTTCTGAGATATTATTATCCCTTTTTAAAAGATTAAAAAAAAAGATGACAAAACCTGGACTTAGAGTGTATATGACATTTCCGTTGCCTTGTGGACAGTAAGTAATAGAGTCAGGATTGGGTTTCTTTTCCAATGACCTAGAAGTCAGAATTTCTTGGACTGTATTCCTTAATTTGCTGCAAATGACCTGGTAAACTCACTAAGTCATCTGCAATACCTAAGATTTAGGTTATTCAACTGTAAACATATGGATGCTACCAACTTGAAGGATGACTGTGAGCATGAATGTGGGCGGTAAGATGCATAGACCGAGGCTTCACTTCTGTGGAAGGATTGAAGAAAAGAGTCATATCGAAGTGGGAGATAAAAGGATGAAGATGAGTAAAGATAGCGCCAAAGCGCTTACTCCTCCACCACTGATGTGGTTTATAACAAAAGACAAGAAAGAAAATCCTAGGAGCAGTAGAGAGAATAAAAAAACAAGAAAAGCATATAGCCTCAAGGCCAATGGAAAGATAATGCCTTCAATTCATATATTTTAATTTAATTTGATTTATGTACTTTTCATTTTTAAAAAATTATTTCTAATCAGAGGATAATTGCTTTACAATATTGTTTGTTTCTGCCATATACCAGCATGAATCAGCCATATGTGTACATATGCTACCCCCCTCTTGAACCTCCCTCCCTCCACCTCCCATTCCATCCCACCCCTGCAGGTTGTCACAGAGCACCAGTTTGAACTTAATTTTCTTTCTATTTAAAGGCAGAAATTTATACTGACCTAAGATAATGATTTCCTAAAGAAAATCAGCCCTGAATATTCATTGGAAGGACTGATGCTGAAGCTGAAACTCCAATACTTTGGCCTCCTGATGCAAAGAACTGACTCATTGGAAAAGACCCTGATGCTGGGAAAGATTGGAGGCAGCAGAAGAGGACAACAGAGGATGAGATGGTTGGATGGCATCACCGACTCAATGGATATGAGTTTGAGTAAGCTCTGGGGGTTGGTGATGGACAGGGAGGCCTGGTATGCTGCAGTCCTTGGGGTCGCAAAGAGTTGGACAGTACTGAGCAACTGAAGTGAAGATAATGATTATGACAATTAATGCAAAATAAATGCGGGAGTGATAGGGAACTGCCAGTATGATTGTGGCATAACTTAAACTTTTACTTGTAGAAGAAAAGGACTACTGACCTTACCGATTCCCCTACGAGACCTGGCACTTACCAGTGCCCAGTGCCCCTTGCTCTGTGGCATCTGGTTATAAGATGGCACACCCCCGACCTTCGAAAGTTGGTCTGATATTCAAGATTATCTGCAACACCCAATCCAATGGGGCTCATATACCACCAATGTTTTCATTATACAGAATTATGATGGGCCTTTATAGTCTATCATTCCTTCACTTCAATACTTTTTCATCCACTTCAGGACTTCAAAATTGGGCCTTTGCTTAGATTGGCTCAAACTGTCACCAGAGGAATTCCACCATCCTATAGAATTCTCCAGTTCATCATCCAAACCAGAAAGCTTCCTGGAAGTTTCAAAATATTCACCATGCACTTGTTAATAATCTATTGTCAGAGACAGGAATATGAAATTACAGGTGACTGAATGCCATTTTCCTGATCACATATAAATATTTAAGTAACTAAGTCTTTTGGAGAAGGCAATGGCAACCCACTCCAGTACTCTTGCCTGGAAAATCTCATGGATGGAGAAGCCCTGGTAGGGTACAGTCCATGGGGTCGCGAGGAGTTGGACACGACTGAGACTTCACTTTCACTTTTCACTTTCATGCATTGGAGAAGGAAACGGCAACCCACTCCAGTGCCCTTGCCTGGAGAATCCCAGGGATGGCGGAGCCTGGTGGGCTGCCGTCTATGGGGTCGCACAGAGTCAGACACGACTGAAGCGACTTAGCAGCAGCGGCAACTAAGTCTTTAGCACTCACCACATTAAATATGGGACTTTTTAGATGATTGCTTTTTATTGGACTCAGTATGAGTTAACTTATTTTTTCAAGTGTCTTTCTTCCAGTTCCTATTAGAACTGTCAAACAAGGAAATAAATTCCATTGTTCTCCCAGCATCTACCTGTAGTCTATGAATTTCCTTCGACAAGTCCAGATGCATTTATCAGAGGATAAACAATAGGAATGACACACTATTAAAGGTCAACAGCATGCTTTCTCAATATCCCAAAAGCAACTGGCCATGTCGAATACCTTTGAGAGTACTTGAGTTATTTTTCTTCTTTAAATATAGCTACTTTGCAGCCCTAGACAGCCAACCTCAGCTATACTTTTCATGCCTAATGTAAACATTATTCCCAAACCATATCGGAGGCAGTAAAGATTGAGATCATTCAATTTCATACTGTGATCTGGAGAAAATTGAAACTAAAATCTATACTTTCATAAGTTCATGCCAATTGATACAGATAAGGAGATAAACCCACCACAGAGAAATGTAAACACATTGCACAAGAACCGATTCTCATGTATCAAACAATGGGGATTGCAATTATTTCCAGACACTTCTTAACAGATTAAAATTTAAAGCACATTTAGTGACAAAAAGGTATCACCATGTTGAATTTCTCTAGTATGTTATCTAAAGTGAAACCATTTCAAAACACTCCTAGCTGATCAGGTTTATGACATCTACACGCAGTCATAGAAGCGCTGAGCTCTAGAAAGGCAAAGAAGAAACTTATTGGTATTTTCTAAGTTGCAGTTCAAGGAAGCCTGCATCATTTTAAAAAATTTTTGTAAAGATCTCTTCTCAAGCTGTTCTGAGGGAGAAAGAAATGAAATGGTCCATCAACTCTCATTAACAAACAATGTAAAAATAACTGTTGGATTCACTGGCAGATGGCTCGAATTAGTCAGCAAAAATGAGTTAGGGCTTAGTAGCAAATTATATTTTGTTAGGAAGATATAACCATAGTGATATGGTGTCATTTTACTTGGTGTTTACAAGTATAAAAATAGATGATAACATTGGAAACTTGACATAGGTTACTTTGCCCTCTTTTGCTGATGAGGAGTACTTTAAAATTTATATCAACAATTTGTAAGATAAAATTACCAATCTTCCTAAGAGACAATGAAGAGAAAATAATTTTACAAACATGCATAAATTCCTAGGATGACTCACTCAGCAAGACTGAGGCTAGCAATAATGTAACCCATGAAGTGCACAAGCTGATAAGGGGTTTTGATTATACTGTAATGCAATTAGACTTTGGCTTCTGCACTGTATCAGCCTCTTTCTTAGTCCATAAAGGCTAACGTTCTCACCTTTCAGGGGGGAGAAGTGGATTTCAGAAATATTCCTTCATGACCACTGGGAACTTTTTCAGTTCAGTATATAGTCTATACTGATAGGTATGTGTACAAATCCATTATACTTAATTTATGCTTTTTGAAAGCACAGACTGAAAAACATAGACTTCCTTTCATTTTACAATAACAGTGCCCTACAACTTATGCTGAATAACATGGACATCATTTATAGTGTCATGACACAGTTTTACCATATTGTCCAAATGTATGATTTATGAACATTAAGATATGGCTAAATCAGAGTTTAAACCATCAACTACACTCCAAAATAAACTAAAATTTAAAAAATTAAAAATAAACTAAATTAAATTTATACATAGGTATCTGTCTCTACTTATGTGAAGCAACTTCAAAAGACATTATTTTTTCCCCCAGTGGATAGATATTTGTGAATTCGGTCCCAGCCAGAATGCAACAGATCCAACCACACCTAAACTCTGAAGATTTTATATTCCAGGGAAAAAACTTTGCTTGTGACACATAGAGCTGAGTAGAAATCTGACACCGGGTTCATTAGAAGCTGGGTTTCTGGCTCAGTAGGATAATGATATGGCTGTCTTGAAAGTTAAGTCTCTGGATTCCAAGACTGGCAGGATCTCTGGAGACCTGGAGGGGATTCAGTCATTTCTATGATCACCAGAACCACTGTAAGAATGGAGACACTGATTTTATTCAGCTAGGGATGGCAGAAAATGAAAATGTAATTCTACTTTATGTCATGTGGATGTGAAAACGTGTTATTTAGACTATGGAAACCAAATCTTTTCCATTTGCACTATATACAGAACAAGAAAAATATTCTTTAGAGAATTAAGAATAACATCAAAACTCCCTGAAGCCCAGATTCATTTAATATTGAGGATACTGCATTGTAATACAGGAATGGATTATTATGATGAATGTGAAATCAACTGTTTTGACAAGCTTACATTAATTTTCATCTTCCCAGGGTGGAGTGGGTCAAAATGTAACTGAAATTAATAATTTGAGGCTATTACAAAACAGTAAACCAACAGTATTCAAGCAACTAATTTTCCTAGAAATTTCTGTGCCATGGTAAGGTATACTGTTGTGGTTACTGAGGTCCTGCATCTTCTTTTCAGCCAACAGTTGTGAGACCTTCATGGAAGAAACCCAATTAGTCTTCAGTCTCCTCTTTTTATAAAATAGGAACAACTCCTTGAAAACTGCTGACAGGAAAATGGGATTAAAGTAGAAAAAGTACTTTGCATACTGTCTGATACACATTAAGTGCTCAATAAATGTTGAGAGTATTGTTTCCTTTTAAAGTTGGAGGAAATAAAATGATAATGTTGGGTACCACAGTGGAATTTATCACCACCAATTTTTCTTTTCCCAAAGTGTTTCTTCTTTGATCAATGCCAAGCATTTCAAATGAATCTTAGAACACAAAGAACAAAAGCAAGATAAAAAATGAAACAAAATTATTCTTCCATTTTACACTAGGAAAAAAACACTTCTAGCATAGACATTTTGAAGAGAAAGTGTTGAATAAATTGGATACTGTCTAAAAGAAAAAAAAAAAGGAAAAAAAGAGGTGATATTCTCATTTAGTCTATACAAGTATGCAATCATGCATTGATTAAGAGTTTTGAGATTCCAAGAATCATACAAACTGGTTTGATCAAAATGATTTATTTTCTACAAAGATATGGGAATGACTGGAATCCAAAGGCAGGAGTGAGGCTGGGCATTAAAAATTAGAAACTCCAACACTGTCAGCAATCTCTAATTGTTTTTTCTTCTGCTCTGTGGGTCTATTTCTTTATTCTTAATCCATCTCACTCTTCCTTCTTCATCTTAGGGTCTGTCTCTCTGTTTTTGGCTGCTTCTTTGACCACATTGTTAAAATAATGCTGTCTACAGCTCTCTGGTTTTCAACTTGGAGGCAAATGTCCCCAGGAAACATTATCCTTTATTTATTAGTGTCAATACCAAAACTGCCAGGGAAGGGCTATGATTGGGCAGTAGGAAGCCCACCCCATGGATCTTTAGAGGACATTAGGCTGTAACTTCTGAAGGAGTCACCCGAAATGGTAGAAAGGTGAAAAGGGATCTTTTCCCAAAAGAAAGTTAATACTGGGTTAACAAAACAAATGTGCACACTTCAGTATACATCCATATCCAAATAAATCACATACCCACAGGGATATATGTATGTACTGGTATATATATTATATCATGATTTGATAAATATATAGTATAGCTAGACAGACTCTTGGAATACCCCCAATAGATCTGCATTTTAATACTAGTGGGCTAGTTGAGCAAAATATATATATTGATTCTGGAACACAGATGGAACTGTCCTACTAGTATAAAAAAAGTACATATTGATTCTATAAAATTATGCCAAAAATGCAGAAAATCTGCCATTTACAACATTGCACATGGTAGTTATCTTTGTTACATTATGGATTTGTCCATGGTCACAAATACATTTTGGACAAAGTAAGTGCAATATTCTCATTCTAACTAAGAGAATAAATTCTTTCATGATACAGAATGACAAATTTGATGATATATGAAGACTGTGTACATATATAAAGCTAGCTACTTAATGTGAGGTCAGTGAAAAAACAACATAATTTTGGGATCCAAATAAGGTAAGAAAAATCACTAGTACTTTGAGGATCAGTCATACTTATGTTTAAATGCTTTATGCTATACAACAAATACCATTTTAATATCTTCACATGGACATATAATATTTACCATAACCCTTCCAAAACCACAAGCTACTTCCTGATCTTTGCTCCTTCCAACCCAACTTGCTCTTCCAACAGTGTCTTCAACTTAAAAAGGAAACTCCCTTATTTTTTTGTCTTAGGCAACAAAACAATGGCCTGTTTTCTTACATTCTACATCCAATCCATTACCAAACTACATGTATCTTCAAAACGCATCCTGACTCTCAATACTTCTCTCAGTTTCCATCACAAACACCTACATCCAAGTATCATCATCTCCACCTGGACTATTGCAAGAACTTTTTAACTGATCTCTTTGCTTTCATTTATATATCTCTACAACCTGTTTTCAACAGAAGCCAGTCTTTTTTTTTTTTTTTTCTAATCTGATGATGTCTGCCTTTTGTTCAAAAGCAGCCAATGCTTCTCTCGTCATTCATACCCACAGTCTCTATGACAGCCTACAAAGCCATATAGAATCCATACCGTCTCCCAGGTCCACCTCCCTTGACCTCTCTGGAGGTGATTATGTAAATCTCCCACTGTTCCCCCTTCAATTACTCCACGCCAACCACACTAGCTACTTGACTGTTTTCTTTTTGTATTTATTTTTAATTGACAAGTAATTGCTTTACAATATTGTGTTGATTTCTGCCGCTGCTGTTCTCAGAGACACCAGGCACACGCGCACCCGAGGACCCTCGTGTTCGCCAACCTCTACCTGGCACGCTCTCATCTCCATGTGCTGCAGTCCCTCCTTTCTCCCATTTGCTGCTCAATACCCCCTCGGCAAACTCCCCCAAGTGCGTCCCATTCAGAATTCTAGACCTCCAGCTCCTTATTCCTATTCTCTGATGTATCTTTCTACATCGCATTTATTCCCATCTGACTCACTATATATTTTATGCACTTATCCGTTTATTATCAGTATCCCTCTCCCCGGTAGAATGCAAACTCCATGAGAATGAATATTTTGACAATTTTGGTAACTGTTGTATCATTTGTGCCTAGGACTGACTTGGCACAAAGTGAAGGCTCAACAAATATGTTTGCATGAATAAATAAACTGATTATTCAGAGAGGAGGGGTAAAGCTGAAAACTCTGTAATCTGACAAGACTCAGGGTGTTGGCATGGAGACTATTAATAGTGCACAGGCACTGGCATTATAAAGCATATTTCCCTTACTGCCGTGATCAATACATTGCTTCTCATCAAGTGAGTGGCCAAACTAGAATAAATATTATTCTGGGATAAAATGCCCAGCTTCACAATCAATGCTCTTACGTGCATTGCTTAATTCACCTTCCAAAGAATCCTAAGAGCAATACAGGGCCATCTCTGTGGAGTAGGGAATGGCAACCCACTTCAGTATTCTTGCCTGGAGAATTCCATGGACAGAAGTGCCTGGTGGGCTATAGTCCGTAGGGTCACAAAGAGTCAGACATGACTGAGCTACTAATGCTTGCTGGCAGTAAAATGGTGTTTTCAAGAACTTCACTGTATTTACTGAGATCCTAATGTGCTGGAAACAGAGCTTCAGGAACAGATACTCAGAAGGATACAGCAAGCTTCATGGCTACAAAGAGTCTGAGTGTCTGAGGCTGGCATGTACTGGGAAATGTAGCATGGTATATTGTAGACAGCACTGGAATGAAATTTGAAAACATCACCAGATGTGATTTTCTGTTGCTCAAGATCACACTTTCATTCAATAGCAAGAGAGAAACAAAAGTGGGTATGGAAGTACAGAAAAGATACAGTTACTTTTAATTCAGTAATTTTGAATATGGGCTTCCCTGGTGACTCAGTGGTGAAGAATCTGCCTGCCAATGCAGGAGACATGGGTTTGAGCCCTGGGTTGGGAAGATCCCCTGGAGAAGGAAATGGCAACCCACTCCAGGATTCTTGCTTGGGAAATCCCATGGACAGAGGAGCCTGGTGGGCTACAGTCCATGGGGTCGCTAAAGAGTCAGACATGAATTAGCGACTAAACAACAGTAACAGTTGGGAATATAGGCGTTAACAGTGTTTCTCAAAATATGGTGCTGTGCATTATTATCTAAATGAGAAATGTCATAAATGCATTGAAAAGTGAAAATTCCTGGGCATCACCTCAAACTACTGAATCAGTGTGTATGAGTTAGGGAAGGACTTAAGAATGTACATATTAATAAAGCCCTCTAGGTGATTCACATCTATTCTAAGGTTTAACAGCTGCAGAGCTAAGGGAAAATGTGATGCTTAAACTAAAACAAACCATCCTTTAAATCACTTAGTAATAACTGAAAAATTCCTTTGGGGGAAGGAAGTGAAAGAAGAGTCTCAAGAAGAGAGCTCGGACATTTCTACTCTTGGTAAAAGCTTTGTATTACATGAACTTCCAAAACTTTTACAATGCAGGTCAAGACCAGAGGTTGATGGCTGAATTTGGCATTTTAAGTGCTAAAGAGAATTGCCTTGGTTATGAAAATCAGCTAAGAACCTAAGTCCATGCTCCAAGGTAAAAGGCTCAGTCAATTTTGTAAGAGCTATATTTTCACAAAAAGGCATCAAATTTATTTCTGTGATGGTATGTAATGCTAGAACAAAACAGATTTTTAGTTACTACGCCTGAGAGATTATTTGTAAAGCCTTCACAATAAATATTATATCTTATTCAAAAATATAGGGTAATTTTAAAGGACTGCTTATAGCAGCCACTTTACAAAATATCACAAAGGAATTGCGGGGGTGTGTTTTAACTAATAGACTCTTGAGCATTGTAACATCTAGGAATAAAATAAATCTGAAAGTGGAAAACTTTTTTAGTATGCAGATACTATTGATAATATACCGCTCACATGCACAATTACTACTGTTAAAAAATCTGTGAAGTAAATTACAATTAAGCTAAAATATGTCTCCATTTGGTCTGTTTATACATGAGTCTTCTGCTTGCTAGGAACTGACAATTCATCTGGTAGCTTTCTCCTAACTTTGCCTACTGTTTTATAACAGGAGGTACACAAAGGAAAAATCACTTGAATTTAACAGTCAGTTGAACTTTAAACATTGCTGATTTCCAGGTTATAACTGGGGGCTGACAAAGTAAAACCTGTATGCCAAGTTTGGGCCACAATCTGTTTTTTACTGCTGGCAACCTAAAAATGGTTTTTATGTTCATAAAGAATTACAAAGAAAAACAAAGAATATGCAACAGAGATCTCAGATGTCTCCCAAACCCTAAAATATCTACCATGTGGCTGGCCCTCTGCAATAAATGTTTAGTGACCTCTTTAGTATATGAAAATCCTTAAAACAAAATCTAGTAATTAAATTAATTTCTCTGCTTTCCATGAACAAGTCTGAGAAGGGCTCATTTTGGAATTCAGATGACTGAAGTAACAGAGTAAAACTAACACAAAGTCAGGCAGTAAATCAGAAGGAATACACGATACAGTAATAAAAAAGGAAGAGCCTAAATCAGTATAGTGGAAAGTTGAAGGACCATTTCGTGACAAATATAGACAATTCAAAATTTCAATGAGTTGGAAGTACCAGTATATTACTAAGACTATAATTGATATTAATGATAATAATATATAGTAAAAAAAAAAAAAGAGAACCTGTGACTACAAAATTAGGAATACGGCTTATAAAGAATATGTTTAAGTCTGTAATGAACTCCATAAGGGTAGGGATTACATTTGTATAATACCTACTGCTACACTTGGTTTGTACAGCTCAATCATGTTTGCTGAGCAAATGAAATAAGAGAGCTTCACCTTTTCACTCTAGTAAAGAAACTGTTATTCAAAGGGTGACTTCTATAATGTGGCATCAACTCCCTGGTAATACTGATATATAAGACAGCACTGTACATGAATACACACATCTTCCTCCTCATTCCAGTATCTTTTGTCTTTATTGGGAGGGTTTATAATGTCAGTCACCCAAAGCCTTCCAGTTTTCTCCAATAGGCTTTTTACTTCTGTCTTTGTATAACTTTTGAGAAAATAAAAAGCAAACAAAATATATACACACACACAATATTGTCCCTTCTTCTGTATCTCCTCATTATGTGTTCAGTTCAGTTCAGTCGCTCAGTCATGTCCGACTCTTTGTGACCCTATGAATTGCAGCAGTGACCCCCCAAATTTCTCAGTTTTGTCTACAGTAACCTTATATTGCCTAATGTCAAAATGTTTTAACAGATGATAGAAAATCCTCTCTCGAACCCCTGGCTCAGGCACAGGGGAGAATCTGTGCTAGCTGGGTAACAGTTAGGGATTTCTGAAGTTTTCTTAAGGGCCTACGATACCTAAGAAAAAGAAATATGAACGTGGGAGACTTCTCATTGTGGCATAAAATTCTGCTCAAAATGATACAAGCTAAAAAAAAAAAAAAAGAAATGATACAAGTTATACAATGAATTAAAACTAAAACTGGCTCCTCTCACATTTAAAAATATATTTCAGTGTTTAATCCTATCACTTTTTTCTTACCACTCTCTTTTGTAATACTTGAAAACCTTTCAGTCATAGTACAAAATAACAATTATTAGAATCAGAAGGCACAGGGATTTAATTGGATCACACAGAACTTGAAAGGTCATAAATTACTATTGTACCACTTGGATGCTTTCCAAGATATGGGAAATGACACTGTTTTTTAACCAGTAAAATAGGGGGAAAAATTACCTAAAATTTCAAAAGGAGTTAAGTAATCAAAATGAAAGAGTTTCCTCATACAAGGTGGTCTTGTGCAATTTTTAAAAAGTATATTTACCATATTTACGTAATGCATTCAAACATAAATGGCATTTAAATAACACTACAGTGGGTACTATAAGTAGATTATCTACCACCAATACTTTTGAAAGAGGCTAAAAAATGTGTTAAATAACTTTCCTTACTATCCAATGTGTTTACAATCTTAATTACTAGCAACAAACAAAAGAAAAATGAAATGAATGTTTCAATAACTTCCAATTAAATGAAGAGCTTTCAGCTGAGTCTGTCTTAGCAAAGAATCAAGAGAAAAGAGTGTGTGTAAAATACTCTAAATAAAACTGTATGTATTCATTATTTACATTAACTACAGAAATGCTCTGGGAGTGACTGAACATGACAAATTATACTTCTATTATGAGATGACATAGTAAAAAAAAAAAGCTAGACTGGTGACTAGAGCCTTGATCTCCTGGGATCTTCTACTAATTAGGAATGTGATTTCAGGAGTCACTTCAACTTTAGAGCCTGTGGTACAGATTCACCTGCTGTTAACTTGTGTGTGAATTCCTATTATATAGACCATATGTTTAGGTTCTAGCATTTTGTATCAAGATTTATAGTCATATGGGACTATAAAATGGCCATCAAAATAGACAGCCTCTTCTTATTAAACACACGTTATATTATATTTCCTATTTATATGGCAATTATGGGTGACCACTAGACTGAGCTTTAGACAATGGAATATGAGTGAATATGATATATGCCCATAAAATTCTCCACTTTCTCCCTAGCTGGCAAGGAGATGACCATGGCAATCTGGAAAGCTAGGAGCTAAAGGCTGTGTGATGGAGGGCTCCCTTGTGAAACCATTCACCCACCTGAGATCACAACCTGATCTTAACTCACCGAAACTTTCAGTACTTTTGTTTTAACAGATAGCACTGTCTTAACTGGTATCCTATTTTGCTCAAGCTGCCACAACTAAACTTCACAGACCTGGTAGTTCATAAACAGTAGAAATTCATCTCTCACAGTTCCAGAAGCTGAAGTCCAAGACCAAGGTCCTAGCGTGGGTGCATTTTGGTGAGGGTCCTCTTCTTGGCTCAAAGCTGGCACTTTCTCAGGGTGTCCTCACATGGTAGAAAAAGGTTAGGGATCTTCCTGGAGCTTATTATTTTTTTTGACTATGTGGGCTCTTCATTGCATCACACAGGCTTAGTTGCCCCATGGCATGTGGGATCAAACACACATGCCCCACATTGGAAAGCAGATTCTTCAACACTGGACCACCAGGGAAATCCCAGGAGCTTATTTTATAAAAGCACTAATCCTGTTCCTGCGGGCCCCACTCTCCCAACCTAATCACCTCTCAAAGGCCCACCTACTAATATTATCACCTTCAGGGGTTAGGGTTGCAACATGAGGATTAGTGGGTGCATGGTGGTAGGGGCACACATTTTTAGACTAAAGCAACTAGTACAATTATACTTAGAAAGGCATCTTGTGTCACTGGAGACTGAGGATGAAGTTCACTGTACCAATTATGGAGAACACTGAGTTCTGTAACTGGATTTCAGAAAGGCAAGGAAGAACATCTGGTTCACTACAGACCAGGAATCATACCATTTTTCTGGCTGGTAAGATGGAACTTGCCATATGGTAGAGCCACAAGCTAGATAAACCACCTTTGACACTGCACTGTCATTTACAGGCTAGAGCTTAGTAGGTAATAAAGATTCTGGGTCAGGGTCAGAGTAAGGCAGCCGCAGTAGAAGTGGAACATCTACACTTTCTAAGTTAAACTATATGTAACACTAGCATTCATTTCCTTTCTGCTGTCTCTTGATATTTATTAGTGCATTAATTCTGACTTTCAACTTGATTCAGGTATCTAAGAGTATCAAGAAGAGATTTGTGGCCACTCAGTTTTACTTTCATGTACATCCTACAATTCAATAATTCAATTGAATAAAATGAAACATTCTAGGCATGGGAGGAAATTTATGGTACAAGAAGGCAAGGAAATTGGTCAAAATGAAGAATTTTATGGGCAGAGACAAGACAATTTTAAGTAAACAATATAAGTTTACTGTGCTCTCAAAAGTTAAGGAGAATATATATGTGCTGTTTCAAAAGTTTTGCTCTACTAACGTATATTCATTCAATGTAGTCAGGCAAGGACTACAAATACTGATCTTCAACAGGTCGAATCTACCATCTAAAAGTAATTTAGATTATTGTTGCAAGCAATGCATTGAAATGAATGTTTGTTTGGAAGCAAAGAATTAAATTGGAATCAAAATGAGGAAAGAAGGATGGGTGGTATGCCTATGATTGATGTTGAAGCTGAAGCTCCAATACTTGGGCCACCTCATGCGAAGAGTTGACTCACTTGAAAAGACCTTGATGCTGGGAAAGATTGAGGGCAGGAGGAGAAGGGGACGACAGAGGATGAAATGGTTGGATGGCATCACTGACTCGATGGACACAGGTTTGGGTGGATTCCAGGAGTTGCTGATGGACAGGGAGGCCTGGCGTGCTGTGGTTCATGGGGTCACAAAGAGTCAGACTCAACTGAGCGACTGAACTGAACTGAACTGAACCTCTCATGGCTGTACCAGGTAAACAGAATGTGAGGATGAGGAGGGATAAAAGTGAAATATATACTATGCTTAAAATAGGTGGGATTAGTAAAATGAAGTAGAGATACAGCTCAAAGCCTATGTTTGCCTTTTTTTTTTTTTTTTTTTCCTTTTTGAAGACCAAGAGTTTATTCTTGGTTAGTTTGTTAGTCACAGGGCTAACCACACACTTCACTGAGGTGGTTGATAGCACAGCGAAACTGCCAGATACAAATCTAATCTGTTGGTCTAACCTGACTGCAAACTTTTCTTTCCTCATAGAACTCAAAGAAGAGAAATGAGACTATCCTCTTTGAAATGAAACAATTCCTTTACCAAAAGAAAAACATGCACAGAAATATTTAAATTTACATTTTAGTTGAAGCTGTTAGTTCCCTAGCTTACCACAAATAGAATCAGTACATATGGGCTATGAGTGCTATTCAACATGGCTCTGCGTCACGAGGGCAGGAAACCCTTCAGTGTAGTTAGAGGACTCTAAGTTACAAACTGGTATATTAGATCACCAGCTTTTTCAAAAAATAGGAATGACTAAGCTCCACTAATTCACAAACAAATTAATATTTCATTGTTCTACTGCCCAGGTCAAGGGACAATATACGAGAAGCTCTAAATTCAATGAAGATGACACTTTTCTTCTATGATTTTAAAGATGTCTATGAAAAATCTAAATTTTGTTATGAAACAGCTTTAAATAAAATGAAACAGATTCTCAAATCCTCCCAGGAGTCCAAAAAAGAGCAAGTTGTTATGGTATATGTAGGCTCACGTGGTTCTCAATGGAGTTGTGTTTCCATTGGCTAAATGAATTCCAGTGCTCAACTTATTCCTGAGGGCACCATGGATCGGATTACACATTTGGACATAATTCTTAATTATGATATACTGACTGTGTTGTCAGTGTACACAGCTTTTAAGCACATTACTCAGGAAATAATACGAAGCCAAGAATTAGCTGTCAGCACAATGATTACTCTATCTGATCAGAGGTGAACAGAGGACTGTTTCTATTTTTCTAGCTCAGTCAGATATGTAAGCGCCACTTCTCCAGAGGTGATATGGGTGCTTGAACACTGTCAAAGGAGCTAATAGAAAAACATATCTTGGAAATTTCTCATCTGGCTGAGATTCTCTCAGACAATAAAAGAAACACCTGATTTATCTCTGTATATCTGTTTATCTAGTAAAGGGACCCTGATATAGTACGTTGGTGCAAAAGTAATTATGGTTGTGCATTGTTGAATTTTGCCATTGATACTGGAATACATTCTTAAGTAAATATGGTTATGTTATATATCATCTTAATGCACATTTCTTGCTTCATTTTTTTTTTGCTAATAAATTTTTACTTGCTGTTTATTTTATATGTATTTTGAGCTATGGAATTGATGTTAGACTAAAAGCAAATTTGAATAATTTTCTTATTGGAGGGGTCATAAAGCAGTGGAGACAACTGACAACATCAACAATGCATTTGGCCAAGGAATTGCTAATGAACGTGCAGTGCAGTGGTGGGTCAAGAAGTTTTGCCAAGGAGACAAGGGCCTTAAAGATGAGGACCCTAGTGGACAGCCATTGGAAGTTGACAATGATCAACTGAGAATAATCATCAAAGTTGATCCTCTTAGCAACTATATGAGAAGTTGCCTAAAACAATGCTAACCATTCTACAGTCATTTGGCATTTAAAGAAAATTGGAAAGGTGAAAAAGCTTGATAAGTGGATGCCTCATGAGCTGATCAAAAAAAAAAAATCATCGTTTTGACGTGTCTTCTCCTCTTATTCTTTGCAACAATGATCCATTTCTCAATTGCACTGTGATGTGCATTGAAAAGTGGATTTCATACGACAGTAGGTGACGACTAGCTCAGTGGTTGGACCATGAGGAGGTGCCAAAGCACTTTCCAAAGCCAAACTTGCACCAAAAAGGGTCATGGCCAATATTTGGTAGCCTGCTGCCTGTCTGATCCACTATAGTTTTTTGAGTCCTGGCGAAACCATTACATCTGAGACGTATGCTTAGCAAATTGATGAGACAAACCAAAAACTGCAATAACTGCAGTCAGCATTGGCCAACAGAATGGGCCCAATTCTTCTCCATGACAATGCCCGACCACACATCACACAACCAATACTTCAAAAGTTGAACAAATTGGATTACAAAGTTTTGCCTCATCTGTGATATTCACCTGACCTCTCACCAACTGACTACCACTTTTTCAAGCATCTTGACAACCTTTTGTGGGGAAAATGCTTCCACAACCAGCAGGACGTAAAAAATGCTTTCGGAGAGTTTGTCAAATCCTGAAGTATGGATTTTAATGCTACAGAAATAAACTTATTTATTGTTGGCAAAAGTGTGTTGATTGTAACTATCCCCATTTTGATTAACAAAGATGTTTGAACCCAGTCATAGTGATTTAAAATTCAGGGTCTGAAACTGTAATTACCTTTGTACCAACCTAACAGAGAGTCCAATAACTATTTCTGAGTAATAAACTAGTCATTCCATAATTATTTAAGAATTCATATAGTAATTGTATAATATACAAAAAAGAGCTTTCTACTTCTATCGGTTTGGGAACTGGTAATCTGGTAATGAGCCTATCCTCCTGGTTAAATCCTCCAAAATCTACTTCTACATACTTGATAGAATAAACTATAAATATAGGTGAACCGGAGAAGACAGTGGCACCCCACTCCAGTACTCTTGCCTGGAAAATCCCATAGACGGAGGAGCCTGATAGGCTGCAGTCCATGGGGTGGCTAAGAGTCAGACACGACTGAGCGACTTCACTTTCACTTTTCACTTTCATGCACTGAAGGAAATGGCAACCCACTCCAGTGTTCTTGCCTGGAGAATCCCAGGGACGGGGGAGCCTGGTGGGCTGCCGTCTATGGGGTCACACAGAGTCGGACATGACTGAAGTGACTTAACAGCAGCATAAGTGAATAAGTAAGAATGTGCATGCACTGGAAAACAAAGTAATTTTGTTGATAACAACATCTTTATATGCATTATACATTTGTCGTTGTTCAGTTGTTCAGTCCTGTTCAACTCCTCGGGACTCCACGGACTGCAGCACACTGGGCTTCCCTGTCCTTCACCATCTCCCAAAGTTTGCTCAAACTCATGTTCATTGAGTCAGTGATGTCATCCAGCCATTTCTGTCATCCCCTTCTCTTCCTGCCTTCAATCTTTCCCAGCATCAGGGTCTTTTCTAATGAATCTTCTCTTCCCATCAGGTAGCCAAAGTATTGGAGCTTTAGCTTCAGCATCAGTCCTTCCAATGAATATATTAGGGTTGACTTCCTTTAGGATTGACTGGTTTGATCTCCTTGCAGTCCAAGCGACTCTCAATAGTCTTCTCCAACACCACAGTGCAAAAGCATCAATTCTTCCACACTCAGCTTTCAGCGCTTTGGGCTTCCCTAGTAGCTCAGCTGGTAAAGACTCCACCTGCAAGGCAGGAGACCTGGATTTGATCCCTGGGTTGGGAAGATCCCCTGGAGAATGGAAAGGCTAACCACTCCAGTATTCTGGCCTGGAGCATTACAGTCCATGGGGTCGCAAATAGTCAGACACGACTGAGTGACTTTCACTTTCAGCCTTCTTTATGGTCCAATTCTCACATCCATGCATGACTACTGGAAAAACCATAGCTTTGACTATACGGACCTTTGTTGGCAAAGTAATGTCTCTGGATTATACATAATTTCATGTAATCTTAGAAAAAATGATTTCAAAAAGAGAAGGGTTTTCAGCAGAAAATATTTTCACTAAAGTTTGCAAACTTGAAGCTTTCCTCATACTTCTCTGATATGTTCTAATGATCTGATGCATTCCTAATGAAGTGTATGCATGTCTCTCTCTGGCTTCCATTCAGGCATCAGAGAGTCCCATATACTGTGTATCTCACATCTCTCTCAGACTTCTTCCCCAAATTCCTTTTTCTTATGCGCAGCTTACTTTAACTAGGTGTTAAAACAATATGATTTTGCTAACATCCATTAAAGTGAGCAAAATTATTTAATAATATGGTAATTTTCCAAGAAGCATATGTTCTTTTTCAGGATAGTTGCTTACTCACCATGTATAGGTCTAATCAGAAAGTTTTAGGCATAATGACAAGTATTCTTGGAGGCAGCCCTATGAACATGAGCTACCTTCTCTTGCTCTGACTTAATCTAGTCCTAGTTTTCAAATGACCCATGTGCTTCTGTTTTCTATTAATTTTGTGAAAAATGCTTTTAAAAAGATACTAGCTTAATATTAATTATAGATTCACTATGTACTGCATTAAAAATATCCAAAGTATATGCATATAGCTTTAATTCAACCTCTCTTAGGAACAGATTTTCTGGAGAACATACACACACAGACACACACATCACACACTATGAATAACATGCATTTGTAAACTATCTTTATGAAATGTGAGCATGCCAGTTATTCCCAGCAAATGAATTTAATTACTTTATACAATATAGCCCTTCTCAAAACAAAATTACTTAGAGAAGATGAGAGCTTTAGAGCTCTAGTCATGGAATTAGTGTGCCTTCTTGCATTTTTAAAATACATCTGTGAGGACTCACACGGAAAGTACTACTTCCTCACACCAGGAGGAAGCAGTCCAGAGATCTTCCATTCCTTACAAGTACACAGGGGTCTTGTGTTTCCCACCAATTTTAACAAACTAAACTTCACAGATACTCTGCCCCTCTTTCTTCTTCCTCTGTTATATTTTTCCACCCTTTTCTAATGCATAACTATCTCCTGTGTGTCTACTGTGTTGAGCCTGTGTTGAGCTGGAGGGATATTCACAAGAAGGTACATGCCATGTTCCATGTCTCTTGAGCAGGTATTGACCAGGACACTGAAAACTGTCCATTGCAGCTTGAACCATTAATAGGTTATGAAAGCAATTTACAGAATAACCACTGTTCAAAAGAAGTTTGAATCACAGTGTATATATACATAGTAGGTTGCAGTGTGAAATATATTACTCTGGATCATAGGATAAGAGTTTAGAAAGCACTTTAATTAAGGAAATGAGATCCAGTTGCTGTCTTCATAAGAGTAAATCCTACTTCACCATCAAACCCAAATAATGCCCCTCTTTATGATCCAATATAGTGACTACTAGCTTTCCTTTCCTATGGATAAACATGCCATAATATAATTTTTGCTAGTTCATATGACTAGTTTATTCATTAGCTATTCTTATACTGTTACTTTAACCACACACTAATCTTAATAAAGCTTAAACAAAAAGAGTATATCACATAGCTTACTGTATTCATGAGTAGATCATAAAAATGATACCTTGAATTATAGAGGGAGCTGACCTCAATAAGACATTTAAGGTCTCAGAGGATCAACAACTTTGCTTCTTTGCTACTTGGGTTGTTTGATTAAAAGATAGTAAAATACAAATTAAAATGAAATAGATTATAATAAATACATATATAGCCTCAATCCAAACAATGATGCATGACTCTGACCTAAGAATACGAATCTTTATCATACATTTTCTTTCAAGAGATTTAACTAAAAATATCTTGGGAGGGAGGTTCAGGATGGGGAACACATGTAAATCCATGGATGATTCATGTCAATGTATGGCAAAAACCACTACAATATTGTAAAGTAATTAGCCTCCAACTAATAAAAATAAATGGAAAAAATAACTTGTTGCATATATATCAAGCACTATGTGCACATAAACTAACTACAAACAAACAGCAAGATTTTCTCAGCAAACTCAAACAGTAACTCCATTTCCCCCATCATAGAGAAGTGGAATTTTAGTTATTTTCTACATTGGCTATGAGAATCAGTACCCATTTGCTTTGCTATTTAGCCCTATGACTGGGTTTCCATGCAGCTCTTGAATCTTGGAACTGGGCTGGAATTCCATTGAAAAGTTTGTCTTGGCACAATCCCCATTCCTTGTTTCTACTGTAGTTGATTTCACCTTTTTGAATGCTTGAGTTTTGTGCCTTTCTCATTCCCCTTTCTGACATGAGACAATGTCATTCATCAACTTCAGTCATGTGCTGTGAACAATGATGCATTTTTGACATCAGACAAGACTAGGAGTAATTCAGCCCTATATTAGCAATAGTTTTGGGAAGAGTTCACAGCAAATCAGCAGTACAGAAGTTAAATATCCGTGAAAATGGAAAGAATGAATCTCTCGCTGTGGTCTGTTCGCAGTGAAGTTACTGTACTCTCCACAATAAATACCCTGCGAACTGTCTCTCGAAGTCTTCACTCAGTTAGGTGAGTGCTCAAGACTTCATGGTTCGATTTATTTATTGAAAATTAAGTCAGGAATATCTCTTAATATTATTTTATCATGAAGTATAGAAAAACGGAAAGAAATTAAGAAAGCTGTACCATTTAAATTGACCTAATAGAAATATTCTTTGCAGGTATATTCATGAAAGTACATAAACAGAACCTAATCAATCTACTGTAAAACTGATAAAAAACAACTCAAGAAACACATGCAAAGAGGAACAGAGTCCAGTGATGCAGAAGCATGAACTACCAATGGACTGGCAGAAATCAAATAATGAAAATAGGGGATTCTACTCAAAGCAAACTATAACGATTCAGATGCATTCCTTACCAATGACCAATGGTATTTTTCACAGACTGTAACAAATTAATTTGTACAAATGTGGTTGGAAATACAAGAAACCTCGAATAGCCAAAGTAACCTTGAGAAAGAAGAATGGAACTGGAGGAATCAATCTGCCTGACTTCAGACTATACTACAAAGCCAGTCATCAAGACAGTATGGTACTGGCACAAAGACAGAAATATAGATCAATGGAACAGAATAGAAAGCCCAGAGATAAATCCACGAACCTATGGTCACCTTATCTTCGACAAAGGAGGCAAGGATATACAATGGAAAAAAGACAACCTCTTTAACAAGTGGTGCTGGGAAAACTGGTCAACCACCTGTAAAAGAATGAAACTAGAACACTTTCTAACACCATACACAAAAATAAACTCAAAATGGATTAAAGATCTAAATGTAAGACCAGAAACTATAAAACTCCTAGAGGAGAACATAGGCAAAACACTCTCCGACATAAATCACAGCAGGATCCTCTATGACCCACATCCCAGAATTTTAGAAACAAAAGCAAAAATAAACAAATGGGACCTAATGAAACTTAAAAGCTTTTGCACAACAAAGGAAACTATAAGCAAGGTGAAAAGACAGCCCTCAGATTGGGAGAAAATAATAGCAAATGAAGCAACAGACAAAGGATTAATTTCAAAAATATACAAGCAACTCCTCCAGCTCAACTCCAGAAAAATAAATGACCCAATCAAAAAATGGGCCAAAGAACTAAACAGACATTTCTCCAAGGAAGACATACGGATGGCAAAAAAACACATGAAAAGATGCTCAACATCACTCATTATCAGAGAAATGCAAATCAAAACCACAATGAGGTACCATTATACGCCAGTCAGGATGGCTGCTATCCAAAAGTCTACAAGCAATAAATGCTGGAGAGGGTGTGGAGAAAAGGGAACCCTCTTACACTGTTGGTGGGAATGCAAACTAGTACAGCCGCTATGGAAAACAGTGTGGAGATTTCTTAAAAAACTGGAAATAGAACTGCCATATGACCCAGCAATACCACTTCTGGGCATATACACCAAGGAAACCAGATCTGAAAGAGACACATGCACCCCAATGTTCATCGCAGCACTGTTTATAATTGCCAGGACATGGAAGCAACCTAGATGCCCATCAGCAGATGAATGGATGAGGAAGCTGTGGTACATATACACCATGGAATATTACTCAGCCGTTAAAAAGAATTCATTTGAATCAGTTCTAATGAGATGGGTGAAACTGGAGCCCATTATACAGAGTGAAGTAAGCCAGAAAGATAAAGACCATTACAGTATACTAACACATATATATGGAATTTAGAAAGATGGTAACGATAACCCTATATGCAAAACAGAAAAAGAGACTCAGATGTATAGAACAGACTTGTGGACTCTATGGGAGAACCCGGGGGTGGGATGTTTCAAGAGAACAGCATCGAAACATGTACATCTAGGGTGAAACAGATCACCAGCCCAGGTTGGATGCATGAGACAAGTGCTCAGGCCTGGTGCACTGGGAGGACCCAGAGGGATGGGGTGGAGAGGGAGGTGGGAGGGGGGACGGGGATGGGGAATACATGTAAATCCATGGCTAATTCAATGTATGGCAAGAACCACTGCAATTCTGTGGGGTGGTTGGCCTCCAACTAATAAAAATAAATGGGAAAAAAAAATAAAATAAAAAAATAAATAAAATCTCCATTGCTTTTTCTGTCTCAAAGAGAGGTAATCCTACCCTCACAGAATCCTCCAATATTTTTACTGCCTGTCTGATTCTTCAACCCCTACCTTCTTTTCAAGTCTTTAACTTTTGTTAAAAAAAAAAAGGCAAAATAGGTTTATAATGGCTATTTCTAACATCACCATCAGTATTCTATACTCTGGGCTACACTTGTGGAAATGATAGTTCCTGTGATGGTTGTGTGATTTAGAAACTTAAGATTCTAGCTTTCTTCTGAAACAATATTTTAAAATATTCAGTGACATAATTCTCTTCAACTTCAAATGCTGTTTTTATTCAGGCACTCAGTCATGTCCAACTCTTTGCAACCCCATGGACTGCAGCACGCCAGGCTTCCCTGGCCTTCACTGTCTCCCAGAGTTTGACCAAACTCGTGTCCAATGAGTCAATGATGCCATCCAGCCCTCTCACCCTCTGTCCCTTCAACATGCCTCCCAAGAGACAATACTTATGGCTATTTAAACATGTAATTAATAACAATATCTTGTATAGGCAAGAAGTGCTTTCCAGGCAGCTCAGTGGTGAAGAATCCACCTGCCAATGCAGGAGATGCAGTTTCAATTTCTGGGTTGGGAAGATCCCCTTGAGAAGGAAATAGAAACCCACTCCAGCATTCTCACCTGGGAAATCTCATGGACAGAGGAGCCTGGCAGGCTACAGTCCATGGAGCTGCAAAAGAGTCGGACACGACTTAGCGACTAAACAACAACAATAATAGGCAAGAAGTAGAACTCATGTATCAGGATATCCGGAGTTAACTTGACACATGAGCAGCATGTACACAGATCTGAGCAAATACTAAAATCTACTCTGGACAATGTGATTGTCATCAGAACATTCAGTCCTGTTGCTCGTGAACCAGATGTGCTTGCTTTGACATCAAGAGGAAGGACTCAGGAGTAATTTCAGGGCCTCTTGGAGTAGCCAAAGTTTTGAGGATAGAGTTCACACAAGGACAGCACTTTGTCAGAATTTAATATCTGGTGAACAAGTTGGTCGCAAATCTGATATTAGTAATCTTCCAGCCAGTGTGGGAGTCTGTCTTCCTGGCAGTGAAGTTACGTGTACTCTGCCACAATAAATACCCCGGCTGAACTGTCTTTCTCTGTGAGGTTTTCCTGACTCTGTTTAGGTGAGTGCTCTGAAGACGACTCTGCTGACTTCTGATTTTTATTTGTCCCATTTGCATTTAAATTAAGGTGCAGTGCAGTATTCTTTAACTATTACTTTTATCATGAGAGTTTTTATAGGTAAAACTGTGTTCCCCCAAAGATACATTTAAGTCCAAAGCCCTGGTACCTTTAAACGTGACCTTACTAGGAAATATGGTCTTTGCAGGTATAATCAAGTGAGGAGGTCACAGTGGAACACAGCAGACCCTAGATCCAATCTGACTTGTGTCCTTATAAGATAAAGAGGAGAAACAGACTCACAGGAGGAACACCATGCAAGAGTGGAGACAGAGTCGCAGTGATGCACCGCCAAGCCACGGACACCAAGGACTGCCAGTAACATCAGAAGCTAAGAAAAATACACGGAATGGATTCTTCTCCAGAGACTTCAAGGAGGACATAAGCTCAGTGACACCGATTTCAGACTGTTTGCCTTTAAGACCGTGAGATGATCAATTGTTGTTTTGAGCCACGCTGTTTACGGTAATTTGTTGTGGTAGCCCTAGGAAACTGACACGGGTGTGTGTTTATACAAGACACCAATCGTATTTGCTCTTCCCCACTGATCTGTATGGTTCTGCATGTGTGAGAAAGTGAGGATGACGCTGTTATTCTGCAGGAATTCAGAATTTTGACCACCCTTATAGCTGTGTTGACAAGAAAGAGAATGGGGACCAAAACGGCCTCTAGAGAGAGGACTGAATGGGGAAGGAAAAGAGAAACACACATACCTCTACAATGAAGAAAGAGAATGGGGACTTCCCTGGCAGTCCAATGGCTCCCGATGCAGGAAGCCCAAGTTGATCCCTGGTCCAGGAACTAGATACCACATGTTGCAACTAAGAGTTCATACGCTGCAACTAAAGATCCCATGCACTGTAACCAAACCCAGTGTGGCAAACAAACAAACATCTCTCTCTCTCTCTCTCTCTATATATATATATATATATATATGCATTTTTTTTTTAAAGAAAGAAAGAGAAGCAATGAAGAAACCAAGCAATGAAGTTAGGTTTCTTCCCTTTCGGGGATAACAATTAGACAGTCACCTATGCTTTGCTTTTGCTGAGACTTCGAAGCTTAGAAAGTGTAGTGATTGTATCTGCGACACTTTGTGGTCTTAAAAGAACTTAACCTAGGGTCAGGCATCAGAGGTTGTGAGCAGCAGCTCCACAGTGCCTCTAAGCCTTTGTCTTCTCTCTAATCCCAAAGTTAATCTTGGTTATGTATCGTGCAGGTCAATGCCAGGTCATATAGAAACTGAAGCCTACATTTGAAGAAGAAAATCACTCCCATGAGCTTTCATTTTATTGTATTCTTTATTATTCGCCTAGAAAAGTTCCCCTTGGTACAATCTCCCTAATAGCTCCAAGTTATTTACTTCCTGATCTACAAAATCTAAACTGGCTCCATGCCTATTTAAAATGACACTTTCTTCTTCTTTGTCGTCCATCTCAAACTTCTTCCACCTCATTTTCTAAGCTAAGAAAAGCTCCCTGACTTATTGCCCCTGAAGTAACAACTAAAATAAATATCTCCCCCAAAAATTTCATTAAATAAGGTATACAAAATTATCCCATGTGTATATTTTAGATCTATTATCTTTCATTTAAATTTCTATGTATGTGAGTCTATGCTCATTTTACCCTTATACATAATATAAATATATATATAGCATATATATTTAAAAGATAGACTTGAATTATGAATCCAGAATTTAAGATGTCACTAATCCTATCATGAACACCCTCATTGAGAGGTTTCTGGTAAATCAATGCTTATACAGCATATTGAGAAAGGCCACAAATCAAAGAAGTGCAGTTATTGGCCATGATGTGGCATAACACCACACTGCTGAACACATTCTCTACACACAATACTATTTAATTATATTTACTGTGTCAAAGAGATATGTCTGTGTCTACTGAGACACAGAATGCAAATCATACCCTGGGTTACAGAGCTAGCAAGAGGAAAAACTGGAATATGAATTCAAGTCTGTATTACCGAATATCTGAGTCTTCCTGCATTTCCATACACACACACACACACACACACACACACACACATACACACCCCAAAGATTAAAAACACTGACTCACATTAAAAACATTAAAAACACTGGATTCACATTGTAGCTCTATACATTATCTATGTCTCCTTGGTCAAGTTAATCTTTTTTCTGATGACGTATTTTCACTTTTTTATTGAAGTATAGCTGATTTACAATCTTGTGCTAGTTTCAGGTATATGGATGGCATTAAAAGAACACATCATTCTTTTAGAAAAAGCTGAACTATTTAAACTAAAAATGCCATGATCTACATACCTGATCAAAAAATGTCATATGAAAATGCTTGCTTTGTAAGGTATAGTAGTGTAATGGAAAATGAAGAAAATTTTGTGATTTTGTATCCAAACTCTACCATTTAGTAATTGTGTGGCAATAAACAACTTACCCACTGTACCCATGACTCAGTCCCTTCCTCTGTAAAACAGAAATGACATCTATCCTCACAAGGCTCACAATGGTTTTAAAACTCAAACACAACATTGATTTCTTAATCTTGAATGTGCTGCAGTTACGAAGTGCAAAGTTATCACTATGTTTGCGTGTATGCACACTAAATGCTAATTATTGTAGACATATAAAGTTATTAGAAGCAAAATTAAATGCTTCCCAATAAATAGATGCAAACCAAATAGCACCTTATATTCAGAGGTAACTGAGTATAAGCACTGTTTGTGAACTGCATACTTACCTTGTCCCTCTTAGTCATTAGAGGAGAAAAGCTTCATTCAATGTGACTCTGTGAGAAACTTCTTCCTATCTTCTGTCTATCCCAAGATATGTACAATTGGGAAAGGTGAAAAGATGAAATCATTCCAGAATAGTCACCTTCCATATTCTAGCTGTGTGTCTCCAGAAACAGTCCCACCAGGAAAGCCCAATTAGAAAGATCATCAAGGCATTATTAACTTTATAAAACATTAAAAATATGAATGAATTTAATAACTGGCCATGATCTCTTGGCCACCTTTAAATTAACATCCATCATCTACACATACACATTGTGCATCCATGGTTTGTGAACAAAAAGGCTCACATCCTTTAGCACTTTACCATTCATTTGCCACACTTTTTTTAAAGAAATAAACATCATACATCAAGAAGTAATTCTTCATATGTAGTCATCAGTTAATATCTGTTCATTAGATAAGCAATAGGAAATTGTTTATAAAGAATCAACAACTTAAATGACAGTGGCACTACTTGAAAACATTGCTGAAAATTTATGAGAAAAAGAGACAAAAATAATTATAGCAATGACAATATGTGTTCACCTTTATGAGTATTTACTATGTGTCAGACACTGTGGCATGCAACCTTTGGCTGCATCAATTCAATTTAGTGGTTAAAAGAACTTAAATGTTACTATTTACTTAGTGAAACATAATTAGATAAATAGAATTTCAAGACTTAATGACTTAAGTCTACCTAGACAGTTAATGGTAGAACTACATTTTCATCACAGATGAACCAACTCCAGAACTTTTCCTCTTAACCACTTCAGCTTACTGTGTCTAGCTGTCTCTATTGCTCTTTTTCATAAATTAGAGGATAATCATTCCTACATTGATAATTAACAAAACTGTAAATAATATTAGATATTTATAGCATTATTTTAACTATCATACTATGTTCCTAAAGGAAATCAACCTTGAATATTCATTGGGAGGACTGATGCTAAAGCTGAAGCTCCAATACTTTGGCCACCTGATGCAAAGCGCAGATTCATTTGGCAAAGACCAAAGGCAAAAGGAGATTGGGGTGACAGAGGATGGGATGGTTAGATAGCATCACCAACTCAATGGACCTGAGTGTGAGGAAACCCGGGAGATAGTGGAGGACAGAGGAGCCTCGCATGCTGCCGTCCATGCGATCACAAAGAGTTGGACACAACTTAGCGACTGACCAACAATAATAAAATCATTACTATTCGTAACAGGAAGTTTTTGATTTGAAATAACTGTAACTAACAGTTACTTTTATTTTTAGTCACCTGAAGATATCTTTCATAGGTTTGGTTTGGAGCAATGACTAAATCTATCACATTATACTTTGACCCTCTAGAAACCATATATAATTTCAGGATTTCAGGAAAAGTTTTTTTATATTACTGAAAGATAATGTTCTGGATAAGGAGTGCATAGATAAAAGTTTCCTGCAACTGCAATAAAGAACATCTTCCTAAAAGAAAAAAACATAGTTCCCCTAGTCAGTTCATCTTCTTATTTTCCCACATCTTTATTTCAGCTATCCCAAGATGAATACAGTTAAAGTGGCTTTGGGCAAGGGAAGCCTTAGACACAAGTTTTAGATTACTTCTCCCCATCCCAGTTGGTGAAATGGAACATGTTATATTGGCTACAATTGTTCTGTTAACTTGCTGGGAGGGAGAAGCCATTGATTCAGCCAGATTCTTCTAGCCTCAATTGTTCCCCAGGGTAAAAAACAGGCACTTTGAGAAAATCATTCACTCCTTTCAGACCTCCTGGGAAGTTTGCAAAACTGCTCCAATGTCCTAAATGGTACCCTAGTTAGCTCTGAAAATACATGTACCTAACAAAGTACCCCACTCACTTTTCAGATGTAGCTAATACTTTAGAGGGAGCCTCTAATTTAATATTTTATTATGAATTTCTCTTGGTGGTTCACTTTATAGCTCTTCAGTTGCTATAGCTATAAAATGATCTAGATTAGCATAGAGTATCCCAAGACAACAATGTAAAGAACCCTAAAACATTTTCCACAATGGTGTAATTCCTTAGACTATGAAACATGGAAATACAGTCACTTGAGTGTCTGATGCCTTTCAAAAGTAATATTGTAAGAACTTTGCTTTTATTGTAGGAAAAGAACAAAAAACTCATAGTTAACTTGTAGTCTAGTAGCTGACAAAGTGAAAAGGGCCTCAATCCCAGAATCAATTAACATATTACATCTTTATTGAAGTGTAGAAGTATAATACCAAGGTTTATATAAATCTCATCATATTTCCAGTGGGAGCACAGCAATTTCAACATCTTATATGGATGTCCATGTTATATTTTCACTAGCAGGAAAAACCATAACCGGCAAATTTTATATGTAGTGCTTAGTGTGTTCTCAACTATCTAGACACCTTAATATTCAGTCCTTATCAGACACTTCATTCTCTCACAAATTCTCATTTATACACTCCTCAAAATCTTTATTGCCAACTTGACTTTCTGACATATAACATTTTCTTACTGGTTCTTTCTTTATTTCCTTTCAATTTTCTTCTCTTTTTAATCACATGTAAGTACAGACTTATTCATTTTTCTCCAGTTGTTCCTTCAATAAAGCTGGTTAATTACTACAAGCTATGCGGCATGTGTGTTATGGAGGCCTACATTTCTTATTTTCTTTACATCTTCAGAGAAAATCACAGGGAAGTGGAGCAGAGCTAAATTCCCATGAATAAGTCTTATGTCCACATGTCTGCCCAGCAATTTCATATTTGGTATCCAAGCCACAGTAAAATGGACATAAATAACTGAAATAGCTTGTCCCAGGGATTTCACAGAGCAAAGAGTCATTAGGTTAGGCTGGATCAGACAACATTATTGCATCAGGCTATTCTGGGTTAGCATCTCAGGACGATTCTAGTCCCACATGTCAATGCTGTAAAGTAATACATTTTGAATTGTGGTTCTAGAGAAGAATCTTGAGAGTCTCTTGGGCTACAAGGAGATCAAACCTGTCAATCCTAGAAGAAACCAACCCTGAATATTCATTGGAAGGACTGATGCTAAAACTGGAGCTCTAATACTTTGGCCATCTGATTCAAAGAGCCAACTCATTGGAAAAGACCTGATGCTGGGAAAGATTGGAGGCAAAATGAGAACAGGGTAACAGAGGATGAGATGGTTAGAGAGAATCACTGATTCAATGGACATGAATTTGAGCAAACTCTGGGAGACACTGAAGGACAAGGAAGCCTGGCATGCTACAGTCCATGGGGATGCAAAGACTTGGACACAACTTAGCAACTGATCTACAATGACAACATTAAGGACTGCGAAAATTTATAGTAGCTATATTTGAATGGTGCCTTATGTTGTTCAAAACACTTTTGCATATATCCACTCTTTTCTTGTTCATAATACTATGACATGTAAGTGATTCAGACAAAATTTTTTGAAATAATACAGCCATCTTTTATACAAGGAATTAAAGACCAAGAAAGAATAAGCTACTTTCTCAAAACACAACTAATAAGTATTATGGCCTAAACCCAATTTCTGGTCAAATGTTCCTAATAAAATGCTACTGTGTGTTGGGTTGACACAAGCACCCTTAGCTGTAACAGAACAGAAGTTAAGATAGTCAAGCTCTCACATCAGGGGAGCTGGTGGAGGGGTGAGTGGAGATTTGGTTCTGCAGTTGTACTGACTTCTCATAGGGAAGAAGGAAACAGGGTCTGCACCACGGGTTGGTGGTAAGAATGTAAGGAAAAGTAATGACCCTCTGACTAACCTCTTGCTTTCACCTTGTTTCTCTAACATCTTCTAGTTAGAGTCTTGGCGATCAATCTAACACACATTATCACACAGAAAAAGGAAACCCTTCTTAAAAACTGCGCTGCACCTTCCTGTTCACTGCAGCATTATTCACAGCAGCCGAGACATGAAAACAACTAAATGTCCACTGATGGATGAAGGGATAAAGAAAATACATGAAACAGAATATTAGCTTTAAAAGAACTACATGCTGCCATTTTTGACCACATGAGTGGATCTGGGGGACAGTACGTTAAACGAAATAAGCCAGACACAAAAAGCAAATATTATATGATCTCACTTATATGTGAAGTCTAAATTATCAAACACAAAGAAGCAGAGAGTAGAATGATGATTGCCAAGATCTAGTGGGAGGAAGAAATGGGGAGGTATTGGTCAAATGGTACAAAGTTTCAATTATGCAAAGTAAGTCCTGGAGATGTACTGTCTTTTTTTAAAAAAAGTAATGTATTCCACTGTTCTACCACTGCTCACCCATGCTACGATTCTCAACTGTTTTAACAGCTTAGAAGACTGGCCCTTGTTTGTTTTGGTAATATCTCTCTGCCAAAATATTAAATTCTGCATGTGTGTTTGAACACTTAACACATGCCTTCTGCATCGCTGTCTACATCAGGGGTCAGCACGTTTTTTCTGTAAAGGGCCCGATAGTAATACTTTAAGCTTTTCAGATCATAAGCTTTGTTGCAACTTTGCAACTCTGCCATTACAGTACACAAAAGCAGTGATAATATATGGAGAACAAGTGCAGCTGTGTTTCAACAAAACTTTGTTTACAAAATAGGTGCCAGGCTGGATTTGGCTGACAGATATAATGTGCAGACCTTTGGCATATATAAAGCCAATGTCAAACTGCAGTACATTTTTCTTCACCAAGATAACCTATATATTTTTTAAAAATAGTTTAATGAGTATACATCCTCTTCATTGCCTAAAGAAGGTCTAGATTTCATCTTGAAGAGTCTCATGTTAATTTCTTGCTTCAGAGGGGGAGGTGCCAGCCTATGCTCACTTTGTAATTCCAAGTGCCTATTTCCATCTATTTTATTAGAATCTCCATATTTTGAAATATTCTATGTATTACTTTCTCCATGCAATCCACCATTTTATTCTCTCCAATGTGCTAACACACACAAAGAATTCAAGCTCCTTCACATTCTCCACCATGGCCACCGTGTTACCTTCAAAACAGACAATGGTCAATTCAACTCTGCTAACTTTCCAACTTTCCAGTTCCCTTTCTATGTATCTCCCCAACCTGAATAGTGTACCATGTGTGAACTATGCATATCAGTAATTCTTTTCAAAATGTTACTCTTTAGAGTGTCTGGTCCTGGCATATAAATTCCTCAGTCAAGTAACTAGGTTCTTTCAAGAAACTATTTGTTCCTGTCACCTAGTGTCTACTGCTCAGGGCTTAGTGCATAGTACTTGCTCACTTCCCTCAATTGGTGGCGTTACTACAGCAAAAACGGCTGTATTTCTCAGGGTTCCCAGTCCGGGAGAAGGCAAGACAGACATGATGTACATTGAGCACTCGGGTGAGGGGTTTTGAGATCAGTAATCTTTCTAATCTGCCAATACTGAGATCTCTACTCACATAATCCCAGTGCCTTCATCCTTCACAGTGTAAATACTGACTGACACAAAAGCAGAAAGCCTCCATGTTTGAATTATAGCAGCTTTTTTTTTCACTCTCTACTTTAGATCACTATGGAAACACAAGTATAGGCAAACAAAACATGTTTTACTTCTACTCAAGTAGAACTATCAGGAAGAGAGAAAATAAACAACGGTAGTGATTTTCACCACCTAGTAATGAATCCTCTGATTTAGAGCCTGGTAACAAATAAGAGAAGTCTTCCATTAACCCAGATTCTCAGGTCAAAACAGCACGTCTATAACCACTGCATAAATATCTCCAAATTTTATTTTTGAGGGACAAATTTTTTTCATGAATCTAATTTGTCGAAATGTTATAAAATGTTAATGGCGTGCTTCAGGTTAAAATGAATGCAATAATTGACCAGTAAAACTGAATAGTCAGGAAATCCATCTTGTATATTTGAAGCCTCTCTGTAGTAGCTACAACCTACTAGTGTCTGTGTGTTTTCTCCTGTGGCTTGTTTATATGACTTCTGTGACCTGACTCTTCCAGGAACCCAAATCAAGTCAGAGAGATTGACACTATACTTAAACCATCTCGAAACATCCCTTATGTCTTGACCTTCTATTTGTTTTGTGGCATAATATGATTCTTGATAGAAGGTTGGATATTAAAAACATGTACATTTTATTTTCACTTTCAAATATGTTGTTGTAAAAATTACTTAGGGCCAATGTGAATACTTTGCTTATAAATTTTTCATGCTGCTTGTTTATTGTTCAGTCTAGTTTAAGGAAGAAACTGGGTTGCCTTTCTATATGATGAAATTGAAAAATATACAATGATATATAAAAACAGAGCTAGAGAAAATGCATAGGAATACTGAAGAGTGAAATAAGAGGAAAATTTGAGTCAGATATGTAACGCTCTTATCCCATACAAGTTACTCAAGTAGTCTCAGAAGCTGACTCAGGACTTTCTGGAGTCAAAGGAAAAACAGAAACGTGATTTGCAGTGCTCCTAAGGTAAATAAACTACTTATCAAGGGATGTAAAGAAGTTTGTGCCATTTCATAGTGATAATAGTCCACAGTAGCAATAAAATAATAATTGCCATTATTCTTATGGGATATTATTATTTGCCAATCACTGTTTTACTTACCTTCCAGTGGTTGACTTAGTTCATCCTCAAAATAACTTAGAAACTACTCTTGATTATTTTAATTTGACAGATGAGAAAACTGAGGACTAGTGTCAAGAGAAGCTTAGGAACTTAGGTTCCCAAAGAGGTGAGCTGAATAATGAACGAGGTTCAGCTCAGTTCAGTTCAGTTCAGTCGCTCAGTCGTGTCCGACTCTGCGACCCCATGAACCGCAGCATGGAGGCCTCCCTGTCCATCACCAACTCCCAGAGTTTACCCAAACTCATGTCCATTGAGTCGGCGATGCCATCAAACCATCTCATCCTCTGTCGTCCCCTTCTCCTCCTACCCTCAATCGTTCCTAGCATCCGGGTCTTTTCAAATGAGTCAGCTCTTCACATCAGGTGGCCAAAGTGTTGGAGCTTCAGCTTCAACATCAGTCCTTTCAATGAACACCCAGGACTGATCTCCTTTAGGATGGACTGGTTGGATCTCCTTTCAATCCAAGGGACTCTCGAGTCTTCTCTAACACCACAGTTCAAAAGCAGCAATTCTTCGGTGCTCAGCTTTCTTTATAGTCCAACTCTCACATCCATACATGACTACTGGAAAAACTATAGCCTTGACTAGACGGACCTTTGTTGGCAAAGTAATTTCTCTGCTCTTTAATATGCTATCTAGGTTGGTCAAAAGCATCCTTCCAAGGAGTAAGCATCTTAATTTCATGGCTGCAGTTACCATCTGCAGTGATTTTGGTGCTCAAAATAATAAAGTCAGCCACTGTTTCCTCATCTATTTGCCATGAAGTGATGGGACCAGATGCCATGATCTTAGTTTTCTGAATGTTGAGCCTAAAGCCAATTTTTTCACTCTCCTCTTTCACCTTCATCAAGAAGCTCTTTAGTTTCTCTTCACTTTCTGCCATAAGGGTGGTGTCATCTGCATATCTGAGGTTATTGATATTTCTCCCAAAAACCTTGATTCCAGCTTGTGCTTCTTCCAGCCCATATTTCTCATGATGTACTCTGCATATAAGTTGAATAAGCAGGGTAACAATATACATCTTTGATGTACTCCTTTTCCTATTTGGAACAAGTCTGTTGTTTCATTTCCAGTTCTAACTGTTGCTTCCTGACCTGCATAAAGGTTTCTCAAGAGGCAAGTCAGATGGTCTGGTAGTCCCATCTCTTTCAGAATTTTCCACAATTTATTGTGATCCACACAGTCAAAGGCTTTGGCATAGTCAATAAAGCAGAAATAGATGTTTTTCTGGAACTCTCTTGCTTTTTCAAGGATCCAGCGGATGTTGGCAATTTGATCCCTGGTTCCTCTGCTTTTACTAAAACCAACTTGATCATCTGGAAGTTCACGTTTCACATATTGCTGAAGCCTGGCTTGGAGAATTTTGAGCATTACTTTACTAGGGTGTGAGATGAGTGCAATTGTACAGTAGTTTGAGCATTCTTTGGCACTGCCTTTCTTAGGTATTGAAATGAAAACTGACCTTTTCCAGTCCTGTGGCCACTGCTGAGTTTTCCAGATTTGCTGGCATATTGACTGCAGCACTTTCACAGCATCATCTTTTAGGATTTGAAATAGCTCAACTGGAATTCCATCACATCCACTAGCTTTGTTCACAGTGATGCTTCCTAAGGCTCACTTGACTTCACATTCCAGAATGTCAGGGTCCAGGTGAGTGATCACTTTTTCATGATTATCTGGGTCGTGAAGATCTTTTTTGTACAGTTCTTTTGAGTATTCTTGCCACCTCCTCTTAATATCTTCTGCTTCTGTTAGGTTCATACCATTTCTGTCCTTTATTGAGTCCATCTTTGTGTAAAATGTTCCCTTGGTATCTCTAATTTTCTTGAAGAGATCTCTAGTCTTTCCCATTTTATTGTTTTCCTCTATTTCTTTGCATTGATTGCTGAGGAAGGCTTTCTTATCTCTCCTGGCTATTCTTTGGAACTGTGCATTCAAATGGGCATAGCTTTCCTTTTCTCATTTGCTTTTTGCTTCTCTTCTTTTCACATCTCTTTGTAAGGCCTCCTCAGACAATCATTTTTCCTTTTTGCATTTCTTTTTCTTGGGAATGGTCTTGATCCCTGTCTTCTGTACAATGTCACAAACATCTGTCCATAGCTCATCAGGCACTCTGTCTATCAGATCTAGTCCCTTAAACCTATTTCTCACTTCCACTGAATAATCATTAGGAATTTTATTTAGGTCATATCTGAATGGCCTAGTGTTTTTCCCCACTTTCTTCAATTTCAGTCTGAATTTGGCAAAAGGGAGTTCATGATCTGAGCCACAGTCGGCTCCTAGTCTTGTTTTCTCTGACTGTATAGAGCTTTTCCATCTTTGACTGCGAAGAATATAATCAATCTGATTTCGGTGTTGACCATCTGGTGATGTCCATGTGTAGAGTCTTCTCTTGTGTTGTTGGAAGAGGGTGTTTGCTATGACCAGTGCATTCTCTTGGCAAAACTCTATTAGCCTTTGCCCTGCTTCATTCCGTACTCCAAGGCCAAATTTGCCTGTTACTCCAGGTGTTTCTTGACTTCCTACTTTTGCATTCCAGTCCCCTATAATGAAAAGGACATCTTTTTTGGGTGTTAGTTCTAAAAGGTCTTGTAGGTCTTCATAGAACCGTTCAACTTCAGCTTCTTCAGCATTACTGGTCGGGGCATAGACTTGGATTAATGTTATATTGAATGGTTTGCCTTGGAAATGAACAGAGATCATTCTGTCGTTTTTGAGATTGCATCCAAGTACTGAATTTTGGACTCTTTTGTTGACTATGATGGCTACTTCATTTCTTCAAAGGGATTCCTGCCCACAGTAATAGATATAATGGTCATCTGAATTAAATTCAACAAGGTAGTCAATTCTAAAGATGTTACACAGCATCTCTTATCACTTACATATGAAAGACATACTTGAGGTCTTATGTAGAGGACTGAGGTATGTACTAAAACATATCTCTAGCAACAGCTACGTAAAGGCAAGTGTAATGAGGGTTTCTTAAAGCACCTCTCTAGTTTGCAGACAACTCAGCAACAAAATTCAGAGATCATGAAGAGACTCAAGCAAAAGTCTTGAAGAAGCTCTTCAAACTATTATTCCCTGAAATATGTGATTTCACTAGTAATCTTAATGCACATAATGAACTATATAGACCAGGTCAGCTATGAAAATAACTCAAGTGGTATTTTTTAGGTGCATAAAATATTCCATGTATTTTGCTAAATCTCAAATAATGTCTTTCCACACATTAATTCAGATTTTTTTTTTTAATTTCTACTTTTTTATTCACTCCTCCTAAAAGCACCACAGGCCATCCCACTCTTGATTCTCCCAGCTTCATGATTCCCCAACTCAATGGACACAAGTCTATCTTTATCCTGACCAGCATGAAATTCAGCGAAGTTGATGAGACAAGATATTTTTTATTAAAGCAAGAAACAAACTACGGATACTCTGTTCCATTTTAACTATGTAAATACAGGCTAAAGAAGAACATACTGTGTAATACAGGGTGCGTATTTTATTACCACTAAACTGACATATAGCAATAACTTAGGATTTATATTTCAAAATATATTTTCCAGTGTTTGTGGTGAAGGGAGAAATATACCATTTCTTTAGGGGATGCAGCCATACATGTGATGTGTGCCTCATCTCAGATATATGAGTTTTATACTTCTTAGGTGAGAGTAGGCATTCCTTTGTTAAGTTTATTGGTTAGCCTTATGGCACACTCCTGTTCTTAATGTCTGCCATTAGTACCAGGCGGCGTGATGAAAAGGTTATCAAAGGATGCTTCAGTAGAACCAATTACTTCCTCTTCTGGTCTTCTCTCCTACTGATCATTTACCTGATATTGGTCATATTTTACCTAGTGAAACTGAATACTGCAGCTCAAGTCTGTCACCTACTGTACTTATTGAGGAGCAGACTCTATGACATTCTCATCTCTTTTCCTCAATGCTGATGGGCAGAATACTTGGACCATAATGGGTATTCAGGAAACATTAGTCACACTGGATTAAAACACTCACAATTATTTCTAAACTACAAGAAAACAATGATCAATGTCAGAAGAAAAACTTTTCTGGATACAATAATATTTCTAAGTACTGATTACCAGGTGTCTTTCTACTCCTTTCCTAAAACTCAGAAGAGGTCAATTCCCAGTAAATGGGTTGAATCATGTTTAATCAAGAAGCTACTGAATTAAGCAATGATACTCAGCAGGAAGGTTTTAAGTGGATTTGCAAGAATGATAAAAATCCCAGAGACAGAACAGCCAAATTCAGCAACTTACTATATTAAGAGAAGAATGAACTTGAAGAGAGAGAGCATGATGGCTGAAGGCATATGTTCAAACAGCCGTATGTTTTGCTGAGCACTCCCATTCACAGTTTAATTGGAGCATCAAGATAAAAACTCCGCTTACACCTGAGTGCTTAAGGTAAAACACTAAAATGGCTAACATATGCTCAAGATGATTGAGACATTCATCTTCTTGGGCATACATCTCTCTCTGGCAAAGAAATACAATATGGAATCCAAGGCACTGGATTGAACTATGAAGGCAAAAGTCAAAATCAAATTCCAGATTGTACTGATACAGGTAAATGGTGAGTACTTTTTAAACCAACAACCTTCCTGAAAACCACATCCTTCTTTCCTTCACAATCCATTCCCAGAAACGATTGTATTATCAGGTGGGTCTACACAGGCTGGGCTAAAAGAAAAAAGAAAAAAAGCTATAAACTGTGGTTTTATTTTTAATTGGAGGTAATTCCTTTACAATGTTGTGTTGATCTCTGCTGTACAACACAAATCAGCCATAAGTGTGTGTGTGTGTGTGTGTGTATGTGTGTGTGTATATATATATCCCCTCCTCCCTCAGCTCGCTCCCACCCCACCCCTCATCCCACCCCTCTAGGTCATCACAATCAGGCTGGGCTCCCTGCATTATAGAACAGCTTCTCACTAGCTATCTATAATACACGTGGGGTCCCCAGATGGTGCCATGATAAAGAATCTGCCTGCCAATGCAGGAGACATAAGAGACATGGATTCAATCCCTAGGCTGGGAAGATCCCCTGAGAAGGGCATGGCAACCCACTACAGTGCTCTTGATGGGAGAATCCCATGGACAGAGGAGATTGGCGGGCTGCAGTCCACAGGATTGCAAAGAATCAGACATGACTGAAGTGATTTAGCACACACGTTCGCACATACCATGTTCTGGGTTCAAGTACTTCACTATAACTGACTCAAATTCATTCCTTTTCATGTCTGAGTAATATTCTATTTATATTACCTTTACATATCATATACATATATTTTACATATATACATATTCCCTTGTATATGTGTACAATTTCTTTATCCACTCATCTGTCAGTGGACATCTAGGTTGCTTCCATGTCCTGGCAACTGTAAACAGTCTTGCAATGAACACTGGGGTACATGTGTCTTTTTGAATTATGGTTTTCTCAGGGCATATACCCATTAGTGGATTTCCTGAGGATGTGGAGAAAAGGGAACCCTCTTAGACTGTTGGGGCAAACATAAATTGATACAGACACTATGGAGAACAGTGTGGAAATTCCTTTAAAAAGCTAAGAACAGATTTTGGTTTTAATGGGTGAGCCTTATTTGTAAATTTCTAAAGGATCAAGAAAGAGAAAGCCAAGAACTCAAATTTCATATGGAAACAATATTCATCATTAGATGGCAATGATAAGATCTGTTACTTGACTGCAAGAAGCCAGAAGGCAAACTCTGGTCATGGAGGTAAGAATAGTGTTGGATCTATTGGAAATGACATACAGGGAGCCCATGGTAACACACCATTCATAAAAAGGACTGGAGCATCCAAGGAGGTTGACAGCCAAGGATTTGGGAATCTGGAACCAAGTCCTTACTGGTATAGAGGAATTCCTCCACTGTTCACTGGGAAAGAAACTATGCATTAGGAGTAATGACACAGAAGTAAGCAGGACAACAGGAACTAAAGACAGAGAGTAGTGAGGAGACTGCTAATTTGTGCAAAAGGTGTGTTGTGGAAAATGAGAAAATGGTATATATAGGTAACATATAACCATAAGGTTAGGCACAGGAATGGAAATGTGTTTAAGAAAATTCAATTAAGGTGATGGAAATGTGTTTAAGAAAATTCAATTAAGGTGATAATTTTAAGCAGAGGCATGAGAGCAAGGAAGTGATTTTTTTAAAAAAGAAGATTAGCCAGCTATGTGAATTGAAGGAGAGTCAATTTTGTGATCTCAGAAGATGGTGTCCAAACACTAGTTTATGTGCAGTTACTTGCTATAGTTTCTACTAGGCCACATACTGCTCAAAAATATCGAATATTTGGAACAATTTTCCAATCTGACAACACAATGCTTTTCATTGTTCAGATCAAATGGTATATGGAGAATTATAGAAGGGAGGTAGAGAAAGAGGGAAGCAGGGGAAAAACGGCACATAGCTATCATTTAAGTACGGCAGGATGAAGCTTGGCCATTGTGTGGCAATGCAAATAGAACTGCAGTGGTGTGTGCCAAATTGCTGCCTTTTCATACATGTTCAATTATCTACACATGAGAGCTGCACATGCAAGTGTAGTTTATGTGAAGCCCAGCAGGAAAAATCCTAAGGGCCTAAAATTATTTAATCCAATTCACTCACATTACTGATGATGAAACTGATGGCCAGAGATCCATAATTACAGAAATTCATAAGGAAAGTCTGACAGTTATCAGAGCAATGAAACATCATTGCAAATATTTGAGTTTCTCTGTGCCTCAGTTTCTTCACCTGTAAAACGGGAGAAATATCAGATTGACTACTGAATAGATCATTATGATGTAAATATTAGACAGATTAGTATGACTGACCTTCAATAGTCATTTTTTACAGCTTTTTACTATAGATCAAGAAAATGAATCTCTACATTTTGTTTGCCTTCTTTTAAATAATATTTCCTGAACTATTTCCTGGGTCACAATATGAAACATATTTCAAACATGAGTTTTGAATGGATTAACACAGTATATAATTCTGACACAAGAGAGACTATGGTGGTTCAGACAGTAAAGAATCCACCTGCAATGTGGAGACCTGGGTTCGATCCCTGGGTTGGGAAGATCCCCTGGAGGAGGGCATGGCGACCCACTCCAGTATTCTTGCCTGGAGAATCCCAGTGGACAGAGGAGCCTGGCGGGCTGCAGTCCATGGGGTTGCAAAGAATCAGACACGACTGAACAACAAATCCATGGAAACAAGCTCAACTTTAGAAAATTATCTACTTTCACAATCTGGTGTCTGATGAGAGTGGGAGAAGAAGAGACAGAAGAAGAAAGGGAAAGGAGAGTTGTTACTGAGATGTGTCTCCTACATAACACCAATAACTCCCAACCCACAGTGACAAACACTGTGATCATTTCCCCAGTACAGTTCTGTGAATTTGCTGAGATGTATGCTTAGCAGGAAGTCCACTTGGATGAAATGCATTTTTCAATCTGGGAGATTAAAGTCCAACTTTACTACCAATTTAATTTATACCACTTTGTTGTTACCTAGTTGTATTAAACCTGTGTGGCAAAAGAAATGACCTCCTCTCTTACTAAAGTCATGCAATGTCTCATATTGTTCACCATGAAAAAGAGAATCTTTTTATGAAACGAACATCAATTACAGATCCCTGATGGCCCATTTCTAGTATCTCACTAACAAAATGAAAAAAATGAAAAAATAGATCGCATCTTTTTTTAAATCATTTGTGGTGCCCCAGCTTAATAAAATCAAGAAAAAAAAAGACATTCAGGGAAAATAAAAGGGAATAAACTGAAAACCTCTGATCACTGAGAACAGAAAATAATAAAAAATGACATGAAGCTCATAAAAGTATGAAGAATCACATCCAGGTCAATGCATGTTACCAGACACTTCCCTTTGCAAATACCAAAATATTAAAACCTATGAGTCTTCAGTGAAATACTAGGCTATGTATTATAGAACTCATGTTTAGAATGCATGTATTTTAAATGTCAAGCAAAATAGCACATATAAAAATCACAAAGAGAATTCTAAGTTTAATCAATTGTATTATAATAATAACTCATTCCTCAGGAATAGTCCCTCCTCTGTATTATCTACAGAACACTGCAGATTATGGCTATTCTATCATGAAATTGTAATTTCACTAGCATGAGTTTCTTAAAGATAGGGATTAGATTTTCACATTTGTATTAATGCTAGTAATTAACACAAAAAGTAAGTTTTCTATAAATGATCCATTGATAAGTGATTAAATAAATTTTAGAAATTTTTCATTCTAATTATGATCTTAACACATTGTTCTTTTATTCTTTGATTTCTTTAATCTGTTTATGCTAAAACGTTATGCTATATTATATACTGAAAGGATAGTATAAATATATATTTATATAGAGTATGATATCAACTATGCAATATTAAAAATAATACAAGATTTGTATGGAGGACATTTCTGGGAAGAAATGTGCCCAGATATTAGGAATTACTTCTGAATGTTAAATTCTGGCATTTATTTTTATTCTCTTTACTTTCTGTTAATGTTCAGCTTTTCTACAGTTAATATTCAGTGATTTTATAATCAGTAAAAAGTATTTTATTAAAATATTCCATTATAACTCTCATTGATCTGATCAACCTAAGCTATAATAAACACCTACTTTTACATGAACCACCTCTATAGATTAGTCTCCTATGAAATCACATACTATTCATTCATAATAAATGAAGTCATAATTAGTCCATGTATTTTAACAATATGGCTAGAAGGTATCCCAACATTTAGTAGCAGTGCAAAGTAACCACAAAATAAAAATAACATTTCAAAAACATCCATTTATAAGTAGTTTTTTAAAATAAAGGTAAAAATATTAAGCTTCAATATTATATACATATATTTCAATCAATGCTATAAATTAGTGATTAGCTAAAAGGAGAAAATAAACAATCTAGAAAGAAGATTTTAAAATAGCTATGGTAACACCATATACAATGTCCAGTAAACAATCAAGAAGACAAAAAAAAAAATAGGTATGGAGATTCCTTAGAAAACTAGGAATAAAACACCTATGGCCCAGCAATCCCTCTCCTAGGCATATACCCTGAAGAAACCAAAATTGAAAAAGACACATGTATCCCATTGTTCATTTCAGCACTATTTACAATAACTAGAACATGGAAGCAACCTAGATGTCCATCGACAGATGAATGGATAAAGAAGTTGTGGTACATATACACAATGGAATATTACTCAGCCATAAAAAGGAATGCATTTGAGTCAGTTCTAATGAACCTAGAACCTATTATACAAAGTGAAGTAAGTCAGAAAGAGAAAGATAAATATTATATTCTAACATATATATATATATATGAAATCTAGAAAAATGATACTGAAGAATTTATTTACAGGGCAGCATTGGAGAAACAGAGAGAACAGACATGTGGACATGGGAAGAAGGCAGGAGAGGGTGAGATGTATGGAAAGAGTGACATGGAAGCTTACATTACCACGTATAACATAGATAGTCAACGGGAACATGCTGTATGGCTCAGAAAACTCAAACAGGGACTCTCTATCAACCTAGAGGGGTGGGATGGGGAGAGAGATGGGAGGGAGGGTCAAAAGGGAGGGGATAGAAGTACACCTATGGCTGATTCATGCTGAGGTTTGACAGAAAACAACAAAATTCTGTAAAGCAATTACCCTTTGATAAAAAAATTAATTAAAATATAACATAGGTGAAACAGCAGGTCAACGTATTGCTTTAAAAAGCTGAGGTCTAGATAACACTAAGAATATTAAAAGAATCCAGTTCCATCATCAAATGAAGAATTGTTTTCAATCATAAATTATAACCTCTGAATGTGTAAGGCAGATATGACTTTATATATGGTTTAAATTATTCTAATTGCTTGATTGTTCTAAGATTTCCACAGCATAATTTCATTTTTAGGAAATGAACTTCTATGTTACATAAGATTTGGACTCAAACTCTATTTAACAATTTAACTGTGTTCTAGCCAATTTACTTAACTGCTATAAACTATACTTTTCCATCAATAGAGGGGTGAATAATACCAACTCATGGTGATGCTGGGAGGAATGCATCATGCACTGTGCAGACCCCATGGACTCATGGACTGTAGCCTGCCAGGCTCCTCTGTCCATGAAATTTTCCAGGCAAGAATACTAGAGTGGGTTCCATTTCTTCCTCCAGGGTATCTTCTGACCTAGGGATCAAACCCGCTTTCTCCTGCATTGGCAGGTGGGTTCTTTACCACTGAGTGGGTTCTTTTCCATTTGGAAGGACTTCCACCCAAAGACTAAACTTATGGAAAGTAGGTGAAAATCAAACTTGCCTGACACTTCCTGAAAACAAGCTATACTAAAGTGACCCTAACCATGAAGTGTGGTGTATCTTAAATATGGTTATCCAGAAAAGCCTTCTCACTCTCAACAAACTCACAAACTCATTACACATAACACTTCAAACTAGGTAGAGACCAAGCAATCTTCCAGAGGCTAACTTCTAGCTAGTCACAGGAAAGTTACAACCACAGACTGAATCCTTTTGTCTGCGTCAAAAGGTCAGACCAATATTAGTGAATCTCAGAAGAGACATCTAGCATATGTGTGGACAAAGGTGAGATGGGAATGGTGTGGTTGAGGGAGTGTTTCAGGTGGTCTATTTGCAATATGTTTCACACACACAGACACCTACTTGCATAGCACATCTTCTACATGGAAAATTTTATGACTTCATCACCTGAAAGTAAAAGTCACTCAGTCATGTCCAACTCTTTAGAGATCACATGGACTATACAGTCCATGGGATTCTCCAGGCCAGAATACCAGACTGGGTAGCTGTTCTCTTCTCCAGGGGATCTTCCCAACTCAGGGATCAAACCGAGGTCTCCCACATTGTAGGCAGATTCTTTACCAGCTGGGCCACCAGGGGAGCCCACGTCACCTGAAACTGTTTCAGGTGAAGGAAACCATTTCCATCTCACAGTTGTCCACACATATCCTAGATGTGTCTTGCTTCTGATTATGCAAGTGGGTATCTGTGTGTGTGACGCTTATTGCAAATAGATGACCAGTTGTTCACATCTCCTTTCAAATGTGATTTTACTGCCCCTCCCATCAACAATAGGCTGTCTTTATCCTTCCTTTGAATCTAGGCTAGCCTTGTGACTTGCTATGTAAACTAAAATGTTGTAGAAATGATGACGGGTCTGTTCTGGACCTATATCTCAGCAAGTCTTGCGTGCTTTCTTAGGGTCCTCTTCACCATGAGACATGGGGCTCCATCTCTCCTTTGGCCCCATCAGTCAGCGAGTGAAGAGCCAAACCTATGAGTGAAGCCACCCTGAATAGCTCTCAGAAGTTAGAAGGAGCAGTGAGCGAAGCGCCATTAGCCAAGACTGGTCCATAACACAGGAACTATCCAGCAAAGCTACAGATTCTTGGACTACAATAATCCTTATTATTTGGAGACAGATTTGGGCTCGTAGACTACACATCATAGCTAGATACATGGCATGAGGTTTACAGCATGACCTGGGAGGAAATAAATGTTCTAGTTAATTTCATGTTTAACTGAAGTCTCTTAATCCTCATTACTTCCTTGACTCGTGTCCTGTGGAAACAAAGAGGAGTTAAGCTTTCACCTCTGAACCCTTTAAAAGCAAGATGATTGTTTTATCCATTTTTGAATGTTCAGCTCCTGATCACAGTGGGGGGCAGGGATTAAGAATATGGGCTTTGACGTTAGATTTCCTAGGTCTGAAACCTGCCTAGGAGACCTTGGGCAAACTGCCTAATGTTTACAAGCCCAAGTTTCATAATCTCTAATACTAGAATAATAATGCTATCTACTTAATAAAAATTAAATAATGCAACCATCATTATGACTGATGCTGATTCAAAGTAAGCATAACTATGTTCATTATCATTAGATGCTAAAAAAATTTGCTAAAATCAACCTTTAAAATGGGTGAGCAGAGAACTCTGAGGTTATTATCATCTTTGTCCCTATAATTATAGAATTCAATATACACACCTCAGGAAACTCAGTACTATTTGACTAATCATGCTAAGAATGACTACTTGTTGGACTGAATATGCGGAAAACAGTGATAGATTTTCCTGACATCATTAACCTCATTTACCTCAGGACATTAAACATTCAGTGCTGCCAGAAAAGTCAGCACTTTGAAAGGCAGATGTAAAAACCTAGTGGATGTTGCAAGCGTAATATATTTGCAAATAAACTATAGCTGATGGATCGGGTGAGGGACAAGATCCTCCACTCTCCTCAACCCAGTTTCTGCCTCAGTTATTCTCCAAAACAATGCCATTTTGAACACATAAAATAATGTTGGATTATGCATCATCTGAATGGAGGCAGAAGCTCTATTGAAAACACATTTTGATTTTTTCCGAAAAATACTCCACGCGTATTTTCCAGAACTTCTGGATTGTATTTACAATCAATAGATTGGATTAGGAAATAGTTTTGCACCAATTTCTACAACACAGTGTAGCCATTAACAAAAAGTAAAACTTGGTACAGACCAGTGTTAGGAGTATAAGCTTCACATGTCTTATCTGTCAGGAAAAAAGTGAAAGACTGTTGGGAGGTCTACGGAATGCTAGTGTATTTAATACGTACTAAATTGAGCCATTTTTAGGATTGCCAAGAATAGTTACATATACTTTAAATTGTGGCAGGCTTGCAAAGACTTTTGACATTCCCTAAGGAAAATTATTGGAGAAGGAAATGGCAATCCACTATAGTATTCCTGCCTGGAGAATTCCATGGATGGAGGTGCCTGGTAGGCTACAGTCCATGGGTTGCAAAGAGTCAGACACAACTGAGCAACTTCACTATAAGGAAAATTATTGCTATAGTATCAAAAAAGATCTGAATAATCTAAATTAATAATAATACTAACATAATCTGAAATACTGAACCAAAATTATATGTCATCAATTCTGTAAGTCATATTTTTATTATTTTTAATTTTAAGCTAACGTTGTACTTATCCAAAGGTTGCCAAATAATAGAGTCCCCCTATATCCTTTACTCAGCTTCCCTCAGTTAATTCAAAGTTAACTAGTTTTTTATTAATATCTTATTTTGGTTCCATGATCCTATCCAGGATCCAGTTTTACATTTAGTTGGTTTTTCTCCCTAGTTTCCTTCAACCTATGATAGTTCTTTGGCCTTATTTTCTCTTAAGTGATCTTGACAATTTTGAAGAGCGTTGGCCAGTTATTTTGTAGACTGTCCCTCTGTTTGTATCTGCCTGATGTTTTCCCACAGTCAGATCCTGCTAGTTCACCATATCAAGGCATTCGTGATGTTGCTATGTCTTACAAATGTTGATGTGAACATTATTCACTTGATTAACATGGTATCTGTGGAGTTTCTGCACAATCAAGACTTTGCCTTCTGTAATTAAAAGGTATCTTTCAGAGAAACACTTGGAAAGTAGGCAAATTTCTTGCTTCTCCTTAAACTTTTTCCCACTAAATTTATCAGTCATGAGTGTACCTTATCTGCAACAATTATTACTGATCTGCTCATTTTTAGAAACATTTTAACATATCTGTAATCAGGATGCATCTTAAAATGGATGGCCCTCATCATTGCTGTCTGACAGCTAGTGGCCCACAGGTGGCTGTCAGTGCCTGGGTATGATCAAATGTGTTTCTTATTTCTAGTTTCATGACTGGACAAAGGCTACCATTGTACAATTTAAATGAAAGATCATTTATAAGTTAATTGAGGCAGGACTATGAACCCTGGTGAAATTCTTCCATCCTCATTGTCTGGTAAGAAGGGACCAACAATAAAACACAGAAAACCTAGCAGATACGAGATTTCATGATATGCTGCCTAGCAATGACCATGATAGCACCAAGTGAAATAACATGATTTTAAAAAATAATTTTTAAATCTACATCTGTGACACAGTCAAAATGAAATTTTAAAAGGTTAAAAAAAAATGTCAGACCTAAAGTTTCTTGAATATTGAGAATGTCTTAACAAATTTCCTTTATTTATCTGTTTTTAAAATACTGACACCAAAGTTATACTTTTACAGATGGCATTAATTAGCCTAAAATACTTCTAATTGATAAGCCACTGCACCATTGTTTGGTAGTGCGTATGCTTTCTTGAACATCTTTGAGGAAAATGTTTTAAATATTTTAATCACTGACCTTTATTTCAATTATGTAGCAAAGTACTGAACTGAAGGTGATCCATATTTCAAGTAGGGATTAGGATTTCATTTGGCACGAAACTCAGGTGTTTTTATTCCTGGAATAATTTCCTGTTCACTAACACAGATTAGTAGTCAAAATCATAGTCCTGTGTTCATTTAGTCTTCTGCTGGGCAAGTGGGAAACTTGAGTTAGGTGGTGCATATTCCTCATACTTTTAAACATCTCCAAATTAAAAAAAAAAAAATACATGTGGGCAATTAATATGCATCATACAGGAAGAAGCATAATATAGTAGGCATATTCAGTAGTTCACTGACAGCTACCAGCATATATTCTGAATTGAAGCCAAAGGAAAGTCACTGTCTATTTGTAAGGTGATCTGCCAAATGCAGGACAATGGTGTTCAGTTTGACTTTCCTGGTTTAACTAGAAGTTCATCTAATGTTTCTGGGACACAGTTTCCTTATCTGTTAAACAAAGCAACTGGAAACAGCAAGACTTAGAATGTAGAGAACTACAGTGTAAAATGAAATGAGATAGAATAAAACTGTTAGTACTAAAGGTAATTATTTTCTTAATTAAATTTTAGTAGATTTTCATTCTATGTGCATTCATGTCTATGCGCATAAAGTCTCATAATGTCTCAACGTAACTTCTTACTGGAGTCATTCTCCATAATAAAGTCTGAAAGTCACAAGATTACACCATCTCTAAGAATGAGTCTAGCCTTACATCCTGTGGTATAAGCCAACTTGTGGCAAATGAGTACTTGAACCACTTGATTTAGAAACAGATGCTGAAGGGCACTGACTGATGTAGTAGCCACTATTTGTCACATGTGACTATGCACATTAAATCAATTATAATTAAAATGAAATTAAATATTCAGTTCCTTAGTTATACCAGATATTTTTCCAGTGCTTTATAACCATATGTGGATAGTGGCCACTATATTGGAGAGTGCATATATAGAATATTTGCATCATTTTAAAAAGTTCTATTAGGGAGCCCTCCCCTAGAACCAGTCCATCCATTTATCAGTGTGCTAAACTTAGCATAATTAACCCAATCTTGGGAATAGTAAAATCGACTTCAGTAAATCTGTATCATCTAGATGAGCAGAAAACTCTAATCTTAATCCTTAATTCATACCTTAGTGCTTTATACACACACTGTTCATTTCACCATTTCAGACTATTTCCTTGCCTTGCCATTAATTTGACACAGCTTCTTATCCTTCCATTGGATTGCCTTCTAGCTTTTATTTAAAATACCATTCTCATGTGGGTGAATGACACTCCAATGCTTTATTTTGTTTTCATCCATTTCCAATTTAACATGAGGTCATGCCAAAGAAACCTTATCCCCCTGGAACTTTTAATTTTTCATTCCTTGTTATTCCTACCTGGTGCATGTGAAACAGAAAAGCATGAAAAAAAGTTTCCAGTTTTGGTTGTTTTGTAGAGGTGTGATTTCTCCTTCTATGCAAACCTGCTTTAATATAAGATCATTATTTTTGATGACTGGCATTTGACAAATGGATGGGGTTGAAATAATTTTTTAACAGGTGTATGCATCATTTTTATGACATTGTTGTTCAGAAGAATCACTAAAACTTAAGACATACAGATTTTAATTTGTGTAAGTTATGTATATTATTTTTCTTTCTTTTTTTCCTTTTTCTCTTTTATGGCCATGCCATTTGGCTTGTGGGATTTTAGTTTCCCAGTGGGTGAACCCCAGCCCTCAGCAGTGATAGCTCAGAATCCTAACCACTGGACTACCAGGGACTTCCTGACATATGGATAATTTCCGTTGCTAATCTGCTTTTGTAACTTGGTCTAAGTCTCCAAATTCGTTCTATGATTTCTTTTTGCTTCATAAAATAAAAATAATTTCTAGTGGTATTACCTCCCTTAGTGGAGCTATTACAAGGGTAAAGTGCCAGTATAAGCAAATATCTGCTAATTGAGAAGTGTTAGAAAACAGAAATGTCACTACGCTAATATTCTGGTTTTCTGAGTTCATTGTATATGCCATATATTCACCATTTTGCAGGTTCAGAGACAATAGTATTCCTTTCATATATGTTAAATAAGTGGATAGATGGGAGGATGGATGAACAGATGGATAAATGAATGCATATATTGATTCTAAATTATTGACTTCAAAAACATTCTTAAATTAATAAATAGACATAAATACATATAATAAATATATTTCATTGATTTAAATCCTACCTTATTACAAAAGAGGCTTCCCTGATAGCTCAGTTTGTAAAGAATCCGCCTGCAATGCAGAAGACCCTGGTTCAATTCCTGGGTCCGGAAGATCCGCAGATAGGCTACCCACTCCAGTATTCTTGGGCTTCCCTTGTGGCTCAGTTGGTGAAGAATCCGCCTGCAATGTAGAAGACGTAGGTTCAATCCCTGGGTTGGGAAGATCCCCTGGAGAAGGGAAAGGCTACCCACTCCAGTATTCTGGCCTGGATAATTACATGGACTGTATAGTCCATGGGATCACAAGGAGTTGGACACCACTGAGCGGATTTTACTTTCAACTTAATTCCAAAAGCGGTTTCAACACAGGATGATATTCATATTATGTGGCATAAATATCAAGATGTATTTAACTCTTGTATTTAACTCTTGTATTTAACTCAAGATGTATTTAACTCTTTAAATATCAAGATGTATTTAACTCCATATCTGAATACTCTAGGCTAGACCATACATTGTTACTAACACATTGTATGACCTTAGAGGCAGTTTGCATGTGAGTTTGCAAACGGATGCTTAAAGACACCAACTGTAAATTAATCTCTGCCGTGATTTTGTTAGCTTGTTCCTTTTGTGGATAGAGGGACTTTCCTCATTCCATTAAAAAAATAAATAAAAAGCCCATGACTATGACTTTCACCATTTTGATCAATACTTTTCTCTAAATACAAATGCTATTTTAAGATAGCCATTTGATCATTAATCATTAAAATAGAACATTATCAAGCATTACTGAGATGAAGAAGCTCAGGAGGGATATCATCCTTCTACCAATATCCAGTCTCAGTATATAGTGACCCTGTGGTAAGATCTTCACCCTCCACCACTGCTGCCTGCAGCACCACTGATTTACTGACAGTGAGTTAATAAAGCTTCCTTAGACATTGTCCGAAAATGTTAAAAAAAGTTAATGTGAGTTTCATTTCACTGTCCCCAGTTTAGAAAAGGCAAACAAAAGTCAATTTTAAATAACACATGCAAAGTACTTGGAATCACAGATCTCAAAGGTTAACTATCATTACTACCTTCATTTTTGAGTGGAGAAATCACGTATTCAAGTTCATTGCATTATGAAAGTCCCTTTAGATTATTAAATGGAATACATATTAAACATGAAGAAAAATACAGAAAAGGTATAATTTGATATATTTTTAAAATTCCTAAATCATCATGTTAGAACTAGACAGGTCCCCAGAAGCCATGTAATCAACACCTCTGATTTAACGATAAGGAAATGGTGGTCCAGAGGATGATGGTCACACAGGCTGTGGTCATTTATCTTACTTAAGATAGACATGGTGGAACAGATGACTCAGCTCTTGATGTACCACTATCTTTTCATTTGCTTTAACAATATTCTTCCTCATTTGAAAATTCTGTACCACTGTCCTACTAAGAAAAATTAATTTTTGCAATACACACTTGGTTGAATTTGTTTCATTAACTACAGCAGCATCTAAGGTGGTACCCTGGCAGTCAGAGATGCAAGAGCAGAGAGGGGAGAGTGTTTAAACGAGAGGGGTTAGCAGGTATAAAAGCCTAGAGTCAAAAGAAAGCAAGGTGTATTAGAGGAAGAAAAAACAACGCAGTATGTCTGATGCACAGACGGGAAAGCAAGAAAAAGGGAAGGTTAACAAATGAGACTGAACAAGAAGGAGGAGGCAAAGCATACACCTTCTTGCAAGCTATACAGCGCCGTTACCAAATACCACCAGCACTTTAGTCCAGATTTGTCTTCTGAGGAAGTGGAAACACAGCGGCAGGTAAGCTGTCACGGAAGTGGGAATGCGTAAAAAGGGGGACAACACTGAAACGAGATGTTTCAGGAGAAACCTGAAGCAAAGACATCATGGATGCTTTTGGTGAGACAATTGGGGAAGCCAAATTTGAAAGGGATGTGGAGTCACTGTATTAAACACCCTTTTGGAATAAGATAGGATTTAAATGAACAGGATGGTGGGAGATATTTTACTTCTTTTAGAAGGCTGTGTGGTATTTGTTTTATATGGTCTCTATGTAACTACTGCAGATTATGAAGGTGGAAACATTCAGGGATCAAATGAAAATGATAAGTATTAGCTTACAAATATTGACACTTTCCGAAGTAAAAAGCAGATATCAACAAGTTCAAAGCATCTGCACATTCAGCCTTTTATATTAAGCTCAGAGTTAAATGTATAACCTTAAAAATAGTGCATAAAATTTATAGCAAGAACTGAATGGGCTTTTAAGCCTTTTTTTTTTTTTTTTTTTTTTGAGTCAAGACTCCTGTGAGATTTGGAACACATTTACTTCATGAAAGATTTTAAATAGTTTAGAAGTGTAAAACTAGCTGAGAGTCTTAAGGCTCAGAGAAACCAGACAGGAAATACTAATGAAACATTATAGAAATGTAGACCTGGATTACCAGAGAGGTATTTGACTTAATAATGACTTTTAGGTGACATTTTTAAAAAAGAGAGAGACTAGAAATTAGAAAAGTGAAAATCTGTAATACTAGCCAGAAGAAAATCCTACATGTAATATTACTGAAATCAACAGAGAAGAACATAATAAGAGAAACATCGCTAGAGTAGGGAGTAAGACAATGAGCTTTGACGTCATTTGACTTCTCAGTGTTATCATTCATTCCATCTGACCAAAGAGAGCATTTTTGGGGAAAGAAAGTTTATCTTGTTCAATATTACTACAGAAAGTTTCAGAGGAAGTCTTTTGACAGTCTGATTCTACCTGCTAGTCCATTATTTTGTCATGAAAAAAAAAATCTATATTGCTTTTTCCCTTATTTGAACTGAAAATTCAATAGAGATTTATTTGAGCAGAATAAAATACCTAATTTGTATATACAACAAAATACATGAATTCAAATTTCAACTATTAAGGTTTTTATTAGTAACAATATTTGTGTTGTAATAATATACATTAGACTTGCAATGGCTGTTATCATTTACTTATGTCAAGTAATTTTTCCCTATTAAGAACTTCCAATTAAAATAATAAATTAATTTTTAAAATAAAGTTAAAAAGTAGGAAAAAAAAAAAAACTTCCAATGACTCTCTTTCTATACATTTTCTCTCCTTACTTTTATCACTTTCTCTGTCCCTGTATGGGTAGCTAGCCTATTTTCATAAAATATTTGAAAGTGTTGCTCAGTCAAGTCTGACTTTTTGTGACCCCTTGGACTGTAACCTGCCAGGCTCCTCTGTCCATGGAATTCTTCAGGCAAGATTACTAGAGTGGGTAGCCATTCCCTTCTCCAGGGGATCTTCCCAACTCAGGGACTGAACCCAGGTCTCCCTCATTGCAGGCAGGTTCTTAACCATCTTAGCCACCAAAGAAGCCTCATAACATATTTGCCTATTTTTACAGTTGCTATCCTTAAATGTGGCATCATTATCTGCACATATCAGTTTCTTCTGGATTATTTTTTTAATGTACTAACCAAAAAGTCTTACTGATTAAGCACTTTATCAATTTAGCTTTGTATCATTGGTTTTGCATCAAAAAGCTTCAGTTTTAAGAGTTAACTGAATTTTTCAATGCAAGAATAATCAGCAGTCTCAAGGACTGGTTCCTACCTTAAGATATATAGGTAATGCAGCATGCCAGGCCTCCCTGTCCATCACCAACTCCCAGAGTTTACTCAAACTCATGTCCATTGAGTCCGTGATGCCATCCAACCATCTCATCCTCTGTCGTCCCCTTCTCCTCCTGCCCCCGATCCCTCCCATCATCAGGGTCTTCTCCAATGAGTCAACTCTTCGCATGAGGTGGCCAAACTATTGGAGTTTCAGCTTCAGCATCAGTCCTTCCAATGAATAGTCAGGAATGATTCCCTTTAGGATGGACTGATCCTTAAGGAGATCAGTCCTTGGTGTTCATTGGAAGGACTGATGCCTGGCGTGCTGCGATTCATGGAGTCGCAAAGGGTCAGACACAACTGAGCGACTGAACTGAACTTAACTGAACCCAAAAATAAAATTTACAAAATCTAACACTAATCCAGACAGGATTTTTGTATGGTTATTCTAAAGATATTGATCAAGAAATGAGTTAACGCATTTTCAAAGATTTCTACATTTTCTGCATCACCTATATATCTCAAGGAAGGAGCCAGTCCTTGAAACCGCTGATTACTCTTGTATCTAGGCCTGCTGAGCTCCAAACTAATTGTGAGATTTTACACTATCTCTCATTTTTGACAAGTCCTAGACTAACACTTTTGTCCTTGTAACTTTCTGTGGCTATCAAGTTTTTTGCTCAGCCATCCATCATCACACCATTTTCCAAAAACAGCAAATTCTTCAGCAAAGCTCACAATTCTCAGATCATCTCTCTTGATTTTTTGTTTGTTTGTTTGTTTGTTTTAACCTCTCACACCTTGGACATTTAATTATTCACTGCATTGTAAAATCTCTAATGTATTCAGACTTTTGTTTTCTGTTTTGTTCAATATTTCTAGTTTTCCTCATTGGGTGGTTTGGACTAATTAAGCAAGTAAGCATTACTGCAAGGTAAACTCAGTACTACCACTTAACCTTTACCAGCCCTTTCATTGCAATTTATTAATTTTCTTATTTAATTTTGTCTTGTATTTAATTCATGATTTTTATATTAAGAAGAAAAACAGTGTCAATTAAGCAATCAGTATTAACATATTACAATCAACATGGGAAGTCAGAAGCAGTCCTCATACCAATGTTCCTTTCTGGCTTTCCTAGTTGATTTTTCAAGAGTGGCTATACCCAACAAAGAAACAGACGTCACCTGAGCTATTTTGAAGATCCTCAGGTTAATTCTCCTCTGTAATAGTTACCTTCCCTTTCATTTACAGCATGCACAAGGCACTATGCCAAGCATTTTAATGTTTTTCAATAGCCTTGAAAATAATTTGACAAGTTAAGTATGCTATACTATTTTGTTGATTAAAAGCTGAATTATAGAGAGGATAAATAGCATATCTAAAGCCATATCGTCTTAAAGGGTTAGCAGTTGAATTTAATTCCAAATCTGTCATTGGCCAAAAACCATCTGATTAACTCCCACACAAGTTCAAACAAAATAAGGAATAAACTCTAAACCCTCAGCAGGAAAAAAAAAAAAAAAAGGCTGTTTGTTACTGATAATGTTGTGTTTAGTCCCTGATCTTGCTATCATTTTGGAGTCTGTAATTTAAGAGAAATATATAGAAGAGCAAGCTATACATTTCATAAGATTTCACAGGTGGGATAATTTACCCAAAAACTGGTCTTACATTTAAGTCTTTATTTTACGTTTATCTTTGTGAATGGTGTTAGGGAAGTATTCTAACTTCATTCTTTTACATCTAGTTGTTCAGTTTTCCCAGCACCACTTATTGAAGAGACTCTCTTTTCCTGTGGAGGGAGAGGGTGAGGTGAATTGAGAGAATAGCATTGAAAATATATATGTTTCCATATGTAAAACAAATAGATAGCTGGTGAGAATTTGCTGTATGATGCAAGGAGCTCAAACTCTGTGCTCTGTGACTAGCTATAAGGGTAGGATATGTGAGGGAGGCTCAAGAGAGGTGGGACATATGTATACCTACAGCCGATTCATGCTGATATATGGTAGAAAACAACACAATATTGCGAAACAATTATTCTCCAATTAAAATAAATTTTGAAAAAGGAAAATGATATAGCCTATGTCTAGTCTTGAGGGTGGATAAGATCTTTTTCATGTACATTCTTATTTACAATTTTGAATTATTTTATTATTTTTAAAAACACACAAACAAGTTAGATTAAGTAGAATATTTCTATTTTGAAGGAAAGGGAAACTGATGTTAAGATGTTAGCAAATGCTCAGTAGTGAGTATAAATTTGTTGCTGTTTTAGTCGCTAAATGATGTATGACTCTTTGTAGCCCCGTGGACTGTAGCCCGCCAGGCTCCTCTCTCCGTCAGATTCTTCAGGCAAGAATACTGGTGTGAGTTGATATTTCCTTCTCCAGGGGATCTTCCTGACCCAGAGATCAGACCTACGTGTCCTGCATTGGCAGGCAGATTCTTTACCACTAAGCCACCTGGGCAGTTCCAAGTGAGCACAGTGTCTACCAACTTTATGAAATGTTCAAGAACTTCTTGTCATTGCCCATTAGGCTTTAACTGAGTATGCACTAGCCAAGTATCCATCAGTGACTCTTTAAATAATCGTTAGTTAGTGCTAATTGACTGTATTATAGACTGTCTTTGCAGGTTATTTAAATAAGCAGGCGAACAGGCAGTACAATCTGTTCCAAGTTCACCCTGCTTCATTAAGGCAGGCTTTGTGCATTTGAAACAATTTAAGGGAGACTTGTGAAACAAATCTAGCTCCAGCCACAACTGGAAGTCACACTTAAAAGTCCACTATTGCTGCAAATATGTAAATAGAAATTCCTACATTTGAGTATATAGCTGTATTGATTTCAGTTTGTCTTGGAGTTATAAGGAGAAAAGAAAATTACAGTCTTTATGTACCTGCGTAAGCTTGCTGAGCAGAGTGAGGCAATGTTCCTGGAAGGAAAAAAAAAAAAACCTAAAGTCAACAGGATGCCTGTTGTATTGTCCCCTTGGATTAATTGGGTGTTTCACTTTAGTAATAAATCACTGACATAAAGAAGGGGTAATAGTGAGTGTCGTGGAAGGCTAAGTTCACTGGGAACTGAGGCAGCACCCATACCACCACCTACTTTCCTCTTGTGGAGCCCCTTTTCCCTTGGTGGACTCAGTCATTCCCTGTTTTTTCCACCTGATTATGTATACCCTCTCTTTCCTCATTACTCTGACTTGCCCACAGGCCACCCTGGCCTTTCTAACATTAAGAGTGCTCCATGGACTTGCAGGTTCACTTCCCAAGGCTTACCCCAATTTCAGGGAAAGTCACGGTCATGTCAGCACACATGGACAGTTAGGGGCAGGCTGCCGCTGACTAACGGGTCCACCGCCAACTCAACACAGAGACTAGCAGGTGAGTGGAGCTGCATCAGTTAGCTGCAATACCAAACAGGTATGGATGGAAATCTGTATATAAACGTAATATACTTATTTTAGGTTCTCAAATAGCAGTATTTCATCTGACATCTAGGCTGCTTTTTTTGGATCAAATTTTTATTTTTTTCTCCATTTTCTTCAACTCTAAATCAAAAAGGGTAAACAGCTTCATTTTAAAGTTTTAATTTAAAATTGTACACTAATGAAAATATTTCTGAAATTCATATCCAGATAAAATGCTAATTTTAAGAACTGCATTATAATTCTGGCCATGACTTCAATTGAATATGACATGCTTTTTTTCAGTTCCCTTCTTAAGCTGTTATATAATTTCCTTGGCTATCTATTATCTTATCAAGCAATTGCATTTCAGAGATTGCTGAATTTTTGTAGTGGATGGAAAACTTTCTAAATTGATAAAATTGCCATGAGCTTTTGAGCATAAAGGTAAAATATATATTTGGAACTATTATTGCACTTATAGTCATTAAATTAAAAGCTGAAATTATCCTGTAGATTATCCTGCAGATGGTAGTATTACAACAGCAGAGAAATTTCTTAGAGCCATCCCCCTTGTAAAACTGGATACATTCCAAAAAATCCATTTACCGCATAACAGCACATACTTTTCATATACCAATACTGGTTATGTACTCCCAGTGCTCATATCAGAATTTAGGTTCTCTTTGAGGTGTGATGGTAGGTAAATCCTTTAGATGCCTCTTTGAAAAAAAAAAAAAAGACATCAATAAGCATCATATGGTGGTAAAGAACCCACCTGACAATGCAGGAGAGATAAGAAACAGTGGGTTCGATTTCTGGGTTAGGAAGATCCCCTGGAGGAGGGCATGGCAGCACACTCCAGTATTCTTGCCTGCGGAATCGCACGTACAAAAGAGTCTGGCAGATATGGTCCATAGGGTTGCAAAGAGTTGGACATGGCTGAAGCAACTTAGTACAGCACAGTGTCTAAAATGCCTGGCATGTAAGTCATCGAGAACTTTGTTTCAAAAAATAAAAAGGACAAATCAATACAGTCTTGGCTGGTTTACTACAATGTCATAAAATCAGCAGCATGTATATTTAAATTATGGAAGGATTTTATTTCCAAAATTGCTATGGTAAAATCAGAAGCCCTAAAAAATACTGCTCAAGAAGAATAATTTTAAAATTATTTTAAAATAGTAGAAAAATATGAGCAACCATGGGTTTAAATTATAATACAAGTGTAACAGAAAATTCAAGTTGTACAAAATTAAACCTGACACAGAATTGCTATGCACTGAGTCCATTAACATAGATACTGAATCCATTAACAATTTTATTCTCTAAGCGATATCTGAAATATCTTTTGACTTATTTTAAGATTGGTTTCCCCTCCCTTCAAAACAGAAATTAATTTAAATCTGCTTTTATTGTCTTAACGTTTTTATAATAGCAAAATAATTTAAAAGTGATGTAATTTAAACAAAATCAGAGCTTAGACATACTCATTGCATTCCACCATGCTTGCAATGATAAATACACATATACATCCACACATGTGTACATCAAAAGTCAATGGAAATCAAAGAAAGCCCAAATAGAGACACATAACCATGTTCATGGATTGGAACACTCAACATAGTAAATGTAAATGTAAATCTCTCCAAATTGATGTATAGGTTTAATTAATTCCAATCAAAATCTCACTAAGGCTTTTTTGTACACACAAAATTTACTAAAAAGTTTGTATGGGAAGGTGCAAACTGGTTAAAATAGCTAAAACATTCTTGAAAAAGAAAAAATGTGAGGAATCACTCTATCCAGGACTAAGGTGGATTACATAGTTACCATAACCAAGGCCATGTGGTATTCATGGAGGAATATACATAGAGAACAGTGGAATTAAAAAGAGAAAATCAGCAAATAGGCCCAGACAAACCTGCCTAACAAAATTTTGATAAAGATGTAAAAGCAATTAAATGGAGCAAAGATAGCCTTTCAACAAGCAGCACAGCGACACCTGGACAACGATAGTCAATGGAAGAAGTGAAGTGAAGTGAAGTCGCCCAGTCGTGTCTGACTCTTTGCGGCCCTATGGACTGTAGCCTAACAGGATCTTCCATCCATGGGATTCTCCAGGCAAGACTACTGGAGTGGGTTGCCACTTCCTTCTCCAGGGGATCTTCCCGACCCAGGGATCGAACCCGGGTGTCCCACATTGTAGGCAGCCGCTTTACCATGTGAGCCACCAGGGAAGTAAGTCAACCTCAATTTCATACTTAATACAGAAACTAACTCAAAATGGATCATGGGCTTAAAAGTAAAATGAAAAATACACAGTTTTTAGCAAACATATAGAATATCTTCAGAGTGTAGGGACTGCTAAGGAGTTTTTAGACTTGACTAAAAAAAAAAGCACAATCCATAAATAGATGCATTAATATTGGATCTTATCAAATGAAATGGATGAAAAGTGAAACTATAAACTGGGAGAAAATATTCACACATCACATATATGACAAAAGACTAGTCTATTTGAATATATAACGACCTCCTGATATTTAACAGTTTAAAAAATTATTCAAAGATAAAAAGAAAAAAAATATGCTTGTTAGATTTCCAAGTGCACTCTCACTAGAGAGAGAAAGAAAATGGGCAAAAGATATAAGCAGATTTCATCAAAGATATAAAAATGGAGAAGAAACATTCAATACATTAGAGACCCAACTGCAAATTAGTAAGTGCATTTAGGACTCAAATAGAGTTTTATTCTAGATCCACCCCTCATTGACTGTATGACTTTGAATTATGGTCATGTTTGTGTTTCAATTTCTTCATCTTTTAAATGGGAATAATAATATTACTAACTGGATGGCTGTCATAATTAAATGTTAAAATCTTTGAAAATTGCTTGCTACAGCATCTAATACATAATAAGCAAATATGCGTGACTGCAGACTTCACAAATTTTATGTTATTCTATAACCTACTAAGGATTTCATTTACCTATATGAAATAGTTGATGTCTGACAGTTTTCAACCCACAAAAAAAGATAATTTCATATGGTTCAACTCACACAAACTATAGAACTGAGACTTTCTGGGTGGTCCAGTGGTTGAGAATCTGCCTGCTGATGCAGCAGACATGGGTTTGATCCCTGGTCCGGGAAGATTCTACATGCTACAACAACTAAGGGCACGCGCCACAACTACTGAGCCTGCTCTCTAACGCCCACGAGCCACAACTACAGCAACAAGAGAAGCCGCAACCAAGAGAAGCCCATGCACTGCAGCGAAGAGAAGCCCCCACTCACTGCAGCTGGAGAAAGTCTGCAGCAATGAAGACCTCGCACAGAAAAATAAATAAATCAATAATTTAAAAAAAACTGTAAAACTGATATTTTGGTATTCTCATGAATAAATAACTATAGAATCTATAGCTATTTATAATACCCCACATATAGAATATTAAACCTCATTCTATGGATGACCCAACCAGTACATGCTAAAGGAAATCAGTCCTGAATATTCATTGGAAGGATGGATGCTGAAACTCCAATACTTTGGCCACCTGATGCAAAGAACTGACTCATTGGAAAAGACCCTGATGCTGGGAAAGATTGAAGGCGGGAGGGGAAGGGGACGACAGAGGATGAGATAATTGGATGGCATCACTAACTCAATGGACATGAGTTCAGGTAAACTCCACAAACTGGTGATGGACAGGGAGGCCTGGCGTGCTGCAGTCCATGGGGGTCACAAAGAGTCGGACATGACTGAGTGACTGAACTGAACTGACAGATGAAGTAACTGGGGCTCATATTGGTCTCAACTAAGGTTCAAATGTGTACTATTTTCTCCTCTTAGTATTGCCCTTTTATTCATCCATCTAGCAACTGAGAGTAACACTGGCTGGAAATGATTTTAAAGCACCTCAAACAACAGCATAAATAATTTCTGGTTAACAAGATCATTGCTACTCTGGACATACATAGAGTAATAATGTCAGTTTTACATGTATAATAAAGGCCCTGATAAATTATGATAAGTATCTCCAAGGCAAAAAAGGAGTGTACTGTCTGTCTATTGGCAAAATTCCTTTACTCCTTATAGAGTGAGTGATTTATTTTCAGAACTCTACCTTTGAAGAAATCCTGTGTTAAAAAAATCATTTAATATTTTGAAATTATAGATGAGTTCTTTCATTTGAAGTCACATATGGCATGTTACATTTCTCTTTTGGCAGTTCTCATCATGGCCAACATCCACTCAGAAAGAGTTGGCACCGCTTTGAACAAACTCTTTCTGACTGGAACAGAGACAAGCTTGGTGTGGAATTAACACTTTCTGACTGGTGTCAATAGTACTACCATTCTGGATCTTGACGCTGTGTTTATTCACCAGTTTTACTAGCTGGCAACTTACCAAGCATTAAGTGTAAAAAATGACAGATCCAAAACAATCAGTATTAAGATAACGCATTGCCAGGAAAACTCCTGAAAACTTTCTTTCTTGCTAAGAAATTTAAATCAATACTGAAGTGGATGTATTAGTTCACCTTATGGTGAAAGTGAAAGTCGCTCAGTAGTCCGACTCTTTGCAACCCCAGGGACTACACAGCCCATGGAATTCTCCAGGCCAGAATACTAGAGAGGGTAGCCTTTCCCTTCTCCCGGGGATCTTCCCAACCCAGGGACAGAACCCAGGTCTCCGGCATTACAGGAGGATTCTTTACCAGCTGAGCCACAAGGGAAGCCCAAGAATACTGGAGTGGGCAGCCTCTCCCTTCTCCAGCAGGTCTTCCCAGCTCAGGAATCGAACCGGGGTCATCTTATGGTATATGTCATCCTTACACAGGTCTTAGTTCATGGGTCTAAGTTTTGACTTCTCTGTCAATATTAACTGTAAAATATCGTTTTCCTCTTTTGAGTGCTCAAAATGTTGGAAGCAATTCCTCTATTATCATGTGTTACCCTTTGAAAAAAATGTAAAATAAAGAACATAGAGATTCTCTACTTCTGACACCTTAATTAAAATACTAAATGTAAACAAAATAATTTAATGATAATCTTACTATGGTTGTTTGAAGCACCTTTAAGCCTTTACAAGTCCTAGGGATAAAAATTCAGTTCAATTTTGTAAGAAATACAGATTTTATTGGCATACACTTGTTGTTTCTGGTAGGTTTGTTGCTTCTGCATCTGAGATATTATTCAAAATTAAAATTATGAAACGTTCTTATGCTTGAATCTGGCTGAAAAAGTCACCAGCAAAAGTAACTAATAACACTGAAAAAACCAAGAATTTTCAAAAGTCATTAAAAAGATAAATGAAAAAAATGGGTTAAAGTAATAATTGTAGACTTTATGATATCATTAGACTATAAAACTCAGCATAAGAAAATATTTTGGTCATGACTTTCACACACAACATTGCACTCTTACCTTCAGAATCAATGAAGAAGCAATTATTCTGGAGTGCTAATTGCTTCATGAAAAACTGTCATGGTAAAATTTTTTGTTTTCATTTTTATCAATATGTTGTTATATTCCAGGGAAAAAAGCCATCTATGTTATCTCTATGTAATAAAATTTATATCCTGTAGAAAATATTTTCTACCAAAAGTTCTATAAAATCTATTAAGAGAATATATTTTATAGCAGTTTACACAGGATACTACAATAAAGATACACCATATATTAAGGTTAAATTTAAAGAGAAAAAAGGAGATAAAGAAGAAAGCTACTGATAGTTCATATTAATAATCTTAAAATAGTTTACCACCATTAACTAGTAACAAGATAAATACACATCTCCATGCTAACCTTACTAAATAATGGTATAATAGTGAAATTTCTGGAAAGACTATTTAGAATACCTACAGACAGTAGTCCTGAAGACACACAGCTCAAATTTAATCTCCAAACTTATCAACATATGTAGCCATTTAGGTGTTTAATAATTACATCTTGCTAAATTTAGATAATTTTTGAAAGGCCTGGAAGTTAAACTTTTAATATACATGATTAAATACTGCCTGATACTCCAAATTGTTATATAATAATGACTCTATCTTTTATACTCTTATTTTTTGACTAGTAGTTCTAAAATGTGAGACATATATAAACCAGTTCTCAACTGAGCTGTCTTTTGGCAATCTATAAGAAGGAAGAGGCTTTTTAGTTCCTCTTCATTTTCTGCCATAAGGGTGGTGTCATTTGCATATCTGAGGTTATTGATATTTCTCCCGGCAATCTTGATTCCAGCTTGTGCTTCTTCCAGGCCAGCGTTTCTCATGATGTACTCTGCACATAAGTTAAATAAGCAGGGTGACAATATACAGCCTTGACGTACTCCTTTTCCTATTTGGAACCACTCTGTTGTTCCATGTCCAGTTCTAACTGTTGCTTCCTGACCTGCATACAGATTTCTCAAGAGGCAGGTCAGGTGGTTTGGCATTCCCATCTCTTTCAGAATTTTCCACAGTTTATTGTGATCCACACAAAGGCTTTGTGAAAGAGGAGAGTGAAAAAGTTGGGTTAAAGCTCAACATTCAGAAAACTAAGATCATGGCAACTGGTCCCATCACCTCATGGGAAATAGATGGGCAAACAGTGGAAACAGTGTCAGACTTTATTTTGGGGGGCTCCAAAATCACTGCAGATGGTGATTGCAGCCATGAAATTAAAAGACACTTACTCCTTGGAAGGAAAGTGATGACCAACCTAGACAGCATATTAAAAAGCAGAGACATTACTTTGCCAACAAAGGTCCATCTAGTCAAGGCTATGATTTTTCCAGTGGTCATGTATGGATGTGAGAGTTGGACTGTGAAGAATGCTGAGCGCCGAAGAACTGATGCTTTAGAACTGTGGTGTTGGAGAAGACTCTTGAGAGTTCCTTGGATTGCAAGGAGATCCAACCAGTTCATCCTAAAGGAGATCAGTCCTGGGTGTTCATTGGAAGGACTGATGTTGAGGCTGAAACTCCAAAACTTTGGCCACCTCATGTGAAGAGTTGACTCATTGGAAAAAGACCCTGATGCTGGGAGGGATGGGGTCAGGAAAAGAAGGGGACAACAGAGGTTGAGATGGCTAGATGGCATCACCAACTCAATGGACATGAGTTTGAGTAAACTCTGGGAGCTGGTGATGGACAGGGAGGCCTGGCGTGCTGCGATTCATGGGGTCGCAAAGAGTCGGACATGACTGAGCAACTGAACTGAACTGAACTGAAGAATGAAAAATTAAATATGTGAATTTGTGGCATACATTGTTATATATATATATATATATCAGTTGAATACCTCTTTAAAATTCAACATTTGATATGCACATAGAAAGTATGAATATGTGTTTGTGGTTTTAGTTTTCGTTCTGGCCCTCTTTTTAATGATACCAGACTAAATGCTGAAAACTAATAGCAGGGTTTTCTAAAACTACTTTCAAGCATTCAGGAGAAAATCCTTTGGTTCCTGATATTATTAGAAATGTAATAAATTTTAAAATAAACATGGATTTATAATAAAAATATTATCAATTTTTCTGATTGAAAAATTCCAGAAAGCTAATATAAAATAAAACGCTTTCAAAATACTTATAACCAAATTATTTCTGTCTAGGAAAAGTATGAAAGGCTAAACCCCTACATTTTCACTGAAATTAACAGCCTCCTGACAGAATGTCTTTAAACAACAGCTTGCTTTATTACTACAAAGTTCTCCCTCCAGTTTCATCTTAATAATAATAATATCTCTGGAACAAAAATAATTGGCCCAGAATTAATAGCCAAGTAGAATTGTGGCAAAGATTAATACCTAAAAAAATAAAATAAAATACATCCATATTACTGGAGATAAAACCATTAAAAGGTCTAAAACTTTTAGTAAATGTGGGTTATTTTGCTTTCCTTTTCTTCTTTTTCCAAGTATTTTAAAAGGAGTTCTAAATTTACATGTAACACTGACAACTATAATGCGGCACTTTCAATAGAGTTCATCACTCTGCTTTCCATCCCCCCTCTTTACCTGCTGATGCATCACCTAACTTCCAAACAATTAAACTTTCAGCCCAAAGGTGACTGAAATGAACCCTTGTTTTCAGAATAAAACTTAAAAAGGACCCCAATTATCAGATTAAATATCAAAAATTTCTCTAAGTAGAGCAGGCAGCCAGCCAAAGGCATATCATACAAGAGTTCAAGGCAGTCGGAAAAGGTCAGACCCCAGCTCAACTCTGGAAAAAGCTTAATTGCTGTCTCCCTAGCCAAGTGTGCTGCCAGATAAAAAGGCCCAAGAAAACTTCTGCCAGATGGGCCAGCTGAATGCCCAGATGCCACCTTTGATATAACACATTTTAGAGCTTTGCAGTTGGATGCTTCATCTGGCAGCATTAATCTATGACAGTTCAGAGCTAGAAATTCTGGACAACGGAGAAGAGGGCTAGAGCTTAAGTGGATTTGAAAAATGGGAAACAGAAAAAAAGAACAGATAAGAAACTAAAATTGTGTCTCTAAAACATGTATAATTTTGACTATGCCACTCAAAGACAAAGGAAGACCATCATATTTTTTTCCCCCAGCTATGAAAAAGTAACTGAGCTGTCCCTACCACCAACAATAAATAAAACAGGCAAACAGTTATGAAAGAATTACTTTCAGACTTTGGAAAATTTCAGACATGACTTTCAGAGAAAGCCCCAGATAGTTCATGGGGATCTTGCTGAACTGAAAAGCAAGGTTGTGTTTGGGGCAACAAAGTGACTACAATTTGTGAAACGGTCCAAAGGCAAAGGAACTGTCCAGAGAAGAAGGAGCTCAAGAAATTTACACAGAGCTCCTCCAAGCCTTTCTCCCTCCCCCAGATTTACTGAAGTATAATTGACAAATAAGAATTGTGTGTACTTATGTCATACAGCTTGATATTTTGACATACGTGTACCTTCTGAAATGATTACCACAATAAGCTAATTTACGTATCTATCACCTCACAAAGTTAATGTTTTCTTCTTTGTTTTTGTTTTTCCTGCTAAGAACACTAATGATTTACTCTTTTAGCGAATTTCAAGTATACAATACAGTATTATTAATGACAGTTACCATGCTATACATTAAATCTCTAGAACTTATTCATCTTATAACTGACAGTTTCATCAACATCATCAATATTGATGGGGAGATTTCATCAGGATCTCCCCATTCTACAATTCCCCCAGTTCCTGAATCCCCCATTCTATTCTCTGCTTCTGTAAGTGTGATCACAGATAACCATAACAAATATAACACTAATAGAATAAGTTGGAAATGACTTGAGAATTACCAAAATGTAACACAGAAATATAAAGTGAGCAGATGCTGTGGGAGAAAATGGTGTCAATAGATCTGCTCAATGCAGGTTGCCACAAATCTTCAATTTGTAAAAATGCTATACCTATGCTCAATAAGTGAGGTGTACTTGTATTATATATCTTGGTTTTGGTGGCAAATAAATGACAGAATATATGTTTTTTAAACTCATCAAACTACACTCCTAAAATGGTAAATATTATTGTGTATAAATGTACTTCAATAGATAATATGTTTTTAAAACATTTAAGAATAAAAAAAAAAAACTGTTGGAAAATGGATGAAGACATTTGTCACATGTTGTTAACAAAGGCTTAGGACACAAAATATGTTATGAACTTCTAAAATTCTTAAGAAGAGACAAATCAATATAAAAATGCACATAAGATTAAACAGGAATAATGAGATTTGAACCATCAATAAACCAACAAAAATGTTCACCCTCATTAAAAATTATCAAATCTCATTAAAATAATAGAAATACATATCTACACAACCAGCACATACTAAAATTAAAAAAATCTAATTTGCATGGAGTAAGTGAGATAAGAAACAAGAGAACCCTTGTACATTACTGATCGGCATATACCTTTTTTTATACACTAAAAAGTCAACATCATCTTTTAAAGCAGTATATACCCACAACTTAGAATTCAGCAACTCTATCTTCTAAGTATATACACAAGAGAAACTCTTGCAAATGTTCATCAAGAGAAATAAAGAATATTCATGTCATTGTTTATAAAAGGAAAAACTGGAAACAAACCAAATCTCTATCAACAGGGATATGGTAAACAATGCTTGGTTAAATCATATAAAGAAATTCTGTATGCAGTGGAAAAAATGAACTACATATTCATGCATCAGCAAAGGTATCTTTCAGGATAATGAGAAGAAGAAAAAGCCAAGAATAAGTAGGGCAAATTACAAGTATGTATATTAAGAACATTTATGCTGCTGCTGCTAAGTCGCTTCAGTCGTGTCCGACTCTGTGCGATGGCAGCCCACTAGGCTCCCCCGTCCCTGGGATTCTCCAGGCAAGAACAGTGGAGTGGGTTGCCATTTCCTTCTCCAGTGCATGAAAGTGAAAAGTGAAAGTGATGCCGCTCAGTCATGTCCGACTCTTAGCGACCCCATGAACTGCAGCCTACCAGGCTCCTCCATCCGTGGGATTTTCCAGGCAAGAGTACTGGAGTGGGGTGCCATTGCCTTCTCCAAGAACATTCATGACTAAGTAATAAAATATTTAGGGTTATATGTCATAATCTCAAAATGGTAGTTATAACAGATACTAAAGAAAAGGGATCAGGAAGAAGAACATCAGGGGCCTCAAAAATGGTATTTTTCCCTTAAGCTGATTTGTGGTCCATGTAAACTTACTACATTATTTTTATAGTGCATATACAAAATAACCATTCTCTTGTATATATATATATATATATAACCCATTTTATATTTCTTTATAATTTCTAAATAATCACCTTAAGGTAAACCAAATATCTCGGTGACTACCTAATAGTCATAATTTTGAACAAGATATTTTGGTGGAACAGCCAGGCTCCATTTTTCCTTACCTAATCCAGATATAAATAAAAGAAAAGTGAAAGTTGCTCAGTTGTGTCTAACTCTTTGCGACCCCATGGACTGTAGCCGGACAGACTCCTCTGTCCATGGAATTTTCCAGGCAAGAATACTGGAGTGGGTTGCCATTCCTTTCTGCAGGGGATCTTCCCTACCCAGGGATAAAATCTGGATCTCCTGAACTGCAGGCAATTCTGAACCATCCAAACCACCAGGGAAGCCCATAAATAAAGAAAACATCATCATTTTTGTAATGATGGGACCCTTTTGTAAAAAGGGCTTTTTGTAGGCCCCTTGTGACAACATTGGTCCCATTCTCCAGAGGTAATGCCTTTCAAACTTTTCTGCACCATCATTTGTCTATTTGTTACCACCCTACTCCCTGGCCAGGAGCTAACCAAAACCCAAATGAGGTTCTGGGCTTGGCTGGCCCTGAGCCCTAGGGAATATTACATGTACATTAAGAAGATAGCAATCTTTCTTGCAACTGCTTTATGATACAGTTAGATCAACAGAACTGTATGGGGAAATGACTGACAGAAATTAAAGATTTTTTTTAAGCCCTAGATAAAAGAATTTAGAATATAAGGTATCTGATCAACTGTAAGAGTTAACGGTAAGAATCTATGAAGGTGATACTAGACTTTCAAAGGACCTGAACGCATCCTTTAAAGATGGAACATGAAGGAGGGAGCAGGTGAACAGGCAGGATAGCATGAAGTTTAAAAGGCTGGGCTTTTTATCAGATAAGCTGGAGATAAATTCATATTCCCCATTAACTGTTGCTTCAAACTCACTTTAAGTAAAGTTCTTCAGTGAAGTACTTTTGATCTCATAGTAACTCGTTTGTATCCTTCTATATTTTACCTGGTAAACTTGGTGGTGGTTATCTTTCTTCATTACTAAGTGAGTGCATCAAGCCCTCACTTCATAATACTTCTATAATTTTAGTATGTTTGCAACAAGTCAGTAATCATACATTGTGTGATCTTAACTACGCTCTTTAATAAAATTGAGAAAACTATAACTGCATTGCAAGAAAGCTATGAAGATCAGTGATGATTTAAGGTAAATACCTGGCACAATGATTGGCTGACATATGGTTATTAATGAAAAAGCTTTATTATTATGACCATACTTCATCTCCAAAGTTTTATGACTTAATTAGAAGCTTAGCTTACTTATATGGAAGGCAAGTATTAGTAAATTTCCAATATTGTCCTGTTGAAGATCTATATTTTTATTTAATAATGTGTAAACAAGATCAATAATCATGACAGAATATTTTACGACACCTAAAGAAACATTTAACCTACTGTTTAATGGACTAAACTAATGAATGTACAGCCCTAAAGTAACAACAATTTGGAAACCAAAAAATAGTCACATAATCCTCACTGCAATGAGTGTAAAATCTAGTTGCAAGCCCACAAACCACACCAAAATGTGTGACATAGAATATACTCTATTTTTGGTTTTAAATGCCTTCATAGATCCACCACGCAAATATTAATACCATTTGCTATCTCTCTACTTCAAGGTTATATAAAACAATTGCTTTAGTATGATAATGGCAATAATAAATATGTAAATAAAATCACATATTACATCACTATGTTATGTATTCTCAGTTGCTCAGTCATGTCCAACTCTTTGTGACCCCATGGACTGTACCCCGCCAGGGTAAAAATCCATGGGATTTTCCAGGCAAGATTACTGCAGTGGGCTGCCGTTTGCTACTCCATCCATCACTATCATCACATAATAATTTTATCCAATTAAATTTTCAACTATAAAATTTCCTTTCTGATTAGATAATTTCTATAAAGATATGCTACTCAAATGTTTAACAAAATACTCCTCAAGTTTCTTTAATTTTATGTTTCTGTGAGTCAACAACTAGAAATCATTCAAGCAAAAAAAAGCATACAATAATAATCTGAATATTTTTTATAAATAAGACATATAACTATGATATTACTAACTGCTTATTCACAACTTAGAGATACTTCTTAGTCATGAAGCTGAGAGATTTAAATGATAATACCAAATAACCTACAATATATAGTATGAATGGTATTTGATGACTATTAAAAGACGCTTAACTCCTTGGAAGGAAAGTTATGACCAACCTAGATAGCATATTAAAAAGCAGAGACATTACTTTGCCAACAAAGGTCCATCTGGTCAAGGCTATGGTTTTTCCAGTAGTCATGTATGGATGTGAGAGTTGGGCTATGAAGAAAGCTGAGTGCCAAAAAATTGATGCTTTTGAACTGTGGTGTTGGAGAAGACTCTTCAGAGTCCCTTGGCCTGCAAGGAGATCCAACCAGTCCATCCTGAAGGAGATCAGTCCTGGGTGTTCATTGCAAGGACTTATGTTGAAGCTGAAACTCCAATACTTTGGCCACCACATGCAAAGAGTTGACTCATTGGAAAAGACCCTGATGCTGGGAGGGATTGGGGGCAGGAGGAGAAGGGGACAACAGAGGTTCAGATGGCTGGATGGCATCACTGACTTGATGGACATAAGTTTGAGTAAACTCTGGGAGTTGGTGATGGACAGGGAGGCTTGGCATGCTGTGGTTCATAGGGTTGCAAAGAGTCGGACGCAATGGAGCAACTGAACTGAACTGAACTGAGCTGAAAGACAGGGGACTAATCTCATGATCTAAATTAGATTCTCCTGGTCTTTTTTCTGGCTCTCAGTTTTGTAACTTGTATTTACATATTTATCTCTATGCTTATTTAATAACTGAAGTGTCACAGATATGCAGAAATAATTCATTCATGAGTCTATCTGTTGAATGTCCCTACATTATGTTAAAGCATGTGGAAATCCTAAGGGAGTAAAGCAGGCACTTCAGGGAAAAGGACAATATGCATGTGACATGGACAATATTTGCACTAAGCCTCATTCCCCCAGAATACCCAGGATATATTTGCTCCTTGGGGAAACCAGCCCTGAATAATTCTTTCTAAACATGTCTGTCAACATCAAGTACAGTTCTATTTTTTTAAATAAGCACAAGTAATACTGACCATCTAAAAGATGCAATACAATAATGTTCAAGCAGTTCAGTCACTCAGTCATGTCTGACTCTTTGTGACCCCCATGAAATACAGCATGCCAGGCTTCCCTGTCCATCACCAACTCCCAGAGCTTAATCAAACTCAAGTCCATCAAGTCAGTGATGCTATTCAACCATTTCATCCTTTGTTGTCCCCTTCTCTTCCCACCTTCAATCTTTTCCAGCATCACAGCCTTTTCTAATGAATCAGTTCTTCACATCAGGTGGCCAAAGTATTGGAGTTTCAGCTTCAGCATCACTCCTTCCAGTGAATGTTCAGGACTGATTTACTTGAGAATTGACCGATTGGATCTCTAAGACCGATTGCAGTCTAAGGGACTCTCAAGAGTCTTCTCCAACACCACAGTTCAAAAGCATCAGTTCTTTGGTGCTCAGCTTTCTTTATTGTCCAACTCTCACATCCATATGTGACTACTGGAAAAGCTGTAGCTTTGACTAGATGAACCTTTGTTGGCAAAGTAATGTCTCTACTTTTTAATATGCTGCCAAGGTTGGTCATAGCTTTTCTTCCAAGGGGCAAGCAACTTATAATTTCATGGGTACAGTCACCATCAGCAGTGATTTTGGAGCCCAAGAAAATAAAGTCTGTCACTGTTTCCACTGTTTCCCCATTTATTTGCCATGAAGTGATCGGACCAGATGCCATGATCTTAGCTTTCTGGATGTTGAGCTTTAAGCCAACTTTTTCACTCTCCTCTTTCACTTTCATCAAGAGGCTCTTTAGTTCTTCTTCACTTTCTGCCATAAGGGTGGTGTCATCTGTATATCTGAGGTTTTTGATATTTCTCTGGGCAATCTTGATTCCAGCTTGTACTTCATCTAGTCCAGTGCTTCTCATGATGTACTCTGCATATAAGTTAAATAAGCAGGGTGACAATATACAGCCTTGACATACTCCCTTCCTTATCTGGAACCAGTTTATTGTTCCATGTTCAATTTTAACTGTTGCTTCTTGACCTGCATACAGATTTTTTAGGAGATAGGTCAGGTATTTTCATATTCCCATCTCTTGAAGGATATCCACAAACTGTTGTGATCCACACAGCCTGATGCTTTGACGTAGTGAATAAAGCAGAAATAGATGTTTTTCTGGAACCCTCTTGCTTTTTCAATGATTCAACAGATGTTGGAAATTTGATCTCTACTTCCTCTGCCTTTTTAAATTCAACTTAAGTATCTGGAAGTTCACGGTTCATGTACTGTTGAAACCTGGCTTGGAGGATTTTGAGCATCACTTTGAAAGTGTGTGGGAGGAGTACAATTGTGCGGTAGTTTGAGCATTCTTTGCAATTGCCTTTCCTTCAGACTGGAATGAAAATTGACCTTTTCCTGTCCTATGGCCACTGCTGAGTTTTCCACATTTGCTGGCATATTGAGTGCAGCACTTTCACAGCATCATCTTTTAGGATTTGAAATAGCTCAACTGGATTCCATCACCTCCACTAGCTTTATTCACAGTGATGCTCCCTAAGGCCAACTTGACTTCACATTCCAGCATGTCTGGCTCTAGGTGAGTGATCATACCATCATGGTTACCTGGGTCATGAGGATCTTTTTTGTATAGTTCACCTGTGTATTCTTACCACCTCTTCTTAGTATCTTCTGCTTCTGTTATGCCCATACCATTTCTGTTCATTTATTGTGCCCATCTTTGCATGAAATGTTCCCTTGGCATATCTGAGTGAACTAAAATGGACTGGAATGGGTGAATTTAACTCAGATGACCTTTATATCTACTACTGTGGCAAGAATCCTTTAGCAGAAATGGAGTAGCCCTGATAGTCAAAAAAAAGAGTACAAAATGCAATACTTGAGTGCAATCTCAAAAACAGCAGAATGATCTGTTTGTTTCCAAAGCAAACTATTCAGTATCACAGTAATCCCAGTCTGTGCCCCAACCAGTAATGCTGAAGAAGCTGAAGTTGAACGCTTCTATGAAGATACAGAAGACCTTCTAGAACGAACACCCGAAAAAGATGTCCTTTTCATTCTAAAGGACTGGAATGCGAAAGTTGGAAGTCAAGAAATACCTGGAGTAACAGGCAAATTTGACCTTGGAGTACAGAATGACACAGGGCAAAGGCTAACAGAGTTTTTCCAAGAGAATGCAGTGGTCACAGCAAACAGCCATTTCCAAGAACACAAGAGAAGACTCTAAACATGGACATCACCAGATGGTCAGTACCAAAATCAGATTGATTATATTCTTTGCAGTCAAAGATGGAGAAGCTCTATATAGTCAACAAAAACAAGACTGGGAGCAGACTGTGGCTCAGATCATGAACTCCTTATTGCCAAATTCACACTTAAATTGAAGAAAGTAGGGAAAACCACTAGGCCATTCAGGTATGACCTAAATCAAATCCCTTACCATTATACAGTGGAAGTGACAAATAGATTCAAAGGATTATATCTGATAGAGAGAGTGCCTGAAGAACTATGGGCGGAGGTTCATGACACTGTATACGAGGCAGCAATCAAGACCTTCCCCAAGAAGAAGAAATGCAAAAAGGAAAAATGGTTGTCTGAGGAGGCCTTACAAATAGCTGAGGAAAGAAGAGAAGCTAAAGGCAAAGGAGAAAAGGAAAGATGTACTCATCTGAATGCAGAGTTCCAAAGAATAGCAAGGAGAGATAAGAAAGCCTTCATCAGTGATCAATGCAAAGAAATAGAGGAAAACAATAGAATGGGAATGACTAGAGATCTTTTTTTTTCTTTTTTCATGTATTTTATTAGTTGGAGGCTAATTACTTTACAATATTGTAGTGGTTTTTGTCATACATTGACATGAATCAGCCATGGATTTACATATATTCCCCATCCCAATCCCCCCTCCCACTGCCCTCCCCATCCCATCCCTCTGGGTCTTCCCAGTGCACCAGCCCTGAGCACTTTTCTCATGCATCCAACCTGGGCTGGTGATCTGTTTCACCCTTGATAGTATACTTGTTTGAATGCTGTTCTCTCCAATCATCCCACCCTCGCCTTCTACCACAGAGTCCAAAAGTCTGTTCTGTACATCTGTGTCTCTTTTTCTGTTTTGCATATTGGGTTGTACATATACACAATGGAATATTACTCAGCCATTAAAAAGAATTCATTTGAATCAGTTCTAATGAGATGGATGAAACTGGACCCCATTATACAGAGTGAAGCAAGCCAGAAAGATAAAGACCAATACAGTATACTAAAGCATATATATGGGATTTAAAAAGATGGTAATGGTAACCTAATATACAAAACAGAAATAGAGGTCTCTTCAAGAAAGTGAGAGATACCAATGGAACATTTCATGCAAAGATGGGCACAATAAAGACAATAGTGCTATTTTCTCTAAATATAAAAAAGGTGGAGATACAAAGTTGAAAAAGTCTTAAAACGTTACACAATTTCCTAGGGCTTGATTTACGTCATGTACTGATGCAAAAAAATCTTCCACGGCAACAACCACAATAAACACACACTTTTTTGAGTAGGAGGATGAACATGATGGAGAAACCAACTGATAGGGAAGCAGAAAGTGGTGGGCCTCCCTGACATCTCAAATGGTTAAGATCTGCCTGCAATGCAGAAGACCTGGGTTGGGAAGATTCCCCTGGAGACGGGAATGGCCACCCACTCCAGTATTCTTGCTTGGAGAATTCCATGGACAGAGGAGCTTGACGGACTACAGTCTATGGGGTCTCTAAGAGTGGGACACGCCTGAGAGACTAACACTTTCTTCAGCAAGTGGTATACAACATGACTCTTACTATAATTCAGATACAATACAGTACTATACTTGTTTAGTATAATATATACTCTATTGCAAACTTGTGTGTCTGTATCTGGAATGTGCAGTATTCTACTGAATTTGTTAGACTAACCCATTTCATGGGGAAAATATTTGTTTATAAATAATACATTAGCTTATATTATCCGAAGCTTTATCCACAAATGAAAACAAGTAAAGCACCAACTGTTTTGTGGGTCCCCACTTTGTGGGACATAGATTAGTGTTTCAAAATAGGTTAGATTCTGAAAATTTGTTTCTAAATTTCTGTGTTCATAAGTTCAAAGTAGCACTTCGTATACAATGGTAGTGGTTTAATTGCTAAGTTGTGTCCGACCCCATGAACTGTAGCCCGCCAGCCTCTGTCTATGGGATTCTCCAGGCAAGAACACTGGAGAGGGTTGCCATTTTCCTCTCCAAGGGATCTTCCCAACCCAGGAACTCAACCTGGGTCTCCTGCATTGGAGGCAGATTCTTTACTGACAGCTACGAAGGTTATTGCTGCTTTTCAACTCTGTAAAGAGTATATTTTAACTTTCTTCTTTTTGTCACAAGCTTAAAACAAAATATTATCCTGAATATATTATAGGCTGTTGATTCAGATGAATAAGACTAAAACAACTTTGCACAATTCATAAATCCATATGAAGGTGGCCACCAAGCTGAAGTATGCTTCCTTTACCCACACCTTTCTACTAGACAATAAATACATTATTGACTGAAAGTTTGTAGCTGAGAAGATTTTATTATACACAGAATCTGGAAAATTTATCATGTTTAGTTTAGTACATGTATAACCTGGTAAATAGGTTAGAATTTTGAACCAAAATTTTACAGATATTACATTCAAGAACTGGATATTATAATTAAAAATAATATAGGAATTGAAAGAAACAGGAGTTAATTGTGATTTCGGTTAATTTGGCAAACGTCTCCAAAAAAGGAAGGACAGGACTTCAAAGAGGAAAGAGAATAAAGAACTGTAATTACACGGCTTGAGGAAGAGCATAAATAAAAATATAGAGAAAAGCATTGTTATCACACGTGAGGAGACTATGAGACAAGGGACGTAGCTGGAACTGTGGGCTCCTGCTGAGCGCTAGTGAAATTTAGAGTGGGGAAATGAGGCAAGTCTGCTCCTGAAGCTGCGTGGTGAAAGGGACTTAGATATGATAGAAACATAGGAAAATAATATAAGAAAACAAGGCATTTAGAAACGTTAGTGTGACACTGATAAGCAACCATTATCTGCAGAGGCAAGGTCCATAGACCCCAAACACACAAAACGCACCCTCTTTTAATACTACTAAGGCGGATCACACATTTAAACAGGAAGTATGGTAGAAACCAAATACAGATGAATTCCTCTTCGTTTACATCGTGTAGCACTTCTACATAGGAGAATATATGCAATTCTGACTATTTCCTGCAAAACTAATTTTTACTAAAATTGGTATCCATATATGGTATTATATCAGAATATCACATAAGAGATTCTGGAGAGCAGAAGTCTCAGAAAGGAATGTTAACAAACAAGATGAAGCTCACAGATTTTAGTCTACCTCAAAACAAAGGTGTTTAAAAGAGGTATATGTAAAGTGTCATCATGTGATATCAGTTTACATTATTATTTGAAAATCAGCCTGTAAACAAATATTAAGAAAGATGTCATAAAGGGCAATAAAGTTACATCAGCTGACTTCAGATCATGGTTCTAACAAATTACAAATTGCATAACCTTAGTCAAGTTAACCCTTCTATTCATCACTTCCTTTTTTTTTTTTTTTAATGTGAAAAACTGAGGCCATAAAACGGGATAAGACAGAACTTGATATTTATTATCAGCTCTCCTCCTCACCATGGAGCAAATATTTAATTTGGCCCTTCTTACTGGTAATTTGCTGGAAATAAAATATGTTTTAAGAGTATAAAAGAACAAATGGCAGCTCATGGCTTATACTTTCCATTCTAATGATTCTTTTTAATTAACAATTTATAGAAATCAAACATCTTATAGTTCTCCTATATTAAAAAGAAACCACGTATGTTATTTTTATCATTACATGATTTCAGAATATATCTGTAAGAAATATATTACAGCCATGACCCTCTGTTGCAGCTAATCTTCTGTGAAAGTTACTATTAAAATGATGATTAAAACAAATTAGTTTTCAAGAGAAACTACCACAAGTACTGTCTTTGTATTGGTTAAAAGGATGCAGACTATTTTTTCCAAAAAGTACCTTAAAATGTTGATGAAAAGCTTTTGCCTTTCATGCACACTTATATCCAAAGGATTAAGAAATCTGAGCAAGGCACTGTTTTTGGAACTGAATACATTTTGTTTAATTACCAGTGGAATTTTCATTTCAATAATCAGTTGAATAACAAATATACAACATAAGCATAAATAGATCTGCCAAAATGTAATTGCTCACTGTGCAATGTTTTTAGATAGACTTGAAAAAAAGAAGGCAAATCAGCTAAAACTCCATACCAAAGTATCAACAGAAACTTTTTTTTTCAAATTTTATAGGAGGAATAAGTCTTCTTCCCTAAGTTTTAGGAAGAGATCCTAAAACAGATTTTAGGATCTTGTTGAAAGATTGAAGGAGTAAAACAATACTGCAACTGTAGAACAGGGAAATAAGTAAGAAAATAGTAAATTTTCATTAATTTTCCTGTTGCAGGTATATTTTCCTCACACTTCAGCTTATCTTTAAAAAATCCTATATATTAGACAAGGCAGGAAAAGATTTTCCCATTTTAAATTGCAAAACTATGTATTTACTGAAAAGCAAATCTAGCTGGTAGGAACTGCTTACAGAGAAGTATTCCTTGTGTCAGATAATTCATTTATGAATTATCTGAAACATTATATAGAAACTAAATGTGATAAAAGTACTTCATACAGACTACTAACGTTTAAAGGTTTTATAAAACACACTTATAGCATGGATTATTTTACCTCTCAACATGATCTAATGATTTAATATATCCAGCTTCTTTGAAGAGAAAGAAAGGAAGAAGGAAAGGAAGGAGGTGAACCTCTGTTTTCTGGCCTAATACAAATATGAACTAAGTTGGAAGTTCCTGAATCCAGATGTGGAAGGGAAAATGAAAACCTTTTCTAACACTCTACCCAACTGTAATAACAAGGTTAACAGCTTACACAGCACTTTTACTACATGATCACACTTAATACTCCCAACAACCTAAGAGGATAAATATTATTTTCCCTTCAGAGGAAAGGGCTCTGTCCAAGGCCATGCATTTTATAGGTGGAAGAGCAAGGGCACAAATTGAGGAATTTTCAGATTATTTTCCCTCTCATCATTACAGCGACTCTGTCATCACAGATCCTTGTGTTTTTTTTTTTTTTAACTGAAAGGGTAAAGGGGTTCTTCCTATCATAGATAAAGCTAAATCACTATCGCGATACCAAGTCCCAAATTGTGTGTACATATTTTGTGTGTGTGTGTGTGTGTGTGTGTTGGTGTACTATTATGTCAGATATCACAAAACCTTGTATTCATACTCTCTAGAAGCCAGGCATATGTACTGTGGACAGCTTGAAAAGCTAAAGGAAAATCTGAACAGAAATAAAAATGAACTCAAGAGATTTATTTCTCCATCAAAAATTAAGTGATGATAGTCTAATACTCATATATGTTTGCATTTGATTGTTTACATGCCTTAAAAATACAACCCCAGAGGTACCATCGACTGGGGATTCAAAACAGAATACTTACAATTTACGGGGCACTTTTCATATGGCTGACATTTTGCTCGATACTACACACTGTTCTATCATTTAGTCCTATCAACCATCAGCCCTGGTAGGAATAATGACCTCTGTTTTCAATATAAGAAAAGCTCAGCATTTCTTGCACTACGTCACACAGCTAGATAATGCAGAACCAGTACTGAGACTGAAGCTACCCAGCTTCAAAGCCAGTGTTCTTAGACCCTCTTTTAAGTTGTCTTCCATTTTATTCACCCATCAAAACTTAATTTTAAGAGCACATATGAACATCCTCCCTACTCAAATAAAACTGTTTTCCCAAATAAGTGGGAAATCCCTTGAAAGAAAGTCAGATTAAAAAATATTAATGTGTATGTATGGATTCTAGAAAGATGGTACTGATGAACTTATTTGTAGGGCAGCAATGGAGATGCAGATGTAGAGAACAGCCTTGTGGACAGGGCAGCAGAGAGGAAGGAGACAGTGAGATGAATGGAGAAGGTAGTGTGAAAGCATATACACTACCATATGTGAAATAGACAGCCATTGGGAATTTACTGTATGGCTCAGGGAACTTAAACGGGGCTCTATGACAGCCTAGAAGGGTGGGAAAGGATGGGATAGGAGAGAGGCTCACAAGGGAAGAGACATAACCACACCTATGGTTAATTCATCCTGATGTATGGCAGAAATCAAATCAATATTGTAAAGCCATCATCAATCAACTAAAAATAAATAAGTATAATTTAAAAATTCATTCTCAGAATTCCTCTTCTATAAAAATCACTATAGTAAATGTTTCCTTTCCTTCTCTATGTATTTTCCTCACCTCTGTGTCTTTAATTATTTTTCAAGTGGTAGTCTCTTCTGTTAAAAATATTGACAAAAAAGAGAATACACAATTTATGTGAGTTAAAGGTAGTATAGAGAAAACCTAACATGAAGTAGTAATAACTTGAACCTGAGATTTTCCTTCCAGAATGCACAGAAGTGAGAGAGCTGAGTCACATTTTAGAAAAGCTGATAGCAAATATTTTACATGAAGTTATTATGGCACAACTAAATCTTAATAATCCTGTGTTCTGAGGAGGGAATTTGAAATAGAAATAAGTACATACTCAGCAATGCCAACTAGGCTATACAATGTTTTCTCAAAGTGCTTTGCATTGCAAGCATCCAAGTTACTCAGTGTATCTGGGGTCATAGTGGCACCCTAGAGACAAGAGTTAATATCTCTCAGTCAGAAAATCAGAACAGATAGAATATTTGAATGGAGGAAAAAATTACAGTATTAAAATGCTTAGTATGCGACAAAGTAAAATGAATTTACAAGAAACTAGGTGAAACTGAAGCTAAGGTGGTGGTATGGAGAACGAAGGCAGGTAGCAAAGCCAACATTTCTTGTGAACAGAGGATGTAGAAATTGAAGCTAACTGTATAGTAACAATTATTTCTAACTTAGGACATAAATTATAGCAAGATTACAGCCTTAACATGCAATTTTGACTCTTCTGTTTTGGAAATTAAAAAAAACTGATTTATTATAGTTTTCTAAATCAGACCCACCCACAAAGTTACTTTTCACATATGTTTAAGTGAACCAATTGCAAATATTCACATAGCAATTATTAAAACTAACTCCAGTCAGGCTGGGAAGGGCAACTTGATTGTCTAACAGTATACTGGAATAAGACTGACTGTATTTTAATAGAGGGAGAATCAAGAGTCATTGAACTGAGCTTTGTGCAGTAGGTCACACCATTTCTAAAGAGTCAAGAAAATGCCATTAAGAGAAATAATCTCACCAATTACTTATTAGCCATAATATATAATTTTAGGGCTTCTCCAGTGGCTCAGCAGTGGAGGATCTGCCTGCAAGGCAGGAGTTATATATTCAATCCCTAGGTTAGAAGATTTCCTGGAGATGGAAATGGTACCCAACTCCAGTAGTCTGGCCTGGAAAATTCCGTGGACAGAGGAGCCTGGTGGGCTACAGTCTATGGGGTCACAAAAGAGTCAGATATGACTTGGCACCTAAATAACATCATAATTTGTAACTCCCGAGAAATATAAAATAAAAGAAGAAAATATCAAAGAAGCTGAGAACACACTATAAAGTATTCAGATAAGACTAAAAGTGATCAACTAATATTTGCCAAGAATACTCAATGGGACAAACTTAGCCTCTTTAATAATTGGGGTGTGAGAAAACTGGATACTCACATGCAGAAAAAGGAAACTGGACTCTATCTTATATCACTCACAAAAATTAACATGAAATGGATTAAAGACAACTTTAAGACAAGAAATTATTAACTTCGACAAGAAAACATAGGAGAAGGCCACTGGACATTGGTCATGACAATAATTTTGGGACATGATAGCAAAAACACAGGCAACAAAATAAAAGGTAAACAATTTGAACTACATCAGGCAAAAAGTTGATCACTTTTAGTCTTATCTGTATGAAAAAATTTTTAAATAAATCAACAGGCAACCAAGTGATGGGAGAAATATTTGCAAACTATTTATCCGATAAGGGATTAATATCCACAATATTTAAGAAATTCATACAACTCGGTAACCAAAATAATCATATCATCATCATCATATAATTAAAAATGGACAAAGGATCTGAATAGACATTTTGTCCAAAGAAGATATACAAATGAACAAACAGGTATATAAAAAGGTGTTCAACATCTTTAATAGTCAGGGAGATGCAAACCAAAACCACAATGAGATATTGCCCCAACCTTTTAGGAAGTTTACTGTCAAAATGACAAGTGTTTGTAAGGATGTAGAAAAAAGGGAACATGTGTTCCTTGTGGTACAGTAACTCTGGAAAATAGTATGGAGGTGCCTCAAAAGCATTAAAAATAGAAGTACCATATCATCCAACAATCCTGGTTCTGGGTATATATCCAAAATAAAAAATAAAATCACTATCTGAAAAAGTATCTATTCATTGTGGCATTATTTATAAAAATCAAGACAAGGAAACCACCTACGTGTCTGTTGATGGAGGAATGGATGAAGAAAACATGGTATATTTTCACATTTTCAGTGGAACACTATTCAGGTACGAAAAGAAGGAAATCCAGCCATTTGCAGCTACACGGATGAATCTTGTGGGCATTAAACTAAGAGAAATAAGTCAGACAGAGAAAGATAAACACTACATAATCTCACTATTATGTGGAATCATACACTTGATCAAAAGGCCAAGAAGTGATATGTGTGGAAACTTAAAGAACAGAATTCAGAGAAACAGAGAGTAGAATGTAGTTTCCAGGGGTGAGGGGGCGGGAAAAAGGGAAAGCTGCTCAAAAAGTAGAAAATTCAGTTAAAAATCTGAATAAGTTCTAGGGATATAATGTACAGCAAAGTGACTATAGTTAACAACAATACTGTTCTATATACTTGAAAGTTGCTAGATCTTAAAATCTCTCACCCATCCCCCCCTGCACACACATGAGGTAACAGATGTGTTAATTAACATTCTTTTGGGAATCATCTCACATTATATATGTATATCAGATTATCATATGGTGCATCCTAAACTTAAACAATGTGTCAAATATATCTTGATAAAATAGACTAAAAGTGAAATAGTTGTGATGGACTGCAAGTGAAGAATACGGACAATTCTATTCTTGATATAAACAGATAAGAAAGAAATCAGAGGATATAAACTGTGGAACACATTCTTAGAAGTATTCTGTTAGACTGTGAAAATTTCGGGATTTCTTTATTTCCCTGACTGAAATTTTAAAACTGTATGAAGATGACTGTAGCTCTCAACATAATTTGAATCAGTAGGAAAAGAACAGTTTGTGACATAAATGTTATTATAATTTTAAGAACAAATAGATTTACACATATACATGAAATATATATATACACATACATAAGTGTATGTGTGTGTGTATATATATATATACACATATATATAGTCTTAAGGTTCTTCATTAGAAAAGATAGGTGACCTACATGTTAGAAACCTTATGTAATTCTATAAAAGAAGAATTCATGAGAGATAGGAAATACAATTTTATTACACAAGGTCATGTAAAAATAAAAACAGGGTGTATTTAAATGAAAACATGGAAGGGCTAATAAACATTTCATTAAAAAAAGATGGAAAAGACACATACACAAGGAAATACAAAGTGACACAAATATTCAGTGATAGCCTCAAGAAATATAAGCCCCTAATGAACTGAGCTTTCTGAAAACTGCTAAAAGAGAGCAAATAGGAGGCTTTAAAAGCTATTTCCAGCATAAGAATATTGGTTAGGGCAAGATGGCATAATTTTAATATAGGATAGGGGAAAACATGAGTTTTAAAAATTCTGTTTTCCTTTTGTATTTCTCCATGTAACTGAAAGGCATAAAATAGCAACATTTTTAAATATTTTAAAGCATTTTAAGTATGCTCCTAGATAATACTAATGAAAAAACCATAACAGATTATGTAACTAACCATTGCAAATAACCTGAAGTCTCCAATAGTCTGGTCACATCTTGCAACTAAGAAATAAAGCAAGGAAGGAAAGGATGGAAGAAGGGAGGAAGGAAGGGGAGAGAGGAAAGAAAGGAAGGAGGGAAGATTAATAATAGTCAACAAACCATGGAAGGTAAAAGAGGTACAGAGATATATTAATAGAAAAAGGATAATTAGAAAATGCTAAATTGAGGAAAGATAGTGGCACTTAAAATGTATAACTAACAATGTATTTTGTAGAGAATTATTTTTAAAATTATCAGTAGTAAAACCCAATACTGAAGAACTAAAACAAAGCAACACAAATCTCCTTATATAGTGTTTTTCGATTGGTAGAGCAGGCTTATGATGTTGATATAACTATGTCTTAATTGCAACAGAGCATATTTCCTTCCTATGTTCTATAAGGATGAATGCATGTTGAATAATATCAAATTTCAATGAAATTTTAACAACAGTATACAAATAATACTGCTGTTTCCATCACAATCTAATGAATAACCCTTATCTGATCAGTGGAAAGCTATGATAGCTTAACTATTCAACTTCAAAATCATGATTCAAGCTCATAATGACAAGTTGTAATAATAAGTAGAAACTAACAAAAAGCAAACAGTACATGGGACAGATATAGAATTCTATACTTGGTTGCAAGAATGGAAGCGCAATTATATTATGAGCAAAATATGGCCTTATTATAACATACATATAAAGACATGGAGATTTTATTTTTCTTTTAATGGTAGATTAAATGTAAACCAAAAGGGTAATATAACTTTGTTAAGTAACAGCATCAGAATTATAAACGTTCTCAGAGCCAAAAAGTTCCACTGTTCTTAATTATTACCACAGTATATTCAAAGTTTTGCATACAATGGTGAGGAGATTGACTAAGAGAATTTACTTAAACTTAGAAATTAGAAACCTGAATGATAGAGTGTACATTCATGCTAAGTCACTTCAGTCATGTTCGACTCTTTGTGATCCTATGGATCTTAGCCTGCCAAGCTCCTCTGTCCATGGAATTCTTCAGGCAAGAATACTGGAGTGGGTTGCCATGTCCTCCTCCAGGGAGTCTTCCTAATCCAAGGATTGAACCCATGTCTCTTATGTCTCCTGCATTGGCAGACAGATTCTTCAATAGTGTGACCTGGCAAGCACATGATAAGGAGCATATAAACTATATGACACAAGGAAGCTGTCCTGTCAAGTGAGGAAATAGGAGGGATAAGTGGGGACACAGTATTTATGTTCTAAGCACTTTTCTTCTATTGCTCCAGAAGATACAACAGGAGTGGACAGAAGTTATAAGGCCATATATTTGACTGCGTGGATCACAATAAACTGGGAAATTCTGAAAGAGATGGGAATACCAGACCACCTGACCTGCTTCTTGAGAAACCTGTATGCAGGTCAGGAAGCAACAGTTAGAACTGGACATGGAACAACAGACTCGTTCCAAATAGGAAAAGGAGTACGTCAAGGCTGTATATTGTCACCCTGCTTATTTAACTTATATGCAGAGTACATCATGAGAAATGCTGGGTTGGAAGAAGCACAAGCTGGAATCAAGATAGCTGGGAGAAATATCAATAACCTCATTTATGCAGATGACACCACCCTTATGGCAGAAAGTGAAGAACTAAAGAGCCTCTTGATAAAAGTGAAAGAGGAGAGTGAAAAAGTTGGCTTAAAGCCAAACATTCAAAAAACTAAGATCATGGCATCTGGTCCCATCACTTCATGGGAAATAGATGGGGAAAGAGTGGAAACAGTGTCAGACTTTATTTTGGGGGCTCCAAAATCACTGCAGATGGTGATTGCAGCCATGAAACTAAAAGATGCTTACTCTTTGGAAGGAACCTAGACAGCATATTAAAAAGCAGAGACATTACTTGGTCCACAAAGGTCCATCTAGTCAAGGCTATGGTTTTTCCAGTGGTCATATATGGATGTGAGAGTTGGACTGTGAAGAAAGCCGAGCACAGAAGAATTGATGCTTTTGAACTGTGGTGTTGGAGAAAACTCTTGAGAGTCCCTTGGACTGCAAGGAGATCCAACCAGTCCATCCTAAAGGAGATCAGTCCTGGGTGTTCATTGGAAGGACTGATGCTGAAGCTGAAACTCCAATACTTTGGCCACCTGATGCAAAGAACTGACTGATTTGAAAAGACCCTGCTGCTGGGAAAGACTGAGGGCAGGAGGAGGAGGGGACAACACAGGATGAGATGGTTGGATGGCATCACTGACTCAATGGACATGGGTTTGGGTGGACTCTGGGAGTTGGTGATGGACAGGGAGGCCTGGTGTGCTGCAGTTCAAGGGGTCACAAAGAGTCGGACACACCTGAGTGACTGAACTGAACTGATTTGTCGTAAAATAAACAATAACATCCTAACAAGAACTATCTCATGGTGGAATAGACTTGTCTAGCTCAATCTCCTTTCATTAAGACATAGTTTCTCGAAACAGTATCAATTAGTGCTACACAAAGTATTCTAGTCTGATAATGTTTATAGAACATTTTATTTCAGAGAACTTCAGAATATTTATTGTGAATATACTGATCTCCCCTTCAACAGCAGAAGATTGTATGCAGAGTTCCTGTGCTATGAAACTCTTTTTCAAGACAATTTTCTCAGGACTGTTAATCTGTGAATGTAGTTTCAAGAACACGGCAAGGGGTTTTATGGAAAAGATGTGGGAGACCTGGGTTTGATTGCTGGGTTGAGACGATCCCCTGGAGAAGGAAAGGGCTACCCACTCCAATATTCTGGCCTGAAGAATTCCATGGACTGAATACTCCATGGGGTTGCAAAGAGTCAGACACAACTGAGCAACTTTCACTCACCCTTAGAAAAAGTTTGTAGTAGCTTCTGAAGTTATTTCCAACTGTAACTTTTAAAATTATTCTACCTTTAAGAAAACGTCAAGACCATAATCAGTTGGCATCAAGATACTCAAATCTGCAAAACAGGTTTTACAGCACAGGTAGCATAGTGTTTAAGAACTCGAAAATAGTCAGACAGGATAGTTAATGCTAAGCACACGAGATATAACACAAAAATGTTTTTGTGGTTACATTCATTGTTTGCTCACTCTGTACCAAGCACTTCACTAACTATTATAATCTCACCTAATGTTCCAAGTAACTCCTTAATTAGCTGAGGAAGTTGAAGCTTAAAAAATTAGATAATTTGCTAAGGATTACAGCTAACAAGCAGTAGAGAAGACGGAAAACAAAGCTCTAACCATTACACTACTACTCAGTAGATCTTAAGGCTTCCTGTTCTTCACCAAGGAGGAACACAGAGATGAAAGTAAAGGGAGCATCACTTAAAACAAAACAAAACAAAACAAAAAAACCACTCCAATTTAGAGACAGAAGCTACGGGATGGCCTCAAGTCCTGCTCACCATTCTCATGGATGGCAATGATACTGGGAATGAAGAAGAAAGAAAGGGACAGAGGAGCTAATCAGTGGGGTGAAATGCCTCAAGAAGAGGGTGGCAACCACAGCACAGGTTGATGTCAGAAAAAGGATGTAGTAGAAAAAGCTCAAGGGCATCCATTGGGAATCAAGTAGCTGTGAATGTGATAAGGTTCCTGGAGACAACATATGCAAAATCCTTAATGCAGATGACAATGTCTTATTTTTGTTTCTTTTTTTATTAACTTTGTATTTTCTACTGGGGTATAACCAATTAACAACTTTGCAATAGTTTCCAGGTGAACAGCACAGGGAATCAGCCATTCATATACATGTATCCATTCTCCCCCAAACTCCCCTCTCATCCAGGCTGCCAGATAACATTGAGCAGAGTTCCCTGAGCCTTGTTGATTATCCATTTTAAATACAGCAGTGGGTACATGTCCATCCCAAATCCCCTATCTCTTCCACCTGGCAACCATAAATTCATTCTCCAAGCTTGTTTTTTTCTATTATTGTGAGATCTTTCTCAACACTGTGACAGTTAACTTCACAAGACATTCTATTTTTCGAAAAGAAAGAGCCAGAAAACTGGAAGTCTCCTAAATCTTCATGCCTATAACAACTTGCATCAAAATAAAGTGAGGACAAGTTTTTCATATGAAATCTTTTTTGTTTATACTTAGTGCATGCTAAGTTGCTTCAGTTGTGCCTGACTCTTTGCAACCCTATGAACTCTAGATTGCCAGGTTCCTCCATGGGATTCTCCAGGTAGGAATACTGGAGTGGGTCACCATGCCTACCTCAAGGGATCACCCCGCCCCAGGGACTGAATGTATATGTTACAATTATATAATACTAAAACAATTTTAAATATACATAATCTCATTTAACATTTTCTTCACACACTTTGGGGGGGGTTCAATGCAGATAGAGAAGAGAATACTAGTTATTGTTGATGCCTTATTAACTGCACTTTACAAAATTTTTGAAAACTTTGTAAAATGAGCAGAATACAGCTGGAAGTATAAAATAATTTGAAATATTTCAGGCATGGACAAAATAAATAAATTTCAACTCATAAAAGCAAAACATAGTTTCATGCTATGCAAAATCAGTTCTATGCACAGTTTTTCTTATTTTTTTAAATTAGAGCTGATTTAAAATATATTCGTTTCAAGTGTATAGCATGGTGATTCAATATTTTTACAGATTATACTCTATTAAAAGTTTTTATAAGGTGAAGGCTATAATTCCCTGTGGTATACAACATATCCTCATTACTTATCAATTTTATGCATAGTAGTTTGAATCCCTTAATCCCATATCCATATCTTGCCCACTTCTCCTTTCCCTCTCCCTACTGTTAACCACTAAGTTTGCTTTCTATTGTGGTGAGTGCTTCTGTTTTGCTATACACATCTGTTATATTTTTTAAAGTCCACATATAAATGATATCATGAATTATTCATCTTTTTCTGATATTTCACTAAGCATAATAGTACATCCATACTGGCACAAACGGCAATGTTTCTTTTTCATAGTAGCCCAGTGTCGATATAAATAAAAATTCTTTATTCATTCATCTGTTGATGGATTACTGAGTGGCTTTCATATCTTGGTTATTGTAAATAATGCTACTATGAACACTGGAGTGCATGTATCTTTGCAAATTAGTGTTTTCCATCTTTTTGGATATATACTCAGGAGTGGAACTGCTGGATCATATTCTAGTTTCAATTTTATTACTTTGAGAAAATACTTTCTCATGTATACATTCCCACAAAGAGTATAAAAGGATTCCTTTTTCTCCACATCACCAAATTTGTAGACTTTATGCTGATAGGTTTTTGGAGAGGTATGAGGTGATACCTCATTGTTGTTCTGATTAGCATTTCTGTAATAATTAAAGGATATTGAGCATCTTGTCATATGCCTGTTAGACATCTGTATGTCTTACTTGGGAAAATGTGGGTAGATTGCTTGTTTTTGGTTTTGGTTTTTTTTTTTGGATGCTGAGTTGGATGACCTATTTATGTATTTTAGATATCAAGCCCTTGTCAGTCATAGCATTTGCAAGTATTTTGTCCCATTCTGTAGGTTGTTTTTCAGCTGTGCAAAAGTCTATACTTTTAATCAGGTCTTACTTATGTTTCATTTATTTTTGCTTTTATTTCATTTGCCTTAGTAGATAGATACAAAAAGCTGCTATGATTTATGTCAAGAGTGTTCTGCCTATGTTCTCTTCTAGAAGTTTTATGGTTTCAGGTTATACACTGAGGTCTTTAATCCATTCTGAGTTTATTTTTGTAAATGATGTGAGAGAATTTTCTCATCTTGTTCTTTTACATGTAGATGTCCAGTTTTCCCAGGACCACATGTTGAAGAGACTGTCTTTTCTCCTCTTGCCTATTTCATTGTAGATTAATTGACCATAAGAGTGTGGGTTTACCTGTGGGCTCCCTATTCTGTTCCACTGATAATATGCCTGTTTCTGAACCAATACTGTTTTGTTTTGTTTTTTTATTACTGTAGATTTGTAGTACAGCCTGAAATCTGGAAGATTGATACCTCCAGGTTTGTTCCTCTCTCTTAAGTTTGCTTTGGCAATTCGGCATCATCTGGTTACATATGGAGAAGGCAATGGCACCCCACTCCAGTACTCTTGCCTGGAAAATCCCATGGACAGAGGGACCTGGTAGGCTGCAGTCCATGGGGTCGCTAAGAGTTGGACACGACTGAGCAACTTCACTTTCACTTTTCACTTTCATGCACTGGAGAAGGAAATGGCAACCCACTCCAGTGTTCTTGCCTGGAGAATCCCAGGGACAGGGGAGCCTGGTGGACTGCCATTTATGGGGTTGCACAGAGTCGGACACAACTGAAGTGAATTAGCAGCAGCAGCTGGTTACATATAAACTTTAAGATTATTTATTCTACGTCTATGAAAAAAGGCAATGAATATTGCACTAAATGGTTCACAAATGTATTAAATCTGTAGATTGCTTGAGTAGTATGACTATTTTAACAACTTTGATATTTCAGTCCAAGAGCATGAAGCATCTTTCCATTCTTTGTATCCTCAGTTTTCTTCATCAATTTCATAGTCTTCAGATTATAGGCCTCTCACTTCCTTAGTTAAATTATCCCTAAGTATTTTATTCTTTTTGATGTAAATTTAACAAAATTGTATTTTTAATGTTAACTTTTTGATATTTCATTATTAGTGTATAGAAAAGCAACAGATATTTGTATGCTACTCTTGTAGCCTGCAAATTTGTTGAATTCACTACAAAAATTTGGGGGTGGAGACTTTTAGGGTTTTCTGTATAAAGTATCATGCTATCTATAAATAGTGACTTTTAGTGTTCCCTTCCAATTTGGATGTTTATTTCTTCTTGTCTGATTGCTGTGGCTAGGATTTCCAATGCTATGTTAAAAAGAACTGGCAAGAATGGGTGTTCTTGCCTTGTTCCTGAATTTAGAGAAAACGTTCTAAGATTTACTCACTGAGTATGATGTTAGCTGAGGGTTTTTCACACACGGCCTTTATTATTTTGAGATATGGTCCCTCTGTACCCACTTTAATGAGAATTTTATTATAACTGAATGCTGAATTTGGTCAGATTTTCTGTGTCTCGTGAGATGATCATGTGAATTTCATCCTTTCTTTTATTAATTTAATGTATCACATGAATTTATTTCCAAATACTGAACAATCTTTGAGTCCCTAGAATACATTCGACTTGATCATGGTGTGTGACCCTTTTCATATATTGTCAGGTTTGGTTTGCTAATATTTTGCTGAAGATTGTTGCATCTGTATTCATTAGAGATTCTGACTTGCCATTTTCTACTTTTTTCCTTTTTTTGAAGTGTCTTTGTGGTTTTGTTTTTTGGTTTTTTGATATCAGGATAATAGAGGCCTCATAGAATGAATTTGAGAGTTCTATTCTATTTAATTTTTTGGAACAATTTGAAAAAGACACTTTTTCTTTACATATTTGGCAGAATTCGCTTGTGAAGCCATCCAGCCCTTGAATTTTGTTTGCCTACAGGTTTCTTTTAATACAAATTCGATTCTATCACTCTTGATCAGTCTCTTTAAATTGTTTCTTTTTGATTCATATTAGTAGACTGTTTCGAGACATTTGTCCATTTCTTCTAGGTTGTCAGGTTTGTTGGCATATTTTTGTTCTTATTATTAGCTCATGACTTTTTTGTATCCCTGTCGTATCAGGTTTTATTTCTCCTATTTCTTGTTTTGTTCATTTGGTTTTTTCTTTTTCTCACTGAACATGGCTAAAGGCTTAAAAATAGCTTATTTTTTCAAAAATCAACTTTTTGTTTCATTGATATTTTCTATGGAGCTTTATTTTGCTCACCTATTCTCAGATTTTTATTATTTCTCTCCTTCTGATGACCTTGGGCTTTGATTATTCTTTTTCCAATAACTTTAGGTGGTTGGTTAAGATGTTTATTTAAGTTTGTTTGTTTGTTTTTTTTAATTTCCTGAAGGACTATAACCCTATAAATTTCCTTCCTAGAACTGCTTTTGCTGTATCCCATAGATTTTGGAGTGCTGTGTTTCCATTTCATTGGTTCCGTGGTATTTTATGATTTCCTCTTTGATTGTTTACACTGAGCCACTGGTTTTCTAGTAGCACATGTCTGTCTTCACATGTTTGTTATTTTCTCATTTTTTATTTTTGTAATTAATTTTTAGTTTCACATCATGGTGGTTGGAAAAAATGCTTGATGTAGTTTCTATCCTCTAAATTTGTATAGTCTTCTTTTGTTGCTTAGTATGGAGTATATCTTGGACAACAGTCTATGTATGCCTGAAAAGAATGTATATTCTGCTGTTTTTGGATATAATGTCCTATATATAAATATTAAGTCCAATCGGTCTATTATTCCATTTAAAACCAATACTGCCTTATTGATTTTCTGTCTGGATTATCTGTCCATTGATATAAGTGGGGCATTAAATTCCCCTACCATCATTGTATTTTTGTCAGTTTCTCTCCTTGTGTCTGTTAGTATCCGCTTTATACTTTAGGTTCCCCTGCACTGGCTGTATATATATTAGCAAGCGTAATATCCTCTTCCTGTATTGAACCCTTTATCACTGCACAATGCTACTCTTTGTCTTTCTTTTTATGAGCAAATTTTATCCAATTGTTATTCAAAAACTAGCAAGCTTATATTGTAATGCCTGATTCATAACTTTTTTTTTTCATTTATTTTTATTAGTTGGAGGCTAATTACTTTACAATATTGTAGTGGTTTTTGTCTTTTTAAATTAATCTTTATTGGAGTAGAGTTGAATAACAATGTTGTGTTTGTCTTTTGCTATAGTTTTTGTTTTAAAGTCTATTTTGTCTGATATGAATATTGCTCTCTCTGCTTTCTTGTCACTTCCATTTGCAGAAAAATGTTTTTCCATCCTCTTATTTAAAGTGTATGTGTGTGTCTTTAGCTCTGAAGTAAGTCTTCTGTAAGCAGCATATAAGAGGTACTTTTAATACAATCAGTTACCCTATATCTTTTGACTGGAGCATTTTGTCCATTAATATTTAAAACAATAAGTAATAGGCATGTACTTACTGATATTTTCTTAGTTTCTTTTCTGTTTTGTAGTTCTCTATTCGTTTCTTATTCCTTTTGTTTCTCCCCTTGTAGTTTGATTTTTTTCTTATTAGTATGCTTATGTTCCTTTCTTTTTATTTTTTAACGTATTATAGGTTTTTGTGGTGACTATGGGATTCATGTATGAAAATCGATATCTAGTTGTTTACACTCATAGTCATTTAAGTTCAAACACATTCCAAAATATCTGCATATTTTACTCTCCTGACACTGTGTTCTTAACGTTCAGTACAGTTCAGTCGCTCAGTCGCGTCCGACTCTCTGCAACCCCATGGGCTGCAGCACACCAGGCTTCCCTGTCCATCACCAACTCCTGGAGCTTGCCTCAAGCTCTGATCCATCGAGTCGGTGATGCCATCCAACCATCTCATCCTCTGCTGTTCTCCGTCTCCTCCTGCCCTCAATCTTTTCCAGCATCAGGTTCTTTTCCAGTGAGTCAGTTCTTCACATCAAGTAGCCAAAGGATTGGAGCTTCAGCTTCAGCAATAGTCCTCCCAATGAATACTCAGGACTGACTTCCTTTAGGATGGACTGGTTTGATCTCCTTGCAGTCCAAGGGACTCTTAATGTTATATTTTACATATTCATGTTCAAATCAACTGCTTAGTGAGTGTACTTACAGTTGCTTTTACAGTATTTCATTTCTCAGTCTCTATACTGGCTTACTTCAGCGCTTGGTCCTCAGTCCTGACTATCGTTCGCCTTTCCTAGTGGGACTTTCCTCTTTCTATAGATTCTTACTTTTTCTCGACTCAGAAAAGACTCTTCAACATTTCTTCCAGGGATGATGTAGTATTAACTATTTTAGTCTTTGCTTATGTGAGAAGCTCTTTACCTCTCCTTCTATTGTTTTCCCTTTTAGGAATGAGTATATCATGACACTCCCTTCTGGCCTGCATCATTTCCATAGAGAAATATACTGATACCCTTATGGGAGCACCCTTGCAACTGACTCTCTTGTTTCTCTCTTGCTGCCTTTACGATCCTGTCTTTATCTGTTGCTATTAAAATTATGACAGATCTTTGTGTGGCTCTGCTTGGGTTCATCTTGTTTGGGACCCTCTGTGCTTCCTGTACCTGGATATATCTTTTTCCCTTCCCAAGTTTTCAACCATGGCGTCCTCAAATACTTTTTCAATCCCCTCCTGTCTCTCTTCTCTTTCTGGGACTCCCATTATAGGAATGTTGGTATGCTGAATGGTATCTTAGAGATCTCTTAAATGGCCTTCATTTGTTTTTCTTTTTGCTATTCTGATTGGGAGGTTTCATTATCTGTCTTCCAGGGTATTTATGTGTTCTGTGTCCCTTAGTCTGATAATCATTTCTTCCAATATGTTTTTTATTTCAACCACTGAGTTCTTCATTTGATTCTTTTCCATATTTTCTAATTCCTTAATAAACTTTTCACTGTGTACCACTCTTCTTTTCCCTAATTCAGATTACTTCAGATAACAGTCTTAGTATCAATGCTTTGAGTAATTTCTCTCTTAAATTGTTTATTTATGTTTATATTTTCAGAGGCTTCCTCGTTCTCTTTCGTTTTTTTTTTTTTTTCATTTATTTTTATTAGTTGGAGGCTAATTACTTTACAATATTGAAGTGGGTTTTGTCATACATTGACATGAATCAGCCATGGAATTACATGTATTCCCCATCCCGATCCCCCCCTCTCACCTCCCTCTCCACCCGAATTGAGAGTAGTTCTGATGCCACCATTTTATTTAACTTTCGCTGCCTCTAGGAATTTAGGTGAAAGTTACCAACTGTGCTCCTAAAGGCATATTATTAGATGGAGCTGTCCCTGCACAGACTGCATGTACCTAGTCCCATTCGTGGCAGTGCTGGAATTGACAAGGATGCAAATCACTTCTTTCCTCAGGATAAGCTGGCATCTATCACCTTGGTGGGGGTAAGGCTGGTGATGGAAGAGCTGAGGCTAGAGCTGAGTGTCAGGTGCTGCCTCCCTTTGCTCAGTGGTCATCAGGACCCTATTAGGAGCAAGGTCTGATCTCAAGTTGCAGGAGCAGGAGCCCTGAGCATCTGGCTTGAGCTGGCACTGTTTCCTTTAAGTGTATTTTTCCACCTTTCTCTGCACCAGGCCCTTCGCCCCAGCGTGGGGGAGTGCTGATCCCAGGGAGGTTCATGAGGGCTCTTGGCTCATACCAGCTGCACACAGAAGTCCTGCCTGTCTCTGATGTGTTACCCACGCAAGCACCTGCAATTGTTTTCCTTATTCCACTCAAACACAGTTTTGGGTTCAATTCACCTTTGTCCCTCACAGCCAATCACTTCCCCCAGTGTCTGCAGCCACTACCTTCTTGTGGAGCCACAAGGGCAGGTGGGATCCAAATGGACTCTCAGCATGTACGCGGGGGTGGGGAGCGGGGAGGAGGAGGCGGTGAGCTGTGATGGAGCAGCCACCGTGAGAAATCTGATGTTGGGCTTGAGTAAGCACCAGTGATAGCTACTGCCAACTCACCCAGGTTCCACCCCAGGACCATGTGGCCCCTACATCCCTTAGTCCAGTTATCTCCCTGGTCAAGACCGCCTCAGATCCAGGGCTGTGCTGTGATATGGAGTGAATGGGGCCAGAGTGTTTGTTCAGCTCAGGCCGAGGCACACAGAAGGGGCTCATATGAAACGAACAGCTGCTGGAACAGACCTGCCTTCACCTGTCTTTGAGGCAAATCAGTATGTACCTGTTTCTCATGACCAGAGTCCAAAGTTCACACAACCATCCTGTTACTCCCAGCAGTTCTCCAGCGAGCTGGGTCCTTCCCTGCTTAGGATCCCCGGACAGGGGCACTCAATCTGTAGCTCTCACTGCTCACTCCCTAAGGAACAGAGAGCGTCTGCCTGTGACTTTTTTTCCCCTCCCTTTTGCCTGCTACACACACAGGTCTCAAACTTGATCACGTTTCTTCCTCTCCTATCACATCATGTGAGTATGTTTCTTACACCCTAGGCTGTATAGCAGTCCTTCTACCAATTTCCAGTTACTTAGAATTATTCCATGTGCAGGTTATTTTTGATGTGTTTGTTGGGGTAGACTTGCTCCATACCCTCTTATTCTGCCACCTTCAATCTCTCCCTATTTAGTTTCTAACAATTCTTTGTAAATAATATATTTTGGATAAATGGATAACAATCAGTGCTTCTCCTAACACTAGAAATAATAAAACACACATATCCTAAGTACAGTTGGCCCTTCATATCTGCATATCCATGGATTCAACCAAAGGATCAAAAATATTTGAAAAAAAATATTCAATGAAATTCTAAAAAACAAAACTTGAATTTATCACTCATCTCTAACTATGTACCTGCCACTTACATTATACCTGGGTTTCCCTGTTGGCTCAGACAGTAAGAATCTGCCTGCAATGCAGGAGACCAGGGTTCAATCCCTGGGTTAAAGATCCCCTGGAGAAGGAAATGACCACCCACTACAATATTCTTACCTGGAGAATTCCACAGAGAGGAGCCTGGTAGGCTATAATCCACGGTGTTGCAAAGAGTCGGACATGACTGAGCAACTAATACTACACCATTCTAAGTACCAAAATAATTACCTCTTACTTACTACTTGAAACTGTACACCCAAAATGTCCATTGATTTATGCTCTCTAATGATTTTGATTTGTGTATGATTAAAGAAATAGAAATGCAAAAAGCAAAATGGCTGCCTGAGGAGGCCTTACAAATAGCTGCTGTGAAAAGAAAAGTGAAAAGCAAAGGAGAAAAGGAGAGATATACCCATCTGAATGCAGAGTCCCAAAGAATAGCAAGGAGAGATTTTAAAAAAAGCCTTTCCCAGCAATCAATGCAAAGAAATAGAGGAAAACAACAGAATGGGAAAGACTAGAGATCTCTTCAAGAAAATGAGAGACCAAGGGAACATTTCATGCAAAGATGGGCATAATAAAGGACAGAAATGGTATGGACCTAACAGAAGCAGAAGATATTAAGAAGAGGTGGCAAGAATACACAGAACTATACAAAAAAGATCTTCATGACCCAGATAATCATGATGGTATGATGACTCACCAAGAGCCAGGCATCCTGGAATACAAAGTCCAGTGGGCCTTAGGAAGCATCACTACAAACAAAGCTAGTGAAGGTGATGGAATTCCAGTTGAGCTATTTCAAATCCTAAAAGATGATGCTGTGAAAGTGCTTCACTCAATATGCTAGCAAATCTGGAAAACTCAGCAGTGTCCACAGGACTGGAAAAGGTCAGTTTTCATTCCAATCCCAAAGAAAGGCAATGCCAAAGAATGCTCAAACTACCACACAATTGCACTCATCTCACACACTAGTAAAGTAATATTCAAAATTCTCCAAGCCAGGCTTCAATAGTACATGAACCAACTTCCAGATGTTCAAGCTAGATTTAGAAAAGGCAGAGGAACCACAGATCAGATTGTCAACATCCGTTGGATTATCGAAAAACCAAGAGTGTTCCAGAAAAACATATACTTCTGCTTTAATGACTATGCCAAAGCCTTTGACTGTGTGGATCACAACACTGTGAAAAATTCTTAAAGATATGAGAATACCAGACTACCTGACCTGCCTCTTGAGAAATCTGTATGCAGGTCAAGAAGCAACAGTTAGAACTGGACATGGAACAACAAACTGCTTCCAAATAGGGAAAGGAGTGCATTGAGGCTATATATTGTCACCCTGCTTGTTTAACTTATATGCAGAGTACATCATGCGAAATGCCAGGCTGGATGGAGCACAAGCTGGAATCAAGATTGCTGGGAGAAATATCAATAACCTCAGATATGCAGATGACACCACCCTTGTGGCAGAAAGCTAAGAAGAACTAAAAAGCCTCTTGAGGCAAGTGAAAGAGGAGAGTGGAAAAGTTGGCTTAAAACTCAACATTCAGAAAACTAAGATTATGGCATCTGGTCCGATCACTTAACAGCAAACAGATGGGGAAACAGTGGAAACTGTGACAGACTTTATTTTTGAGAGTCCAAAATTACTGTAGATGTTATCTGCAGCCATGAAATTAAAAGATACTTGCTCCTTGGAAGAAATGCTATGACCAACCTAGACAGCATATTAAAAAGCAGAGACATTACTTTGCCAAGAAAGATCTGTCTAGTCAAAGCTATGGTTTTCCAGTAGTCATGTATGGATGTGAGAGTTGGACTGTAAAGAAAGATGAGCACCAAAGAATTGATGGTTTTGAACTGTGGTACTGGAGAAGACTCTTGAGACTCCCTTGGACGGAGAGGAGATCCAACCATTCCATCCTAAAATAAATCAGTGCTGAATATTCATTGAAAGGGCTGATGCTGAAGCTGAAACTCCAATACTTTGGCCACCTTATGCAAAGAACTGACTCATTTGAAAAGACCCTGATGCTGGGAAAGATTCAAGGCAGGAAGAGAAGGGGATGGCAGAGGCTGAGATGGTTGGATGGAATCACCAACTTAATGGACATGAGTTTGAGTAAACTCTGGGAGTTGGTGATGGACGGGGAAGCCTGGCGTGGTGCAGTCCATGGGTTTGCAAAGAGTCAGACATGACTGAGCTACTGAACTGAACTGAACTGAACTGAATCTCAAAACATTATAATGAGGTTGTTATTATTACTGTTCCCATTATAAAGCAATAAAACTAAGGCCCAGAAATACTCAGAAATTTGCCCTGTCACATCATGTAATGAGTAGAGCTAGCATTGTAACATTGGTAGCCTCACATGGTTTAGTTGCTAAATTGTGCCAATTCTTTGCGAGTCCATGGACTGTAGCCCACCAGTCTCCTCTGCGCATGGGATTTCCCAGGTAAGAACACTGGAGTGGGTTGCCATTCCCTTCTCCAGGGGTCTTCCCAGCTGATGGATTGAATCAATGTCTCAGGCATTGGCAGGCGGGTTCTTTACCACTGAGTCACCAGGGAAGTTCAATATTGTTTTTGTTAATAAATATCAAATGTGTGGTATATACATGCTAATACTATTGGGGTTAAATAACTATCATAAATAGGAAAAAAAGGAGATGGTGTTAGAGTTTCACTGACTCTGAATGATTCCAGTAATCATTCAGGATGGTGCAAAAGTAACTGTGGTTTCCGCATTGTTGAAATTTGCTGTTTGATATTGGAACACATTCTTAAACAAATGTGGTTAGGTTATATATCATTTTAACGTGCATTTCATGCTTTATTTATTTTTTTGCTAATGATTTATTACTTGCTGTTTATTTTGTATTTATTTTAGAGTAAGAAAGCAATGTTAGACAGAAAGCAAATTTGAGCAGTTTTCTTACTTGAGTTCAAAATGTATAGTAAAGCAGCACAGATAACTCACAACATCAACAACGCATTTGGCCCGGGAACTGCTAAGCAACATACACTGCAGACGTGACTCAAGAAGCTTCGTTGAGGAGATGAGAGCCTCGAAGTTGAGGAGCACAGTGGCTGGCTGTTGGAAGGTGACAGCGACCAATTGAGAGCAATCATCTAGGCTCATCCTCTTACAACAGCACAAGAAGTTGCCAAAGAACTCAACATCGACCCCTGTTCAGGATTCGAAGCAAAGCAGAAAGGTGAAAAAGCTCAGTAGGTGGGTGCCTCGTGAGCTGACTGAAAATCATCGCTTCAAAGTGCCATCTTCTCTTATCCTATCCGACAACAATGAACCATTTCTCCATTGGACTGGGACTCGTAACAAAACGTGGATTTTATAGAACCAACAGCGGTGATGGGTGCAGTGGTTGGACCGAGAAGAAGCTCCAAAGCCGTTCCCAGAACCAAACTTGCACCAAAAACAAGGGCCATGGTCACTGGTCGGCGGCCTGCTGCCCATCTGATCCATTCTAGCTTTCTGAATCCTCAGGAACCCACTATATCTGAGAAGTATGCTCCGCAAATCAATTGATGAGATGCACCAAAATAACTGCATGCCTGCAGCCAGCGCTAAGGAAGAGAAAGGGCCCAATTCTTCTCCACCACAAGGCCCGACTGCACGTCACCCAACCAACGCTTCCAAAGTTGAACAAATCGGGCTACGAAATTTTGCCTCATCTGCCATATTCACCTGACTTCTCGGCAACTGACTACCACTTCTTCCAGTATTTGAAGAACTTTTGGCAGGGAAAATAATTCCACAACTAGCAGGAGGCAGAAAATGCTTTCCAAGAGTTCGTCAAATCCTGAGGCATGGATTTTTACGGTACAGAATAAACTCATTTCTCATTGGCAAAATTGTGTTGATTATAATGATTTCCATTTTGATTAATAAAGATGTGTTTGAGCCTATTTATAATGATTTTAAATTCACAATATGAAACTTCAATTACTTTTGCACCAAAATATAGAAATCCCAAAACTCCAAGCTAATGAAAATAAACAAAAACACCCTCCTTTAAATCTATGCTCAAGAGATTAAAAAAAAAAAATTCTATGCCTTGCAAGGCACTACTTGATCAGATTATACCCTGAATTTATAGTAATTCATGCCAATACAACATAGAAGAATGAAATCTAATACAACCTAAAGTATACTACAATAGATCAAGGAAGTTATTTGTGGAAATACTATCATCTATATAGCTAATTCATTGAACATTTAACAAATATTTAATGCTTGCTCAATTAAACTAAAAACCAGTAAATATCTTTTGAACTTAACAAAATAAAAAAAGAAAGATAATACCATTTTAAGTACATCTTAGAAAAAATATGTAAAAGATGAAAATGAATATAAATTAAGAGGAAGAAAGATTATAATTTTTTTATGGTCCTTCATGAACAGTGGCTATTAAAGAAAATAAAAATGCATGTGCTGATATCTCACCAAAAATAAAAAACTGGGGGAGCATATTAACCTATCATAGACCCAACTATGGCTTTCTCAAAACCAGTGTTAACCTAGACATAAATTCAAAGCCTGAAGGGAAAATTTAGGCAACTGAAGACAAGCAGAAGCTATCAACTCTCTAAGAACTGAAACTTTAAGAGTTAAAGCAAACAACATTCCAGAAAGGCATCTAAAATTTGAAAATCCAAAACACCACTTTTCATGGAATCAGAACAAGAGAGGATAGAGTTTGCATGGGACAGAGGGATCCCATCTGTGGAATCCTGTAGTCTACCCATAAGAATATTTAGTAGGAAGTGGGGAAAGAAAGAAAAAAATTGAGGAAAGAATAGCAGCGAGAAAAAAACTGAAGAGAAAAATCACAAGGGAGGAGGGATAGAATAAGTATTCTCTAAGCAGAGTGGTGTTCATTTAGTTAGAGGAAAGGCAGAAATTAAAGTCACCAGATGAAAATCTGAAGGACTGATTTCTCACTTTCATAACTTGTTTAGGAAATGAAGATTAGCATTTAGAGTAGCATGGCTAATTACACTGGTAATAAAAATCTTATATTTCATGTTTGTAAATTAGAAAATGAAATCTCTTAATTAGTTCAGAAAAAGTCTGTGAAGTACAAATTCATTTGTTTAAAAAAAACGCTCTTCTCATTGATTTAGGGAAAGTTTGAGTAGGTAACGTCATTGACACTGTGATTTATTAGCTTCAGAATTGTTCACAGCATTTCCCACAACATTCTAAGTATCAGTTCTCAGAATTTTATTCATTCCTGTACGTCTAGATAAATGTATACATATGGGCCAGTTAGGTTGCTTGTCAAGTCAAAATTGCAATTAACCTTTCATTAAATTTATAGCAATCTTTTACTCAGAGAGTGATCAACTCAGATAGATCAAAGTAGACATACGGCTTCTGTGATCCAGATTGACAAAGAGCAATCTGTCAGTTGAAGAACGAGTCACTGATCAGCTAAGTCAGAATTCCCTATGATAGCTGTGCAAGGTGCATGCCGGTCATATCTGACTGTTGCAACTTTGTGGACTGTAGCCTGCCAGACACCTCTGTCCATGGAGTTTTCCAGGAAAGAATACTGGAGAGGGTTGCCATTTCCTTCTCCAGGCGACCTTCCTGACCCAGGGATCGAACCCACGTCTACTGCATTGTCAGGCGGGTTCTTAACCTCTGAGCCATCAGGGAAGCTCCCAAGATAGCTATAAAAATGTTTAAGCTCCTAGGTTCCAGGCTGGAACTTTTGAGTTATTATTAGTGGGTTTAGGAAGTTGTTTAGTACAGCTTTATAGTTGTGATTTCATTGAATCATTAAAAAACACTTAAGAAATACAAAGTGCTATGCTAAAATCCTCATTTTACAGATGACCTTGTTAAACAGCTACAGAGCCTGGGTTCAACTCAAATCTAACTCCAACCATCAGAGTCCAACCATTAAACCATCACATTATTCTGCCCCTTCCCTAATTTGGGTATAGAAACAGGACCATTTGTTTTGACAAGATAAACATGCTATGATAGATGCGTACTGTGTATGAGTTGGAAGACAATCACAAAAGTTATTCTTTGCCTTTTATCCCTCTCTCCGGTTGTTGATATGTTGAAAATGCAGCCAAGGAGAGATGGAGAGAGGTAAAAAGAGTATCTTTATCTTGTTCTGCCATGAATCAGGCATGCAATACGCATAAAGAGAAGCAATGAGAACTCAGTTCAAAGAGGAAATTCCCTGTTAAAAAGGAATATGGTTTTCTGATAAAATAGCATAGTGATCCCTATTAAACATAGATAATTACAGAGACTGTAATATTTGTATCTAAAATGTCCATAATTTGAGATAGCATGGTATCATGATGTTGATACAGTTTCTTTTTTTCCCCCCAATTATTTTTATTAGTTGGATGCTAATTACTTTACAGTATTGTAGTGGTATTTGCCATACATTGACATGAATCAGCCATGGATTTATATGTGTTCCCTATCCTGAATCCCCCTCCCACCTCACTCCCCATCCCATCCCTGTGGGTCATCCCAGTGCACCAGCCCCGAGCATTTGCAATCCCACTGCTGGGCATACACACCGAGGAAACCAGATCTGAAAGAGACACGTGCACCCCAATGTTCATCGCAGCACTGTTTATAATTGCCAGGACATGGAAGCAACCTAGATGCCCATCAGCAGACGAATGGATAAGAAAGCAAGCTGTGGTACATATACACAATGGAATATTACTCAGCCATTAAAAAGAATACATTTGAATCAGTTCTAATGAGATGGATGAAGCTGGAGCCCATTATACAGAGTGAAGTAAGCCAGAAAGATAAATACCAATACAGTATACTAACGCATATATATGGAATTTAGAAAGATGGTAACGATAACCCTATATGCAAAACAGAAAAAGAGACACAGATGTATAGAACAGACTTTTGGACTCTATGGGAGAAGGCGAGGGTGGGATGATCTGAGAGATCAGCATCGAAACATGTATATTATCAAGTGTGAAACAGATCACCAGTCCAGGTTGGATGCATGAGACAGTTTCTATTTTTACATACTAGTTTACCTAAACATGGCAAAAAGATGTGTGTTCTATTCTAAGGTAAAGAAGCCTATGGAAAATGTTACCAAATAATGACCACACATAAACTTGCTTAAACAGTAATCCTCAGCTAAAGAGCTCCAGTTCCTACAGATTTTGTCCAAAACATATAAGCAATGGCAGATAAGCAAATTCTGCCTCTCTGAATATAAGGACATGTGGGTGCATTACCAAAGATTCCTTTCAAACTAATACATATGAAAACGATAATTCAGAATAATAGAAGATGAAGAAAAAAGAACAAGTAAGTGCTGAGCAAATAAGTCAACATTTATGTTATGGGTAATAACTGTATTGTATGCTTACATATTTCATAATAAGAAATAAAAACAACCAGAGTTTATTAAGTTCTTTCTATGTATCAGGCATTGTAGTAAACATCTTACAAACACCAGGGCATTTTCTTCTCACAACAATTTTGTGAGATATGCATGAGGACTCGCAATTTACAGTAGAATAAATATGATTTTTTGCTAGGTTAAGTAATCTGCCCAAAACCATGCAGCATTAAACTGCCATAGTTAGGATGCAAACCCAGCTTCATGGACTCAAAAGCTGCAAGGTAGAAATGCCTTATTTGAACCCAGGTTGTGTTTTAGATTATGGGATTGCACCAGATTCTAGATAAACATCCAGGTACAAATGATACACTGGTGAAATTCACCTGTAAATGCCATTTCCATCACCCTCCAGGACTTTCAATCAAAGGATTAGCAAGATCCTGCCTGCTCACCCCACACTGTCATCTGCCTTCAGACACCAATAGGCTACTGGCTCTAGGAGATTTCTTAGCTATCTATATTAACTCATCTTAAGAAGCCCACTGCAAGTATTATGATAAGCCCTTTACCTGGGACCTTCATACTTCCTTTTAATCTCTAGGAAATGCACCAACTACCTGGGCACAATCTTTTCTCTGGGAATGGCTTCCTTACTCTTCGGAAGAATTCAAGTAGGAAAGAAAACTCAGAAATTTGATTCAAACCCTCTCCTGTAATAACTGTATAATTAAATAATTAACTATAGTTAAAAATGAAGCTTTTTTCTAAATATAATTCTGGGAGAAAAAGAATTTTAGATGACTCAACTCAGGTTAAAATTATCTTTCAAAAATAAAATTCAAATTATTCAGCTATAGAGTGGTTGGACTTTTCAAAGAAAATACAAAGTGATTAGCATTCTAACTCTTATTTATTTCCATTGGGAAAAAAATTAGACAAGGAAGGGCTGTGACCAAAGTTAGTCAAAGAAGACCTGATACTTTAGCTTTGTATTCCCCCAAAAGATGGACTGTCCTAAATTATTGTTTTGAACAGAGTAAAGGGAAAACCTATTTTAATGATTTGATTGTATTTTACACTATTTTAACCTATGTGTGCAGTTTCCCATTTTAGAGGTTGAAGTGAAAGTGTTAACTGCTCAGTTGTGTCCGACTTTTTGAGACCTTATGGACTGTAGCCCACCAGGCCCCTCTGTCCATGGAATTCTCCAGGCAAGAATACTGGAGTGGGTAGCCTCTCCCTTCTCCACGGGATCTTCCCAATCCAGGGACTGAACCCACGTCTCCTGCACTGCAGGCAGATTCTAGCCACCAGGCAATCAGCTTGTTAGGATAGGTTTTCCCGTCATTGTCTGCTCAAAGCAATCACTTATGAAAATGAGAGTGCACTAGATAAAGATCTGTGACATCTAATGAATTCAAACAGAATCTCATTCTGGACCCCATATAAAGTTCTTTAGATCTCAGGTCAAGCACACTTTCTTAAAGAGACCTTCTCTGACCTTCTTGAATAAGTCAAATTCCACTTTTAAGAGCTCATCTCTTTTGTAACATCAAGCAAAATTAAAAGGTGGCATTTATTTATGTAATTATTTGATCAATGTCTGATTCTCCCACTAAATTGTAGACTCCTTGAAAACCAGCAGATGCCCAGAACTCCAGAGTACTTGCCACAGAAAGTCAAACTGAAAGTTGCTCAGTCATGTTGGACTCTTTGTGACCCCATGGACTACACAGTCCATGGAATTCTCCAGGCCAGAATACTGGAGTGGGTAGCCTTTCCTTTCTCCAGGGGATCTTCCTAACCCAGGGATCGAACCCAGACCTCCCGCATTGCAGGTGGATTCTTAACCAGCTGAGTCACAAAGGAAGCTCATGAATACTGGAGTGGGTAGCCTGTCCCTTCTCCAGTGAATCTTCCTGACCCAAGAATCGAACTGGGGTCTCCTGCATTGCAGGCAGATTCTTTACCAACTGAGCTGTCAAGGAAGCCAATAGAGGAGGCTCTCAATGCATGCAGTTAAATGAATGAGAGAATGCAGTAACTGAATAGAAAGATCTTGATGGAAAGTTCAACACAGGTGTTGTTATATTTTTTAAATTTTTTACTGTTCAATTAGCAACTCACTCACCAAATTATTTAAACCTAGGTCACAGACACGTTCTTTCCCACACAAAATGTACTGTGATAACATTTCAATTGAATGTGGGAATTAGTTCTTAAATTAATCTATTTTATCATTATCATAGCTGCAGGTTCAAAATTAATATTTGGCAGCTTGGTTCACTGATTTTCAAAAAATTCATCTTATTCTGTGGTCTCTCAGTTATAGAAAGTCACTACCTTATTAAAATAGCTCAACAGGAAGCAACTAAGTGTCCTATGACAAGTAGGAAAGCATAAATTAAACCACTGAAGATATTCAGATGTCTGCTTTCTTGAGAAACTTAAAACAATGAAAAATAAGAGCCACTACCATCAACTGATTGCTGATTATATATATAAAGGGCAAAAGTTAAAACACAAGCTCATCTTTTCCCCACGATAACTTTTTAAAACAGGAATCACTCTCCTTTAACATTTTTTGAAGAAGAAATCAAAGACCAAAGAGCTATAATATCTAAAGTTTGGGGTCCACATGAATGAAAGTATGAATGAATGGAATCAGAACTCCTAACAGTTTTTGCCTGAATGAGGGGCAACATCAAGGAATAGTTAAAAGATATGATTTCATTCTTGGAAGCTTTCTGAAGCTAAATATTACTGTGACACTAATAATTATAGCTAACATCAATCTAGCACTTATTATATTCCAAGCACTTTATACACTTGATCTCTCACTTAAACTTATGAGATAAATATGATCTAGGTACTATTACATAAATGTTTATCCTCGATTTAGCAACAAAGAAATTGAGACTCAGAGGTTGAGTAACCTGCCCAAATAATAAACATGTGTTAAATGACTCAGCCGAGATTCAGATCCAATTCTAAAGTCGTGACTTGAGCTCTTAGCTTCCACACTAAGTATTCCTGTAAGTAGTTCCAACTTCCTCAGTTACAAATTTGGTCTCACCACAGTCAAGTATAGTGGATCTGAATCGATAGTGGCACAGGTTTGTTTTTCTGGAGGATATAAAAAGGGCACAGTTAAAGAGGTGAGAATGAATGGTAGCTCCACTTTACTCACCTCCTTGCTGTCTATAGAATCAATAGAATAACCACAAACCAACGTGTAAGGCAAAATACTAAAGTAATCAAAAACAGGACAACTTAGGACACATCAGGCTGAATTTTTACAGGTCAGAGGATGTACCTGTTAATATGCCTCTTACATTAATAGTACAGCTGTGAGGAGCTTCAGTAAGGAACTTAGGAGTTAAGTGCTTGAGAATGATGACTTAACTGAGTAGAATATATATTTCTCTTCAATTACTTATCTTAGAAAAGATAAGTTCTATGGGTACTTAGGGAGTTCTATGGGACAGTCTTAAATTTTTTAATGGGATTGAATGAACTATTTATTTTAGAAAACACACGGTTCTTTACAAAGAACCCTACCCCAATAACCTACCCAATGTTTTAACTAATGCAGATTGTGTGGTACTGAGGAAAAAAAGCACTGAAAACTTGAGTATTCATCCTAGTTCTGACATTATGAGCTAGACCTGGGGAAGACTTCACCTCTCTGGTCCTCAATTCCATTCTCAATAATATGAGGGAACTGGGCAAGTTAAAATTATAAGAATGTTTCTGGAAAAAATCCATAATTATTCAATGTTCTTCTGGAAAATTAACAGCAGAAGGTTAAATAAATAATTGAAAGCATAAAAACAGTAAAGAGACAATATATACAGTATTTTTTCTTCCTTGTAGTATTAATTCATTTCCAAACAAAAGTATCTAATCAAAGATGCAGATAAGGCATTAATATATGGATCCATTGTAGAAGCCACAAGTAAGACCAAAACCTGGTCTCAGAAATTTTACACACCACTCTTAATTTACCAGGTACATTCGACATTAGTTGGGAGAAGTTGTTAGTCTAATAATCAAGAGGAAAGATCTTTATCATATGACATGGATTTAAATCCTAGTTTCACAGCTTCCCCAGTGATGTGGTGAACTTCTGAGCCACAGAAGTTCACAAGAGACTAAATAATTTCCCATGAGTGCATAAATAGGAAACAATGAAACTAGAATGGAAACTTTTCTCTATTAGATTTTAAAGCCCAAGTGTACTTTCCCCAAGACTGTTGCCCCAAGCTGTAGCTCTCTCACTCATACCCTTTGGAAGAAATTTTATCTCCTCAGCTTTCATATTTTGGTCCTGCTGATAATTAGACAATAAGTTGCTCAAGAACCTTCTGTTTTAAATTCATATTTCCTAATACCCAATATAGGGTTTAGAAAAGTAAGGTGTACGGAAATAGGAAAATTAGACCTTATTTCACTAAAGAAAAAAGGTATTTTTGACTGGGTTTATATCCTAGCTCTGGCATTTATTAGCTATGGAATCTTGGGCTTATTATTTGACTTTTAAAAAAAAAATTTTCTTCATTTGTAAATGGGCATAACAATAATTGTTGTTTACTTGCTAAATCACTTCCAACTCTTTGCAATCCTATGGACTGAGCCTACCATGCTCCACTGTCCATGGGTTTCCCAGGGAAGAATACTGGAGTGGTTGTCATTTCCTCCTCCAGGGCATCTTCCCAATCCAGGTATGGAACCTGCCTCTCCTGCTTGGCAGGCAGGTTGTTTACCAGTGAGCCACCTGGGAAGCCTTATAGTAATAAAACCTACCTCCTGAAGATTAAATACATAGGTTAAATATGTTATGTGCTTGTATATTTTAAGTGCTCAATGAATGAATGCCCTTTTAAATATACCATCAGTACTTCCATTTAGGCTTCTTTGTACCTTTGATTTTCCTCATCCATCAAGTGAGCAGTCTATCTCAAAGGACTGCTGTGAGCATTCAATGACAAAATGTTTGTATATTCCTTAGAAGTTATAGTAAGCTCAAATAATGTATTACTTTTATTAGTGTGATATTAATACCTGCTTTCAAGATCACAAAACACTGACCACATTTAACAGCTTTTAGTCCTTCATCTATGTGCCACATCATCTGGGTCTGGTTCTCTAAGGTTCCAGTCTGCAAGCCAATACACAGTCCTCTCTGCCAAAACCAGTACCGCTCACTTCCTCCAACAGGGAACCTATGCAAACGGTGACCACAGCCTTCCTCGGAAGAATGCGACTGAGTGCATTGTGAAGCCACGACTGTCAAAAGTATTCATGAGCCAGGGGCCCTTTCTGTATACCACGGACACCACTTCACTGTGACCTCGTGAGCAAGTGATACACAGGCTTTGACTTGCTACAGCAGGAATCCTATAATCATTCTGATCTCACCACTACTTTATAACCCCTTCTAACTGAAAAAAGGACAGGAAATATCAATATAATATGGCATCTTGCTACATAAAACAAGAACAATCCCTATGAGGATTATTGTTTATTTCTGAAAAATATACCACAGGTATAAATCCAAATCCGATTCAAAGATACTCTTTATGGATTCACAGTCTTTCAATTTACAATGGATGTCTTAATAGATGTATTTGCTTGAAGAGTTATATTAGAATCTGCAACGCTGGCAATATAGAAAAAAAGACATGGAATGCTGAAATGTTCATAGAGCTAAAATGCAACTAAAATACTATTATCAACTCTAGTAACATGTCTTTCAGCTAATCTCGGCTGACAATTATGAACCATGTGCTCCGCATAGGAGGGCAAATAGTTTTGCTAAAATAACTTTTGTTCTGTGTGTGATGATTACCACATTCCAAGGAAACAGGTCCAGGGTTTAGACATCTTTATTGGAAGTGAAATGACATGTCCCCCAAACTTTCACCCCTTCATTTTTGGAGTAGACCAAAAGTGCAGTTTTCATAAAGCTTTCACCTGTTTTGAGAGTAGACCAAAATTGCAAAGTTTTCATAAAGCAATTAAAATCAGTAGGATGTTAACTATAGGCCCAAAACAGCATTGAACACACAATGTTTACACTACAGTCTTCTTTATTTATATTTATTATACTAATTTCTTTCTCTGGACAGAGCATAGTAGTTTTGGTTGAACAATAATATACTCTTTTGTCAAGTAAATGAGCCTAGTCTTTCAAATGTTTCACAGTAATTCCAACAGCTGTGAAGCAGTAATACTATTATTATTTTTAACAGTCTTCCAAACTGCTTACATGTCTGCACATAAATAATGATACAAACTATCAGGCAGAGAAAGGAAACAATACTTACAAAGATCAATTTTAATATGATAGAATATTTTTTAAAATTACTTCAAGCAAATAAACTTCAAAGTCTCTTTTCTCTCATTATCCCTACCCTTTATTGCTTGTTCTAATTTTCTAGGCCTTAGTCATAATGTCTGTACCAAATTAGAACTCAGTAAATACTTTTTGATGAGTTTGTGAATGACGGGTTTTTTTTTTTATAAATCTGCTTGGTCTTATACGGTGTTTGTCATGCAATCTAGATTTGTGAATGCCAGTCACTTTCAAATGACCCCTACAGTGCAGAGAATGATATGTAGGCTCTGTGAGAGAACAGGATTTTCTGTTTTGTTGATTGTTGTATCCCCATACTTAGACCAATTTCTGGTATACATTAGGTGCTAAATAAAATATATGTTGAATAAGTGTTGAATGATCTATATAATTTTAACTTTTTTCATACTAAAAGTAATATAATTCATTATTGTTAAGTCATATTATTCAAGAATAAACTGCTATAACTTAATTACATATTAACTTTGATGTAAAGAATGTATAAATATGGGGAGTCCTCTGTGTATTTTATATACATATATATGCCTGTGATGTGTCAGACACTGTAATGGATGCAGAGGGATTCTCACATATCTCTCTAAGGTACCCCCAACCTAGCATCTGTCACAATGTATTGCAGTGAGTTTTGTCATTTCCTGTTCATATCATGCTCTTTCATCCTCTATGCTTTATCATATGACATGCCATCTGTCCTTCAGATCCATCATTCCATCACCCAGCTCCATATGGGACAGAGTCCTGCCCAAATATTCCTCCTGTCTGAAACATTCCTTCCTCAATACTTACTCATCACCAGCCCCACGGGGATTCCTCTCCAAACATCCTGAGCCATTGTCACATGGGGCTGCCATGTCTATGTCTGTTTCTGCCATCTCTGTTTCTTAAGACGCTTCTTAATCATTTTTTAATCTCAAGTGCCTAACACAGTTCTTAGTACAGATCAAGTTCTAAATTGCTGAAGACTAAAAGAATGACAACATAGCAACCTATTTTCTCATAATCTGAGAGAGTCTAGAAAGCACCATATTGTACAGATGTATTAATTTTGTTCACAATGAAGAAAACAAACTCTATGATTTATTCATCAACCCAAAACGACAATCCAGAAATTTCAAGATCAGAAAGCCATAAGCAATGGTTGGATGTGCAATCTAAATGATGCCAATTCAAGTCAGGATTTTAGTAAACTTGTTATGTATGTGTCCCTGATGTGATTAAATGATGTGTTTAGATAAATTCACTAAGTAGGAACAATGGCAACATTTTCCATTATAGCATTTATATATATATATGTATAATATGGAATAAAAATATGTAACATATGTGCATATATATATATATATCCAGGAGTAATTTACTACCCACCTGATGCTTATTTTTCAGTAATATGACCTTGAAATTATTTTCTATAATAAATATTAGTTGACTATAATTTCTAAATACACAAGTATTTTTTTTATTCCTCTAAGATAAAAAGAAAGATACTTAAAGCACAAATTCTGTCAGTCCCACTTAAGATGATTGGGAAAATGAAATAAGATTTTCATCTTTCCTGTCTGTCCAGCCTTTCCACCAACAGCGATGGCACTGAATGAAATTTAGATTCACCTAGAACACTGAAGATTGCAATTCCAAATACGACATCTCTTGGGAAATTATCAAAGGATTATTGAAAGGGAAAAGCTGAAGCTACAAATGCATGCCTTATTTGGACAGATGACAGAGTTATTCTTTTTCTTTATGTTTCTTAGTTATGCCAGTGAACTCCCATGGAAACATGGACTCTTCCATTGTTTCCATTTAGAGACATTATTTTCAAAATTAAATGTTATAAGGAGTAGGAATAGGAACAATTCCATGCAAATAGTAATATTTTCAAAATGGCTGCTTTTGCTGAATATATATAATGAAGAAAAACAGAATTCACTTTATTTAAAGTCAAGGGCTAGATGAGAGTGAAACAGCTCTCAGCCAGCACCAATTACTAAAATGCTCCAGGGAGCTTTGGAAGGTATTACTTTCGGTCTACAAATCTGGGCCACTGGAGAAATGAAAGCTCCTCCGCAGTGCAGAAAGCCCCTGCTCTCATTCACCTAGTAATGTACAGATGACGTCTACCATGGCGCAGGACAATTCCAGCAAATACTGATTTCTCTAAATTACAAAGGAGCATCTGTCATAACTAAAAAATTTTGACTCTAAATTCCACATTCAATACATTCACCTTGCCCTGGGTATAAGTAAAACCACTTAGGTCAATACCTAAATTTCTATAGGTTCCTAAAGTTTGAAGAGACCCCCACAGAGAAGGCAAGTGGATAGAATGCACATGGTATTGTTTGGGGATCTATTTCCCATTATTAAAAGGCATGGCCAATGTTTCCTTGACTAATAAGTAGTCTGGCTCTCAATCTCCCATGCTTCACATAGAAAACTTCAGAAAGTACTTGAGCATAAATAATTATATGCTGCTGCTGCTTAGATACTGAATTGTGTCCAACCCTTTGCAATAATAGGCTCCACTGTCCTTGGATTTCCCAGGCAAGGATACACTGGAGTGCGTTACCATTTCCTCCTCCAGGGGATTTTCCCAACCCAGAGATTGAACCTGCATCTCCTGTGTTTCCTGTGTTGGCAGGAGGATTCTTTACCACTTGGGAAGCCCAAATAATTATATAGCCCCCCAAATATCCTAGTTATTTATATAATGATACAATCTTTGATGACTATAAAAACAGTAATCATAGCCATAAAAAAGAAAAATGATCATCATAAACCTGTACTGAGTGGTCACTACAGGCCAGGTACTTTGCAAGAATCTATGCTCAAATTATATTAGATAATAAAATATCCCTATAAGTTAGGTACTGATTAATATTTCCATTATCAAGATGAGGAAACAAAGGCTTAGAGAGAAAAAACAACATATTCAAACCCTCATACCTATAAGTGGTGGAGCCGAGTTACAATCCAAAATCTACTGCGCTCCAAAGTCTCTGTTTCCTACCACTGCTGTGTCTTAACCTAGGCGTAACATGATAATCAGGTAATAATTATATCTAAGCTTTTCCCTTGTGGCTCAGCTGGTAAAGAATCCGCCTGCAATGCAGGAGGGCTGGGTACAATCCCTGGATGGGGAACATTCCCTGGAGAAGAGAAAGGCTACCCACTCCAGTATTCTGACCTAGAGAATTCCATGGACTGTATAGTCCATGGGGTCACCAAGAGTCAGACACGACTGAGCGACTTTTATTTTCATTTTCATAAGACCTAAAACCAAGGCCACCTTACCAAGAGTATTCTAGGTGAGTGCCTAGGACCAAAAAGATTGCTAGGAACTTATAAAAAGTTTGTACTCTTAAACCAATCATTGGCTCTAAAATAGGAAAAGACAAAGTCAAGATTAGTTTATAGTTATCTGTAAAACCCAGTAATATTTTCACTAATCAGAATCACATAACTTCATATAGTGATATAAATACCATAATCAGTATTAGAGTGATGAATTTTACTGTGTTTTATATGACAGGGAGAGAGAATTTAAATTTGTAAAGGAGAATATAACATGTATTTAAACACAAATGAAAAAATATGTTGATTTTTATATTATGAATATATAATCTGTTCTATAGGAAGGACTGTTTCAACAAAATCTGTCTAAAGACTGTTTAGACATAATTTGCAATACTTTATAAATGAAACCAAAATCTCTTAGGAATTACCTATATTTTAACATCTATATCTCTTCCTTATAGAAATAATTCATGTATTTTACAGTAACAGAAAATAATTTATGTCATCATGACAATAGTTTTATCCAGAACTAAGATAATTCAAAAGACTTGGTTTCCACATAAATCAGAAACCAGTATCAAGACAAACATATCTGACACTCTATACTAATTTATCATTATTATTCCTGGCACTAATAATAATACATAATATTTGTATAGCATTTAACCATTTATAAAACACTTTCCATATAAACTCCTTTCAACTACCGTATAATTTACTTCAATTTTTATATGAAATTTTACTAAAAAAACAGCTAGTTAAAATAGATTAATCTGCTATTTTCTTCACACATTATATAAACAATTCAAAATGTAACATCTAAGCAATATTTCTTATATTCAAAACTAGAAAATATCATTTCTACGTTACCTTTGAGAGTCTTTAGAACACAGTGTAGTTAGAGAACCCAGCAGCAGGCACAGATTTAAAAGGTCACCTGTGCAATTTGTATCATTAGGTAGCTATAAAGGTCTCTTGAATTTTAAAAAGAACATTAATATATAAATAAGAAGTGCCAGAAAACAGTGGAAATTACACTTGGTTTCTAAGAATAGTCAATGCCCACTGGTCTTTTTACCTTTCCTAAGGAAACATTTGAGTATGCTCAAGTATTTATTTAATAAACAATGTTTTTGCAAGTTTCATCCAATTTGGACCAACCTGATTTTTGGACAAGACTGACTTTTCAAATTACTTTGCTCAACAGAATTCATTAAGAATAAATTCTACATTTTAATTTAAAAAATATTTTTGGAGTCAGAAAAAATCTGCCTTGGCAGCTCCTCCATAGGCTTTCTGGTTTCTGAAGAATGGGCACTACTGATTCCTGGGTGTTTAATTATTTGAGCAACTGATACAAAATCAGATAAAGCACTTCATCATTGAACAGTGTCCTTACAGAACAAAAAGCCTAGATTAGCAAATATGTGTAATAATAAAATTCTTTAAAATCCCTAGAACCAAAACTATACTTCATTATAACACAGTTATGTCTGTGTGTGTATGAGTCGTTCAGTCTTGTCCGACTCTTGCGAGTCCACGGACTTCAGCCCTCCAGGCTCCTCTGTCCATGGGATTCTTTAGGAAAGAATAGTGCAGGAGTTAGCCGTTCCCTTCTCAGGGGATCTTCTCAATCCAGGGATCGAGCCCTGATCTCCCACACTGCAGGCAGGCTCTTTACTTTCTGAGCCACCAGGGAATCCCCATTTAAAGGTATGCAGGTAGTTTAACCCTCCTCATACATAAAGGTCTTTTTTAATGATTCACAGAGTACTGTGATATTTTATTCGAACTTGATACAATGTACTTTACTGACAAGAGCACAACCTATTAAACTGTGTTTAGTCACTCAGTCATGTCCAACTCTTCGCGACCCCACAGACTGTGACCTGCCAGGCTCTCTTGTCCACGGAATTCTCCAGGCAAGAATACTGGAGTGGGTTGCCATGCCCTCCTCCAGGGGATCTTTCCAACCCAGGTCACCTGCATTACAGGTAGATTCTTTACCATCTGAGCCACCAGGGAAGTCCTCCTATCATACTAATTTTCCTTATACAAAGATTTTCAACAGCATATTACATGGCTTTCTCTTAAGTTGTATAACTTTCTGCTGCTGCTGCTGCTAAGTCACTTTAGTTGTGCCTGACTCTGTGCGACCCCATAGACGGCAGCCCACTAGGCTCCCCTGTCCCTAGGATTCTCCAGGCAAGAGCACTGGAGTGGGCTGCCATTTCCTTCTCCAGTGCATGAAAGTGAAAAGTGAAAGTGAAGTCGCTCAGGTGTGTCCGACTCTTAGCGACCCCGTGGACAGTAGCCCGCCAGGCTCCTCCGTCCATGGGGTTTCCCAGGCAAGAGTACTGGAGTGGGCTGCCACTGCCTTCTCCGTGTATAACTTTCTAGAGTAACATAACTTAATATTGGAAATAAGAGCAATTTAATATTAATATTGGAAAAATGAAGAAACTGAGGGAAGGAACAGTTAAGTGGGTTGTGTAAATCTCAAAGGGAGCATATTCAGTAATCTCTCTATACCTGGCCAGCCCAACACAACAGCCACAGGGCCACACACTCCTACCCACTTAAAATATGCTGGTTGGCATTGACATGAGCTATAACTGTAAAACTGTAGTACAATAAAAAATATGTGTGTTTTGTTCCCAGTTCCTGGAACAGATCTCCTAAAACACTTAGAATTTCCATAAGGGATATCAGTACCTTATGTTATTCACAAGGAGCTCCTTCTGGGCGCAGGTAAATTTATGCTAATGAGGTGACTGGTTACTGGGGATAGGCTCCAGACAGCCCCAGGATGGCACCCAATATGTCAGCATATTGGGAAACCTCAGCTGCAGCCACAGGGCTGGAAAAAGATCAGTTTTCTTTCTAATCTCAAAGAACGGCAATGCCAAAGAATGTTCAAACTACCATACAACTGTGCTCATTTCACATGCTCACAAGATCATGCTCAAAATCCTTCAAGCCATGTTTCAACAAGATGTGAAATGAGAACTTTCAGATGTACAAGCTGGATTTAGAAAAGAAAGAGGAACCAGAGATCAAATTGCCACCTGTTAGATCACAGAAAAAGCAAGAGAATTCCAGGAAAATATCTACTACTGTTTCATTTACTACATTAAAGCCTTTGACTGTGTGGATCACAACAAACTGTAGAAAATTCTTAAACAGATGGGACTACCACACCACCTTATTTGCCTCCTGAGAAATCTGTATGCAGGTCAAGAAACGACAGTTAGAACCAGATGTGGAACAATGGACTGGTTCAAAAATGGTAAAGGAGTGCATCAAGACTGTATATTGTCACCCTATTCATTTAATTTCTATCCAGAGTACATCATGTGAAATGCCAGGCTGGATGAAGCACAAACTGGAATCAAGATTGCCAGGAGAAATATTAATAACCTCAGATATACCGATGTCACCACTCTAATGGCAGAAAGTAAATAGGAACTAAAGAGTCTCTTGATGAGGGTAAAAGCAGAGAGTAAGTTTGCTTAAAACTCAGCATTCAAAAAACTAAGATCATGGCATCTAACCCCATCATTTCATATCAAATAGATGGAGAAACAATGGAAACAGTGACAGACTTTATTTTCTTGGGCTCCAAAATCACTGTAGATGGTGACTGCAGCCACAAAATTAAAAGACGCTTATTCTTTGGAAGAAAAGCTATGACAAAACTAGACCCAGAGGAATCGGGTGGAGAGGGAGGAGGGAGGAAGGATCGGGATGGGGAATACATGTAAATCCATAGCTGATTCATGTCAATGTATGACAAAAACCACTACAATATTGTAAAGTAATTAGCCTCCAACTAATAAAAATAAATGAAGAAAAAAAAAGAATAGAAATAAATAAATAAATAATCTATGGGTGAAAGAGGGGAAAAAACAACTAGAGAGTATATTAAAAAGCAGAGACATCATTTTGCCAACAAAAGTCTACATAGTTAAAGCTATGGTTTTTCCAGTAGTCATGTATGGATTTGATAGTTGAACCATAAAGAAGGCTGAGCACCAAAGAATTGATGCTTTTGAACTGTGGTGCTGAGAAGACTCTTAAGAGTCCCTTATACAACAAGGAGATTAAACCAGTCAATCCTAAAGGAAATCAGTCCTGAATATTCATTGCAAGGACTGATGCTGAAGCTGAAGCTCCAATACTTTGGCCACTTGACATTAAGAACTGACTCATTGGAAAAGACCTTGATGCTGGGAAAGACTGATGGCAGGAGGAGAAGCGGGTGACAGAGGATGAGATGGTTGGATGGCATCACCGACTCGATGGACATGAGTTTGAGCAAGCTCCGGGAGATGGGGATGGACAGGGAAGCCTGGCGTGCTGCAGTCTATGGAGTAGCAAAGAGTCAGACACGACTGAGTAACTGAACAAGACCACCACCTGAAATACTGAGTGATCAGATAAGTAGAAACTTCTTCACCACCTACTGAGCTCTGGGACGGGGAAGTGATGGAGAGGTTGGAGATTAAGCTCTATAAAAGTCTGAAACAAGGATACATCATGAACTTTCAGCTTTGTTACCTATGAAGGTGCTGGGAGGGTAGTGGGCCCAGAGAAGGCATGGAAACCTCACACCTCTTCCTCCATACACTGCCCTATGCAGCTCTCCCATCCGGCTCTTCCTGAGTTCTATCTTTGATTGATTAATCAATAAATGTAAGGAGAAATTTCCCAAGTTCTGTGAGCCTTTTTAGCAAATTATCAAACCTGAGAAGCCCCAATTTCCAGCTGGTTGGTCAGAAGAAGAGGCAATCTGGACTCGTAATTGGCATCTGAAGTGAGGGCTGTCTTGTGAGACTGAGCCTTTAACTGGTGAGATCTGTACCATTTCCAGGTAGTGTTAGAATTCAGTCATTTAGGACCTTCAGCTGATGTCTAACGAAAACTGACCTACTGATTGATGTGGGAAACCATGCCTACCCTTGGTGTCAAAAGTATTGAGATTTGAGGAGGAGCAGAGTTTTTCCTTCCAAATGTACACACACCAGATTTTGGCAACTTAGTATAAAAAGGTAACATAAAATACCTCAATTATATTTTTATTTGATTTTTTATCAACTGTTATTGGAGTATTGTTGATTTACAATGTTGTGTTTTTTTTTAGGTATACAACAAAGTGAATCAGGTATACATATACTTACACCCACTCTTTTTTTAGGTTCTTTTTCCATATAGGCCATTACAGAATATTGAATGGAGTTCCCTAATAGGTTATTAGTTATCTATTTTATATGTAATAGTGTGCATATATCAATCCCTATCTCAATTTATACCTCCCCACTCCTCTTTCCCCCTTGGAAAAGATAAGTTTGTTTTCTATACCTTTGATTTCTACTTCTGTTTTGCAAATACATTTATTTAATAATATTTTATATGAATCCTATGTTTAAAGGTATTTTAGATATACCATATAAGATGTCAAAATCATTTTCATTTCTTTTGCTGCACCCTTTTAAAATGTGTCTACCAGAAATTTTAAAATTACATGTGTAGCTCACATTATATTTCTACTTGACAGTGCTGTTCTGGACCATTACCTTTTACATTATTTTAGAGATACCTCTTTCTGAGATTTCAAGTACATACAGTAATTTAATATACAAAATTCATATTTTTCATTAGTCAACCAAAGGAAAAATTCTCCTTTGTCATTCAAGAGCCTGATTTTACACAATCTAGTACCAGACCAACCAATATAGGCTTATCTGCTTTCAGAAATGTTTATAGCTTTATTAACACTCTGTCCTTCACTTTGTTTCATACACATTAATTTCACTATTCTAAGATATTCTTCCCTAAACTTTGCAGTCATCCAAAATCTGTTCTACTCTTTGATAAATGCATGCCAGTAAAGAGTTAAAAGGAAAAAGAGAGTATTGAGTTTTTATTGCATGCCAGCAAAGAGTTAAAAGGAAAAAGAGAGTATTGAGTTTTTATTGTCACAAGAGAATAATAGAAGATAATTCCAGTTAAGAATAGATTTTTGATTAAACTATGGCAACCGCTAACAACATTTCTGAAAAGGAAAAAAACAATTATGTTTATATTACGAGTCAAAGTTAAAACATATTCTTCCTGAAAGGGGAAAATGGACTAATTTGAAGACCTCATGAATACAAAACCAAACCAAAAAAACACCCAAAGCACAAAGCCTTAACTTACCCTGGACAACAGAGCATGTAAACGTGTCCTCGATGAGTGAATAATTTGAAAGCAAGAATTACGTCATAGGAGCAGGCAATAAACATTCTCCTTAAATACTGCTGAAAATTTCCAGTACAGTTCAGGCATCTTCAACAAATGAACTTTTGAGAGCTGTGTATTCTCTAAGGATTGGCAAATAATTCTTGTTATAAAGGACTGGGTTTGGGATGACTTTATACAAATCAGGAGGATTCCCTTTACTCCTTCCCATTCAGAACTCGTCTCCAGATACAGAGAGTCCTAAGTAATACTGATGCATTAGAAGAGGAGTATCCAACCATTCATGGAACAGTGTTTCCTTTTCAATTTTCTAGTACCTTAAAGACTACTGACACATTAAGACAACAGAGCAGATGTTGAGAAATGCTTGCAACGATTAGTTCTCAGAAACAGAATCATTCTGGATTTCCTGTTTCATCAGTCACCAACTAGTCATCACAATTCCTATTCCAGGAGCTCTTTTCAAAAGTCAAATGATCTTACTGCTGACATCATGGTGAAGCTGCATTTTTATTTGTGTGATGCATATCTGAAGGCAAGGAAGACAGCATAATCATGTTTTGTTTTGCTTTTAAGAAATAAGTCAGAAACCAGGAGTCTGTTCTTCCATAAAATGACTTTGGGCCAACCTCTTCCCTGAATCTGAATATAAACACTCCAAAGGTAAAACCAGATGCAGTGTACATTCTACATTTCCTAAATGGAGATCTATGAACTTTCAGGAGATGATGAGTCTATTTCATTGGGTTCCTTCCACATAAAGACCTAATAAAGCATATTTATATATTTTAATATAATAATTATACTACTATAATAATAAAATTTATTTCTGTTACTATTCTTACTAATAAAATAGTAGCATTTATTGTCCGCTTTACGAAGAACACTTAGTGCATCTTGAGTGATCTATGAGTGGGAAATAATGGGGACTGGATGAATATGTTCATGGCTTCTTTTTTCATCCAGCTGAACACAATATTCTTGGATGCCATGAGGGTTTTGATGGTTACCCTGATTTTAATTATTTATATTAGTCATATATTTAAAATTTTAGTTTCTAAAATCTGCCCCACAAATGACTCTTACTTAGAGGTAGGAAACATAATAAAAATCATTATGGAATTTTTATAAGTTAATATGGGGCTTCTCTGGGGCTCAGTGGTAAAGAATCTGCCTGTCAATGCAGGAGATGTGGGTTGGATCCCTTTGTCAGGAAGACAGATTCCCTAGAGAAGGAAATTTTGCAACCCATTCCAGTATTCTTGCCTGGGAAATCCCATGGACAAAGGAGTCTAGAAGGCTACACTTCATGGTGTAACAGAAGAGTCAGATATGACTGAGTGACAAAACAAGTTAATAAGAAGCATAATACAGTAATTCTCCAAATTTCCAGACCAACAGCATCATCAAACACTAACATTTCTCTCACATATCACATATTAACATTTAAAAGTATACATTTAATAGGAATTATATATGTTCTTCTTTCTGTATATTATGACAAAGTCTATACACATTTTAAATCTATTCATCTTCGGAGAGGTTTTGTAGATAGCATCATGAAGACTTCTCCCTTATTTCATCATTAACAAGCAAAAGAGGGCACATAAAATGTAAACAGTATGTTATTTCAGTGAAAAAATGGAGGAAAAATTGATCTATTTTTGATGTTACAAAACTTATTAAAATTCTATAATTAAATATATATCTAGCTCCTAAACCAAACTCTGTATCCTATTTTTGATATTTTCCTTTTCATGCCCTCTCTTACATGTCATTTAAAGCAAATTAAACAATGTTGGGTATAGAAAAATTTAACATTTTTGTATGCTATGAGTATTGTTATGTATTAAAATATATATTGAAATAAATTTAAATTCATTACGTATTAAACATACTATGTTTAATGTAATGTGTTTTAATATACTATGTATTTAATGTGTTATGCATTAATATACTATGTATTAAAATAAATTTTATGGTATAATATTTAAAGTTCTGCCAATCCAAATTTTTTTAATTTTTTAAGTATTTTTAAATGACTGATAAGAATCACCCTGTGGTTACCTAATAAAGAACTACATCAATATACAACTCCTCCCTGGAGATTATGATTTAGTGGCATGGAACTCAGGAATATACATTTTTAGCAAGAATACTATGAGAGCTAGTTTGATTTGGGAGGAAGATAGTCTCTGAACATAGCTCAAGGTGATGCTAATAATCCTCAATGCTTTCACTAAAGCAAGAGAACTGTAATCACTACTCAATGCTTTCACTAAAGCAAGAGAACTGTAATCACTAAAAAAACAGAATGATTATATAAGTGGATCCCATGAAAACTGTTCCAAACTCCCAATAGGAAAGCAGCATCTGAAAAAAATACAGGGATTTATTTTGTTTATCTTTGAATTCTAGACCTAATACAATGCTTGAACATAATAGATGAATTATCACTGTTTGAAGAATGAATGAAAAAAAAATCCCTAGGTGCTATCTAAATTATCCACAATAAAAGCAAGGTATGAAGGTCCATGGTAAAAAAGGCTAGCTGGATACTGAGATGTGTCATTCTTCAAACATTTATTTATGTATTCATTCACTAATTCATCAAATCGTGATAACACTACCTGGGCACTAGTGGTATAGCAAGGATCAAGACAACCACTGTCTCTGTAGTTATTCCTTATTCTATTAACTACTTAACCAAATTTGAGAAGCCGCAGGAAGGAGAAATATAGGATACTAAAAGGACATAGGACCTGCCTAATAAAAAGGATTTTCATAAATAGGAAAGGACCTACAAAAACACAAAGACCTAAAAAAAAGCAGAAGACATTAAGAGGTGGCAAGAAGACACAGGAGAACTGTACAAAAAAGTACTTAATGACCCAGATAAGCACAATGGTGTGGTCGCTCCCCTAAAGCTAAATAATGTTCAAACTACCACACGACTGTTGTGCTCATTTCACATGCTAGCAAGGTCATGCTCAAAAATCTTCAAGTTAGGCTTTTATAATACATGAACTGTGAAATTCCAGATGTACAAACTGGATTTAGAAAAGGTAGAGGAACTAGATATCAAATTTTTAATATCCATTGGATCAGAGAGAAAGCAAGGGAATTCCATTAAAAAAAAAACAACAGGTATTTCGGTTTCATTGACTATATGAAAGTATTTGATTGTCTGGATCACAACAAACTGGAAAATTCCTAGAGATGGGAATATTAGAACACCTTACCTGCCTCCTGAGAAAACTGTCTGTATGCAGGTCAAGAAATAACAATTAGAACCAGACATGGAACACAATAGCTCAAAACTGGAAAAGGAGTACATCAGTTCAGTTCAGTTCAGTTGCTCAATCGTGCCTGACTTTGCCACCGCATGGACTGCAGCAGGCCAGGCTTCCCTGTCCATCACCAACTCCCAGAATTTACTCAAACTCATGTCAACTAAGTCAGTGATACTATCCAACCATCTCATCCTCTGTCATCCCCTTCTCCTCCTGCCTTCAATCTTTCCCAGCATCAGGTTCTTTTCAAATGAGTCAGTTCTTCACATTAGGTAGCCAAAGTATTGAAGTTTCAGCTTCAGCATCAGTCCTTCCAATGAATATTCAGGCCAGATTTCCTTTAGGATGGACTGGTTGGATCTCCATGCTGTCCAAGGGACTCTCAAGAGTCTTCTCAAACCAGTTTAAAGCATCAATTCTTCTGCGCTCAGCTTTCTTTATGGTTCAACTCTCACATCCATATATGACTACTGGTAAAAAAAAAAAATAGCTCTGACTACATGCACATTTCTTGGCAAATTAATGTCTCTGCTTTTTAATAAATAAGCTGTCTAGGTTGGTCATAACTTTTCTTCCAAGGAGTAAGCGTCTTTTAATTTCATGGCTGCAGTCACCATCTGCAGTGATTTTGGACCCCCCCAAAAATAAAGCCTGCCACTGTTTCCACCGTTTCCTCATCTAGTTGCCATGAAGGGATGAGAACAGATGCCATGATCTTAATTTTCTGAATGTTGAGTTTTAAGCCAACTTTTCCACTCTCCTCTTTCACCTTCATCAAGAGGTTCTTTACTTCTTCTTCACTATCTGCCATAATGGTGGTGTCATCTGCATATTTGAGGTTATTGATATTTCTCCCGGCAATCTTGATTCCAGCTTGTGCTTCTTCCAGCCCAATGTTTCTCATGATGTACTCTACATATAAGTTAAATAAGCAGGGTGACAATATACAGCCTTGACATACTCCTTTTCCTATCTGGAACCAGTCTGTTGTTCCATGTCCAGTTCTAACTGTTGCTTCTTGACCTGCATACAGATTTCTCAGAAGGCAGGTCAGGTGGTCTGGTATTCCCATCTCTTTCAGAATTTTCCACAGTTTGTCGTGATTTACACAGTAAAAGGCTTTGGCATAGTCAATAAAGCAGAAGTGGCTGATTTTCTGGAACTCTCTTGCTTTTTCAATGATTCAACAGATGTGGGAAATTTGATCTCTGGTTCCTCAGCCTTTTCTAAATCCAGCTTGAACATCTGGAAGTACACAGTTCATGTACTGTTGAAGCCTGGCTTGGAGAATTTTGAGCATTACTTTGCTAGCGTGTGAGATGCGTGCAACAGTGCAGTAGTTTGAGCATTCTTTGGCGTTGCCTTTCTTTGGGATTGGAATGAAAACTGACCTTTTCCAGTCCTTTATCCACTGCTGAGGTTTCCACATTTGCTGGCATGTTGAGTGCAGCACTTTCACAGCATCATCTTTCAGGATTTGAAATAGCTCCACTGGAATTCTATCACCTCCACTAGCTTTGTTCATAGTGATGCTTCCTAAGGCCCACTTGACTTCACATTCCAGGATGTCTGGCTCTAGGTAAGTGATCACACCATCATAGTTATCTGGGTCGTGAAGATTTTTTTTGTATAGTTCTTCCGTGTATTCTTGCCACCTCTTTTCAATATCTTCTGCTTCTGTTAGGTCCATACCATTTCAGTCCCTTATTGTGACCATCTTTGCTTGAAATGTTCCCTTGGTATCTCTAATTTTCTTGAAGACATCTCTAGTCTTTCCCATTCTATTGACTTCCTCTATTACTTTGCATTGATCACTGAGGAAGGCTTTCTTATTTCTCCTTGCTACTTTCTGGAACTCTGCATTCAAATGGGTATATCCTTCCTTTCTTCCTTTGCCTTTTACTTCTCTTCTTTTCACAGCTATTTGTAAGGCCTCCTCAGACAGCCATTTTGCCTTTTTGAATTTCTTTTTCTTGGGGATGGTCTTTATCACTGCATCCTAAACAATGTCACAAACTTCCATCCATAGTTCTTCAGGCACTCTTGTCTATCAGATCTAATCCCTTGAATCTATTTCTCACTTCCACTGTATAGTAATAATGGATTTGATTTAGGTCATACCTGAATGTCCTAGTGGCTTTCCCTACTTTCACCAAACACATGGTGATGTCCATGTGTACAGTCTTCTCTTTGTTGCTGGAAGATGGTGTTTGCTATGACCAGTGCATTCTCTTGGCAGAATTCTGTTAGCCTTTACCCTGCTTCATTCTGTACTCCAAGGCCAAATTTGCCTGTTACTCCAGGTATTTCTTGATTCCCTACTTTTGCATTCCAGTCCCATATAATGAAAAGGACATTTTTTGGGTGTTAGTTCTATAAGGTCTTGTAGGTCTTTATAGAACCATTCAACTCCAGCTTCTTCAGCATTATTGGTTAGGGCATAGACTTGGATTACTGTGATATTGAATGGTTTGCCTTGGAAACAAACAGAGATCATTCAGTCATTTCTGAGATCACATCCAAGTACTGCATTCAACTCTTTGTTGACTATAATGGCTACTCCATTTCTTTTAAGGGATTCTTGCCCACAGTAGTAGACAGAATGTCATCTGAATTAAATTCACCCATTCCAGTGCATTTTAATTCACTGATTTCTAAAATATCGATGTTTACTCTTGCCATCTCCTGTTTGACCACTTCCAATTTGCCTTGATTCATGGACCAAACATTCCAGGTTCCTAAACAACACTGCTCTTTACAGCATCAGAATTTTCTTCCATCACCAGTCACATCCACAACTGGGTGTTGCTTTTGCTTTGGCTCCACCTCTTCACTATTTCTGGAATTAGATCTCCATTGATCTCCAGTAGCATATTGGGCACCTACCGACCTGGAGAGTTCCTCTTTCAGTGTCCTATTTTTTTGTGTTTTCATGATGTTCATGGGGTTCTCAAAGCAAGAACACTGAAGTGGTCTGCCGTTCCCTTCTCCAGTGGACCACGTTTTGTCAGAAATGTTCACCATATATTGTCAGCTTGCCTATTTAACATCTACGCAGAGTACATTGTGCAAAATGCCAGGCTGGATGAATCACAAGCTGGGATGAAGATTGCTGGGAGAAATATCAACAACCTCAGATATGCAGATGACACCACCCTAGTGGCAGAAAGTGCAGAGGCTAAAGGGCCTCTGCATGAGGATGAAAGAAGAAAGTGAAAAAGTCAGCTTAAAATTCAACATTCAAAAAACGAATATCATGGCATCTGTTCCTATCATTTCATGGCAATTAGATGGGGGAAATAGTGGAAACAGTGACAGTTTTTATTTTCTTGGGCTCCAAAATCACTGCAGCTGGAAACAGTAGCCATGAAATTAAAAGACGCTTGCTTGTTGAAAGAAAATCTATGTCAAACTTAGACACAGTATTAAAAAGCAGAGATATCACTTTACCAACAAACATCCATATAGTCAAAGCTATGATTTTTCCAGTAGTTACATACAGATGTGAGTTGAACCATAAAGCCTGAGTGCCAAATAACTGACTCTTTTGAATGGCAGTGCTGGAAAAGACTCTTGGGAGAGTCCTCTGGACAGCAAGGAGATCAATCCTAAAGGAATCAGGCCTGACTATTCACTGAAAGGACTGATGTTGAAGCTGAAGCTCCAAAACTTCAGCCACCTGATGCAAAGAGCCAACTCATTAGAAAAGACCCTGATGCTGGGGAAGACTGGAGGCAAAAGAAGAAAAGGCTGGCTGAGGGTGAGATGGTTAGATAGCATCACTGACTCAATGGACATGAATTTGTGCTAACTTAAGGAGATAGTGAAGGACAGGGAAACTTGGCATGCTCTGTCCATGGGCCACAAAGAGACACGACTCAGCGACTGAACAACAAAACAGCATGTAAGAGGGCCATGGCCTAGTCTCAAGAAGGTGGAAACAGTGAAATCCAAGCTGACCTCTGATGGATGAAGAGTATATACAAATACAAGTGATGCTGTGGAGGGAGGCTAAGGATTGGACACTATCTTGGCAGAAGCAATACCATGTGAAGTTTCCTTATGTCCCAAAAATTAGAGAATAGATCTTAAAGGCCACTGTGGACACAGTATGGAGAGACGAAGTGTCTCTAATTAAGCCAGCAAGATACCCAAAGCTGAATCATGCAGGGATTTAAAATCCATGATATTCCAGAAAATAAACTTTGATAATGTTTGGCAGGATAATGCTATTATTGTGATCATATATGCATATATATTGTGCATATTATTGTGATCATTAATGCATATATGCATTAAAAACAATGTATGAGTGTGCCGTGTTGAAATAACTAGTCAGAGACTAGTTAAGAAATAATTGCTGTAGTCCAGGCAGAAAACAATGATGAGTGGTACTAAAATGGTCGGGGTGGGAAGGGACAGAAAAGTGAAAATGCCAAGGCTCGGGTTCATAAATAGGGTTATTTCCCCTGAGCTTTCAGCATTTTTATTGGAAGATGGTGGTCATATTATTTATTTACTGTAATACTCACTTTATGGCTAAAGGATGTCATAACTTTGGCAAGGTCATTTAATTTCTTGAGGATAAGAAAAACACACATTTCATGTGAAGAGAGTGTTGACACTTGGAAAGGAGTAATAGAGTCTTTATATCACCTTTCATGCAATTAATCAAAAGCACCAGTAGGTCTGACAGCAGCAAAGTTGCAAAGAAACTACAACCTGTATTTCTAAAAATGTATGAGGACTGGTTGAGACATAAGTGAAGACTCAGTATAGGATAAATCTAAGAAAAAGGATTCATAACTGAAACATAGGCATGAAAATTCAATTTCTACATTCAGAGAAACACCAGACAAAACTGTCAGGAGGTTAGCTGGAACACATTGTGTGAGAATGTGACAAAGGTATACTTTGAGACAATGTGGTATGGATGGACGTACCTATAAATATATTGAGCCAATTCTTGCTTTAAAAGTGTTCTTCGAGTAAACCAGTTTCATAAGCACTTTATAAAAGTATTTAATTATAAGTGATTTCTCAGAGATTAATCTATCAAACAATGAAGTGTGCTTATATTTGTCAATAACATCTGTAGCTTTAAAAGAAACAAAATCTGTTTGCTAATTCTAGTTCTCTCCAATAACAGAATGATGGGAACTGGCATATATAGGAGATGATAGTACCAAATTTATTTTTTTACTTGTCAAAGAGCTTTAACTCCTTCACAAAAAAAAATATACTCATAAAGAATGACGTCTAAGTTTCATTAGATTTGAAGTTCCTCAAATCCAAGTATTCAATTTTCTCCCTTTTTCTATCAACCTAACCTAGTATACATCCTGATTAATGTTCAATTCTTTATCTTAAACTGAGGAAGGGGATTATGTCCATATACCATACGTGTGTGTGTGTGTGTGTGTGTGTGTGTGTGTGAGTGTACACTTACTGCATAAGATCATGTTAGGATTTGAGGGAAATAGTGATTACAATATTGCTTTATAATGTTACTTATTGTGTGCTATTTTTACATAGTTAAATAACATTATTTTTGTTAAGATAATAATACTGTCCTGGTACATTAAAATATATGAAATACTCTATCTAGAGACACACTTGAACATTTATATACTACATTACAGTTTTGAATCCAACAAAGGATATTTAGAAAGCATCCTTTCTACTTTAATAATCTCCAAGCAGAGGAAGAGAAGGCCAATTCAAGAATCAATAATTCTTTTTAAGCATAACTTTTTCTTTTTTTAAAAAAAAAAAAACACCTCTTAGGGGTATAACCAATTAACAATGTTGTGATAGTTTCAAGATTCCCAGGTAGTGCCATGGTAAAGAGTCCACCTGACAATATAAGAATAATTTTTTCTCTGATTTAATAATTGGCCACGCAAGCTGAATATGAACATAATAACAAACTAAAATAAAATATAAAATATAACAGAATCTCCAAAATACTGGAGGAAATAAAAGAATTTTAAGGTGATCAGAGATGCACCATTTACTTTCATGTAATTTTATTTCTTTAATTTAAATATGTTTGATTTACAATGTTGTACCAATATATATGCTGTACAGAAAAGTGATTCAGTTGTACACACATAGATATTCTTTTTCTAAGATTCTTTTTTCATTAGCATCTATCACAGGATATTGAATATAGTTCCCTGTGATATATAATAGGAACTTAATTATTCACCTTATCCATAATAGTTTACATTTGCTAATACCGAACTCCCCATCACTTTTTAAATAGAAAACTACCTTGCTATAACCTCAGTTTGTTATAACAGCTTCTGTCATTTATCCAGAGCACTCACTGCCCCACAAAAAATTATTCTAAAGATGAACTCAAATAAAAATTGAAATTACTTTTTTTAAAGAATCAAAGGAGAGTAAAATATTCAAAGTTAGCTTCTATTTTTTCACCAGTCTCTGGACTTAAGAGTTATACAGAACTTTCACGGCATTTGAGAAATGACACAAAAATGCACTTGTGATTCTACAATCACATCTGGATGAGCCTTAAAGATGGAACTGGTTAGGGAATGATGAAATAATACTTATTTTAGGTTCTCCATGATCAAATTTTCTTTACTTTCATAGTTTTCAGCTTATTAATGAGTGATCACTTATTTTACCTACTACTAATAAATAATACTGGAATGCAAAAGTAGGAAGTCAAGAAACACCTGGAGTAACAGGCAAATTTGACCTTGGAGTACAGAATGAAGTAGGGCAAAGGCTAATAGAGTTTTGCCAAGAGAACACACTAGTCATAGCAAACACCTCTTCCAACAACACAAGAGAAGACTCTACACATGGACATCACCAGATGGTCAACACCGAAATCAGATTGATTATATTCTTTGCAGACAAAGATGGACAAGCTCTATACAGTCAACAAAAACAAGACCAGGAGCTGACTGTGGCTCAGATCATGAACTCCTTATTGCCAAATTCAGACTTAAACTGAAGAGAGTAGGGATACCACTAGACCATTCAGGTATGACCTAAATCAAATCCCTCAGGACTATACAGTGGAAGTGAGAAATAGATTTAAGGGGCTAGATCTAATAGACAGACAGCCTGATGAACTATGGATGGAGGTTCGTGACATTGTACAGGAGACAGGGATCAAGAGCATCCCCATGGAAAAGAACTGCAAAAAGGCAAAATGGTTGTCTGAGGAGGCTTTACAAATAGCTGTGAAACGAAGATAAGCAAGAAGCAAAGGAGAAAGGGAAAGATATTCCCATTTGAATGCAGAGTTCCAAATTATAGCCAGGAGAGATAAGAAAGTCTTCCTCAGCGACCAATGCAAAGAAATAGAAGAAAACAACAGAATGGGAAAGACTAGAGATCTCTCCAAGAAAATTAGAGATACCAAGGGAACATTTCATGCAAAGATGGGCTCAATAAAGGACAGAAATGGTATGGACCTAACAGAAGCAGAAATACTAAGAAGAGGTGGCAAGAATACACAGAAGAACTGTACAAAAAAGATCTTCACAACCCAGATAATCACAATGGTGTGATCACTCACCTAGAGCCAGACATCCTGGAATGCAAAATCAAGTGGGCCTTAGGAAGCATCACTACAAACAAAGCTAGTGGAGGTGATGGAATTCCAGTGGAGCTATTTCAGATCCTGAAAGATGATGCTGTGAAAGAGCTGCATTCAATATGCCAGCAAATTTGGAAAACACGGCAGTGGCCACAGGACTGAAAAGGTGAGTTTTCATTCCAATCCCTAAGAAAGGCAATCCCAAAGAATGCTCAAACTACTGCACAATTGTACTCATCTCACACGCTAATAAAGTAATGCTCAAAATTCTCCAAGCCAGGCTTCAGCAGTACGTGAACTGAGAACATCCAGATGTTCAAGCTGGTTTTAGAAAAGGCAGAGGAACCAGACATCAAATTGCCAATATCTGCTGGATCATCAAAAAAGCAAGAGAGTTCCAGAAAAACATCTATTTCTGTTTTATTGACTATGCCAAAGCCTTCGACTGTGTGGATCACAATAAACTGTGGAAAATTCTGAAAGAGATGGGAATACCAGACCACCTGACCTGCCTCTTGAGAAACCTGCATGCAGGTCAAGAAGCAACACTTAGAACTGGACATGGAACAACAGACTGGTTCCAAACAGGAAAAGGAGTACGTCAAGGCTGTATATTGTCACCCTGCTTATTTAACTTATATGCAGAGTACATCATGAGAAATGCTGGGCTGGAAGAAGCACAAGCTGGAATCAAGATTGCCAGGAGAAATATCAATAACCTCAAATATGCAGATGGCAACACCCTTATGGCAGAAAGTGAAGAGGAACTAAAAAGCCTCTTGATGAAAGTGAAAGAGGAAAGTGAAAAAGTTGGCTTAAAGCTCAACATTCAGAAATCTAAGATCATGGCATCTGGTCCCATCACCTCATGGGAAATAGATGGGGAAACAGTGTCAGACTTTATTTTTGGGGGGTTCCAAAATCACTGCAGCTGGTGACTGCAGCCATGAAATTAAAAGAGGCTTACTCCTTCGAAGGAAAGTGATGACCAACCTAGACAGCATATTAAAAAGCAGAGACATTACTTTGCCACAAAGGTCCAACTGGTCAAAGCTATGGTTTTTCCAGTGGTCATGTATGGATGTGCGAGTTGGACTGTGAAGAAAGCTGAGTGCCGAAAAATAGATGCTTTTGAACTGTGGTGTTGGAGAAGACTCTTGAGAGTCCCTTGGACTGCAAGGAGATCCAACCAGTCCATCCTGAAGGAGGTCAGTCCTGGGTGTTCATTGGAAGGACTGATGCTGAACCTGAAACTCCAATACTTTGGCTACCTCATGCGAAGAGTTGACTCTTTGGAAAAGACCCTGACGCTGGGAGGGATTGGGGGCAGGAGGAGAAGGGGACAACAGAGGATGAGATGGCTGGATGGCATCATTGACTCTATGGGCATGAATTTGAGTAAACTCCGGGAGTTTGTGATGAACAGGGAGGCCTGGCGTGCTGCGATTCATGGGGTCGCAAAGAGTCGGACACGACTGAGCAACTGAACTGAACTAAACTGAATAAATAGTAAGGGCTTCCCTGGTGGCTCAGAGGGTTAAGAGTCTGCGTGCAATGCCAGAGACCAGGGTTTAATATAATAAAATAATAATGTATGTTCCACATTTATCTTTCATAATGTTACATTTTATTTGACATCGATTATAGGTTTGGAAATGGGCTTCCCTCATGTCTTAGACAGTAAAGAATATGCCTGCGATGCAGGAGACCAGGGTTCAATCCCTGTGTCAGGAAGATTCCCGTGGAGAAGCGAATGGCTCCCCACTCCAGTATTCTTGCCCGGAGAATTCCATGGACAGAGCAGTCTGGTGAGCTACAGTCCACGGGGTCTCATGGGGTCACAAAGAGTCAGACACAATTAAGTGACTAACACACTTTTCATTGCTTTCCAACTGTAATATCAAACAAGAGACAGAAAGGAAGGGCTGGAAGAACTACTTAAAATATGGCATCTGAAACAACAGACAATTGGGTGAACAAAAGCAAAGACCTAAAATGTAAACAGTGAATAATGGTTTCTTTCATTACAGAAGAAATATCAAAAAGTGAAAGCCTCCTGAAGGTCAACACTTTTTTATCAGGTTTTAAAATTTATTCAATAATGTTCTTTTTGAAAACATATTCAGCCTATTTTTTTCTGTTATAATATTGCGCATTAGTATTCTACATCTTTAAAATTTTTGTCATGTAAATCCATAATTACTTGCAACTTGTTTTCAAATGCTAATCATCTTATGAAGGTCAAATTTCTATACAAAAATACAGAAAGCACTTTTCCTTAAAAGAAAATATCAAATTTAGATAAGTAATGACAATAAGGATATAAAATGTTGGCATCAGAGGTGATGCCTCATTTTATATATGGTAAATAGGGGCTTCAGAAACACAGTGGTTTCTGAGTAAGGTAGTCATAGAGCTTGAACATGAATCCACCTTTCCTTTTCAAGCCTAAATCCCCAAAACCTACTAATTTGTATTTTTTAGAAATCAAGAAATCCAGACTGAATAGGACCTTAATTCATCAAAGTGTTTTCTGTATTCCACAAATATTTGAGCAGCAAGAGGATAGAGTAAGAAGCATCTGAGCAGCTTGCCCATTATAGAATCAAACCAAGACAAATGGTAAAACATTAGAAAAATCTTTATCTATATTAGCAGCCAATGAGACATAATTACATTAACATCATGTCATTTTAGACTAATCAAGAGTTAGCACAGCAGAGTAAGCTCAATGGCATCACAGAACTGTTTAGAGGTTTCCATGTGAATTTTCATGTCACCAAAAAAGGTGAGTTTTCCTATATAAACTCCACATGAGAGAATTAAACAGTCACAAATTATTGCTTTCCCAGTATACTCTTTAAAAAATGTCAGTCATCAAGAAACAAAGTGCCAATCCAGAAGGAATTCGATAAGGAAAATTTAAGATGACTCCCAAGGTTCCTATCCTCCATGTAAGGTTCTGCCTAATCTCTACTTTTTTAGTGTGCCTACAATCAGTCAATGTGTTAAAAGATCACTCCCATGAGTAAATTACTAATCAATTCATTTTTGAGTCAAATTTAGGGGGGTTATCCTTTTTGGGTTAGGCCTGACCTAAGGAGTTGATTCCTTAGCAGAAGGTACAATGTTAGAGGGGCTTCCCTGGTAGACCAGCTGGTAAAGAATCCACCTGCAATGCAGGAGACCTGAGTTCAATCCCTGGGTTGGGAAGATCCCCTAGAGAAGGGCATGACAACTTGCTCCAGTTTTCTTGCCTGGAGAATCGTCATAGACATAGGAGCCTGGTAGGCTACAGCCCATGGGGTCACAAAGAGTCGGACACAACTGAGCAACTAAGCCTAAGAATACATACAGTGTTAGAGATTCTCTTGCTGTCCTGGAAGATAGTAAATAGGGATATTGCAAACTGCCTATGCACATACCATGTAGCTGGGACCTCAAGGTAGCTTCCAGGAATGAAGAGCAATCCCCACCTACTTCCTCTGCAGAGAACCAACACAAAATGCAGACCTTGGTCCCACACCTGTGAGGCAATAAATTCTGCTAACAAGCTGAAAAAGTTCAGGAGTGGATCCTTCTATAACCAAAAGATGACATAAGAACACATAAAAACACCTTAATTTCAGCTTTAGAAGACCCTAAAGAAAGGACCCAGTTAAAACATGCCAAGTACATGGAAACTGTGACATATTAAATGTGCATTACTTTAAACAGCTCAGTTCAATTCAGGCACAGAGTTGTGTCCGACACTTCATGACCCAATGGACTGCAGCACGTCAGGCTTCCCTGTCCATCACCAACTGCCAGAGTTTGCTCAAACTCATGTCCATTGAGTTGATGAGGCCATCCAAACATCTCATCCCCTGTCGACCCTTTCTCTTCCTGCCTTCAGCCTTTCCCGGCATCAGAGTCTTTTCCAATGAGTCAGTTCTTTGCCTGAAGTGAACAAAGAATTGAAGCTTCAGTTTCAGCATCAGTCCTTCCTATGAATATTTAGAATTCAGGATTGACTGGTTTGATCTCCTTTCAGTCCAAGGGATTTTCAAGAGTCCTCTCCAACACCACAGTTCAAAAGCATCAATTCTTCTTTGGCACTCAGCTTTCTTTATAGTCCAACTCTCACATCCATACATGACTACTGAAAAAAATCATACCATGAACTAGACAGACCTTTGTCAGCAAAGTAATGCCTCTGCTTTTTAATACACTGTCTAGGTTAGTCATAGCTTTTCTTCTAAGGAGCAAGCATCTTTTAATTTCATGGCTGCAGTCACCATCTGCAGTGATTTTAGAACCCAAAAAAATAAAGTCTCTCACTGTTTTCAGTGTTTCCCCATCTATTTGTCATGAAGTAATGGGACCAGATGCCATGATCTTAGTTTTTTGAATGTTGAGCTTTAAGCCAGCTTTTTCACTCTCCTCTTTCACTTTCAGAGGCTCTTTAGTTCCTCTTCATTTTCTGTCTTTAGGGTGGTGTCATATGCATATCTGAGGTTACTGATATTTCTCCCAGCAAACTTGATTCCAGCTTGAGCGTCATTCAGCCTTGCATTTCCTATGATGTACTCTGCATAAAAATTAAACAAGCAAGTGACAACATACAGCTTTGACATACTCCTTTCCCAATTAGGAACTAGTCTACTGTTTCAATTCCAATTCTAACTATTGTTTTTTGGCCTGCATATAGATTTCTCAGGAGGCTGGTAAGATGGTCTAGTATTCCCATCTCTTGAAGAATTTTTCACAGTTTGTGGTAATCCACAAAGTCAAAGGCTTGGCATAGTCCATAAAGCAGAAGTAGATGTTTTTCTGGAATTCTCTTGATTTTTTGATGATCCAACGGATGTTGGCAACTTGATCTCTGGTTCCTCTGCCTTTTCTAAAACCAGCTCAAACATATGGAAGTCCACAGTTTACATACGTTTGAAGCCTCGCTTGGAGAATTTTGAGCATTACATTGCTAGCTAGAGATGAGAGCAACTGTGCAGTAGTTTGGACATTCTTTGGCATTGCCTTTCTTTGGCATTTGAATGAAAACTGACCTTTTCCAGTCCTCTAGTCACTGCTGAGTTTTCCAAATTTTCTGGTGTATGAGTGAAGCACTTTCACAGCATCATCTTTAGTATCTGAAATGGCTCAGTTGGAATTCCATCACCTCCACTAGCTTTGTTCATAGTGATGCTTCCTAAGCCCACTGGCTCTAGATGAGTGATCATACCATCATGGTTATCTCGGTCATGAAGATCTTTTTTGTACAGTTCTTCTGTGTATTCTTGCCACCTCTTCTTAATATCTTCTTCTTCTGTTAGGTCCATACCACTTCTGTCCTTTATTGAGCCCATCTTTCCATGAAATGTTCCCTTGGTATCTCTAATTTTCTTGAAGAAATCTCTAGTCTTTCCCTTTCTGTTCTTTTCCTCTATTTCTTTGCACTGATCACTGAGGAAGGCTTTCTTATCTCTCCTTGCTATTCTTTGGAACTTTGCACTCAAATGGGTGTATCTTTCTTTTTCTCCTTTGCCTTTTGCTTCTTTTCTCTTCACAGCTTTTTGTAAGGCCTCCTCAGACAAAAATTTTGCCTTTTTGTATTTCTTTTTCATGGAGTCTTCTTGATCACTGCTTCCTGTACAGTGTCATAAACCTCCATCCATAGTTCTTCAGGCAGTCTGTTCATCAAATGTAATCCCTTGGATCTATTTGTCACTTCACTGTATAATCATAAGGGATTTGATTTAGGTCATACTAAAGGTGGTTATTTGTATATATAGCAATAGAGAACTAGTACAGGCAGAGACCTTTACTTTGTATAAACACCAAGATACAAGATATTGTGTTAGATATTTAGGTACTTAATATATTTTTGATTGATTATTTTAAATGGAAATGGTATGCTTGTTTCAGCACACTGTCAGTAAATCTATAAGAAAATAGCCTGCCGTCATTTATGCTTAGGTAGCCTTGCAGTATTTAACCCTATGAGATATATATGACAAGGGCTACTTATCTCCACCTCACGGAGAAATAAGTAGAATCCAAAAGAGGTAAAATTCAAGGAATTATATTTTCTTTCTGGTATGCTACTGTCTACTTTCAACAATTTCCTTTAGGAGTTCCCTAGATACTTAAGGCAGACGGGCACACTCTTAAATTCTCTGAGGAACCTAAGGTGCCTTATAAAGCAAGAAAGAGAGTGTTATTCTATTCATTTTTTTGCAGTCTTGATTCACCATGGGAACATAGTCAAGCACCTTTCACATGCTATACGTACACTGCTCACTGACTGAATGTAAGCAACTCCGCACACAGACGTATTATATTTCTGATATTCTAAGCAAAACAATATTCATAGTAATCATAACTACTAATGGTGTTCCTGTGACATCATATATTCTTTATATGCTTTTTCATTAAACTGTAACTGTATTTCTAAGTAAAAATAAGGATTTTATTTAATCTTTACAATGAGCAGAGAAAGAAGTTATAGCGACGGGGCACATATACACCTATGATAAATTCATGTTGATGTATGACAGAAATCAAACTAATACTGTAAAGCAATCCTCAATCAATTAAAAACATAAATATTAAAAAATTAAGAAACTGAATTTTGAACAGATTTTGATGAAAAATTTGATGAAGGTCACATAGCTATCAAATGATGAGTACAGACACAAAGTCAGGTCTGTCTGCTCTAAAGCATGTATTATGTCCATGATTTCAAGTTCCTGTCATAAGAGGAATTTCAGTGCAGAAAAGTGGCAGAGAATACCAATAAATTCCAGAGAGCTTTCAGACCAGATAATCTTTTGTTCTTATGGGCAATACTACAAAATATAACCCTTTGCATCTATCCATACTCCACTCTATTTGAAAAGTATCAAATGCTCTTATGTGTATACTATATTGATCATTAATTACTTGATGAATTCATATAATACCACAGAAATGAAACTATGGTCTGCTCTGGCCAGAGAAATTAATCTTTATTATTAAAATTAATGAATTTCTCAAATTCTATTTACAGATTTACATAGATTATACTACACTTAACAGCACTTTTGTAATCAATTATTTCTTCTTTAGTACATAAATAAATGAAGATATTTTTGTATTCTGCATTCAACATGCATTCTCAATTCTGTATTGTGAATTTTATAAATGCAAGAAATCTCTTATTGAGAAATTTGCTTCTGAGTTTCAGTTAAGGATTTTAAAGAGTCATCCTGGAAGGCATCTCTTCACAAAGGTTTTCTTTTACCTGTTTCCTCCAGAATACAAAAGGTTATAAAAGTCTCTTAGGCACTTAGAGGCCCAAAAGGATCATCTTTTTTAATTTTTTAAAAAAGTAAAACAATTCAAGCTTTCAAAATCTTACACAGCTTGACTATACAGCTATTTCTTTATATTTAGAAAAACATTAATTCTCAAACAAAATCAAATCTTGACAAGAAGGGCCATTATCCGAGGATGACTGCAACTTTCTTTTATTTCTTTGGCAATCATCATTTCCCAAGAGTCACTCTCAAGCATAGGGACTTTCCTGATGTTTTAAACAGTAAAGAATCCACCTGCAATGCAGGAGAAATAGGAGGCACAGGTTCAATCCCTGAGCCAGGAAGATTTCCTGGAGGAGGAAATGGCAACCCACTCCACTATTCTTGCCTGGAAAATCTCATGGACAGAGAAGACTGGAAGGCTACAGTCCATGGAGTCTCAAAGAATCAGACTCGACTGAATACACATACTCGCACGCACTCACAAGCATCCAACTTTACAGTACATTATAACATAAATCTAAATCATTTTAATGCTTCTCTTGATGCTGCATTAATCCACCGTGACACTGTGAAAAAGGCAAACAACTTTTAGCTTTCTATTTCATCATCTTCCCTATGTCTTGTTCCTCTGGCCACTGAAAATTAAAAAGTATAAAATACTGAGGAAGTATTCTGTGATTGCAAAAATAAACTAAATCCTTTTAAAAGGGAAACATGCTTAAACAGCTGCAAGGAAAATCATTGAAATTTCTGTGGATAACACATCCCACCTGAGAACTCTAAAGGCTCATGGAGACACTACAAAACTAAATGTTTGTCTGTTTCCACATCATTAGACAAGGAATTCTTACTTCTCTTCCAATACTCATTGCTGAAACAGCTACACAGCAGTCAGCCATTCATCTATCAACTGTATTATTCCATTGCTTAATTGGGAGAAAACACACCTGCAAAGATGATCGTGCTATAACATAAACAAGAAATGCTTCTCAGATTGGAAGAAAATGTTGAATCAAGCAATTAGTAAATGGAAGATTAGGCAACTAGAATGGAGAAACTTTCCACTTGCTTGGTTATACAAATAAGCATGTTCCAAGAGATTAAAATAAATCTGGGTGGGCTTAAAAAACCAGGCTATGGATTCAGAAAGCATCAGTCATTGGGCCTGAAGGAAATACAGAAATTTGCCCCCAAAGGCTATAGAATTTACAAGGGTTCAATAAATTCTCAATAATGTAAGGTAACAGCAAGGAGCCAGAGATGCTATAAATTAAAAGCATCTTTCTATTTGGGCACAAATGTACTGCATTACAGATTAGTAGCTATGCTAATTCTGCATTACTCAGGCAAATATTAAAATCAGACCACATTCCCTAAGCAGACATCAGCTGACAGGAGGAGCAGACTTTTACAGGTATGCACAGAGGCAAAGGGAAATAATCTTAGAATTAATGAACACATGGATAATGTAGAGTTAATTACATGAGTTTGGCTACAGGATGATGTTTGAATTCCTGTTAATTTATTGAAGTGAGCACCAACACTGTTTTGGGGGTTAGCCAGGAAATGAGGCAGGTGACATGAATAAATGCAAACTTCCAAAATGTGTTATTGCGAACTCTGTTTATGAACTAGAATTTGTGTGAGCCTAATTATTTGCAAATCTGTCCTCTGCACTTAGGCTAACTCCTTTTCTATCCTTGACTTAGATGGAATTTACTCACATAATAGGTAGAACCATTTTACTGAAAAATAAAGCATTTTTCTATTTCAATTTCATTTTGAGTATAAAATTGAATGGAAATCTACATATTTACATATCAACCATTAGTGCGGACTGGGTTTACAGATAAGGTTTTTCCACTTCTTTTGCTTGTGAGTGATTTTTTTCAAGTCTGGTGAATAAAAAGCTACTGCATAAAGTGCTTAACTAAATCAATTTCTTTTCACCTGCATAATTTTAGAAGCTCAATTACATATTTCATCTAGTGAGGTGCCCACAGTAGTTTTTGCTTCTTTAGAAGGTAGATTGGGTTGATAACTGGTCATTATATTGAAAATTCTTTATGTTATGTCTAAAGCTTTCTATGTACTCCAACTCTCCCCAGTTCTTATAAGAAAATAATTTGCAAGATAAATGCAATGTATACTACAAAATCTCCTCTACTTTCCAAAACCTCACCCAAAATGAATGACATTTAAGTTTTGCAACTTTGGGAGACATAATTTATGTATATGTGAGGAGGGTTGCATAGTATAGAAAATGACAGGCATCTCAAGTTAATATTTGTGATGCCTAAAAACCCCCGGCCACTTGAAAGTCTATTAACACATGAAAAATTAGCCTGAATTTCATACTATTCAAAGTATTAAAGGTGGGAGGGGAAAATGTACAAAGCATAGGAGGGAAACAAGACACTGAGCTTGACAAGTGAACCTAGAATGGAGCGTCTTCATTTCACAACAAATTTGCTTTACTCTACCATTTGTAAAACCAAGAGTTAACGCAGAAGTCTATACATTAGAGTGGTATTAGTAAAGCTGCTCTTTTGGAAAAAGAGCTTGGATACCCAAGGCATCAATGGCAATAATCTTCTGAGATTAGGGAAAAAAAAGTTGCTAACAGCCCCAGTGTCTGAGCACCACACTGCAGCCTCTTTTATATACAGGACTACAAGGAAGCTCCTTCCCCATTCTAGACGTGAAGATACTTGCTGGCATTGGATACGAAGAATGTGAAGGAACTTAGGAGAATCAGACACCATACCCAGGGAAACCAGTACAACTTAAGAACAAAACAAATCTTAGTTCTCATGGAAGAATTACGCATGGCTTAAAGTGTGTATAGCTGCAAAATGTGTGCAATTGAAATTGCTTGAGGGAACTGACTACTTTGGAAATAATTAACCTCTCATTGGTCCTTCTATAAAATTCTTATGAATAGGACTAAAAATGTTCCAAATAATGTCTTGATAATTCTGGAGATGTCAGGTATTATCCCAGCCATAATTAATTCCCTCTTAGACATCTATACAACTATAGTTGTAATAGAAGAAACATGATCAGGATTAGTAGCCTCTAAAAGAACGTTCTGAAATAAGTTACTAGCAATCAGTCATACAAATGTCAGGCAAATGTTTGCACATTGATTCCTTTCTGCAATATCAAATAAACATAGGAAATACTATTTAAATGAGCTTTACAGATATTTGGATGTTATTTAAGGATAATCTGTCTAGACACAATATTGTAAGCAATTATCTTCCAACTAAAAATAAAAAGGAATAATCTGTTTAACTTTTATGTCATATGGGAGTATAGTTGATTAACAATTTGTGTTTGTTTCAGGTGTATAGCAGAGTGATTCAATTAGACATGTATCTGTTCTTTTTCAAATCCTTTTCCCATTTAAGTTATCACAAAATACTGAGCAGAGTTCCCTGTGCCATACAGTAGGTCCTTGTAGGTTAAATATAATAGTGTGTATATGTCAATCTCAAACCCCCAATTTATCCCTTCCCCTCAATCTTTCCCCTTTGGTAAACATAAATTTGTCTTCTAAGTCTGTGAGTCTGTTAAAAAAATAATCCATTAAAAATTACAGTTTATGAATTTTAAAATTCATAAATATTCATATTCATAAATACATATTCATAAATACAATTCCCTTCCAAAATACAATGGGCTGAAACCAACCTGACCTATAACATGTTTGGTGTTCTGTCCACGCAGTCATCACCAGCATGGATTTCAATCACTGCACCACATTTTGATTTTCTGTCTCCTTGGACCTATTCTAACCTCAATAGGAGCTCAGAGGGTTAAGAATCTGTCTGTAATGCAGGAGACCGGGGTTCAGCTCCTGGGTTGGGAAGACTCCCTGGAGAAGGGAAAGGTAGGATAAGAAGGTGGCAGAGGATGAGATGGTTAGGTAGCATTACTGACTCAATGCACATGAATCTGAGTAAACTCCAGAAGATAGTGAAGGACAGGGAAGCCTGGTGTAGTGCAGTCCCTGGGTTGCAAAGCGTTGGACATGACTTAGCAACTGAACAACAACAAATCCATCTGTTCTAAGTTGAGTTCAGTGAGTTGCTCCCTTGCTAAATGTCCGGGTGCTGTTCTAACGCAGCAGCTAATGCTTACTGCCCCTCCTTCCCTCTATAATTTCTTGACAATTCTGTTATTTCTCAAAACCGCTTTCTACACTCGCCTCTTCTAACTTCCTGTCCCTTAAAACTCAGACAGAAGCTAAATTTATATGGGAAAAAAAGCATATCCATTTGGAAAAAATAATTTTTGACTCCTTGCTAAATTGAAAGGTTTAATATTAGAACCTGTATATATAGAGAGCTAGTTTTTTCTTCTGCAGAGTAACATGCATAGCTTCTATAACAACAATTTTCTTGACAGTTTAGCAGATTTACTACTGTTATTACATACTTTATATTATTGTATGGTCTACCAATGGCAGAATGAATAGAAGTTCAAGTATCTGATTAATGGAGAGAAGAAATTTTTGTGGCTTAGAGGGTGGATGGGACTTTAATCCTAACACCCAATGACTATTAATGTTAGATATGTATACAGGCACACCTGATTTTATTGTTCTTTGCTTTATTGTGTTTTGCAGAAATTGCTTTTATTACAAATTAAAGGTTTATGGCAACCCTGTGTCAAACAAATATATAAACACCACTATAGTAAGAATATAGCTTTTCCCTTCTCTAGGGGATCTTCCCAACCTAGGGATCAAACCCAGGTCTCCCACATTGCAGGCTGATCCTTTACCAGCTGAGCCACAAGGGAAGCCCATATTGAGAATATATTAATAATTAAATATATTTATTATTTGCTCTATTTGCTCTATTCTTCTCATGATTAATATGTTGTAAATAGAGCTTGTATTAAAGGGTACCTAACTTTAGAAGCTGATGAAGAAAACACACTCACATAATATTTACTCTGTACCAGAAATTGTTCTATGACCTTTCTACCTTAAGTACTGATCCACTTAATAGTCACAGAAACCATTTAGAGGGTAGATTCTAATACCCTCCTAATTCTATTCTCTTTAAGCGACTTGCCCAACATCTCACATCTAGTAGGTAAAGGAGCTAGAACTTGATGCCAGGCAATCAGAGCTTTCAAAGATAGACTGTCAATGGCAAGGTACAATAATTATCAAAGGAGAAAACATAACTTGCAAATACATCACCTCACTAACATTAAGACCCTTCTTCTTGGTCATTTAGTTAATAAAGTTTAAGCCATTGCTCAACCTGAGAGTGACCATGCCAAGGAACTGACAGAGCAGTTTACATTGCAAAGTCATTCGCAAGGCAATTCAGTAGTAAATAACAAATAGGAAGAGATAGGAAAACGAGAAGCCACAGGCACTAGATAGAAAACAACTTGCATTCAACTGGTTTTTTAATTTTTAGACGTAATAAAATCCACTAAGAACAAATAAATAATAGAACTGTTTTCTTATAACAATCCTTCTATATTGTTTGAGGCCAGTAAAGTGTTCAAAACACTGGTCTTTATCACAATCTGTGTTACCTTCAGTAAACCAGCAAACTTCTGAATTTTATTTTGGGTTTAGAAACAAAATATGATTACTCCCATTTTATTTTTTTTTTTACTTTTTTTTTTTCCATTTATTTTTATTAGTTGGAGGCTAATTACTTTACATCATTGCAGTGGTTTTTGTCATACACTGAAATGAATTAGCCAGGGATTTACATTTATTCCCCATCCCGGTCCCCCCTCCCACCTCCCTCTCCACCCGATCCCTCTGGGTGATTACTCCCATTTTAAAAATAAGTTGTAAAATCAACATAAATAAACTATGAACCAGAATTCTGATTTTATGGATTATTTTTCAAAAACAAATGTAATCTTTTATATTAAAAATTAACATCACTAACATTTTTAATAATTGTCATTTATTGCTGTTTGCTTGCTAAGTTGTGTCCAACTCTTTGTGAAAGCGTGGACTGTAGCATACCAGGCATCCCTGTCCTTCACTGGATCCTGAAATTTGCTCATACTCATGCCCATTGAGTCAGTGATGCTATCTAACATCTCATCCTCTGCCACCCTCCTTGCTCTTGCCCTCAATCTTTCCCAGTATCAGGGGAATTCCAATCAAGGGCGTCCAATGAATCAGCTCTTCACATCAGGTGGCCAAAGTATTGGAGAATCAGCTTCAGCATCAATCATTCCAATGCATATTCAGGGTTGATTTCCTTTAGGATAGACTAGCTTGATCTCCTTGCTGTCAAAGGAACTCTCAAGAGTCTTCTCCAACACCACAATTCAAAAGCATCAATAATCACTATACTATATAATTTATTACAATAGACATTATTAAGAAATATAAGTAAGATAACTTCTTAAAATATTGGTTTTTATCATGACATGCTGTTGAAGAATATAAATTCCTGGCATGTAAAGACAATTAATACAAGCAATGAAATCTATTTTCTTAGAAATCACTCTGTGTGTTACACTTTAACAAACACAGCCACTTTTCCCCTGTCAACCAGAGGACAAATAAAACCTAGAAAAGCCCACCCATCACAATATTCTATGAAAAAATGATTCTGGCCAACTGAGTTTTAACTATGTATCATTTGTTGTAGCATACTAAAAATGGAAACTCCATGTGCTAAATTCATTTGTGTTTAAAGTTGACCCTATCTAACCACTTAGGTTTTTTTTTTTTTTTTTTTGCCTAGGGAGTACTAGACAAAATTAGTAATATCTTGGTAAAAGTTAGAGGATATATTTTGCTATGATTAGGGACTTAATACAATATCTGATTTGATCATTATTAGAAAAGTTATTTTAATTTATGTATTTCCTAATGATATATAACATAAACAAAAAATGTGTATCTATAGTTTTGTTTCTATAACTAACAAAACATGTTTTCAAGAAAGATATTTGGCAAATTCATAACCTCTAAAAAAACCAAGAAACATTCTAGGGCTGACTGGAAAAACAGAATATTGACAAAATGCCTAGATTTATCATCAGTACTATTAAATCATATCATCAATAGTGTCAAAAAGCAAGCACTTTTGTTGGACAAATCTGTAAGCCAATGCATATATCTGTCATTTTTAAATATAAATTCTCCATAAAGACGGCATAAAATCTATATCACCTTTGTCTCAATGATATTCTTTTTTAAGTGTAAATAATAATTGCAAAGAGTGCTTTATTTATTTTTACTAACTTAAAAGGCTAAGAAAAGACCTGTTTTTATTCTAAAATGCTGATCACATTAAATACTCTGGGTGGTGTCCAATTTTACTACAATCATGCTCCAGAAGATGTACAATCACTTTTTTTCTTCTTAACCATGAGTAAATCACAGTATTTGAACTTGACGGTAATATTTAAGAGTAAAAAAGCAGAAATGTCAATGGCAGTCTTGACAAAAGACTAAATACTGCAGAAAACCAAAAATCATCTTTTTCAGAACAAAGTACAATATTTCACTCATAGCACATCTTTAAATAGCTGTCACCTCTGCTTAAACTGGTTTACTTTCATCATTAAAAAGCTCCACCCATTTAAAGTAGGAAGGATAATCAATTTTCCTGAATATTTTACATAAAGCCATGCCAAAAGACAAAGGACTGGACTAAGCAATCTTCTAATGTTCTTTTCATCTTTTGGACATAGTATGACAGATTAGAAAGGACATGCAGTTTGGAGACATTTTACAAGCTACATAAAGCTTACTTTTGCTCATCTAGAAAATCAGAGTTGTGACTTTTTCAAAGCAGTACCCTAAAAACTGGGCTTCCCTTGTAGCTCAGCAGTAAAGAACCACATGCCAGTTCAGGAGATGTAGGCTTGATCCCCGGTTCAGGAAGATCCCCTGGAGAAGGAAACAGCAGCCCACTCCAGAATTCTTGCCTGGGAAATCCCATGGACAGAGAAGCCAGGTGGGCTACAGTCCATGGTGTCACAGAGAGTCAGACATGACTTAGCGACTCAACAACAACAACAAATCCTAAGAATTATGTCACACACATAGTATGGCATCTGGCACATAGCAGGTACTTCTCTTAGGTCAGTTTTCCTAGAAACAGTCTACAATCGTAATTTGAATGTAAATGAGTGTTGAGGGTATCCTCTCAGGTAAAACCTTTTGAAAGTGAAGGAAAGAGGACACGGCATAAAAATAATCTAGTCAAAGATGAGGGTTTGGTTCAGTTATTTGCTAGTAAGTGGTTCTAGGAGACAAAACAGAAAGAAAAAAAAGAAAAGAAAAGAAACTGTTATCTTTAAAATGTATCTCTTTCTGTGGCATAAATACTCATACCATAGTCAGTTTTAAGTTACACACATGATGTCACTGAACAGAATTTAAAGGAAATCTTAATCAGTTTCAGTACAAGATGGCTTTTGCACACCACTGTGTTAGACTGATCCCTCAGAGATCTCTGGAATGTTAAAAAAAAAACATTGCAGTTATCCCACTTAGAGGCAAGAGGGGCTGCCCTATAGCATACCAGAATCAGTCAGTCCTAAAGTGTGGGATATCCTGGGGAAAGCGACACAACCTCCAGAGGGTCTCATCACCAAGTGCAATTCTCAGAAAGAAATCAGTTATGAACTGTGATCAGCCCAGAGACTACAGTAGCTGGGAAATAAGTGCTTCTACCTGGTAAATGTGATTCCGGTGGGGAGGCAATATCAGCCAGTATGATGCTAAATTAGTATAATACCCAAGTGACCCTTGCAATCCAGATGCACTTTATTAAGTTTGTTCTGACTTACTTCACTCTGTCTGACATATCTAGGTCCATCCACCTCACGACCAATGACCCAATTTCATTTCTTTTCGTGGCTGAGTAATGGGGGCCTGCTGAGCTGGGTGCACTTTGGTGACCCAGAGGGGTGGGGTGGGCCGGGAGAGGGAGGGAGACCCGAGAGGGAGGGACGTATGTATGCATATGGCTGAGAGCTGTGGTGTGCAACAGAAAGTAACACCACATTGTAAGGCAGCTATATCCTAATAAATTAAAAAAATGTTTGTTCTCTCACCTTAGATAAACCAAATGATATTTGAACTTGCTTCAAAATAAAAGGCACTACCAATATTTAGTAAGTGGATGCTGTGCTTGAATGAACTCTTTTTCCCTCTTCTCTGTTTTATTTTTAAAAATCAGGACCTCAGGCTCCTGAATAGAACAAGCAGCAGCAGCTTCTGTTTTACCCCAGAACCCTAAAATGAAAACAGCTGACCAAGATCTCTGTGGAGATGATCAGAAGGCAAATATTAGTAAAACTGCCTCTTAAATAGCAGTATAGATACAGAGGGAAGATGTAGGAATTTCTTGATTTCTGATGGTATTTGGGTTTAAGGAAGGTTAATTTACCCTGAGGGCTGTTCTGCCCCCATTCATCACTGACTATACCCTATAACTCTCGGATCCTTTCATTTGATGGTGCAAGATCCCAAGTAAATGATGGCAACAAACTATGAGATTTGGAATGAATAGTTTTGTATTTAGCTATCCATGCATCTATCAATCAATCAATGTCTAAAATCTTTAAAAGGCCAAGGATGGTTATGACAGGAGGGAAATTTATATCGTTTCATAGGCTACAGGAACTAAAGTTTAAACTAATAAAAAGGTATATTATTTTAAATATTGCACTACCTTATCCTCAACTGAGAGTCTTCAAATGTTCACTGAAGCTCTTAGAAAAACTCTTCAATGAACAGCATCAGAATTCTGCTGAAGATCTGACTGTTTCAGTAGGAAGTATGAAATTAAAGTATTATAAAGCAATGTTTTGGCAATGTCCCTTATTCACATACCAAATTATTTGAATCTCACTGTTTTGATTAGTTGAGATTTTACCTGTTTTATTTGCATGCTACTATTTGGTTTCCAAAAATATTTTGCTGAGAAATATTTGAAAAAAATCTGCAGTGAGTGGGAACTAAAGGAAAGATAGTATATACTGATAACAGCAATAACGTAATGCAAAAAAATAGGCCTCTTAGTATAAGAAATATTATAGAGTTTCTAACTGAAGGATATTGCAAACAGTCATCAGTTTTGAGTTAAGCAATAACTCAGGAATTTCTCTTCAATCACAAGATAACCTTACCTTAAATTCTAGTTTGCTTGCACAAAATTCTTTATACTTTGCTTTCAGTCGTAAGAATTACATGTTCATAAGTATATTTTTGGATGGAGAAGGAAATGGCAACCTGCTCCGGTACTCTTGCCTTGGAAATCACATGGGTAAAGGTGCTTGGTGGGCTGCAGTCCACCAGGTCACAGAAGAGCTGGACACAACTTAGCAACTAAACAACAACAAAGTACATTTTTAAGAACTATTACTTGAAAATAGGTAACTTGGCTGTTAGACATGCATGAGGTAGAACACCGGGAAAAGGGAGGATGAACACAAATTGTGCAAGTGAGACTGACTGATCCAAGTTGAAGTTTTCTGCTTTGCTCTGTTTAGCGCTGCTATGAATATATCATAGATGCAGAAAGCTGTTATACCCTTAAGTATTTTGCAGGAAAGTTGAAAAAGATCAATACCCAAGGTTTCCCCACAGAGCCATCTAAGGTCTAGTCTTTGTTGTCACAATCATTCTGGAACCTTGAAAACAGCCATCATCAACTTTCAAACACAAACCAAAAACACAAAATAAAAGTGGCAGTAGATACTGTTTCTCAGAAAACAACATACAGTAACACACACCAAGCTCTTCACAGTCATATTAATTTGAGCAACAAAAAAAAAGAACATGTCATTGAAACTGTGGAGATACACAAACTAAAAAACTTATCAAAGAAAGATTAGTTTTATGCTACCAATTGATACACATTTAAATTATGTGATCACTGTTCACTTTTTTACTTTGTATTATTTTTAATTTCTAGTAAATGGTTAAAAAAACTAATACAGGATAGAATTAACTACTATGTCTGATTCAACTCAATTTTCTTTCCATAAAATTTTTTAATTTCCAACTTTTTATTTTATATTAGAGTATAACCAATTAACAATGTCTGATGGTTTGAGGTGAACAGTGAAGGGATTCAGTCATACATATGCATGTATCCAAGCTATTAAGTTCCTAAAACAACCAGTGCTCCAAGTAAAAGGATTTCAGGTAATAGTCCTTTTATGTACTGCACTATTTAATAAGACTCTGTACCCTGACACTGAAAATACATTGTAAGATATTAGTCCTAACTTCATCTCTAGAAATAGTGCAAAACAGCTTGACCATAAGAGTCAAAGAAACTGAACATGAACCAGACTTTGACACATACTATGTCACAGCCCTAGACGAGTTAACTTCTCTAATCTTCAGTTTCCTCCTTCACAGAATGAAGACTACAGTAAGAACTACGAGATCTATGGTTCCTAAAGCTGTTAAAGCCGCAACTGGAACAAGGTAAATGCTCAGGAACTGCTGTCGATTCAGAGGCTCAGATGCTGGAGATACACAGTCCAGAGTCCAATAAGTCAAAAATGTGGTTTGTGCTACAGAAGGACACACAAAGACTTATGGTCAAATGTTCTAGGAATATTGATAAAATAATACAAGAGGTCTTATAAAAACAATTTCCAACAATTTCCAAAACCAACGCCCCAAAGTGCTTATTTTTTCAGCCATGGTGAAAGTCGCTTAGTCGTGTCCAACTCTTTGTGACCCCATGGACTACACAGTCCATGGAATTCTCCAGGCCAGAACACTGGAGTGGGTAGCCTTTCCCTTCTCCAGGGGATCTTCCCAACCCAGGGATTGAACCCAAGTCTCTTATGTTGCAGGTGGATTATTTACCAGCTGAGCCATAAGGGAAGTGCTTATTTTTTCAGCCATAAAAACAAACTAAAAAAAAAAAATATGTATTAGGCAAAAACTTTCAAAATCTTATTACCTGTCTAATCATCCAAACAGGAAAACTGACTCCAATGCAAATTTCTCAAGTGGGAGTAATTTTGAAAATGTTAAAATAGGAGATTGTTTTTTTCATGAAAATGCACCCCCAATTTAAATAAATTAGAAGACAAAAATAGAAAATTCAAACCTCAATTAATAAGAGTTTAAGAAAACAAGATTAGAGTAAAAGGAAGTAGTAACCATAAAGAAATAGTATAATGAAATTTCTCAGAAATGAAGAGGATGCCTTTTCAGATGGGATGGACCACATGACCATGAAAGAGATGAAGATGACCTACAGGAAGGCACACTGTCACCACATGTCAGAAAAGCATCAGAGTTGCCATTTCACTCCATCCTCCCTTCTAGCTAAATATTAAGAAGTCAAATGACACTGGATCCCCAAGTTTACTTTTTCCTTTCTGGAGACATCTGGAATCTTCTCTTAAATTCTAATTTTCTGAAATCTTAGAGTCATAATATTGATTTATAAATCAACTATGTTTCAATTAAAAACAACGAATGCATGCCAAAAATAAACAAAAATGATACTGGCTTAATAAAAAACAATTTGATTATTGGGAAGATAGCAGTAGCAAAGTTTATACACACTGGATATATGGAGTAAATACCTGAGGTAAAGTCTAAAGTGAGATCTGAAGACATTCTGAGCATCAAGGCTTACCATTCTGTATACAACTGCAAACCAGTGTCCTGTGTCTGCTTTATCTGTAGGGGTGAATACAGACATTTACTTTAGCTACCAAAGGAAAAAAGAGAGGACTTAAGGCTAGAGACTGATAGTACAAAGGACCAATATTTCCATATTCCTATTTTTTTTAATGGTAAAATATTTCCCTTAGGAGGCAAAACTAATAAAATACCAACTTTATGAAAGAATAACTTAGAAAAGAAATCTTTGTTAGTTGCAATAAATTTATTTTACTGCCAAGAGTGAATGTCAACATTTTCAGAATCCATGAATTAAAATGGGCTGGAATGGGTGAATTTTACTCAGATCACCATTATATCTACTAATGTGGGCAGGAATCCCTTAGAAGAATTGGAGCAGCCATCATAGGCAATGAAAGAGTACAAAATGCAGTACTTGGATGCAATCTCAAAAACAACAGAATGATCTCTGTTCATTTCCAAGGCAAACCATTCAATATCACAGAAATACAAGTCTATGTCCAGACCAATAATGCTGAAGAAGCTGAAGTTGAATGGTTCTATGAAGACCTACAAGAACTTCTAGAACTAACACACACAAAAAAGATGTCCTTTTCATTATAGGGAACTGGAATGCAAAAGTAGGAAGTCAAGAAATACCTGGAATAACAGGCAAATTTGGCCCTGGGGTACACAGTGAAGCAGGACAAAGGCTAATACAGATTTGCCAAAGAATGCACTGGTCATAGCAAACACCCTCTTCCAACAACACAAGAGAAGATTATACACATGGATATCACCAGAGGGTCAATACTGAAATAAGATTGATTATATGCTTTGCACCCAAAGATGGAGAAGCTCTACACAGTCAGAAAAAACAAGACCAGGTGTTCACAGTGGCTCACATAAAGAACTCCTTATTGCCAAGTTCAGACTGAAATTAAAGAAAGTAGAGAAAACCACTAGACCATTCAGGTATGACCTAAATCAAATCCCTTACAATACAGTGGAAGTGACAAATATATTCAAGGGATTAGATATGATAGACAGAGTGCCTGAAGAACTATCAAGGGAGGTTTATGACATTGTACAGGAGGCAGAGATCAAGACCATCTCCAAGAAGAAGAAATGCAGAAAGGCAGAATGGTTGTCTGAGGAGACCTTACAAATAGCTGTGAAAAGAAGACAATCCAAAAGCAAAGGAGAAAAGGAAAGATATACCCATTTGAATGCAGAGTTCCAGAGAACAGCAAGGAGAGATAAGAAAGCCTTCCTCAGTGATCAGTGCAAAGAAACAGAGGAAGAAAACAGAATGAGAAAGATTAGAGATCTCTTCAAGAAAATGAGAGATACCAAGGGAACATTTCATGCAATGATGGGCTCAATAAAGAACACAAATGGTATGGACCTAACAGAAGCAGAAGATATTAAGAAGAGGTGGCAAGATACAGGATAACTATACAAAAAAGATCTTCATGACCCAGATAATCAAGATAGTGTGATCACTCACCTAGAGCCAGAGATCCTGGAATGCAAAGTCGAGTGGGCCTTAGAAAGCATCACTACAAACAAAACTAGTGGAGGTGATGGAATTCCAGTTGAGCTATTTCAAATACTAAAAGATGATGCTGTGAAAGTGCTGCACTCAATATGCCAGCAAATTTGGAAAACTCAGCAGTAGCCAGAGGACAGGAAAAGGTCAGTTTTCATTCCAATCCCAAAGAAAGGAAATGCCAAAGAATGCTCAAACTACCGCACAATTGCACTCATCTCACACACTAGCAAGGAAAGTAATGCTCAAAATTCTCCAAGCCAGGCTTCAACAGTAGGTAAATCATGAACTTCCAAAACTTCAAACTGGATTTAGAAAAGGCAGTGGAACCAGAGACCATTTGCCCATATCCGTTAGATCATCAAAAAAGCAAGAGAGCTCCAGAAAAACATCTACTTCTGTTTTATTGACTATGCCAAAGCCTTTGACTACGTGGGTCACAACAGACTGTGAAAAATTCTTAAAGAGATGAGAATATGAGACCACCTGACCTTCCTCTTGATCTGTATGTAGGTCAGGAAGCAACAGTTAGAACTAGACATGGAACAACAGACTGGTTCCAAAAAGGGAAAGGAGTACATCAAGGCTGTATATTGTCACCCTGCTTATTTAACTTATATGCAGAGTACATCATGAGAAACGCTGAGCTGGGTGATACACAAGCTAGAATCAAGATTGCCGGGAGAAATATCAATAATCTCAGATATGCAGATGACACTACCGTCATGACAGAAAGCAAAAAAGAACTAAAGAGCCTCTTGATGGAGTGAAAGAGGAGAGTGAAAAAGTTAGCTTAAAGTTCAACATTCAGAAAACTAAGATCATGGCATCCAGTCCCATCACTTCATGGTAAATCGATGAGGAAAACACTGGAAACAGTGACAGATTTTATTTTGGGGGGCTCCAAAATCACTGCAGATGGTGACTGCAGCCATGAAATTAAAAGACGCTTGCTCCTTGAAAAAAAGTTACAACCAACCTAGACTGCATATTAAAAAGCAGACATTAGTTTGCCAACAAACATCCATCCAGTCAAAACTATGCTTTTTCCAGTAGTCATGTACGGATTTGGGACTTGGGTTATAAAGAAAGCTAGTTCCCAAGAATTGCTGCTTTTTAACTGTGGTGTTGGAGAAGACTCTTGAGAGTCCCTTGGACTGCAATCAGTCCATCCTAAGGAAATCAGCCCTGCATATTCCTTGGAAGGACTGATGCTGAAGCTGAAACTCCAATACTTTGGCCACCTGATGCAAAGAACTGACTCATTGGAAAAGACCCTGATGCTGGGAAAGATTGAAGGTGGGAGGAGAAGGCAAGAACAGAGGATGAGATGGTTGCATTTCAGCACCAACTCAATGGACATGAGTTTGAGTAAACTCTGGGAGTTGGGGATGGACAGGGAGGCCTGGTGTGCTATAGTCCATGGGGTCGCAAAGAGTCAGACACAACTGAGCAACTGAACTGATGATGATGGTTGGAAAAGTTAAACACATATATTTTAAAATGTAAACAATTCAAGGAAAAAAGTATCATTAGTTCAACACATTCTGAAGCACTTTATAAAATTAATATTGCTAATGACTTAGGGGATACAGTATTCTTCATTATGGAAAATAAAATGAAAATCACTGTGCTTGCTTGTGCAATCATTAGTCAAGAAAAACATCATGACTTGCATTGAGGTTTGGGCTCTGATAAAACTACATAATTCGACCCAGTGGCCTTTCATTAACAAATATATTGCCTCCTAAGACAGAAAGTGAAATGTGTAAGATGGTATCATATTCCAATAAAATGTGTAACATTTCATCAAATATGCTTTTCCAAGCATTCACTAAGATGTAATCAGGTGAAAAAAATAAGATGATAATCTTTTTATTTAGTGTGCTTGAAGATCAAACAGCCTCAGATCATCTGAAAATGTATATATTTTTTATTCACCTGGAGAAAATTTCAAAGGTGACTTTGCTTGGAACAAAGAGGATTGCAATGACAGGGAACACAAAGGAGATAGAAACTGCTATCGTTCTCCTCTGTCTCATTCCACAACCAAATACGGAAAATGGCCTAGGGTTAGCACACATGTCCCGATGGTGGTCAGTCAATTAAAAAAACACACATTGTAAATCTGTGCCATGTTCTGGGAAAGAGTTATGATCAGGTCAGGGGCTTTGTTACTGTTCAAGTCTTAGCTCAGCATGTCTCAAAGTTTAAGATGCATGCAAATCACCTTGTCAGCTTGTTAAAATGTAGACTTTCTTACAGCAGGATTGGGGTAGTGCCTAAGAATCTGTATTTATAATATATTCCCAGGTAAGGCCCATGCTGTCTCTCCGTGTATGCTCAGCCACTCTGTCGTGTCCAAATTTTTTTGTGACCCCATGGACTGCAGCCCATCAGGCTCCTCTGTCCATGGAATTCTCCAGGAAAGAATGCTGGAGTGTGTTGCCATTTCCTCCTCTAGGGAATCTTCCTGGCCCAGGGATCGAGCTTGAACCTTCTTCACTGAAGGCAGGTTCTTTACGATTGAGCCACCCGGGAAGTCCTCCTCTCCATAAATCACACTATGATCAGCAAGGGTTTACAATGCACAAAACAGTCATTCAGTTTCACGTAGTTAAGGTTCATGTGACAAGAGAGGGCTAAGAGAGTTAAATTTATCGTTTCTCAGTACAGTATATAGTTTTAAGCTAATAATTATAGTCAATGAAATAGGCAATTCAAAACATTCTAGAGACCCCATGAACTAATGGTGAACATTTTCCCAAGGTCATTCCAGCAAGAAAGCATAACCTGCTATTTTCTTACAATGTGAATTTCATGCACTTGAATAAGAACTACATGAACATCCAACGGTAGACATGGCAACATTTCTACATAAAAGTACACTCCAAACATTAACATTAGTTCAGGATTAGTCAGCCTGATTTAGAGAAAAATCCAAACTAGGGATTCCACAGTGGCTCAACAGTAAAGAATCTGCCTGCAATGCAGGAGATGGTGGGTTCGATCCCTGGGTCGGGAAGATCACCTGCTGAAGGAAATGGCAACCCACTCCAGTATTCATGCCTGGGAAATCCCATGGACAGAGGAGCCTGGCAGGCTACAGTCCAGGGGTTGCAAAAGAGCCAGACATGACTCAGCAACTAAACAACAATTTTACAACATGGATACCATTCCAATTGTAAATTCCAGCTCAAAATAGGCTGCTGTGTTATGGGCTCTCCTAAGACTTTAACTTTTAAATAAACTTTCCCTATGCTCAATACTATGTGTCTAGCAAGAAAAATTTTCCTAGATAGTGAAGAGGTAAAAAATAATAAATAAATTAATTGTTGTTCAGACACTATGTCTTGTCCAAGTCTTTGCAAGCCCACAGATTATAGCTTGACAGGCTTTCCTGTCCTCCACTATCTCCCAGAGTTTGCTCAAGTTCATGTCCATTGAGTCGGTGATGCTATGTAACCATCTCATCCTCTGCCACCCTCAAATTCATTAGAAAGGGTCTTAACAATAGGTTTTAAAAATGCACATCTCTTCTGTAAATCAAGTATTCTTCAATAAAAAATAAATTAAAAAAAAAAACAGCCTCAGGGTCTGCCAACCTGAGTTCTAGCCATTGCTAACATTTTACTTCTCAATATTCATTTCTTATCCAGGACCAGCCTACAGCAAGACTTGTAACTTTGACCAATCCCAAAATAGTCCAAACTCCAAGTCATTTGAAACACATTTATACATACCATAGAACAACTCATTCAAAACAATGATATATTTCACTATTTATTTTGTGGTCAAACACAAAAGACGGTTTGCCTTGCAGTTGACACAATAAAAATGTTTAAATGTTCTTGAAAAAAAATGCACATCTCTGAGTTAAAATACCTGAAGAATGTACAAAAATTTACATTTTAATACCTTATTATGGTACATGTTATTTTTACTTTTATTAAGATTATATAAAGCATTCATAGCAGTTCTCTCTAAAACAATAATAGAAAACCTCTAATTAATATAATAAAACTTCTCTATAATATTTTAATTCATAACAGTCATTAATCATGTTTGGGCTCCCAAATCACTGCAGATGGTGACTGCAGCCATGAAATTAAAAGATGCCGTTCCTTGGAAGAAAAGCTATGACCAACCTAGACAGCATATTAAAAAGCAGAGACATTACTTTGCCAACAAAGGTCTGTCTAGTCAAGGCTACGGTTTTTCCAGTGGTCATGTATGGATGTGAGAGTTGGACTGTGAAGAAAGCTGAGCCCAGAAGTATTGATGCTTTTGAACTGTGGTGTTGGAGAAGACTCTTGAGAGTCCCTTGGACTGCAAGGAGATCCAACCAGTTCATCCTAAAGGAGATCAGTCCTGGGTGTTCATTGGAAGGACTGATGTTGAAGCTGAAACTTCAATACTTTGGCCAGCAAAGAGCTGACTCATTGGAAAAGACCCTGATGCTGGGAAAGATAGAGACAGGAGAAAGGGACAACAGAGGATGAGATGGTTGATGGCATCACCGACTCAATGGACATGGGTTTGGGTGGACTCCAGGAGTTGTGATGGACAGGGAGGCCTGGCATGCTGCGGTTCATGGGGTCACAAAGAGTTGGACACAACTGAGTGACTGAACTGAACTGAATCATATTGTATAGAATCGTAATGGGTTCTATTATCTTGAATTTTGTCTCAAATAGGAAACATGATTTAGATACATGCTATATAGTTGTCCCTTCTGAAACAAAAATATCCATGTTTTAAATAAAGTATTTTAAAGATGCAGTTTCTATTTAACAAAAAACTTAATAGCTAATTAAAACCATGGTCTAATAACCAACTAAAGATTATTAAAGTTTACAATAAGTTATTCTCTGATAAATTTTGACAAATCAATGAGCTAACATGTTAGTACAAATATTTTAAATTTTTATTTAAATACGTTGTTATTGTTGAACCTTATTTGTTTTGATAATCATGGGTAAAACAATGTTTAGCTCTATGGGGAACAACCAATAAATACAATACTTACTGACATTTTAACATTCTGTGGAACTGCTTACACTTACTAGAAAAAACTTACGAAAGTATTTTAAAGTGTAGATGACTATAAATGAACACAGGTTAATGTAAAATTAATTATTTTTTAGCACATTTAATCCTTACATCCTCATGAACACATGGTTTGTTTTAGAACTATTAAACAGACTGTCAAAGTTTATTTTGAGATTCTCAACCTTACTGTGGTAATGGTATGATTTGTATTCATACTTATTTATAACTAACCAAGTAAAAATAGAAAAATCAATTTCACCAGATTCTGGACAAAATAAGAACTAATGATTTATCTGACTCATTTATTCCTGATCCAAATAATAAAACCAAACCTATTTAAATGAAACTATTTTATGTGCACCATTATTTTTGTGGTCATTTTACATCTGTTGGAAATAAGCTCTCTTACTCTTGAGTTTTTTTGATCTATCAGTAAATTATCCCCCAAATAAGGTACTCAGGATTACTGAAGAGTAAATGGTTTAAAAAGATGAGGAAGAAAAAGTAGTTTCATATGTGCTTTTACAAAGGACATAAAATCAAGAGTGGCACAAAATAGTTAAGAGCAGACCCTCAAATGTAAATTATAGCTCTGCCATTAAACAAGTATGTAACCTTGAAAATGTCAGTGAACATTACTCAATTTAAGTATTATCAACAACAAAATAAGGATAAGAGTATCTACAACAGTGGTTCACATGACATTCTGTAAATAAGGCCTACATTATAGTAATGCATGACACATAGGGATGATGTGTAACCTATTGTTACACAAAATAAGTTTTTAGGCTACTTGTAAATGCTACTCAATAGAGAAATCTATAAAATCTTTTTCTTCATTTAAAAATGCATAAATGAAAACAGACTGGTCCTAACCACTGTATTAAATAAGTTCAAACAATCCCATATACGACTTCTTTTGCAAGTGTGTCTATTTTCTCAAACTCCCCTATTATACTTTTGAATGATTTATGCAAGACAATGGTCATCTCATTGCAACTTGAGCAACATAAAGGTGAAAAACACAGGATTTGGCTTGAATTCCATACATAAGTTAGCAGAACTGACCTCCATAAAGAGATTGCCCATGGAGAAGCAAAATGGTCCAAGGTGTCTCAAAAGGCCAGTCACTGCAGGCAGAATGGGTGCTGCCCAGTAGGGGCATGAAGAAGCAGACTGGCATGAACAAAGCCAGCAGACACGGAACCAGGCCAACAGCTGAGTGTCCACCGCATTGGTAGCCTATTACAGTCGGTTTTGTGTCTGGTCCTAACTAAGGAAAAGGGACTAATCAGAATCTGTGTCTAATTAAAAACAAATATGTAAAGTGAGGATGGGATGTGTCTATGAAAACAGAGAGTAGAACCCAAGTGGCAGCAAATACAGTTAAGGAGAAATATAAATCCCCTGCATGTGTGATGAGTCCAGGTTCCCGGTTACTTAACTCTAAACCACAACCATAGAGTGGATCTAGGCAATCTGAAGATATTTTTATTTTACTTAAAAAAATGGGCACTGAAAATTCTGATTCCTTCACCACTAAAAGTGAAAGTCACTCAGGCGTGTCTGACTTTTTGTGATCCCGTGGACTATACAGTCCATGGAATTCTCCAGGCCACAATACTGGAGTGGGTAGCCTTTCCCTTCTCCGGGGGAGCTTCCCAACCCAGGAATCAAACTGGGGTCTCCTGCATTGCAAGCAGATTCTTTATGAACTGATCACCTTCACCATTGCCACTCCCCAAATTCATGCCTCCATCATTTCACATCTGGATTACTGCAATAGTCTCTTTACTAGTCCATGTGCTCCTATTCTTGCCTCTTTCAAACACCTTTCTTTTAAGATACAAATCAGATCATGTAATGCTCCACCTGAAGTCTTTAAATGCCCTGTCAGTTGATTCACAACAAAGAGTACCTTTTAATCATCTACAAGACACGCACTGTATGACTCGTGGCTACCTCTCCATCACACTACAGGCACCATGATCTGCTTACAGTTCCTTCAATATATCCAATTCTTTCATACTCTAGGACAACTGTATTTGCTGTCATATTTCCTTTGAATACTTAACCTTTGGGGATCTTCACATAGCTGGTTCTTAGGCATTCTTCAATCCTCAGCTTATTTGTATCCTTTACAGAAAGGCCATCCCTGTCCTGACAATATAAAATAGCATCTTTCCTTGTTTTTCCAAGAACTTGTTTTTCCAGTTTTTCACAGTTTATTTGTAGGATTATCAGTAACAGGAATTACCTTGATTATTTATTCACTGATATGTCTTCCCCATTAAAGTGAAATCTTGAGGGCATGTTTCCAAAGTCTAACAAATAGTAGCTAAACACATATCATATAAGTATATATACATACATCATAATAGATGTATCATGCATACATCTGTTGAAGAAACAAAAAAAATGACAAAGAATCTTAAGGGAGAGAAACAGATTGCCTACAAGTGGGAAATGAGCTATTTATATGTACTTCCAGCTGCTTCAGACTATATTGTGTTCCCCTAAAATTCATATGTTGAAGCCCAAACTCCCAAAATGACTATATTTGCAATAAGTAAATAATTAAGGTTAAATGAGCCCATAAGGGTAAGGCCTTGATCTGCTGGTATTAACATTCTTACAAGAAGAGACACCAAGAGAGTGATAGTGTTCCCCTCTCTCTCCCCACCCCCAGCCTCTACCACTAAACTGAAGAAAGACTACCTGAGAACTTAGTGACAAGACATCTCTGTGGGCCAGGAAGACATCTCTCATCAGACACCAAATCAGCCAGAACGTTGACCTTGGACTTACAGCCTCCAGAGCTATAGGAAAATAAATTTGTTTTTTTCTAACCCACTCAGTCTATTGCAGCTTATTATGATATCCAAGGCTTCCCAGGTGGTGCTAGTGGCAAAGAAAATGCCTGCCAATACAGGAGATATTAAGAGACACAGGTTCGATCCCTGGGTCAGGAAGATCCCCTGTAGGAGGGCACGGCAACGCACTCCAGTATTCTTGCCTGGAGAATCCTCCTGACAGAGGAGCCAGGTGGGCTACAGTCCACGGGGTCACAAGGAGTAGGACACGATTGAAGTGACTTAGCACGCACGCATGATATCACAAGCATACTAAGAGGGTCTGTGGCAAAAAGGAGACAGCTAAAATGAGACAGGAATAGATGACAGGATTACAAAAGAATTCATCTTTTTGTGGAGGATTATTGTTATAAGTACACCTGCATCATGTTTATGATATGGCTATCATTATTGTTACTTTTTTAAAATTATTTATTTACTTTACAACATTGTACTGGTTTTGCCATACATTGACTTGAATCCACCATGGGTGTACATGTGTTCCCCATCCTGAACCCGCCTCCCACTCCTTCCCCATCCCATCCCTCTGGGTCATCCCAGTGCACCAGCCCCAAGCATCCTGTATCATGCATCAAACCTGGACTGGCGATTCATTTCACATATGATAATTTACACGTTTTAATGCCATTCTTCTTTATCATCTCACCCTCACTCTCTCCCACAGAGTCCAAAAGACTGTTCAATACATCTGTGTCTCTCTTGCTGTCTCACATACAGGGTTATCACTACCATCTTTCTAAATTCCATATATATGTCGTTAGTATACTGTATTGGTGTTTTTTATTCTGGCTTACTTCACTCTGTATAATAGGCTCCAGTTTCATCCACCTCATTAGAACTGATTCAAAGGTATTCTTTTTAATGGCTGAGTAATATTCCATTGTGTATACATACCACAGCTTTCTTATCCATTTGTCTGCTGATGGGCATATAGGTTTCTTCCATGTCCTGGCTATTATAAATAGTGCTGTGATGAACATTGGGGTACATGTGTCTCTTTCATTTCTGGTTTCCTCAGTGTGTATGCCCAGCAGCGGTATTGCTGGGTCATATGGCAGTTCTATTTCCAGTTTTTTAAGGAATCGCCACACTGTTCTCCACAGTGGCTGTACTAGTTTTCATTCCCACCAACAGTGTAAGAAGGTTCCCTTTTCTCCACACCCTCTCCAGCATTTATGTATTGTAGACTTTTGGATAGCAGCCATTCTGACTGGCGTGTAATGGTACCTCATTGTGGTTTTGATATGCATTTCTCTGATAATGAATGATGTTGAGCAACATTTCATGTGTTTGTTAGCCATCTGTATGTCTTCTTTGGAGAAATGTCTGTTTAGTTCTTTGGCCCACTTTTTGATTGGGTCTTTTATTTTTCTGGAATTGAGCTGCAGGAGTTGCTTGTATATTTTTGAGATTAATTCCTTGTCCATTGTTTATTTTGCTATTATTTTCTCCCATTCTGAAGGTTGCCTTTTCACTTTGCTTATAGTTTCCTTTGTTGTGCAGAAGCTCTTAAGTTTAATTAGGTCCCATTTGTTTATTCTTGCTTTTATTTCCAATATTCTGGGAGGTGGGTCATAGACGATCCTGCTGTGGTTTATGTCAGAGAATGTTTTGCCTATGTTCTCCTCTAGGAGTTTTATAGTTTCTGGTCTTACATTTAGATCTTTAATCCATTTTGAGTTTATTTTTGTGTATGGTGTTAGAAAGTGTTCTAGTTTCATTCTTTTACAAGTGGTTGACCAGTTTCCCCAGCACCACTTTTTAAAGAGATTGTCTTTTCTACATTGTATATTCTTTCCTCCTTTGTCAAAGATAAGGTGTCCATAGGTGCATAGATTTATCTCTGGGCTTTCTATCTTGTTCCATTGATCTATATTTCTGTCTTTGTGCCAGTACCACACTGTCTTGATGACTGTGGCTTTGTAGTAGAGACTGAAGTCGGGCAGGTTGATTCCTCCAGTTCCATTCTTCTTTCTCAAGATTGCTTTGGCTATTCGAGGTTTTTTGTATTTCCATACAAATTGTGAAATTATTTGTTCTAGTTCTCTGAAAAATACCATTGGTAGCTTGGTAGGGATTGCATTGAATCTATAGATTGCTTTGGGTAGTATACACATTTTCACTATATTGATTCTTTCAATGCAAGAGCACAGTATATTTCTCCATCTATTTGTGTGCTCTTTGACTTATTTCATCAGTGTTATATAGTTTTTTATATATAGGTCTTTTGTTTCTTTAGGTAGATTTATTCCTAAGTATTTTATTCTTTTTGTTGCAATGGTGAATGGAATGATTTCCTTAATTTCTCTTTCTGTTTTCTCATTGTTAGTGTATAGGAATGCAAGGGATTTGTGTGTGTTAATTTTATATCCTGCAACTTTACTATAGTCATTGATTAGCTCTAGTAATTTTCTGGTGTTTTCTATGTAGAGGATCATGTCACCTGCAAACAGTGAGAGTTATACTTCTTCTTTTCCAATATGGATTCCTTTTGTTTCTTTTTCTGCCCAGATTGCTGTAGCCAAAACTGTCAAATCTATATTGAATAGCAGTGGTTAGAGTGCGAACCCTTGTCTTGTTCCTGACTTTAGGGGAAATGCTTTCAATTTTTCACCTTTGAGGATAACGTTTGCTGAGGGTTTGTCATATATAGCTTTTATTATGTTGAGGTATGGTCCTTCTATTCCTGCTTTCTGGAGGGTTTTTATCATAAATGGATTTTGAATTTTGTCAAAGGCTTTCTCTGCATCTATTGAGATAATCATATGGTTTTTATTTTTCAATTTGTTAATGTGTATTACATTGACTGATTTGTGGATATTGAAGAATCCTTGCATCCCTGGGATAAAGCCCACTTGGTCATGATGTATGATCTTTTTAATATGTTGTTGGATTCTGTTTGCTAGAATTTTGTTAAGGATTTTTGCATCTATGTTCATCAGTGATATTGGCCTATAGTTTTCATTTTTTGTGGCATCTTTGTCAGGTTTTGGATAGAAAATCTCAACAGACCCATCACAAGCATGGTAATTGAAACTGTAATCAGAAATCTTCCAACAAAGAAAAGCCCAGGACCAGATAGCTTCACAGCTGAATTCTAGCAAAAATTTAAATAACTAACACCTATCCTACTCAAACTCTTCCAGAAAATTGCAGAGGAAGGTAAACTTCCAAACTCATTCTATGAGGCCGCCATCACCTTAATATCATTATTGTTACTATATAGGCAGTTTGTAATAAGTTAGGGCCAAGAGAAAAAGCAGAGATAATATTAAGGATTAAAGGATATCTGCAAATGAAGTGGGGAAAAAGGCTTCTAAGACTTACCAGGATACTTGCTTCCAGGGAAACAAAAAGTCATATAAAAGAGGGAATTGACAGCTTGCAGGACAGGAAATTGTCTTGTCTGTATTTTTTCACAGAGAATTACAAGTGACATATTTTGAAGTTACCCATGGAGTTAAACACTCACCTCTGGATTCCAGAGATCTTAGATTCAACTGTAAGTTCTAGAAAGTCCAAAGTGAAAGTGAAAGTCACTCAGTCATGTCCAACTCTTTGTGACCCCATGGACTATACAGTCCATGGAATTCTTCAGGCCACAATACTGGAGTGGGTAGCCTTTCCCTTCTCCAGGGGATCTTCCCAACACAGGGATTGAACCCAGGTCTACCTCATTGCAGAAGGATTCTTTACCAGCTGAGCCACAAGGGAAGCCCAAGAATACTGGAGTGGGTAGCCTATCCCTTCTCCAGCGAATCTCCCGGACCCAGGAATTGAACCAGGGTCTCCTGCACTGCAGGAGGATTCCTTACCAACTGAGCTATGAGGGAGCCCAAAGCCTAAGGGTAAATCCAGGTGTCACAAATGAAAGCCAGTAAAGAAGGAAAAACAAAAACAAAATCCATCTCCCTGTCTCTGTCCACCCTGAGTGAGGTGAAAGATAGTCCTATCTGGCATTCTGCTAGCATAGGCAATCCACCACCTTCATCTGTCAGTTAGAAGTCAGTGTTGTGAAACACACATTATTCCTTCATTAAAATAACCGTGTGGTGAGAACACTTTCAAAGATGCCCAGGAAGTCAATCTGATTCCCTAATATCAGGCTCACTCAGGCAAAAAGTGGGAATGATGCATCAAAAGGTTATCAAGTTCATTATCTAGTGAACTTGGGGAAAAAAAGAAAGCACAAAGAATATTAGTCCACCCAGGTGAGTGGCTCCTTTAAACCATCAGAGCCCTGCATGATACAGCTGGCGGGAGAAAAACAACAAGCCTCTGACACCTGGCTCCATCACAACTTTAGCGCTGAACTCCTTCCTCCGCCTGTTTACACATCCATTCTCAGTTACAGCTGAACTGGTCCTGCCATCTAACTCAGCCTCTGTTTAAATCTTAGCTTATGCACAGCACAGCTTCTTGCTAAAATTCATTTCATCCAATATCCAAGATTCTGATTCTCCCGTTGCCTCTGCTGCGTTCATCCATTTCTGACCTACAAACCTCTCTTCCTAGAGACAGGCTTTCCCTACCAATGTCATAATTAGAGACATTCCCAAAGTTTTCACTGAAACCACATACTACAGCTATATATAAATGCTTCTTCTAGCCAAAAGCTTCTGGGAATCCAATATTTTACTGTTATTTCCTACTTAAGATCTTCTCCAGAATGGTAAGAAACAGCAACAGCCCAAAGCCCTCCATGGAGATACTGGAATGAAAACAAACAAATACTGATTGATTTTCTCATGGTAAATTATCTAGGGACATTCAGGACTTCATTATTTCACAGAGAGATAGTCAACAGCCTCCTACCTGAGCTTCCATACTTCCAACTTTTTATAACTTTCACTCTATCAATCTTGACACACTCAGATTACCTTCCCAAAAGATTAATACTCATTAAACATCATACACTGACAAAGCCATAATCCTAGCCAATTTTTGTATAAAAGCATTCTTCTGTGCAGAAAAAGAGTAAACATAATTTTTTAAAATTAGGAGGATGCTGAGATACTACATTCTTACACTATTTTATTTTTTTCTGATTTGTCCATAAAGTTATCAATGAATTCATCTTCCAAAACATAACATGGGGCTTCCTAGGTGGCTCAACAGTAAAGAATCTGTTTGCAATTCAGGAGACTCAGGTTTGATCCCTGAGTTGGGAAGATTCCCTGAAGAAGGAAATGGCAACACATGCCAGTATTCTTGCCTAGAAAATTCTGTGGACAGAGGAACTGGCAGGCTACAGTCCATGGGGCTGCAAAAGAGTCATACAAGATAGAGACTAAACAACAAACATAATATACATTAAATATTATCACTAATAATAACCTAGGTCTTATATATTTTCCTCAATGTATTAAAGCACCTTGAAAGCAATTACTACTTTATAGTCTTTAACAGAAATATGCACATTCAGGGCAAGAGGACTTCAGTGACTTGCTCAGTGTCACATGGGGACTTGGTGTCATGGTTAGAGCTAGAGAATCTGTTCTTAACTCCCAGTCCAATATTTTTTAAAAGTGAAAAATTTCAAAGAAATAATATCCCCTTTACTAGCTCATGTAACTGACACATTTATTTCTTGGCAACAATAGTGAAACATTTGTCAAAATAGCTCTACATTAACTTCTAGTTGCTAAAGAACACTCCAGAAAACTTTTTAATCCATCACTGTCAATCTTATTGCACTGCAGCCTGAGCAGGCTGTTTCGCCCAAACAAAAGACAAAATTTCCCAGGGGTCATGTTTTATGAACACTGTACAAAATCTTACTTGGTTAATTATTAATTCTAAATGGAAACGTGGGTAGAAGACAAGCATAGCTTGGGAGGATAGGGTGAGATGTATGGAAAGAATAACATAGCTTGGATTTTATCATGATATGAATCTTCAACATCTCAATGGGATTTTTCCTTTTAGCATGCAAATTTGTTCAAATGCCCTTAGTATCACAAACTTATAAAAAAGAAAAAAAAAGGTCTAGGACTGTCAAACTCTAATTACTATCCTCTCTCTCTTAATCCCTTAAGAAATATTATTTTCAAATTTTAGTTCACAAATATTATCTCTACTTCTTGATCTCCTATGCATTCCTCCTGTTTCCACCATTCCTCAGAAATTACTCTCTCCAAGATAACCATTATTTTTTTTAATTAAATTGGTATTTAGACTTTCTATTACTTGACTTCTCAGGAGCACTTCACAAAGCTGCTCATGTCTTTCATCTTACAGTATCTCTTCATCACTGATTCACACAGCATTTCTCTATGCTGGCTTTTCTTTCTTCCTTTTGGGTGCTTCTTCTCAGTCATTTGCATGAGCACTTCATCCTCCACTTCTTAGACATCACTTTTCTCCTGGTGTCAGTTCACAGTCCACAGCCTGATGGCCCTCTCACCCTTCACATTCTCACACATTCACAAGTTACATCGTCCACAACTAGAACTTCAAGGGTTGCTCAACTCCAGTTCCTAATACACATCTCTGCTCCACCTTCACACCCAGAAATCCAACTGTTTAGTTGATATCCACATCATCTTAGCTGCCCTAAAACATCTCAAGCTCACAATGCAACATATAGGATTTATTTTATGAATAAATAAATGAGATAAGTGAATGATACATTATATATATAAATATATGTCCTGACAACTTTAACAATTTCATCTCACTAAAATAATTTCTATTACTTGACTTCTCAGGAGCACTTCACATGACTGCTTATGTCTTTTATCTTAAAGTATCTCTTCATCACTGACTCAACCAAATAGGCTGACCAGTTCTTGCCCAGACCAAGAAAATTCATACCAACCCCAGAAAATCAGCACTGTGAAAAAGCATTCCTTAGTTTCAACTGTCTGAATCCCATCCAGAGCATCGTTTTGTAACTTTAACCATCTGATATTTTTAGAAGGGAACTGAAGAAACTACAATTACAGATATCCCCAGAAGATACTACCACATAACCCTGACTTTTGCATGTTAATTCACTTCAGCCATGTCCATCTCTTTGTAACCCTATGGACCCGTGTTGCCTGCCAGGTTTATCTGTCCACGAGATTCTCCAGGCAAGAATACTGGAGTGGGTTGCCATGCCCTTCTTCAACCATGACTTTTGGCTAATGACTTTTCTCCTCCGTAACTGCAGTTTCCTCAGTCATCTGAGGCAAGACATAAATGAGCCCTAATACCTTCAGTCTTCATAATTTATGAAAGTAGGTTGACTATGTGACGGTTCACAAGGCACTTTAACACTAACATCTTGCTGGGTGACAATGTATCAGTTATCACACATATCAACATTTAAGTTAAATAGATTAGATTAAAGGTTAAAAATTCTGTGAGTGTATAGGGGAAGGGATAGATTTGTAAGAAAAATCACACAGCTACTGATTCAGGGAGCTTCACTTGCAAAGTCCAAAGGGAGAGTATACCTGTTAGGGTAACTTCATGACAAGACCTGGTGATTCTTTACTCTACACAATAAGTTGCTCTAAGTGACTTTGTCTCTTTTTCATTCATTCTACAATAGAGTAAAACATTTATGGGCATGGGCTCAAAAGCTATTCAAACCTGGGCACTGTAAGTTGCCTGAGGATCTTTGATAGCACTGAACTAGGTAAAGGTCTGAAATTCTGCATTTTCATCAATTTCCCACATGATACTGGGATGAGATGCTCCTGTTCTATAGATGATGTTTTTAGTAGTTAGGCTGTAGACTAAACTGTAGGGTTCAAATCCTAATTTCTCAATTTATTATTTCTATGATATGTCAGGTATTGAATCTATTGGTACCTCAAGTTTTTAATCTATAAAATGGAGAAGATAAAGATAATATAGACCTTATAGGACTACTGCAAAATAAGATAATCATGAAAAGTTCTTCAAACAATACCTGGTGAATTACCTTGGAAGATGTAATGTTTTTAGCACTGGATGAGGTTTCTCATTTTTCTCTCAATCTAGCTGCAAGCTTGATTTCCATAGTTTGCCTATCAAACATAAGAGCAGAATATTTGATAATGCCTCCCAGACAGTCTTAGTCTACTGTAGTCTCTATCAAAGAATACCACATGCAAATAAAACTCTTCCAAAAATGGAAACCATAACAACACTTGAAACACTTATCAATAGGCTTAATTTATGATTAACACAGGGAATGTGTGCTAAGTCTACCTGAATGACACAGGTACTCCTTTGCTCAGAAATCTTCAAATTTTCCCCCATGTTTACTGGAAAAATCTAGGCCATCTAGCCAGATACTCAGGGCCCAAACTATCTTTTTGACCATGTCTCCCTTTACTGCCCTTTACTCAATAAACTAGATTGTGTGCAATCTAGTTAAAACTATTTGCACATTTACACACTTCTCATATTTTCCTATACAGCTACTGACTAAACAGTCTATTTTCTCCAACTGTAAAAATGTTCTAGTTAAATATTTTTACTTCTCTTCTACATTTCACAGACATTTATTTCTCAAATTCCATGAATGAAATAGTCATTCAGATGCTCTATTCAATCATGAAACCCATGTGAGCCCATAGCACCTTAATGTTACCCATTGGTCATTTACATAGAGTTTTATACTTTAAAAGCTGACTGACATACATTAGACACCCTTATGAGGTAGGAATCATCTCCATTTTGCCTTAGGGTATACAAGCGATTTAACTAGGTTCATGCAAATTTTGTGATAGCACAACTGATGTCTCATACAATTCTCTTTTAGATTGATTATGTAATCCAAAACAACTAGACAAGTTCTATACTTAGAAGTTTCAACAGGGCCAACATGACCTCCATCTCCTGTTACTCACACTCTTGTATGATCTCCTCCCCACAATGGACTTGGTTTGGTAACTTGCTTTGAACAGAATATGGTAAAAATGGTGGCATATCATTTCTGGGATTCAGCTGCTAAATATTACTATGGTTTGCTTTGTCTGCACATTTCCTTGCTCTCTCTTTTGCTCACATTGATAAAGTCATTTACTACTGCGTGAGCTCCCTAATGGGGAAGGTCACGAGAAAAACAACTGAAGGAAGCCTGCAGCCAACATCCTGAGAAGAACTTAGATCCTGAGGCTAACAGCCCACAGAGAACTGAATTCATCCTACAACCACATGGGTGTATTTAAAAACAGATCTTACTCCAGATGCACCTTGAGAACACTGTAGCCCCAGCCAAAACCTTGATGACAGTTTTGTGAGAAAATGAGAGCTAATGGACCGAACTAAGCCATGCTTATATTTCTAACCTACAGAATCTATGGAATAATAAACACTTTTATAAGCCACCAGGTCTGGAGGTGATTTACTGTGCAGCAAAAAATAACTACTAAAATTTCCAAATATTATAACTTTCATGTTTACATTCAGTGCTATATGAGATTTTTTTTCCCTACCACTGTTGCATTTGGACATGAGATCTACTCAGCAAGATAGCAGAACAGGAAACCCTACCTTTGGATTCATTATTGGAAACATATAACCTACCAAGACTGAGTTATGAGTAAAGAGAAAATTAAACAGACACATAACCAGTAAAGAGATTGAATTGGTAATCAAAACTTTCCAACAAAGAAAAGCTCAGGATAAGATGGCTTCACTGGTGAATTTTACCACACATTTAAAGGAGAAGAATTGGAAAAGGAAATGGCAACCCACTGCAGTATTCTTGCCTGGAGAAGTCTATGGACAGAGGAGCCTGGCAGGCTATAGTCCATGGAGTGGCAAAAAGTCAAACATGACTGAGCGACTAGGCCTTCAATTCAGTTCAGTTCAGTTGCTCAGTCATGTCTGACTCTTTGCGACCCCATGAATCACTTCACGCCAAGTCTCCCTGTCCATCACCAGCTCCCAGAGTTTACCCAAACTCATGTCCATTGAGTCGGTCATGCCATCCAACCATCTCATACTCTGTCGTCCCCTTCTCCTCCTGCCCTCAATCATTCCCAGCATCAGGGTCTTTTCAAATGAATCAGCTCTTCACATCAGGTGGCCAAAGTATTGGAGTTCACCTTAAAGAATAATAAGTGTTAATCCTTTACAAACTATTTCAAAAATTAAAAAGAAGAAATGTTCCCAAACTCACTTTATGAGGTCAGTGTTACTCTGACATTAAAGCTGGACAAACACTAGAACAGAATAAAACTACAGGCCAATATCCCTCATATGTATACACACAAAAATCTTCAACAAAATACTAGAAAATGGAATTCAACAGCCCATCATGAACAAGTGAGATCACATCATGAAAAAGTGGAATTGATTAGAGGTATGCAAGGATTGTTTAACAAAGAAGTGATATACCACTTTAACAGTATAAAGGATTAAAGGACTAAAAATCGCATGATCATGTCAATAAATGCAGGAAAAGCCACTGAACAAAATTCAATATCCCTTCATGATAAAAAAAACACTCAACAAACTAAGACCAGAAAGCCATTACCTCAGTGTAATAATAGGCCATGTATGTAAAGCCCATAGATAACATTACACTCAATAGTAAAAAAAACTGAAACCTTTACTTCTGAGATCAAAAATAAGGCTAAGGTACCCATTTCCACCAATTCTATCCAACAGAGTACCAGAAATCTTAGCCAGAGCACTTAGGCACAAAAAAGAAATACATACAAATAAAAACACAAATAATGGAAAGACACTTGATATGCATGGTTTGAACCCAAAAAAGCAACAAATTCAATGAAACCCTTATCAAAATCTTGATGGCAAATTTTGCAGAAATAGGAAAAACAATTCTAACATTCATATGGAACCAAAAAGGGCTCTGAATATCAAAAATGATGTGGAAAAAGAAGAACAAAGGTGAGGGCCTCATATTTTCTGAATTCAAAACATATTACAAAGCTACAGTGATGAAACTGGTGTGATATGGCATAAAGACAAACACAGACCAAGTGAAAAGAATAGAGAGAAATACACTCACATATATGGTGAAATGGACTAGTTGGGTTCAACCAGTCCATCCTAAAGAAAATCAGTCCTGAATATTCATTGGAAGGACTGATGGTGAAGCAGAAACTCCAATACTTTGGCCACTTGATGCAAAGAATGACTCATTTGGAAAGACCTTGATGCTGGTAAAGATTGAAGGCAGGAGGAGAAGGGGACAACAGAGGATGAGATGGTTGGAAGGCATCACCCACTCGATGGACATGAGTTTGAGTAAGCTCTGGGAATTGGTGATGGGCAGGGAGGCCTGGCATGTTGCAGTCCATAGGGTCGCAAAGAGTCAGACATGACCAAGCGACAGAAATGAACTGATACAGTGAAATGATCTTGGACAATAGGCTAAGACTATTTAATGAAAAAAGGACAGTCTCTTTCACAATTGCTTTGGGAAAATTGGATATCCACATGCTGAAGAATGAAATAGGAATCTCATCTTAAACCAAAAACAAAAATCAACTCAAAGACTTAAACATAAAGCTTGAAATTATAAAACTCCATGAAGAAAATATGGGGAAAATGGTTTATAACACTAGTCCTGATAATAATTTCCCACACCAAAAAACAGGCAACAGAAGTAAAAATGTATGTGTGTGCTCAGTCATGTCCAACTCTTTGTGACCCCGTGAACTGTAGCTCACCAGGCGTCTCTGTCCATGGAATCTTCCAGGCAAGAATACTGGAATGGATTGCCATTTCCTACTCCAGAAGACCTTTCCAACTCAGGGATCAAACCCACATCTCTTGCACCTGCTGCACTGGCAAGTGGATTCTTTCCCACTGTGCCACCTGGGAAGACCCAAAGCAAAAACAGGCAAGTGCAATTATATCAAACTGAAAAGTTTCTGAGTAGTAAAAAGAAGATCAAGAAAGTAAAAAAAGCAACCTACAGAATGGGAGAATATATTTGCAAACCATAACTGTAAGGGGTTAATATTCAAAATATATAGTAATTCAAACAGCCCAATAACAAAAATAAACTTATTAAAAGTAGATGAAATTACTTAAATAGACATTTCTCCAAAGACATACAGATGGTCAACGGGTATTAGAAAAGACAATCAACATCACTAATATACAGGGACATGTAAATTGAAAGCACCTCACAGTTGCTAGAATAGCCATTATATAAAGCCAAAAACCAAAACAACAAATGTTAGGGTACAGAGAAATTAGATCTCTGGTGCACTATTGATTGAAATGTAAATGGTGTAACTGCTATTGAAAACAGCATGGAGGTTCCTCAAATCATCAAATATATAACCACCTATGACCCAGCAATCCCACTTCTGGGTATGTATCCAACAGAATTAAAAACTATCTTGAAGAGATATTTTACTCCCAAGTTGATTATAGCAATATTCACAATAGCTTAGAGGGAGAAAGAACCCAAAAGTCCATCAACAAATGAACTGTAAAGAAAATGTGGCACATACATATAATGGAATACTATTCAGCCTTAGGTAAAGAAGAAAATACTGTCATATGCTACAACATAAATGAACCCTGAGGATTATGCTATATGGAATAAATTAGTCACTAAATAACAAGTACCAATGATTCCCCTTCCAGAAGTATCTATAGTACTCACATTCATAGAAGCAGAAATTAGATTCCATATATATGCATTAGTATACTGTATTGGTCTAATTAGAAATCAGAACCAGGGGCTGAGGGTAAGGTTGGAGTGAGGAATGCGGATTTGCTGTGCAATGGGTTTAGACTTTCAGTCATGCAAAATAAAGACACTCTAGAGATCTACTGTACGCTGCTGCTGCTGCTGCTAAATCACTTCAGTCATGTCCGACCCTATGAGACCCCATAGACGGCAGCCCACCAGGCTCTCCCATGCCTGGGATTCTCCAGCCAAGAACAGTAGAGCGGGTTGCCATTTCCTTCTCCAATGCATGAAAGTGAAAAGTGAAAGGGAAGTTGCTCAGTTATGTCCAACTCTTAGCCACTCCATGGACTGCAGCCTACCAGGCTCCTCTGTCCATGGGATTTTCCAGGCAAGAGTACTGGAGTGGGTTGCCATTGCCTTCTCCAAGAGATCTACTGTATAACATATATGCATATATATATTTAACAATAATATAGCACATTATATGCTTGGAAATTTGAGAACAGAGTAAATTTCACATTATGTGTTTTTACCACAATTTGTAAAAAGAAATTACACTCAAAAGTGATATATACACGTAGATGAGCAGAAAGGAAATAAAACACATAATTTCTCAATTATTTTAGAAATTCTTTAGATAATCAGGTGTTAACAAATATTGTCCCACGGAAGTAACAGAAGAAAATTAAACTTCATGTCAATTAAGTAACATAGCTAAAACTTCATTATTTGGTGTAACTGACTGCAAAAACCAGGAATGAAATCTAGCTAATTTTATTTTTTAAAAAATAATTTTGGAAGTATATTAGAGACACATCGCTCAGGACACGGAATTGTCTGGAAGCTGAAGAACAGCTGAGTAACAGCTCAGTGTCCAGGCAGGAAGGAGAAATCCAAGTGGCAGCCTCAGAGCAAGTGGCATCCACTCATAATTCACTGCCTCCACCACCATGACAGAGGACAAGTCCCCAGTTCCTCATGTCACCAGCTGAAAAGTCAAAGTCCTACAACAGTGCAGCTGAGCAGTTTTTATCTCACATGCCCCTTTCTGCACACAGTACAGAGTGGTCATAGAGTTGACCGCTTTCCAGGAGATAGTCACTAGGAGTTACCCTGTTACCACTTCAGTCATTTCAGTCGCTCAGTCGAGTCTGACTCTTTGCAACCCCATGGACTGTAGCATGTCAGGCCTGTCTATCACCAACTCCCAGAGCTTACTCAAAGTCATGGCCACCGAGTTGGTGATGAAGTCCAACCATCTCATCCTCTGTTGTCCCCATCTCCTCCCACCTTTAATCTTTCCCAGGATCAGAGTCTTTTCAAATAAGTCAGTTTTTCACATCAGGTGGCCAACGTATTGGAGTTTCAGCTTCAGCATCAGTCCTTCCAATGAATATTCAGGATTGATTTCCTTTAGGATGGACTAAATGGATCTCTGGGCAGTCCAAAGGACTCTCAAGAGTCGTCTCCAACACCACAGTTCAAAGGATCAATTCTTTGGCACTCAGCTTTCTTTATAGTCCAACTCACACACCCATACATGACTATTGGAAAAAGCATAGCTTTCACTAGATGGACTTTGTTGGCAAAGTAATGTCTCAACTTTTTAATATGCTGTCTAGGTTGGTCATGACTTTTCTTCCAAGGAGCAAGCGTCTTTGAATTTCATGGTTGCAGTCACCATCTGCAGTGATTTTGGAGCCCAAAAAAATAAAGTCAGCAACTGTTGCCATTGTTTCCCCATCTATATGCCATGAAGTGATGAGACTAGATGCCATGATCCCAAATGTTGAGTTTTAAGCCAAGTTTTCCACTCTCCTCTTTCACTTTCATCAAGAGGCTCTTTAGTTCTTCTTTGCTTTCTGCCATAAGGGTGGTGTCATCTGCATTTCTGAGGTTGCTGATATTTCTCCCAGCAACCCTGATTCAAGCTTGTGCTTCATCCAGTCCAGCATTTCTCATGATGTACTCTGCATGTGAGTTAAATAAGCAGGGTGACAATATAAAGAAAGCCTTGACGTACTCCTTTTCTGATCTGGAACCAGTCTGTTGTTCCATGACCAGTTCTATCTGTTGCTTCCTGACCTGCATACAGATCTCTCAAGAGGCAGGTCAGGTGGTCTGGTATGCCCATCTCTTTCAGAATTTTCCACAGTTTGTTGTGATCCACACAGTCAGAGGCTTTGGCGTAGATGGAAAGCAGAAGTTTTTCTGGAACTCTCTTGCTTTTTCAAGGATCCACCGGATGTTGGCAATTTGAACTCTGGTTTCTATGCCTTTTCTAAATCCAGCTGGAACATCTGCAAATTCACAGCTCACGTACTTTTGAAGCCTGGCTTGGAGAATTTGGAGCATTACTTTGCTACTGTGTGAGATGAGTGCAACTGTGCGGTAGTTTGAGCATTCTTTGGGATTGCCTTTCTTTGGGATTGGAATGAAAAGTGACCTTTTCCAGTCCTGTAGCCACTGCTGAGTTTTCCAAATCTGCTGGCATATTAAGTCCACCACTTTCACAGCATCATCTTTTAAGATAATTGAAATAGCTGAACTGGAATTCCATCACATCCACTAGCTTTGTTCATAGTGATGTTTCCTAAGGCCCACTTGACTTCCCATTCCAAGATGTCTGGTTCTAGGTCAGTAATCATACCATTACTTCCACCACCATAGTTTGGCCCCAGGTAAATAACAGGGAGGGAACATAACCCACCCATCAATAGATAATTGGATTAAAGATTTACTGAGCATGGCCCTGCCAATCAGAATAAGACCCAGTTTCCCCCTCAGTCAGCCTCTCCCATCAGGAAGCTTCCATAAGCCTGTTACCCTTCTTCATCAGAGGGCAGACTGAAAACCACAACCACAGAAAACTAACCAATCTGATCACATGGACCACAGCCTTGTCTAACCCAGTTAAACTATGAGCCATGTTGTATAGGGCCACCCAAGACAGACGGGTCATGGTGGAGAGTTCTGACAAAACGTGGTCCACTGGAGAAGGGAATGGCAAACCACTTCAGTATTCTTGCCTTGAGAACCCCATGAACAGTATAAAAAGGCAAAAAGATAGGACATTGAAAGATGAACTCCCCAGGTTAGTAGGGGAGATCAGTGGAGAAATAACTCCAGAAAGAATGGAGGGATGGAATTAAAGCAAAAACAACACCCAGCTGTGGATGTGACTGGTGATAGAAGCAAGGCCTGATGCTTTAAAGAGCAATACTGCATAGGAATCTGGAATGTTTGGTCCATCATTTGGAATCAAGGCAAATTGGAAGTGGTCAAACAGGCAATGGCAAGAGTGAATGTCAACATTTTAGGAATCCATGAACTAAAATGGACTGGAATGGGTGAATTTAACTCAAATGACCATTATACCTACTACTGTGGGCAAGAATCCCTTAGAAGAAATGGAGTAGCCATCATAGTCAACCAAGAGAGTCCAAAATGCAGTACTTGGATGCAATCTCAAAATGACAAAATGATCTGTTTGTTTCTATGGCAAGCCATTCAATTTCACAGTAATCCAACTCTATGCCCTGACTAATATTGCTGAAGAAGCTGAAGTTGAATGGTTCTATGAAGACCTACAAGACCTTCTAGAACTAACACCCTAAAAATATATCCTTTTCATGATAGGGGACTGGAATGCAGAAGCAGGAATTCAAGAGATACCTGGAGTAACAGGCAAATTTGACCTTGGAGTACAAAACAAAGCAGGTCAAAGGCTAATAGAGTTTTGCCAAGAGAACTCACTGGTCATAGCAAACACCCTCTTCCAACAACACAAGAGAAGATTCTACACATGGATATCATGATCAGTGTTGAAATCAAATTGATTATATTGTTTGCAGCCAAAGATGGAGAAGCTCTATACAGTAAAAGCAAAAGCAAGACTGGGAGCTGACTGTGCCAAATTCAGACTGAAATTGAAGAAAATAGGGAAAACCACTAGACCGTTGAGATATGAGATAAATCAAATTGCTTACAATTATACAGTGCAAGTGAGAAACAGATTGAAGGGATTAGATTTGATAGACAGAGTACCTGAAGAAGTATGGATGCAGATTGTGACATTGTACAGGAGACAGGGATCAAGACCATCCCCAAGAAAAAGAAATGCAAAATGCAAAATGGCTGTCTGAAGAGGCCTTACAAATAGTAGTGAAAAGAAGAGAAGCTAAAGGCAAAGGAGAAAAGGAAAGATATACCCATTGCAATGCAGAGTTCCAAAGAATAGCAAGGAGAGATTAGAAAGTCTTCCTCAATGACCCTGTTACCAATATACTAACAAAGAGTGAAAAATAAAAACTGGGCAAGCAAAACAAATGGATAAATATCTACTGATTTTGAAGAGTATTGTTTTGTTTTTGTTTTTTCTGCAAGCCAGAAGTCTTTTTTTCTTTCTTTTTTTTTTTTTTAAAAACAGTAGATACCATGATTTGGATTCTGATATTTCATTATCTGGGGGCTTCCCAGGTGGCTCAGGGGTAAAGAATCTACCTGCCAAGCAGGAGACATGGGTTTGATCTTTAGGTCGGGAAGATTCCCTGGTGAAGGAAATGGCCACCCACTCCAGAATTCTTGCCTGGGAGATCCCATAGACAGAGGAGCCTGGTGGGCTACAGTCCATAGGGTTGCAAAAGAGTCAGACATGACTTAGCAATTAAACAACAAGAACTCCATTATCTGCATTCCTTTTAGTATGTTTAGAACAAAAAGAGAAGGATAATGGATGCCTGATATTTTCTTTCAGACTTTTTCCCCTTTGTCAGAATGGTTCATTCACTTTTATTTTCAAAAGTATTTCTAGATAATAGACATGATATTGAATTAAAGTTCTAGCAGCTGTTACTCAGAGTAAAATAAATCACCCCCAAAATCCCTCACCTGTACTTATTACTTCATATTGTACAAATGGCATCAGTCCTGCATTCTGATTGTTCTAGGCATACTTTGTGGTGACCCAGGTGTGGATATGAAAGTCCATCTGGCCAATTATCCTTGCTGTTATCAGAGATGTTTTCTTTTCTCTTCCATCTATATTTGAGTATTTGAGCAAGAAATACCCTGAACCAGATCCAAGAGACTAAGATAGTTCTATCATTTTTCCAAATGAAAGCAAAATAAATCATCATATTATTTTTTTGGTGGTCATATTTGAATGTACTGTTATCAACAATAACATAATTGCAAGTACAATAAGATTACAAAATTCAGACTATTCTGATTTATAGTGTGTTATTAAGACTCCTGTCAATGTTATATTCATGATAGCTATCTATCTCTGTATAGCAGAATTAGCTTAAACCAACCAATCACTGAATAAAAATATTTTTTCATAATAGAAACCAATTTACTAAATTTAAATAATTTAAGTGTTCAAAACTTGCCTTTGTTCAGAAAGGGATTAGCTATGAGTTGCTAATATCAAGTAAGGGTACACATGTGAAAGCACGGTAATAATGCCTAATAACACTGAGATTTGTTTTTGCTTTCCATTTCATACAAAACAAAAATCGGGGTATTTAAACACAAAGAATAATATTTTTAAGGGATTTTATATTAAAGAAAAAACTTTCTATATATGTAGACACACATACATAGAGAGGAGTGTATATATAGGCTATAGATAAATGTGTGCAAGCGTAGTGGTACTGAAAAAATACTATACTACCATGTCTAAAAGTCCTACTACTAATTCCATGTTCTACTCCATAGAGTGTAAAAAATAATCATAAAAGCCGCACCAGAATACCACTTGAGTGGGAGTCTAGACCATAGTCAAGACTTCTGATGGTTATATTAACTACAACAATACAAACTTTAGCATTTAGTATTTTAGCAAAAACATATAAAGCCAATCATTCAAACTTTTTTCAACAGCAAGTAAATAATTAGTATCTAAAAATACTGTATAAGACATTACTGGTTTTAAAAATCTACTGTTTTAAAAGAAAGACTATAAGAGAAATTAGGACGGGGAAAATATATATAATCATCCTCATAAATTAGGAAAAACACATCATTAATATATTTTTTCAATTGGCCTTTTGTCATTGTTTCAAAACTGCCTCATTTTGTTATCATCAGGTCTTCCTAATGGACTACAAAATTGAGGTAATTTTGAATCAAAGATAAAGGCTGTAGAAAACCTGGACTGTTTAGGAACACATAATTCTTCAAATATTGACATTTTAAAATGGAGAACTACACACCAAAAAAAAAGAAAATGCTAAAGCACTGTATTTATTTTCAGGAGTATAATAGGATTACAAATATGAAGTCTTGTCAAAAGATATCAACCATTTCAAATTTTCATCTTCATGAAGGCAGTGCTTAGAATTTTTAAAAAAATCAGAATAATTTTTAGAATCTCCAACACTTATCTGAATATTTGCAATTTATCTGCAATGATTTATCTGAATCATTTATCTGATGATTTATCATTTATCTGAATGATTTATCTGAATCATTTATCTGAATGATTGCAACCTAGAAAGTATAAAGGAATAAATCAATGAGTATTATAAAGTGTGTGTGAGTATATATTTCACTATGTTTTCTAAACTGAATGTTTTTTCATATTGCATATTTGCTACAGAGTTTTTTTTAGAAAGACAGAAATTTTGAGACTCCCCTGGTGGTCCCATGGTTGAGACTTCACCTTCCAAAGCAGCGGGTGGTGGTTCAGTCAGTGGTCAGAGAGCTGGGATTCCACATGTCCCAGGGCCAAAAAATCAATACATTAAAAAACTAATAACCAGAAGCAGTGTTGTCACAAATTCAACAAAGATTTTTAAAATGGTTCTCATCAAGAAAAAACTTAAAAAAAAAAAACAAAAAACTTAAATGCTTAAAAATGATATAAATCAGAATAACTGTGAAACTATCAGATATGAGAAATATCTGAGATTCAAAATATGTGTCACTATAGTAGTCCTTACTTGTCTTGGTTTTTTTACTTTAGTTCATAAGGCATTAATAACTACAACTGCCCTGTTTTTACTTTAATGTATTCCTTTATCTCTAAGCTTAATTAGGACAATTTAGTGAAAGTGGAAATATAGTTGTTCATTTTGATTCACTTCCACCATTTCTGAATAATATATATGCAAGATGCATCACCAAAAGCAATGAGCTTTGATCATTTCAGACCTATTTATGTTCGCTGACTCCAAAATCAATGTCTATATTCCTTTTTATAAAAACGCAACCTTTTGATAGTCAAAGTACAGCCTGACAGGAATCACTGATTATCTCCCAAATATAGCCAAAGTATCTTCAACACATATTAGATATTCTATAACCATGATGATATATTTTATGTTTAGAATCTTAAAATTTCTATAAACAAATGGAAGGGAAAGAGAAATAGGTAGAAATATTTCAAAATAAATTTATTTCTATGAACAATCCATAACTTTCCTATAGATATATTGCTTCTTGCTGGTATAGTTGAATATCTAGTTCTTTTTATTTAAACCACTACAAAATAAAACCATCTGAAAAATAAGCGAACACACAACAGATTCCAGAAAGCAAAATAAAGTATTTAATAAAGCAAATTACTTCTACAATTCCTTAGTGATTCACTGGCAAATCTCCAATGCACATTTCCAAATATTCCATATAATGACTTCAAAATTGTATTAAAAGTATACTTAAGCCTGATGATATTTCTGGGTAGTAGCCAATTTTATAGCAATGACTTTAATTGCATGTATTTTACAAATTAATAGAAACAGCATCTGTGGTGGTCTAAAACAATGCCAATTTAATAACAATGCTGCTGCTGACGAAGTTCATGGTAAAAACTCTTTACCTCTTCCAAAGTCTTCTTTTAAACTATATGTTACTTTACTTCTAAATACATTTTGGGGTCTTTTTAATTACTGACATTCATCTCACTAAAATTCTGAAGTCAGTTGATCATTCATACAAAATATGAGCCGTTTCATTTAAAAAAACGGTAAGAGACAGGTAAGGTAGTCTAGTATTCCAATAAGGTAGACTAGTACTCTTCAATAATTTACCATAGTTTGTTATGATCCACATAGCCAAAGCCTTTAGTGTTGTCAGTGAAGAAGAAAATGTTTTTCTGGAACTCCCTCGCTTTCTCCATGATCCAACAAATGTTAGCAATTTGGTTTCCGGTTCCTCTGCCTTTTCTAAACCCAGCATGTACACCTGGAAGTTCTCAGTTCACATACTGCTGAAGCCTAGTTTGAAGGATTTTAAGCATAACCTGGCTATCACATAAAATTAACACAATCATTTGGTAGTTGGATCATTCTTTGGCATTGCCCTTCTTTGGGATCAGAATGAAATTGACCTTTTCCAGTCCTGTGGCTACTGCCTCGTTTTCCAAATTAGCTGACATATTGAGTGCACCACTATAACACCATCATCTTCTAGGTTTTTAAACACCGAAGCTGGAATTCAGTCACTTCCACTAGCTTTGATTGTGGTAATGCTTCCTAAGGCCCTCTTGACTTCACACTGCAGGATGTCTGGCTCTAGGGAAGAGACCACACCATCATAGCTATCCAGGTCATGAACTTTCTTGCATAGTTCTTCTGTGTATTCTTGCCACCTCTTGTTTATCTATTCTGCTTCTGTTAGGTCCTTGCCATTTCTATCTTTGCATGAAATGTTCCCTTGGTATCTCCAGTTTCCTTGAAGAGATCAGTAGTCTTTCCCATTCTATTGTTCCCTCTGTTTCTTTGCATTGTTCACTCAAGGCTTTCTTCTCTCGTTTTTATTCTCTGGAACTTTTTGGGCATATCTTTCCCTTCCCCCTTTGCCTTTCACTTTTCTTTTCTAAGCTATTTCTAAGCACTCCTCAAATAACCACTCTTGCTTTCCTGCATTTCTTTTACTTGGGGATGATTTTGGTCACTGCTTCCTATACAATGCTATGAACCTCCATCCATAGTTCTTCAGGCACTCTGTCTATCAGATCTAATCCTTTGAATCTATTTGTCATCTCCACTGTATAATCATAAGGTGTTTGACTTAGGTCATCCCTAAATGGTCTAGTAGATTTCCCTGCTGCTGCTGCTGCTGCTAAGTCACTTCAGTCGTGTCCAACTCTGTGTGACCCCACAGATGGCAGCCCACCAGGCTCCTCTGTCCCTGGGATTCTCCAGACAAGAATACTGGAGTGGGTTGCCATTTCCTTCTCCAATGCATGCATGCATGCTGAGTCGCTTCAGTCGTGTCCGACTCTGTGGGACCCTATGGACAGCAGCCCTCCAGGCTCCTCTGTCCACAGGGTTCTCTAGTCTAGAATATGGGAGTGGGTTGCCATTTCTGTCTCTAGGCTAGTCTTCCCTACTTTCTTCAACTTAAGCCTGAGTTTTGCAATAAGGAGCTGATGATCTGAGCCACAGTCAGCTCTAAGTCTTATTTTTTGCTGACCGTATAGAGCTTCTTCGTCTTTGGTTGTGAAAATATATTTAATCTGATTTCAGTATTGACAATCTGGTGATGTCCCTTTATAGCTCCAATTTTCTTGAAGAGATCTCTGGTCTTTCTCATTCTATTGTTTTCTTCTATTTATTTACATTGTTGATTTAAGAACTAAAAAGAATCTTGATAAAAGTGAAAGAGGAGAGTGAAAAAGTTGGTTTAAAGCTTAACATTCAGAAAACTAAGATCATGGCATCTGGTCCCATCACCTCATGGGAAATTGATGGGGAGACAGTGGAAACAGTGTCAGACTTTATTATTTGGGGCTCCAAAATCACTGCAGATGGTGACTGCAGCCATGAAATTAAAAGAGGCTTACTCCTTGGAAGGAAAGTTATGACCAATCTAGATAGCATATTAAAAAGCAGAGACATTACTTTGCCAACAAAGGTCCGTCTGGTCAAGGCTATGGTTTTTCCAGTGGTCAGGTATGGATGTGAGAGTTGGACTGTGAAGAAATCTGAGTGCCAAAGAATTGATGCTTTTGAACTGTGGTGTTGGAGAAGACTCTTGAGAGTCCCTTGGACAGCAAGGAGATCCAACCAGTCCATCCTAAAGGAGATCAGTCCTGGGTGTTCATTGGAAGGACTGATGCTGAAGCTGAAACTCCAATACTTTGGCCACCACATGCAAAGAGTTGACTCATTAGAGAAGACCCTGATGCTTTTCCAGGAGGAGAAGGGGACAACAGAGGATGAGATGGCTGGATGACATCACTGACTTGATGGGCATGAGTTTGAGTAAACTCCAGGAGTTTGTGATGGACAGGGAGGCCTGGCGTGCTGTGATTCATGGGGTCGCAAAGAGTCGGACATGACTGAGCAACTGAACTGACTGACTGACTGAACTATGTCTCCTTGCTATCTTAGTGCGTATTTTAGTACAATGTACTAATCTTAATTATATTGAATATTTTATAATTTCAAACTTTCTTTAAGATGGGTTAGATACCTTACCAAATGCATATTGTTCAAACTGTTAATTAATCACCACAATTTGTGATATTTAAATGCTAATTAATGGACAGAACTAGTATTCAATCCCCATATATATTGTTGAGTGATAGCCTTCTTCATGAACCTAAGTTGTACAGTAACTCAAGTAGAGAAATATATAAACGTTAGGGATAAACCGGTGCACACATATCATCAATTACCAGCTAAACAGGACAGAGTCCAAGCTCAATTCCTAGGGCTTGGCAGTAATATCCTCACAAGCAGCACAGAAAAACCCTTTAAAACATAATCACTTAGAATTTGAGATCCAAGGAATACCAATTGATTTTTCCCATATTTTAAGGTTTTAATGGCAGAGTTTGTTTATAGGCATAAATGAAATGCAAAGTATATCTTACAGCTCTGTGTTTGTCCAAGAAAATTCACAGCTTTGTGTGATATCTAGGTGTATAACAATGCAAAAAAGTCAGAGTAGTTGTCAAGAATGAAAGGGATAGGTCAATAAGCTTAGACTGTGTATTTTTGCTAACATTTTACTTTTGAAAGCAAAATATCTTAAAACTAGAGCACACAGTCTAAAAGATAAAGAGATTGGCGATAAAGCATCATCAATATTCTCATCAATCACATGCGAAATAAATTAATCATCTCTTATTGGCTAGAGTTAGTTATTAAAGTACCAGTTTTGGGGTATCCTTTGTCTCTATTTGATAATATATATATAAATGGGAACTAAAAATATAAACTACTTAACTTCTAAAATCAAGTGGAACAATACATGTGAAAATACACAGCAAAAGGGACTCAAGATTTTGACACAAGTAGCTAATAAACATACACTGTTAAAAATATTGAAAAATAGAGAACCTATGTCCTATAGTACTAAGAAAATCACAGACATTGTGTTAACCATGCCTGTACATGTTCTTACTAATCTTATTTCACTATTAGACGTTCTTTCATTTTACTTGAATTCAATCTTGTTCCATATTCTTTGTTCCTTATGTATTTTGCGATTGTTTTAAGAACAGAAAATAGCTTGCTCATTTAGCTAGGACATTTATATTAGTGAGGAGAATCAATTTTTGCCAAGCTTTCATTAAATCTAACATAATTCATTCCAATCAATTTCTTCATTTTTGTTTCCAATGTTAATGATCCAATTTGCATTCTTTGCTAGGACCATAATTTTGGCAGCATATAATGGGCAGACAAGAAGACTGCTATAGAATTTAATATATATGATAAAGAGTTTGTTAATGTTTATTTTAACAATACATGTCCTTGGCAAATGACAGTAACTTCTGAAGTAAAAATAGAATGTTATCTAATTTGTCTACATATTATTTCAAATAAAAGGCTATCAACATTATCTAAAAAATGAACAAATTCTTTTTATCATTTGCCAAATAAATCGAGGGAATTTTTTTCTTAAGTGTCAAATATATTTTTCTAGGCTTGAAGGTGATGAAATACAAGCCTTGCAGTCAAATAGGTAACTTTGAAATCAGCCTTTATTCCACATATTCAAATGTCTCTATTCATGTGAAGAATCATGAAATATCTATCAATTGGATATGTTATAGAGGATAGTCATGTACTTCCTGGATCTTTATAAACCTGAACAAATGAAGGAGCAGGGGATCAAGACAAAATATTTGTCTCATCCTTGATCTTTTCCCATGGGCCCCAGGTAGACATCTTTTCCAATAAATGGTCACAGACATATGTCTATTCAACTAATGCAAATGGGGTTATCCAATGAATTAGGCATCCTAAGAATTTTATAGGACTTTTGGATTAAAATTGTTTTGGTTACTGGTATTAATTGAACAACTAAAAATCAACCATTTTTAGGAGACTGCTCTTAAGCTCTCACATGGGTTCCAAACATTAAATAGCAATCTGTAAACCCAATAGCATGTTTATAATAAAGAGAGAAGCTCTACACTAAAAATAGGCTGCCATGAAATAAATTCAGATTACTACTGGCTGATGAAGAATTCCTTTAAAACTATTAAACTGCCCAATTTTCTCTCATAATATAACCAGCTTTATTACTATACATTTTATAAGGAAAATAAACATACATATATTCTATGTTGTAGCATCTGTGTACCTCAGATTTATTAGCTCCCAACATTTACATGAGGGCAAAAGTTGCAGTTATCATAATAGTCATAGAAAAGATTTATTTGTAGGGAAAAGGAGTAAGGGTAAAGTATATGTGCTAATATAGAAAGAGAAAAAGAAATATCAAAGCTATTGTCTATTCCAATATAAAGCTCTATCTCTTCAGAGTTAACTTCTTAGACTCTGGAATCTCATTGACTTGACCATATGCTCTGTTCTATTTCTGATTTTCCAGTGACATCAATCTTCAAATCTATTTGATAGCAACAATAATGACGTAATGTACTTTGGGAAGGATTAGAGAGAAAATATACATGAAGCACTTATCACTGGGTCTTGTATACAGTGTTTTTCTCTTACTGTCATCATTATTATTTCTTCATGAGGAAAAATAATGAACAATTTGCCAATTTTCTGTTCCCAAAGAAAGAAGAAATATTACCCTTAGGCTTCTCATAATACTCTTTTTTACAATTCTGGCATAAATTACTATGCTTGTATTCCTTGGTGCAAAGATTCTGAAGATTTTTTCCTTTCATAAATTTAAAAACTGCAAACAGATTTAACAGTTGAAAGTAATTTTTTTAAATGTGGTTGTGTTCATCATTTGCACAGATAAAAGACAGATCTCTATTTCTCTGAACTTTTTAAATTTTAATGTCTTTCTCCTACATAGTACTGATGCTAATGATCATGAATATTGTAGTTAACTGACTACAATCCTCTTTTCCCACACATCTCCAAGAATTGTAGTTCAGTAGAAATAAAGAGTTGACCTATCTATTTCTTATTATCATCTCTTGGAAGATTGTTTTTTAACAGTAACCTAAAAACATTTTAAATGAGAACAAAATCACAAAGTGAAAATTAATACTCCCCAAAATGTACATAAATGACTATTATCTTATTAGAATAATGTAAAAACAGAAAAACATCAATAATAATCTTTAGTATATAATTAATTAGCTTTTATAAAATTATAACTTTTTTAAAACAGTGAAAACAATGCAGTGTATGTTAGTTTCAAATAAATCTGTAGCTGATTACTATCTTTTAAAAAAAAAGGTAGTTTTTCCATAGTAAATAGCTTACATTGCCATCTCAAGGAAGCTAAGAGCAGAGGGGGGAAAAAAAACAAAAACAACTCTCTGAGTTTAAAACAGTGTGGAGATTTCTTAAAAAGCTGGAGATAGAACTGCCATATGACCCAGCAATCCCACTTCTGGGCATACACACTGAGGAAACCAGATCTGAAAGAGACACGTGCACCCCAATGTTCATCGCAGCACTGTTTATAATAGCCAGGACATGGAAGCAACCCAGATGCCCATCAGCAGACGAATGGATGAGGAAGCTGTGGTACATATACACCATGGAATATTACTCAGCCATTAAAAAGAATTCATTTGAATCAGTTCTAATGAGATGGATGAAACTGGAGCCCATTATACAGAGCGAAGTAAGCCAAAAAGATAAAGACCATTACAGTATACTAACACATATATATGGACTTTAGAAAGATGGTAACGAGAACCCTATATGCAAAACAGAAAAAGAGACTCAGATGTATAGAAGAGACTTGTGGACTCTGGGAGAAGGCGAGGGTGGGATGATTCAAGAGAACAGCATTGAAACGTGTATTATCTAGGGTGAAACAGATCACCAGCCCAGGTTGGGTGCATGAGACAAGTGCTCGGGACTGGTGCACTGGGAAGACCCAGAGGGATTGGGTGGAGAGGGAGGTGGGAGGGGGGACTGGGATGGGGAATACATGTAAATCCATGGCTAATTCATTTCAATGTATGACAAAAACTACTGTAATGATGTAAAGTAATTAGCCTCCAACTAATAAAAATAAATGGAAAAAAAAAATAAAACAAATAGAAAACCACACATACACACAAAATAAAACAAAACCTTTCCTTCATTGAGGAGCAATAGCAGGACAAGAGAACCACAAGCAGCTATGGTTATAGACTAAAGACCTAAAAGTTTTCCTGCCAGAACATTCCAGAAGTGGCAGCAACAAAAATTGTACCACACAGAGAATGTAAAGCTTTACTCTCTTTTCATCAAATGCTACTAAAGATTGTCTTGGTAAATATAAACTGAAGGAAAATGGTATAAGGAAACAATGACGACAAAGCATCAGTGTGTACTCCTCACTGTGACAGGTTAGTTGCAAAACTACATGTTCCTTGAGATGTAACTCAAAGTCCATGGAAAATTCACAAGATGAAAAAAAGAAAAAAGGCCTCACTAGACTTTTTACAATACGCTGAGCAACTGAAAATATATTTGGCTTTTATGCACATCACTAAAAACTGCTAGGTTATACAGTAATGTAGTTTCTACAATATTGGGATTTTAGTTACCTCTAAATTCATATTACAGCAGTCAATCTATTGTTGGCTTTAGGCAAGAAAAGAAGATAAAACAAATGGTTTTCATTTAAAGCTGGGTTTTTTCCCCTATTCCTAGACATGAAACAGTAGATAAATGTACTTTGGTACATGATTACATCTCATTTATGCATATAGATGGACTATCAATAAGTAAAACTAAAACTCTAACAGAGTTTGCATGTCATTAAATTTCTTCTGGTAACTTCCAAGTCTGAAGTACATGAAAAAGTTATTTATGTCCTTCAAAAGTAACATTTCATTACTAATGGAACACTTCATAAAATGCTAACCTTCTTAGATAAGTCTTTGAATATCAATTTCACATGATACTTCCACTATAGTGTAACGGAAAATTCACTCAACCATATTTTTATTACACCTCATAAATTTTTACCTGGGAATAAACTGAGCATATATACTCTTTCAGGAGGCTAAGGTACCACTTAATGTACCCAAGGTCTAAATTTTAAGCCCAATATCCAAATATTTACTGTTTCCTAGAATATATGATTTATTTGGGGGAATAATGGACAAAACGAAAATAAAAGTAGCAATAAAAATAAGCTTTATAAGTAAAGCATATAGGTAGGCTTTTCCACTAACTAGTCAAGATTTTGTAAAATCACAGATAAATTAAGAACTAAATTATATGTAATTCCCAGCATTCCCCACTTACCTTTCTAAAGTTTAAAAAAATTCACTCAAGAGATATTCAAACTCAACAAAATGTCAGTGAGCCTGTGAGATTTACTATTACATGAAGCTAAAAGAGAAGCAATTCCTTTTCAAGAAATTCTCACAATTATAGGGTGGCAACTGGAGAGACAGACTCATAAATAAATAGTCACTATAAGATGTGGTTGGTACAATCACAAAAGTACTGTGTTTTATACATACCAGAATGATGTCCTTTGCTATGACTTGTCAATGCAAACCTGAAAAAGAATGCCAAGACCAACTAAAGGTGAACATGAATCATTCTGAAAACATGAGTAATAACATTTAACTCCCACTTAAAGACCATATGACTATTTAGAGTGTCAAAAGTAAACTCAAGATAGAAATAGATTACGGTATATGAAACCTTATACCATTACAGCTGAAAAGAGTAAGATACTGTCTGTATGTGTTGGGGGCGGGGGGGAGGGGCTCTTAATATAAAATTATGTCACACTAAAGAAGCCCAATCTTACATTCAAAGATCTGTTTAGACAAGTGAAAGTGAAAGTCGCTCAGTTGTGCCCAACTGTTTGAGACCCCATGGACTACACAGTCCCTGGAATTCTCCAGGCCAGAATACTGGAGTGGGTACCCTTTCCCTTCTACAGGGGATCTTCCCAACCCAGGGATTGAACTCAGGTCTTCCCTGGTAGCTCACCTAGTAAAAAATCTGCCTGAAATGCAGGATACCCTGATTTGATTCCTGGGTCAGGAAGATGCCCTGAAGAAGGGACAGACAACCCACTCCAGTATTCTGGCCTGGAGAATTCCATGGAGTATTCCATGGGGTCACAAAGAGTCAGACATGACTGAGAAACTTTCAATGTAGACAAGAAATTACTCATTTAAGTCTAATAGTAACTTGACACTCCTTCCTTTCCTGTTTTTTTTTTTTAATCAAGAAGGATAGTACAGTTCCATAAAAACAATAATACCTGATTTGTGAAACATAATAATTTTACCCACTTTTCAAATTTTGGGTATGAGACAATGTGTGATTTTTCTTTGTTTACTTACTTTATATTATTGTAAAAAATGAAGGCGTTTTAATGACCTCTTCTTGCACATTACTACACACTTGCTCCTGCTCAACAGTATATTTTCTAAGCTCTAAAAGATATAAACTGTGTAGAAAAAAATGTATTAATGCTATGTCCATATGTCTTTTTCCTTATATTATTCAGATGCAACTTTCTAGATTCATCTGGATTAGCAATTTTCAGGTGAAAAAGAAAACTTTGATAAAGAAAATTTGCTAATAGGATTAGGAGATTCTTTATTCATTTTCTTAATCAGTGATGTAAATTCTACTAATAACTAAATGAGAATCTTCAAATGAAAGAGGATTTGCAGGACAAGCTCTTTAGCAGACTGAATGCAATATAAAACAATCTGCACTCAAGTCTATTGTCCAAAGGATTCCGGAATCATCCTCTTGAGACTCATTTCTATTGTGGAAGAAATGAACCGCCTGCCAGTGGCTTATATTACAACTGTGAGATCTGACTGAATCACCGCCCCATTTCTTCCCACTCAGTCTTTATTTCAGTTACCCAAAGGGGTGTGTGTGTGTGTGTGTGTGTGTGTGTGTGTGTGTGTAAGAAAGAGAGAAAAGTGGGAGAAACAGAGACACAGAGAGAAAGAGACAGACTACCCTAAAACTTCATCCACCTAAGATCCAAGAGCTTCCATTTCATTATTTTCCTTTGTGTGTTCGGCATTGAGACTGAAATTTCAGTACGAGAAGGAAAAGCCTTCACAGATCCACCAATCCTTGATTTTCCCCTCATGAGTCATTTCTCAGTGCCCTAATCACGTGGGCTTGTCCCCCTCTAAGCTCGAGCACTCTGTTAGGAACATTCCTTAAATGACCCAAATGCCCCTGCCCTCTGCCCCATGTCTTAGATGCACTGTTTCACACTGAACAGTCACTTGAGCTAGCCATGCACAAAAGATGGAATGGAACCCAAGGCATCAGGAATAGGCAGAAGGAAAATGTAAGTTGGTAGCAGTGTTTTTCAGCAAATTCTCTTTCTAATCTCTTCCTATAACTCTTTACTATTCCTCATGACTCCACACTCACTGAGCTTACTTTCCAAAGTAACCTGGACAGATCTCTCCCACTCATCCTCACCCCCCTCCTCATGACCTATACCCGCTCTCTGTGTTAGAGAGCAAGCTAGGATTATAAGCTAATCAATTTTGAACAATTAAAGATACTGATTTAGAAGTTAACATACAAGCTTACTAAGACAATATCATAATCCTAAAGACACTTATGGTGAAAATTTCAGTCACCATCACAGGCCACTGTGATAAATCAAGACCAAGTAATCGAGTGCTAAAGACCCCGCCTGCCAATGCAGGAGACATAAAAGGTGTGAGTTCGATCCCTTGGTCGAGAGATCCCTTGGAGGAGGGCATGGTAACCCACTCCAGTATTCTTGCCTGGAGGACTCTGTAGAGAGGAGCCTGGTGGGTTACAGTCTAAAGGGTCACAGAGAGTCGGACACAACTGAAGCAACTTAGCACACACACACACAACATGTGCATGTTTACAGAATACTCTGTAAATTACGAAGCTCTTTCTCATGGATTATTTCCAAATTTTCACAATGACCTAACTCAGAAACTCCTGTTGGGCTCCTTTTGAGGATGAAGAATTTCACTCAAAATTTTCAATGATTTCTCAAAACTTTCAGAGAAAGTAAATAATAGGACCTTGTCTTAAAACTTAAATGGATGGTTTTCAAGCTTTACAGTATATAAGAAGCATCTGAGTTTATTATAATGCAGTTTGCTGGGACTCCACAACCAGGGTCTCTGAGTTTTTAGACATACTACAAACGTCTAAAATTCTAATTCATTGAATCTATAGATTGCTTTGGGTAGAATAGCCATTTTGACAATATTGATTCTTCCAATCCATGAACACGGTATATTTCTCCATCTGTTTGTGTCCTCTTTGATTTCTTTCATCAGTGTTTTATAGTTTTCTATGTATAGGTCTTTTGTTTCTTTAGGTAGATATACTCCTAAGTATTTTATTCTTTTTGTTGCAGTGGTGAATGGTATTGTTTCCTTAATTTCTCTTTCTGTTTTCTCATTGTTAGTGTATAGGAATGCAAGAGATTTCTGTGTGTTAATTTTATATCCTGCAACTTTACTGTATTCATTGATTAGCTCTAGTAATTTTCTGGTGGAGTCTTTAGGGTTTTCTATGTAGAGGATCATGTCATCTGCAAACAGCGAGAGTTTCACTTCTTCTTTTCCTATCTGGATTCCTTTTACTTCTTCTTCTGCCCTGATTGCTGTAGCCAACACTTCCAAAACTATGTTGAATAGGAGTGGTGAGAGTGGGCACGCTTGTCTTGTTCCTGATTTCAGGGGAAATGGTTTCAATTTTTCACCATTGAGGGTGATGCTTGCTGTGGGTTTGTCATATATAGCTTTTATTATGTTGAGGTATGTTCCTTCTATTCCTGCTTTCTGGAGAGTTTTAATCATAAATGGATGTTGAATTTTGTCAAAGGTTTTTTCTGCATCTATTGAGATAATCATATGGTTTGTATCTTTCAATTTGTTAATGTGGTGTATTACATTGATTGATTTGTGGATATTAAAGAATCCTTGCATTCCTGGGATAAAGCCCACTTGGTCATGGTGTATGATTTTTTTAATATGTTGTTGGATTCTGTTTGCTAGAATTTTGTTAAGGATTTTTGCATCTATGTTCCTCAGTGATATTGGCCTGTAGTTCTCTTTTTTGGTGGCATCTTTGTCTGGTTTTGGAATTAGGGTGATGGTGGCCTCATAGAATGAGTTTGGAAGTTTACCTTCTTGTGCAATTTTCTGGAAGAGTTTGAGTATGCAATCCCTATCAAACTACCAACGGTATTTTTCACAGAACTAGAACAAATAATTTCACAGTTTGTATGGAAATACAAAAAACCTCGAATAGCCAAAGTAACCTTGAGAAAGAAGAATGGAACTGGAGGAATCAACCTGCCTGACTTCGGACTATACTACAAAGCCACAGTCATCAAGACAGTATGGTACTGGCACAAAGACAGAAATATAGATCAATGGAACAGAATAGAAAGCCCAGAGATAAATCCACGAACCTATGGTCACCTTATCTTTGACAAAGGAGGCAAGGATATACAATGGAAAAAAGACAGCCTCTTTAACAAGTGGTGCTGGGAAAACTGGTCAACCACCTGTAAAAGAATGAAACTAGAACACTTTCTAACACCATACACAAAAATAAACTCAAAATGGATTAAAGATCTAAATGTAAGACCAGAAACTATAAAACTCCTAGAGGAGAACATAGGCAAAACACTCTCCGACATAAATCACAGCAGAATCCTCTATGACCCACATCCCAGAATTTTAGAAACAAAAGCAAAAATAAACAAATGGGACCTAATGAAACTTAAAAGCTTTTGCACAACAAAGGATACTATAAGTAAGGTGAAAAGATAGCCCTCAGATTGGGAGAAAATAATAGCAAACAAAGCAACAGACAAAGGATTAATCTCAAATATATACAAGCAACTCCTCCAGCTCAACTCCAGAAAAATAAATGACCCAATCAAAAAATGGGCCAAAGAACTAAACAGACATTTCTCCAAGGAAGACATACGGATGGCAAAAAAACACATGAAAAGATGCTCAACATCACTCATTATCAGAGAAATGCAAATCAAAACCACAATGAGGTACCATTATACACCAGTCAGGATGGCTGCTATCCAAAAGTCTACAAGCAATAAATGCTGGAGAGGGTGTGGAGAAAAGGGAACCCTCTTACACTGTTGGTGGGAATGCAAATTAGTACAGCCACTATGGAAAACAGTGTGGAGATTCCTTAAAAAGCTGGAAGTAGATCTGCCATATGACCCAGCAATACCACTTCTAGGCATACACACTGAGGAAACCAGATCCGAAAGAGACACGTGCACCCCAATGTTCATTGCAGCACTGTTTATAATAGCCAGGTCATGGAAGCAACCTAGATGCCCATCAGCAGACGAATGGATGAGGAAGCTGTGGTACATATACACCATGGAATATTACTCAGCCATCAAAAAGAATTCATTTGAATCAGTTTTAATGAGATGGGTGAAACTGGAACCCATTATACAGAGTGAAGTAAGCCAGAAAGAAAAAGACCATTACAGTATACTAACACATATATATGGAATTTAGAAAGATGGTAACAATAACCTTATATGCAAAAAAAGAAAAAGAGATTCAGATGTATAGAACAGACCTGTGGACTCTGTGGGAGAAGGCGAGGGCGGGATGTTTCAAGAGAACAGCATCGAAACATGTATATCTAGGGTGAAACAGATCACCAGCCCAGGTTGGATGCATGAGACAAGTGCTCAGGCCTGGTGCACTGGGAAGACCCAGAGGGATGGGGTGGAGAGGGAGGTGGGAGGGGGGAGGGGGGACCGGGATGGGGAATACCTGTAAATCCATGGCTAATTCATTTCAATGTATGACAAAAACCACTGCAATGTTGTAAAGTAATTAGCCTCCAACAAATAAAAATAAATGGAAGAAAAAAAAATAAAGAAAAAGAAGGTGAAAAAAATAAAATAAAATAAAATAAAATTCTAATTCAAAGATATAAATGTGCTGGAATTCTGTCATCCTCAAACTTCCATATGAAACAAAATCACTTGGAGGGCTTAATAGATTGCTAGGCTATATATAACCTCAAGAGTTTCTGAGTCAGTAACACTTAAAAGAAGCCTGAGAACATGCATTTCTAACAATTTCCCAGAACATTCTGCTGATCTAGGAATAATACTACAAAACTTCTTTATAATTAAGGATCCTAATCATAGAAACAGGGAATGTCCAAAGATATGTGTCTTAATAATTAGCCACCAGATGTTAAAAATAAAAGCTAGGAAGATTTTATTCTCATGAATCTATGGCCTGTAAGTGGTCTTGAACCATAATACAAACCTCATCACAGTCCATTTGTTAATGCTGAAAATATTATAAGCCGAAGGATAAATATGCCTAGACAAATAGTAGTTAAGTTGACAAAAATTAAAAGAAAAGGAAAATATTAAAAACAACAAATGAAAAGCAACAAATAACATATAAGGGAATCTCCATAAGGTGATCAGCTGATTTCTCAGTGGAAACTCTGCAGGCCAGAAGGGAGTGACTGGCATGATATATTTAAAGTGATGAAAGGGAAGAACCTACAACAAAGAATACTCGATCCAGCAAGACTCTCATTCAGATTCCACAGACATATCAAAAACCTTACAAACAAGCAAAAGCTAAAAGAATTCAGCACCACAAGACCAGCTTTGTAACAATGCTAAAAAAACTGCTCTAGGCTGAGCATCTACAACTTGAAACAAGAAAATGAAGGAGGAAAAAGCTCACTGATAAAGGCAAACATATAACAAAGGTAGGAAATCATCTGCATATAAATATGATATCATAACCTGCAATTATGGGAAGAGGAGAGCACAAATACAGGATATTGAAAATTCATTTGAAATTAAAAGAAAGTGAACGAGAAAGTCGCTCAGTCGTGTCTGACTCTTTGCAACCCCATGGACTATACATTCCATGGATTCTCCAGGCCAGAATACTGGAGTGGGTAGCCTTTCTCTTCTCCAGGGGATCTTCCCAACCCAGGGATCAAACCCAGGTCTCCCGTACTGCAGGTGGATTCCTTACCAGCTGAGCCACAAGGGAAGCAACTTAAAGAAATCTTGTTTATACATAGACTTCGATATCAAAACCTCATGGTTTTGATCTACAATAGATGCACACACAAAAAAGAAAAAGGAATCCAAACCCGACACTAAATTTAGTCATCAAATCACAAGAGAGCAAAAGAGAAAGGGGAGAAAAAAGACCTATGAAAACAAATCCAGAACAATTAGGATAACATACATATTAATAATTACCTTAAATGTAAACAGACTAAATCCTCCAAACAAAAGACAAAGACTGGCTGAATGAATACAAAAACAAGACCTGTAAATAAGCTGTCTACAATAAGATATACACTTCAGATCTAGAGACATTCAGACTGAAAGTGAGGGAGTGGAAAACATTATTCCATGCAAATAGAAATCAAAAGAAATCTGGAGTCCCAATGGTCATATTAGACAAAATTGACTTTAAAATAAAGACTGTTACAAGAGATAAAGAACACTATGACGATCAAGGGATCAATCCAAGAAGAAGACATAACCATTGTAAATATATATGTACCCAACATAGGAGCACTTCAATATGTAAGGCAAATACTAACAACCATAAAAGGATCTGATAGTAGAACTGAAAGAGACACATGTACCCCAATGTTCATCACAGCACTGCTTACAATAGCTCGGACATGGAATCAACCTAGATGTCCATCGGCAGGTGAATGGTAAGAAAGCTGTGGTACATATACACAATGGAATATTACTCAGCTATTAAAAAGAATACATTTGGTTCAGTTCTAATGAGGTGGATGAAACTGGAGCCTATTATACAGAGTGAAGTAAGTCAGAAAGAAAAACACCAGTACAGCATATTAACACATGTATATGGAATTTAGAAAGATGGTAATAACAACCCTATACATGAGATAGCAAAAGAGACACAGATATAAATAACAGACTTTTGGACTCTGCAGGAGAAGGCAAGGGTGGGATGATTTGAGAGAATAGCATTGAAACATGTATATTACCATATGTGAAACAGAGGATCAGTGCAAGTTCGATGCATGAAACAGGGCACTCAGAGCCAGTGCTCTGGGACAGCCCAGAGGGATGGGATGGGGAGGGAGGTGGGAGGGGGGTTCTGATGGGGAACACATGTACACCTGTGGCTGATTCATTTGAATGTATGGCAAAAGCCACCACAATACTGTAAAGTAACTAGCCTCCAACCAAAATAAGTAAATTAATTTAAAAAAAAAAAAAGAAGCTAACAGTAATACCATAATAGTGGGGACTTCAACATCCCACTTTCATCAATGGACAGATCATCCAGACAGCACATCAATAAGGAAACACAGGTCATAAATGATATATTAGACCAGATGAACTTAACTGATATTCACAGGCATCCCATCCAAAAGCAACAGAATATATATTCTTCTCAAGCACATATGGAACATTCTCCAGGATTGATCACATGCTGGGCCACAAAACAAGCCTCAGTAAATTTAAGAAAATGAAAATCACGTTTAGCATCTTTTCCGACCACACACTATGAGATTAAATACAAGAAAAAAAAAACTGTAAAATACCCAAATACATAGAGACTAAACAATATCCTAGCAAAATAACCAATGGATCACTGAAGAAATCAAAGAGGAAGTCAAAAATTATGTACAAACAAATGAAAATGAAAGCACGATGATCCAAAATCTATGGAACACAGCAAAAGCAGTTCTAAGACAGAAGTTTATAGCAATACACTCTTACCTCAGGAAGCAAGCAAAATCTCAAAACAACCTAACCTTACACTGAAAGCAGCTACAGAAAGAATAAACAAACCCAAAGTTAGTAGAAGGAAAGACATCATAAAGATTAGAGCAGAAATGAATAAACAGAGGTGAAGACATCAATAGAAAAGATCAATGAAACTAAACGCTAGTTCTTTGAAAAGATAAAAAAAAAGATAAAACTTTAAACAGATGTATCAAAAAAGGGGAGGGAGAAGGTTCAAATCAATCAAATTAGAAATGAAAAAGGAGAAGATATAACTAATACCACAGAAATACAAAGACTTGTGCAAGACTATATGCAACTATGTGCTAATACAATGAAGAACCTAGAAGAAATGGACGAATTCTATTATTACTGAGAAGTAATTTTAATAGCGTACAAAGAAGACTACATAATGAAAAGGACACAAATAAAGGACCTTATATAGAAACATTTTTTGATTATTATAAAAATGAAACTATTACAAAAGAGAGCTATCAAGGAAATGATGAAATACACCAGCAAAAACAAGGCTATTCCAAAGAATATCCATTAAAAGATTATTTCATTACACTTTGGCTTCAGTAAATTGTCTTCTACATAAAGAAATGTCTGACTTCACCAGTCTGACAAATTTAAGAATCTTACAGATTTTATCAGAGATAGAGGAAGAGGGAAAACATTAGAGAAAAGGAGATTGAATATTACATATTATCTAATTGTACTTCCCACTCCATATTAAAAAAAAGAGCTTGATACTGCATTAATCACTTTTTCCAGCTTTACCTTAAAATTTTAAGATATTTTAAAGTTATGAGGGGAATACATGTAAATCCATGGCTGATTCATGTCAATGTATAACAAAACCCACTACAATATTGTAAAGTAATTAGCCTCCAACTAATAAAAATAAATGAAAAAAAAGAAAAAGAATAAAGTTATGAGTATTAAAAATATATTTTAACACTAAGTAAAATACTCATTATACCAAAATATCACTTTTAGCAAAAAAGATCTGGAGGTGTGGTTAGATTAAAATAAACTGACTTTTTTCAGAATCAATATTGATATCAGAAGCTTATGATGTCTTATTTTTCATTAGTACTAAAATACAGCTTACAGAAAATGTCTAATTCCCCATCTCACACTTTTCATATCATATTTTCAATATGAATCCTTTATTGATGCAGAGTCTTCTTTTAGATTCTGATCTTAGATAATTTTACTTTTCCATGTGCACATGCAGTTGTGGATACAGAGGAACAATGAGCAGGAAATAGGACTTATGAATCTAATAGCATACAGAAAACAGGCTCATGATTGAATCTCATGACTGTTACTTTCTCTAAAGAAAAGGTTTTTTCTAGGTATCATGAAAGGTTAGAGAAAATCATGGCATTAGAAGAACATATATTCATTCATGCATGCATCCAGTAGACAAGGACTGTGTCTTACAAAGTACAAGAGTCAGTGCTAAGCCCTAAGACTAAGAAAGCCCCAATTCAGAAAAGAGCCATGCAAATATTTAGAAAAGGACTGAGGATGACAAAGGCAACAGCATCTTCATTTCTAAACCTGTTTTGGAATCCTGTGAAGAATAGTTTTGCATGATAACAAATCAATAATCACATGGTGCTTTGTAGTTTCCAAAGATGAACACAAGAGTATCTTGTGTCCCACATGCCATTTTAGACCTTTGTTAAACCACCACGAGATGGTGTTTATGGCTCCTCTCCTTGAAACTGGGTGGGCCCTGGCGACTGCCTTGACCACTGAAGTCCAGATTAAGTGATGGCATGCAACTTCCAAGGCTAGGCATAAAAAAAACATACACTTATACTTCCTTTTCTTAGAGTATATGGAAACTAACTACCATGTTGTAAGAAACTTAAGCAGCCAATGAAGGGATTTACATAGAAAGAAAGATTTACATAGAAAGAAAACAGTTTCCTGACTGACAGCCCCAGTTGAGCTTCCAGCTGACCATCTATCCCAATATGCCAGTCCTGGGAATGAGTCACCTTGAAAGTGAAACATCAACTTTCCACCTGCGGTGGCTCAGCTGAGACAAGCTATTCCTGTCAAGCCCTGCCCAGCTGAACATTCATGAGCAACGCATATATTAGTTCTTTTAAACCACAAACTGAGATGTAAATCCATGGCTGATTCATGTCAATGTATGACAAAACCCACTACAATATTGTAAAGTAATTAGCCTCCAACTAATAAAAAAAAAAAATAACACATGTAAATCCATGGCTGATTCATGTCAATGTATGACAAAACCCACTACAATATTGTAAAGTAATTAGCCTCCAACTAATAAAAAAAAAAAAATAACACATGTAAATCCATGGCTGATTCATGTCAATGTATGACAAAACCCACTACAATATTGTAAAGTAATTAGCCTCCAACTAATAAAAATAAAATAAAATAAAATAAACCACAAACTGAGGATGATTTCTGATGCAATGGTACAGAACTGATGCAAATAACCAACATTACACTGTGAAATAAAATAATGAGGACACAACTATAGAAATATGAGCTGGCATTTGTTTTGAAATAGGTATTCCATAACTGAAAATGACACAATGTGATCAATTAATTAGGGAATATTATTTTCAGTATATTAGTTATAAAGTAGAAATAATCAGGATTTAAATGATCTACAGTTGGGTGGACAGTTAGGGATAATAATTAGGAAAACATAATTAAACAGAGTACACTTAAGTTTCCAAGGTGCCTCAGTGGTAAAGAATCTGCCTGCCAATGCAGGAGATGCAGGAGATGGGAGTTTGATCCCTGGGTCAGGAAGATACCTAGGAGAAGGGCATGGCAACCCACTCCAGGATTTTTGCCTGGCAAATCCCATGAATAGAGGAGCCTGGTGGGCTACAGCTCACAGGGTCGCAAAGAATCATACACAACTTAGCAACTGAGCATGCATGCACACTCAAGAAGCAGAATTTCTACAAATAACAGAGGGAGATAACTTGATTCAGCCAGTCAGTTTATATACACAGACACACACACATGTATCTGTGCACACATACATGTATGTATAATCTGCAAAGAAAATATAGGAAGTATATAAGATAATTCCATAACTACCTTATTGTAGACATAACAAGTGAGTACAGAGCTAATAAATCATTTATTTAATGGTTTAACTAATATGACATAGCTTTAGTAAGGATACTTTTATCAACATTTACAATCGTGATTCAAAAGTACCACTGACGTAAGTATTTCATTTCTCCTCTTAGCTTTTCCTTGAAAATCTTCAGAAAATGAAAATCTCTTTAAACCTTGAAAATCTCCCCTGATGATTGGTATTATAGCAATGGAAACCAAAATGTTCATCCCATAGTTTTAAATCTATTAAAAATATTTTTCAATTTCCCTACTGTATTTTCCCTGGAATACTACTTACTTTCAATATTCATATTTGGCCTCCTAAAATATTTCCTACAAATTAATCCAATAGTTAAACATATATTTATTGAACACCTGTTACTTCCCAGACACTGTTCTAAACATTAAGAATAATGACTCTAAGCACTAGTGATAAAACAGTTAAAACAGTAATAGCAAAGTTCCTATTCTCACAGACATGCCCTCGAAGATCTGAAGCTTTGCGAAGACTCCTGTAGTTGATTGAACAACCCAGATCATTTTCTCACAGACATGACACTAAACATCAATTGCTCCTGGTACAATCTTAAATTTGAACATCACCAGAACTTCAAAACATCTACTGAGCCTACAAGAAGCTGTAATTGATTTTCTCTAAATAGACCTAAGTACTGGAATAGATAATAGGAAGAGGACTATGGATTACAAGGCTAAAAATCATTTGTAAAATCAGTTCAGTTCAGTCACGCAGTCGTGTCCGACTCTTTGCCACCCCATGAATCGCAGCACACCAGGCCTCCCTGTCCATCAAAAACTCCCGGAGTTTACTCAAACTCATGCCCATCAAGTCGGTGATGCCATCCAGCTGTACTCTGTTGTCCCCTTCTCCTCTTGGCCCCAACCCCTCCTAGCATCAGGGTCTTTTCCAATGAGTCAACTCTTCACATGAGGTGGCCAAAGTATTGGAGTTTCAGCTTCAGCATCAGTCCTTCCAATGAACACCCAGGACTGATCTCTCTTAGGATGGACTGGTTGGATCTCCTTGCTGTCCAAGGGACTCTCAAGAGTCTTCTCCAACACCACAGTTCTGAAGCATCAATTTTTCGGTGCTCAGCTTTCTTCACAGTCCAACTCTCACATCCATACATGACCACTGGAAAAACCATAGCCTTGACTAGACCGACCTTTGTTGACAATGTAATGTCTCTGCTTTTTAATATGCTATCTAGGTTGGTCATCACTTTCCTTCCAAGGAGTAAGCGTCTTTTAATTTCATGGCTACAGTCACCATCCGCAGTGATTTTGGAGCCCAAAAAAATAAAATCTGACACTGTTTCCACTGTCTCCCCATCTATTTCCCATGAGGGGATGGGACCAGATGCCATGACCTTAGTTTTCTGAATGTTAAGCTTTAAGCCAACTTTTTCATTCTCCTCTTTCACTTTCATCAAGAAACTTTTTAGTTCCTCTTCACTTTCTGCCATAAGGGTGGTGTCATCTGCATATCTGAGGTTATTGATATTTCTCCCGGCAATCTTGATTCCAGCTTGTGCTTCTTCCAGCCCAGCATTTCTCATGATGTGCTCTGCATATAAGTTAAATAAGCAGGGTGACAATATACAGCCTTGACGTACTCCTTTTCCTATTTGGAACCAGTCTGTTGTTCCATGTCCAGTTCTAACTGTTGCTTCCTGACCTGCATACAGGTTTCTCAAGAGGCAGGTCAGGTGGTCTGGTATTCCCATCTCTTTCAGAATTTTCCACAGTTTATTGTGATCCACACAGTCCAAGGCTTTGGCGTAGTCAATAAAGCAGAAATAGATGTTTTTCTGGAACTCTCTTGCTTTTTCGATGATCCAGCAGATATTGGCAATTTGATCTCTGGTTCCTCTGCCTTTTTGAAAACGAGCTTGAACATCTGGAAGTTCTCGGTTCACGTATTATTGCTGAAGCCTGGCTTGGAGAATTTTGAGCATTACTTTACTAGCGTGTGAGATGAGTGCAATTATGCGGTAGTTTGAGCATTCTTTGGGATTGCCTTTCCTAGGGACTGGAATGAACACTGACCTTTTCCAGTCCTGTGGCCACTGCTGAGTTTTCCAAATTTGCTGGCATATTGACTGCAGCACTTTCACAGCATCATCTTTCAGGATTTGAAATAGCTCAACGGGAATTCCATCACATCCACTAGCTTTGTTCATAGTGATGCTTTCTAAGGCCCACTTGACTTCACATTCCAGGATGTCTGGCTCTAGGTTGAGTGATTGATCACACCACTGTGATTGACAACCCCTTTTTTTCCATTAGAACTTTTTTTTATCTAAATGTTTATTTAGATAAAAGTTTATTTACAAAAATAAAATTAAGTGGCTGTGATCTATTAATACTTAAAAGTTAAGAATATGATCAAGCACAGCAAAGAAAGAATCACACAAAAGAATAATCTTCATGTAATACAAGATTCAGCTTTTATGGAGTATTTAAAGTCTGATTTTCTTTAGAACAATAGATCAGTTTCATTTTTTATTAAAAACGTTCTACATTATCTAACATCTAAATCAGTCCTAGCACTATTCTCCAGGAAAAAATATTAATAAATATGTCACCATCAAGATTTACCTTTATATCTATATCTGTGTGTATGGTGTGCTGTCACTTCAGTCGTGTCCAACTCTATGTGACATTATGGACTGTAGCTCCCCAGCCTCTTCTGTCCATGGGATTTTCCAGGTAAGAAAACTGAAGTGGGTTGCCGTGCCCTCCTCCAGGGGATCTTCCCAACCCAGGGATTGAATTCACATATCTTCCAACTCCTGCATTAGCAGGTGGGTTCTTTACCCCTAGAGCATCTGGGAAGTCCATATCTATCTATATAGATACATACAGTGTGTGTGTATGGGCTTCCCTGGTAGCTCAGTGGTAAAGAATCTGCCTGCAGTGCAGGAGACCAGGGTTCAGTCTCTGGGTTGGGAAGATCCTCTGGAGAAGGAACTGGCTCCCCATTCTCATATTCTTGCCTGGAGGGTTCCACGGAGAGAGGAGCCTGGCAGGCTACAGTCCATCACACAGAGTCAGATAAGAGTGTGAGTGTATATAAATTATATACACACATATTATATTTCATTATAAAAATAATAGTTCTCTGATGACTTTCACATAGAACTAAGAAGGTGGAGTCAACTACACTGTTAAACTTTAAGGACGAAAAACATTAAACAAGTGGCAGATTAGACTGAAGAAATGCTTCTCTGATTTGTGTGCAAATATATCCATTTTTTTAAAAAAAAGCTAGATGTGATCTTAGTCATGCTTTAGTTCAGAAGGTGCGTGTATTTTTCTTTCACCCTTTCATGTATATTTTCTTTCACCCAGAATGTCTAGTTTAGAAAAGAAAGAAAGAAACAAACAGACCAGCCCAGATATAAAATGTATTCTCTGGTTATAGAAAGTCCCTGCTACCCACTCACCATACAGTCTGGACTCACATGGCACTGGATTTTGTGACTTTGATCTAGGAAGTCCACCATATAACAGGTTAAAAAAAAAAATCAAAGCCTGAAAAATAGTTAATTACCCAAAGCATACACATAATGTTATTGTTATTATTATAAGTAGTATTTTATAAAATGTTAATAATATATAAATGGATGTTTTAATCAATATTTGACATTTATATTGTAATATGTAAGTTCCAGTCCAAAGTATTTAAATTGAAATATTTGACATTATTTTCACATAATTTCAGCTGGTCTATCTAGTTTGTTAGATTTTTAAAATCCATTCATATGAATGTTTTCTAAATTTTTACAGGCACCTCAGAATTAATTTACCTCCTCATATAATAGGATTGCCTTTTTTATCATTATAAAAGGGATAAAATACTAAAAAATATAAGCAAGCAGACAGAATTCCAAAATATATATATTAATAGATAGAGGAAAGGAGGGATTCTTTTTTGTTGTCATTTTTAATAAAGAGGTTTTAAAAGAATCCTCACTAAATTTCAGAAACCTCATCTAAAAAGCCAGTTTCTCGATTTCTATTAGTAAAGAATCAAGCAATCAAAAAATCTACATTGTAGGCAAAAATAGCTTATTTGTATCACATTAACAAGTAGTGGGAAAAGGATATTTCTCTTCACTTTTTAGGTATTCAATAATAGACCATAAAATATCAAAGGATTTATAAATTGGCATCTCTGTAAATCATGTATGTCTCCTGAACAAATATGCTTTAAATAAAAACAAACAACTTTAACATAATAAGGATCTGTGCAGATCATCTTTTACTACCCCAGGTGCTCAGAATATTCATAATGCAGCAAATGGAGCACTCTGTTTTCAGACTTAAATTTAGTTTATCTGAACCAGCATATCAGACTGGCTGTCAGCAGAAGAGATCCTCAGACATTAATGTTCTTAGTATTGCATTAACACTTGAAACGAGAAACGTAAGAGCTCATATGTGACATGTCAAGACTGCTTTGGAATGAATTCCTACAATAGACAATAAAAAACCCAAATGACAGTACTAAAAAGACAGATGTATTTGGGGGAGAGACTATAAATGAAACAGAATCCATCCTGCTACTTTCTACTATTTAGAAAACAAAACAAACAAAAATCTTGTAACATCTTATAGCCTTCAAAGGACTTTATAGCAACAAACCCTTTCACACATATTTCTTAAACATGTGATATTATACAAAAGGTATTTTTGCCTGTATCTCATGAAAAGCATTCATGAAACCACCCAATTCATGCTTTGAACTTGCCCTGAATATATTCCTGAAAAATAGTTTCTTCTAGCTATTTTAATAACTGTAAGTTTCTTTTGTGTGAGAAATGACTTATGCACCTTGCTATGCAGCTGTTACTTTTTTTTTCTACCAAGAGGCCACTCACAGTTACCTACTCCCAAGACAAGTTTTGTACCTGAAAAAAAAAAAAGGGGGAAATTGCCATTTTGAAGATGATGTTTCACTCAACTAAAATTCTTCTAATTTTTCTTATTTTAAAAACACATGTTTAAGAAGACATACATATAGTCAATAAGCACATGAAAAGATGCCCCAAATTGCTAATTGTCAAGAGAAACACAAATCAAAACTAGAACAAGGTGTCACTTCACATTGGTCAGAATGGCCATCATTAAGAAGTTTATAAATTGGAAGAAAATCTCCTTAACATGAATGAGAGGTAAAATGAATAAATTAATACATGAAACTCTTCTGTAAGTTTAAAGTACTATATTTGTACATTTAGTGTGATAGACTCCGCTGTTTACCCATTCATCAACCATTCTCCCACATTTTTCTTGCTAACAAATTTGTTCAATGTCCCTGGCTCTAAGGAATGAATAGCTAAAGCTGATAATCAGGATCTCACCCACCTATGCCAAGGACTGCCCTGGAGAGGTGGCTATGAAACTCATCTGGTCAAAGAAATACATGGTATCTGATGTTACCTACTCTGGGAAATATTTTCCTCCATGTGTGAATAAGCCCCCTCCACCATCTGCATTTCCTTCCTTTCAGCTTTGGACATTAGCAAGTGAAGATCTGATGCCTGGCATCTAGTGACTAACTGAAATAAGTGAAGAACAAGAGCGAACATATTAAGGATGACGGAGCAGGAAAACTGGTAAGAAGGGGTCCCAAATGGTACTGATGAGACAGGTACTTTATTACTGATGTATATGCTTAGGATGTAATAATCTTGAGGCCTTCCTACAGGAAACACTGATTTCCTCTCCAGCACCAATCAAACCATGTTGTTTGCCTACTTATGCAGTGAGTGAAGAATGTACTACAGGAGGTTGTTGCTTATTTGCTTTTGAATATTAAAGATATAATTATAAAATAACACTCCACTTTTTACAACTTCAAAACTATTAAAAGAAATAGTGAAACTACCTTGTGAGGAAGCAAGCCTTCCTGAGGGAAATGCAATGATTAGAAGTCATAAGGGGTCTGTGTAATGAGGGGCTTCTATGTACTGACGGACATCAGAAAAACTGAAAGATGCAATGTAGACTAAAGAATTTATGTGCCATCTATGAAACAGAAGATTACTAGTCATAATATATAATGGTTCCTTAACATTAAGGTCAGAAACACAAATTACTTAATGCAAAATAATTCACAGAGGAGATAGAAGTGCCCAATAAACACATGAAAACAATACCATGACTCATTAGTACTAAAAATAAATTGAAGATAAAATAATATGAGATTTTGGAAAATTCATCAAAGTAAAACATATACTATAGCATTGATATGATACAGGACAAGTATTTCACATAGTTTGCTTGCAGTATAAATTGCTTCAGAAGTACAATTTGGCTACATCTACCAAAATCTGAAATGCAAACAACACTTCACCTATTGTTTCTGTCATTTTTCTTTGAAGAAATTCTTCCGTTCTAAGTGGTTATGGTGAAGATGGTCAATCATGGTATTGGGTACACAGTACTACACATGCCAGGCTTCCCAGGTGGCTCAGTGTAAAGAATCTGCCTGTGTGGGTTCACCCCTGGGTCGAGAAGATAGCAATCCACTCCACTATTCTTGCCAGAATAATCCCATGGACAGAGGAGACTGGTGGTTACAGTCCATGGGGTCGCAAAGTGTCGGACATGACTGAGCATGCACACACTAGAGATGCCTCATTCCCTTTCTTGTTCTGCCAGAATTTAGGCACATAACAAAAAGGAATATAAAGTCTGAGAATAAATGTCACACAGAACAAAGAAAATGAGAGATTCAGAGACATTAAAAAACTTGGAACTTGAATCTTCCCATATCTTAAACAGGTATACCTCGGAAACTTTCCTGCTATCAGACAATACTTTTCTTTGGGCTACTCAGTTCATTTTATTTGAATTACGGTCAGTTGCCTCTAAAAAAGGTATATTCAAATATTTTCACAGTTTCAAAACAAACTTTATACATTTTATGTTATATTATTATATCTTATATTTATATTTTATTATTTTATATATTATTTATATATTTGTATTACATTTATATTTATATCATATTATATCTTAAATTACATACACATAATTATAATAGAAAAAATCTGGAAACAATCTAAATGTCCATCTAAAGGAGGAGACTGGTTTAAGACACGATGGTTCATTCACATAATATTAAACGAGTACTAAAAATAATGAGATAGGCCAATATATCTTACAAGGACCATCTCCCACATGTACTGATACATGGAAACGAGCTGCAGTACAATATGCATGTACCACATGACACCACTTAGCTTTTTTAAATGGTATATCCCTATATTGTATATCTGATAGAAAAGTACTAGAAAGATATAAGATGAACAGTTCACAGTTCTTACCTCTGAATTAAGAAGTAGGAATTCAGACCAATTTCTATTTTATTCTAAGTTTTGAAAATTCTATTTCATATATATGTTATGTAATAAAAATACTAAAGCATAAAAAGTTAGTTTTCTCTTCAGAGAAAATAAGTGGTTAACATCAGCTGAACTAGTGGTTTCTTTAAACTTAATATAGTAATGCATGTTTTATAAATAAAATTTTTACTTTATTCTAAGCTTTGAAAACTCTATTTCATATATATGTTATGTAATAAAAATACTAAAGCATAAAAAGTTAGTTTTCTCTTCAGAGAAAATAAGTGGTTAACATCAGCTGAACTAGTGGTTTCTTTAAACTTAATATAGTAATGCAGGTTTTATAAATAAAATTTTTATTTTATTCTAAGCTTTGAAAACTCTATTTCATATATATATGTAATAAAAATACTAAAGCATAAAAAGTTAATTTTCTCTTCAGAGAAAATAAGTGGTTAACATCAGCTGAACTAGTGGTTTCTTTAAACTTAATATAGTAATGCATGTTTTATAAATAAAATTTCTATTTTATTCTAAGCTTTGAAAATTCTATTTCATATATGTTATATAATAAAAATACTAAAGCATAAAAAGTTAGTTTTCTCTTCAGAGAAAATAAGTGGTTAACATCAGCTGAACTAGTGGTTTCTTTAAACTTAATATAGTAATGCATATTTTATAAATAAAATTTCTATTTTATTCTAAGCTTTGAAAATTCTATTTCATATATATGTTATGTAATAAAAATACTAAAGCATAAAAAGTTAGTTTTCTCTTCAGAGAAAATAAGTGGTTAACATCAGCTGAACTACTGGTTTCTTTAAACTTAATATAGTAATGCATGTTTTATCAAAAGACACATAAGAAAGTTTCTACTTAATGGATTACTGCTAAACTCAACATAAAGTACTCTCAAAGAGTAAATCATACTTTTAAATCCTGATAGCTTTTATAATTATAAAGTGGTGACTATAGTATTTCTGATATAATTATTTATTTTTATTATAAAAGCTGTAAGTGAAGAATGATAGATGATTTTATTGTAATCTAATAATCAAAATCTCAATCTATTTATCTTAATATGAAATGTCTCAATTTTTAATTATTCACAGAGATGGCTCTCCTCTGTTTACTTATAAATCAGATTCAAAGTTGGTCCCACTGAATTTAAATTTCATTTAAGTAGGATTATTTTATCAGAGCAATTTGTTAAACAAAAAAAACCTCTGGATTAAGAAAGCACTGTTTTAAAATGAGAGAAATACAACATTAAAATTTTGATTTTACAGAACATGATTTGGCCACTTATAAAGTATTTAAAAGTCAATGAAATTAAATATAAATAAAATCAAAGCAGTAAGATAATGCAAAGATGCAAAAGAGAAACAGTTATCTTTGAGCTGCTGATTCTAAATAAATTTCATAACAAAATCTACACTTGATACCAGTGTTCTAATTATTAATTCCACAATTAAGTTCTTCCTTCACAAGTCTTTATGGAAAGCAAGAAAAATCAAGAAGAAGAAGAAGAATACACAAACACAGTAGAATCCTACCTGAACACATGGATCACCCATGACTTATTTACATGACAAATCTTACCTTCTTTTTCTGCTGACATGTAGAGTCTTCATCTGCAGAAACTCTTACACATGAGCACGGGCATGCACACACACAAACACACATTAAATAAACTCATAGTTCCTAGGCTGATTTACTGAGCACCGTCAGGATAATGGCACTATGCTATACATATCTGAAACCTGAATTAGGGAAATCATAATTTGGAATCTGAAGATGTTATTGCATATTTATATTTCTAAATTTTACTATATCACCATCCTATTATATAGACAAATAAATAAGGTTACAAAAATGCATGCAATTTTTTTTCACCCTGTACTGTGGTAGGGGGCAAAACTTAGCCCTAACTGGAATTGAATCTCTTGATTGCTACTCCACGATTCAGTTTAGTTGATTATTCTGGAAATTAATGAATAAGAAAGTATTACCTCTAAGGCAGTACTAATTAAGTAGGGTTACCCTACCTCTGCATGCTTCATTTCATCTTCTAAAAATATCAACACACAGGCATCCTTTTATAGACATGGCATTTCATAAACTGGAGCTGCCATCAAGCAGGGGTTCCCATCCCGGGCCAGGGACCACTGGGCCCACGGCATACTAGGTTCCAGGCCACGCCCCAGGTGAGCAATGGGTGAGCAAATGAAGTCTCATCTGTACTTACAATCACTCACCATCACTCACATTGCCACCTGAGTTCTGCTTTCTGTCAGATCAGCGGGGACATTAGATTCTAGTAAGAGTGCAAGCCCTACTGTGAACTGCACAAGTGAGGGATCTAGGTTATGCGCTCCTTATGAGAATCACCCCAAAACCATCACCCTTGCCCTATTCATGGAAAAATTGTCTTCCACAAAACCACCTCCTGGTGCCAACAAGATTGGGGATCACTGCTGCAAAGTATAACCTATGACCAAGGATTTCCTGATTTACACCATAGTCCTAACAGCAAGTCACTGCTGTTGAGCGGGCTCTTCAGTCTCTTCTGTTGCTGTGAGATTATGGTTTCTCCATGTGATAAGAGAAGGAAAACCGAAGACAATAAAGAATAAAAATGTCCAATTTGCATTTTACCAAGTCTCTTCCAATCAGTCTTAGAGATCTGTCATTTGAAAACCATATGTGAGATCAATCCTACTAAGCTATAATGGCCATTTGAAGTTTTTTTTTAAGAGATACTCAGTGTCATGAAGAATGAAGTCTAGTTCAAAATCTCAAAAAAAAAAAACAAAACACTGGCATATATGCCAGAAAGTATATAACATGTATATGAAAAAATTATTAAAATTCATCATAAATATGTAATTCATGACAATATGCATCTAGATCAAGAGAGAAACTAGCATATTAGAAAATTACAATAAATGTGCACCCTATTTTACCATGTTGACATAATCCTCAAGACTATTTATAGTTTTCTGCATTCTTTCAAAAGTCTTTTTTTTCCCTTCAATACATATATATTATACTCTGCCAAGGAGTCTGAATTGATAACATATAAATATGTAAAAGATCTGTCATGTAGTTTATAAAAAAAAATTAGGCAGCCATAGGGCAGAGCATCAATTTTACATGTTTGAGATAATGAACAATTTAAAAGAACATATAAAATGAAATTATGCTTCATCTAAAAATGTAAAGCATTAATGTGCTGAAGTACTCCCTTTCCTCTTTGTTTTGAGCAGGCATTCTGAATTAAATAAAATGACCTATTTCACTCTAAATTTTTGATGTTTCACAGTGTTTCAGATAAAATTGTATACCATGTGCTTGCATTTTCTCCCTGGGACACATCTTTATCCCCCCTAAGGCATGGATGATAAATAAGAAGTAAGTTTTACCAGCTGACATCTATCACATGTACCAAATTGTGAAAAAGTGAAATCAAATTTTCTTGAACTGAAGGACAAAGCAAAACATACTTTGACTGATCCCAAACCTTCATGTTGTGTCTTCATAAAAATACATAACTCCAAGAATAGCATTTCAAGCTACTTCCTAGGTTTTACTAACTTCCGGAAAATCATTTAATAGAAGTTACAATGGAAGTCTTTTGACTACTTTTGAAAATACATCACCTTAAGTGCAATCATATGGAGAATCCCTTTCATGTCTCATGGCAACCAAACATTAATTATTTATCAAGAATAACATTTAAAAGTCTACTGAAGTTTCCGATTTGCTGACCTTGGCTGGAGGGAATCAAAGTACTTATGTGGAAAGGAAGCTCATGAAGGGCTGATTCAGGACCTGAAGAGACAAGGTTATAAATATATACCAGAGTTTAGTTCAGATACTGGTAACGTCTATATGCATATGAGGAAACTCCCACACCTAGGTGGCAGATGAAATTGGCCAAAAGGCAAAGGAAATTTTACTGGATGACTTTTTTACTTTATTTTATTTTTATTCCAAATGCTGCATTTAACTCTCTAAAAACAATTGTTCAAAGTCTCCTTACCGATACTTGTAACTCCCCTCATCCCAAAACTGTCTGAGTGTTATTTGTTGGATGACTTTAAAAAAAAATATTTAAAAAATTTGAAACAGTTGGGTATGGTAGTTACGGAATGAACCAGGCCAGAGTTGAGTTCCTGGTCTGTCACTTACTAGCTTTGTGACAAGATCCTTTGGCTCTGTTAAAAATTGTGAAAGTGGTAGTTTCTCAGTTGGGTCTGACTCTTTGTAACCCCATGGACTATAGTCACCAGGCCCTTCTGTCCATGGGATTTTCCAGGCAAAAATACTAGAGTGGGTAGCCATTCCCTTCTCCAGGGGATCTTCTCCACCCAAAGATCAAATCCAGGTCTCCTACATTGCAGGTGGATTTTTACCAACTGAGCTACCTCTTAAGCTTTCATTAAAACAATGGCAACACCCATCTCAGTATTCGTTGTTCAGTGAAATCAACATACTATTTTTATATTAGGTTTTACTGTTATAAAAATAAGACTATATAGAGAGCTGATTCTGCTCCTTGAAAAGTAACAGCAATTTCATAACTTCTAGTAGATTAAGTATTGTATTGAATATTTTAAGCATCTGCTTTAAAATGCAGCATTAAGGAGGGGCATCTCCCAGGGTCTCGGAGCCCACTCATAACCAACTTCTGACATCATGAGTCCCGAAAGAATTGTATATATATCACACATACATAAGTATGTATGTATGTATCAGGCTTTACAATAAGAGAATGTCAAAATTTTTTAATCTTCAAATTCTTTCATCATCATATTTTCCTTTCTCCTCTCTCCACACCCTTATTTTCCACCCTATTCTTCATGGAGGTAGGGTATCAAGCCCTAGACAGAAGTCCCAGCACCTCCCTGTCTGGTTTAGAATCTTTACTAAGCACTTCCTGTGGGCCAGGCCTGGCACCAAGCCCTAGAGAGGCACATACTTGATTCTAAAACTCCTTGCATGAAGGACAAAATTTATTCAGCACCTAGGAAGTTTCAGGTACTTTACATATATTATCCCATTTAATCTTCACAGCCATCCTCGAGGGTTAATTATGGTTATTCTCATTTTACAGTTGAGAAAAAGAAGGCTCTCAGATGACAGGCAACTTGCTGAAGGCCACCCGGCCTCAACACTGCCTTTTCTGTTATTTTCTCTTACTCTGATTGCCGCTCAGATGACTACTAGAACTATTCTGGTGGCTTCAGAGTAAGTCCCTTGTTGGAACTGGAACTGATCTTCCCACAACTCAAGGATAGCTAGTTGGAAAATTTGGTGCAATAATCTCACACGTCCCAAGGACAGGCCTTCCCCTTGTCTCTGCCTTGGTCATCCCTTCTTACACTCCCACCTCCAAAAACACAGCAGATTAGCGGTGTCATGATGATGAAGGACAAGCTCCTCTTCCACATACAAAATGGGTAAAAGGGCATGTTAATGTCAATTGTACATAAATGTGCAGGTCCGTTGTATCACAATATTGTAAAGTAAACATCCTCCAATTAAAATAAATAAATTAACTTAAAAAAAAAAAAACACTGGTGGATTGCATCAGTGACAATCCCCTGGTTGTGGTATTACACAACAGTTTTACAAAGTGTATGCAGGTAAAATGTATGTAAGACTACTATTAGCATTGCATGTGGATCTGCCATTTTCTCAATAAACTTTCCATTAAAAGTAAAGCTAAAAAAAGTGAGACAGAGCTATGCAATGTACAGTTGTCTCTACTCAGTTCTACAGGGGATTCTGTGATCCCACAGTCCCATAGGCAGCACTCGAACGTGTGGTTCCCCATATGCAGACCCAACCCACCATAGATCTTAAATAATATACCTATTTATTGGGAAAAAAATCTGTCTAAGAGTTTCAGTACAGTTCAAACCCTTGTTGTTCAAGCATCTGTCTGGGACCCAGAAAACCTGGATTTGCCTTCTCCATTGTTCTGGCCTTGAATTTTATTTATTCACTCATGCATTTATTGATCCATTTGTTCAATCAATCAACAAGAATGCACCAAGCACTAACTACACGCTTTCACTATACTAAGCATGTGGTTGAGCAGGTACTGTGAGCAAAGACAAAGTGATCACTGTCCTCATTAACTTATATTCTAGCAAGAAATACAATAAACAATTGACAACATAATGTATTTTAACTCCCGTTGTGCTATGAGCTATAAAAGATACTTGATAGAAGCTACGAGTGTATGCCTACAGAGGGAATCCTATTCTGGCGGAAGTAAAGAGAAAACATCCTATAGGAGGTACTTTTGATCCAAGTTCTGAAGGATGTGTTGGGATTAACTAAGCAGAGAGGAAAAGGAAGAGGAAGGGAAGGCAGCAAAGCTCTGAAGAAAAAAGGACAAGGGCATTCAAGAAACCAAAGGAAGGCTGGCATGGCTTGACTCAGCGTGCGATGGGCTGAGTTAGTTGAAGCTATTGACAGAGACCAAGGCCAAATCACTTAGGGCCAGGATACCTTGCTAACGATGCTGGTCCTTACCTTCCAGGAAACTGACATGATAAAATTCTCCTTTTTTAATCTAACCCCAAAATTATTCTAAAGATAAAGCTTTCTTTCATCATTTCTGTGATGTTATATATATCATATTCACTCCCAGCTCTATGATTCTCTTGCTCACAGTCTTCTAACAAAACAAGACGAATTTCTTGACAAGTACCATAGTTTAGATTCCAAGTATGCTTGTTTCTCAGGAAAACACAATTACAGTATCATTGACCTAGGATTCTAAGATACTAATGGCCATATATAATACTCAATTACTGGTCATTGTGAGCATTAACTTCTGAGTATTTATATGTGCTACAACAGACAAAATGTAAAATATAGAATAAAATGAAACCTAGGCAAAAGTCCACATTGTATTTTCAAGTCATCATTGAGTGCTGTTGTTTAGTCACTAAGTCATGTCCAACTCTTTGCGAACCCATGAAACAAACAGCGCCAGGCTTCCCGTCCTTCACTATTTCCCAGACTTTTATATTCAATTCACTTTTTACATTCTCCAATGTTTTAGTTTCAAAATCAAACTTAAAATTCAATCAGGTAACAGTTAAAAGGGAGCAACTCAGCTAAATAACCTTATTGAAAATATATTTATTCCATGAATTTGAATTAATAAAAAATGCACAAGGATTGATAGGTAGATTGATAGGAGGGAAGCAGCAGTAAAGTATAGGAGGATACCATATAGGGAGGGAAAAAGAATTTTATTCACTTAGCACCCGGAAACACACACACACACACATCAAAATCTCCCCCTCAGTACACTCATACACACACACGAAGATGAACAGTAAACAAGAACATTTCATAGATTTTTGCTCATACATTTATACTCCTTTCAAGGAACACTACTTGACGTTGTAACTCTATGATATGAGGTGATCAAGAACAAGATGCAAATATGCATCTACTAGATTACAGGACCCACGTTACATGAGAGATATATGCATATTCTCAGGTTTGAGGAAATGCATATCCCTCTAAGTTTTAAACCCTACAGACATTATTCTAGCTACAGCAAGTTAACATAACACAGAAATCAGTAATTCTAAAAACCCAGATTATTGTAGCAAAAGGCTAAATACATTTATAGACTGTACATTTATAGATGTATAAATACATCTATAGACTACACTCTCCTGTAGTCTATTTCAGTCTTACTATGTCTTCAAAAATCACAGAAATTGAATGTTCTGCTTCTCCAGACTGCTTCCATTATATGTAGCCACACTTTTACAAAGCTACTACACCATCCTTCCTCCACCTGTACCTTCTCCCATAAAGGAATCACTGCTTAAACAGAAAAGACTGTGGGGTGCCCTGAGGGTATCTGGAAACACCTAGTCCATTTCTACCTTTTCTATCTACCATTTCTGTTTTAGCAAAATAGGCAAAGAGAATAGTGTCATTGGTGTAAGCATTTAATGATGTTATAAATGTAATAACCAAGGCAGCAAAATAGTAGCAAGGGAAGAAATAAAAGAAGGAAAAGACAAACAACAACAATAAAACAGTATGGTAATGTTTCTCAGAGCGTGTATTTTGCAAAACTGGCTGGCCCTTTATCCACTGTATTATATCCTTCATATGCAGGCTTTGGGTAGAATTTACCTGCTACTAGATGGTCAAGCTCTACTGCAGATATTGCATTATAAATGCAGAAGGCACACTCTGCATTTATAATGGCAAAGTATTAGTGGCTACCAACTAAAACTTAAATAGGATTAATGTAACAGAATGGTATAATGGAAAGAATGAGTTCTGGAATGATAAGGTCTATATTCAAATATAATCTCTGCCACTAATTAGTTTTGATCTTGAACAACTTACAAGATCTTCAAGAGGTTTAGTGCCCTCATCTATGAAATAGGAACAAAAATATTGATCTCATAGTGTTAGTAAATCAATAATGCTCTCTGTAGTACAGAGTGATGTTCAATATAAGGTGGCTTTTATTATTGAAAGTGTTATCTTCTGTTATGCTGTTTAAATTGTCTCCATTATGTATGTGCCATCAAGAGATCAAAATTCTTGCCTAGCTTTGAATAATAAAAATTGTCTAGCATTTTCTCTCCTAATGACTTATTGCTTGGACAGAGTCACAAAAAACATAAATATCAGACACTACAGCAATCTTAGATATTACAGTGGTACGAGGACAGGCTGTGAGGGTTCCCTGAGTTCAGTGAGAACCCCAAAAATAATCCTAAAGAAAGGGTAAACAGAATCAGATGAAATTGATCTAAACTTCTAACGTAGCAAATGACCAAAGACATCAGATAATGAACTCCCTCCAGAGTCATGGGCTTTTAAAGCTAGCCATATGACATATGACATGCCATACGTTCAAGCAAAGCAAACCTGGTACTGGCCTACTTTTCACTCCTCTGAGTTAAGAAAAGAGAGCTGAGTTATTAATTAACACAAATTTAAAAGAGAAGCAGACAAATTAACAAATAATGAGTTCATTAACATCAAGGTGAGGAAAGATATAACCTCAGATATGCAGATGACACCACCCTTTTGGCAGAAAGTGAAGAGGAACTAAAGAGCCTCTTGATGGAAGTTAAAGAGGAGAGGGTTAAGTTTGGCTTAAAACTCAACATTCAGAAAACTAAGATCATGGCATCCAGTCCCATCACTTCATGGCAAATAGATGGGGAAACACTGAAAACAGTGAGAGACTTTATTTTCTTGGGTTCCAAAATCACTGCAGATGGTGACTGCAGCCATGAAATTAAAAGACGCTTACTGCTTGGAAGGAAAGTTGTGACCAACCTAGACAGCATATTAAAAAGCAGAGACATTACTTTGCAGACAAAGGTCCGTCTAGTCAAGGCTATAGTTTTTCCAGTAGTCATGTATGGATGTGAGAGTTGGACCATAAAGAAAGCTGAGTGCTGAAGAATTGATGCTTTTGAACTGTGGTGTTGGAGAAGACTCTTGAGAGTCCCTTGGACTGCAAGGAGACCCAATCAGTCCACCCTAAAGGAGATCAGTCCTGGATGTTCTTTGGAAAGTCTGTTGTTGAAGCTGAAACTCCAATACTTTGGCCACCTGATGCGAAGAGCCGACTCATTTGAAAAGACCCTGATGCTGGGTAAGACTGAGGGCAGGAGGAGAAGGGGACAACAGAGGATGAGATGGTTGGATGGCATCACCGACTCAACAGACATGAGTTTGGGTGGGCTCCAGGAGTTGGTGTTGAACAGGGAGGCCTGGTGTGCTGCAGCTCATGGGGTCGCAAAGAGTCGGACATGACTGAGTGACTGAGCTGAACTGAACTGAAGGAAAGACAAAAGAAATTTTGAAACACCAGAGTCCAAGCAATTCTGAGCAAGGCTGCTGATAGCACGGACTCTGTGAATAACATACTCTGGAACTATACAGTACCCAACCCATGTGGCCATGGTACATAGCCCTGGATGTGACTATTCTTAAAGATTTTCAGTACCAAAACACAGGAAGAAAAGAAGAGAGATGAACTTTGAGTAAGGGTTATAATTTCCCTTGTAAATAAACTTTCTATTTATAAAACACCTCATTTCTAATAGCTTTCAGATAGCAATAGTACCCCAAGTATATTTTAAATGATTCTATTTTGAAAACACCACAGGGGGCATAATTTTACAGGAGCACATCTCTTCCTTTGTCACAGATTATCATTAATGACCACTGAAAAGAAAAGGCTCCATGGATAGGAACATGTCTGGCAGGGATTAGGATGCAGGATCCAAGTCCTAGGTATGACAGTCATGGGCAAGAAGCAGATTCCAAACAGGAGGAACATACAAAATTAATAATAAGTACAGACTCAGAACCCAGCTGGAGTTCCCAATGGGAGAAGAGGAAAATTTAAAGCTGAAAGAGCACCAAGACAGAAAAGGAAAATCCTACAGACATGAATACTGGTACTTCCTAGGATTACTGAGAATACTTGGTTCTCTGAACAGCGAGACCTCTGTGTAAGGCAATGCTAGTATGTGTAACAAAAGTGGGTAAACAGATTAATCTCTTTTGGTTTAAACATTCTACCTGTTACTGATGCAAAGAAATAAATCCAAACCTTTTTACTTTCTTCCTTCATTCCTTCCTTCCTAGTTTTCCTCTCCTTTCTCCCTTCTTTCCTCCTCCCCTTCTCTCCCCCTCTCCCCCCCTTTCTCCCTTTTGGTGATCTAGTCTGTGATTCTACTGCTGACACCCTGGGTAAGTGCTATCCAAAGACAAATCTATAGCAGTTCATATTTGCCAGGAAAGAAGATGATATATTTTACATTTTTAAATTATTCTTTCAAGAAATTAAACAGAAAAGAGGAATCCACTAAAATTAACAGGCCCTCCTAGCATAGATATAAAGCTAGAGAAAGTCACATCTCAATTAATAAAAAGTGACACCTACTTAGGATATGTAAATTAAGAACAGCATGAGAGGAATTTGAGCAAAACCTCAATGTGGGCAAAGGAAAATGCCAACTGTAACTAGGAAGTGACAAATAAGGAACCCAGAAAGTGAAATAGGCCCATATTAGCAAAAAGAAAATGAATGGAATAGGAATTTGCAAATGATAAAATGGGAAACAGAATGCCAGGGGCAATCAATTTTCCATTTTCAATGGGAACAAACAAAGAAAATATCACCACCCAGGAATAACAGATCCTGTTTGAGTAAGCCGAGAAATTATTTATCTAAAGAAATATTCCGTGGAGTGAAAAAGTTAACCAGAAAATCTTCAATATAGAGTGGAAGAACTATGTCCACACACCACTCCAGTCAGTCTTCCCATGAAGACCTGAGGATGCAGAGGAGACAGCCTGGAGCCTCTGCAGAGCAGCCTGAAGCCGCCAGTCACATCCAGCAAGTCTGCAGTGTCCCTCACGCCACCATCTGCATTTTGTAACTCCCTAAGTACCAGCAAAGTCCCTAAGTACCAAAGTAGATCTGGAGTTGAGTTTCCAACTCAACTGAGCAATAAGGGAAATTTACCAGAACAACAGTGGAGACCTTCTTTTTGGTTTGTTTCTCCTCTGGCCTGGGCACTTAGAACAGGGCTTCACACAATAAACCCTCAATAAATGTCTGTTTCAATCACCAGCCCATGTTGGATGCATGAGACAAGTGCTCACGGCTGGTGCACTGGGAAGACCCAGAGGGATGGGATGGGGAGGCAGGCGGGAGTGGGGATCGGGATGGGGAACACGTGTAAACCCATGGCTGATTCATGTCAATGTATGGCAAAAACCACTACAATATTGTAAAGTAATTAGCCTCCAACTAATAAAAATAAATGAAAATAATAATAATAAATGTCTGTTTCATTTATGTTGAGCGAGTAAATTAAATATCCCTGGAGTCTCTCTGTTGCAATTTGAAATATTTCTTCATGTTCTGGTCTTGCAAAGTCCCTGATAACAACAGAGAACAGTGGTTTGTGATTTTATACAAGGCAGCAAAAACCACCACAATATTATAATTATCCTCCAATTAAAACAAAAGAATAAATTAAAAAAATTTAAGACTGTACCTTGGTTTTCACTTTCACTGCATCCCTATTTCTCTTTGTTTCTACTGCCTAAAATGTAACACTTTAGAAGCACTTCATTTAATATTTAAATGACATTTAACATCTCGAGTGCTTTTTATCTTTAGAGCATCTTGAAAAGAAAGTTAATTTAATAAGATTACAGGGAATGAACATGCTCCTAAGCTCATCTAAAGCACTGCAATGTGAATAATGGCAGAGAAAGAAATTGGACAACTACATAGCTTCATGTGTAAATATCTGCTTACATGTGTGCTCCGCAGTGTAAAGCTCTCTGACAGGGCCAAATTTTCAGAGGGCAGGCTCAATGGTCCATTTCCCTTTTGTGTTGAATCAACTGAAGGACTTCCTCAACCTAAGAGAAATTAGCTAACTGCATTTGCAATGGGCTAACTGTTCATAATAAGTAAAGGAGACACAGATCTATGTTCTAAAAAATATTTTTATGAAGACTCTTGGGGAGTTTCACTTCATATAGTTTCAAGGCTATGCTAAAAGTTTTGGTTAATGTCTTCACTGAAGCTGCCAAATAGATGTATCTTAAAACACATTAAATTCAAGCTCTGCAGGTTTGATCCCTGGGTCGGGAAGATCCCCTGGAGAAGGCAATGGCAATCCACTCCAGTATTCTTGCCTTGAGATTTCCAAGGACAGAGGAGCCTGGCAGGCTACAGTCCATGGGGTCTCAAAGACTGAGACATGACTGAGTGACTTTCACTTTATTTCATGCAGGGGGCAGGGAAGGAGAAAATGCAGGGCAGGATGATTCTGTTTACAAGCATCACTATTCAGGTGATGACTAAAGCCGAGACAATCTAAGAATATATATGTCTCTCTGGGATGGGTCAAGCAGTTGAATTAATTACCCATTATCTTCAACCACACTCATTTACGTTTTAAATACTTTTATATAACTTGAATTTATCTAGTTACTTCTTCCATTTTGGTTTTGTTTTCTTTCAGAGATTGATAAGCTTGACTAAATTACCTTATATGCAAGCCAAAATAAGTACTCCCAAAAGTAAGAAATCATTGTCATAAAGTTTACTACATGTGTAAAAATCCAAATAACAATATAACACCTACCATTTTTTTTGCATATGTTATCAGTCCTTGCTGTGTCAGAAACCAACCCAAATCACAGTGGTTTAAAATAATAACCACTTTTTTTTTTAATAAAAAGTTTAATAGCTTCTGTAGGGTCAGCTGAGAAATCACACTGATCTGAGCCCAGCTGAGCGGATTTCATTTGGGTTCATTCACACATGGTAAATGGGCAAGGGACTGACTGGTTTATGACAGGCTCTACTCCAGGCATATTCTGGTGGTGGTGAAGGAAATTTAAGAGAGAGAAATGAGCATGCTAAGCCTTTGAATCTTAGGTCAGAAGTGGCACCCTTTAGAATAGCGCTGTATGGCACAAAAGTTCAAGGTGTGTGTGTGGAGGGGGGAGGTGTGTGGAATAGAATCTACTGTTTGATGGGAAGAACTGCAATGTCACACTGGAAAAATAAAAAATCGGAGCAATTTCCACAGCCTACCAAATGTGTTTATTACATTCCAGGCACTCTTGTTTGCACATTACATAGTTAAAATGCATGATTTCAATTATACTCAAAATAACCCCATGATATGGGGAAGAGGAAATTAATGCTTAAAGAAGTGAAATAATAACCTGCCAAGATCACACAGCTAACTTCCATAAAAATTTAGAAGAAAAATCAATTTATTATTTGCAAAGGGTTTTTATATAATCTCTCATTTTAATTTGGACATGGTGGTGTGTAAAGCCGAGAGTATTCTTATTTTACAAATAATGCCTTGAAAGACAGAAGGAAAAGGTAAAATTTTAGTCTTTCCACTTGAGACCAAAACACATGCCTCACCATCTTGCTGCTTCATGACCTCGAAGTAAACAATGATTTGTAGCGCTTCCAAATACCATAGAATCAAAGTAAATCCCCAAAAATGCATTCAAAAATGGGCTACACATATTGCCACATCTCAGAAGTAGCTATTTTTGCTGAAACTAATCCAAAAAAATCCATTAAATGTGAAAAGTCTTAATGCCAAATGTCATCTGGCATCTGGGTACTATTTATAAAACAAACAAGGTGTCTGTTCATTTTCATTAGCCCAAACTAAACTTTCCTAGCATGCCAATCACTTTTTTTTTTACCTCCTCTGTATACAACCAAGTTTTACCAATGTTTCCACTTGACCTTGAAATTGTTATTTCTCATTTTCCTCATTCATAAAATGAGAAACTTGAACTATTAGGTTTTCAGAACCCTTATTTTTGGAGTGTTTCAGACTATGGGTAACCGAAGGGGGCTTCCCAGGTGGTGCAGTGTAAAGAATCTGCCTGAAAATATAGGAGACACAGGTTCTACCCGTGGCTCAGGAAGATCTGGAGTAGGAAATGACAACCCACTACAGTATTCTCACCTGAAAAACCCCATGGACAGAGGAGACCGGTGGGCTACAGTCAGTGGGGTCGCAAAGAGTCAGATGTGACTGAGCATGTACACACATAGGTAACAGAGACGCATGAAAATTAAGATATTAATTCTTAATATTTATAACAATTCAATTTCAATTATTTTTGAGCTATGTAAATCTGTGTCAGTGTTTTCTCCAAATCACTAAACAATGATGCTTTAATTTATATCACAAAAATAATAAAAGCAAAGGCTATGGAATTTCCATTTTATTAGTTTAAAGGTTCCACAAAGGGACAGTGAGGTGGTTATGGTCACATGAAGTGAAGTGAAGTGAAATCGCTCAGTTGTGTTCAACTCTTTGCGACACCATGGACTGTAGCCTACCAGGCTCCTCCGTCCACGGAATTTTCCAGGCAAGAGTACTGGAGTGGGTTGCCATTTCCTTCTCCAGGGGATCTTCCCAACACAGGGATCGAACCAGGGTCTCCAGCATTGTAGGCAGAGGCTTTACTGCCTGAGCCACCAGGGAAGTCCCAATATGGTCACATATTTAGAACCAAAACTAAAAATACCTGGAAATTTAATCACACCTCCGTCTTTGCCAAAACAAAATCTACAACTAATACACAACATGAGGTAAAAAAAACCTGGCTAAATGGGAAATTCAAAGAACTCCTGCTCTTCTGATGGATAACTAACCATCAGGATAATACTTCTAAGATGACTGAATACAACTGCATCGACACTAAAATATTTCCTGATTGGTATGGTTAACATTTAATTTCAAGGATATCTTAGTATAGGGAATGAGAGAAAAGTAAAAGTAAACTCATATGCTGAAGTATACTAAGTTCAGTTTAGTTCAGTCACTCAGTCGTGTCTGACTCTTTGCAACCCCGTTGATTGCAGCACACCAGGCTTCCCTGTCCATTGCCAATTCCTGGAGCTTGCTCAAACTCACGTCCCTCGAGTCAGTGATGCCATCCAACCATCTCATCCTCTGTCGTCTCCTTCTCCTTTCACCTTCAATCTTTCCCAGCATCAGGATCTTTTCCAAGTGAGTTAGTTCTTCACACCAGGTGGCCAAAGTATTGGAGTTTCAGCTACATCATCAGTCCTTCCAATGAATATTTAGGACTGATTTCCTTTAGGATGGAATGGTTGGATCTCCTTGCAGTCCAAGAGACTCTCAGAGTCTTCTCCACCACCACAGTTCAAAAGCATCAATTCTTCAGTGCTCAGCTTTCTATATGGTCCAACTCTCACATCCATACACGACTACAGGAAAAACCATAGCTTTGACTAGACTGACCTTTGTCTGCAAAGTAATATCTCTGCTTTTTAGTATGCTGTCCAGGTTGGTCACAGATTTTCTTCCAAGGAACAAGCGTCTTTTAATTTCATGGCTGCAGTCACCATCTGTAGTGATTTTGGAGCCCAAGAAAATAAAGTTGGCCACTGTTTCCACTGTTCCCCATCTATTTGCCATAGTGATGGGACCAGATGCCATGATCTTAGTTTTTTGAATGTTGAGTTTTAAGCCAGCTTTTTCACTCTCCTCTTTCCTACTAACTCTTCTTTCATACTAACCCATACTAACTAAAGGCATGGGTTTTAGAAATATTAAGTTTGTATCCTGGCTCCACCACTTTCTGGGCAATGCCAATTTTTTCATTTATCATATGGGGCTGCTAACAATGCCAACTGAATATAGCTATTTTGAGAATTAAATGGGGTAAGCTGGCACACAGCACAACATTTAGCAATAAGAAAAACAATAAAATTGCATATTACTATGGATGACAATGATAATAGAACTGCACTTGGCAATTTTAAAGGATTTTTACATTGACTCCCTCCTTTTACTTTTACATACGCATAGAAATTTCAATTATAGGCAGACAAATCACCATATCTCCCCAGGAGTTTCAATGAGGTTAAGTTCCTTGCAGGAACTCACAAAGCTAGCAAAAGAAGCAGAGCTAAAATACTGAACTAAGGTCTTCTGCGTCCAGGTCCAGTATGCTTCCTGCTATACCAGTCTCATCATATACTGTTCTTCCACAATCAATCCACTTGCATAAAGCATTATGAATAGGTCAATTGGATTTTCAATTACGTCTTTAAAAATGAATATATAAGCATGTTTCACTCTACTAGAGAACTGAGCAAAGACAATTATAAATCAAATTCTCATAAAGAGAATCCTCTTTTCCCATTGCATCTCAGTAAAGAACACAATTCAGCTTAACATCTATTGATAAGTAAAGTCATAATCTAGCATCTTACATTTTCATAGTGCTTTAACCTCTAATAGTACTATGTGGAGTCAAATATCTGGATTGTACACTCTGTTATTAATCCTTTTAATCCAATTTTCACCTAGTTCATAGAAATATCTAAAGTGAAAGTCACTCAGTCATGTCTGGCTCTTTGTGACCCCAGGGACCATAAAGTCTATGGAATTCTCCTGGCCAGAATACTGGAGTAGATGGCCATTCCCTTCTCCAGGGGATCTCCACAACCCATAAAGCCCCAAATTAAAAATATGATAAAACTTAGCTGCTCTTCCTTAGTGCCTGCCAACACTAATGTAATAAAAGAAACAGGTTCAAATTATAGCTTTGCATCTTATCATTGAGTGCTACAACTGGAAAATAAATCACATCTATTTCTATGGAAATAGAAAATTTGATAAATATATATATTTGAATCATATCAACTGTGTAAATACAGTATTCCATATATAACATCGTCTGAAAACAGGAAGTATACATTCCAATTTTTTAGAAGAAATTCAACTTCATTAGCTTTACTGTGACTGTGGTAATTTTAGACTGCATTAAAATTAAATCTTTAAAAATCTTTTTCTTTGTTAAAGAGCAGTCAGTGTTGAATCATAATCTGCTGGTTGTTACCACAAGCAACAGATTAAAAAGTCATCAGACAGATGGCCAAGTTAACTAGAATAAAGTGCACAAAATATATGATTATAATAATTAAGCATATTTTAATTGCTAGTAATTACTGTAAATTACTGGAAAAAAGCTAATTATAACAAAATTTGAGTAAACTGGCTTATTTTTACTTATTTCTAGTCGATGGCCTTGCAGTAAAATGGATCTCAAAATATTTGTGAGGGTCAAAAAAAGTTAACATAAATTTTAAAGTAGTGTAAAACAGCTAATGTCATATTTTTTTTTTACTTATCCCCCATGGTTTTCTGAAATTGACTTTTTCTTAGTTGATAGGATTAAAGTAAGTAGGAAGTACTGCTAGATAAATTAACATTAAAAATACCAAGATAATAACTAAGTTTATACTAACTGCATACACTCCAAGCACATCAGGAAAACCAAGATTGGAGTAGGACAAGCAACAAGCACACTATACCCTGAAAAACTGTGTTTAAAAAACTTCTATTTGCCTTTGTTTAAAATTTGCATATTAATATTTTCATATTAATTATGGAAAAGTTTAATAATCTTGAAATTAAAACAGCTGTTCAAACAATAAAAATATGCGCTCCTTTGTTGACATGGCAGTCTCTAATTTTAATAATTTTATACTTTTCTAAGTGTGTATAGGAATAAAGTTATTTTCCAGTGTTTATTATAGAGTTTTATTAGTCTTAGAGGGGCAGAGCAATTAAGTGCAAGTTAACACCAAAAAGTAGAAGTGTATGTGGTTTCTAAAATGGAGGTTAGGTAATATTTACTGAGTGCCAACTTGGAACAATTTGGTAATGAAAAAGAAAGATTCTAAATGATTACAAACATCAAAAACAAAAACTTTTAGTCCACAGTGAGAAACAGGGAAATACCACACTACCATTTGCCACCATTACAAACATTCAAATTCCACTGACTCACAATTTCAGAGTCAACAAGAGTCCAAGTATCTGATAAAATTTAAGCAAGACCATCAATAAACAAGTAGAAACAATATATACAATATTAATATTGTTCTAAAAATGATGCTACCCTGGTAGCTCAGAAGGTAAAGGATCTGCCTGCAATGGAGGAGATCTGGGTTTGATCCCTGGGTCAGGAAGATCCCCTGAAGAAGGGCATGGCAACCCCCACTCCAGTATTCTTGCCTGGAAAATCACATGGACAGAAGAGCCTGGTGGGCCACAGTCCGTGGGGTCACACAGAGTCGGACACAATTGAGTGACTAACACTCTCACTCTGAAAATAAATGTATTCAGTATGTTAGATGCATTTTAATGCATTATCACTATGATTTTGGTATATGTGAGAAAAAATAGAAAGCAATCTGTGTACCTTAAGAAAGTGAACGTGAAAGTGGTTCAGTCCTGTCTGGCTCTTTGTGACCCCATGGACTATACATCCATGGAATTCTCCAGGTCAGAATACCAGAGTGGGTAGCCTTCTCCAGGGGATCTTCCCAACCCAGGGTTCAAAGTCAGGTCTCCCGCATTACAGGCAGATTCTTTACCAACTCAGCTAAAGCCTGTGTAGCTTAAGAAGGACTAATATTATTCATACTATTCAAATGTATGTTATTTATACATTTCATTTTCAAATAAGTTATTGATAAAAGGGAACTTGACCTGTAACTTCAATACTTCTTATTCAATTTTAGCTATAACATACACACACAAAGATGCTTTTTATTGTGACAGGCTTTTTGTTGTTTTGTTTTGGTAGCAATGATTTTAAATAACCCTCCCTGCTCACCTTCAACTTGTTTTGTTGATCCCATTGCAAATTATCATTATTACTCTCACTGTTTTCCATCTAGCAGGTCATCTTCAGGGTCTCAAAACTGCTTAAAATGCTAAGATCACAAAACATTCTGGGGCTGCTTCACTGCCTAATTTCTCTATGTTGCGAATACCGTAGTCAAGATAACCAGACTCAGAAGCCAGTAAGATAATATAATTATAATGAATGTTCCACTAGTGGCACAGATAGTAAAGCATCTGTCTGCAATGCAGGAGAATCAGGTTCGATCCTTGGGCTGGAAAGATCCCCTGGAGAAGGAAATGGCAGCCCACTCCAGTATTTTTGCCTGGAAAATCCCATGGACAGCGGAGCCTGGTAGGCTACCATCCATGTGGTCGCAAAGAGTCGGACACGACTGAGCAACTTCACTTTCACTTTTCAACATTTTTAAAGCACTTATTCGATGTCAGACACTTGCTGAGGTTCCATGGATATAGAGACAGGTAAGATTAAAAAATAGGAACAAATAATGAAAATTATGTTGTAAATAATCTTTCTTATGAACACTATCACATTTTCTGCAGACTTTTCCAAACATTCTTACTATTGAGTTGATCTTTAAGTTGAGACTTATGTTACTATTTCCAGCTAAGTTGATTCTCCCACTAGAGTTGAAACAGCATTAATGTAAAAAAAAAAAAAAAAAACTCAGTGGTGTCTGTTAGGTAGGGAATTGATCACTTTTCTTTCATTAATTACCAATATACTAACTGTGATGAAGTTACCTGCTCTCTCTAACCTCATCCCAACTAAAGGATCAATGTTATATATTGCACCAGCAGCATTTATATTAAGGTTGTCAAGTGTATTTATAATATGAATTCTGCTATGGGTTCAGTTTAATGACTTGAAATAGCTAGCCTATCATATTTGCATCTAATTAATCAATGATTTTAGGGCTGGTTCTATAGTTTCTAAAAATCCTACAATTTATGAAGGAAAATTTGAAGATAGTAAGAAAAAATTGTGCATCATTCTAAAAGTGTTCTGCAAAAAGAAACCTTTTAGAAAGCTTAAAAACTGCATTTGTATTCTTCACTCATCTTTTTAAAATAATCTCCATGATTAAAATGGAGATTCACTTCTACAGAAGTAACATAGGTCCCCAAATATAGCAGAATATAGAAAAAAAAATGGATCTTTTTATATAAAAAGAAAAATATTTTTTCTAATGAAATATTATTAAAATATTTTCTCAAGTTGTGGGAGGAAGAATAACTTGCTGATGATATAACACCTCATAAATGTCTTCTTTGCTCTGAATATTACAGAGATACAAATTGTTAACTTGTCTCCATTCAGCCAAGCAAAGGGAAACTATTTCTATGTGACACTTTGATCTTCTGCACCTCACAGGTTTCCTTTCTACAAACCCCAGAAGGTCATGGGCTTTAAGAGACTCCTATCTGGCTGCAGTCAGAGCACTGGTCTCTGGCTCTGCAGTCTGTTCATTCAAGGAAGGATGCTGGCCACAGTGATGCGTGAGGACTGAGACCCAGCCCATGCTCTCCTTGCTAAACTGTGCCCTGCGGCAGGGCAGACAGGGCCTAGAGACCCTGAGAGGAAGGTACACCTCTTTGTCACTTTCTTCCCAGAGAAAATCACTTTTGCCATTTACCTGTCAAGAGGGAGTATCTTTTAGTCATTCCCACAGGGCATCCTCTATGTTAACAAAACCTTGCCTTTTTATATAGTATATAAATTGGAATCATCAGACTTCTTCTATCCCCACATGCATGTGTACATATGAGCTTAGTCCCTCAGCTGTATCCAACTCTTTGTGATCCCATGGACTACAGCCCACCAGGCTCCTCTGTCCATGGGATTCTCCACACAAGAATGCTGGTGGGTTGCCATTGGCGATCTTCCCAACCCAGAGATCAACTCTGGTCTCTTGCATTGCAGGCATATTCTTTACCATCTGAGCACCAGGGAAGCCCTTTGCCTACATGTTTTACATCTAAATACACCAAGATCTCTCTCTCTCTTGTCCATTTACCACTGCTTTTGTTTAGGACTTTGAATTCTCTGACCTCAAATACACCTGAATAGTCTTTCCTCCAGGTTCTCAGAACCTAGTTCATCTCCCAACTGCCTGCTGATTTGTGGCTTCAAATCTCTTCTACTCTAACCCCTTTCAGTCCCCTCACCCTGAGTGGGAAAGAGAATGTGCCAGAGCCTCTCCAAGCTTCATGATCATCCTCCTGTTTCCCCACTGCCTGGCACCCTCTGCTCCTTCCCTTCTTTTCTGCCAAGCTTGTCAATTTTCAAATCTCAGCCCAAACATCACCTCGCTATCAAAGTCTTTCCTGCCACCCTTGTCACAGACCAGAGGCCACTCTTCTGTCATTCTGTCACACCTTATACATGCCCCTTCTGTATGCGGGCACATACAACTGACCACATGGACCTGTGATGTCCGACCACCGCATCTGTTGCATTGAGATATGTGAGGCAAGAAACTCTTAATACTTTTATAATCCCAATACCGAGACAGATAAGGACAATGAATAAATTATAACTTGGGAAAATACAGAAGAATTATGGGACTGAAAAAATAATTAACCATCATCTAACTGAACCTTCAATGACACATGAAAAATTACTCTTTTCTACTACTCCCAAAGATTGCTCAAATCCAGGAAGTCTGGCTGATCAGCAAAAACCCAAACACTTACAAACTGCCAAATGTAGGGTCACAGTTACATGCCACCAAAATTGGTGTCCAAGATGCTTTCAACATTATTTTAAAATAACACTTTTCTAATTCCAAATATTAAAGTATTTAGAAAGTATGCAAAAGATCAAATAATTAAATAAAAAACAGCTGAAATAACATTATCCAGATATAACTATGATGAATGTTTTATTATATAATCTTCTAGTCTTTCTTTTCTATCAAGACAATGATATTTAAAATGTGTATCTATATATGTACATCTATATCAGGTTATTGAATGGGCTAGATTCAGTGGAAAGTAAAGAAAGAAACACTGTTCTGCCTTCACTGCCTTTTCAAACTCACTATATTTTACTTCTCCTTTCTGTCCTTGAAAAATATCTCAGGCTAATCTCAAAGCTCTCTGGTTGGTCGAGGTATGAATAAGGAGTCTAATTGTTATGTACAAACCTTCCTTGGAAATTCAGTGAAAACTGCTTCCTACCCCCTGCTTCACTCCTGTCTCAGGCCTGGAAATCCCTCGGGGCTGGGGAGAGGGAGGGAGCTGAGCGGAAGGATCCATCTTTACTGCTTTCTCTACCTTACTCTCCCACTTTTCCATTGCCACTAACGGTGTTGTCTGCGGTCTCTCCTAAGTTGCAAAGGTAGGCAGGGAGCCAAAAGGAAAGGATGCAAAGGTTCCATTCAATGAAGGCATGGCAGATGCCCCAAGGTTGGCTCTTTCTTTCCAGAGGAGCCTCTGTGGGCCTCTCAGGTCTCCTCCCCTCCACAGGCCCACCTGATTGTGCTGAGGACCTTCCCTGCAGTGCTCACTAGGATGGGCCGTGACCTCAGGGTTATGCTTATGTACCACCCCTCCCACTGCCACGTCGGCACATGCTGGGGACCCTCTCGCCGGCACTAGCTCCTCCGAGGTACCCACTGCCCTCTGTAGTCCACAGAGCCAGGACCTACTCCCCATCTTCAAAGGACGAAGTGCAAGCTACTTTCAGTGCAGCTTCCCCCCGCTCTGCTAGGGCAGACAGCTTCAGCCAGACTTCGGTCTTAGACTTCATGGAAAGATCGACCCCGGGGACTGTAGCCTACCAGGTTCCTCCGTCCATGGGTTTCTCCAGGCAAGAATACTGGAGTGGGTTGCCATTTCCTTCTCTAGGGGATCTTCCCGACCCAGGGATCGAACCCGGGTCTTCCGCATTGGAGGCAGACGCTTTAACCTCTGAGCCACCAGGGAACCCAATCAGGCAATACTCTCTATACTTTCTAAACTCCGAGGAGCGAAGGTCAAATATTTCTGACACTAACATTCCCATACCAAATTGCTCTGATCCCAAGGTAGCAAGAAGTCCCTGAGTGGTTTTGCAACACAGAAATTAGGATGGGGGTATCTTCTCTGAAACTTCAACTCTCTCCTGAGCAATTCTGTATGCTCTTCACCCAGATTTCCTCCAAGGTAACGTCTTATGACAGTTTCACATTATCATTACCAGGATATTAACACTGCCATGATCCACTACTAGCATTTAAATACCCCCCAGTATCACTTGTACTTATTTGTGAGTGTGTGTATATAGAGTCACACAATTATATACCATATGTAAGTTCATGTGTCCACCACTAATATCCACACACAGAACAGCTCCAACACATCAGAGAATCCTTGTGTTACCTTTTATAACCATACTGACCTCCAGCCCCATCCTTCAAACCCGGCAATCACTAATCTGTTTTCCAATTCTATTTTTTTTTTTTTTCATTTCAAAAATAATCTACAAATGAAGGTATACAGTATGCAACCTTTTGGAATCAGTGGCTTTTATCCAGCATAATTCTCTGGAGATTCATACAAACTGTTACAACAGCAGATCATTCCATTTCTGCATTGTATTCCATGGTATGGATAACACAGTCTGTTTAATTTGTTACCTATTGAAGAATACCTGATTATTTTCAGTTTGGCACTATCATGGATAAATTGGTGTACTGGTTTTCTGGAATATACATTGTCATTTCCCTGAGATAAATGCCTAAGAATGAAATTTCTGGGTGGTATATTAAAGCCATGTTTAGTTTTATAAGAAAATGTGAAACTGTCTTCCAGAGTATCTGACCTAGGCTATATTCCTGTCAGTAAAATATGAGTGATCCAATCTCTCTGACTCCTTGCTAACATTTCATGTTATTTATACAGTCTGATAGTTGTATACCAATATTTCATTGAGTTTTAAATTGTGATATCCCTCTTGTGGCTCAGCTGGTAAAGAATCCACATGCAATGTAGGAGACCTGGATTCAATCCCTGGGTTGGGAAGATTCCCTGGAGAAGGGAAAGGCTACCCACTCCAGTATTCTGGCCTAGAGAATTCCATGGACTGTATAGTCCATGAGGTCACAAAGAGTCAGACAGGACCGAGACACTTTCACTTTCACGGCCAATGATGTTAAACATCTTTTCATACGAACTTTTGCCATCTGTATAAATTTGGTGGATTGTCTCTTCATATCTTTTGCTCATTTTCTAAATGGGTTGTTTGTGTTTTTACCACAGAGTTTTGAGAGTTCTTTATATATTCCAAATATGAGTCCTTCATTAAATATACAACTTGTCAATATTTCCTGAATCTGTAACTTGCATTTTCATCTTCTTCACTTGCAGAGCAAAAGACTTTAATATTGATGAGGTCCAATTTATGCATTTTTATTTTATGGATCATATTTTTCGAGTTAGGTCTAAAAACTCTTTGCCCCACCATAAAACTGAAGTTTTTTCCCCTATGTTTTTCTCAAAAAGGTATATAGTTTTATGTTTTACATTTAAGTCAACAGTTTATTTTGACTGAATTTTCATATGAGATGTTAGCTTTACTTCCGGAGAAGGCAATGGCAACCCACTCCATTACTCTCACCTGGAAACTCCCAAGGACCGAGGAGCCTGGTGGGCTGCAGTCCATGGGGTCACTAGGAGTCGGACACAACTGAGCGACTTCACTTTCACTTTTCACTTTCACGCATTGGAGAAGGAAATGGCAACCCACTCCAGTGTTCCTGCCTGGAGATTCCCAGGGAAGGGGGAGCCTGGTGGGCTGCTGTCTATGGGGTCACACAGAGTCGGACCCGACTGAAGCGACTTAGCAGCAGTGGCAGCAGCTTATTTCAAGGTTCATATTTTAGCTACGAATATCCAATTGTCCCAGCACATATATAATTTTTAACACATTATTCAGAGTTTGTATTAAGTGACCACACTTGGACTCAGTCAAAACAAAACAAAAAAAATAATGTAGGTCAAAGAAGACCACATTAATTAGATTGTTACCAAAACAACTCTACTTGTAGCAACCATACCACATAGACTTGAATAACTTAGGAGGTTAGGAGAAACCACATCAATCAAAGTTTTCTTTATAGAAAAATATAACAACCTTTGAAATTAATGTCAGAATTATTTAACTAATTAGTAAATATTAATCTTTACTTAAAAACTATTTAGAAAATTTTGAATTAATGATTAGACAAAGATTTATAAAGTTTCAAATGAAAAAACAGTTTGTTCCTATTAAATCTCAATTACTATCAAAACAGCTAAACCTGATTTGGATAGTCTGTACGGTATGGTACTAAATATACCAAGATTTAGTCACAGATGGCAAATATTCATGAGCACATCTATTGCTTTGCAGATTTTGGTCATAAAAATATAAATTGAGCATTTTCTGAAGCTATACATATGCTTAACAATAATTTAGACTCAGGTAACTCTAATACCCTAAGGAATCATTGGATGTAATAAGTTAATTCTTCTGCATCTAGCATAGTACTAGTTGCTCAACATCCTTGGAAGAATTTAGAAGCTGAAGTCATTCAAATAATTTCCATGAGCTCCAGTTTAGATGAGAAAACTCAGTTTAAAATAGACTGGAGAAAAATATTGATACTTTACAACTTTAGAATACATTGTGATTCAATTTATTTTGTCTTTAATGTTCCTGACCCTGTTCCCCAAAACTGCTTTGAGCTATCAAATTATATTAGCTCTTTGGAACTTTCACAGCATCGTGTAACAAACTCCTTCCAATCAGGAAAATGTTGTCTAGCATTCAATTTATACATGCTTTTTATCCACAAAACTTCCAATTTTCATAAAGGACTTGATTTTCTGTCTTTCCCTAGTTCTTGGGTGTGTGTGTGTGCTCAGTCATGCCCAACTCTTTGCAACCCTATGGACTGTAGCCCACCAGGCTCCTCTGTCCATGGGATTCACCAGACAAGAACACTGGAGCGGGTTGCCAAGCCTTCCTGCAGAGGACCTTCCCAACCCAGGGATCAAACCTGCTTCTCCTCTAGCTCCTGCATTGCAGGCAGATTCTTTGCCACTGAGCTACTGGGGAAGCCCTCCCTAGTTCCTAGAATATACTTAGTTGACTAATAAAAAACATTCTTTTATAGTTCTTATATATAATTCAGTATCCACAAGATTATAAAATATTTTAATTTATTATAGACTAAAGAAATATTCCTATTACTTTCTCTAATATCACCATCTTATCCATTATATCTAATATATCCATTCATTATATTTAACCTATGCAACTTTTTGTTTGAGGCTTTTTGAAGATACAAGATGCTCACACTAACAAATAAAAAGTCATGGTTTCTTTTTATTACTTTCCAAATTTATTGCTATGATGGAAGAGTGTCCTAAATTCTACCACTATGTTGACAGAAGACTGAACACATGCTTATGTGCTAGTACTGAGGCATGCAAAAGATATCTATAATGCCTTGCCCTCAAGAAGCCCATGGTCTAATCTGGGATAAAAGATTCACCTAAAGTAACTAAAAAAACAATACAAAGGCTATAAAAGTGCATACAGATAATTTGAGGGCTAAGTCATAGTATGCACACAATTTTCTGGATGAAAGGAAAAAACATTTAGTTTTCTGGGTTGGGGTAGAGAGGAATCTGAAAGATATCACAAGTAAGAAAATACCTGAGGGCCAACTGCAGTCATGAAATTAAAAGATGCTTGCTCTTTGGAAAAAAAAAAAAACTATGACAAACCAAGACAGCATATTAAAACTCAGAGACATTACTTTGCCTACAAACATCTGTATAGTCAAGGCTATGGTTTCTCCAGTAGTCATGTATGGATGAAAAAAATTGAACCATAAAGAAGGCTGAGCACTGAAGAACTGATGCTTTTGTACTGTGGTGTTGAAGGAGACTCTTGAGAATCTCTTGGACAGCAAGGAGATCAAACCAGTCAATCCTAAAGGAAATCAACCCTGAATATTCCTTGGAAGGACTCATGCTGAAGCTGAAGCTCCAATACTTTGGCCACCTGATGTGAAGAACTATTGGAAAAGATCCCAAAGCTGGGGAAGATTTAAGGGAGGAGGATAAAGGGGATGACAGAGGACAAGATGGTTGGATGGCATCACCAATTCAATGGACATGAGTTTGAGCAAGCTCTGGGAGATGGTGAAGGACAGGAAAGCCTGACATGCTGCAGTCCATGGGGTCGCAGAGAGTTGGACACGACTGAGCGACTGAACAACAACCGATGTGTTCACCCGACATCACCATGCAACCTTCCTCACAATTATTCATTGTCATTCCCTGTTGAGTAACTCAATCTTCCACCAATTACCGAGTTGTGAAGCATATTCAGTGGTAATTTGCAATACAAATGCTTATCTACCCACCCTCCTTCTTTCCGTTCATTTTCCTCCAAATCCATCTGAGCTCACTTTAAGCTGTTTTGATGGATGCCCCAAAAGCTTAGGCTGCAAACTGAAGTGATGGAATTTTACAAGGCCACCAGATGGTGGCAGTGTCCAGTTCTAACACTGAATCCTCTGTACATAAAAATATATCATACTCTACAAACATTGAAAAGAAACATCTGGTACTCAGAAATACACTGCTTAAATTGATGCATTCTCTAGAAAACAGTAACTTAAAATTGTATCATTATCAGTCGTATACATGTGTATGTGTACCTGCTCAGTCTCCTCTTTGCGACCCCACGGACTGTAGCCCACCAGGCTCCTCTGTCCATGGGATTCTCCAAGCAAGAATACTCGAGCAGGTTGCCATTTCCTCCTCCAAGGGATCCTCCCAACCCAGGGATCAAACCCGAGTCCCCTGCAGATGCTTTGCCACTGAGCCATCGGGGAAGCCCATAATTACCAGCCGTACAATAACCCAGTCTGAGCTAGAGTAGGAAAATGTTACTTTCTTAAACTGCTCAGATTGACCAACTGTTAATCATTCTTCATCCCCAAATACAGGAGGTAACAGTCTCAAAATACTTTCTATTAAAATTTCTACTTCTGTTCATCCATTTGACTCACATCTTTAAAATGTGATAATGTACTTGTCACATGAACAACTGTGAATCAGACAATAAAAATAATAATAATAGATAAAATAACAATACTCACAGAGTTTCTTAGACACTAGGATGACTGTTTGTTTGAGGTCTGTTTGCTAACCAAAATATTTTAATGTTCCAATTCAGGGTAACAAACTGCAGCACCTTTCATGGTTTCCTTAAATTTAAAACTTCATAGTGAACAGTGGGTAATGTGATTAACATATTATATGCATGATGCTTTTGTAGAGTTTCACTGTCTTTCTCTTCTCAAACCCTAGAGTGCTGCATACTATTTACCACAAATGTAATCAGTCTAAAAGACTGATTCACTAACTGTTTCAGCCAAGCAATCTTTTAGAATAAATGTGCAGGGACTGATAGCATCAGTTTTAGTAAAAAGTTCTCTTAAAATAACAATAATAAATATATTTTGCTTAATTCTCTTCAGTAAATTCCACTTAGCAATGCTTGCAGAAACACAAAATAGCTTTAATAAGGGTAAGTGAATTTACACTATTTATGTATAGCATAATATTGATTTTAACAAAAAAATAGTAACTCACCACAGCTTCCCAAAAGTCATTTTGAGATTTCTTCAGAGAGCCTATGACTGCATTTGTAGGCAAATGTATTTTTAACTCAATTTATGAATGACTTATAAAATACTGAATGGAATACACTATGCTCTAATAATTTTCTGGAATATTTGTTGTTTAGTCACTAAGTCAGGTCCCATTCTTTTGCAACCCTATGGACTGTTGCCCATCAGGATCCTCTGGCCATGGGATTCTCCAGGCTAGAATACTGGAGTGATGGCCATTTCCTTCTCCAGGGGATCTTCCCAACCTAGGGATCAAATCTGCGTCTCCTGCATTTGAAAGCAGATTCTTTACCACTGAGCCACCTGGGGAGCCCCTTCTGGAATATACCCTACAACAATGGTTTTAGAGACCTTTTTTAAATTAAATGAGACATTTTCTGTGTGCACGTCAGTTAATGGAAGTGCTCAGTTGTCTACGTAGAACTTACAAAGAAACTAAAAATCAGTTTCATGAGCCAACATCTCTTGAAGTTTACATGGTCAAAAAGGTTGGAAACTAGGTAGAAGAAATTTCTTTTTCAGTTGTTGATACGCTGTAAATCCCACCACCAGCTCCTCACCTCAAACCTTGATGAAGTTGTAAGGAAACATTTTCAAAAACTTGAACTGAATACATTGATGTTTGAGGGACATAACAGTTAATGTCTGATTTGAATCTTAGAATATGCTGTTCTGAAACCATTCTTGTAGGGTACGTTCCAGAGCACAGTTTGTGTCACTGAATATTTTGAAGCCATGCATTATTGTTGTTGTTTAGTCTCTAAGCATGTCTGACTCTTTGCAACCTCATGGACTGCAGCACACCAGACTCCCCCGTCCACCACGGTCTCCCAGAGTTTGCTCAAACTCAAGTTCGTTGAGTCGGTGATGCTATCTAACCTCTCATCCTCTGCCGCCCCCTTCTCCTTTGGCCTTCAATATTTCCCAGCATCAGGGTCTTTATGAATGAGTTGGCTCTTTGCAGCAGGTGGCTATAGATTGAATTAATAAGTGATAAGTTAAGATCCTGAAGCAGAGAGAGATACTGGCTACACTTTCCCTGGGAGAGGCAAGATGGTGTTAATGTTTCCAGAACACTGGAGCTGTTAAAAGACGTTTTAAATCCTGCCCAAGAAGAATGCAAAGAGGGATGATGTAGTCTCAATGGAGGGCATGAATATGTAGGAACCAATAGAGAAATATAATGCAGCCATGCAGAGGAAATCCATTTCCTGGGTCATAGCAAATGGAGCTAAACAGTTCCAATAGGCACCTCTATGAAAGCCACATGTCTTTCTGTTTAGACAGGTTAAGTTACACTGTGGTAAGAAACATCCCCATGGTTTTAGTAGCTTAAAACCACAAAGATTAGTTTCTTGTTCATGAAACATGGTACTGTATCAGTGGTGGACAGAGGCTGGCTCTTCTTATTGAAGCAGCCAATGATTCAAGCTGGGGGAACAGTACCACCTCTATGTTAGTGACTGCAGAGTCAGAAGGAAAAGAAAGATCTCTGGAGGTTCTCACACCAGCTCAGCCTATGAGTGACACTTGTCACTTCTGCTCATCATGTCTTGTTCAGAACTGGCATGTGGCCTTGCCCAATCACATGAAAGTGAGAAAGTCCAGTCCTACCTGGTGCTCAGGAGGCACAGAAAGCTCAGATGAGTGATGCTAGTGTCTACCAGGCCATCGCAAGCGTGAACAAAGCATCCACCAAGTCCAGAGAAAGTTCATCCAAGGTTACATTCATGTCAGGCAAGTCAGACCTCACCTTACCTCTTCTACTCTTCTGAGATACATCCCTAGAGGAGCCAGAGACAGCCTACTTGAATAGGGCAAAAAGCATGGGAGTCAACTTGAAGAAACACAGGAGAGGCTGCCCAACTCCCATTTATTCTCCCTGGCAAGAGGCCAGCATCAAACTGGCCAGGCTAAGGTAAGGGGAAACTTCATTACTAAATGAATTTAGGACTTAGTAAATGAACAGAATATAACAGAAATGAGACTATTCAAGTTATTAGATGTAGTCACAGAACATTTTTTTTCTATAGGACCACCCAGGTGACCCAGTGGTAAAGAATCCTCCACCAAGGCAGGAGACACAGGACAAGGAGGTTTGATCCCTGGGTCGGGAAGATCCCCTGGAGGAGGAAATAGCAACCCACTCCAGTACTCTTGCCTGGAAAATCTATGGGCAAAGGAGCTTGGCAGGCTACAATTTACAGGGTCACAAAAGAGTTGGACACAACTTACTGACTGAGCACAATGCTTATTTTCTAACAATATGTAAATAAGATATGAAACCTATCTGAGATATTCTTTACGAGCAGGAAAAGGATTAGCCCCACCAAACAGGTATGAATGGAGACTAGTAAAGAAAAAGGAGATAAACACTTGCTTAAATAAGAAACACACACATGAAAAAGAAAAAATGTTTGTGCTGGATGGATACAGCTTTTGTGAACAGTGAAGTTAGAAAGAAAGTGAAAAACACTACCAAGTGAATCCAAATAAAAACAAAGCTATCAAAATACTTTTTGAAAATCAGAGGGAAAACATCATATATAACTAAGAGAATCTGAGAAACATTAAGATAAAAAGCTATTACAGAAATGGAAGAAAAATTAGAAATTAGGCTAAACTACCCTAGAGTTTTTCCCAGATACATGAAACCAACATCAAAGATAAAAATGCTGTGAGAATATGACTTAAGTCAAAAACACCTAGGAAAACACTCCATCAGAGCAAAATGAATGGCAGAAAATCTGATTAGACTCTAACACAGGCCAAATAGAAATGCTGGGCAGAGACAAAAAACGTAATTATTTCCAACAAACTAGATTTAGGCATAGAGTGATAACCTCTTATACTATCAGAACATGTATAAAGTGGATCTCCCGGATACAAACTACCATTGAATCAGTAAATATTTGCTATTTGAATTTCTGTCAGTGATCTAGAAGGCATCACAGAATAAAATAGGATATAAGTGTTTGAAGAGGTCAAACATTCAAAATGAAAGACTAAAATACTGATATTCTATGCAAACTGGTTGTAATTTGAAGATAGGATAAAAATCAGTGCTTATTTAGAGTCAAATGAGTTGTTCAACAATCTTCAATCCAAGTCTAAAGGACTACAAGCAAGTTATCAACTGCTCCATCTATAACCAGGCTTTAAACTGCAATTATTTGACATGTATTGCTACCCTTGTTTCATAATCTATAAAATTCATTTGATATGAAAATTTGAGAAAATTACATCATAATAAAAGAAGAATACGAAAGAAAAATGAACTTAAAATTAATTTGTTTTTGCTTTTCTGTACAAAAACCTCCATTCTTATATAAAGATGATATACATTATTGCATTTGAGATTATTTTATGAATGGCTTTTAAATGTATATATATTTAATACAGAAATGACTTCAATTGTATAGGTACTGAGTATACAAGCTTATTTTCACCCCCTATCTATTCTATTCTCATAAACTCTACATAAGATGCGCAGGGTAGAAAGGTATCATTACATGTTTTACCGAAGGAAATTAACATCTCATGAGATTAACAGACTGTGTGAGATGCATTAATTAGCAGTCAATGGCAGAGTCAGAATTTGAAACCAAATCTTTCGAACTTTTATTCATTGCATGCTATCTGCCTTATGACAGTTTTGGATTTAGATATATTAAAACTTTCTAAGTATTATAAAATCACATTTCAATTCATTCCAAAAATATTCAATAAGAACTGACTATATTCTAGATTATTTTTAAAAAAACAATGATGAATATAATTTTTACCCTCACAAACCACATGATTTGAAAAGATACACTGGAGAGTGAATAAAAGTAATATTTTAAAAATACATATAATAATGCAAGTTAGTAAAAGTTTAGAGATTATATTTTGTCCAGAGTTTCTGGAATGGTTTATTGAGAATAAGACACGAGGCTAGTTTTAAAGGACGAATAGGAGCTTGTGCAGATATTCTACTTAGTTTCAGTTGGAGGGATCCCTATGTGCAAAGGTAGGGAGATATATAAAAAATGGAAAGGTTTTATCAGTAAGTACTAAATTATTTTCCTGGAGGAGGGCATGGCAACCCATTCCAGTATACTTGCCTGGATCATCCCATGGACAGAAGAGCCTGGTGGGCAACAGTCCATGGGGTCGCAAAGAGTCAGATGTGACTGACCCACTAAGCACAGCACAGCACTACATTATTTTACTTTTAAATATCGTTTCCAACATATCAGACCTCAGTATGAATTCTTAATTAAATTCATTAGCACTTTATTCTTATAAAACGATTAGTACACTGGATACCTAGCTACCCTCTCTTCTCCCACAAGGAGAGCTAAACGGAAAGATGGATGATAAGCACCTCCCAAAATGCAAATAACTTCTCCATAGTTTTGCACCATTACTAGTGACAAAACTTGACTACTGTCCATATTCTAAAGCTATAATTTTGCATCATTAATTTCTATTGAATCAAAGTACACAGCCTCCCTTGAAATTTACATTAACACAATCACTGAATCTTCCTTACTGAACCAGAGGGAAACACTGTAATCTTTGTTCCCCCAATTCCTCCACAAAATCGACAGTCAGTGCTTCCATAGATGGACAAACAGGAGCAGAAGCTCCACACCCCACAGGACAGTCCAATGTAACTCTTCTCAACAATCACCAAGACCTAGGTATTCATCTAGGCTATATAAGCACCTACAAACACAAACAGAATTTATTTCATTTCCTATTTCACATTATTTCATCAATCTTGTTCATACATCTTTCAAAAATAAAGACTGACAAAATGCACTTTGTTCCAATGGTGATTTATATGATTTCTCTGACAAAGATACTCTACATTTTATTTAGAGTTATACAGTACCCTGTGAGAGTCCTGAATACAGAACCAACCACAAATGCTTCCTTCCTAATTTTGGCACCTACAAAAACAAGATCACTAATATATGCATATGTTCTAAAATGCTTTTCAGTAATTTCATTTAAAAAGTTTTTTAAGAAAAAAGGGTGATAGAGTGTCATCAATCTGTACTAGTTAATTAGAATGAATTTTATGAAAAGTAATGAAAAATATCAATTGAAAGTCATGTACAGAAAGGCAAGATAACTTGTTGTGAGCCCTAGATCTTAAGGATATGTTAAACAATTACTTGGAAGGGATAGATTGGAAGGCGTATACCCAATACATGAATAAATGGACGAAACTGTTAAAGGCACTGATGGAAAAGGCTAAGGGGGGGGCATCCGAAATGCATCTATCTCCTAGTATACTGCTGTCCACACCCGGCAGCTTATCTGCTTTGCTGCCCCACCTCTGACACAAAAACAAGCTCTGTTATCAACCTCTACCAGGAATCCAATCACATTCAAGCTACTAAGACTTGTGTGATTTTGCTAAGATTTTAAGGTCATCAGAAGCAGGACCATTGTACCCAGTACTGACCCTTCAATGCCTAGAGGGCTGGGAGCACCCATCCTCCGTGCAGTTGAGAATCCTGCAGAGCTTAGTCAGCCCCCCTTATCAGCAGTTCCTCCATATTCACGGACTCAGTATCCTCAGTTCTGCTTCTGTGGATGCAGGTTCAACCAACCTCGGATAGTACAGAACTGCAGAGTTTACTACTGAAGAATATCTGCTCACAAGTGGACCAATTCAGTTCAAACCTAGTGTTGTCCAAGGGTTAATTGTACAACATCGTACTTGAAAAACTTCCATTTAACATCTATGTTCTCAAGCTTATTCTAGTCTCTGACCACTTAATCCTCTTGTCTCTCACCCACAGAGCACACAGCCTCCCTCTTCTCTCATTTCTTCTGCAAGGCAGCTTCGGACTTTGTCAAAACCTTGGGTAAAAGAGAGCCCCAGGAAGCTCTTCCACCTTGTAAATTATGTGTTTCTGTAACATTCAATTATTTATGATGTGAATGTTTTACTTCTGTAATCAGAAAAAATGAAAAAACATTTAAAATCACTTATGTAGAAAAAGGCTTCAATTAGAGAAATGAAGGAGGATATGCCCTTAAGCAACAATGTATCCCTGGCACTGCATATGATGCATTTATTCATAGTAGGTGCTCAACAAATGCTGTTGATAAGGAAATTATTCCAAGACAGAAAAAAATGCAACAATACAGGGAAAATGAAAATGATCCAGGTGATAGCAAAATACAACATGTATTCCTCAGACGATGGATACATGAGTTATTAGATATGAAGGGAAATAAAGTGAAGTAGGGAAGAACACTATGAACTAGTCTATTATTTTAAAAGTTCTGTACTAAGTGTTCACTAGGTACCAGACACATCTTGCAGAAGATTTCCTGTCCCTCCTCCAACCCTTATAGGTAAATCTGTGACATTCTGCTTAGTTTCTAAATGCATAGAGCACAAATTTTCATGATATATTTAGTTTCTTACTCTGTCATATATGTTATTTTCCATATTGGCCTGCAAGGCTCTCAAAGGTAAGATTATATTTGTCCCCTTCGTACAGACAACGTATTAGCCACGGCCTACACCAGTGCTTAAAACAGAGGAGGTATATAAAAATTACCTGTTAGATTAATCAGTCAATCTATCACTGACCAAGTATTGTTCTATTACACTCACATTTTCTCAACATGTATCTTGAAGATCTCACTATGATGATATTTAAAGATCTGCAACATTCCATCTACCTTCTTGCTCAAAACACAATGCAGAATTCATTGTGGGAGGATTTCAAAGTTTATGTAACTATGTTCCTAGGGAATATATGGATGTTTTTTCAATTCTTCAATAAGTATGCATTTCAAGAGTCTTGCTTCTTCCTTTACAAACTGTCCACCTTTTGGAGTCTTTTTCTTGTTTCACTTGGTTCCTAGAATTTCCATTATGTTGAGTAGAAACAAGAGCAGACACTCTTACTTCGCTTCCAAAATTAGTGGAAAAGCGTTTGGTTTTTCACCATTAAGTGTCATATCAGCCATAGGTTTATTGGAGATGCACTGTATGAAGTTGAAGGTCCCTTATATCTCTTAATATTTGATAGGAAATTGTATTAAGTGCTAGATTTTGTCAAAAACTTCTTGTGGCATATATTGAAATGATCATATAATTTTATGTTTCTTTTTTTACTGTTAATATGGTATACTATAGTGATTGATTTTCTAATGTTAAATCAACATTGTATTTCTGAGATGAACCCTTCTCATAATCTGGTGTAAACTTTGGTTAATATTATTTATGTTTATGTTCATGAAGGATATTGGTCTGTAGCTTTCTTTTCTACAATGTCTTTTCATGATATTGGCATCAGTGTGATGCTGGTCTCTTAGAATCTAAGTTAGGAAGTGTTCCTCCTTCTGTAATTTTCTGGGAAAGATTGTATAGAACTGGCATTACTCCTTCATTAAATGTTCAGAAGATTTTATTAGTGAAGTGATCTGTTGCTGAGATTTACTTTGTTAAAAGACTCTGCAGTATTATTTTGTTTTGAATGACAGATATTTAACAGCCATATTGAGATACATTTATATACCATTAAAGGTACTCATTTTATGTGAACAATTCAATGATTTTAGTAAATTTACAGATTTATGCAACCATCACGACAATCCAATTATGAAACAGCTGCATGACCACGAAAGATCCATTCTGCCCACGTATTTCCTGATTGCTCCTAAGACTTCTCTAGTGGTTCAGATGGTAGAGTCTACCTGCAGTGCAGGAGACCCAAGTTCAGTCCCTGGGTCAATAAGATCCCCTGGAGAAGGGAATGACAACTCACTTCAACATTCATGGTTGGAGAATTCCATGGACAGAGGAGCCTAGTGGGCTACAGGTCATGGGGTCGCAAAGAGTCAGACACGACTAAGCAGCTAACACTTTCACTTTCACCATCTCCACTTCCAGTGTCAGGAAAACACCAATCCGCTTTTGAATTCAGTAGATTTGCTTTCCTAGATATTTTATATAGACAGAGCATTTGTGTAGTCTTTTGTGTCTGGCTTGTTTCACTCAACATAATGTATTTGAGGTTTTATCTCTGCTGTAACACGCATTGGTATTCTATCCCTTTTTATTGTTGAAAATTATTCTATGGTATGGCTATAGTTCATTTTGTCTATTCACCAGTTGACTTGGTACAGAGAGCCTTTAACTATATAAACAATTTTTCAAAAGATTTGAAGCCATTCAGGTTATACATTTCTTATTGTATGTATATAATATATTGTTACAAATTCATGACAGCATTTTTGAGGATAAATTCTTAGAGGAGGACCTTCAAAGCCAACTATTATGAACATTTATAATATAACAGGTATTTAAAGTTCGCCCCCAGAGGTGGGTAACGCGTGCCTGCTTGCTTGCTCAGTTGTTTCTGACTCTTGGCAGTCCCATGGATTGTAGCCCACCAGGATCCTCTGTACAGGGGGTCTTCCAGGCAAGAGTTCTGGAGTGGGCTGCCATTTCCTTCTCCAGGGGAACTTTCCAACCCAGGAATCAAACCTGCACCTCCTGCACTGGCAGGCGGATTCCCTACCACTGAGCCACCTGGGGTAAACCAGTTTACAATATCTCCAATTACCTATATGAATCTCTCTTTCCCCACTCCATTAACAACAAATGGAATCTATCAGTGCTTCAGTCCCAACTCATTAGCAAGACTATCTCACTCCTGTATTAATTTGCATCACTTCGATTCTTAGTGACATTATACATTTAACATACATTTATATTCTGCTTACACCGATTTACTCCCCTTTCATGAATTCTTCCCAGGCAACTCTCATTCCACCCTATTTGAAAGTGCCTGGTAACACAACTCTAGCATTGTTATTTTACAAAGTCTTGCGAACAACAGATATTTAACAAGAATTTCTGAATAAGTTGATAAATTATTCTTTCCTTATTGTTAGATTACCACCCACTTTTGCCTTCTCTCTTTAACAAGATCACAAGATTCTTAAGAACAAAGACCTATTCACATACATTATCATATCCTATTATAATAAAAATCACTTTAACATCAGTAAATAGCTGAGTGTTAATTCATATGAATTTACATAATTAAGACCAAAGCTAGGGTTTTAGTATTTACCTGCAAATAAAATTGAAGGCAAATCTTACAGAGAAACTATCTGCAATCCATCATCATATGCTTAACCAATGGGTGACAGTCAAAGACATACCTTCACATGGTCTAAAGACTGCTTTATTTCAGACAGATAGTATAGAATATCTATGATATAGAGTCTATATATTATGTTGTATATATATATAAAGTATAATGTATAAAGCATATAGTATATAAGGTATATAGGTATATATACAAAATATATAATCTATTTAATATATCATATATATAAATCTTTATTATTATAGAAAAGTCGAGTAAAAATAATAGCTAAGATAAGGGCTATTTCCCTTTGACAAACGAAGCCCCACATTTCAAAAATCAACATTTATCACAAGGCACTGTTGTTGCCTCCCCTGGTACACCAGGAGCAATACAGTTTTTATGCTAATTATTTCCCTTCATGCTGGCTACTAGATAGATATCTTGCAGCTAACCATGGTTACATTATTGTAGAATGGGATTGTATGAAGACACAAAATCCTCTTATGCAGTCCAATTTAGAATCCATTTCAAAAACTCTCTGGTGCTACACCTAGAAATTGAAATGTGCCAGGAATCTGAGATTTTTCCATTTATTTCTGTTACACTAAAATTTGGTTATGACTTTTGTAAAGACAACAATTCTCTCTTTAGAGACAATCTGATATTATGTTCTATTATACCTGCACAAAATAATTCGTTTCCAAGTCCAGGTTCCCAGGTTTGCATTTAGACTTATTAATATTATTAGAAAAATACATTCATAGTTTATATTGACAATGACACTAAAATTCAAAGGAAGGAAATTGTATTTGACTTATCTTTGTAACCAGGAAAGGCGGGCTGTTCTTACATTAACTGCTGAACACATTTACAAAAGCCACAAAATTTATTCATACTTTATCCTAGAAAGTCTCATATTTTATCAAAAGGGCACATAATTATTTCAGTGGGGCTTTTAAATTTTTATTCAAGTCAACGAATCATTTAATATCTACAATCTACTTCCTTACTAATTCACCTGATGAAAATAACCTATAAACATAATTAGCATTTAAATCACTAAAATAAAATAGGACAAATGGACTACCAGCATTTCTGGGTAAATTCCATTGTAAAAACTAAGGTATTATAGTAGTTTTGGGTCCCACTACACAAATCAAACCACCAATTTAACATTTCAAAAGCTAAATATTTTTAAAGTGTTCATAGAAATTGGGTAATTGACCTGACAGTTGAGTTCACAGAAACTGGGTAACTGACCTAGGGAAAACAAAGACAATTGCCACTATGTCAAATTAAGTAAACACGAGAAGAAGAAAAATTCAGAAATAGAGAATGGTAAAAACACAAACAAAAATACAGGGACTCCATGTAAACTTTACTATTCAAAAATACCTGCCTTTTCTTTCTTTTATCCTATTCTTAAATAGTAAGCATATGGTTTGTACCATATTTTTAAGTTTTGGCTGCATCACCCCCATGTGTGGGATCTTAGTTCCCAGACCTGGGATTGAACCCACAACTCCTGCATTAGAAGGGGGAGTCAACCACAGGAGCACTAGGGAAGTTGCCAGTTTGTGCCATATTAATAATAACTTTGAGAAAATCATCTGAGATATGTATATATAAACTTAATTTTTACTTTCAAAACACTAGTTAATAGGTCCTCATTAAAGACATATAGAAATTTATGCTTCATTATGAAAGTTTTAAGGGCTTCCCTGGTGGCTCAGTGATAAAGAATCCATGTGCAATGCAGGAGACACAGGCAGACACGGGTTCAAATCGTGGGTCAGGAAGAGTCCCTGCAGGAGGAAATGGCAACCCACTCCAGTATTCTTTGCCTGGAAAACCCCATGGACAGAGGAGCCTGGCAGGCTACAGTCCTGGCAGGGCTATAGGGGTCACAGATCCAGACACCAGTTAGCATAGAACACAGAACACGTGGAAGTTTTCCGGGTATTCTTCAAATAGATTATTTCATTTACCTTCATACCAAGTGTTACAATGCCTCACATTTTACTTAGCTTAGCACCTGAAAGTTTTTTTCGTTTCTTTTCCCAAAGCTTAAACCTAGGTGTGGTCAGGTTTTAAACCCTAGAGTGGGTAGATATTAAATTTCCCCATTTTACAGAATTCAACACTGAGCGTTAGAGAAATGAGAGCTTTTCCAAAGTGACACGTTAGTCATAAGAGACAGAAGTAGAATTCAAGTCTTCTGATGCCAAGTCCTGTACTTTTACTTACTGATGCTGCCTCCTGCTGGCACTCAAATTAGCTTCTCTAGCGAGATTTCTGGACAGTAGATTTTTCTCTCTGAGGACATTTCAAAACCAGTTAGCAATTGTATTCACTGAGTGACACTTAAATAAAAATAGTTACGTTTACTGAAGACTTAGATGGAGTTACAGCTTTCCTAAAATGGATCACTACTTTTTATGTATAGTTGATTTACAATGCATTTATTTCTCCTGCACAGCAAACGGGACTCCGTTATATTGGACATGGACCAACAGACTGGTTCCAAATAGGAAAAGAAGTACGTCAAGGCTGCATATTGTCATCCTGCTTATTTAACTTATATGCAGAGTACATCATGAGAAACGCTGGGCTGGAGGAAGCACAAGCTGGAATCAAGATTGCTGGGAGAAATATCAATAACCTCAGATATGCACATGACACCACCCTAATGGCAGAAAGTGAAGAGAAACTATAAAGCTTCTTGATGAAAGTGAAAGAGGAGAGTGAAAAAGTTGGCTTAAAGCTCAACATTCAGAAAACTAAGATCATGGCATCTGGTCCCATCACTTCATGGGAAATAGATGGGGAAACAGTGGAAACAGTGACTGATTTTATTTTTCTGGCCTCCAAAATCACTGCAGATGGTGATTGCAGCCATGAAACTAAAAGATGCTTACTCCGTGGAAGGAAATTTGTGGCCAACCTAGAGAGAATATTAAAAAGCAGAGATACTACTTTGCCGACAAAGATCCGCTAGTCAAGGCTATCCAGTAGTCATGTATGGATGTGAGAGTTGGACTATAAAGAAAGCCGAGTGCCAAAGAATTGATGCTTTTGAACTGTGGGGTTAGAGAAGACTCTTGAGAGTCCCTTGGACTGCAAGGAGATCCAACCAGTCCATCCTAAAGGAGATCAGTCCTGGGTGTTCATTGGAAGGATTGATGTTGAAGCTGAAGCTCCAGTACTTTGGCCACCTGATGCGAAGAGCTGACTCATTGGAAAGACCCTGATGCTGGGAAAGATTGAAGGCAGGAAGAGAAGGGGACAACAGAGGATGAGATGGTTGGATGGCATCACCGACACAATGGACTTGAGTTTGGGTGGACTCCGGCAGTTGGTGATGAACAGGGAGGCCTGACGTGCTGTGGTTCATGGGGTCGCAAGTCGGACACGACTGAGCGATTAAACTGAACTGAATAATATATATACATATAAATGTATATTCATAATATTCATAAATATATTTAAACATACTCAAATATATTATTGAATATTTAAATAATATATATTATTTTTTATATTCTTTACCATTATGATTTATGACAGGATCCTGAATACAGTCCTCTGTGCTATAGGACCTCACTGTTTGGATTACTAATTTCTGAGCAGGTTTACAAGTGTGGCTCAACTATTTGCTTACTGAGAATATTTCAGACTTGATTACACTGGGCACAACGCACATGGAAATAAGGCACTCAAAGCAAAAATATTTCAAGACAGGACATCCATCCCAGGTAACTACTCTCCAAGCCTGTACAGTTCCCAGAAACAGAAGTCAGTGGAGTTTCAACCAGACCCAAGAGGCAAACAGACATACGAGATAATAATCAACTGACGATCTTTACTCCCAAATGAAACAACCCCACAGTTCATGGTTTTCTTCCACGAAAAAATTTAAATAATGGAACAATCAGTATTTTAAAACTACCTCCCATTTACACATAAAGTATGAACCAATAACTGTAAAATAACTATAAATAGGTATGGATTTTTTTCAGAAGTAAATATTTTAACCAAAGGAGAGAGGAAATGAAATAATAAAAGCAAGTAGGGAAAGAGGACAGGGAGGGAAAAGGCAGGCAGAGGGAGGGAGGGAATTTTAGCAAAAAAATGCTTTTTTCTTTAAACAAAAATGGTTTCTAAAAGAAGAAATCAGAGGTACATGCAGATCAGTAAACCTTTTGTCTAGTATGTAACCTGTCCCTCTTATTCTTTCATTTCCTTATCATACATATTTTAAGCTCCATTGATTTTCTTTCAGGAAATATGATCTTTCATCATTAAATAGTTCTTAAAGTTCTTAACAAAACAGCCCCCAAGCCATAAAAGAAAGGGGCTTGGTGATGTTATTCTCTCATCAAAATTATAAATGGAGTACCAAAAGTTGAGAGCTATGACAAATGGGGAAATATTCATGAAAATTAAGAAAATTCAGAAAATTTTTTTTTTCAATCTAGGCTCCTGCCTTATAAAAATGCAACTAAACTGGAAAATTAGAAAACTGACAAACCTTTTGCATACAGTGACCTCCTATCCTTGTAAAACATTTCCACCTAGAGTCCTTTCAGAGAATATCTAGAGACCAAATGAAATCAACCATAATGACAACCAGAGCCAGATAATAATCAGTTTTTAATTGAAGCATCAAGCCAATTAATTTGTGACAACAGCCTATCACTTCTTATTCTTGACATGAAGTTTCAGAGGACTCAAACAATTCTCAGGTCCACAGCATTCCAGGAACATGTCAATGTTCTAACTCTTTTAAAATCACATTTATGAGATAGAGAAAAATCTTTAGAGATGGAGTTCTATAACTGAATTTGAGGTTACAAACCAGCCTCACTACTTTGGTTCAATTCATTGTCAAGAAATACAGGATCTCTTGCACATCATATATACAGATTCCTAATGCTAGCAGGTATTCCTTTGGTTTCAGTTTCTTTCATAAAGAAAATTGAGCCCTTATTATGTATTTGTCTTCATTAATTCAATTCAACAAATACATAATCTGTGTCTAAACATGCAGATAACTACACTTAGATGAGTAACTACTATTCTGTCACATAATAAAATTTCTAAAAGAGTATTATCTTAAGAACATAAACCATCTTTTTTTCAAGATTTCAGCAAGACATTTATTCTTGCCTTCGACACAGAGCTCCATCCATGTAATACATTAATGACAAACTTTATATAAATCTTCCCTGAGATCATGCTATGTGTTCCTCTGGAATGAAAAACATGAATACATTGGTCTGTTCCACTTCAATTACACTTATTATATAATATTAACTTACGTAGTTACCTTAATAAAAAATAATAGATGCCTTACACATAAGTGGTAACTGAACTACTTCAGTTATCATCAATAGGCAACCCATCCCATTCAAATTCTTCAAATACCTGACAGCATCTCACGAAACACTTCCAGCAGAAAAGGCTTCATTTTTCCTGCTCACAGGCTCACTATATGGAAAGTAATCCACACTACTGGGTGATGGGATGATAGAATACTGAAGAATATTCTCCTCCTTTTAACCACTGCTTCTCATTTTTGAAAAAAATGTTCACTCTTTCAGTATGTGGCCCAGCATTTATAAATGCTGGACCTCTGCTTTTATTTAGGATGCCCAGAATATTCCATACCCTCCTATCATTTTTTTTTTTTTTTTTTGGTCTTCCTTCAGGATTATTCTGCAAGAGGGTTAATATCACAAGTCGGGTTTGTTAAGAGCCACCTTTAAAGGACTCTGAAATTGCACTGCTGAGTGTAAAATGACCACATATGGTATGCACGAACACAAAACAGCATACTGAAAAATACATACGTTGCCAGCTGCCTGACAGACATGGTGTAATCACGCCAAGCACACACAACCACACTACTCACTTTTTTTTTTAGCTTAAACACAATCATCACACATAATCAGCACCCACCGTGCCTGCCGAAGGCAGTAGCTAGTAGAAGCGATTTCTGTTAGTGGCTTAAGCAAGGATTTTGTCAAAGACAGTGTGAAATGTGAAATGAGTCAGACTTCATCAAACCATCTGAACTTCAAGGCCATTTCCCAGCACTGCCCCCACCTCCAACCCACCTCAGGGTAACTTCACCCTTCTTCTGCTCCTGAGGTTCTCGCCCTGACTTCCTCCTCACCCTTCTCTCTCTCTCTCTCTCTCCAAGTCTATCAGCAGCTTTGCTCCGTTCTCAGAGCCAATCTCTTAGGAAAAGAAAATCAGTTAAATGCTAGCTGCTGAGACCTCACCATCAGGTGCAAAGGAAAGGGGAGGAAAGAAGAGGGTGTGGTACTCCCTTTTCCACCACACCCCACCCCTCGAGGCGCGCACTCCCGTCCACTGCGGCTCAGGGGAGCACCGCGGAGCAGCCTGGTCCACAGACCAGCCACCTGGCCGTCTCTGCGGGAAACTTCCCTTAAAGCAGTCGAACATTGAGGGGAGGCTGGAAAAATTAAGAATTAGTTCGAAAATACCTCCCACGGGGCTCCACGGAGGAAGACTCAAAGGCACCTTTAGATACAGACCGCACAGACCCGCATCCTCCAGTCGCTCCCATCTTGGGTATCCGGCTGAGAATTGAAAGGGAACCCAGGAGGCGCGAAAGGAGAGCGGAGAACGAGGACTTACCTCCCGGGACTGCCCTGAGGGCGCGGAGCCAGGATCGCCTCCCTCCCCGAAGTGGCTCCGGCTCGGGCAAAGCCTCCGGGAGCACAGCCCCGATCCGGACCCGCGTCCCCGCAGCTCTGCGCGCAGCCGGGAGGCGCGCCGGGACTCCGGCTCCCGTCCCACGGCCCCGGCCCCGCTCGCCTCGCCTCCCCCTGCAGCGCCCGCTCCGCCACCCCGCGGGTACGCTCGCTCCCCGCGCTCGCCCCTCCGCCTCCCGGCGCCCCCACACCCACCCGCGCCGCGGCGCCCGCTGGGAGCCTCTAGCGGAGGCGAAGGGAACCGCAGCAGCCCCGCAGCGCCCGGGCTCCGACGCCGGCTACCGGGAAGCCAGCCAGGCGGCAGCGAGGGCTGCGCGCGCCCCCCGCCTCAATCCGCTCGCCGGATGCGGCCGCCGCACGCACCTGCCCACCTGCGCCGGGCTCACCTGCCGCCGAACGTCCTAGCGGCGTTCTCCAGTGCCCACGGCTCGCTCTGGCAACGAGCGGCTGGGTCAGCGGTGCCAATGGGCCGGGGGTGGGGAGAGGGGGAACTCTCCGGAAACACACAGACATCCACGCTGTAAATCAGCCTGGACACACAACCTTGCGCTACACCTATTTCCAGTGGATTCCACAGAGTGCAAGGGCAGGGACAGGCTGCCTTCGCCTGGCTGCCTCCCACCTGGGCGCCCGCGGCACCGGCGGCAACTCCCTGACTTGCCCGCCCGGAGCCATTCATTCGGCGTGTGCAACCGCGTGGCGACGCCGGCAGAGACGAGCGCAACTTGACTTGACCCTCCCCATCCCAGTCCCACCGTGCATTTTAAGTTTTTCTTCTTCCTAGCAATTCAGGCAGCGGGTTTTGCAGCCTCTTACCTTGAGACGCGGTTAATTCTCTTTCATATCATTAAAATCCAAAGCCAAGGATACGACGCACACAAGTCCAGAGGTTTTCCTTGACTCCTCCGCCTCGGCTGAGCCGGTTTCCCCTTCTAAAGGGATCAGGAGTGGGGGTGGCGGGAGGCACCGCCGAATCTTCGCGCTTGTGGAGACGGGAGCGGGACAACCTTCCCAGCCTCCAGAAGCCTCCCAGCCCCTCCTCGGTCAACTTGGCTTTCTATTTAATTTTCTTCTTTAACCAGACAGGTCCATCAGTCAGTTCCCCGCATCAAGGCAGGAATGAAACAGATATTCACAGGTGTGGCCCCTCCTCTCTCTCTCTCAGGATGATACCACCCCCTCCGTCGCCACCTTTCTCCCCTTAAATTAGAAAAGCCAATCTCTGCTCGGATTAGGTGGGGACTCGGTGGAGGGTGCTGTAAGAAGAACCACTCCAAGGCACAGCTTCAGAAACCCATCTCTCCACGAAGGTGTCAGCTCTGAAGAAACTTTGAGGGGAGGCGGCGGCGGCCGTGCTGGGCTGGGCGGGCGGCAGGCAGCGAGTACCCGGTGAGGAGGCGGCCAGCAGGAGGGACACCAGGCAGGCGGCAGGCGGCTGGGTCCCGGCGCCCGGGCTTGGCGCGCAGGATGCGCGCACACACGCACAGACACTCGCGCGCGCGCGCAACCACAGACGCACGCCCGGCCCCGTGCCCGCGGCCCCAGGCCACCCCGGAGCAAGAAATCGAGAGATGCAAGACGGGGCAGGTGTTCCAAGGATCCAAATGAT